>NC_065577.1:27297500-29717500 GCF_937616625.2 Mercurialis annua
TATAAAGCGAAATATTTATAGTGCTTTTAGGCTTGCTACGGGTTTATGAGCTACCACTCTCATTCCGTAGCGCGGTCTCAGCTCATGAATTTGAATCATGACATGAGGTTAACTCGGTCAATTATCTCAAAACCTGTATGTAAGAGTTAACTAGGTTGCATTATCCCAGGACTAATCTCGATCGTTGGATATAAGAAATGGTGTTAACTCGGTGGAACTATCCCGGGATTGTACTATATGGTGTCGGTGAACTCGGTTGAATTATCTTTGGACCAAACCATTTAGAATAATTTACTCAATTCCCTCGCAAGTTCAGTTCAGTTTGGACCTATCAAGATACATATGAATAAATGTTTTATAGCATTGTTTTGCTTTATGAAATACTCATTTGTAAACTATGAACTCACTCAGCATCGACTGACCCTCTAATAGTGTTCCTTTCAGGTAAAAGGTATTTTGACGTTACGGACTTCGATTCTTGTCAAGAAGTCTGTATTTAGAAAGTATGTAGAGAAGAAGATGTTGACTGATAGTGCTGGAGTAGAGTCAAGTCCTAGTAGTATATATGACCTTGTCAAACGGTTTTAATGTTTTATCTAAACTCTGATATGTTTATAAAGTTCTTAACTGTGGTCTAACCCATTTGTTTTGTTGTGCAAACCGAGGCTATGCTCGATGTGTGATATCGCATGGTAAGACCCTAGTTTTCATACATCAGTTTCAGACGATGTTCAATGTATGTAAACGCTTAAAGTTTTTATGAAAACATTTCATGAATGATCGTATTCTTAAATAAATCTCAAAATGTTTTTAGCGATTTTAGGCTTACTGCGGGTTTCGGAGCTACCTCTCCCATTCTCTACCGCCAGTCATGTCTCGAGATTTCGAGTGGTGACAATTCCATTTTCACATGAGGTTTTCTAGTTGAAATTGTAATACCCCGTGTTTTCTGTTTATGTTTTCTGTTAGTTGTTCGTTCGTTTCATCGTCCGTATCTCGCGTGTTTGGGTTCGAATAGTCCATTTTTGAAGTTCAGAATCGGTTTCGTTTCATCTGCGGGTTCGGGCCCAAGTTTGGGGTGTTTTTCAAATTTTGCCTGCAGGGCGCGACGGAAGGCACGACGGGTCCGGCGCGCCTCGCGTCGCGCTCTGCCTTAAAATGTTATAAGAGGGCGCGATGGCCCGTCGCGCCTCGCGACGCGCCTGCCATCGCGCCCTGCGAGTAAAATCTGACGTGGGGTCTATAAATAGACCCCTTAACCTAACCTAATCGTTTTTCTCACTTCTACTAAAACCCTAGCCACCATCTACTTCGTTTTCCTCCAAGAAACTCACTCCCAAATCCTCCTTCAAACTCAACTGTCCATTGGTAAGTTTCTTGAGTTTTAATTTCAGTTTTACTTATGAACGATATACTGAAATTCTGATCGTTCTCTTTCGTTTCATTATAAAAATCAGAACTGTTCGATCCCAGTGATTATAGACTCGATCATCTACGATCCTAACGTTTCGGAATCGGAAACGGTACGTTATTTTCTTTGTTTGAGCAATCGCCTTCTCACTGCTGTAATTACTTTCAGATTTTGCTTTTGAACGACATTATGTAATTTGAGTCGTTCTCTTTCGTTTCTAGATCGAAACTGAAACCGATTGATCTCAGGCGTTCTAGACTCGTATACCTTCGATTCTACTCATTCGCTTTGCTTAACAGTACGCCGTTTATCTCGTTCTATTGCCGTTCGGTTTACCGCTTTTGTTTGTGTATATTCTGTTCATGTTTTGATGCTTACTGCCGATGGGTTCCTTTCTTGTTGCCATGATTTTGATTGTTTGGAAGTTATAGATCTCTTGGGTTATTGCTAGTTTATGATTTCATTGAGTAATTGATTCATTTTCCATTTCCTTCTTCGTCCTCGGAAAGTTTTGTGTTCGACAGTTAACGTTTTTGTGTTGGGTTCATGATTTGATTGTTCATGTTTAATGATAGCATGAATCTTAAGAGTTTAGGGTGTGTGTATATTTGGTTTTGAATCTTGAATATTGGCTTGGGAGTTATGTTGTTGAAATGTTCATCTTGGCGGGTCTGTAACCTGTTTTAAATTGAAGAAGATGATAAATATGCCATTTTGGTCACCATCTTTTTAGTTTGAAATGATTAGGTTCTTAAGTTACTTATATTCTATAATAACTTGTATTTGATTATAAATTACAATTGATATTTTGTAACGAGATTTTTATAATCTAAGTTAAACATAATTACTCGGGTAATTGTATTATATTCGTATATCAATTTAACACGAAAATGGTTAAATTACAATTTAGTCCCTAAGTGGCAAAAGTACAGTTTAGTCCCTAATTGGCTAAAGGACAATTTAGCCCCTAAACTTTTATAAATTTAAAATGCTTAGATTTTTGAGTTGTAACTTGGGTTACTTGCAATTGAAGTTATTGAGTTCCGCTTTTAAAATGGTTTATTATTTTATGGAATTATTTTATAAATATAAACTCAGGTTTATATTTGATAAACATTTTGAGTCGGGTTAGACTTGGGTCACCCGACAAGTGAGGTTAGCTTGGTAGTTAATGATAACTCGGCTAACCCACTGTTTGGAAAATTAATTATTATTTAAAGAATATTAAATAATATTTACAAATTGGTTTTTAAGCGAGAACTCAATAGACTTATATTAATTGGGCTTTATTACCTAATGGGTATTTTTGTGTGTTCTGGCTTGTTTATTTCCGACGTGTTAATTGTGCTAGTCCTATGTGGTGTCTAGTACTCTCTAGAGTTAGGGTCTGTTTTTAATAATTATTTTATTTGTCTAGACCCGTCTATTATTCGTGCTCTAGAGGCGAACCAGGATTAGTTGCTTGCCGGTATTCACGAGGATTAGCAAGCAGTGAGTTTGTACTTACTATTTACCGCTTTATTAAGTAAATTATTATTTTAATATTAAATATATATACTGTACGTATATTTCGAACTGTTTTTATATTATGGCTTCTAGTTGGAACATGCTACCTAATGGGCATCATTAGGACTGCGTGCGCACCGGTAATGATCTGGGAAAGGTAATTATGGTAATGTGGTAACTCGATGTGAGCATAGCTCTCGGGACCAAGTAGAGTAACTCGGTGAAGCTCAGCTCTCGGGATTCTGGTATAAGTGTGGTCAGTGGTAACTCGGTGTAGCTCAGCTCTCTAGACCAGACCTGTTGGATTATGTTTATTATTTAGAATTGTGGATTAGGGTTCCAACTATTATTCGTAATATCGTATTTAAATGTTTTAAACGGTTTTAAAGGTTTTTCACTTAATAAATGTAGATAGTGGTATAAACTCATCTCAGTATATCTGACCCCGTTGTTTTTTCCATTTTCCCCAGGGTTATGATCTGAGAGAGTCTGGTGATCTCCGTATTTACTTTTCCTCGGAGGTTCCTTTTATTTTAATGAACTGTAAAACTATTTTATTCTTAGACCGCAGTAGTTGACTAGACGTCTTTATTATTATTACAGTTGTTTGTCGGATTGGTCTGACTAGTTATATTGCTCTGGCATGTTATATAATTATTTCGAATTATTTATGTTATGCCTATTTTTAGACTCATAAGTGGATAAGCATGTTATATTAATTATTGAATATTATAACTGCTAGATTTAGGTTGAAGTCTTGGTTGCCCCCGAGCATTGATTTTCTGCAGGTTTAATTAAATTATATGTTATAAGAAAGGCTAGCTACGGGTGTTGGTACTACATTACCCATGCCCTAGCGCCGGTCACGATTCATGAAAATGGGTCGTGACAGAAATTTATATGTGGTAGACATATTAAATTTACTTGTGTTATATGATAATATTTTTTTGGTTGTTTTTATTAAAAGACTTGTCATGTATAAAGTATTTTAGTTTAATATAGAGTTTTTTTAGATAAAATTATGAATAAATGATATTTTTTATCAAGAACACCAAATGTAAAATTTGGATGCCAAATGTGTTTTTGGCCGAGAAACGTTTTATTAAAATAAAATAAAATTATAATTATTTCATTAAAATAATTAATGGTTGATCATCAAATAACAAAATAGTAAATTTTTGGAATATTTTCAAAATCAATTACCCAAAAGACTACTTATTTAATACTTATGTAATTGAAATTATGTTTTGAAATATCTTGCTATATATCATATTAACATTAACCAATCTATATTTAATATTAAAAAACTCAATTAATAATTAATCTCATATCTAATTCAATTTATAACTTAACTCTATATATAGTGGTGAATTTTGAAATAATTTCATCTCTGATTGCTAACTATATAAATTACTTATTTCATATATTATAATTATGTACTTATATGTTTTTTAATAAATTAATTATTTTATATATTACTAATAATAAATTTTAAAAACTAATTATCAAACAAACATATATAAATAATAAACTACAATAACAATACCAAGTAATTTAAAATGATAATATTACATAAATAATAAAGAACAATAATAATAAATGTATATAATTTTTAATTTATATGCTAACTGAAAAGAATTTTTTTTATGAAAAGAATGTAAATATCATTTGTTTTTTGATAAAACAAATATAATTTGTCATTACAGATGAAAATACAAAAGCTATTTTGCTGAAATTCCAGCATTAATCATTTTAATAGACATTTCAGCCAATTTTTTTATTTCTTGGTGAAGAAGAGATAAAGTGTCATTCAGAACTTTATTGCATTCATTAACTGTATTGAGCGCGTCTCTGGTGGCCTCAATTGCCCCGGTAGGCGGATCTTTTTCTCCAAGATTGTACGCATTCTGAAATTTGATTAATGCTTGAGTATATTTGGATTTGCAGAATTCAACTGTGGCACTTGGGAGGAGATTTCTATTAATAATGTTGACTGATTCTTGTGTTTTGATCACAGTTAATTGTAATGTTGTATGTAAATTGAACGTATCCCACCTAAAAATCGAATGATAGTATGATGGATATGGAGTACTCTGGCAGAAGTTATTCAACTCATCTGTTGCTTGCCTTATGACAGTATTTTCATAACTCATACAAAACTCATAGATCATGACTAGCTCTAGGGTATGGGAAAGATAGCTCTGAAACCCGTTGCTAACCAAAGGATTTTGAAATGACGTTTGCATACGTCAAGTTTGAAAAGCTTTTATGAAAAGGTTTTGTGATTATTTAGTGAAAAATAAATACACGTTTTTGAGGCTCGCTACGTGTTTCAGAACTACCATTCCAATTCTCTAGCGCCGCTCGCGACTCGAGATTTCGGGTCGTGACACATATTTATAAAGCGAAAAGTTTACGATTCTTTTAGGCTTGCTACGGGTTTATGAGCTACCACTCTCATTCCGTAGCGCGGTCTCGGCTCATGAATTTGAATCATGACACGAGGTTAACTCGGTCGAATTATCTCAGAACCTGTATGTAAGAGTTAACTAGGTTGAATTATCCCAGGACTAATTTCGATCGTTGGATATAAGAAATGGTGTTAACTCGGTGGAACTATCCCGGGATTGTACTATATGGTGTCGGTGAACTCAGTTGAATTATCTTTGGACCAAACCATTTAGAATAATTTACTCAATTCCCTCGCAAGTTCAGTTCAGTTTGGATCTATCAAGATACATATGAATAAATGTTTTATAGCATTGTTTTTTTTTATGAAATACTCATTTGTAAACTATGAACTCACTCAGCGTCGACTGACCCCCTAATAGTGTTCCTTTCAGGTAAAACGTATTTTGACGTTACAGACTTAGATTCTTGTCCAGAAGTCTTTATTTAGGAAGTACGTAGAGAAAAAGATGTTGACTGATAATGCTGGAGTAGAGTCAAGTCCTAGTAGTATATATGACCTTGTCAAACGATTTTAATGTTTTATCTAAACTTTGATATGTGTATAAAGTCCTAAACTGCGGTCTAACCCTTTTGTTTTGTTGTGCAAACCGAGGCTATGCTCGATGTGTGATATCGCATGGTAAGACCCTAGTTTTCATACATCGGTTTTAGACGACGTTCAATGTATGTAAACGCTTCATGTTTTTATGAAAACATTTTACGAATGATCTTATTCTTAAATAAATCACAAAAAGTTTTTAGCGATTTTAGACTTACTGCGGGTTTCGGAGCTACTACCCCCATTTCCTACTGCCGGTCACGTCTCGAGATTTTGGGTGGTGGCAATTCCATTTTCACATGAGGTTTTCTAGTTGAAATTTATATGTCGTAAACATATTATATATACTTGTGTTACCTGATAATAAGTTTTTGGTTGTTTTTATTAAAAGACTTGTCATGTATAAAGTATTTTAGTTTAATATAGAGTTTTTTAGGTAAAATTATGCATAAATGATTATTTTTTCAAGAAAACCAAATGTAAAATTTGGATGCCAAATGTATTTTTGGCCGAGAAACGTTTTATTAAAATAAAATTAAAGTATAATTATTTTATTAAAAATAATTAATGGTTGATCATCAAATTACAAAAAATCAATTGCCCAAAAGAATACTTATTTAATACTTATGTAATATAAATTATGCTTTGAAATATCATGCTATATATCATATTAACATTAACCAATCTATATGTAATATTAAAACACTCAATTAATTATTAATCTCATATCTAATTAAACTTATAATTTAACTCTATATATAGTTGTAATAACCCGTAAAATTTTTAAATTTATTATATGAGTTTTCAGGTCGTTTTCAGTATCGTGGTTCGATTATAGTTTGAGTAAAATTTTGGTCTGGTTTGATTTGGGGTCAAGGTTCAAGTTGTGGTTCAATAAAATTTTGGTTGAACCAAATCGTGGTTCAACCGGTGGGTTGAACCAGGTCTCGTTTGAAACTTGGGTTTCAAAAGACACTCGCGTCTCGTTCGGTCTCGAACGAGACCTGATGGTCTTATTCGAAACCTGCATCAAATATCAGGTCTCGAACGAGACCGTGGTTGTTGCCATGATTGGCATAGCTTTCGTACCTATTTATTCCTAAGTTTCTAAAACCTAATTCTCTTCCCTTTGTTCCCCTCAATCCCTAGACGTCATCTACATTATATATCCTTTGAAAAATGCTGCAAAACATCCTCTTGATTATTGATAAAATCGGTAAGGAACCATCATTCTTATGCTTTCAGTTTTAACTCATTATCAACACTTCCGTATTCTTAATCGTTCTCGTTCGTTTTAGCACCAAATTGATATGCGTCTCGTTTCAGCGATTGAAGACTTAATCCTCTAAGAATCCGAGTTTCATTTTCGTAAAACGATACGTTATTCATTATGTTATAGCCGCCGCCGTTGTACCATTGTTAGTTATTTTCAGGTTTGAGTTTATAATCGATAGCTTTGTTTTTTGATCCGTTCTTCGTCGTTTTATGATCAAAATTGGATCTGTCTCGTCCACGTGAAAGTAAACTCACGCCCCTACGACTCTCATCTTCGTTTTTACCAAACGGTACGTAAATCAATCTGCTATATTCGCCGTCATTGCATTGTTTCATTGCGTTATTGTTTGGCTCGGTTGGTAAAGGATATTACTGCCAACTTGTTATGTTAATCCAAATGGTTATGTCTTGATATTTCAAAAGGGTTTTCTGAGTTTGATTTTGACTTTGTTTGGAGTGTCAGTTTATGCCGTGGGTCACTTGTCTCTGGGTTTACGATTCTGGGGTTTTGATGATCATAATCTATTGATTTATTAATTGTGATTCCAGTTAACTCTTAGTAATTGATTTTGTTTGATGGATCTTGTTTAGTTTTGATTGTTTAAGAATCACGAAAGCTTGTTGAGTTGGAAGTTTGGTTTTGATTTAAGTTTGTTACTGTAACTTGAAATCCTTGCTTTTGAAATTGTGGTTAGCGGGTTCCCTTTCTAATGGCAGAAAGAAATTTGATTCTTTGTTTGAAAGTGATGGTTAATTAGCTAGTGTGATCCCTAGGTTGTTTTGGTTTAAATAAATTGGTTCTTTAAGTTATTTTTAATTATCCTCTTTATTTTATTGTTAATTGAATTTGATATCGATCTCAACTTTCGAATTTAGTTTCGATTTATAATTTGGCAAGTTGGTAACATTATTTTAAATCCAAAAATAATGTTAATTTTATTTATTATATTGATTATTTTTTTTAATTATAATCGGATATCGATAATTATATTTTAATCAATAATTATTTTATAAGCTAAGCTTAAAATTACTCGTATAATTATATTTTGATTTCGAATATCAACTTGGCTAAATTACAGTTTAGCCCTTGAACGTCTTCAAACTTATTGATTAAGTTTTTGGTCTGTAACTCGGGTTACTTGATATCGAAGTTATTGAGTTCTGTTTCTTTAAAATGGATTATTATTTTATCAAATTATTTTATAATTATAAACACGGGTTTATAATTGATAAACGTTTTGAGTAGAGTTAGACTTGGGTCACCCCACAAGTGAGCTTAGCTTGGTAGTTATCGGTAACTCGGCTAACCCACTATTTGGAAATTAATTATTATTTAAAGATTATTAAGTGATATTTATGAAGTATTTTTTTAAAGCGAGAACTCAATAGACTGGAATTATTATGGCATTCTAATTTGTCTGAGTATTGTGTTTACTCTGTGTGTTTACCTGACTTGTTGATTTTGCTGGTCCTACATGGTGTCTAGTACTCTCTAGAGTTAGGATCCGTTTTCAATAATTATTTTATTTTGTCTAGACTCGACTACTGTTTGTGCTTCAGAGGCGAACCAGGATTAGTTGCTTTCCTGTTATCACGTGGAATAGCAAGCAGTGAGTTTGTACTTACTATTTACCGTTTTATTAAGTAAATTGTTATTTTAATATATAAATATATACTGTATGTATATTTCGAACTGTTTTTCCATTATAGCTTTATAGTTGGAGCATGCTACCTAATGGGCATCATTAAGACTCTGTGCGCACCGGTATTGATCTAGATAAGGTATGTGAAATGTGGTGGTAACTCGGTGTGAGCATAGCTCTCGGGACCAGTAGAGTAACTCGGTGTAGCTCAGCTCTCGGGACTCTGGTTATGGATTAAGAGTGGTCGGTGGTAACTCGGTGTAGCTTAGCTCTCGGGACCAGGCCTACTGGATTATGGAAATATTTAGTATTGTGGATTAGGGTTCCAATTATTATACGTAATGTTTATATTAGATGTTTTAAAAAGGGTTTTAAAGATTTTCCACTTGATAAATGTAAATAGTGGTATGAACTCATCTCAGTATATCTGACCCCGTTGTTTTCCCAATTTTTCCAGGGTTATGATTTGAGAGAGTAGGCTGATCTCCGTTTCTTTACTTTCCTTAAAGGTTCCATTTATTTTAATAAAGTTATTAAACTATTTTATTCTTAGACCGCAGTAGTAACTAGAAGGCTTTATTATATTCTAGTTGTTTGTCGGATTGGTCCAACTGGATATATTTTCTTTGGCATGTTATACCGTTATTCTGGTTTATATATATTTTTCATCTTAGAGACTCGTAATTGTACGAGCATTTATTAAATTATGCTAGAACTAGGCTGAAGTCTTGGTTTCCCCCGAGAATTGGTTTTCTTGCAGGTTTATGTATTTGTTGGTTATCCACATGGCTAGCTACGGGTTTTGGTACAACCATACCCATACCCTAGCGCCGGCCGCGATGCATGAAAATGGGTCATGACAAACTTGGTATCACAGCCTGGTTTCAAACCAAGGCCATTTCCATGCTATGTGTTTACTCTGGTAAGTATTATCGTGTCTTAGGAACTACTACGGAATTAGGATTCGTGTCTTGTTTTTTAAAACGTTATCTTTTATTTTCAGACTTTCACCCTACATCCTATAGGTAATGTGTGTCAGTCTTTTGGTGTTGATGCTATGATTGACAATTAATTTGACTTGGATGTTACTTGCTGTGTTGTATCATGTTGAGGTTATTTCACTTGGGTGATTATAATTGCATTGATTTCTCGGAAAATCTTAGGTTGAATTTTTTTTCTAAAACTCATACTTAGGTATGATGTTGTTTGATAAATTTTGGTGTTTATACCTGATACAACTTTGAGTATATGGTATGGTTACGGTTATTTGACATGATACGTTGGATTGCTTTTGTCTTATTAATAAAGTACATCTGGGCTTGAGCCTCGATTGTTAATTTTAAATAGGATCGTATAATGGGCGTTAGCATAGTTTTTCTAGTAAAGAAAATTTGGGTTAAACTTTAAAACGTGTTTTGTGGTCATACATTGTTTGACCACATGTTGTTTTAAGTATTTACTTTGAGAAAATTGTTTTTATTCGATTTGTGTTTTGAATACGTTTTATAAACGGTTGTCTTGAGTTCGACTAGGGTCACCCAAATTTAAGAGCTGAGCTTGGTACTTGTAATGACTCGGCTAACTCGATGATTTTATGGTTCAAGATACTTGGGTACCGATTTAAAGCAGTTGATTAATAAGAATAGAATTTTACAAATTGTGATTTTGTTTTAATCGTGGAGCTCAACAAAATTTGAAAGTTTTCGTATTTGACTTTAAATTTCAAAACGAATTTTGAAACGTACTATCAAAAGATGATATAATTACAAGTTGATTTTGTTATAAACAATTCAAGATTGTTTTTAGCATGTCTTGATTTTTTTCTCAAAGTATATTTGGGTTAATTTTGTTTAATGGCATGCTTACGTGATTTATGGGTTGTAAAAAATCGTAATATTTTTGGTTTTTATTTGCGTTGTATAATTCGCTAATTTGTTGGACTAAGTTAATTGTTTTGTTTTGTCTCTTCGTGGGATGATTTTGTAATAACCCGTATTTTTATAACTTTTTTTGGTGGTTGGTTGTCCGTTTACAGTTTGGTTTGTGATGGACTTTAGTTGTGTTTCACTTCGACATGTTCTCGTTGTGCTTTCAACTTGTTTTCGGATTGATTTATGTGCGAATTAGCATATGTGGTACCTTGGTTGTGTCACGTTGAATGACTTATGTGTACCCCTTGAACCTTTAAGTATTTGATGTTGAATTGATTTATTTCCGGATTGTTATCGAAACAACGTTTGCTGGGCAGAACCGGCCGTAGAACCGGTGCATTATGGGTTCGCTTATAAAAACTTCGTTTCTCGACCAAATCAGCCCCCACTCGTTCCCACAAACCCTAAACTGATTTCTAAATATTTATAGACGATTCCCAATCACATTTTGGTGCCTCAAGACACTTGATAAGTGTTCTAACATCCATTCCATCATTCAATTCATGGTTTATGTAATCGAATTGTTTGGGTATTCATTAGTCCTTTGGTTTTTCATTGTTGTAGCCATTATTCCACTATTTTCTGAGTTTTTCTTCCTCTTTTGGATTACTAAGGTAATTAATCCTTCCTTTACCCTTTTAATTTGAATCGTTGGTGTGATGGTTATTGTTAGATTTCAATTTTAAATGTTAGTTTTTGTGGCATGTAATTATATGGGCTGTTTTGATTTGGTTTTCTTATTAGTGTATCAATTTCATTGGCAATACTTGTTGGGCATTTGTTGTAGTCGTTTATGCTCTCTTGAATTCGATTCGTTCATGCGTTGTATGGATTTCATAAAAGTGGAATGCTAGGGTTGCCCATAATTTCATTACCATGATGTTGTTGTTTAAAGAATTAGATTGTTATAAATTGTTTTTGTTTGATTTGTTATAGGGCTGTAAATAATTGAATTAACATGTGTTTGGTGATTAAAAATCAAATTGACAGAGTTGGATTAGTTTGGTTTGAGCATATTAAATTTTCGGATAATGTTTTCAAAGTGGGAACTCAATTTGACTTAACTGGTTGTATGACTTTGGTGGCAGTCCGAGTAAGTATGATTACTCCACGTTGGTTTATGCTTTGGCATTTTGACTATATATGTATAATGGCGTTATGATGGCTTGTACTTTGGCTTGATTGATATTTGTGCTAGTCGTATGTGGTGTCCAGTACTCTCTAGAGTTAGGGGATGATATTAATTATTATTTATATTTTCTTAGACCCGTAGACTGCTCGTGCTTCGGAGTCGGATAAGGTTTAGTTGCTTGTCAGGTTTTCACGTGGATTTGCAAGCAGTGAGTTTGTACTTACTATTTACTGCTTTATTAAGTAAATTGTTATTTTAATATATAAATATATACTGTATGTATATTTCGAACTGTTTTTCCATTATGGCTTTTAGTTGGAACATGCTACATAATGGGCATCATTAGGACTGCGTGCGCACCGGTATTGATCTAGATAAGTTATGTGATAGGTGGGGGTAACTCGGTGGTAGCCTAGCTCTCGGGATGCAGTAGAGTAATTCGGTGTAGCTCAGCTCTCGAGACTATGGTTATGAATTAAGAGTGGTCGGTGGTAACTCGGTGTAGCTCAGCTCTCGGGACCAGGCCTAATGGATTATGGTTATATTAGTATTGTGAATTACGGTTCCAATTATTATACGTAATGTTCATATTAAATGTTTTAAAAGGGTTTTAAAGGTTTTCCATTTGGTAAATGTAAATAGTGGTATGAACTCATCTCAGTATATCTGACCCCGTTATTTTCCCAAATTTTCCAGGGTTATGATACGAGAGAGTCAGCTGCTCTCCGATTCTTTATTTCCTCAGAGGTTTTACTATATTTAATGAGGTTATTAAATTGATTTTATTCTTAGACCGCAATACTAAATAGAAGTCTTATGTCGAATACTTGTTATAAATTTATTCAATGAACTATTGCTATTTTGGCATTCTTTTATTAACTTGGGTTAATATATACTTCTGCCATGTTTAAGACTCAGAGTTGGCTGAGCACTTTATAATAAATGTTGTAAATTATGAACTGCTAGAACTAGGATGAAGTCTCGGTTGCCCTCGAGCATTGGTTTTCTAGCAGGCTTATGTATTTGTTGGTTATCCGCAAGGCTAGCTACGGGTTTTGGTACAACCATACCCATACCCTAGCGCCGGTCGCGATTCATGAAAATGGGTCGTGACAGATTTATTTCATACGGTCATGGTAAATACTTGATGTTTGGTTTGATTGTGAGTCGAACTTTTGTTCAGACGCTGTTTTGATATAGTATCAACTGGGGATAAGCTGGGCTTGCTATATTGTTGTTACGGATCGAAATCTTCGGGTTTCGATATCGGGAAAGACGAGGGAAGTATTCCCTTGGAATGGTCGATGGTTTCTGATCATCCTAGAAAGGATATTGGAAATTGTGACCCGAGAAGATAGATCGGTGTATTAATACACTAGTGATTACACCAATTAATGATGTGATGCAGGAGCTGGCGGTAAATTTCGTAGTGGCGTATTGATGTGTTGTTTCTTTGGGAATTAACTCAGTCTGAATTAAAGTTAGTTGGATACCCTATATGGTAGAGTAATGATGAAGTTATTAGGATGAGTTGTGTTATAGCATAGAATATTAGTAGGTTGCAAGTACGGAGTTTGAGGAATATTTTGAGGTTATCGAGTGCACATCTCACATAGTGTAACATCTAGCAAATATTTCACTGAGAAGTTGATTTCAAAGGTTGATTTGTTAAAATATTTGAAATATTTTCAAAACGTAATTGTGCCCAGACATATCATGAACATGCATTTTGAATGTCACGAATAGGATTGCATTGAGCACTAAGTATGTTCACTAAATAAAAGATAAATTAATAATTGATACTTGCATAATAGTACATGCATCACAAGCATAGAAATTATTAGGGTTGGATGCAACTCTTTGGGGATGAGAAATGTCATCACCCTAACGCACAATTATTTAAAATGATTTTTCCGATAAAGTGTTTTGAGAAAGATGTTTTGCAATGAGCTCGCGAGTCACATTGTGATAAATATATTTATAAAGTTGTCGGATTTCAAATGATTTGCAACTGTTACCGAAAGGTAGCTAGACAATTACTCTGTGATGAAGGTGGTAAATTTTGAACGATTACGTTGTAATGGATCAGTATGTATGTCAGAACCGTATGTTTCATAGAAAGTGAGATTTAAATTTAGGTTGCACTCGAGATATAGTTGTGTCAAGTGCGGTGTACGGTTAGATTCATATTGGAAAGTGTTCGTGATAATTTCTGATTTGTGATTTAAGGATTTGTGGATTAAGGATGTTGGTTATGCTCAATGCGTGTGTATACGCTACATTTTTGTTATAAACGAGACTTTAGCTTTCATATTAGATTTTGTCCAAGTACTTTGGGTATATGGATAGAAAAGTATTTTCATAAACAAGAGATTTACATTGCTAATTTTATCCTTCTGAGGAAAGGAATGAATTTTATTAAATTGAATTCAAAAAGAAATAATACTTTTGTGGGCTTAACGATTTCTTCAAATCGTCATTTTATTTACAAAATTAAGAATTGTAAGTGACAATAAATTTTAATGTTTTGAAACATTCATGTGTATTTTCAATACGAAAGATGTTTCCACGGTTGTGTATTTTTGAAAAGGGGATTGATTTTAGCAAGTTTAATTTAAAGAGAACATAAATTTTGGGAGTTGAACTGTTTTATAAATTTGCAAACGTATTAAAAAGTAAGGAAAAATTTCAAATTCAAAATGTGTATATTTTTGAAATTTTCTAGGTTTTACAAAACCGATGGTTTTCAATGGTAAAGGCATTTCGAGATTAAATATAAAAGGAGGTGTAAGACGTAAAATCTCTTAATGAGAAGTGGAAAATTTTGTATATAAAATATGTTGTATTAAAAGATTTTATACCCCCAGGGGGGTTGGTTTTGAGCATAACTAACAATTTAGTCGTAGTAAACTGGTCGTAGTGATCTCTCGTTATATACGAGGTTATAGTCAATTGAAAGAATAATTTTGAGAATTTGAGTTTGATTTGAATGTATGAGTTAGTTGATTTGAAAATCGAGGATCGCGGTTAATAGGTTGGCGACAACCAGGAATGGTTGATCGATGTTGTTGACTGATGGTGTTATTGTAATGTTTCAATATCGTTCGGGTAAGTGGTTGAACCCTTGGTGTGAGCGACAAAATTTTAAGTTGTGAGATGTAGTCAATGTCAGTTTTGTTGGGGCGTTATGTTTCTAAATGATTGGAGGAATCATTGTGATTGAGGTTGTTAGTACTAACATGGAGATTATGTTATCATGAGTTGAGTGCACGTTTTCCTTTGAATAACGATGTGAGTTATGTGTTTTATGATTCGTGAAGTTGATTGTGTTATCGTTTATTTTGATATCTAGATGTTATAAGTGGAAGTAATTAAGTGTTGTAGAACGCAAGAAATTATCAGCTTGTGTTTTTCAGTATTCCTATTTGATGATAGGATTTGGAGTTGTAAGAACTGTAATCGAACTTAGTGCTTGATCTTGTATTTGATATTGAGAATTTTATAATAGATGAGTTTTGAGCTGGTTTTGGAAGTCACTCCAGTATAGAGTAATTGTGACTACTAGTTGAATAATTGTTGTTATTTCTCGTTGCGTTGAACGAGTATTAGTTGGAGCACCTAATTGTTGGAAGCAGAATTTGGTGCATATGTGAGTTGCGATCACTTATATTGCGAATCAATTTCAGTTTTGAGATTCGAAATTCATTCTTAATTATGCTAAGTATATCAGCCTAGTGTTGTGTAATAGAGTTTGTTTCATCTTTGTCAATCTCTCCTAGAGTTGCATTATCGTTTATGCCTGGTGGAAATTGTGTCCGTACTTTGGTGACCCTTGAGTGTGTTCGGTTTATGCAACTGGAGTTATTGAGTTGTTTTGAGGGATAACCTGTTAGTTTTGCTTATGTAAGTGCGTTAGTCGTTAAGTACGGAGTACTATTGATTTCAGCTGCGTTGGTTTCTTGATTGAGGACTGTTCTTGGAAGACAAAGTTCGTTGTTGTTTCATTGATTTGTTGTCCTTGTTATGTTGGGTATCTTGTTGATACGTTTTCATATCAGTGTTGTGCTTTTATTCAACTAGACGTGTAGTTTTATGCTACGTTGTTCGACAATTGTTTTTGTTTTAAATTCAAGGACGGATTTTAATAAGTTGGGGAGAATATAATAACCTGTAAAATTTTTAAAATTATTTTGTGAGTTTCCGGTAGTTTTTGGGTTGTTTTCATTATCGTGGTTCGATTTATAATTTGAGTAAAATTTTGGTCTGGTTTGATTTATGGTCAAGGTTCGGGTTGTGGTTCAACCAAATTTTGGTTGAACCAAACCGTGGTTCAACCGGTGGGTTGAACTAGGTCTCGTTTGAAACTTGGGTTTTAAACGAGACCGTGGCTGTTGCCATGATTGGCACAGCTTTCGTACGTATTTATTCCTAAGTTTCTAAAACCTAATTCTCTCCCCTTAATTCCCCTCAATCCCTAGCCGTCATCTACATTATTTATCCTCTGAAAAACGCTGCAAAACATCCTCTTGATTCTTGATAAAATCGGTAAGGAACCATCGTTCTTATGCTTTCAGTTTTAACGTAATATCGACACTTCTGTATTCTTAATCGTTCTCGTTCATTTTAGCACCAAATTGAGATCTGTCTCGTTTCAGCGATTGAAGACACAATCCTCTAAGAGTCCGAGTTTTTTTTTCTTCGTAAAACGGTACGTTAATCATTCTATTATAGCCGCCGCCGTTTTACCGTTATTAGTTATTTTCAGTTTTGAGTTTATAATCGATATCTTCGTTTTTCAATCCGTTCTCTTTCGTTTTAGGATCGAGATTGGATCTGTCTTGTCCCCGTGAAAGTAGACCCACGCCCTTACGACTCTCATCTTCGTTTTTGCCAAGGTATGTAAATTAATCTGCTATATTCGCCGTTGTTTCATTGTTTCATTGCGTTATTGTTTGGCTCGGTTGGTTAAGGATATTATTGCCAACTTGTTATGTAAATCCTAATGGTTATGTCTTGATATTTCAAAAGGGTTTTCTGAGTTTGGTTTTGGCTTTGTTTGGAGTTTCAGTTTATGCCGTGGGTCACTTGTCTCTGGGATTACGATTCTGGGGTTTTGATGACAATAATCTATTGAATTATTAATTGTGATTCCTGTTAACTCTTAGTAATTGATTTTCTTATAATTAGGATCTTGTTTAGTTTTGATTGTTTAAGAATCATCAAAGCTTGTTGAGTTGGAAGTTTTGTTTTGATTTAAGTTTGTTACTGTAACTTGAAATCCTTGCTTTCGAAATTGTGGTTGGTGGGTTCCCTTTCTAATGGCAGAAAGAAATTTGATTCTTTGTTTGAAAGTCATTGTTAATTAGCTAGTGTGATCCCTAAGTTGTTTTGGTTTAAATAACTTGATTCTTTCAGTTATTTTTAAGGGTTAATTACATATAAAATCACCACCTTTACACAAAATTGCAAAAATAACACGACCTTTAAAACGTGGCAATTCAGGGCACCACCTTTCATTTCTTTTCAAAAACAACATGGACACATTTTTAGTGGCATTTTTGCTGACGTGGCATGACACGTGTCACTTCCATCGGATGTCCAAGTCAGCAAAATTTTATCTAAAAACGTGCCCATGTTGTTTTTGAAAAGAATTTAAAGGTAATGCCCTGAATTGACACGTTTTGAAGGTCGTGTTATTTTTGAAAATTCGTGTAAAGTTGGTGATTTTATATGTAATTAAACCAATTTTTAATTATCGTTTTTATTCTATTGTTAATTGATTTTGATATCGATCTCAACTTTCGATTTATAAGTTGGCAAGTTGTTACATTATTCTAAATCCAACCCGATATGTGAGGTAGCTTTGTAGTTATTGGTAACTCGGCTAACCCAATATTTGAGGAAATGGATTTAAGTTATTATTTATTTATTATTTAAGTAATATTTTTCGGAACGGATTTTAAAACGAAAACCTAATAGACTTGGCTTATTTATTTATTTGAGTATTGTGTTACTCGATGTGGTTCATTTTTTACTCGGGTCATTACGTGATTAATTACTCATTCTATTCTAGTAATGTTTATGGTTGACTCAGTATTGTGCTAGTGTTATGTGGTGTCTAGTACTCATTAGAGTTAGGGGTTGATTATAATAATTGTTTTTACTCTGTTCTTAGACTCGTCGACTATGCGTGCTTCGGAGTCGATTCAGGTTTTTTCGCTTGCCAGGTTTTCACGTGGATTAGCAAGCAGTGAGTTTGTAGTGCTATTTACCGCTTTATTAAGTACCACAATTTATTTTTGTATTATAAATTCTTTTGAACCGTTTTTAGCGATTATGTATCTGGATTGAAATGAGCTACTCGATAGGCTTGTATCGAGACTGTGTGCACCGGTAAGTACTCTGGGATCGGCAGACTAATGTCTTGCTTACGCTGGTATATGACGAGGATTTATTCCCGTCCACTTTGGGTTTATCAGTATGCTATGTCATACTTACGCTGGGATCATTTCAATTCTGTTATTCCATAATCATATTATTATTAGTAATAAAAGGTTTTGATTTAAGGGTTTTAAACTTAATAAATGTAAATAGTATTGCGAACTCATCTCAGTATATCTGACCCCGTTGTTTTCCCAAATTTTCCAGGTTTTTAATTTGAAAGCTGGTCAACTCCGATCCTTTTGATTCCTCGGAGGTTTATTTTATTTTAATATATTGTCAAAACTATTTTATTCTTAGACCGCAGTAGTAAATTAGAAGTCTATATTATTCTGGTTGTTTTTCGGATTGGTCTGACTGTTTTTATTAATGCTTGGGCATATTTATTTGTTTAACTCTGGTTAAATATTATTTATTGGATATAATTATAATTAAACTGTGAGTTTAAGTTGGAGTCTCGGTTGCCCCCGAGCATTGAATCTTCTGCATGTTTTTATCTTTATTGTTTTCCGTGAGGCTTGCTACGGGTTACGGTACGACCATACCCATACCCTAGCGCCGGTCGCGATTCATGAAAATGGGCCGTGACACAAAACATGTATGTAAGAGTTAACTAGGTTGAATTATCCCAGGACTCATCTCGATCGTTGGATATAAGAAATGGTGTTAGCTCGGTGGAACTATCCCGGGACTGTACTATATTGTGTCGGTTAACTCGGTTGAATTATCTCGGAATTAAACCATTTAGAATTAGTTACTCATATCACTCGCAAGTTCAGTTCAGTTGTGATCTATCAAGATACATATGAATAAATGTTTGCATTGTTTTGTTTTATAAAATACTCATTTGTAAACTATGAACTCACTCAGTGTTGTTTGACCCCCTAATAGTGTTCCTTTCAGGTAAAAAGTATTTTGACGTTATGGACTTTGATTCTTGTCCAGAAGTTTGTATTTTGGAAATACGTACAAAAGAAGATGTTGATCGATAGTGCTGCAGTAGAGTCAAGTCATATTAGTATATATGACCTTGTGAAACGATTTTAACATTTTATCTAAACTCTGATATGTGTATAAAGTCCTAAACTGCAGTTTAACCCTTTTTTTTTGATGTGCAAACCGGGGCTATGCTCATCATTGCACCTCTTACTCTTGAGGTGTCTTACTTGCCTTATATGATCGTTATCTTCGTAGGTTCTACCTTATAAGGTATGAACTATTCTTACTGTCAATCTATCTCTATACACTACTTTCATTTATTATTGCTCTTTGTTACAATTTCATTATTGCTGTCACAAAAATTTCCATCTGTTTTTCTTACATTTCAAATAAATCTTACTTTTGCTCTGCCCGGGTCTTTCAAATACTTTTCTTTCCGATCAAATACAATTATAAAGTTTTAGTATAATTGTGCATTAAAGTGATGAAATCTCTCATCACTAAAGAGTTTCTACTTCAAACCTTTTTCGTTGTTTGTATCAGCAATGCATAGTTAGATTTTTATAAAATCATGGTTTCATATCAAACTAGAATACACATAAGCTAATACTGCAATGCATTTTCAATCAAATGTTTCATGCTTCTTATAACATCTATCATACTGTTCTTGCGCACAATCATACTTTCAAAAGAAACCTCTTCTGCAAATACCATAGGTTAACTCAGACTGGAACCTCTATGACTTTTTAGCCTTTCTTTATTATTGTTCTTAATCCTTTTATGAATATACTAATAAACTATATTAAGGGCATAGCTTAGGTTACTCAGGCATATTAGACATTTTGTAGAGTATGTCGAACTCTTTCAATGTGTGTTCAATGTATGTTCTCTAGGTTTTGATTTCCGTCTAGGAAAAACCATACATTATGCACCTAAGTTCTCATTTTTCCTAGTGGAGTCTCTATATTATAGCGATCTATCATTCATACGAGGCGTCTGTACTGTAATGGTTTGCCTTATCGGTCAAACCATAACTACCGGAAACAATGTATTAGCATAAGGAATATATATCGTACCTAGACACACTCGACTAGATTCGCCCCATTCTCGGCTCACTATTCTTGATTGACAACCTCTGACTTGTCTCGGGCTACCCCTGGTTGCTGCTTTATGATTGAACCATGCACTTGGTTCAAGAATATCCATTTGGTCTCTGCACTTATTTCCCTTATTATGTTGGGTATCTCTTCGGTCGTTCGAAGAGATTCCATGGCATAGGCTTCTAATAAAAAGAAGCCTCTAGCAACGAGCTTAAGCTTCCTTTAAGTTAATCAATACTTTCCTCTTTCCTTATACCATTCACTGAATCGCCAAGTGATTCACTTCAACGACTACCCTAATTGGGTATCATGAATCTTCCTTGAACTTTCAAGAACTATCTAGTATACTGGAGGTACTTCACTTCCACTTACTAAATCATAGGGTTGAGCTTTATCTTGCCCAGACATGCTAAAACTAACATGACTTGTTGTGAGAGTTCATTCTCACAAATCCCCTTCTTATATACATGCAACTCATGCATAACCTTCTGACAATGAAAGATGCGTCTTCATCGTATGCGTGTATTCATCTCATAACAAACAATTAAACAAACTATATACACCACAATCGTTTATATACGCATCATAGACTCGCTTCCTATTAAGGAGAGCTAAGAGTTTTGACAAACAAGAGAGGACATATCAGAGACATGACTCAAGTTCTATCGCTGTAGTAGTTCCTAGCTTATAAAACGGATCATATAAAATATCACATATACACTTTATTGTATTCGTAATACTTTAGATGTCCAGACCATAACAACACTGGTGATCACACAGCCTATTGACACCCCAATAGGTAGTTTGTTTCATCGGGTCTATACTGGTTTCAAGTCATGATGCGTGCATTTAAAAAACAAGCATTCATTTGTAAATGATGCTATTCATTTTATATAACATATACGAGTAGAAGAAATGCATTTAAAATACCGCAAATGTAAATATTCCACATAATGTACTCACTGCTTGCTATCCCAATTAATAGGTAGTTTGTTTCATCGGGTCTATACTAGTTTCAAGTCATGATGCGTGCATTTAAAAAGCAAGCATTCATTTGTAAATGGTGCTATTCATTTTATATAACATATACGAGTAGAAGAAATGCATTTAAAATACCACAAATGTAAATATACCACATAATGTACTCACTGCTTGCTATCCCAATTCTCTAATCATTATAGCATAAGCTCCCTGAGCTCCTTGTCCATTCGTAGGTTGACTTGTCGAGCCTACAACAAACATCACATAGATATCGAGCTAAGATCTAACTCGATAAGCACATAGACTCGAGAATACACAAAACTCATCACATCATTGCGTCTAACCCCGATACGTTCTTATATATGTGTTGATATGTGATTTATACATATTTTATGTTGATTAGGTTTATTAATTTAAACCTAAGTTCATAATGTTATTTGACTAATTAATCAAACAACTTTCCTTATGTTTGTGTTATGTTTTGTCGAATAATCGACCTTGTAATCGCTTACGGTTGCTAGTTGTACAATATTACGACCTCTAAACGAAAATAACATTCTTAAAGCTCAGAATTTCATCTTCGACTTTCGTATAGGTCTCGGCCTAAGTCTAGCACCCAAAGGTATCAGAAATTCGCCGAGAAGTTAATTCCTTGCGCTGTTCTAAAATGCAGAACTATTATGTATGACATAATGTTCTGATTTATTTGGGTAACTTAGAGGACAAATATTTAGAAACTCAAACCTAGAAAGTTTTAGTCAACACCCGTAAGTTTCTGTAACAACAAGCGGAACTTAATTCAGATATCCATAGCTCGATATATTGCCCTCACAATATAGCTATTCTGCAGCGCAATATTTCCAGTAATATCGTCAAACTTTCATTCAATCGTATGCAACCAAACTTAGCCTAATTTTCACTTATATTCAGCTCTAGCAACCTAAGAACATGCTTATAATCAAAAACTACATCTCATATTATCCTTTTTCATCATGGCCGAAGCCCCTTTTCCAAGTTCATGTCCAAGTTTTCATCCATGCAACACTAACTTTATAGCTAGCTATCACCAAATATTAATCATCTTAAAATCATGAACCATGCCAAACCAAGCAAGCCAAGTTACCATCGAATTCATCAAACCTTAGACTAAAGATTTCATAAATTATTTTAGCTTAGAGGATGTCTCTTTTTGTAGGTTTCAATCATGAATTCATACCCCCAGAACCTTCAATCTAAGCATAAGAACACACTTTATGAATAAATCATGAAAATTCTTAATATATGATTATAAACACTAACTATTTTATCAATGATTCATTGAAAACTAACCATGGAAAACATCAATTACTCATCTTACCTTTCTTAGTTCAAGTGTAATGATGATCTTTTTTCATAAAGATGAGCTTTAGGTGAAGAAATCCATGGAGGTGGGTGGTTCGGCCTAGAAGGGAGAAAGAAGAAAGCTTTTTCTCTTTTTTTTCTTTTATTTATTATGCTTAGTTGTCTTAATCATATAAGATAGATAAAAGACCAATTAACCCCCTTACTAATGTCTCATCACTTCTTTTTGTGCTTACTTTTTAACATGACTTCGAAAAATCCTTTTTCCGACTAGTCCTTATTTATTATTCATAATAATAATTTCCATTTTGAATTATTATTATTTCTCAATACATTCTAAAAATTCTCATGTTGGTGTCCATTTCCGACCTTCTTGGTCCAATTTACGAAACATTTAGGACTCGTGGCATTATTTTTTATTTTGGAATTTTGGAATTATTACAATTCCGATCGCCTATTTGATTTCGTACCAAATAGCTCATTATTGTACATTCGCTAGACCTCATTTATTATCCATTTTTATACTTCGAAGTCCACTTTATGAATGGTTTTATGCTTAACTAAAACCACCTAGCATCGTGGTAACTTGTAAATCGCTTGAGGAGTCTAAGGTCCGAAATGTCTTTAGGAGAGTACCTCAAAACCACAACACAACCGTTAAAAGGGTGTCGTAATGGGATTCCGGCAAACCTATCTGATGATCAAGTCAATAACTGTTTTGTGAGAGAAAGAAGAGAGAAATGAAAGGAGTTAAGAATTGACGGAAAAAGAGTATTAACCTTTTTTACCTACTTTTTCTAAGTCTTTTATTCTATGCCTTTTGTTGCCTCTTTATATGGGCCGACAGATCTGCTGTAATTCTCTTGGTATGTGCAGAGAATGTTGGGGATGTTAGAGTACCTTCTGTCAGACTCTGTTCTTATAATCAGGGCAGATTCTGCTCGGTTGGCCGAGATGGTCTTTGTGCTTTGATGGGTCTTGCTCGGTTGGCTGAGCGAGTCCTTTATTTTTTGGAGTTTGCTCGGTCTATCGAGATGATTTCTTATTCTTGGGTAAGTCCTGCTCCGTTGGCCGATTAGGTCCTTGGTGTTTGCATGGCTTACCGTCTTGGGTAATATCGGTTTTGGAGGTGAGGATACTCGATTCGGTTCCTTAGTGATATTGTATTCTATATTGTTTTCACAAGTCCCCCCCAGTTTTGTGGATATTTATGTTTGTGCTCGGTTTCTTGTTTTTGTTCAGTTTTTTCTTAATCGGTTCTTCTTTGATCGGTGTTTCTTGATCGGTTTACTATTTATGACCTTTGAATTGCTTGCTTGTTTTATATGTTTTGTGACACGTGTCCTTCATTTACTATCGCCTGTTGACATTTGTTTTCCTCTAGCACATTTATTGAGGCGTAGTTTTAGTTATCCCGTTTTGGTTTCTATATAAATCCTCCTTTTTTTTCATTTGTCCAATTTTTTCTTTCTTTGCTCTCTTCTTTTATTTGCTTTCTCATGAGATTTGATTTTCTAATTTGAAGATTCATCAGTAAGTTCTTTTTCTTGTGTTGTAATTTTTTTTTCTTGTTGCCTTTTTTTTCTTTTTTCTGTTTGTTATTCGTGTTCTTGGGTTTTTTGCGTTTAGGTTTGTGTAGTTGGGTTGGGTGATTTATATTTAGTTTTTTTTCTTATCGGTGGAATAATGTCGTATGTGGAGGATTCCCAGAATGTGGATGAGGATGTGTATGTTGATGGTGAGGAGACATCGGATATTAATCATTCTGAGGAGAATGGTGGGGCCGATCACACTGATTCGACAGAGCAAAATAAAGAGTAAGATCTTGTTGATCTTCTAGGGTAAAATAAAGGGACCGAGGAGGTCGGTTGCTCGGAGGCGACCTCCTATGTTCGGCCAAGACGAATAAGGCCTAGGATTAGCAAGACGATCGAGAATCACAAGGTTAGGATGGAAACTACCTTCGCTGAGCTTAACCAGAACTATATATATTCTCTTGTTTCACAGTTTAGGATACGAGAGGGGTATTCTTTAGAGTTGTCTGACCCCGGTTTAACCATAAACCATCTGGTTGATCCAGATTATGTAGTAATAAGTGTAGAACACCTTTATTCGGGTGTTCACATCCCTTTTCAAGCTGACTTAGTGGCTTTTCTTAAGTTTTATAATATGCCTCTTAGTCAATTTCACCCGTACGGGGTTAGGAATTTTCTTTGTCTTCAGAAGTTGTGTTCGCAGCACAAAATTCCTTTCTCGGTTGAGCTTTTTGCCAATATGAATGTTCTTCTCTTTGGTGGTCCTCATGATTTCTCGTCTTTTAAAATTCTTAAGTCTGAGCCTAGGCATGTAATCAAGAAGGTTTCTACCTCGTTAGGAGGTTTAGGAAAGTCTGGTTCCGGATTCGGCATCCTACCGCGTTTGCTGATCTTCCTCATCGTTGGTTGTGTGTCTCTCCTGATACTCTTTTGAGGCGGGATGCCAATGGTAATAAGAGTCATAAGCTTCTCCAGGACTTTCGGAAGATGACTGGTCCTATTAACGCCTATACTCTTATTCCTAAACTGCCCCTTGCTAAATTCGACCAGAAACGAGAAGGTTTCTCTATGTTTTGAAATTTTGTTATTTATGTTTTGTGTTCTCATTTTGAATTTTTGCTTATGTGTTTGCTCGGTTTATGTTTGTTGTAGTGTTTACCATGGCTGTTCGGAGGAAGAAGAGTGATGGGACGTTAAGACTGTTTCGGCCACCGAGGTTGGTGTTGGTGGTTGTAAGGATGTCGAGAAGCAGCATATGGCTATTACTGTGGCTAAGCCGCTAGCATCGGTTCTGCCTTTGTCCAAGACCGTGAAGTGTAAGAGCCATGATAAAGTCAAGGTTCATCGGTCTAAGGAAGGTGAAACTCATGGGCCGGTTGAGAAAGATAATGCCATTCTGGCTGGCGACCGCGACAATCCCTCTGTTGTGGTTGGCTTGGGTGCCACTTCTACTGCAGCTACCGAACAAGCTGCTGGTTCTTCTCCGGTGAAGAAGAAACAAAAAATAAATGATTAGGCGCTGAGGTGGCCGAGTTGAAGTTGACTCCTCGTCTTATTGCTCGCTATCTGAGGGGATAAGTCGGAAGAAGATACCGTAGACTCCCTTACTACTGCGGTTCATTTGGCGAATCTCGTTTCTTTGCCTCGTGACCGGGATGCGTTGGCCGCTACTCATCCGAAAGATTTTCTTGACACAGGTATCTCTTTTTCTTTTTAGGTGTGCGATTCTTGTATATGTTTTACTTATTTATTTTTATTATCGTTATTTGAACAAGTTTTTGCTCGGTTGTTTTAGCTATTGAATCAATTGCTAAGTGCCCGATTGCATCAAGAAAAATTAGCCGAGCAGGCTTCTGATGATCGGGAAAAATTGACCATAACCTTAGCTGACTTGGAAAAGGAACAGCTGCAGCGAGCGAATGTGGAGTCTGTTCTGGCTAGTAATACCGAAAAATTTAAAGCTCAGATTGAAAAGCTGACAAAGAGAAGTATGAGATTCGGGACCGGTTGGCTAGCGAATTCGCCAAGGAGAAAAGGGAACTGGAGAAGACTATAGCTGGTCATCACAAAATCTATATGAAACTTCATGATATTCTTGATGATACTACCAAGATTATCGAGACCCAGCGAGATGACATGATAGTTGAGTTCGCCAAACTGACCGATGCCAAGGAAGATAAGCTCAAGCGGCGTGTTGGGCCGCTTCTTCGTCCTGAAGCCGACCCTAACTCCCTGTACTTAGACATAGAAGGTATGTACCAAAAGATCATGGCCGATCGAAAGACCGAGGAGGAGCGGAGTGCTGAGGATTTTGAGGCCGAGCTGCGGAAAGAGCTCGAGGACGATTTTGTCCCGCCTAAGGATGCTTTTGTGACTGAAACAGGCAATGGTGCGACTAGGTCTCTTACTCTTCCTCTTAATATTCGTCAATATGAGGAAGCTGGTTTAAGTGAGGGAGGGGGTACTCCTTCCGGGCCTGGTATGTGAGTGCCTAAGGAGGTTACTAATGATGTAATAGACTAGGTCTTTTTGAACATTTTCCTTTTACAATTATGTTAATTTAATCGAAGTAATATATCGGTTCGTTTTGGATGTGTATTCATTGATTTTTTCTATATTCTTTCTGTTGATTCTCTAAGTTTTGTCCCGGTTTTAAACAATAGTTTTGATCTGTTTGGTGGTTCAAGTCAATTAGTCGCTCTATTTTTGTTTTAGACTATGGCTTGCGTCGGTATGAAGCTATATATATCTTTCATCAATTTAAATCCATGGCTTTGATCGGTGTAAAGTGATAGCTTTGTTCGGTTTAAAGCGATGGCTTTGATTCGTTTTAAGCTATGGATTAGATCAGTTTAACGGAATTGCTTTAATTCATTTTAAACTATTTTTTAGATCAGCTTAAAGCAATTTTTTTGATTCGTTTGAAGCTATTACTTAAATCAGTTTAAAGCAATTTCTTTGATTCGTTTTAAGCTTTTGCTTAGATTATTTTAAAGCGATTTCTTTCATTTGTTTTAAGCTATGGCTTAGATCGGTTTAAAGCAATTGTTTTGATTTGTTTTAAGTTATGGCTTAGATCGGTTTAAAGGGATTGTTTTGATTTGTTTTACGCTATGGCTTAGATCGGTTTAATGCGATTGCTTTGATTTGTTTTAAGCTATTGCTTAGATCGGTTTAAAGCGGTTGCTTTGATTTGTTTAAAACTATGGCTTAGATCGGTTTAAAGCGATATGCAGTGTCTTTATGCTATGATAGGTTTTGTTTTTCTTCTTTTTCTTTTTCTTTTATTGATAGGGGAAAAACTTGCATTCTTTTCTACAACTGGCTTTGACTAGAATGCAAGTGAAAAATCCCCTGATAAACTCTATCACCTGAATTTTTCAGTGATAGAACCTTTTGAGAACCCTCGCTATCCAAGTCCTTGGTAGGTCTCGACCTGATAGGGAAGTTAAGTAATAAGCTCCTCCCTTTCCAACTTTCTTTACTTGATAGGGTCCTTCCCAGTTTGCTCCAAGTTTAGATACTCCGGCATTGCCTCTTGATATGTCTGCTCTTCCTAAGACTAAATCGCCAAATTCGAAGGTTAGGGGTTTGACCCTTTTGTTGTGATATGTGGCCATTCTTTGCTTGTATTCCTCGATGTGCATCGGGGCCTGCTCTCTTTGTTCTTCAAGTAGGTCGAGACAGAGCTTTATGTTTCCCTCATTTTGTTGTTTGTCAAAGTATTGCACTCGGACAGCTGGCATGCCTATTTCTACTGGTACCATTGCTTCACATACGTAAGTTAAGCTGTACGGAGTTCTTCTTGTGCCGGCTTTAAGAGTGGTTCTGTATGACCATAGAACACTGTACAGCTCGTCTGCCCATTGGCCTTTTGCTTCATCTAGTCGTTTCTTTAGCCCATTCTCAATGGTTTTCTAAGTGACCTCGGTCATCCCATTGGTTTGTGGATGAGTCACCGAAGTAAACCTTAGATCAATCCCTTTTCCCATGCAGTATTCTCTAAAAACCTTGTTGTCAAAATGCTTTCCATTGTCGATTATAATGATTCTTTGTATGCCAAAGCGAAAGATTATCTCTCTTCATATGAAATTTTGTACCCGGGTTTCTGTTATTGCTGAAACTGCTTCTGCTTCAACCCACTTAGAGAAATAGTCGACCGCGACTATTAAAAATCTTCTTTGAACGTTGGCTGTTGGAAATGGGCCGACTCTGTCAATTGCCTGAGTGCTGAATGGCCATGGGTTGATTATAGGGCTCTGCTTTGTAGTTGGTTGGTGGTGTACATTTTGATAATCCTGGCATTTTTCATACTTTTGTACCAATTCAATAGCATCTTGTGTCATAGTCGGCCAATAGTATCCTTGCAACACTGCTTTTCGACATAGGGCTAGGTGAAAGGTGTTGCTACCACACATGCCTTCATGCATCTCGGTGAAGACGTATTTTCCTTCTTCCACTGTAAGGCATCTAGACTAGCGGTGTGAAAATGATTTTCGATGCAAGATCCCATCTCAGTATGAGAAGTGCGGTGCTCGGCACTTGACCTTCCTCGCCGTGTTTTTATCCTCTGATAGACTTCCATTTTCCATAAATGTTATTATGTACTCCATCCATTGATCTAGTGGGTTAATTAGGAATGTCACCTCTGGATTCTGAATGCTGCTGAAGTTTTGAACTGATGAAGGTATGCCTGGTATTGTTTATTTTACTGCTCTGGCTTAGGCCAGTATGTCTACTTCTTTGTTCTCTTCTCTAGGGATATGTTCTAGTTCCCATTTCCCACCATTTTCGGTTATTTTAGCTAGCATCTCCTTGACTCGGTCTACATATTTCCTCATCTCGGGATCCTTCACCTTGGGTAACCCGAGTAGTTGACCACCAATTTTGAGTTACTTTGGACCTTGAGGCGTTTTTCCTTGACTACCGTTGCCATTTTCAGTCATGCTATTAGAACTTCATATTATGCCGAATTGTTTGTAGCTGGGAAATATAAATTTACCGAGTGTTGCATTTCTACCATTTCTACCTCTGATCCTACCATGTTCCAGGCTCCATCAACCTTCCTGATGTTTCTAGTCTTCCCAGGGCTTTCTTGAGTAGATGGTTTGTTCGGACTATCACCGTGTGAGCCTGAAAATATCTTTTCAGGTTATCAACGTCATAATAAGTGCAAATGCAAATTTTTCAATCCTGCTATATCCGAGCTCGGGGGCCCTTCAACACCTTGCTTGTATAGTATACCGGTTTTTGCTCTCCCTATCTTCTTTGACAAGCACCGATGCTACCGTTTCATTGGTGACACTCAGGTATAAGTATAGGATTTGCCCTGCTTCGCGTCGCCCGAGCAGAAAGGGTAAGCTTAAGAATTTCTTGAGCTCGTCAAAAGACTTTTGGCATTCTTCATTCCGCTGGAAGTTCTTCAAGTTTCTTAAAGTTTTGAAGAATACGTCTCTTTGTCAAATTTGACGCGAATCGTCCGAGAGCGGTGATTATTCCATTCAATTTTTGAACTTCTTTCGCGGTTCTAGGTGCCTTCATGACTATGATTGCCTTTTTTTTATGGATTCACTTCGATGCCTTTCTGAGAGATGAGGTAACCTAGGAACTTTACTGCTAGCACCCTAAAAGCACACTTATCCGGGTTCAACTTGACCTTGTACTTTTTGAGCTTTTCAAACACCTCTTTCAGGTCTTTCGCATGGTCTTCTACCTTTTTTGATTTGACGATGATATCGTCAATATACACTTCCATGTTTCGACCGATCTGGTCTTTAAACACAAAATTCATCAATCACTGGTACATAGCCCCAACATTTTTCAGGCCAAAAGGCACTTGTTTGTAGCGATATGTTCCTCTATTAATTATGAAACTTGTTTTCTCCTAATCGTCTTTGTGCATGGGTATCTGGTGGTACCCTTGCACTGCGTCTATGAACGAGTAGACTTCGTAGCCACTGGTTGAGTCGACTAGCTAATCGCTGTGTGGTAGGGGGTAAATTTCTTTAGGACATGCTCAGTTAAGATCTGTGCAATCAATACAAAATCTTCATTTCCCATTGGCTTTCTTATGAGCACCACATTTGATAGCCATTTCGGGTAGTACACTATTCTTATGAATCCATCAACCAATAGTTTATCTACCTCGGCTTTGATAGCAATTTTCTTATCGAGTGCAAAAGCTCTTTTCTTCTGTTTCACCGGTTTGCAAGTCGGGTCTACGTTTTAGTTTATGTGAAATGATTTCCGGATCTACTTCCTCTATCTCTCTTGGACTGTTAACGAATTCCACCTCGTTTGTGACTAGCATACTGGTTATCTCGTTTCGTATAGCTTTTGGTAATTCTACCCCTAACATATCCGATCTCGGAGGTACTCCTGCCAGGTCCATCTTTTCTAACTTTCCATGAGGTCTAGTTCTCCTTCATCCGAGTCTGGTATTTCCATTATTTCTATGGCTAGTGTTTCCGACACACCTTTCATAGACACTAAATCGCACATCTTGGCTACATCTTGCCTCCCTTTAACTGTCACCACGCCCTTCTCAATGGGGATTTTCCTTGCTAGGTATTTGATACAACTAACCGCTCATGTGTTGTATAGCATCGGCCTACCGAGGATGACGTTGTAGGCAAGTGGCATGTCGACTACCATGAATAGTAATTTGAATTTTATAGTAATGTCGACTAGACTGCCATCCGGTGTCCCTTTCTCTTTTCCTAACTCGACTGTTAGTTCGGTTACACCTTCCGCTCTTCATGGTGCTCCTCCCAGGCCGACTAAGGGTGTTCTGACTGGTTTGAGATTTAGTAGTGAGCACCCTATTTCGAGATATGCTTTCTTTGTGATAAGGTTTACCGGGCTCCCTTTATCCACCAGCTGCCTCATTAGCCAAAAATTCTTTATTAAACCCGAGATTACTAATGGATCCTGATGTGGAAAGTATATACCTTCACCATCTGTTGGGCCGAAGCTAACCTCGTTTAGAGGTGTTGTCTCTACTATGCTCATTAACATATTTTGCCTTTTTCACGACCACGCCTGTACTCGGGGTATGCCATGCCCCCTGCTATTGTGTTAGTTACACCTGCTACATTTTGCCTCTTCGGTTGTGGCCCCTCTTGTCTTTTATTGCTTGGCTCCCCTCGGTTATTTCCTCCTGGATTGTTGCTTTTGCTCTATGCTATGAAATCTTTTAGGCGACCCACTTGCACCAGTCAGTCGATTTCTTTTTTCAAACTTCCACACTCGTCGGTGACATGTCCATGCCCATCATGAAATTGGAAATATTTCTTTCAGTCCCCTTCGTATTGCAACTTTGGTGGGTATCAGACTATCTCGTTGTTGTTTTGGATCCACATAAAGATGTGCAATCTCGGTGTGTTCAGAGGAATGTAGACTTGATCTTCTATTCTGACTGGTCAGTGTGTTCTATCCGAGGAGGTATGGACTGTTGTGATTCTCTCGGTGTGAACCTATCTTGCCTGTTATTCTGGTTGTAAATTGGTTTTTGTGTGTGGGGTTGTACAGCTGTGTGAGCAGCTTTTCTTTGTTGCTTGTGGATGAAAAATGTTGCAAGTGCACAGTGTCAACTAGTAATACAGACTATGAAGTCCGGATATCGTACGCATAAGAAAGCAGCTAAATACACCCAATTAAGATACTCAATTTGGATAGCCAAAAGGAGAATTTGGTTGAAGTTATTTTGAATTAATAAAACTGAATTAAGCAAATTAAATTTAGAATAAAATTAATCTTTTAATAAAAATGGGTTTAAACAATAGTATGGAAGATCAGGGATTATTAATTTTCTATATGAAATTAATCTCATAGGATATGGATTATGTTGTCAAATTATGGTTCAGGCTAGTCTAATGCATCTATAACTCTCTCTGAAGCCGCTATAGACAAAAACATACAAAAAACCAATTAATAGGCAAATTACTTACTCTCGTGTTAAACGTAATCAAATAATTAAATGACATTTATTAAGCAAACCTAAAGAACACGTATTCATTAACTCACTCTCGTGTTATTAACTCCTACGTTGTTGATTAACTGATCTATTTTAATTGAGCTCTCTCAAGTCAGAATTAAAACATAGGGTAATGAATGAATTGATCAGATACATTCAAGCATTATGAGCATTAATCAACACATAATTTTGATAACAATCCATATTCCCAATATGATTAAATATACATAGGTCCAATTAATAATCCCCGAAAACGAGTTTAGCTACTCATATCTAAAGGAAATTCAACAATGACATATATAGAATTCATGATTAACAAGAACACAACAGTAATTGATCTCTCAATGATTGTTGTACCTCAACTCCAGAATCCCAATATGTTTTGTGTAGTAATCCCAAATGATAGAGTATAAATGATAAACAAAACTCTAGAATAAACTATCTCTAATGGCTTTGTTTATGAACTAAGATGTAAAAGATGTGATCTCAAAAGATGTGTGATCTAAAAGATATATTTTCTCTACACAAATGCAAGCTATTTATAGAGTTGCTAGGAGTGGAGCTCAAGTCAAGAATCCCTCTTCTCTTCGTGGAATTTGAGAGATGATCAAGCTTTGGATCTCTTCTTTCCATATAGAGCGGAGTGGGGAGCAAGTTCTTCCATAAACATATTGAGTGAATCATGGTTCACTTATTTCATTTCCAAAGATAACTTGATTCAATATAATCTTGATATCTTCTTTGAGTGATAATCAAGTTCTTCCATAATGAGCTTGAGAGGATCAAGGTTGACTTATCTCGTTTCCAAAAGAAGTTTAAGTGTATCAAAGTTGACTTATCTCATTTCCAAAAGATGCTTAAGTGTATTAAAGTTGACTTGTCTCATTTCTAAAAAAAGATTGATTTAAGTCAAAATTTATTTCTTCTTCCATAACGAGCTTTGTCAACACTTCTTTTTTTTGAGTGCAAGTCAAGGAAGATCTCTTTGAGTGTGAACCAAATATATGTTGCTTATGGAAGGTGTATGAGTCTTTTTGCCAAGAATCCCCAAGCGACTTTCCAAGAATCAGAAGATGTCTCTGAATCCAGAAGTCAGTCGGCCCTTGGCCGGCTCAAAGTCGTGGTTTCAGTCGGCTGAGCTGCTGCTTGTGGCTTGTTTTCCGGTTCGATTCGGTTTGACCCGGAACTTGATTGGCTTTCTTGAACTTGTCTCGAATCCTTTCCCGGTCTGACTATTTTTGCATTTTAACTCTTTTTTATTCCTAAAAACTCCAGAAATATCAAATATTTACATTTTTCTTATAATTTAACAAACAAGTAAAATTAACTAAATCAGCGCATATTTTACATAATAAAGTACTAAAAATAGTAAATAAATGACCTACAAATGACGTAAAATATACACTTATCAAACCTCCTCACACTAAAACCTTACTTGTCCTCAAGCAAGAGTATGATTATTTAAAAACACAAATCTCACTACCTAAACAGCTTTGAACAATTGTCAACAATCGTACTCCCGACCGATGAAAATCACGAATGAAATCGTCTAATGTCAACAACTAAAAGAGATGCAAACAAATGAGGAATGCAATTATAATGACTCATTCTGATGACATTGAGAATACTCTTGAATTGGTACCATCGTAACTCAAGACAATCACACGGTCACAATCATTTGCGGGACATGCGATCAATTGGTCTAATAATCGATGGGCAAGTTAAGGCATATCAGTCATAAGCATCAAGCATAAGCACAATTTCTCACAAGATATCACTCTAACACTCAAGTGTTTCGGGTGTGAAAATGAAGCTCACAAAACATGCAAATTCGCCATAAGCTTGCTCTTAGTCCAGGACTCCACTATTTAGCTCGGTAAATGACAACTATTATATGGACTTTGAATGGGTTGTTACTTGTCTAAGGGTTGGGGGTAAGATAATTTGGATAATTTTTCCTACAACTTGACTTGAAAAACAGCATTTTCTATGAAGTGTGAAACAGTAATCTAGCTTGAAATTTTTCGCACAAGTGAACTTTTCTTTTTTTTATTCGCCTTGAATTTTTTTATTTTCTTTTGCTAATTCTTATTGATTTTATTTGTATTTGTTATTCATTTTTTTATCTTATTTTCTTTTCCTTCAAGGCATTTTTTTTCAATACTTGTTCACAGTTTCTTTTTTTTTTCATCGTCAAGCTAAATACATATTTCTTTTTCTGAAATTAAGTTGACCAAGTAAAGTTGGGGTGTTCTAAGAGGCGAAGTGTGAAATGGTAAATGTTTGAAATGTGGTTAAAATCAAAGAAATGGATAAGGCTCAAGGGGTATAAACTAAGGGTAGAAAGGGTAGGCTTTTGAAAGTGGTTTAAAAGAATGGAGTAATCCTAATGCCATAATCATTTGGTTGTCAAAAACTCAGCCGTATAGTCTCGAACAGACACCGAGCAAGTTCTAGGAATTCTGCATGTAATCAACACTCTCAAACAAATAATCAGGCTTAAACGCTCAAAGGAGGGTGATGTTATGCCACATACTTGACTCTTACGAAATCATGCCAATCATGCCCAAGAATTTTTTAAAATTAACCAATTTAAACGCACATCATGCATCCGCATTAGGTAAGTTTGATCATGCTCATGATTACACAACCAACCATCAGAATTCACCATAATCTCGTCAAAATATGTCATACAAATTGCATTTCATTAGGCAAGCATCAACATTTAATTGTTTTAACTAGAAAATGCATTCAAGACATTCATTGACCGGAGATAACCATAATTGACAAAATTTCAAAACTACGCCAAAAATATTAAACTGACAAATAAAAAGTAGAAATAACACCCCTCCTCACGCTTATTATTAATATAATTTATTCTATTTTTTTTTTAATTTTTTATTATTTTTCTTCTTTCTCCACCCCCCACTTTAAAATAATGCATTGTCCTCAATGTATGAGAAAGTGCCTTTTCTCAAAAGATGTGTGATCTAAAAGATGTCTTTTCTGTACACAAATGCAAGCTATTTGTAGATTTTCTAGGAGTGGAGCTCAAGTCAAGAATCCCTCTTCTCTTCATGGAATTTGAGTGATGATCAAGCTTTGGATCTCTTCTTTCCATATAGAGCGGAGTGGGGAGCAAGTCCTTCCATAAACATCTTATGTGAATCATGGTTCACTTATTTCATTTCCAAAGATAACTTGATTCAATATCATATTGATATATTCTTTGAGTGATAATCAAGTTCTTCCATAATGAGCTTGAGAGGATCAAGGTTGACTTATCTTGTTTCCAAAAGAAGCTTAAGTGTATCAAAGTTGACTTATCTCATTTCCAAAAGCGGATTGATTTAAGTCAACAGTGATTTATTCTTCCTTAATGATCATTTTGCCAACACTTCTTTTTTTGAGTGCAAGTCAAGGAAGATCTCTTTAAGTTTGAACCAAATATATGTTGCTTATGGAAGGTGTATGAGTCTTTTTGCCAAGAATCCCCAAGCGACTTTCCAAGAATCAGAAGATGTCTTCGAATCCAGAAGTCAGTCGGCCCTTAGCCGGCTCAAAGTCGTGGGCATGCTGAGCTGCTGCTTGTTGCTCTTTTTCCGGTTCGATTCGTTTTGATTCGGTTTGACCCGGAACTTGGTTGGCTTTTTTGAACTTGTCTCAAATCCTTCTGACTCTGACTATTTTTGCATTTTAACTCTGTTTTATTTTTAAGAACTCCAGAAATATCAAATATTTACATTTTTCATATAATTTAACAAATAAGTGAAATTAACTAAATAAGCGTATATTTTACATAATAAAGTACTAAAAACTAGTAAATAAATGACCTATAAATGACGTAAAATACACACTTATCAAATTTATGTAGTTCCATGCTCGGTCAATTAGTTGGGAGTATGTTTGTACCGGGTTTGTTATCAAGTTGTCTCGAAAGGCTGTCATTGTTGTGTTTTCTTTCATTGCGTCTATCACGGTTTCGTCATTCAAATTTTCCGCTTCGACCGCCTCGGCATTGAATCGAGCGATAAAACTTTGTACGCTTTCACCCGGTTTCTGGTAACAAAGCTTGAGGTCACTAGATTTATTTTTGCGCTGTATGCTCGGAGCGAAAGGAGTTCGAAAAGCCCTTACTAGCTCGTCGAAACTTCGTATGGATCCTTCCTTTAGACTATGGTACCATATTGCTGCTGGTCCCTTTAGAGTTGTTGGGAACAATTTGCATACTACGGCCTCCGATAAGCTTTGTAGCATCATTACCACCTGAAAACAACATAGGTGGGTTATAGGATTTCCCTTTCCACCGAATTCATCTAGCTGCGGTGTTTTGTAGTTCAGTGGGAAAGGCTCATCTCGGATCTCTACCGATTATTTAGGAAAATTGTGCTTTTTGATTGTCCTTTTAAAATTTTCCATTTTGGTTCGTACCCTTTCTGTTATTTCCTGCTCAAGATTTTTCTTCAGGCCAGATATCGCGCCCGAGCTATGCACGCTCTCCTAAATTTCGACTCGTTTTGGCTTCTTTTTTGCTTCTTCGCGTGTTTTGTGGCCGGTTTGGTTCATATGTTCATGCCTTGGCATCTGACCCTCTAGTTGATTCTTTTCCTGGGCGGCACCGTCAGGGGATGTTTGCCCTTGGTAAAATTATGGTGGATGAGGAGGTGCTGTTGGCACGTATGGTGGTGTGGTGATATTTCATCGGGAGGTGGTGGGAGCGGGAGGTCGAACCTAGCCTTGTTAGACCTGATGGAGGAATACTAGTTGCCGAGCGTGGAACTCAATGTATTCTTGTATTTGTGCCGGAGTGGGGTTCTGGTTCTCGGTCACAGGTGTTGCCGAGGGGGTAGGATTAATCACTGGAGAGAATGCTAGGTTGGTGGGTGCTATTCCAGGTCACAGGGAGAAATTTTGGGGAATCTGAAGTGTGGGTGTGAAGAATGAGGTTGATGGGATAGAACCCGAGAAGGGAATTACCCAGGGAAAGCGAGTGGTAACTCCGGACGTTATGCCTAGGTGTGTGCCACCCTAGAGGTTGTTACTGGTCGTCATCTTCTACCATCTCCAGCAGTGTTGTCTGGTCGCCATTTCCAGCAGTGTTGTCTTGAGTGTCTATTTCTTTCACGAGAGGGTCGTCATCTTCTACCGCCCGCCGGTGAGATACAAAGGGGGAAACTTTCTTACTTTCTTTCCCACTGACAGCGCCAAATGATAACTTGTGAATCGCGTGAGAAGTCTGAGGTCCGGAATGTCTTCAGGATAGCACCTGAAAACCACAGCACGACCGTTAGAAGGGTGTCAGAAGTGGATTCCGGCAAACCTCTCTGAAGGTCAAGTCAATAACTGTTTATTGAGAGAAAAAAGATAGAAGTGAAAGGAGTTAAGAGTTGAGAGAAAAAGATTACTAACCTTTTTTTTACCTACTTTTCCTATGTCTTTTATACTATGCCTTTTGTTGCCTCTTTGTCTGGGCCGACTGATCTGATATAATTCTCTTTGTCTGTGTAAAGAATGTTGGGGATGTCAGAGTACCTTCTTTTAGACTCTGTCCTTATAATCAGGGCAGATCCTTCTCGGTTGTCCGAGATGGTCTTTGTGCTTTGAGGGTCTTGCTCTGTTGGCCAGGCGAGTCTTTTATTTCTGTGGTTTGCTCGATCTGCCGAGATGATATCGTATTCTTGGGTAAGTCCTGCTCGGTTGGCCGATCAGGTCCTTGGTGTTTGCATTGCTTACCATCTTGGGTAATATCGGTTTTAGAGGTGAGGATACTCGATTCGGTTCCTTTTTGAGATTGTTCCATCTACATTATTATTCCATCGTATAGCAAAACGCGTCAATTATCGCGTTTTTGCATTTTTAGTGTTATTTGATTTTCCGTATCAAATAATCTAACATTCTATATCAATTAGAAATTTACTAATCCCTTAACTCATATGCCAAATTCACGTTATTATAACATATACTTTACTTTCAAAGTTATATAACGTTTTATTGCAAAACGTCAATCTAACGCGTCTAAACTCGATTTGAATTGTCAAACTATCGAGCTAACTTTCGTCGAACCATCTCCATTTAGCGGCTGGGGACTGCCTATGCAGTCTTCTTTGGGACCAGCGCAACTCTGCTCATTAGAGAAAGTTAGCCTCTGCTAGCAAGCAGCATTCTGCTTTGCCGAGCACAATTCTGCTCATGGTGAGTAGAATTTAACTGCACACCAGAGAAGAATTTTGGCCATTTGATGCCTCACTCCGTCACCCTTCCTATGCCTAAACCTATTCAGCCATTACTCAAAAATCGCAGCACTCAATTAAGCTCACAATACACCATAATCATCAACAATGCACAAACACCATCAATTCCTTGCCATAGCCGAACCTATCATCCATTTCTTAATCCATTTTAACAATTTTTCTTCATCGAACATTAAGTTCATAAACTTATCATGATCAAGCTTTCAAAACCAAAGTTCTAGCTCAATTAATTATCATCACAACCCTCATAACTCACCTTTCAATCCAATTTAAACATCAATAATCCATAGCAATTATAAAACATTAAAATGTCTAGCAAGCCCTAACATCTTAATCAACAAAAATCTCCACAATCATCCAACAAACTTCAAAATTGATGAGTTTAAGACAATTACCTTTTGTCTTGTGAAAGTTTTGCCTCAAAAAAGAAGAGCTATAGTGATCAATTCCCCTAGGTGTGAGGTGGATGGTAAGTTCGGCAAAGAGCAGAGAAAAATGAGAGAGTTTTGTACTTTTTTGTATCTTATGAAATGGTAAAGATGATGATAAGTACTTCATGAGGAAGATGGTGGTTAAAAGTCCACATAGCATCAACTTCTTTAGGAAATTTGTGGCTAAAAGTCCAGTTAAACTCCGTTAAATTACACTTTAACTCAATCAATTGACTGATGTGCTTTTATCGATTAATTGTCAATTATATTTCACGAACTTTAACGTGAAATTTATTAGCTTGGGATTTATTCTTAATCCTTATTATTTTTATTTTCTTTAATCCCGCTAATAATCAATTTATCGAATAATAATTTCCATTTATTATTTTACGATAAGTTTACTTCCTTATTTCCATTTTACTCTTAATTCCAATCTCATTTCCGACCTAATTGAAATTTAGATACAAAGTACGATCTAACTTATCGGAATACTTTCAGGGTTATTACAGAAACTCAAAATCAACTCAACAACCCAAGTCTAACAACATACCCACAAAGTATTCGATAAAAGTCCCCAAAGGACGAACACACACAAGTTGGTAAAAACAAAACCAAAACAGCCCCTAGCATGCATACTAATCATATATAATATAATCTATGCTAGGGAAAAACAATCGAAATCAAATAGTGTCACGACCCAAAATCTCGAGCCGAGACCGTCGCTAAGGAATAAGAATGGTAGTTCCGTAACCCGTAGCAAGCCTAAACATCTATGAAACATTTTCTCAAAACATCATATAAATAGAGACAATACAAACAGAAGCATTGATTAAACATTTACATATAGACAATTGTTTCTTTATACAAAGATATATGCTATTGTTTACGATCATAACACGTGTATCTACCTCAGTGAATAAAACATAATTATCGTAGCCAACAAAATACATTTTGTACAAGACAACAATTAAAACAATACATTGTTTTAAATTGTTGTATTAGGCTACGACTCGATCAAAGAAAAACACTACTACAATGACTATAGACGTCAGGACTGTATATTGCAACATCGACATCCGATCAAAAGATAGACCTCTAGTCAAGTCCCGAATCTAGGTACCTGGAAAACGGGGTCAGCTTAAGCTAAGTGAGATATATGTTACTTAACATATTATCAAAATAAGCATCGCATTTAAAAATATTTTTCATGTATACAATCACACCGTTTTCAATCAATTCATTTAGTCAAACAATTTGATATGATCTTAATCTTAATCCTTGACAATTCTTAACCTAGGCATCTTCCGAGACTTAGCGAGAATACTTCTTTCTCGTGTCCTTTTAGGTTAAATCACGGGATTGTTCAACCGAGTTTAAATCCCGGGATAGTTCACCGAGTTCAACTAGTATCACACTCAATTCCAACAGATACAAGGTGAGTCCCGGGATAGTTCCACCGAGTTCAGCTCTTAGACACAGGTCCCAAGATAATTCCTTACCGAGTTTACCCTAGTGCCTACGCGATATAAGTTAATCTATTTCGATCTATTTTGATCGTCTAGACTGACTCGACTTGTGATCGCATACTAATTCGAATCGTACACAAACTCACTTTGCAAAAAATTATTAAATAAGAAGCAAAGTAATACAAGCTATAAAATCAAACAATTAAATACAGTAATTTTCATATAGCCAATTCAATCAATCCATATAACAATCAATAAAAACGATCCATTTTTTTAATTCATATAAATACATTTCAAATATTATTTTCAATACGACACTACGAGTAAGTAAAATATACTTAATGCCTCGCCATCCAAATTCTCACAAATTTTAAGTCTTGGCCGAACCCTTTAAGTCAAAACCATCAACGTATACGTTTTAAACTCGTCGATATCTCTGTTACAATTATAATTCAAATACGTTTAAATCTAATAAACGTATACTCAATATTTTGAAGCCTAAGTTATTAGCTTATGTCAACTCATTAACTTTGACTTGTTTCCTTTAGTATCATTTAAAATCCTTTAAGTTGATAATTTTAATATCAACGTTAACTTTTTAAGCTTTGACGGTTTTATTTAAAACCGATAACGTATTTAATCGTTTTAAATATGTGTAATCCAAATCTCATTTCCAATACCTATATCACATATTTGTTTAATTGTTATAACAACCATAATCAACTTAAACATTTAAACTTGACTTATAATCTTTTTATGTCAACATCGCATTTTTGCGTTAACTTGAAAGCTTACGTTTGAAATGTAAAATGCATATTCCGTAGCCATTATTCCTTAGAATTTCAAAGCTTAAAACATCCTTTACCATAAGCTATATTCATCCATTTTTAATTAACAAAACCTCAATTCTTCAATCGTTTTTAAACTAGTTTTATGTCCAAATTGAACTAGTTCGTATAGCTACGCGTTTGTGTAAAACTTCTCACATGTTTGGACCTCGGGAAAGGGTTGGCCTTCGGCTCTTTCCTCTTTGCTGCCCTCACCTATTTTTAGAGCTGCTGCCTTAACAGCTCCACAGTGCTACGAGACAGTGGTGCAGCCAGTCTGGCGTTCCCCTCACACCAAACCAATAACTTAAAATTAGCTTAATCAATCATTTCTAACATATACACATCATTTTTGAGATTGAATCATCATTACCATCATTATTCAACAAAACACGAAAATTTCTTTTGATGTTTACCTAAATTAACAGGTATAGATTTGTACATCTCTTTCCTCTCGTCCCGTGACCGCAAGAATCGTTCAATTCCGTTGAGAAACGAAGGGGAGATGGCAATTTGAAGTTATTGAAATTTTGAATTGGGGAAGATGAGACAAACGGGATTTTCATCTAGCTGAGAATAAATTATTTTTTCTGAATTCGAACTCCTTTGCTATTTATAATTAAGGCAAAATCCTTCTTTGATCCTTAAAAAAATTGACTTAAACCTATTCGATTTATAACTTATAAATTGTCCAATTCCACTTATCGAACTCTAAATCTTTTAGGTCTGATAATTTTCGTATTATTTGTTTTCCAATAAATAGTATTATTCTCATATCTTATAATTCCATTTTCTGACAATTTATTTTCACAATTTTGGCCAAAATCACTTAGTTTCCAATTTGAGCCAAAATGTAATGTTTCTCATTTTTCCGCCCAAATTTTATTTTAATAATCGTCGATAACGTATTTATCGTATTATTTATTATAAATACTAATTCCCGTTAAGTATCTATTTAATTTATATTTTTTGGGAATTAATAGCTTATTTTCCAATTTTAGGCTAAAGTGTACTTTTAGCCATTATCTCTTTTTTTTCCTTTTTTTTTTTAAATCAAAAGCCATTTCCTTTAAGGAATATTGATATTAAAAGAAAATTTCAAATTTGACCTACTCAGATCCTCTTTTATTAAATTACTCCACTCAATTTCTTATTTTTTTCATTTGAACCAATTAAAATGAGACAATCGCTTATTTTTTAAAATACCAAAATTTCAGGGTATTACATTCTTCCCTCCTTATAAACAAAGTGCAAATTAACAGTTTTAAGCTAAACTGGACTTTTAGCCACTTTGAGCCAAAGTGAACCTTTAGCAGACAACTTAACATAAAAGGGAATGAATTTTATTCATTTCATTTCTCATAAAAAAAAGAGAAAGAAAGGATTTCCGAGATGGTATGAAAGCACGTCGGTTAATCGTTTGAGTTAAATTGTAAGTTAACCGAACCAAAGTAGACTTTTACCACACTATGACATCATGTACTTCTTAGTTAAGGGGCTGCCATCATTTCATTTTCCTAAGATAGAAAAATAGAAAAAAATAAGAGAAAAGGCTCTCTTCTTCTCCAAAAGACCGAACATCACCTCCATGTACAAACTCCATAGATTCTTCACCAAAGCTCATGATTTTGGATGCAAACCATCATTAACCTCAAGGTAATCAAGGTAAGCTTAATAATTTCATGGATTTCTTGGTCAATTTTTGTAATTAATGGAAAAGAAAAGTTAGGGTTTATGAGTTTAATTTGGGGATTTTGTGAATTGGATATTCATTGATGTTCATAGGTTATATGAAGCAATTTTGAGGGTACATAGTGTATCATTATTTTTTGGCTTAGATAAAACTATTAAGGTGAGCAATATTCTGAAATTGGTTGAGGTTTGAATGGCGAAATTGAATGAGAAAATTGGCATTGGTTTCGGCATTTCTATGGAATTGATGATGTTTGATTATTGATAATCATAGACTATAGAATTTTGTTGTTATGCTTGATTGTTGAATGAAATTTTGAACTGTAAAAGGGATAAGGGTTTCGACATAGAAGCTATGTTAAAGAAGTGATGTTCACTTGATGGTTTCATGCTTTGGTTATGAATAATTAGGGCTGACTTGAAGTTGATTTTGATTGTTGAATATTGGTGGCAAAATGGTTGAATGGTTCGGTCATTTTGTATTTCATGTTCAAATGCTTTTCGTGATATTAAGACATGAATTATGAATGATTATGATTGAATACGATGGCTGAATTATATAGATATAAGAAGTATAATTGTGATAGGTTTTAGTCCTGATGCATAATAATTTGTGATACGAATCGATGCAAACTAGTTTGACTATTTTACGAGAAGTCGTTAAAAGGTTTTAAACTAGAATAACACCAATTAGAAAGATAATTTTGGAATATGTAATTGATGAAGTTAATGAGGTTAAGTTGATATAATATGACGGGTTATTTGATACGAACATCAAATATCAATCGGAATTAGATACGAGGCCGATTAATCGACAAAACAAAATGCGATTAAACGTTAAAGTCGAGATCAAACATAAAGTAAGTTATTCGATAAATAAATCAAATAACATTTTGAAACTTAGGTTTAAGTAATAAACCTAAAAGACATAAAAGAAATAGAAAATCGCTATATCGATAAGAAAATAGAAATATATCGGGTTAGACGCGATAACACGATGGATTATATGAATACGGCTGATTCTCGAGTCTAAAATATCTATCGAGATAGATTCTTACTCGAGATGTGTTTGATAATTGTCATAGGTTCGATAAGGAAACCTACTAGTGGACAAAGAGCTCAGGGAGCATGACAAGCATGATAATTGATCAAAGTTTTTGGATAGCAAGCAGTGAGTTTATATCAATGTTTACATTTGACGTATTTAAAATGCATTTCTTTATACGCAATTGTTTTTATGCGAATTGCATAACATTAATTATAAATGAAATGCTTTATTTAAAATGGATACATCATTGCTTTGAAACCAGTATAGATATGATGAAAAAAGCTTTTTTATTGGGAGGCAATAGGAATTGCGTGACCACCAGTTAAGTTCACGAGATCTACCGTATTGCATTTGATCAGAATTTTGAAGACGTCTTCCTTACTCGCAAGAGAAATGACGTAGAACTCGGTGGAATTATCTCGGGACCTATGTCTAGGGAATTAAACTTGGTGGAACTATTCCGGGACTCACCTCGATTAGTTGGATGAAAGAGATGGTACGAGTTGAACTCAATTGAACTATCCCGGGATTATACCATATTATTTTGGTTGAACTTGGTGGAACTATCCCGAGCGGTACCATCAGGAATAAGTATTAGAGACTAATTTAAGAGATCAGTTTTATATGAATTACGATGACATAAGATGAGGTTTAGGGTTTTGATCGAAAGTTATACATGGATGCATATGAATGATTGAATTAGAAGCATTGTTTTGAATGTTTTAGTTAATACTCACTTGTAAACTTATGAATTCACTCAGTTTTAACTAACCCCGTCGATATAACCCTTTTTCAGGTATATAGTATTGGATGTGACAAACTTCTATCCTTGTTTTAGAAGTCTTAAGTATGTATAGAATCAATCAATAGTGCTGCAGTAGTCGAGTCCTAGTTTGTACATATGGTTTGTCAAACAGTTTTGAATGATATGTATATACTCTGATGCTTTATAGACTTGTATAGTTTTGAAAAACTGCGCTTTAAACTGTTTTCTTTGATGTGGAACGGGCTATGCTAGGATGTGAGACATTGCATTATAAGACCCAGGTTCATATGTAACGTTTTCAGATTTGAATAGACGTTGTAAACGTCAAGCTTTGAAAAACTTTTATGAAAATGTTTTGTGAATGTTTATATGATTGATTGTTTGAAAGATTGCAAAATATTTATAGCATTTTTAAGGCTTTCTATGGGTTTTAGAACTACCATTCCCATTCCCTAGCGCCGGTCTCGACTTGAGATTTCGGGTCGTGACAAAGTTGGTATAAGAGCAATGGTTTAGATTCACAGGCCATTGCCTGCATGTATTCAATAATTTCTTGTAACTAGGTTTGACATTGTCACTAGGTTAAGCAAGGAACTACTTCAGCTATTTATGCTTCATAGGTTCTCATCCTTCCCTTCTAGGATATAAGACTGCAATATACACGTGTGTGTTGTCTAGACGACTCGATATCGATGCCCATCATGAAATAACGTGAAGCACTGTCGAAGTCGTTCAACATTAATACAAAGGGAAATTTGCGTAAAAAGTACGGATTCAGAGAATTGGGGTAGTATGGAGAACTCTTACTGATTACAGAGTTTATGGTTATTCATTTAAATGATTTTAAGAGGATAATTGTGCTTAGACATGAGGTAAATGTGTATAACTGCCACAACATTGATAGAAATACATCACTACGTAAATGAATATATGCATTAGTAAACCATGCATCACTTATACAAAAATAAGTTGTGACAACTCTTTAGGGATGAGAAATATCATTACCCTATGCACAATTATGTAGATGTTTAAAAAATGAGTTTTAAACAAATTGTTTTGAAAATGCACGCAAATGATTGAAATATTTCAAATAGACCATAACTCTGTAACAAAAATAAATACTCAAGATCAAGTAGTAAGCAATTCTCGATGGGGCAACAAAAGCATACAAGAGTGGAAGTTGGAGAATACAATTGTGACCAGGAAGTACACAACTAGTTGTAGCTAAACAAACTACAACTTGTATCGGATATAGGTATTTATCAGAGTTACGATGAGCTAAGGATAGGAATATCCTTAAACGAGATGTCCAGGGCATTGTACCCTGAGACACTAGGAGTAAGAAAGGAGAGATAGAACCCGATGATAAGGCAGAAATTAGGACATTAAAAATACACGATTTCTCACTAGCAATTGGTACAACTTGAGTTAAGGAAATCTCAGGGTAAGTGAAAGGTACATGATTCAAGGTATAGTTGATAGAGATAATGTATCGATGAGACGAGTTTCAGATGCATGAAAACTGGCAAGGTGTAGTAAACCCTCATATCTTATAATTAAATCGTTTGATCAATTTAATTTTGGAATATAATATTCATAAGACGGTTATATAGGGTTTAACCGTTTGTGATCGTTGAACAAAGAACTATATGATATATTTTTTTTCTGAAAATAATCATGGGAAACTTTCGTGAATTTCGGCAGTGAGCCAAAAGTGCAAATGATAAAAGCATGAAATATATAGTTCAATTAACTAAAGATTATCAATGTAAGCTCCATATATGTATAAATAAAATTGTGAACTGTTGTGAAACAGTGATTTTAAATTGTGAAAATTCTGATAACCACTCCTAGTGGTTGTGAATTTTCGGCGGATTGGTGCGAAATATACATGTAGAGTACATGTATTTGAAAGTCGAGCCAGAAATGTGGAAAGTATGGCCGACCAAAAGTTGAAAATGTGAAATAGACATTTTATTTTAATGTGAAGTGATTGGAAATCAGAGCGAGAAGTTGATAGTTAGTTAACTAAATATAGTAGTTGCTATAGAGAATTGAGAATGACTCGTAACTGCAAGCAAAGAAATTATATGTATAAGATTAAGAAGTAATACATAGTAGTAACAAATATAAAACATCATATAGAGATAGTTTGATACTGGACATGGCTTCACACCTCATAAGTAGAGCCTATTAAGTAGTAATCGTATAAGAAGAATTTATTTAGATTTTATTTTTGCATAAAAGAATTTAGTGGAGGTTTTTGGTTGGTATTGTTTTAATAATATTGTATGGTTTAATGGACTGCAAGTATGGAGTTTAATTTTTTTTGAGTCTATCGAGTGCATATCTCACATCTAGCAAAGGTTTTATCGAGAAATTGATTTCAAACAAAAAATTTGTGAAAGTATTTGAAATTTTATCACGTAAGTGTACCCAGAAATATCATGAACATGCATTTTGAATGTCACGAATAGGAAATTGCATTGAGCACTGAGTATGTTCACTAAGTACATGCATCACATGCATAGAAATGATTAGAGTTGGATGCAACTCTTTTGGGATGAGAGGTTTCATCACCCTAGCGCACAATTATGTAAAAAGGGATTTTATCGATAAAGTGTTTTTAAAAAATATATTTGAAACGAACTCGCGAGTCACATTGTGATAAACTAATTTATAAAGTAGTTGGATTTCAAATGGTTTTGAATTTTTTTATTAAAAGGTAGATGGACAAATACTCTATGACGCTAGTGGTGAATTGAGGACGACCACGTTGTAAAGGATTGGGTTATATTATTGGAATAACTATATTTCATAATATATAGTTCAATTTAAGGTTGCACTAGAGATTTTATTTTGATAAGCTCGATAAAATGTTGGAGTAGGATTGGAAAGTTTATGTGTTAGTTTTCGATATATATTTGAGGAGTGTCGAATTAAATAATTTGTTTATGATCCACACGTGTGTGTATTCAGTGTGATTTTAAAAGATGTTTTGTTTTTCGGATACGATTTATGTCCATTGTTTTGATATATTTATATAAAAATCTATTTGTAAATAGTGAGATGTACATTGCAAGATTTTTACCTTTTGCGAAAAGGCTAATTTTTTTTAATTTATTTAAAGGGAATTATAAATTTTGCGAGTTGGCTATTTTATAAATTTGTAAATTTATCAAAAGCGAGATTTAAATGCGAATTCAGAAATTATAGGAGTTTTAAAAACATGATGTGTATAAAAAGCGGGATGTTTTTCAAAGGTTTGTTGTTTTCGATTTTGAAAATAAAATGGAGTACTTTGAGCCTAACCAATAACCCAACATTTCGTAATCTGGATCTAAGAGATCTTTCATTATGCACGAGGTTATAGTTGAGTTGTGTTATAATTTTTAAGAATTGATTTTGATTTAGATATTTGGGTTTGTTGATCGGAGGATCATGATTAATGGATTTCGACAATAAGGTTTATTGTTCGATAATTTTGATTGAGGTTTTTTATGGGTTGAACATTATTGATTGATTGGCTGTTAAACCGAGTGTTTCATTTATGGTTTTTATATTGTAATATTCATTCGTATATGATTGTAGCGAGTATTTTGATAATGGTTACTTTGTTTTGAGATCATTAGCGAATGAGTGGTAAGGATTGATGAATTTATTTTGGTTTGGAAATTTTATTATTTTCGGATTGAGGCGATAGACTTGGGTATAGTAAGAACTACAATTTGAACCGTGGGCTTGTTCTTGCACCTTGTTAGTATGGTTTTGGAAGTCGGTCAGATTTGAACTATTAATGGTTTCACCTTATTAGGAGGTGTTTTATAGTCTTTGGCTATAGTATTTTTTAGTATTAAATTGTTGTTTGATCGAGTATATGTTTGCACTTTTGTGTGTTCGATCTTTTGAGGCATAGATTAAGTTTGAAATTTAAGTTTGATGTTGGAGAGAGTATCTTCGATCTAATGGAGATAGAGAGCCGTTTATTTGACATAAGACTTTTAGGATCCAGAATAAAAGATTTTAATTTTTAGTTATAGGCTTGTGTGTTCCTTCGTGTCCACCTAGTCTTGGTGTTGATGTTATGTGTTACGCAGGAGTTTAGCTTTAAGGCTGGTTTAATCATATAAGATTAATGAGAGTAATTGAGCGGTGGTATTAGAGTTAACTTTTAAGGGGAAAACCCTTAGAGAGATGTATGATAGTACGTATGCTGTTGAGTAAAGGAAGTCATGTGGTTAAACTTGTTGCTTAGTCACCCTGTTAAGACTCGTGTTAAAGATTAGTAGTCCGATGCATGAATAAATTATCTTTTTTGTTTTCCTTGGAGTACGTTGGGTTTGTTGTTTATGTGTTTTTATTACTTTTGTGAGCGTACTATCTTTGATGTTTTGTTTGAGATATTTTGTTTTAAATGCGAGGACAAATTTTATCAAGGTGCGGAAAATGTAATACCCCGTGTTTTAAAACCTGTTTTGGTCGTTTGGTTGTTCGTTCAAAGTTTGGTTTGTGATGGACTTTGGTTGTGTTTTTGCTTCGACATGTTCTCGTTGTGTTTCCGACTTGTTTTCGGATCGATATATGTTGGGATTAGCATATGTAGTACCTTGGTTGTGTTGTGTTGAGTGACTTATGTGTATCTCGTGAGCCTTTAAGTATTTGATGTTGAATTGATTTATTTCTGGGTTGTTAATGTTCGCATGTTTTCTAAATTTTCCATGCTGTAGTAAAACTTCCATATCTCCCAATTGAACCGTCAGATTGGGGTAACCATTGGATAAGTTGTGCATAAGAAGTGATTATCTTTCATTCGACCGTTCAGATCGTCGTTTTGACCTTTTTGGGGTCAATCCGACCAATAACTAGACCTGATGGGTACAACCTGCCGTAGGTCCGGTCAACTATGTTTTTTGTTGTGCCAATGAGTCAACTGGATGTAAAACCGAACCTGCTGTATAGAACCGGCTGTAGGTCCGGTTTTGCTTCATTTTTGCCTATAAAAACTTCATTTATGTGACCTAATCAGCCCCCTTTCGATTTTACAAGCCCTAAGCTCATTCTAAACTATTTCTAAACGTTTCTCACTCGATCTTTGCTGCCTCAATCAATTGTTAAGTGTTTAATCAATAATTTCCATTCCAAATCCTTGATTGATTTTTTTTAGTTTGATTCAATTCGTGGTTCAATTGTTTTTTGATTCGATTTTTGTAGCGTTGGAACCACCTCAATTCTGACATTATTTGTTTCCTTGGGTTGTTAAGGTTTCTAATCCTTTTCATTCTCGTTTTACTTGATTCGATTGTTGTGTTGCGTTGTTGTTGTTCATATTTTGTGATGTTGATTGTTGTGACTTTGGTTTGGATAAATAGTGGTTGTTTATGCATGTTATAGGGCTGATTTATAATGTTGAGATTGTTGTTATCATTCCTTCCATGTTTATTGAATTAAATTAAGAATTGGTTATCTTAGTTTAAAAACTTCATATTGCTTTGTCTATAAAGTGTTTTGAGTTGTTAGTGCTGCACATAACTAAGTTATCATGTTATTAATGATTGGATATGATTATTGTTGATTCATATTAGGAGGATTATGTATAACGCCAATTGATGTACTGCAACACATAGGATTCGAGTCATGTCGTCTACACATATACCTATTTTTCATAGGTTCCAAGCCTTCCCTTCTAGGATATAAGACTGCGATATACGCGTGCGTATAGTCTAGACGATTTGATATCGATGCTTGAATATCAAGAATGGAAAAACGTGAAGACACTGTCGAAGTCATTCGATAGCAGTAAAAGGGACAAGTGACGAAAGAGGTACGAACTCAGAGAAGTGGAGTAGTTGTGGAGGCAATCTTACTGGTTACAAAATTTAGGGTCCAAAAGAATCACTATAGAAAATCATATTCAAATTATATATGTATATATACATAAAACAATTTTTATAGGACATGCATCATATACATTGATATATCAAGAGAAAAATGATTTGCAAAGGGAACTCTTTGGGGATAAGAGATTTCATCGCCATGGTGCACAATTATGCAGATGTTTAAAAAGTGAGTTTTTAACAAATTGTTTTGAAAATGCGTGCAAATGATCGAAATATTTCAAACAAATTTGTTTTTCTTGTAAGGATACCTAGACTAGAACTCGGTATCAAAAGAAAATACTAGAGATCAAGTAGTAAGCGATTCTCGAGGGGGCAACAGAAGTACATAAGAATGGAAGTTGGAGAATACAGTTGTGACTAGAAAAGCACGAAGTTATTTGCAGTTCAATGAACTACAACTTGCATCTGGATAGCAATGCATATCCGAGTTATGATAAGTTAAGGATGAGAATATCCTTAAATAAGGTGTCTAGGGCATTGTACCCTGAAACACTAGGAGTAAGAATGGAGAGATAGAACCTACTGATCGAGCAGTGATTAACACGTTAGAGATACATGACTTCTCACTAGAGATTAGTATAACTTGAGTTTAGGAAGACTCAAGATAAATGGAATATACATGATTCAAGGAGTAGTAGATAGAGATAGTGTATTGATAAGGCGAGTTTCAGATGATGTCTAAAAAGCGACACGGTATAGTAAAACCCTATTAACTTTTGACCAAACTGTTGGATCGGTTTTATTTTGGAATATCATATTCCTAAGACGGTTACCTAGAGAATAACTGATGCGATCGTTGAAAGGAGAGGTAGACGATAGTTATTTTTGAAAGTAACGATGAAAAATTTGCGTGAATTTTGGCAGTAAGACAAAAGTGCAAGTGATGAAATTATGAGCTATAGAGTTTAATTAACTTAGGATTATCAATATAAGCTCCATATATATGTAAATAAAATTGAAAACTGTTGAGAAACAGTGGTTTTAAATTGTGAAAATTCTGATAACCAGGCCTAGGTGACTGTGAAGTCTTCGCTGGCTGGTGCGGATTATGCATGTAGAGTACATGTTTTTGAAAGTCGGGCCGGAAATGTGTAAAGTATGGCCGATAAAAAGTGAAAAATGTGAAATAGATGTTTTATTTATTAATATGAATGTTTTAAAAATGGAGCGAGAAGTTGATAGTCAATTAATTAATTGTAGTAATGGATATAGAGCATTGAGAATGACTACTCTTAGCTGTGAGCGAGAAGGATATAGATAGAAAGCTAAGAGGTAATGCTTAGCCATTATCAGACCAAAAATGTATGGTCTGAAGGTTATGCATCAGAATGAATGAAAGATTCTGAGTAAGCAATAGTTTGACATAAACAATATGTTAAGAGTAGAAATATCTAGATAAGAGCTCCGCGATAATGAAAGGAAAAAGACTGTAAACTCACGAAGGGGCACATCAGATAGTATAAGTATGTAAAAAGATAAAGAGGTGATATACAAAGTAACGTTGTAGGAAACGAGTTATAATGAAATAGGCGTACGAGTGAAAGGTAAATCGCTTATTGTATTAAAAAGAATGTATATGGAAAAGAAGTATTAAGTCTAAGCGCTTATATTAAAGAATTATATAAGCTATAAATGCAGAATAAGAAGAGAGAACATAAGTTGTGACTGGTGTGTATCAATATTAAGAGTAACATGGAAATGTTTTATTGATACGTGCAATAGTGAGTTTGACATTACCTAGCTATGATGTAAGTAAAGTCATTAACTTAAGCTCAATTGAGATTGAGATAAGGTACACTAACAATGACGTTATCAGTAGTAGATATAATTATAAGAGTGCAAATGAGTATTGCACGAAGGGGGATAGAGAAGTATAATAGAAATACGTCTCACACGTTTGTAAAACGTGAATAAGAAATAAATTAAACTAAGGGCTATCGTGAAGGTAGCATAAGTCAAATCCGATAAGTTGATTTATAGAATGTATATGATTACTACTAGTTTTAATGTGAAGTGAGTGAACACTTTAAATGTCCTTTATGAGCTATATAAGAACAAGTGGTCAAGTTATTTCTAGATTATTTCTAGAAGTGGTGTTAATGGATAATGAGTCTGTATGACTGATAGAGGAAGGAGACGCATAATGTGTGCGTCCAGTGTTATAAATTCTGAGAGAATGTCAGAATTTATTGAAGATTTCCAAATGTAAGTGACAATTTGGAAACACTAGAAATCTTAGATGATATCTAGTTAATATGAGAATGAGTGAAATGGTTATAAATGGAAAAAAAACACCTGTATGGTTGAAGAAATTAGAAATTTCTTGAGTTTCGCAGAGTATTGCGAACATTGCTTGCAATATTTTCAACAATCTTTGCATTAGCAATGAAATTTAATAAAGAAAGCGTGAAAGTTGATTAGATAAATAAACTAAGATAAATTTTGGGGATTTAAAAGGGAATGATTGACTATAGTGCAAGCATTAGCACTATTCATAAGATGTTGAAAGAGTCAAGTAGAGATATGTTATGAGATAAGATGATTGAGATATAGAAAATGTTCCTCGATGGCTGAGAAAGCACGAGGTAATTGCCAATGTATGAAATGGAATTGACAATAACTATAGTCACAACAAAAGTTGCAAGACATTAGTAGTGTGATATGAGGTGCGAATTATTTATGAGAATAAGAGATATTGTAATAGGAGTCAAGAGGCACTACTTGTATTATACAAGGAGTAAGTTGCCTACGGATTAAAAGTCAATGAAAGTTTGATTTATGATATAAGAAAAGTATCATATAGAGATCATATGACATAACGGTAAAGTTGGTAATTAGTGGATTGTTAATCAGAGTAGCGTAGTGAAAGTGTGGAGGTTTGCAGGAATTATATGCATACTACACTACTGTGCTAGTGATCATTCAAAGTATGATCAAGTGTTAAATATAAGGTTTTAGACCTTATAAATCTATTAGCTCAATTAAGTATGAGATCAATATGAAGTGATTAACTTAAAGACAATATAAGTTAGAAATACTCAACTAGAGTACGTGATGGATGTAGATCAGCAAAGAAAAGTTTATGAATTCATTATTGTTGATGAAATACTGAAATTGGCCGATAGATTGTGTGAACAAGACACGTATAGTTTGAGAGTCAATATAAGTGTTTTGTCGCGGTACCACGAAAAGGTACAATGATGTCAAAGATATATATCAAGGGAACGATATAAAGAAAGAGGTGAAAAGGATGGTAGTAAAATGTCTAAAGGACAAGTAGTCGAATAAAAATGCCAGTGACTATACAGATTTTGGCAACTATTTCAAGATCTAGTATGGAAATGAGAAGAGATGTCAAGAGATTTTGTAGTCAAAATACCTAAGTATTAGGAAAGTTTTGACTCAATATAAATGATGGTGGATAGTATGATAAAGATCATACATTCCATACTCTTAAGACTTTGTATACAATAGCAAGTTGATGAGAGTCTAGACGATAAAACTGAAGTCAGCGGATGACTAGAACTAGCGAGAAGTTTTAGATCAGTAAATAGACAGTAGTATCGTTTGTTGCCCATAAGTAGCAAACGACTTAAAGGGGTAAACCCAGTAGTAAGAGTATACATATACCAAGTGTATAAAAGTCAATGGAGCTAAAAAAAAACTCATAGAAAATGCTATGAGAAGGCATTATGAGATCAAAACAGTTGATCTCCTTTGTGTTTAGAGAAGTGAAAGAAAGAGAGGTTACAGAATACATAAATTGTGTATATATATACGATGGAATAGTGTGAGATGACACACTTTGTCGATGGATGAAATGCACAAACCCATAGGGATAGGAAAGTGGAAAGAGATAGAAATCGTGTAAGTATATACGATTGAACAGTGTTAGGACTTACACTTCATTGATTGACGAAGAACATTTAGAGATAGACATTGATCCAAAAGTGAAAGAGTAATAGAAAAGTTAAGAGAAATACGATAAAGAATATAACCTAAGTTATAAAGAGATGTGGAATGTTAATTCTAATTCATGAGGAATCGTGATATATGGAAGACCGCATTTAAATGCCACTGATGGGTTAGATTTGTACGGAGCATTAGTATATGAAATGAAGGTTGTTAGGGTTTAATTTGAAACCATCACCTTAGGTCAAACTTATGATACGTAATGTATAAGGATGGAAATATGAAATGCAATATAGAGTTATTTGATAAGTGGCATTAGATTTTAAATTCGAGGATGAATTTTTATAAGGAGGACAGAATGTAACATCATGTAATTTTGAGTAATTAGAATACGCCATGAGGTCAAATTGAAGTACTCAATATATTAAAAAAAATACTTTTAGGGTTCAAATATTAAAAAAAAAATTGAAAAGACTAAGTTTAATAGTTAAAAGATAATAGTCAACTTTGACTATTTAAAGAAATTAAATTTAAATCACGGAAAGTGATTTAATGAACCGGAAATACATAAATTTAATTTAAGTGTAAATATAATGTATAAGTATCCCTGAAGGTATATCGTGATAATAGAAGATAAATATTTCAATCAAAAATTTAAATTTTAATAAAGAGATGTAAACGGTACTAATAAAAAAGAGAATATGACTAGGCATCGTAGATGTAAATATATTGATAATAAATATATCAATATACCACTCTAGTTGGAGAGTTTATTATTTCGGATAAAATCTCGAAGTTAAAATATCGAAACTCGTAAGTTTCGACGTTAAATTAAAGAAAATAAGTTAATATACATACATACATACATATATATATATATATATACTAGTTTCGCATTACGTTTTATGCACGTGGCTCGTAACGTAACTCGTCAATGTACATATTAGTAAATTTATTATAATTATATCATTTTTTTATTTATAATTAATATTAAATTAGTTAAGAATTTTTGAAAAAGTAAATATAATATATTTGGTTATTAAATTGTTTCCATACTGAATTTATTCATCTTTTGGTTTTATAATAACCATAATTAAATAATTAACTTAATTTTATCAATAATATCTTTAGATATAATAAGATTGAAATTTAAATAATAATATTTTTACCGAATACAATATTTTAATTTTGTAGTTCAATCAAACTAAAAGATAGGTATTCCTACTAATTTGGAGACAATTTAGTTATTTTTTACATACTAAAAACTAAATTGGAGATAATTTAGCTACCTATTCTAATTAGGAATTTAATTATAATAGTGATTAATTAAATAACTAATTAGTTAATGACTATAAAACCTTTATTTAGTTATAAACTGAAAAGTATTATCCAGTAAATTTGCATGTCCCCCCCCCCATCCGTGCTTTTATATATAGTATAGATGTATATATTAAAAGTTAAAAACAAAATAAATAAGAAAGAAAAAGAAAGATGAGGCGGTGATGAAGTGGAAGAAAAGAAAAAAAGAAATATTCATTTTAATCCTTGAATTTTTACATTAATTAGTTTGAATTATAAATAAATTAAATGTTATTAGTTAGTCCAAATTAAAATAAAATAATTTATAAGTCCCGAGCGAATAACTTTGGTGTCAATATTCGCGAAATAATTGACAAAGTTATCATCAAATGTTTATGAAATTAGGACATAGTAATTTTAGTCAAGTCAGACGGATTTGGATCTAATAAATCTTCCGGGATTTATTAACTTTGGCGAAATTCGGTAGTCGTTTCCGTTTGGGCTACGGACGACTAATTAAGCAGTTGTGTTAAAGTGCATGATTGAAATAGCACTAAAGAGTACTTTAACCAATACTATATATATATACGTTTTTATTCAAGTGAAATGAGTGGAGAAACTCATTTCTTCATATTTCATAAGAAATGTTGAACAACTCATGCACTCAGAGGCGCGTTGGTTAGGGTTTCGGATCCATTCGTCTGATTTCTCGATTCTGACTCCGATTTCTTTGATAATCTGCACGTATTCGAGGTAATAATCGTTAATTTGAATTCTGTTATTTAGAAATTGGATTATATTGGAGTTTTAAATGGTTATTGTATTGAATCGGTCGAATTCGTATCGATTCGAAGTTGTAATTGCGGATTAGGATTAGATTAATATTAAATTGGTGTTTTTGAATGTTTTGGAGTGTTTTTAGAATGTTTAAGCATGTCGTAAAAGGCTTGGAATGAAAGTTCCGGGGCATTGCGCAAGTGTGCGGGCGCACAGCCAATGTACTTATATGTCTTTCAATAAATTAATTATTTTATATATTACTGATAATAAATTTTAAAAACTAATTATCAAACAAACATATATAATTAATAAATTACAATAACAATACCAAGTATTTTAAAATGATAATATTACATAAATAATAAAGAACAATAATAATAAATGTATATAATTTTTAATTTATATACTAACCGAAAAGAATTTTTTTATGAAAAGAATGTAAATACCATTTGTTTTTTGATAAAACAAATATAATTTGATATTACAGATGAAAATACAAAAGCTATTTTGCTGAAATTCCAGCATTAATCATTTTAATAGACATTTCAGCCAATTTTTGTATTTCTTGGTGAAGAAGAGATAAAGTGTCATTTAGAACTTTATTGCATTCATTAACTGTATTGAGCGCGTCTCTGGTGGCCTCAATTGCCCCGGTAGGCGGATCTTTTTCTCCAAGATTGTACGCATTCTGAAATTTGATTAATGCTTGAGTATATTTGGATTTGCAGAATTCAACTGTGGCACTTGGGAGGAGATTTCTATTAATAATGTTGACTGATTCTTGTGTTTTGATCACAGTTAATTGTAATGTTGTATGTAAATTGAACGTATCCCACCTAAAAATCGAATGACAGTATGATGGATATGGAGTACTCTGGCAGAAGTTATTCAACTCATCTGTTGCTTGCCTTATGACAGTATTTTCATCATCATCGGCTTGTGTTTGAATGAGAATTAACGTCGTGAAAACAACAATTAAAGAAACTAACCGGAAAAGATGAGCCATTTATAAAATATTCTTCAAATTTGCTTTTATGAATATAAGAATTATAATTTTCTATAAGCACTTGACCTATTTATACTTAACAGTCTTGCACCAAATAAGGGGACTAATATGGTTTGTTGCTATATTTAGCTTACACCCATAAATGAAAGGGTGTAATTGTTTTACGATAAGATGATTTAAAAAGTAAAAAAGAATTGTTTTATTTAGAAAATTTGTAATGTGCAACGTACAAAATATGATATACTAATTATAGAATAACTCAAAAGATGGATACAGTTTTTGTTGATTTAATATTTTTTAATTGGTTGTCATTTACACATAAAGTTAAAGATTAAAAGATTAAAATACACATCATTTTAATAGCGTCGATGTTCTAAGTGGCAGTCAGAAATCAAAAATGATTTATATGTTTGTTTTAAGTAGCTAGTTCATTTGTGTGAACGAATGCCTTCATATAAATATAAAATATATAATATGGCATAAAGAATCTAACACTAAGGGCACGTACATGTAATTTAGCTTTAAATACCATTTCACTAGTTTATAAATATATTATTAGAACGTTGACTCAAACTTTATAAAAATTTCAATGTAATTACTTTCATTTTGGATGGCTTATTTTTAAAGGTCGATCAGAATTGATTATATATCAAAAATATTACAATTTCAAATAATCTCTTAATATAATTTGTACTTGATCAAATGTTTTCAAAATTTTAGTATCAAATATAATTTAAAGTTAATTTGAATAATTCAATATTTTTATGAATCAAGTTACAATTTTAACATTGTTGAACTCATATTTAAACTAAAGCCCATGATAATAAGCCCAATACAAATTCAGGGCAAGTTCACAAAATGATCCAAAACTGGAAAGGATAACAAGTTATAAACTCAAGAGGTCTAATATTCAAGAGGCTTTAAATTAAACCAACACTCATTCATTCTTTGTAGAAAAAAAAGATAATGAATGAAATGGTTTTCTTCATCTCATATTGTAAAATATTATTTGTTGATTAACAAAATCAAACAAAGACATCACCAAGAAAAATGAAGGAGTTCTACCAAAAATGACCTAAACTAGAGTGAAGACCCAAACTTGCTGGTCTGGGTCCCTACTCGTCGTGTAGCAATCTACTCGACGAGCAGGCAGGTGGCCAGACTTGTTACTGGATGAGTAACTTTTTATTGGTCGAGTAACACCTGTTACTCGATGAGTAAAGTACTAACCGTCGAGTAAAAGCAGGTTCAAAATTTACTCGTTCTGGACCTGCTAGACGAGACGTGCATGCAACCTTAATATACCGATGTCACGGACAAAACTCATATATCATGACTAGCTCTAGGGTATGGGAAAGATAGCTCTGAAACCCGTTGCTAACCAAAGGATTTTGAAATGACGTTTGCATACGTCAACTTTGAAAAGCTTTTATGAAAAGGTTTTGTGATTATTTAGTGAAAAATAAATACACGTTTTTGAGGCTCGCTACGTGTTTCAGAACTACCATTCCAATTTTCTAGCGCCGCTCGCGACTCGAGATTTCGGGTCGTGACACATATTTATAAAGCGAAAAGTTTACGATGCTTTTAGGCTTGCTATGGGTTTATGAGCTACCACACTCATTCCGTAGCGCGGTCTCAGCTCATGAATTTGAATCATGACACGAGGTTAACTCGGTCGAATTATCTCAGAACCTGTATGTAAGAGTTAACAAGGTTGAATTATCCCAGGACTAATTTCGATCGTTGGATATAAGAAATGGCGTTAACTCGGTGGAACTATCCCGGGATTGTACTATATGGTGTCGGTGAACTCAGTTGAATTATCTTTGGACCAAACCATTTAGAATAATTTACTCAATTCCCTCGCAAGTTCAGTTCAGTTTGGATCTATCAAGATACATATGAATAAATGTTTTATAGCATTGTTTTTTTATGAAATACTCATTTGTAAACTATGAACTCACTCAGCGTCGACTGACCCCCTAATAGTGTTCCTTTCAGGTAAAACGTATTTGGACGTTACGGACTTAGATTCTTGTCCAGAAGTCTGTATTTAGGAAGTACGTAGAGAAAAAGATGTTGACTGATAATGCTGGAGTAGAGTCAAGTCCTAGTAGTATATATGACCTTGTCAAACGATTTTAATGTTTTATCTAAACTTTGATATGTGTATAAAGTCCTAAACTGCGGTCTAACCCTTTTGTTTTGTTGTGCAAACCGAGGCTATGCTCGATGTGTGATATCGCATGGTAAGACCCTAGTTTTCATACATCGGTTTTAGACGACGTTCAATGTATGTAAACGCTTCATGTTTTTATGAAAACATTTTACGAATGATCTTATTCTTAAATAAATCACAAAAAGTTTTTTGCGATTTTAGACTTACTGCGGGTTTCGGAGCTACCACCCCCATTCCCTACCGCCGGTCACGTCTCGAGATTTTGGGTGGTGGCAATTCCATTTTCACATGAGGTTTTCTAGTTGAAATTTATATGTGGTAAACATATTATATATACTTGTGTTACCTGATATTAAGTTTTTGGTTGTTTTTATTAAAAGACTTGTCATGTATAAAGTATTTTAGTTTAATATAGAGCTTTTTAGGTAAAATTATGCATAAATGATTATTTTTTCAAGAAAACCAAATGTAAAATTTGGATGCCAAATGTATTTTTGGCCGAGAAACGTTTTATTAAAATAAAATTAAAGTATAATTATTTTATTAAAAATAATTAATGGTTGATCATCAAATTACAAAAAATCAATTGCCCAAAAGAATACTTATTTAATACTTATGTAATATAAATTATGCTTTGAAATATCATGCTATATATCATATTAACATTAACCAATCTATATGTAATATTAAAACACTCAATTAATTATTAATCTCATATCTAATTAAACTTATAATTTAACTCTATATATAGTTGTAATAACCCGTAAAATTTTTAAATTTATTATATGAGTTTCCGGTAGTTTTCGGGTCGTTTTCAGTATCGTGGTTCGATTATAGTTTGAGTAAAATTTTGGTCTGGTTTGATTTGGGGTCAAGGTTCAAGTTGTGGTTCAATAAAATTTTGGTTGAACCAAATCGTGGTTCAACCGGTGGGTTGAACCAGGTCTCGTTTGAAACTTGGGTTTCAAAAGACACTCGCGTCTCGTTCGGTCTCGAACGAGACCTGATGGTCTTATTCGAAACCTGCATCAAATATCAGGTCTCGAACGAGACCGTGGTTGTTGCCATGATTGGCATAGCTTTCGTACCTATTTATTCCTAAGTTTCTAAAACCTAATTCTCTTCCCTTTGTTCCCCTCAATCCCTAGACGTCATCTACATTATATATCCTTTGAAAAACGCTGCAAAACATCCTCTTGATTATTGATAAAATCGGTAAGGAACCATCGTTCTTATGCTTTCAGTTTTAACTCATTATCGACACTTCCGTATTCTTAATCGTTCTCGTTCGTTTTAGCACCAAATTGATATGCGTCTCGTTTCAGCGATTAAAGACTTAATCCTCTAAGAATCCGAGTTTCATTTTCGTATAACGATACGTTATTCATTATGTTATAGCCGCCGCCGTTGTACCATTGTTACTTATTTTCAGTTTTGAGTTTATTATCGATAGCTTCGTTTTTTGATCCGTTCTTCGTCGTTTTATGATCAAAATTGGATCCGTCTCGTCCCCGTGAAAGTAAACTCACGCCCCTACGACTCTCATCTTCGTTTTTACCAAACGGTACGTAAATCAATCTGCTATATTCGCCATCGATGCATTGTTTAATTGCGTTATTGTTTGGCTCGGTTGGTAAAGGATATTACTGCCAACTTGTTATGTTAATCCAAATGGTTATGTCTTGATATTTCAAAAGGGTTTTCTGAGTTTTATTTCGGCTTTGTTTGGAGTTTCAGTTTATGCCGTGGGTCACTTGTCTCTGGGATTACGATTCTGGGGTTTTGATGATCATAATCTATTGATTTATTAATTGTGATTCCAGTTAACTCTTAGTAATTAATTTTGTTTAATGGATCTTGTTTAGTTTTGATTGTTTAAGAATCACGAAAGCTTGTTGAGTTGGAAGTTTGGTTTTGATTTAAGTTTGTCACTGTAACTTGAAATCCTTGCTTTTGAAATTGTGGTTAGCGGGTTCCCTTTCTAATGGCAGAAAGAAATTTGATTCTTTGTTTGAAAGTGATGGTTAATTAGCTAGTGTGATCCCTAGGTTGTTTTGGTTTAAATAATGTAATATCCCGTAAAAAAAATTTAGTCTTTTTCCGTCGAGCTTTTGGTAATCAATTGAGTCGTTCGGTAATTAGGTCGTGCTTCAATTCGCGTTTGTTTTGATTCAACCGAGTTGGTCCATGAATTAATTATATCCATCGAATCCAGTAGGCCCATGATGTATTAATAAATTGGCCCACGCCAATGTGTAAGCTTTGGCATGCAAGTATAGTTTTAAGCCCATGCAAATACTCTTGCAATTCAGCAGACCCTAAACACTTGAATTCTTTTAAACCAGTTACGTATTATTTTCTTTTTCATTCGTTCTGTTTATGGAAAACCCTAAATATCAAACAAACCCTAGCCGACTCTCCTTAGACTTTACATCACTGAAGGCATACGTTCCATCCCTTTCCTTTGCTTTGAATCGGTAAGCTTTCATCTCTTCTTTCCTTGTTTTATTCGATATCGTCACGTTCCGTTTCTTAGCTCGTTCTCGTTCGTTTTAGCATCAAATTGGGATCTGTCTCGTCTCAACTGTAGTAGACACATTCCTCTACAATCCCAAGTTTGAAAATCGTATTTTGGTACGTTATTCCCTCCGCACTAAGCGCCGTCGTTTACTGCCGTTGATTTCATTTGTTTTACTGATGTTATTTATGTTTTGCTAAGTCTATAACTGACTAGGGAGGGGGTTTGATAACTGAATTACATTTAGATTGAGTTTAATTCCGTTGTTTATGATGTTGAGTTTCAGTTTCGTATTTAAAATAGTTGAGCAGTTGCTCTTGTTCTTGGTTCATTCCATACATTATTCTGTTGGATGCTCTTGTTTATTGTTCATGGTTATGGTTTGGTTATGGGTTGTAATAAATTGTTCATGTTTCCTTGGATTTGAATTTGGTGATTGTTATGAATTATGTGGTCTGAAGCAAAGGATTGCTTCTAACAGTTTGGAGCTAGTTTTTGGCTTCTGTTCTAATTGTATTGTTATTATTATGGCGGGAAATGTTGGTAATTAAATTAGGTGTTTTGCTTGTCCACTATTTCAATTGTTTTGGTCATTTGATAATTCATTTATGATTAATAATTCAATTACGTGGTTACTGCAATAAGTTGGAAGTGTAGTGCTTGATTTATTCATTATGGAAATGAGGTGTTTGGCTTTCTTCATTTTGATTAAACTAAATAAAACAATATCTCTTAATCTAAAGTTTTAATTTGGTTAAATATCGATTTTAAAACAGGACTTTCGAATATCGTTTTAAATTGCTAAATTGTTAATTGTTGGCACTATTTTAAATCTGAAAAATATTGTTATTTTATTTATAATTGGCTTGGTATTAATAATTATACTCTGAAAACGATAATTATTTTATAGCCTAAATTCATATAATTACTTAGGTGATTATTGTTTAATTTGAACTTTGGCTTGACGTGCCAATTTGACTAATTTACATTTTAGCTTCAATTTTATTTTTTTTAACTTATTTTAGTTAAGTAAATTGTCGGTAACTATTGGTTACTTGAGTTTTAAGCTATTGAGTTCCGTTTTAATATTCAATTATTATTTTATCAAAAAGTACTAATCTTTAATTATAAACTATGGTTTATAATTTTGATAAAATATTTGGGTCGGGTTAGACTTGGGTCGCCCGACATGCGAGGTAGCTTGGTAGTTATCGGTAACTCGGCTAACCCACTATTTGGAAATTGATTTAATTTATTAATTAAATATAATTTAAATAATATTCTTTCCGAAACGGATTTTAAAGCGAGAACTCAATAGACCTGTATTGTTTGGATATTATAATTGATTTGGTATTTGTGTTTTCTATGGATTGTTTTACCATGATTTGTTGTTCGTGCTAGTCTTATGTGGTGTCTAGTACTCTATAGAGTTAGGGTCCATTTTAATAATTATTTATATTGTTTAGACTCGTCGACCGTTCGTGCTTTGGAGACGAATCAGAACTAGTTGCTTGCCAGGTTATCACGTGGATTAGCAAGCAGTGAGTTTGTACTTACTATTTACCGCTTTATTAAGTAAATTGTTATTTTAATATTAAATATATATACTGTACGTATATTTCGAACTGTTTTTATATTATGGCTCTTAGTTGGAACGTGCTACCTAATGGGCATCATTAGGACTGCGTGCGCACCGGTATTGATCTGGGTAAGGTATATATGGAAAGGTGGTAACTCGGTGTGAGCATAGCTCTCGGGACCAGGTAGAGTAACTCGGTGTAGCTCAGCTCTCGGGACTCTGGTATAAGTGTGGTTGGTGGTAACTCGGTGTAGCTCAGCTCTCGGGACCAGACCTATTGGATTATGATTATTATTTAGAATTGTGGATTAGGGTTCCAACTATTATCCGTAATATCGTTATTAAATGTTTTAAACGTTTTAAAGGTTTTCCACTTAATAAATGTAGATAGTGGTATGAACTCATCTCAGTATATCTGACCCCGTTGTTTTCCCAATTTTCCCAGGGTTATGATCTGAGAGAGTCGGGTGATCTCCGCATTTACTTTTCCTCGGAGGTTCCATTATTTTGATATACTGTCAAACTATTTTATTCTTAGACCGCAGTAGTTGACTAGACGTCTTTACTATTATTACAGTTGTTTTGTCGGATTGCTTCGACTGGTTATATTGCTTTGGCATGTTATATTATTATATCGGTTTATGACAAATCTATTTTTGATTTAGAATTGAATATGTACGTTATATTAATTGTTGATTATTATAGTTGCTAGTTTAGGCTGAAGTCTCGGTTGCCCCCGAGCATTGGTTTTCTGCAGGTTTATGTGTTTATGCTTTATATGGGAGGCTAGCTACGGGTTTCGGTACTACATTACCCATACCCTAGCGCCGGTCGCGATTCATGAAAATGGGTCGTGACAAATAAATTGGTTCGTTAAGTTATTTTTAATTATCCTCTTTATTTTATTGTTAATTGAATTTGATATCGATCTCAACTTTCGAATTTAGTTTCGATTTATAATTTGGCAAGTTAGTAACATTATTTTAAATCCAAAAATAATGTTAATTTTATTTATTATATTGATTATTATTTTTAATTATAATCGGATATCGATAATTATATTTTAATCAATAATTATTTTGTAAGCTAAGCTTAAAATTACTCGTATAATTATATTTTGATTTCGAATATCAACTTGGCTAAATTACAGTTTAGCCCTTGAACGTCTTCAAACTTATTGATTAAGTTTTTGGTCGGTAACTCAGCTAAATTACAGATTAAGTTATTGATTAAGTACTAGACACCATATCGAAGTTATTGAGTTCTGTTTCTTTAAAATGGATTAATATTTTATCAAATTATTTTATAATTATAAACACGGGTTTATAATTGATAAACGTTTTGAGTAGAGTTAGACTTGGGTCACCCCACAAGTGAGCTTAGCTTGGTAGTTATCGGTAACTCGGCTAACCCACTATTTGGAAATTAATTATTATTTAAAGATTATTAAGTGATATTTATGAAATATTTTTTTAAAGCGAGAACTCAATAGACTGGAATTATTATGGCATTCTAATTTGTCTGAGTATTGTGTTTACTCTGTGTGTTTACCTGACTTGTTGATTTTGCTGGTCCTACATGGTGTCTAGTACTCTCTAGAGTTAGGATCCGTTTTCAATAATTATTTTATTTTGTCTAGACTCGACTACTGTTTGTGCTTCAGAGGCGAACCGGGATTAGTTGCTTTCCTGTTATCACGTGGAATAGCAAGCAGTGAGTTTGTACTTATTATTTACCGTTTTATTAAGTAAATTGTTATTTTAATATATAAATATATACTGTATGTATATTTCGAACTGTTTTTCCATTATAGCTTTATAGTTGGAGCATGCTACCTAATGGGCATCATTAAGACTCTGTGCGCACCGATATTGATCTAGATAAGGTATGTGAAATGTGGTGGTAACTCGGTGTGAGCATAGCTCTCGGGACCAATAGAGTAACTCGGTGTAGCTCAGCTCTCGGGACTCTGGTTATGGATTAAGAGTGGTCGGTGGTAACTCGGTGTAGCTCAGCTCTCGGGACCAGGCCTACTGGATTATGGAAATATTTAGTATTGTGGATTAGGGTTCCAATTATTATACGTAATGTTTATATTAGATGTTTTAAAAAGGGTTTTAAAGATTTTCCACTTGATAAATGTAAATAGTGGTATGAACTCATCTCAGTATATCTGACCCCATTGTTTTCCCAATTTTTCCAGGGTTATGATTTGAGAGAGTAGGCTGATCTCTGTTTCTTTACTTTCCTCAAAGGTTCCATTTATTTTAATAAAGTTATTAAACTATTTTATTCTTAGACCGCAGTAGTAACTAGAAGTCTTTATTATATTCTAGTTGTTTGTCGGATTGGTCCAACTGGATATATTTGCTTTGGCATGTTATACCGTTATTCTGGTTTGTATATATTTTTCATCTTAGAGACTCGTAATTGTACGAGCATTTATTAAATTATGTTGAAAATTATGAAATGCTAGAACTAGGCTGAAGTCTTGGTTTCCCCCGAGAATTGGTTTTCTTGCAGGTTTATATATTTGTTGGTTATCCACATGGCTAGCTACGGGTTTTGGTACAACCATACCCATACCCTAGCGCCGGCCGCGATGCATGAAAATGGGTCATGACAAACTTGGTATCACAGCCTGGTTTCAAACCAATGCCATTTCCATGCTATGTGTTTACTCTGGTAAGTATTATCGTGTCTTAGGAACTACTGCGGAATTAGGATTCGTGTCTTGTTTTTTAAAACGTTATCTTTTATTTTCAGACTTTCACCCTACATCCAATAGGTAATGTGTGTCAGTCTTTTGGTGTTGATGCTGTGATTGACAATTAATTTGACTTGGATGTTACTTGCTGTGTTGTATCATGTTGAGGTTATTTCACTTGGGTGATTATAATTGCATTGATTTCTCGGAAAATCTTAGGTTGAAATTTTTTTCTAAAACTCATACTTAGGTATGATGTTGTTTGATAAATTTTTGTGTTTATACCTGATACAACTTTGAGTATATGGTATGGTTACGGTTATTTGACATGATACGTTGGATTGATTTTGTCTTATTAATAAAGTACATCTGGGCTTGAGCCTCGATTGTTAATTTTAAATAGGATCGTATAATGGGCGTTAGCATAGTTTTTCTAGTAAAGAAAATTTGGGTTAAACTTTAAAACGTGTTTTCTGGTCATACATTGTTTGACCACATGTTGTTTTAAGTATTTACTTTGAGAAAATTGTTTTTATTCGATTTGTGTTTTGAATACGTTTTATAAACGGTTGTCTTGAGTTCGACTAGGGTCACCCAAATTTAAGAGCTGAGCTTGGTACTTGTAATGACTCGGCTAACTCGATGATTTTATGGTTCAAGATACTTGGGTACCGATTTAAAGCAGTTGATTAATAAGAATAGAATTTTACAAATTGTGATTTTGTTTTAACCGTGGAGCTCAACAAAATTTGAAAGTTTTCGTATTTGACTTTAAATTTCAAAACGAATTTTGAAACGTACTATCAAAAGATGATATAATTACAAGTTGATTTTGTTATAAACAATTCAAGATTGTTTTTAGCATGTCTTGATTTTTTTCTCAAAGTATATTTGGGTTAATTTTGTTTAATGGCATGCTTACGTGATTTATGGGTTGTAAAAAATCGTAATATTTTTGGTTTTGATTTGCGTTGTATAATTCGCTTATTTGTTGGACTAAGTTAATTGTTTTGTTTTGTCTCTTCGTGGGATGATTTTGTAATAACCCGTATTTTTATAACTTTTTTTGGTGGTTGGTTGTCCGTTTAAAGTTTGGTTTGTGATGGACTTTAGTTGTGTTTCACTTTGACATGTTCTCGTTGTGCTTTTGACTTGTTTTCGGATTGATTTATGTGCGAATTAGCATATGTGGTACCTTGGTTGTGTCACGTTGAATGACTTATGTGTACCCCTTGAACCTTTAAGTATTTGATGTTGAATTGATTTATTTCCGGATTGTTATCGAAACAATGTTTGCTGGGCAGAACCGGCCGTAGAACCGGTGCATTACGGGTTTGCTTATAAAAACTTCGTTTCTCGACCAAATCAGCCCCCACTCGTTCCCACAAACCCTAAACTGATTTCTAAACATTTATAGACGATTCCCAATCACATTTTGGTGCCTCAAGACACTTGATAAGTGTTCTAACACCCATTCCATCATTCAATTCATGGTTTATGTAATCGAATTGTTTGGGTATTCATTAGTCCTTTGGTTTTTCATTGTTGTAGCCATTATTCCACTATTTTCTGAGTTTTTCTTCCTCTTTTTGATTACTAAGGTAATTAATCCTTCCTTTACCCTTTTAATTTGAATCGTTGGTGTGATGGTTATTGTTAGATTTCAATTTTAAATGTTAGTTTTTGTGGCATGTAATTATATGGGCTGTTTTGATTTGGTTTTCTTATTAGTGTATCAATTTCATTGGCAATACTTGTTGGGCATTTGTTGTAGTCGTTTATGCTCTCTTGAATTCGATTCGTTCATGCGTTGTATGGATTTCATAAAAGTGGAATGCTAGGGCTGCCCATAATTTCATTACCATGATGTTGTTGTTTAAAGAATTAGATTGCTATAAATTGTTTTAGTTTGATTTGTTACAGGGCTGTAAATAATTGAATTAACATGTGTTTGGTGATTAAAAATCAAATTGACAGAGTTGGATTAGTTTGGTTTGAGCATATCGAATTGTTTATTATTTGTCTTGATAATCATGATCAATTGGTATGTTTTGGTTAGAGGTTTTGAAACTGAAAATGTAATTGGTTTAAGCTTTTGAGATGAATTGGATTCATTAAAGTGTCATGGCATGGTTTTTTTGAGGTTGGCTTGTTTTGCCGATTTTGGCTAAATGTTGCATTTGTTGCCATGTAATGTTTTGATTGTTTAAACAAGTTAGTTGGGTTGTTTAACATTATTGGTTAATGTTAGATTGTTGTTAGCATGTTAGTATGATGTATAAATTATTGTTAATCTTGTTTGGAAATGTTTAATGTTAGAGGGCATGCTAAGGTGATTGTATATTTTATGTTGGCCGTTTGAGCATGTTTGTCCATTGAGGACTTTTGTCGAGAACCTTATGAGCATTATGATAGTTTGGTTATTGAGTTCTTATAGAGTTCCTTGTTTTCAAAATGGATTTCATAGTTTATCAAAAGATGTTCTAAATATTAAACTCTCGTTTTACGCTGGTTGGATTTTGGTTCCGGTTAGACTTGGGTTGCTCGATTTGTGAGAAGATGCCTTGTAATTGTTGTAACTTGGCTGTCTCACCATGTTGGTTTTAAACTTGGTTTATGGATTTAACTAAGTTATCTGAAATGGATTTTCGGATAATGTTTTCAAAGTGGGAACTCAATTTGACTTAACTGGTTGTATGACTTTGGTGACAGTCCGAGTAAGTATGATTACTCCACGTTGGTTTATGCTTTGGCATTTTGACTATATATGTATAATGGCGTTATGATGGCTTGTACTTTGGCTTGATTGATATCTGTGCTAGTCGTATGTGGTGTTCAGTACTCTCTAGAGTTAGGGGATGATATTAATTATTATTTATATTTTCTTAGACCCGTCGACTGCTCGTACTTCGGAGTCGGATAAGGTTTAGTTGCTTGCCAGGTTTTCACGTGGATTTGTAAGCAGTGAGTTTGTACTTACTATTTACTCCTTTATTAAGTAAATTGTTATTTTAATATATAAATATATACTGTATGTATATTTCGAACTGTTTTTCCATTATGGCTTTTAGTTGGAACATGCTACCTAATGGGCATCATTAGGACTGCGTGCGCACCGGTATTGATCTAGATAAGTTATGTGATAGGTGGGGGTAACTCGGTGGTAGCCTAGCTCTCGGGATGCAGTAGAGTAATTCGGTGTAGCTCAGCTCTCGAGACTCTGGTTATGAATTAAGAGTGGTCGGTGGTAACTCGGTGTAGCTCAGCTCTCGGGACCAGGCCTAATGGATTATGGTTATATTAGTATTGTGAATTACGGTTCCAATTATTATACGTAATGTTCATATTAAATGTTTTAAAAGGGTTTTAAAGGTTTTCCATTTGGTAAATGTAAATAGTGGTATGAACTCATCTCAGTATATCTGACCCCGTTATTTTCCCAAATTTTCCAAGGTTATGATACGAGAGAGTCAGCTGCTCTCCGATTCTTTATTTCCTCGGAGGTTTTACTATATTTAATGAGGTTATTAAATTGATTTTATTCTTAGACCGCAATACTAAATAGAAGTCTTATGTCGAATACTTGTTATAAATTTATTCAATGAACTATTGCTATTTTGGCATTCTTTTATTAACTTGGGTTAATATATACTTCTGCCATGTTTAAGACTCAGAGTTGGCTGAGCACTTTATAATAAATATTGTAAATTATGAACTGCTAGAACTAGGATTAAGTCTCGGTTGCCCTCGAGCATTGGTTTTCTAGCAGGCTTATGTATTTGTTGGTTATCCGCAAGGCTAGCTACGGGTTTTGGTACAACCATACCCATACCCTAGCGCCGGTCGCGATTCATGAAAATGGGTCGTGACAGATTTATTTCATACGGTCATGGTAAATACTTGATGTTTGGTTTGATTGTGAGTCAAACTTTTGTTCAGACGCTGTTTTGATATAGTATCAACTGGGGATAAGCTGGGCTTGCTATATTGTTGTTATGGATCAAAATCTTCGGGTTTCGATATCGGGAAAGACGAGGGAAGTATTCCCTTGGAATGGTCGATGGTTTCTGATCATCCTAGAAAGGATATTGGAAATTGTGACCCGAGAAGATAGATCGGTGTATTAATACACTAGTGATTACACCAATTAATGATGTGATGCAGGAGCTGGCGGTAAATATGTAGTGGCGTATTGATGTGTTGTTTCTTTGGGAATTAACTCAGTCTGAATTAAAGTTAGTTGGATACCCTATATGGTAGAGTAATGATGAAGTTATTAGGATGAGTTGTGTTATAGCATAGAATATTAGTAGGTTGCAAGTACGGAGTTTGAGGAATATTTTGAGGTTATCGAGTTCACATCTCACATAGTGTAATATCTAGCAAATATTTCACTGAGAAGTTGATTTCAAAGGTTGATTTGTTAAAATATTTGAAATATTTTCAAAACGTAATTGTGCCCAGACATATCATGAACATGCATTTTGAATGTCACGAATAGGATTGCATTGAGCACTAAGTATGTTCACTAAATAAAAGATAAATTAATAATTGATACTTGCATAATAGTACATGCATCACAAGCATAGAAATGATTAGGGTTGGATGCAACTCTTTGGGGATGAGAGATGTCATCACCCTAACGCACAATTATTTAAAATGATTTTTCCGATAAAGTGTTTTGAGAAAGATGTTTTGCAACGAGCTCGCGAGTCACATTGTGATAAATGTATTTATAAAGTTGCCGGATTTCAAATGATTTGCAACTGTTATCGAAAGGTAGCTAGACAATTACTCTGTGATGAAGGTGGTAAATTTTGAACGATTACGTTGTAATGGATCAGTATGTATGTCAGAACCGTATGTTTCATAGAAAGTGAGATTTAAATTTAGGTTGCACTCGAGATATAGTTGTGTCAAGTGCGGTGTACGGTTAGATTCATATTGGAAAGTGTTCGTGATAATTTCTGATTTGTGATTTAAGGATTTGTGGATTAAGGATGTTGGTTATGCTCAATGCGTGTGTATACGCTACATTTTTGATATAAACGAGACTTTAGCTTTCATATTAGATTTTGTCCAAGTACTTTGGGTATATGGATAGAAAAGTATTTTCATAAACAAGAGATTTACATTGCTAATTTTACCCTTCTGAGGAAAGGAATGAATTTTATTAAATTGAATTCAAAAAGAAATAATAATTTTGTGGGCTTAACGATTTCTTCAAATCGTCATTTTATTTACAAAATTAAGAATTGTAAGTGACAATAAATTTTAATGTTTTGAAACATTCATGTGTATTTTCAATACAAAAGATGTTTCCACGGTTGTGTATTTTTGAAAAGGGGATTAATTTTAGCAAGTTTAATTTAAAGAGAACATAAATTTTGGGAGTTGAACTGTTTTATAAATTTGCAAACGTATTAAAAAGTAAGGAAAAATTTCAAATTCAAAATGTGTATATTTTTGAAATTTTCTAGGGTTTACAAAACCGATGGTTTTCAATGGTAAAGGCATTTCGAGATTAAATACAAAAGGAGGTGTAAGACGTAAAATCTCTTAACGAGAAGTGGAAAATTTTGTATATAAAATATGTTGTATTAAAAGATTTTATACCCCCAGGGGGGTTGGTTTTGAGCATAACTAACAATTTAGTCTTAGTAAACTGGTCGTAGTGATCTCTCGTTATATACGAGGTTATAGTCAATTGAAAGAATAATTTTGAGAATTTGAGTTTGATTTGAATGTATGAGTTAGTTGATTTGAAAATCGAGGATCACGGTTAATAGGTTGGCGACAACCAGGAATGGTTGATCGATGTTGTTGACTGATGGTGTTATTGTAATGTTTCAATATCGTTCGGGTAACTGGTTGAACCCTTGGTGTGAGCGACAAAATTTTAAGTTGTGAGATGTAGTCAATGTCAGTTTTGTTGGGGCGTTATGTTTCTAAATGATTGGAGGAATCATTGTGATTGAGGTTGTAAGTACTAACATGAAGATTATGTTATCATGAGTTGAGTGCACGTTTTTCTTTGAATAACGATGTGAGTTATGTGTTTTATGATTCGTGAAGTTGATTGTGTTATCGTTTATTTTGATATCTAGATGTTATAAGTGGAAGTAATTAAGTGTTGTAGAACGCAAGAAATTATCAGCTTACAATTTTCAGTATTCCTATTTGATAATAGGATTTGGAGTTGTAAGAACTGTAATCGAACTTAGTGCTTGATCTTGTATTTGATATTGATAATTTTATAATAGATGAGTTTTGAGCTGGTTTTGGAAGTCACTCCAGTATAGAGTAATTGTGACTCCTAGTTGAATAATTGTTGTTATTTCTCGTTGCGTTGAACGAGTATTAGTTGGAGCACCTAATTGTTGGAAGCAGAATTTGGTGCATATGTGAGTTGCGATCACTTATATTGCGAATCAATTTCAGTTTTGAGATTCGAAATTCGTTCTTAATTATGCTAAGTATATCAGCCTAGTGTTGTGTAATAGTGTTTGTTTCATCTTTATCAATCTCTCCTAGAGTTGCATTATCGTTTATGCCTGGTGGAAATTGTGTCCGTACTTTGGTGACCCTTGAGTGTGTTCGGTTTATGCAACTGGAGTTATTGAGTTGTTTTGAGGGATAACCTATTAGTTTTGCTTATGCAAGTGCGTTAGTCGTTAAGCACGGAGTACTATTGATTTCAGATGGGTTGGTTTCTTGATTGAGGACTGTTCTTGGAAGACAGAGTTCGTTGCTGTTTCATTGATTTGTTGTCCTTATTATGTTGGGTATCTTGTTGATACGTTTTCATATCAGTGTTGTGCTTTTATTCAACTAGACGTGTAGTTTTATGCTACGCTGTTCGACAATTGTTTTTGTTTTAAATTCGAGGACGAATTTTAATAAGTTGGGGAGAATATAATAACCTGTAAAAATTTTAAAATTATTTTATGAGTTTCCGGTAGTTTTTGGGTCGTTTTCATTATCGTGGTTCGATTTATAGTTTGAGTAAAATTTTGGTCTGGTTTGATTTGTGGTCAAGGTTCGGGTTGTGGTTCAACCAAATTTTGGTTGAACCAAACCATGGTTCAACCGGTGGGTTGAACCAGGTCTCATTTGAAACTTGGGTTTCAAACGAGACCGTGGCTGTTGCCATGATTGGCACAACTTTCATACGTATTTATTCCTAGGTTTCTAAAACCTAATTCTCTCCCCTTAATTCCCCTCAATCCCTAGCCGTCATCTACATTATTTATCCTTTGAAAAACGCTGCAAAACATCCTCTTGATTCTTGATAAAATCGGTAAGGAACCATCGTTCTTATGCTTTCAGTTTTAACCCAATATCGACACTTATGTATTCTTAATCGTTCTCGTTCATTTTAGCACCAAATTGAGATCCGTCTCGTTTCAACGATTGAAGACACAATCCTCTAAGAGTCCGAGTTTTTTTTTCGTAAAACGGTACGTTAATCATTCTATTATAGCCGCCGCCGTTTTACCGTTATTAGTTATTTTCAGTTTTGAGTTTATAATCGATATCTTCGTTTTTCGATCTGTTCTCCTTCGTTTTAGGATCGAGATTGGATCCGTCTTGTCCCCGTGAAAGTAGACCCACGCCCCTACGACTCTCATCTTCGTTTTTGCCAAGGTACGTAAATTAATCCGCTATATTCGCCGTTGTTTCATTGTTTCATTGCATTATTGTTTGGCTCGGTTGGTTAAGGATATTATTGCCAACTTGTTATGTTAATCCTAATGGTTATGTCTTGATATTTCAAAAGGGTTTTCTGAGTTTGATTTTGGCTTTGTTTGGAGTTTCAGTTTATGCCGTGGGTCACTTGTCTCTGGGATTACGATTCTGGGGTTTTAATGACAATAATCTATTGAATTAATAATTGTGATTCCTGTTAACTCTTAGTAATTGATTTTTTTTATAATTAGGATCTTGTTTAGTTTTGATTGTTTAAGAATAATAAAAGCTTGTTGAGTTGGAAGTTTTGTTTTGATTTAAGTTTGTTACTGTAACTTGAAATCCTTGCTTTTGAAATTGTGGTTGGTGGGTTCCCTTTCTAATGGCAGAAAGAAATTTGATTCTTTGTTTGAAAGTCATTGTTAATTAGCTAGTGTGATCCCTAAGTTGTTTTGGTTTAAATAACTTGATTCTTTCAGTTATTTTCAAAGGTTAATTACATATAAAATCACCACCTTTACACAAAATTGCAAAAATAACATGACCTTTAAAACGTCGCAATTCAGGGCACCATCTTTCATTTCTTTTCAAAAACAACATGAACACATTTTTAGTGGCATTTTTGCTGACGTGGCATGACACGTGTCATTCCCATCCGATGTCCAAGTCAACAAAATTTTATCTAAAAACGTGCCCATGTTGTTTTTGAAAAAAATTTAAAGGTAATGCCCTGAATTGACACGTTTTGAAGGTCGTGTTATTTTTGAAAATTCGTGTAAAGTTGGTGATTTTATATGTAATTAAACCAATTTTTAATTATCCTCTTTATTCTATTGTTAATTGATTTTGATATCGATCTCAACTTTCGATTTATAATTTGGCAAGTTGTTACATTATTTTAAATCCAACCCGACAGGTGAGGTAGCTTTGTAGTTATTGGTAACTCGGCTAACCCAATATTTGAGGAAATGGATTTAAGTTATTATTTATTTATTATTTAAGTAATATTTTTCGGAACGGATTTTAAAACGAAAACCCAATAGACTTGGCTTATTTATTTATTTGAGTATTGTGTTACTCGATGTGGTTCATTTTTTACTCGGGTCATTACATGATTAATTGTTCATTCTATTCTAGTAATATTTATGCTTGACTCGGTATTGTGATAGTGTTATGTGGTGTCTAGTACTCTTTAGAGTTAGGGGTTGATTTTAATAATTGTTTTTACTCTGTTCTTAGACTCGTCGACTGTGCGTGCTTCGGAGTCGATTCAGGTTTTGTTGCTTGCCAGGTTTTCACGTAAATTAGCAAGCAGTGAGTTTGTAGTGCTATTTACCGCTTTATTAAGTACCGCAATTTATTTTTGTATTATAAATTCTTTTGAACCGTTTTAAGCGATTATGGATCTGGATTGAAACGAGCTACTCGATAGGCTTGTATCGAGACTGTGTGCACCGGTAAGTACTCTGGGATCGGCAGACTAATGTCTTGCTTACGCTGGTATATGACGAGGATTTATTCCTGTCCACTTTGGGTTTATCAGTATGCTATGTCATACTTACGCTGGGATCATTTCAATACTGTTATTCCATAATCATATTATTATTAGTAATAAAAGGTTTTGATTTAAGGGTTTTAAACTTAATAAATGTAAATAGTATTGCGAACTCATCTCAGTATATCTGACCCCGTTGTTTTCCCAAATTTTCCAGGTTTATAATTTGAAAGCTGGTCAACTCCGATCCTTTGATTCCTCGGAGGTTTATTTTATTTTAATATATTGTCAAACTGATTTTATTCTTAGACCGCCGTAGTAAATTAGAAGTCTATATTATTCTAGTTGTTTGTCGGATTGGTCTGACTGTTTTTATTAATGCTTGGGCATATTTATTTGTTTAACTCTAGTTAAATATTATTTATTGGATATAATTATAATTAAACTGTGAGTTTAAGTTGGACTCTCGGTTGCCCCCGAGCATTGAATCTTCTGCAGGTCCTTATCTTTATTGTTTTTTGCGAGGCTTGCTACGGGTTTCGGTACGACCATACCCATACCCTAGCGCCGGTCGCGATTCATGAATATGGGTCGTGACACAAAACATGTATGTAAGAGTTAACTAGGTTGAATTATCCCAGGACTCATCTCGATCGTTGGATATAAGAAATGGTGTTAACTCGGTGGAACTATCCCGGGACTGTACTATATTGTCTCGGTTAACTCGGTTGAATTATCTCGGAATTAAACCATTTAGAATAAGTTACTCAATTCACTCGCAAGTTCAGTTCAGTTGTGATATATCAAGATACATATGAATAAATGTTTGCATTGTTTTGTTTTATAAAATACTCATTTGTAAACTATGAACTCACTCAGTGTTGTTTGACCCCCTAATAGTGTTCCTTTCAGGTAAAAAGTATTTTGACGTTACGGACTTTGATTCTTGTCCAGAATTTTGTATTTTGGAAGTACGTACAAACGAAGATGTTGATCAATAGTGCTGCAGTAGAGTCAAGTCATATTAGTATACATGACCTTGTGAAACGATTTTAACATTTTATCTAAACTCTGATATGTGTATAAAGTCCTAAACTGCAGTTTAACCCTTTTGTTTTGATGTGCAAACCGGGGCTATGCTCATCACTGCACCTCTTACTCTTAAAGTGTCTTACTTGCCTTATATGATCGTTATCTTTGTAGGTTCTACCTTATAAGGTATGAATTATTCTTACTGTCAATCTATCTCTATACACTACTTTCATTTATTATTGCTCTTTGTTACAATTTCATTATTGCTGTCACATAAATTTCCATCTGTTTTTCTTACATTTCAAATAAATCTTACTTTTGCTCTGCCCGGGTCTTTCAAATACTTTTCTTTCCGATCAAATACAATTATAAAGTTTTAGTATAATTGTGCATTAAAGTGATGAAATCTCTCATCACTAAAGAGTTGCTACTTCAAACCTTTTTCGTTGTTTGTATCAGCAATGCATAGTTAGATTTTTATAAAATCATGGTTTCATATCAAACTAGAATACACATAAGCTGATACTGCAATGCATTTTCAATCAAATGTTTCATGCTTCTTATAACATCTATCATACTGTTCTTGCACACAATCATACTTTCAAAAGAAACCCTTTCTGCAAATACCATAGGTTAACTCAGACTGGAACCTCTATGACTTTTTAGCCTTTCTTTATTATTGTTCTTAATCCTTTTATGAATATACTAATAAACTATATTAAGGGCATAGCTTAGGTTACTCAGGCATATTAGACATTTTGTAGAGTATGTCGAACTCTTTCAATGTGTGTTCAATGTATGTTCTCTAGGTTTTGATTTCCGTCTAGGAAAAACCATACATTATGCACCTAAGCTCTCATTTTTCCTAGTGGAGTCTCTATATTATAGCGATCTATCATTCATACGACGCGTCTGTACTGTAATGGTTTGCCTTATCGGTCAAACCATAACTACTGAAAACAATGTATTACCATAAGGAATATATATCGTACCTGGACACACTCGACTAGATTCGCCCCATTCTCGGCTCACTATTCTTGATTGACAACCTCTGACTTGTCTCGGGCTACCCCTGGTTGCTACTTTATGATTGAACCATGCACTTGGTTCAAGAATATCCATTTGGTCTCTGCACTTATTTCCCTTATTATGTTGGGTATCTCTTCGGTCGTTCGAAGAGATTCCATGGCATAGGCTTCTAATAAAAAGAAGCCTCTAGCAACGAGCTTAAGCTTCCTTTAAGTTAATCAATACTTTCCTCTGTCCTTATACCATTCACTGAATCGCCAAGTGATTCACTTCAACGACTACCCTAATTGGGTATCATGAATCTTCCTTGAACTTTCAAGAACTATCTCGTCTACTGGAGGTACTTCACTTCCACTTACTAAATCATAGGGTTGAGCTTTATCTTGCCCAGACATGCTAAAACTAACATGACTTGTTGTGAGAGTTCATTCTCACAAATCCCCTTCTTATATACATGCAACTCATGCATAATCTTTTGACAATGAAAGATGCGTCTTCATCGTATGCGTGTATTCCTCTCATAACAAACAATTAAACAAACTATATACACCACAATCGTTTATATACGCATCATAGACTCGCATCCTATTAAGGAGAGCTAAGAGTTTTGACAAACAAGAGAGGACATATCAGAGACATGACTCAAGTTCTATCGCTGTAGTAGTTCCTAGCTTAACTTAGTGACAATGTCAAATCTAGGTTCAAACAAACATCTGTCATATACAAACAATGGCTATGAATCTTAACATTACTCTAATACCAACTTTTCACGACCCGAAATCACGAGCCGCGATCGGCGATAGGGGATGGAAATGGTAGTTCTAAAACCTATAGCAAGCCTTTAAAAGCAGAATAAATGTTTCGCAAAACCATCCTTTACAAATCCATACAACATCCATGCATAAACAACTCATTTTCATTAAAGCTCCTTGAACTTGACGTATACAAACGTCTATTTCAAAACATGAAAACGTTTCATAGGAACATGGGTCTTACCATGCGATACATGCTTTCTAGCATAGCCCGCTCCAAAACAAAACAAATGGTTTTAAAAGCGGAATTCAAATAACATACATATGCATTAGAGTTTATACACATGAAAACTGTTTTACAAACATCCATATAGACTAGGACTTGACGCTACTACAGCACTACTGATCCTGTACATACTTCAGACTTCTAGAACAAGAAGATAAGTCCGGCTTGCCAAAACTAGACACCTGCACCAATCACAGTTGAGAGGTCATTCGAAACTGAGTGAGTTCATTTAGTTTACAAATACATATTCATAAAACTTTTAAATCAATGTGAAACCATTAAATTAAATGCATCCATATATAAGCGTTCTGAATGAAACCCTAATCTTAATCCTGAGATGCATTTCCTATTTCACGCATAATGATACGAATCATATTTGTCCCAGATAACATTATCCAAGTGGTACAAGTCCCGAGATAGTTCGACCGAGTTGCATGTACCTCCCTCTTAATCATAAGTTGTGGGTCCCGAGATAGTTCACGGAGCACCTGGCCCGGGATAGTTCACCGAGTTACCCACTAAAACTACGTCCTTGACCCGAGATAGTTCCACCGAGTTCAACCTACGGTCTATCACACTCGAATTCTCTTTTTCGAGTATCGTACAAAACGGATCATATAAAATATCACATATACACTTCATTGTATTCGTAATACTTTAGATGTCCAGACCATAACAACACTGGTGATCACACATCCTATTGACACCCCAATAGGTAGTTTGTTTCATCAGGTCTATACTGGTTTCAAGTCATGATGCGTGCATTTAAAAAACAAGCATTCATTTGTAAATGATGCTATTCATTTTATATAACATATACGAGTAGAAGAAATGCATTTAAAATACCGCAAATGTATATATTCCACATAATGTACTCACTGCTTGCTATCCCAATTAATAGGTAGTTTGTTTCATCGGGTCTATACTGGTTTCAAGTCATGATGCGTGCATTTAAAAAACAAGCATTCATTTGTAAATGATGCTATTCATTTTATATAACATATACGAGTAGAAGAAATGCATTTAAAATACCACAAATGTAAATATACCACATAATGTGCTCACTGCTTGCTATGCCAATTCTTTAATCATTATAGCATAAGCTCCCTGAGCTCCTTGTCCATTCATAGGTTGACTTGTCGAGCCTACAACAAACATCACATAGATATCGAGTTAAGATCTAACTCGATAAGCACATAGACTCGAGAATACACAAAACTCATCACATCATTGCGTCTAACCCCGATACGTTCTTATATACGTGTTGATATGTGATTTATACATCTTTTATGTTGATTAGGTTTATTAATTTAAAGCTAAGTTCATAATGTTATTTGACTTATTAATCAAACAACTTTCCTTATGTTTGTGTTATGTTTTGTCGAATAATCGACCTTGTAATCACTTACGGTTGCTAGCTGTACAATATTACAACCTCTAAACGAAACCAACATTCTTAAAATGCAGAACTATTATGCATGACATAATGTTCTGATTTCTTATTCTTGAGTAAGTCCTGCTAGGTTGGCCGATTAGGTCCTTGGTGTTTGCATGGCTTACCGTCTTGGGTAATATTGGTTTTGTAGGTGAGGATACTCGATTCGGTTCCTTAGTGATATTGTATAATATATATTGTTTTCACTAGTCCCCCCCAGTTTTGTGGATATTTATGTCTGTGCTCGGTTTCTTGTTTTGGTTCGGTTTTTGCTTAATCGGTGTTTCTTGATCGGTTTTACTATTTATGACCTTTGAATTGCTTGCTTGTTTTATACGTTTTGTGACACGTGTCCTTCATTTACTATCGCCTATTGACATTTGTTTTCCTCTAGCACATTTATTGAGGCGTAGTTTTAGTTATCCCGTTTGTGTTTCTATATAAATCCTCCTTTTTTTTCATTTGTCCAATTTTTTCTTTCTTTGCTCTCTTCTTTTATTTGCTTCCTCATGAGATTTGATTTTCTAATTTGAAGGTTCATCAGTAAGTTCTTTTTCTTGTGTTGTAATTTTTTTTCTTGTTGTCTTTTTTTCTTTTTTTAGTTTGTTATTCGTGTTCTTGGGTTTTTTGCGTTTAGGTTTGTGTAGTTGGGTTGGGTGATTTATATTTAGTTTTTTTTCTTCTCGGTGGAATAATGTCGTATGTGGAGGATTCCCAGAATGTGGATGAGGATGTGTATGTTGATCTTTCTCGGTTGAGCTTTTTGCCAGTATGAATGTTCTTCTGTTTGGAGGTTCTCATGATTTCTCGTCTTTTAAAATTCTTAAGTCTTAGCCTAGGCATGTAATCAAGAAGGTTTCTACCTCGTTAGGAGGTTTAGGAAAGTCTGGTTCCGGATTCGGCATCCTACCGCGTTTGCTAATCTTCCTCATTGTTGGTTGTGTGTCTCTCCTGATACTCTTTTGAGGCGGGATGCCAATGGTAATAAGAGTCATAAGCTTCTCCAGGACTTTCGGAAGATGACTGGTCCTATTAGCGCATATACCCTTATTCCTAAACTGCCCCTTGCTAAATTCGACCAGAAACGAGAAGGTTTCTCTAGGTTTTGAAATTTTGTTATTTATGTTTTGTGTTCTCATTTTGAATTTTTGCTTATGTGTTTGCTCGGTTTATGTTTGTTGTAGTGTTTACGATGGCTGTTCGGAGGAAGAATAGTGATGGGACGTTAAGACTGTTTCGGCCACCGAGGTTGGTGTTGGTGGTTGTAAGGATGTCGAGAAGCAGCATATGGCTATTACTGTGGCTAAGCCGCTAGCATCGGTTCTGCCTTTGTCCAAGACCGTGAAGTGTAAGACCCATGATAAAGTCAAGGTTCATCGGACTAAGGAAGGTGAAACTCATGGGCCGGTTGAGAAAGATAATTCCATTCAGGCTGGCGACCGCGACAATCCCTCTGTTGTGGTTGGCTTGGGTGCCACTTCTACTGCAGCTACCGAGCAAGCTGCTAGTTCTTCTCTGGTGAAGAAGAAACATAAAATAAATGATTAGGCGCTGAGGTGGCCGAGTTGAAGTTGACTCCTCGTCTTATTGCTCGCTATATGAGGGGGTAAGTCGGAAGAAGATACCGTAGACTCCCTTACTACTGCGGTTCATTTGGCGAAGCTCGTTTCTTTGCCTCGTGACCGGGATGCGTTGGCCGCTACTCATCCGAAAGATTTTCTTGACACATGTATCTCTTTTCTTTTTAGGTGTGTGATTCTTGTATATGTTTTACTTATTTATTTTTATTATCGTTATTTGAACAAGTTTTTGCTCGGTTGTTTTAGTTGTTGAATTAATTGCTAAGTGCCCGATTGCATCAAGAAAAATTAACCGAGCAGGCTTCTGATGATCGGGAAAAATTGACCACAACCTTAGCTGACTTTGAAAAGGAGCAGCTGCAGAGAGCGAATGTGGAGTCTTTTCTGGCTAGTAACACCGAAAAATTTAAAGCTCGGATTGAAAAGCTGACACAGAGAAGGATGAGATTCGGGACCGGTTGGCTAGCGAATTCGCCAAGGAGAAAAGAGACATGGAGAAGACTATAGCTGGTCATCACAAAATATATATGAAACTTCATGATATTCTTGATGATACTACCAAGATTATCGAGACCCAGCGATATGACATGATAGCTGAGTTCGCCAAACTGACCGATGCCAAGGAAGATAAGCTCAAGCGGCGTGTTAGGCCGCTTCTTCGTCCTGAAGCCGACCCTAACTGCCTGTACTTAGACATAGAAGGTATGTACCAAAAGATCATGGCCGATCGAAAGACCGAGGAGGAGCGGAGTGCTGAGGATTTTGAGGCCGAGCTGTGGAAAGAGCTCGAGGATGATTTTGTCCCGCCTAAGGATGCTTCTGTGACTGAAACAGGCAATGGTGTGACTAGGTCTCTTACTCTTCCTCTTAATGTTCGTCAATATGAGGAAGCTGGTTTAAGTGAGGGAGGGGGTACTCCTTCCGGGCCTGGTATGTGAGTGCCCAAGGAGGTTACTAATGATGTAATAGACTAGGTCTTTTTGAACATTTTTCCTTTTACAATTATGTTAATTTAATCGAAGTAATATATCGGTTCGTTTTGGATGTGTATTCATTGATTTTGTCAATATTCTTTCTGTTGATTCTCTAAGTTTTGTCCCGGTTTTAAACAATAGTTTTGATCTGTTTGGTGGTTCAAGTCGATTAGTCGCTCTATTTTTGTTTTACACTATGGCTTGCGTCGGTATGAAGCTATATATATCTTTGATCAGTTTAAAGCCATGGCTTTGATCGGTGTAAAGTGATAGCTTTGTTTGGTTTAAAGCGATGGCTTTGATTCGTTTTAAGCTATGGATTAGATCAGTTTAAAGGAATTGCTTTAATTCATTTTAAACTATTTCTTAGATCGGCTTAAAGCAATTTCTTTGATTCGTTTGAAGCTATTACTTAGATCAGTTTAAAGCGATTTCTTTGATTCGTTTTAAGCTTTTTCTTAGATTAGTTTAAAGCAACTTCTTTCATTTGTTTTAAGCTACGGCTTAGATCGGTTTAAAGCAATTGTTTTGATTTGTTTTAAGTTATGGCTTAGATCGGTTTAAAGGGATTGTTTTGATTTGTTTTAAGCTATGGCTTAGATCGGTTTAATGCGATTGCTTTGATTTGTTTTAAGCTATTGCTTAGATCGGTTTAAAGCAGTTGCTTTGATTTGTTATAAACTATGGCTTAGATCGGTTTAAAGCGATATGCAGTGTCTTTATGCTATGATAAGTTTTTTTTTTCTTCTTTTTATTTTTGTTTTATTGATAGGGGAAGAACTTGCATTCTTGTCTACAACTGGCTTTGTTTTGAATGCAAGTGAAAAACCCACTGATAGACTCGATCACCTGAATTTTTCACTGATAGAATCTTTTGAGAACCCTCGCTATCCAATTCCTTGGTAGGTCTCGACCTGATAGGGAAGTTAAGTAATAAGCTCCTCCCTTTCCAACCTTTTTTACTTGATAGGGTCCTTCCCAGTTTGCTCCAAGTTTAGATACTCCAGCATTGCCTCTTGATATGTTTGCTCTTCCTAAGACTAAATCGCCAAATTCGAAGGTTAGGGGTTTGACCCTTTTGTTGTGATATGTGGCCATTCTTTGCTTGTATTCCTCGATGTGCATCTGGGCCTGCTCTCTTTTGTTCGTCAAAGTATTGCACTCGGACAGCTGGCTTGCCTATCTCTTCCTGTGCCGGCTTTAGGAGTGGTTATGTATGACCATAGAACACTGTACAGCTCGTCTGCCCATTGGCCTTTTGCTTCATCTAGTCGTTTCTTTAGCCCATTCTCAATGGTTTTGTTAGTGACCTCGGTCATCCCATTGGTTTGTGGATGAGTCACCCAAGTAAACCTTAGATCAATCCCTTTTTCCATGCAGTATTCTCTAAAAACCTTGTTGTTAAAATGCTTGCCATTGTCGATAATAGTGATTCTTTGTATGCCAAAGCGAAAGCTTATCTCTCTTCATATGAAATTTCGTACCCGGGTTTCTGTTATTATTGAAACTGCTTCTGCTTCAACCCACTTAGAAAAAAAGTCGACCGCGACTATTAAAAATCTTCTTTACCCGTTGGCTGTTGGAAATGGGCTGACTATGTCAATTGCCTGAGTGCTGAATGGCCATGGGCTGATTATAGGGCTCTGCTCTGTAGTTGGTTGGTGGTGTACATTTTGATAATCCTGGCATTTTTCATACTTTTGTACCAGTTCAGCAGCATCTTGTGTCATAGTCGGCCAATAGTATCCTTGCAACACTGCTTTTCGACATAGGGCTAGGTGAAAGGTGTTGCTACCACACATGCCTTCATGCATCTCGGTGAAGACGTATTTTCCTTCTTCCACTGTAAGGCATCTAGACCAGGGGTGTGAAAATGATTTTCGATGCAATATCCCATATCAGTATGAGAAGTGCGGTGCTCGGCACTTGACCTTCCTCGCCGTGTTTTTATCCTCTGGTAGACTTCCATTTTCCATATATGTTATTATGTGCTCCATCCATTGATCTAGTGGGTTAGTTAGGAATGTCACCTCTGGATTCTGAATGCTGCTGAAGTTTTGAACCGATGAAGGTATGTCTGGTATTGTTTATTTTGCTGCTCTGGCTTAGGCTAGTATGTCTACTTCTTTGTTCTCTTCTCTAGGGATATGTTCTAGTTCCCATTTCCCACCATTTTCGGTTATTTTAGCTAGCAGCTCCTTGACTCGGTCTACATATTTCCTCATGTCGGGATCCTTCACCTTGAGTAGCCCGAGTAGTTGGGCACCAGTTTTGAGTTACTTTGGACCCTGAGGCGTTTTGCCTTGACTACCGTTGCCATTTTCAGTCATGCTATTAGAACTTCATATTATGCCGAATTGTTAATAGCTGGGAAATATAAATTTACCGAGTGTTGCATTTTTATGGAATATGGTCCTTTCAGTACCATTTCTACCTCTGATCCTACCATGTTCCAGGCTCCATCAACCTGTATGACCCATCTACTCATGTTTTTATCTACCTCCACGGGTTGGTCATGTATTGTTGTTTCGACGAAAAAGTGTGCTAGGATTTGTGCTTTCATAGATGACATAGGCTCGTATTTTATGTCATATTCTCCCAACATGAGGGACCAATTAATCAACCTTCCTGATGTTTCTAGTTTTCCCAGGGCTTTCTTGAGTGGATGGTTTTGTTTGGACTATCACCGTGTGAGCCTGAAAATATCTTTTCAGGTTATCCAAAGTCAGAATAAGTGCAAATGCAAATTTTTCAATCTTGCTATATCTGAGCTCGGGGGCCCCTCAACACCTTGTTTGTATAGTATACCGGTTTTTGCTCTCCTTATTCTTCTTTGACAAGCACCTATGCTACCGTTTCATTGTTGACACTCAGGTATAAGTATAGGATTTGCCACGGTTCGCGTCGCCCGAGCAGAAATGGTAAGCTTAAGAATTTCTTGAGCTCGTCAAAAGACTTTTGGCATTCTTCATTCCGCTCGAAGTTCTTCAAGTTTCTTAAAGTTTTGAAGAATGGGAGACGTCTCTTTGTCGAATTTGATGCAAATCGTCCGAGAGCGGTGATTATTCCATTCAATTTTTGAACTTCTTTCGCGGTTCTAGGTGCCTTCATGACTATGATTGCCTTATTTTTATGGATTCACTTCGATGCCTTTCTGAGCGATGAGGTAACCTAGAAACTTTACTGCTAGCACCCAAAAAGCACACTTATCCGGGTTCAACTTGACCTTGTACTTTTTGAGCTTTTCAAACACCTCTTCCAGGTCTTTCGCATGGTCTTCTACCTTTTTTGATTTGACGATGATATCGTCAATATACACTTCCATGTTTCGACCGATCTGGTCTTTAAACACGAAATTCATCAATCACTGGTACATAGCCCCGACATTTTTCAGGCCAAAAGGCATTTGTTTGTAGCAATATGTTCCTCTATTAATTATGAAACTTGTTTTTCCTAATCATCTTTGTGCATGGGTATCTGGTGGTACCCTTGCACTGCGTCTATGAACGAGTAGACTTCGTAGCCACTGGTTGAGTCGACTAGCTAATCGATGTGTTGTCGGGGGTAGATTTCTTTAGGACATGCTCAGTTAAGATCTGTGAAATCAATACACAATCTTCATTTCCCATTTGGCTTTCTTATGAGCAGCACATTTGATAGCCATTCCGGGTAATACGCTATTCTTATGAATCCATCAGCCATAAGTTTGTCTACCTCGGCTTTGATAGCAATTTTCCTATCAACTGCAAAAGCTCTTTTCTTCTGTTTCACCGGTTTGCAAGTCGGGTCTACGTTTTAGTTTATGTGAAATGATTTCCGGATCTACTCCCTCTATCTCTCTTGGGCTATTAACGAATTCCACCTCGTTTTTGACTAGCATACTGGTTATCTCGTTTTGTATAGCTCTTGGTAATTCTACCCCTAACATATCCGATCTCGGAGTTACTCCTGCGAGGTCCACCTTTTTTAAATTTCCATGAGGCTCTAGTTTTCCTTCATCCGAGTCTCGTATTTCCATTATTTCTATGGCTAGTGTTTCCGTCACACCTTTCATAGACACTAAATCGCACATCTTGGCTATATCTTGCCTCCCTTTAACTGTCACCACGCCCTTCTCAATGGGGATTTTCCTTGCTAAGTATTTGATACAAGTAACCGCTCATGTGTTGTATAGCATCGGCCTACCGAGGATGACGTTGTAGGCAAGTGGCATGTCGACTACCATGAATAGTAATTTGAATTTTGTAGTAATGTCGACTAGACCGCAATCCGGTGTACCTTTCTCTTTTCCTAACTCGACTGTTAGTTCGGTTACATCATTGCGTCTAACCCCGATACGTTCTTATATACGTGTTGATATGTGATTTATACATCTTTTATGTTGATTAGGCTTATTAATTTAAACCTAAGTTCATAATGTTATTTGACTTATTAATCAAACAACTTTCCTTATGTTTTGTCGAATAATCGACCTTGTAATCGCTTACGGTTGCTAGCTGTACAATATTACGACCTCTAAATGAAAACAACATTCTTAAAGCTCAGAATTTCATCTTCGACTTTCCTATAGGTCTCATCCTAAGTTTAGCACCCAAAGGTATCAGAAATTCGCCGAGAAGTTAATTCCTTGCGCTGTCCTAAAATGTAGAACTATTATGTATGACATAATGTTCTGATTTATTTGGGTAACTTAGAGGACAAATATTTAGAAACTCAAACCTAGAAAGTTTTAGTCAACACCCGTAAGTTTCTGTAACAACAAGCGGAACTTAATTCAGATATCAATAGCTCGATATATTGCCCTCGCAATATAGCTATTCTGCAGCGTAATATTTCCAGTAATATCGCAAATTTTCATTTAATCGTATGCAACCAAACTTAGCCTAATTTTCACTTATATTCAGCTCTAGTAACCTAAGAACATGCTTATAATCATAAACTACATCTCATATTATCCTTTTACATCATGGCCGAAGCCCCTTTTCAAAGTTCATGTCCAAGTTTTCATCCATGCAACACTAACTTTATAGCTAGCTATCACCAAATATTAATCATCTTAAACTCATGAACCATGCCAAACCAAGCAAGCCAAGTTACCATAGAATTCATCAAACCTTAGACTAAAGATTTCATAAATTAATTTAGCTTAGACGATGTCTCTTTTTGTAGGTTTCAATCATGAATTCATACCCCCAAAACCTTCAATCTAAGCATAAGAACACACTATATGAATAAATCATGAAAATTCTTAATATATGATTATAAACACTGACTATTTTATCAATGATTCATTGAAAATTAACCATGGAAAATATCAATTACTCATCTTACCTTTCTTAGTTCAAGTGTAATGATGATTTTCTTTCATAAAGATGAGCTTTAGGTGAAAAAATCCATGGAGGTGGGTGGTTCGGCCTAGAAGGGAGAAAGAAGAAAGCTTTTTCTCTTTTTTTTCTTTTATTTGTTATGCTTAGTTGTCTTAATCATATAAAATAGATAAAAGACCAATTAACCCCCTTACTAATGTCTCATCACTTCTTTTTGTGCTTACTTCTTAACATGACTTCGGAAAATCCTTTTTCCGACTAGTCCTTATTTATTATTCATAATAATAATTTCCATTTTGAATTATTATTATTTCTCAATACATTCTAAAAATTCTCATGTTGGTGTCCATTTCCGACCTTCTTGGTCCAATTTACGAAACATTTAGGACTCGTGGCATTATTTTTTATTTTCGATTTTTTGAATTATTACAATTCCGATCGCCTATTTGATTTCATACCAAATAGCTCATTATTGTACATTCGCTAGACCTCATTTACTATTCATTTTTATACTTCGAAGTCCACTTTATGAATGGTTTTATGCTTAACTAAAACCACCTAGCATCGTGATAACTTGTAAATCGCTTGAGGAGTCTAAGGTCCGAAATGTCTTTAGGAGAGTACCTCAAAACCACAACACGACCGTTAAAAGGGTGTCAGAAGGGGATTCCGGCAAACCTATCCGATGATCAAGTCAATAACTGTGTTGTGAGAGAAAGAAGAGAGAAATGAAAGGAGTTAAGAATTGACGGAAAAAGAGTATTAACCTTTTTTACCTACTTTTCCTAAGTCTTTTATTCTATGCCTTTTGTTGCCTCTTTATATGGGCTGACAGATCTGATGTAATTCTCTTGGTATGTGCAGAGAATGTTGGGGATGTTAGAGTACCTTCTGTCAGACTCTGTTCTTATAATCAGGGCAGATTCTGCTCGGTTGGCCGAGATGGTCTTTGTGCTTTGATGGGTCTTGCTCGGTTGGCTGAGCGAGTCTTTTATTTTTGGAGTTTGCTCGGTCTGTCGAGATGATTTCTTATTCTTGGGTAAGTCCTGCTCGGTTGGACAATTAGGTCCTTGGTGTTTGCATGGCTTACCGTCTTGGGTAATATCAGTTTTGGAGGTGAGGATACTCGATTCGGTTCCTAGTGATATTGTATAATCAATATTGTTTTCACAAGTGCCCCCCAGTTTTTTGGATATTTATGTTTGTGCTCGGTTTCTTGTTTTTGTTCGGTTTTTGCTTAATCGGTTCTTCTTTGATCGGTGTTTCTTGATCGGTTTTACTATTTATGACCTTTGAATTGCTTGCTTGTTTTATACATTTTGTGACACGTGTCCTTCATTTACTATCGTCTGTTGACATTTGTTTTCCTCTAGCACATTTATTGAGGCGTAGTTTTAGTTATCCCGTTTTGGTTTCTATATAAATCCTCCTTTTTTTTCATTTGACCAATTTTTTCTTTCTTTGCTCTCTTCTTTTATTTGCTTTCTCATGAGATTTGATTTTCTAATTTGAAGATTCATCAGTAAGTTCTTTTTCTTGTGTTGTAATTTTTTTTCTTGTCTTTTTTTCTTTTTTCTGTTTGTTATTCGTGTTCTTGGGTTTTTTGCGTTTAGGTTTGTGTAGTTAGGTTGGGTGATTTATATTTTAGTTTTTTTCTTCTAGGTGGAATAATGTCGTATGTGGAGGATTCCCAGAATGTGGATGAGGATGTGTATGTTGATGGTGAGGAGACATCGGATATTAATCATTCTGAGGAGAATGCTGGGGCCGATCACACTGATTCGACAGAGCAAAATAAAGAGTAAGATCTTGTTGATCTTCTAGGGAAAAATAAAGGGAACGAGGAGGTCGGTTGCTCGGAGGCGACCTCCTATGTTTGGCCAAGACGAATAAGGCCTAGGAGTAGCAAGACGATCGAGAATCACAAGGTTAGGATGGAAACTACCTTCGCTGAGCTTAACCAGAACTACATAGATTGCCTTGTTTCACAGTTTAGGATACGAGAGGGGTATTCTTTAGAGTTGTCTGCCCCCGGTTTAACCATAAACCATCTGGTTGATCCAGATTATGTAGTAATAAGTGTAGAACACCTTTATTCGGGTGTTCATATCCCTTTTCAAGCTGACTTAGTGGCTTTTCTTAAGTTTTATAATATGCCTCTTAGTCAATTTCACCCGTACGGGGTTAGGCATTTTCTTTGTCTTCAGAAGTTGTGTCCGCAGCACAAAATTCCTTTCTCGGTTGAGCTTTTTGCCAGTATGAATGTTCTTCTCTTTGGTGGTTCTCATGATTTCTCGTCTTTTAAAATTCTTAAGTCTGAGCCTTGGCATGTAATCAAGAAGGTTTCTACCTCGTTAGGAGGTTTAGGAAAGTCTGGTTCCGGATTCGGCATCCTACCGCGTTTGCTGTTCTTCCTCATTGTTGGTTGTGTGTCTCTCCTGATACTCTTTTGAGGCGGGATGCCAATGGTAATAAGAGTCATAAGCTTCTCAAGAACTTTCGGAAGATGACTGGTCCTATTAACGCATATACCCTTATTCCTAAACTGCCCTTGCTAAATTCGACCAGAAACGAGAAGGTTTCTCAAGGTTTTGAAATTTTGTTATTTATGTTTTGTGTTCTCATTTTGAATTTTTGCTTATGTGTTTGCTCGGTTTATGTTTGTTGTAGTGTTTACCATGGCTGTTCGGAGGAAGAATAGTGATGGGACGTTAAGACTGTTTCGGCCACCGAGGTTGGTGTTGGTCGTTGTAAGGATGTCGAGAAGCAGCATATGGCTATTACTGTGGCTAAGCCGCTAGCATTGGTTCTGCCTTTGTCCAAGACCGTGAAGTGTAAGAGCCATGATAAAGTCAAGGTTCATCGGACTAAGGAAGGTGAAACTCATGGGCCGGTTGAGAAAGATAATGCCCTTCTGGCTGGCGACCGCGACAATCCCTCTGTTGTGGTTGGCTTGGGTGCCACTTCTACTGCAGCTACCGAACAAGCTGTTGGTTCTTCTCCGGTGAAGAAGAAACATAAAATAAATGATTAGGCGCTGAGGTGGCCGAGTTGAAGTTGACTCCTCGTCTTATTGCTCGCTATTTGAGGGGATAAGTCGGAAGAAGATACCGTAGACTCCCTTACTACTGCGGTTCATTTGGCGAAGCTCGTTTCTTTGCCTCGTGACCGGGATGCGTTGGCCGCTACTCATCCGAAAGATTTTCTTGACACATGTATCTCTTTTTCTTTTTAGGTGTGTGATTCTTGTATATGTTTTACTTATTTATTTTTATTATCGTTATTTGAACAAGTTTTTGCTCGGTTGTTTTAGCTATTGAATCAATTGCTAAGTGCCCGATTGCATCAAGAAAAATTAGCCGAGCAGGCTTCTGATGATCGGGAAAAATTGACCATAACCTTAGCTGACTTGGAAAAGGAGCAGCTGCAGCGAGCGAATGTGGAGTCTTTTCTGGCTAGTAATACCGAAAAATTTAAGGCTCGGATTGAAAAGCTGACACAGAGAAGGATGAGATTCGGGACCGGTTGGCTAGCGAATTCGCCAAGGAGAAAAGAGACCTGGAGAAGACTATAGCTGGTCATCACAAAATATGTATGAAACTTCATGATATTCTTGATGATACTACCAAGATTATTGAGACCCAGCGAGATGATATGATAGCTGAGTTCGCCAAACTGACCGATGCCAAGGAAGATAAGCTCAAGCGGCGTGTTGGGACGCTTCTTCGTCCTGAAGCCGACCTTAACTGCCTGTACTTAGACATAGAAGGTATGTACCAAAAGATCATGGCCGATCGAAAGACCGAGGAGGAGCGGAGTGCTGAGGATTTTGAGGCCGAGCTGTGGAAAGAGCTCGAGGACGATTTTGTCCCGCCTAAGGATGCTTTTGTGACTGAAACAGGCAATGGTGCGACTAGGTCTCTTACTCTTCCTCTTAATGTTCGTCAATATGAGGAAGCTGGTTTAAGTGAGGGAGGGGGTACTCCTTCCGGGCCTGGTATGTGAGTGCCCAAGGAGGTTACTAATGATGTAATAGACTAGGTCTTTTGGAACATTTTTCCTTTTACAATTATGTTAATTTAATCGAAGTAATATATCGGTTCGTTTTGGATGTGTATTCACTGATTTTGTCAATATTCTTTCTGTTGATTCTCTAAGTTTTGTCCCGGTTTTAAACAATAGTTTTGATCTGTTTGGTGGTTCAAGTTGATTAGTCGCTCTATTTTTGTTTTAGACTATGGCTTGCGTCTGTATGAAGCTATATTTATCTTTGATCAGTTTAAAGCCATGGCTTTGATCGGTGTAAAGTGATAGCTTTGTTCGGTTAAAAGCGATGGCTTTGATTCGTTTTAGGCTATGGATTAGATCAGTTTAACGAAATTGCTTTAATTCATTTTAAACTATTTCTTAGATCGGCTTAAAGCAATTTTTTTGATTCGTTTGAAGCTATTACTTAAATCAGTTTAAAACGAGTTCTTTGATCCGTTTTAAGCTTTTGCTTAGATTAGTTTAAAGCGATTTCTTTCATTTGTTTTAAGCTATGGCTTAGATCGGTTTAAAGCAATTGTTTTGATTTGTTTTAAGTTATGGCTTAGATCGGTTTAAAGGGATTGTTTTGATTTGTTTTACGCTATGGCTTAGTGTTTAATGCGATTGCTTTGATTTGTTTTAAGCTATTGCTTAGATCGGTTTAAAGCGGTTGCTTTGATTTGTTTAAAACTATGGCTTAGATCGGTTTAAAGCGATATGCAGTGTCTTTATGCTATGATAGATTTTGTTTTTCTTCTTTTTCGTTTTCTTTTATTGATAGGGGAAAAACTTGCATTCTTGTCTACAACTGGCTTTGACTTGAATGCAAGTGAAAAGTCCCCTGATAGACTCGATCACCTGAATTTTTCACTGATAGAACCTTTTGAGAACCCTCGCTATCCAAGTCCTTGGTAGGTACCGACCTGATAGGGAAGTTAAGTAATAAGCTCCTCCCTTTCCAACTTTCTTTACATGATAGGGTCCTTCCCAGTTTGCTCCAAGTTTAGATACTCCAGCATTGCCTCTTGATATATCTGCTCTTCCTAAGACTAAATCGCCAAATTCGAAGGTTAGGGGTTTGACCCTTTTGTTGTGATATGTGGCCATTCTTTGCTTGGATTCCTCGATGTGCATCAGAGCCTGCTCTCTTTGTTCTTCAAATAGGTCGAGACAGAGCTTTATGTTTCCCTCATTTTGTTGTTCGTCAAAGTATTGCACTCGGACAGCTGGCATGTCTATCTCTACTGGTACCATTGCTTCGCATCCGTAAGTTAAGCTGTACGGAGTTCTTCTTGTACCGTCTTTAAGAGTGGTTCTGTATGACCAGAGAACACTGTACAGCTCGTCTGCCCATTGGCCTTTTCCTTCATCTAGTCGTTTCTTTAGCCTATTCTCAATGGTTTTGTTAGTGACCTCGGTAATCCCATTGGTTTGTGGATGAGTCACCAAAGTAAACCTTAGATCAATCCCTTTTCCCATGTAGTATTCTCTATAAACCTGGTTGTCAAAATGCTTGCCATTGTCGATTATAATGATTCTTTGTATGCCAAAGCGAAAGATTATCTCTCTTCATATGAAATTTCGTACCCGGGTTTCTGTTATTGTTGAAACTGCTTCTGCTTCAACCCACTTAGAAAAATAGTCGACCGCGACTATTAAATATCTTCTTTACCCGTTGGTTGTTGGAAATGGGCCGACTATGTCAATTGCCTAAGTGCTGAATGGCCATGGGCTGATTATAGGGCTCTGCTCTGTAGTTGGTTGGTTGTGTACATTTTGATAATCCTGGCATTTTTCATACTTTTGTACCAGTTCAATAGCATCTTGTGTCATAGTCGGCCAATAGTATCCTTGCAACACTGCTTTTCGACATAGGGCTAGGTGAAAGGTGTTGCTACCACACATGCCTTCATGCATCTCGGTGAAGAAGTATTTTCCTTCTTCCACTGTAAGGCATCTATACTAGGGGTGTGAAAATGATTTTCGATGCAAGATCCCATCTCAGTATGAGAAGTGCGGTGCTCGGCACTTGACCTTCCTCGTCGTGTTTTTATCCTCTGGTAGACTTCCATTTTCCATAAATTTTATTATGTGCTCCATCCATTGATCTAGTGGGTTAATTAGGAATGTCACCTCTGGATTCTGAATGCTGCTGAAGTTTTGAACCGATGAAGGTATGCCTGGTATTTTTTATTTTACTGCTCTAGCTTAGGCCAGTATGTCTACTTCTTTGTTCTCTTCTCTAGGGATATGTTCTAGTTCCCATTTCCCACCATTTTTGGTAATTTTAGCTAGCAGCTCCTTGACTCGGTCTACATATTTCCTCATGTCGGGATCCTTCACCTTGGGTAACCCGAGTAGTTGACCACCAATTTTGAGTTACTTTGGACCTTGAGGCGTTTTTCCTTGACTACCGTTGCCATTTTCAGTCATGCTATTAGAACTTCATATTATGCCGAATTGTTTGTAGCTGGTAAATATAAATTTAGCGAGTGTTGCATTTTTATGGAATATGGTCCTTTCAGTACCATTTCTACCTCTGACCCTACCATGTTCCAGGCTCCATCAACCTTCCTGATGCTTCTAGTCTTCCCAGGGCTTTCTTGAGTGGATGGTTTGTTCGGACTATCACCGTGTGAGCCTGAAAATATCTTTTCAGGTTATCCAATGTCAGAATAAGTGCAAATGCAAATTTTTCAATCCTGCTATATCCGAACTCGGGGGCCCTTCAACACCTTGCTTGTATAGTATACCGGTTTTTGGTCTCCCTATTCTTCTTTGACAAGCACCGATGCTACCGTTTCATTGGTGACACTCAGGTATAAGTATAGGATTTGCCCTGTTTCGCGTCGCCCGAGAAGAGATGGTAAGCTTAAGAATTTCTTGAGCTCGTCAAAAGACTTTTGGCATTCTACATTCCGCTCGAAGTTCTTCAAGTTTCTTAAAGTTTTGAAGAATGGGAGGCGTCTCTTTGTCAAATTTGACGCGAATCGTCCGAGAGCGGTGATTATTCCATTCAATTTTTGAACTTCTTTCGCGGTTCTAGGTGCCTTCATGACTATGATTGCCTTTTTTTATGGATTCACTTTGGTGCCTTTCTGAGAGATGAGGTAACCTAGGAACTTTACGGTTCAACTTGACCTTGTACTTTTTGAGCTTTTCAAACACCTCGTAGCCACTGGTTTAGTCGACTAGCTAATCGCTGTGTGGTAGGGGGTACATTTCTTTAGGACATGCTCAGTTAAGATCTGTGAAATCAATACACAATCTTCATTTCCCATTTGGCTTTCTTATGAGCACCACATTTGATAGCCATTTCGGGTAGTACACTATTCTTGTGAATCCATCAGCCAATAGTTTGTCTACCTCGTCTTTGATAGCAATTTTCTTATCGACTGCAAAAGCTCTTTTCTTCTGTTTCACCGGTTTGCAAGTCGGGTCTACGTTTTAGTTTATGTGAAATGATTTCCGGATCTACTCCCTCTATCTCTCTTGGACTGTTAACGAATTCCACCTCGTTTTTGACTAGCATACTGGTTATCTCGTTTTGTATAGCTTTTGGTAATTCTACCCCTAACATATCCGATCTCAGAGGTACTCCTGCCAGGTCCATCTTTTCTAACTTTCCATGAGGTCTAGTTTTCCTTCATCCGAGTCTGGTATTTTCATTATTTCTATGGCTAGTGTTTCCGACACACCTTTCATAGACAGTAAATCGCACATCTTGGCTATATCTTGCCTCCCTTTAACGGTCACCACGCCCTTCTCAATGGAGATTTTCCTTGCTAGGTATTTGATACAATTAACCGCTCATGTGTTCTATAGCATCGGCCTACCGAGGATGACGTTTTAGGAAAGTGGCATGTCGACTACCATGAATAGTAATTTGAATTTTATAGTAATGTCGACTAGACCGCCATCCGGTGTCCCTTCCTCTTTTCCTAACTAGACTGTTAGTTCGGTTACACCTTCCGCTCTTCATGGTGCTCCTCCCAGGCCGACTAAGGGTGTTCTGACAGGTTTGAGATTTAGTAGTGAGCACCCTATTTCGAGATATGCTTTCTTTGTGATAAGGTTTACCGGGCTCCCTTTATCCACCAGCTGCGTCATTAGCCAAAAATTCTCTATTAAACCCGAGATTACTAATGGATCCTGATGTGGAAAGTATATACCTTCACCATCTGCTGGGCCGAAGCTAACCTCGTTTAGAGGTGTTGTCTCTACTATGCTCATTAACATATTTTGCCTTTTTCACGACCACACCTGTACTCGGGGTATGCCATGCCCCCTACTATTGTGTTAATTACACCTGCTACATTTTGCCTCTTCGGTTGTGGCCCCTCTTGTCTTTTATTGCTTGGCTCCCCTCGGTTATTTCCTCCTGGATTGTTGCTTTTGCTCTATGCTATGAAATCTTTTAGGCGACCCACTTGCACCAGTCAGTCGATTTCTTTTTTCAAACTTCCACACTCGTCGGTGACATGTCCATGCCCATCATGAAATTGGAAATATTTCTTTCAGTCCCCTTCGTATTGCAACTTTGGTGGGTATCAGACTATCTCGTTGTTGTTTTGGATCCACATAAAGATGTGCAATCTCGGTGTGTTCAGAGGAATGTAGACTTGATCTTCTATTCTGACTGGTCAGTGTGTTCTATCCGAGGAGGTATGGGCTGTTGTAATTCTCTCGGTGTGAACCTATCTTGCCTGTTATTCTGGTTGTAAATTGGTTTTTGTGTGTGGGGTTGTACAGCTGTGTGAGCAGCTTTTCTTTGTTGCTTGTGGATGAAAAATGCTGCAAGTGCACAGTGTCAACTAGTAATACAGACTATGAAGTCCGGATATCGTACGCATAAGAAAGCAGCTAAATACACCCAATTAAGATACTCAATTTGGATAGCCAAAAGGAGAATTTGGTTGAAGTTATTTTGAATTAATAAAACTGAATTAAGCAAATTTAATTTAGAATAAAATTAATCTTTTAATAAAAATAGGTTTAAACAATAGTATGGAAGATCAGGGATTATTAATTTTCTATATGAAATTAATCTCATAGGATATGGATTATGTTGTCAAATTATAGTTCAGGCTAGTCTAATGCATCTATAACTCTCTCTGAAGCCGCTATAGACAAAAACATACAAAAAACCAATTAATAGGCAAATTACTTACTCTCGTGTTATTAACTCCTACGTTGTTGATTAACTGATCTATTTTAATTAAGCTCTCTCAAGTCAGAATTAAAACATAGGGTAATGAATGAATTGATCAGATACATTCAAGCATTATGAGCATTAATCAACACATAATTTTGATAACAATCCATATTCCCAATATGATTAAATATACATAGGTCCAATTAATAATCCCCGAAAACGAGTTTAGCTACTCATATCTAAAGGAAATTCAACAATGACATATATAGAATTCATGATTAACAAGAACACAACAGTAATTGATCTCTCAATGATTGTTGTACCTCAACTCCAGAATCCCAATATGTTTTGTGTAGTAATCCCAAATGATAGAGTATAAATGATAAACAAAACTCTAGAATAAACTATCTCGAATAGCTTTGTTTATGAACTAAGATGTAAAAGATGTGATCTCAAAAGATGTGTGATCTAAAAGATATCTTTTCTCTACACAAATGCAAGCTATTTATAGAGTTGCTAGGAGTGGAGCTCAAGTCAAGAATCCCTCTTCTCTTCGTGGAATTTGAGAGATGATCAAGCTTTGAATCTCTTCTTTCCATATAGAGTGGAGTGGGGAGCAAGTCCTTCCATAAACATATTGAGTGAATCATGGTTCACTTATTTCATTTCCAAAGATAACTTGATTCAATATAATCTTGATATCTTCTTTGAGTGATAATCAAGTTCTTCCATAATGAGCTTGAGAGGATCAAGGTTGACTTATCTCATTTCCAAAAGAAGTTTAAGTGTATCAAAGTTGACTTATCTCATTTCCAAAAGATGCTTAAGTGTATTAAAGTTGACTTATCTCATTTCTAAAAAAAGATTGATTTAAGTCAAAATTTATTTCTTCTTCCATTACGAGCTTTGTCAACACTTCTTTTTTTGAGTGCAAGTCAAGGAAGATCTCTTTGAGTGTGAACCAAATATATGTTGCTTATGGAAGGTGTATGAGTCTTTTTGCCAAGAATCCCCAAGCGACTTTCCAAGAATCAGAAGATGTCTCTGAATCCAGAAGTCAGTCGGCCCTTGGCCGGCTCAAAGTCGTGGTTTCAGCCGGCTGAGCTGCTGCTTGTGGCTTGTTTTCCGGTTCGATTCGGTTTGACCCAGAACTTGATTGGCTTTCTTAAACTTGTCTCGAATCCTTCCCGCTCTGACTATTTTTGCATTTTAACTCTTTTTTATTCGTAAAAACTCCAGAAATATCAAATATTTACATTTTTCTTATAATTTAACAAACAAGTAAAATTAACTAAATCAACGCATATTTTACATAATAAAGTACTAAAAATAGTAAATAAATGACCTAAAAATGACGTAAAATATACATTTATCAAACCTCCTCACATTAAAACCTTACTTGTCCTCAAGCAAGAGTATGATTATTTAAAAACACAAATCTCACTACCTAAACAACTTTGAACAATTGTCAACAATAGTACTCCCGACCGATGAAAATCACGAATGAAATCGTCTAATGTCAACAACTAAAAGAGATGCAAACAAATGAGGAATGCAATTATAATGACTCATTCTTATGACATTGAGAATACTCTTGAATTGGTACCATCTTAACTCAAGACAATCACAAGGTCACAATCATTTGCGGGACATGCGATCAATTGGTCTAATAATCGATGGGCAAGTTAAGGCATATCATTCATAAGCATCAAGCATAAGCACAATTTCTCACAAGATAACACTCTAACACTCAAGTGTTTCGGGTGTGAAAATGAAGCTCACAAAACATGCAAATTCGCCATAAGCTTGCTCTTAGTCCAGGACTCCACTATTTAGCTCGGTAAATGACAACTATTATATGGACTTTGAATGGGTTGTTACTTGTCTAAGGGTTGGGGGTAAGATAATTTGGATAATTTTGCCTACAACTTGACTTGAAAAACAACATTTTCTATGAAGTGTGAAATAGTAATCTAGCTTGAATTTTTTCGCACAAGTGAACTTTTCTTTCTTTTATTCGCCTTTAATTGTTTTATTTTGTTTTGCTAATTCTTATTGATTTTATTTTTTTTTGTTATTCATTTTTTTATCTTATTTTCTTTTTCTTTTCCTTCAAGGCATTTTTTTTCAACACTTGTTAACAGTTTCTTTTTTTTTTCATCGTCAAGCTAAATTCACATTTCTTTTTCTAAAATTAAGTTGACCAAGTAAAGTTGGGGTGTTCAAAGAGGTGAAGTGTGAAATGGTAAATGTTTGAAATGTGGTTAAAATCAAAGAAATGGCTAAGGCTCAAGGGGTATAAACTAAGGGTAGAAAGGGTAGGCTTTTGAAAGTGGTTTAAAAGAATGGAGTAATCCTAATGCCATAATCATTTAGTTGTCAAAAACTCAGCCGTATAGTCTCCAACGGACACCGAGCAAGTTCTAGGAATTCTGCATGCAATCAATACTCTCAAACAAATAATAAGGCTTAAACGGTCAAAGGAGGGTGATGTTATGCCACATACTTGACTCTTACGAAATCATGCCAATCATGCCCAAGAATTTTTTAAAATTAATCAATTTAAACGCACATCATGCATCCGCATTAGGTAAGTTTGATCATGCTCATGATTACACAACCAACCATCAGAATTCACCATAATCTCGTAAAAATATGTCATACAAATTGCATTTCATTAGGCAAGCATCAACATTTAATTGTTTAAACTAGAAAATGCATTCAAGACATTCATTGACCGGAGATAACCATAATTGACAAAATTTCAAAACTACGCCAAAAATATTAAACTGACAAATAAAAAGTAGAAATAACACCCCTCCTCACGCTTATTATTAATATAATTTATTCTATTTTTTTTAATTTTTTATTATTTTTCTTCTTTCTCCACCCCCCACTTTAAAATAATGCATTGTCCTCAATGTATGAGAAAGTGCCTTTTCTCAAAAGATGTGTGATCTAAAAGATGTCTTTTCTGTACACAAATGCAAGCTATTTATAGATTTTCTAGGAGTGGAGCTCAAGTCAAGAATCCCTCTTCTCTTCATGGAATTTGAGTGATGATCAAGTTTTGGATCTCTTCTTTCCATATAGAGCGGAGTGGGGAGCAAGTCCTTCCATAAACATCTTAAGTGAATCATGGTTCACTTATTTCATTTCCAAAGATAACTTGATTCAATATCATATTGATAGATTCTTGGAGTGATAATCAAGTTCTTCCATAATGAGCTTGAGAGGATCAAGGTTGACTTATCTTGTTTCTAAAAGAAGCTTAAGTGTATCAAAGTTGACTTATCTCATTTCTAAAAGCGGATTGATTTAAGTCAACAATGATTTCTTCTTCCTTAATGATCATTTTGCCAACACTTCTTTTTTTGAGTGCAAGTCAAGGAAGATCTCTTTAAGTGTGAACCAAATATATGTTTCTTATGGAAGGTGTATTAGTCTTTTTGCCAAGAATCCCCAAGCGACTTTCCAAGAATCAGAAGATGTCTCCGAATCCAGAAGTCAGTCGGCCCTTGGCCGGCTCAAAGTCGTGGGCAGGCTGAGTTGCTACTTGTTGCTCTTTTTCCGGTTCGATTCGTTTTGATTCGGTTGACCCGAAACTTGGTTGGCTTTTTTGAACTTGTCTCAAATCCTTCTGGCTCTGACTATTTTTGCATTTTAACTCTGTTTTATTTTTAAAAACTCCAGAAATATCAAATATTTACATTTTTCATATAATTTAACAAATAAGTGAAATTAACTAAATAAGCGTATATTTTATATATTAAAGTACTAAAAACTAGTAAATAAATGACCTATAAATGACGTAAAATATACACTTATCAAATTTATGTAGTTCCATGCTCGGTCAATTAGTTGGGAGTATGTTTGTACCGGATTTGTTATCAGGTTGTCTCGAAAGGCTGTCATTGTTGTATTTTCTTTCATTGCGTCTATCACGGTATCGTCATTCAAATTTTCCGCTTCGACCGCCTCGGCATTGAATCGAGCGATAAACCTTTGTACGCTTTCACCCGGTTTTTGGTAACAAAGCTTGAGGTCACTGGATTTATTTTTGCGCTGTATGCTCGGAGTGAAAGGAGTTCGAAAAGCCCTTACTAGCTCGTCGAAACTTCAAATGGATCCTTCCTTTAGACTATGGTACCATATGGCTGCTGGTCCCTTTAGAGTTGTTGGGAACAATTTGCATATTGCGGCCTCCGATAGCTCTGTAGCATCATTACCACCTGAAAACGACATAGGTGGATTATGGGATTTCCCTTTCCACCGTATTCATCTAGCTGCGGTGTTTTGTAGTTCAGTGGGAAAGGCTCATCTCGGATCTCTACCGATTATTTAGGAAAATTGTGTTTTTTGATTGCCTCCTTTTAAAATTTTCCATTTCGGTTCGTACCCTTTCTGTTATTTCCTGCTAAAGATTTTTCTTCAGGCCAGATCTCACGCCCGAGCTATGCACGCTCTCCTAAATTTTGACTCGTTTTGGTATCTTTCTTGCTTCTTCGCGTGTTTTGTGGCCGGTTTTGTTCATATGTTCATGCCTTGGCATCTGACCCTCTAGTTGATTCTTTTCCTGGGCGGCACCGTCAGGGGGTGTTTGCCCTTGGTAAAATTATGGTGGATGAGGAGGTGCTGTTGGCACGTATGGTGGTGTGGTGATATTTCATTAGGAGGTGGTCGGAGCGGGAGGTCGAACCTGGCCTTGTTGGACCTGATGGAGGAATACTAGTTGCCGAGCGTGGAACTCAATGTATTCTTGTATTTGTGCCGGAGTGGGGTTCTGGTTCTCGGTCACAGGTGTTGCCGAGGGGGTAGGATTAATCACTGGAGAGAATGCTAGGTTGGTGGGTGCTATTCCAGGTCACAGGGAGAAATTTTGGGGAATCTGAACTGTGGGTGTGAAGAATGAGGTTGATGGGATAGAACCCGAGAAGGGAATTCTCTAGGGAAAGCGAGTGGTAACTCCGGACGTTATGCCTAGGTGTGTGCCACCCTAGAGGTTGTTACTAGGCGTCGTAAATGTAAATATATTGATAATAAATATATCAATATACCACTCTAGTTGGAGAGTTTATTATTTCGGATAAAACCTCGAAGTTAAAATATCGAAACTCGGAAGTTTCGACGTTAAATTAAAGAAAATAAGTTAATATACATACATACATATATACATACATACATATATATATATATATATATATATATATATATATATATATATATATATATATATATATATATATATATATATATATTTGTTTCACATTACGTTTTATGCACGTGGCTCGTAACGTAACTCGTCAATGTACATATTAGTAAATTTATTATAATTATATCATTTTTTTATTTATAATTAATATTAAATTAGTTAAGAATTTTTGAAAAAGTAAATATAATTTATTTGGTTATTAAATTTTTTCCATACTAAATTTATTCATCTTTTGGTTTTATAATAACCATAATTAAATAATTAACTTAATTTTATCAATAATATTTTTAAATATAATAAGATTGAAATTTAAATAATAATATATTGACCGAATATAATATTTTATTTTTGTAGTTCAATCAAAATAAAAGATATGTATTCCTACTAATTTGGAGACAATTTAGTTATTTTTTACATACTAAAAACTAAATTGGAGATAATTTAGCTACCTATTCTAATTAGGAATTTAATTATAATAGTAATTAATTAAATAACTAATTAGTTAATGACTATAAAACCTTTATTTAGTTATAAACTGAAAAGTATTATTCAGTAAATTTGCCTGTTCCCCCCCCCCCCCATATGTGCTTTTATATATAGTATAGATGTATATATTAAAAGTTAAAAACAAAATAAATAAGAAAGAAAAAGAAAGATGAGGCGGTGATGAAGTGAAAGAAAAGAAAAAAAGAAATATTCATTTTGATCCTTGAACTTTTACATTAATTAGTTTGAATTATAAAAAAATTAAATGTAATTAGTTAGTCCAAATTAAAATAAAATAATTTATAAGTCCCGAGCGAATAACTTTGGTGTCAATATTCGCGAAATAATTGACAAAGTTATCATCAAATGTTTATGAAATTAGGACATAGTAATTTTAGTCAAGTCAGACGGATTTGGACCTAATAAATCTTCCGGGATTTATTAACTTTGGCAAAATTCGGTAGTCGTTCCCGTTTGGGCTACGGACGACTAATTAAGCAGTTTTGTTAAAGTGCATGATTGAAATAGCACTAAAGAGTACTTTAACCAATACTATATATATACGTTTTTATTCAAGTGAAATGAGTGGAGAAACTCATTTCTTCATATTTCATAAGAAATGTTGAACAACTTATGAACTCAGAGGCGCGTTGGTTAGGGTTTCGGATCCGTTCGTCTGATTTCTCGATTCTGACTCCGATTTCTTTGATAATCTGCACGTATTTGAGGTAATAATCGTTAATATGAATTCTGTTATTTAGAAATTGGATTATATTGGAGTTTTAAATGGTTATTGTATTGAATCGGTCGAATTCGTATCAATTCGAAGTTGTAATTGCGGATTAGGATTGGATTGATATTAAATTGGTGTTTTTGAATGTTTTGGAGTGTTTTTAGAATGTTTAAGCATGTCGTAAAAGGCTTGGAATGAAAGTTCCGGGGCATTGTGCAAGTGTGCGGGCGCACAACCAATGTGGGCGGGGGCACACTTAGAGTGCGCGGGGGCACACATAGAGTGCGGGGGGCACATTCTGTTGCGCAACCGCACACCGATTCGGTTGGCATTCCTCTAATGTTTTCGACCAGTATTCATGTTCAACATTCAAGGTTTATTTGAATGGTTTTGTAATTGAACGAGAAGTTCCATATAGGGATTTAGTTAGAGTGGTTTATAGACAGAAATAGCATAAAGTCTATCCGTCTATATGTGATGAGTAAAGATAGGAGTTCAATGTCTAATTATGTGTGACGTATGAATTCTAATTAGATGCAATGAGTGTCGATCTGCCAAGTCAGAACACCAGGGTGTTTGACTAGTGTGCAATCAAGAGCATACGCTTTTGGGGGACATCGGCTTTGTGAGTTTACTTTGTGGTTTTTACTTTTGAATATTTTTATTTAAACTGCTTTTAAATAACAAATCGCACTAGTATATCTCAACCATGAAAGATCCGTTGGAACAAACTTCCTATTGGTTGTCAATAGGACTGTGTGATCACCAGTAGTACGATAGATAGAAGAGTGTGTCTAACATAGAGGTCAGTTAAGTTATTGGGCGTTGGAAATGCTAGCGACCCTGACTTAATGTTCAGAGATGCCTGAACAGTTACGGTCACATGTATTATTGTGATGGCAGTTTCACAGTTACGGTCCAAAGACTGGCTTAGACGGCAGTGATTATGTAAGGTTTCATGTGGATTAAGTAATTGGTAATATTTTATTTATAAGTATGTTTTATATATATGCAATTTAAATATTCAACTGTAAATGTGTAGACTCACTCAGAAATATTTATATTTCTGACCCCCAATGTTTTCCCTTTCAGGTTATGAAGTACGAGGTCGGACTTCCATAATAATTATGGAAGTCGTCGTCTGTATCTGTAGAACTGCAAGTAGTTGGGTACCGGAAAATCTGTCTTTTTTATTTCAGTAGTTCAACCTATTTTTATATACTCTTATTTGAACTACTATATAAGATATATCAATCAACATCATACCTAAACTAAGATTTATAGCAATAATAAATATGCTAGAACAGCCCACAATAGTAGATAAGGAATACCAACATCATACCAAGCAATCTAGCAAATAACCTAATAATTGAATTCATGAACCCTAGGTGAAACCCAACAATATCATGCTAAAACAAGCTTAAACATATAAGAACAAACCTAAGCATGGAAAATCAGTAACAACACAACGCAACACACGAAGTATATGGATTAGAAACTATCGCACAAGATTCGGCACTTACCGAAGACGATAAGCGGATAAAACACCTTACGAATCCAAGAACGAGGCAAATCAAAATTGGTATTTTCAAGACCTCAGACAACAAAGGAAAACATGGATACATAAGGCATAAAACGAATTGAACAAAAGACATGGGGTCATACTAAGGACAGGGTGTGTTGAATCACTTACCAGAGTCCATAAATCAAAGGAATTGATGTACAAACGATCAATTCATCGTGTTTTAATGACTATGGATCGGTTAGGGTTTATACGGCAAAGAGGGAAAGGTTTTATATCATATAAGGGGTCAATGAAACTATCCAAACTAAGTCGGAAACACAACGAAACCATGACGGAAAAACACGGGGTGTTATATTTTTTCCAACTTAAAAAAAATGTCCTCGATTTAAACACAAAAATAACCGACGTAAAACATAACATTAAACTACATAGCATACCAAATAAAAGCTCATATAACCAACGTAAAATGCATAAACAAGATACCTAAGGTAACCAATTCTGCATAACAAACTCTTTCTCTCAAGAGCATTCCTTAACCAAGCAGCCAGCCTAAACTGAAATCATAGGAATTCCCTGCTTAATGACCTATGCAGTTACGTAACCACAAACTTAACAGGTTGCTCCTCAAATGATAGCTGAAAACTACAACTCATAGAAATAAACAAACTCAAATGGTCACAACACACATATGTGCAAAATTCTAAATTTGACAGTTCAGTGCTCTAAGCGATTACTCGATTGAAAAAAATGTGAAACTCAAGATCATACAACTAGAAATCATTAAACATGTTCACAAAGAAGATTTCCAAAACCAATTCCTGTTCTAACGGCTCCCATACAACGCTATCAAAGTGCAAGGACAAGCCGAAGCTTAAACTGTAGTTCTTACAAAAACCACACTCTATAATACCATAAATTTTGCAAATCATAAAATATAAAAGTCATATCGTCATTCAAAGGAATGCGTGAACTTATCTCATGATAACATAATTTCAAGATTAGTAACAAACAATATTAATCATAATGATTCCTCCAATCATTTAAAAATATACAGCCTGTAATAACCTACGATAACTAACCATTAAACTTACTTTCCAAATACGTATCATAGACTTTACTTTATTCCACACACAAAAGGTTCAATATCCGGGAAAAAACGATATCCAAAGTTTTAACAATAAAACTCTCAATCAACAGTATCGACCAACCAACGTTGTTGTCAAAACCTCTTAATTGCAATCCTGCAATCATCTAACTCTTATGTCCATCAATAGACTATAACATCGACCTGAAATCACTTCGACCAACTAGCATAACCAGTTTGTTGTTTATGCTCAAAACCAAATTTATAGGAATGTAAATTTTTTCCAAAATACAAACTTTTTATATTTAAAATTTTCCACTTCTCTTTAAAATACTTTATCAGCTTATCCTTCTTTTTATATTGAAAATCAAAATACTTTTACCGTTGGAAAACCTTTAGTTTTGTAATCTCAAAATTTCAAAATATTATCATTTTGAATCGCAAATAATCTTACTTTTAAATAAGTTTGCAAATTTGCGAAATAGTTCAACTGATAAAATTTATGTTTTCTTTAAATCAAACTTGCTAAAATAAATTCATCCTTTTCTCTAAATAGAAGAGAAAAAATATATATGTAAGGAAAATCTCTTATTCAGACAATATTCTATATGAGAAACAACAAAACATTTAAACTTAATCGTCTATGTTTAAACTTCTTTTAATAAATCACAATGTATATCCACTCATGGAGCATAACCAAATTCATTAATTCAAAAATCCTCAAATTAAAATATGGAGATTATCATCGAAGCCTTCTATTCTTAATTCAACCATATACCGCCTTAACACATTTATATCTCGAGCGCAAACCTCAAAGCCATTTTTACTTCATATGAAGCAAAATATTCTTAAAACACAAACCGATCCCTTAGAACGAAATTGTTCTAATTTCACCATTCTCATCACAGAGTATTTGTCTAACTACCGCTTAGTAACAGTTTTAAAATCAATTGAAGTCCATCAATCTTTATAAATACACTTTCCCAAAGTGACTCGCGAGTTCGTTTCAAAATATCTTTCTCAAAACACTTTATTGATAAAATTCATTTTACATAATTGTGCTCCAGTGTGATGACATCTCTCACCCCCAAAGAGTTGCATCCAACTCTAATAATTTCCATGCACGTGATGCATTTACTATTATGCATGTGTCAATTATCAATTTCTGTTTTATTTAGTGAACATACTTAGTGCTTAATGCAATCTGATTCATGACATTCCAAATGCATGTTCATGGCATGTCTGGGCACAATTATGTGATGAAACATTTCAAATACTTTTAACAAATCAACATTTGAAATCAATTTCTTGATTAAAACATTTGCTAGACATTACACTCTGTGAGATGTGAACTCGATAGCCTTAAAATATTTCTCAAAATCCATACTTGCTGATACCAGTCTAGAAAAGACCAAACTCCAGGCTTCGCCTAAATAACTTAGACTCGTCCAAGAGATGCTGAGAACGCCTTGACCATAGTGCCCCTATTGAACGCCTTTAACATTTCAAGATGTCTTGAGAGTGCCCCTATTGAAGTCCGGTGGTGGCGCCCTGTTTGCAATGTACAGTCCCCAATATCATGGTCTAGTACGGCAAAATGTTTTATGATGTTTGTAGTTTATGTCCTTATGTACATGTTGTTTGGCTACAATGTATGTATTTTTTCCACGGAGCCCGTGAAGTAACCTTAACACTAGCAGTTTATGTCGGGCTAGTATGTACAGAGTACGAAATTGATAAGCCCGAAGAAAGATGTATGTTTTACTAGTGTATAAAACTATGTTTGTCTAAATGCTTCCGTTGATAAGGTTAGCACATGATTGTTATATGTATGATATTTGGAAAGGTTTTAATGGTTTTTAGGCTTGCTACGGGTTTTGGAACTACCATTCCCATTCCCTAGCATCGGTCTTGGCTCGAGATTTCGGTTCGTGATAAAGTTGGTATCAGAGCCGTTAGTCTAATTATTACTGCTAATATGGTTTCTGCTAGTTTATAATTGAGTACCTAGGAATTACTGTAGCTATAGAAAAGTGTAGTACCTGAGTCTAATTGTCATTGATTCATTGTTTGTGCTAAGCTTGATCGATCGATTTATGAAACGTTGTTCGCTCTTTGTAAAGTACATGGTTGAGGCAAGGATGTGTATTACGTTTTTATAGCATATGCATGGGCCAAACGCATATGAAAATTGGACATTGTGAGAAATGGAATCTCACAATAAGTTATTCTTGTTTCGACATGTCTGGGCAAAGGGAGCTCGGGCACGTACTTCACAGGAAAGGAGGAAGCGCCTCCTACGTAGATCATGTTCCAAGCAACAAAATAGCAACTTTTGTGTATCAGGATGGCTTTCATGCCAAGAATGGTGGATCATCAGAGATCCATCAGTGATTCATGAGAGGAGGACACAGAGAAGGATCTGTCAGAATATTCTGACAACAGAACAGTTCAGCAATGAACAGTTCTAGACCGATTTATAGAGATATCGGGATGTAAGAAAGGTTATGCGCATAAGAGAACTCCAAACAAAGATCAGTCTGAATAAGTTCAGAACCTAGCTAGAGACATACTCAAGGAGTTTTCTACTATTGAGGCATACATCGAGGAGTTTCTGCGTACGATAAGAGCAGTTTCCGAGATTAACAAGGACAACGACGCAATCAATTGTCATCGTATCAAGGGCCTACTACCCAAGTTGTGGAACTGCATCAAGATACACATGAGCATTACGAATCGATATCTACTAGGGCTATTCAAATAGCAAAGCGATTCTAAGTAGAGCAGTAATCCTATCTGATCTTTCTTGTTTGGATATTAAGAATACCTTTTTCTTAGGGATCATGCCAATAGTACTTGGCATAACCCTGCACTCGTGAAAAAGGTAGAGGTAGTATTAGACCCATTAGAAAATGCGAACGTGGCATCGTGACTCGAGAGAGATACGAGTCTAGTCTTGCACCCAAGGTATGACATGAATTCTGTGTTGCGTGCCATACACGCTTATATGATTAGTGTGTTTATATGCCAAATGTGTTTATATGATTGAAATAATTGTACTGTTTTGATGTTATGTGATTGATTCATAAGATGTGTAGTAATTGAGATACTTCCTATAGTGTTAGATTGAGAAACCCGGGCACATAGGCTTTATCCTAAACATAGTGGCTTATAGAAGAATCAAATGAAAAACGTATAAAACACATAACATATATGCAACGTGAAAGGTAATCCCCTATATTACGTTTCCATTACAATTAAAATGGTAAACAATATCAAAGAAAGGATGTTACAAAAGATTGACATGCGTGCCTAAGGGCTATAAGGTATATGATAATGATAGCAATAAGGAGTGGTAAGGATGAAAGAATATCGAAACGGGGAAACGAAAGATTCAGTTAGCAACGCTAAAAGAGTAGAATTAACTATAAAAAACTTCGATAAGTGTTAAAGGACAATGATACGTCCAAAATCTAAATATTAATGAAACCCCAATAAATAATAATGAAAAGCCATTAATGTCGCAAAGTGTGTAGTCTGAAGGGACTTACTATGATTTTCAAAAAGAGAAAATCCTATGATTTTAAATAGTATGAATGTGCTCAGACATTGTATATAGTATGTCATAATCATGTTAATAGTGCGTACGATTATATATAAATATTTTCTATATAAACAACATTTTCAAATGTAGATCATGCATCAAACTCGTACCAATAATTGAAAAAAAATGTGATTTCATTGAGCAACTCTTTAGTGATGAGAGATGTCATCATTCTTAGCTATATTGTATTGATATTTCAAATGATTTTAAAGGAAAGAGGAGGTTGAAAGACTAACCGTTTAGCATAGTCAGAATTGTTTGAAATGTATATGTTTTGTAAGAAACCTAGATGTAAAGCACTGCGACAATAAAGATAAAAGATTCTTATTAAACAAGAATGAATGTATGTGATAAAACAAACCCCAATATAAGTTAAGCCCTTATAATAAATAAGGTAACATCGAGATGATCGATTTAAGGCATCAAGGGTGTCGGTAAGATACCTATGATTAATACTTACCTAAATATGAGATGGGGAAAAAAATAGAAAATGTAAAGCGGAAAGAAAAGAAAGATAAAGACCTAATACAAATACGGGCCATGGAAAGACCGTGTAAGGATGAGCATAATCAAATAATACATGTATAACGTCTAGTACTCGAAAAGAACAAACGAGGAAGGAGGAGATAATAGTAAGGTAGTCTGGCAGAAAGACACCTAATATGAAGAATAAAGACGTAAGGTAAAAGAATATGGATTTGGAATAACCGCAGGCAGAAGCGCAAGAGCGAGAATGCAATAAGAGTCTAATATAAGGATGCATGCAAGAGCGAGAATGCAATATGTCGATATATTCAAGAAGGGAGAAGTTATACCTCCTATCGATAGTCGACATTGGAAATATGAAGACGAGAAGTACAAGATGATCGGGAAATATGGTAGGACGAATATAATGAACTTCGGGACAATGATAAATGAATCATGAGTCCTATGTTCATAAGAACCAATAAGTATCATGCACAGTATGTACATTGGAATGAGATGGATAAGGAAAAGGAAAAGAGTACATTGGCCAATGATAAAGATGTTACAATCTAGGATAGAAGATTAATGTTAAAGGATCAAGATATTGGAATTATGCCATAAAGAATAGACATGGAACCTATTAAAGAATGTATAGCGAACAATCTCATTTCATGGGATTCAACACTAGGTGATGGTATAAAAGGAAAAGTATTCCCATATACCATAAGATATCAATAAGGATGTCCAGTGAAAGATTGCATAAACCTAACTGTAAGGACAACAGCTAGCAAGTGGATAATCAAAGTATTGCAGAGAAAACGTGGTAGGAAAAGATAAGTATAGACATGATCGACGCAAGAAATATACCAGAAATATCAAATAAGATGACGTTAGACTCCGATAAACTCGAGAGTTCTATGATGCGAAAGAAAGATAGGAGACATTAAAAGAACTTACAAAGCAAGATAAAATGGAATTAACGACTAGATAACGCAGTTCCAAGCTAGCCACGAGGCGATACTTCGAACAAAGTTCGGACCCCGAAATTCGATTAGTTTTAGTCGGAATCAATAAATATAAGTAATAAGTAATGCATAGATTAAATTTGGCTGATTTAATCATAGAATTACTAGATTAGATAAGTTGTTTTTCAAGCTCAAAGATGAATGAAAAACACGAATAAAGGAAAGAATTGTATGGCCGTTAGCCAACTTCAAGGACAATTTTGAAAACCGAAAAGGGGTCGGATTGAGTTCGACTCTTCACAAAAGTTGGAGATTGGATGTCAAAACATAAGAATATGAAATAATATTTGGTAAAAGACTGGTTTAAATGCTCGGTTCATTGGCTTCCGCAACAACCATGACGGCAGTTTTGCAATCTTTCAAAATTAGCTCGAAGATGCAACTTTGAGGTCGATTTCCGATACTTTCAAGAAAGAATCTCAACTCGAAGTGTAAACGGAAGTTTTCGACCGCATTACCGACTATAAGAAAATTTATTTGGTAAACGGACGCTTTGAGATAAGCGATATGGGTAGACGAAGTAGGCTTGAAGAACAATTTTTGACAAATCAAGTTGACTTAAAACGTCAAGTCAACCATTTGAATCGTTAAAATTAATCAATTATAGTATTGATTAATACCCAAGATGAATATAAAACTAATTCACACACCTAACAATCCAATTCTCCAATTTAAACGTCCTATCGATTCAAATTTGATTGATTTGATACGATCGACGTTATAATTTTAATTATAATCAAATTTACAAATAACTGAATTTAAATTAGCGGTTATTACCTCGAATACGTGCGGATTATCGAGGAAATCAGAGTCGAAATCTCGAAACGGATCGCGCCGCAATGGAACCCTAGGTTCCTCGCGCACTAAGAGCAAGAAGCTCTCCACTTCCTTTTGAAACGAAGGAAATAAGTTTGTTGTAACTCATTTCTTCTTAAATGAGTTATATGTATAACTCACGGTTAAAGTAAATTTTAGTTCTAGCTCAATCATATACTTTAATCCTTTTTTTAATTAGTCGTCCGTAGTATAAACATAGACTAATTCCAAATTTTATGAAACTTTTGTTAATAGTATGCGGCCTAGGGCCATTTAATCGTGTATATTTGTAGAACTAACCCCGATGGAAAAGATATATATGTTTTATTTGAACTAAGTGTCTCATCAACTAAGTGTTCATTTATTATGTATTGTCCTTATCACATTGTGATATAATCCATTCTTAAGGTGTTTATAATATGAGTGACATATTCTATTATACAAGTGATATAAATAACCGTTCACGATAGATGGGGTCGAGTTAAGGTGAGTTTAAATAGAAATCAGCGAATTGAACAGTGCAAGCGTCGCGCCCGCTATACCTATATCGCGCCCGCGATACATGAATCGCGCCCGTGATTCATGCATGTCGCGCCCGCGAAATGCTACTGCCACTGATGAAAATTTGAGATTTCAAAATTGAAATAGAAAACGTTTCAAACTCCGAGATTACTTCTAATACATCTTAAAACACATTTTAAAAGGTTTGGAACCTTCGAAACGCGAATCTAAGTGGTCGAACCACTCAAACAAACCCAAGGTACCGTTTAGGCTTAACGGAACAAGTAAGAAAAATACGAGATGTTACATTCTCCCCAACTTAAAAACAAATCGTCCTTGATTTTACAACAACAAAACTAAGCAACAACTCACATAACACACCAAAGTAATGCACATAGTACAATGCCCAAAATATTAATCACCAAGTAGCACATAAATGCACACATAACCCAAAGTACAAACATAGCATAAAGGCAACCAACAGTACCAACGTACCTCAAGGAAAGAGGAAAGGATAACGGTTCCTCATGTCGGACTCCGTCTCCCAAGTGCATTCTTCTACAGAGTGATTCTGCCACAAAACCTTGACCATCGGAATCTCTTTTTTCCGTAACATACGAACCTGCGTATCGACAATCTTGACAGGCTGTTCCTTATAAGACAGCTCTTGGTCAACCTCAACAGTCTGTGCTACAATCACTTGGGAAGTGTCAGAAACGCACTTCCGCAACATCGAGATATGAAATACTGGATGCACAAAAGACATGTTTGGCGGCAAAGCCAAACGATAAGCAACTGCCCCAACTCTCTCTGTAATCTCATACGGACCAACAAACCTAGGTGCTAACTTTCCATTAACACCAAAACGTACAACGCCTTTCATAGGCGAAACTCGAAGAAATACATAGTCGCCAACCTGAAACTTAAAGTCCTTCTGCTTAAGATCAGCATAGCTTTTATGACGACTAAAAAGCAGTCTCAAGCCTACGCTTGATCAAAGGTACCTTCTCAGAGGTAATCTGGATGATCTCAGCTCCAGAAAGTTTACGCTCGCCGACCTCTTCCCAACATATAGGAGATCGACACTTGCGCCCGTACAACGCCTTATAAGGTGCCATTTTAATACTAGCGTGATAACTGTTGTTGTAGGAAAACTCAATCAAAGGCAAATGAGTTATCCCAGCTACCCTGAAAATCCAGAACACACATCCTGAGCATATCCTCCAAAGTCTGAATCGTCCTCTCAGACTGTCCGTCAGTCTGAGGATGAAATGCAGTGCTGAAATCCAATCTTGTACCCAAGGATTCCTGCATCGCCTTCCAAAACCGAGAGGTGAAAATCGATCCTCTGTCCGAAACTATCGACACTGGTACACCATGGAGACTAACAATCCGATTGATGTACAATTGTGCCGACTTCGAAGCCTGATAAGTAACCTTGATCGGTAAGAAGTGAGCTGACTTGGTCAAACAGTCAACTATCACCCAAATCGAATCATACCCCTGTCGGGTACGTGGTAAACCAACCACAAAATCCATAGCGATCCGCTCCCATTTCCACTCTGGAATAGGCAGCGGTTGCAGATATCCAAACGGTCTCTGATGTTCTAACTTTACCTGCTGGCAAGTCAAACACTTAGACACAAACTCTGCAACATCCTTTTTCATTCCGCTCCACCAGTACGTACCCTTGAGATCATGATACATCTTGGTAGAACCCGGATGAATACTGTAAGCTGACTTGTGCGCTTCCTCCAGAATCTGGTCTCTCAAACCATCTGAATCCGGAATACACAGTCGAGAACCGTACCTGAGAAATGCATCCGCCAGAACAAACCCAGAATTTCCATCCAGATGGATCTCATCCATAATCTGTTTCAATTGTGGATCCTCAGCTTGTGAAGCTTTGATCCTATCAATCAAAACCGGTTGCACTTCCAACTGTGCCAACAAACAACCTTTCTGCGAAACCTGAAATCTGTATCCCGAAGCTAACAGACTATGCCACTCACAGACCATGGGTCTCCACCCAACCTCAGAAATATGGGCCAAACCGCCCGAAGACTTGCGACTCAACGCATCAGCTACCATATTAGCCTTACCCGGATGGTACTGAATAGAACAATCGTAGTCTTTCAGTAGCTCCAACCATCTCCGCTGCCTCAGAATCAATTCCCGCTGATCAAAGATGTACTTTAGACTCTTATGATCAGTAAAGATCTCGCAAGTAGCACCGTACAAATAGTGCTTCTAAATCATAAGAGCAAAAACCACAGCTGCTAACTCCAGATCATGAGTAGGATAATTCACCTCATGCTTCTTCAGGTGACGAGAAGCATAGGCAATCACCTTACCATGTTGCATTAACACACAACCCAAACCGATACGAGAAGCATCATAATATACAGTGAACCCCTCAATGCCAGATGGCAAAGCCAACACAGGAGCTGTAGTCAAAATCCCTTTGAGCCTCTCAAAGCTCGCCTCACACTTGTTAGTCCATTCAAACTTAACACCCTTCTGTGTCAGTTTAGTCAACGGTGCAGATATTCTGGAGAAATCCGGCACGAACCGACGATTGTAGCCAGCCAACCCGACAACATTTATGATCTCAGTAACTGACCTTGGCCTCTGCCAATCCATAACCGCCTCAATCTTCTTTGGATCAACCTTGATCCCATCCTTCGACACCACGTGTCTTAAGAAAGTAACTTGGTCCAGCCAGAATTCGCACTTTGAGAACTTAACATACAGCCGATGCTCTCGCAAAGTCTGCAGTATTGTTCTCAAGTGGAAAGCATGTTCCTCCTCACTCCGAGAGTAAATCAGTATGTCATCAATAAACACAATAACGAACTGATCCAGAAAAGGCTTGAACACCCGGTTCATCATATCCATAAACGCTGCTGGTGCGTTTGTTAACCCTAAAGACATGACCAGAAACTCGAAATGCCCATAACGCGTTCTGAAAGCAGTCTTAGGCACATCGACGTCTCGGATACGAAGTTGATGATACCCGGATCTCAAGTCAATCTTCAAAAAAAACTTAGCACCCTCTAACTGATCGAACAAATCATCAATAAGAGGAAGAGGATACCTGTTCTTGATAGTAACTTTGTTTAGCTGTCTGTAGTCAATACACAGTCGATAAAAACCATCCTTCTTCTTGACAAACAACACAGGAGCACCCCACGGAGAAGTACTCGGCCTGATAAAACCATTATCCAGCAACTCTTGCAACTGTTCCTTCAACTCTTTTAGCTCTGCAGGAGCCATCCGATACGGAGGTATCGAAATAGGAGCTGTTCCAGGAACTACATCGATACATAACTCAATATCACGGTCAGGTGGTAATCCAGGTAACTCCTTTGGAAACACATCAGTGAACTCATTCACTATCGGAACACTATGCACATCACCACTGTCACCCTCTAAATCAGGAACCACCGCTAAGAAAGCCTGGCAACCCTTGCCCATCATACGCTTGGCCTTGATCGCCGAAATTAGATTCTTAGGTGCATCCGCCTTCTCTCCTTGGAAGGAAAAAGGGATATCACTTGGAACCCCAAACACAACCGACTTCCCTCAACAGTCGATAGAAGCAAAATGGCGTGAAAGCCAATCCATCCCTAAGATAACATCAAAAGATAACACATCAAGTACAATCAAATCAGCCCTAAGATCTCTACCATGAATAACCACAGAACAAGACGGATAAACCACGTCCACCACAACACAGTCAGACAAAGGTGTAGATACAGATAAAGGCTCTAGCAACCTAGATGGTGTCACACTCAACTTAGCAGCAAAACTCGAAGAAACAAAAGAGTGAGTTGCACCCGCATCAAACAAAACCATTGCATCTACAAAAGAAATTAGAATAATACCTTGCACCACGGCGTTTGATGCACGAGCATCTTGAGGAGTCAAAGCAAACACTCTAGCCTGACCCTGCCCCTGCTGCGGTGCCTGAGCAGAACCGAAACTACCCGAACCTCTACCACTATTACCACGGCCACCAAAACCACGTCCTCTTGAACCACAGCCCCACTGACCACCAAACTAAGCGCCGGGTTGAGAATACCCCGCCGAAGGAGTAAAAGCAGTTCTCTGCTGCTGAAAAGACGGCTGAGCGACACTAGCCGATGACACCTGCTGCCCAGATGTCGGACACTCTCTCGCAAAATAACCCGGTTGGCCACAAGCATAGCAGCTACCCGGTGCTACTGTACAAACTTCAAAGTGCCTGCGCCTGCAGTTCTGACAAAAAGGAACACTGGATGCTCCACTGTTACCCTGCCCAAAACTACGGCTACCACCGCTGTAACTAGAATTGTGGGAATACGGCTGATATCCCCTCCGTTCACCCCCTTTCTTACTCTTGTACTGGGAAGACTTGGACTGATAGCTACTGCTACCACTCTGCTGCCCACTACTCTGAGTAACACCGCCCGCCTTCTTAGTCTCAGTCATTTTCCCAAAGTGTAATAAATTTGCCTCCATCCGACGGGCACTATCCACTAGAACCGGAAATTCCTTGCTCGTCTCAGTCAGAAGGCTGATAAAATCTGAGCCTAAACCTTTCACATACCTGTCGTTCACCCATTGCTGCTCAGTCTGCAGATCTGGGGCAAAACGACACAGCCTCACAAATTCGGTAGTGTACTCGTTCACCGACCTATCTCCCCTTTTCGAAACCAGCAATCTCTCTCTATGACCTTCAGTCACTGAAATAGGCATGTAAAAGTTCTTGAATCGAGTCACAAAATCCTCGCAAGTAATAGTAGTCATTTCAGCACGAATGGCACTACGTAACCAATCACTTGCAGAACCCTTCAAGGACATTTCCACTAACATGACAGTTTGCCTCTCAGTAGCCTGCAATCTCTGAGCATTCCGCTCAATTTCCTCCAGAAAGTCTAGGGCATCACCGTCGCTCGAAAACTCAGTCGACTTTAACCTTGTATAAGCCAACACCAAATCTTTGTTAGTGGTTCCGCCACCACCAACTTCCACACCACCAGCCTGTGGCACCTGCTGCTGTACAATCTGTCCCAGCATAGCATACTTGTTCTGCATGGCGATCTGTCCCGCCTGCAGTTGCACTTGATTGTTCTGGAGTGCAGTGATCCCAGGTAGAAACGTCGTGAAGTCAAATGGATCCATAGGAGCTTGTGGTACACCTGGTGCCTGAAAGCCTGTACCACCACGTCCCCTACCTCTGCCTCCAGCAGCCTGTCCTCTACCACCCCGTCCTCTGCCTACGAGTGTTCATTCCTAAGAATGAAACAAATGATTCTCAAAACAAAGCCCTCAACGAAACACCCAAAGTAAATTTAAATAGCTCAAAAATCAACAATTTAACCAAAGTAACAACAATAACATTCCAAAGTAAGCATAAACTTCGCAAAGTAAACATTAGTAACACATAAGACCGACTCAAACATCCCTAAAGGTGAAGGTAGAAAGTTTTGAAAACAAATGATGACGTTTCAAAAGACAAGACTTGAATCCTAACTCCGCAGTAGATCCTATCACACAACAGTAACACTTAACATGCCTTAAAGCGATAAACACATAACATGCAATAATTTGGCCTTAGTTCGAAACTAAAGCTCTGATACCAACTTTGTCACGACCCAATTTCATGGATCGCGACCGGCGCTAGGGTATGGGTATGGTCGTACCAAAACCCGTAGCAAGCCTCGCGGAAAACCTTATATTCAATATAAACCTGCAAGAAAACCAATGCTCGGGGGCAACCGAGACTTCAGCCTAAGTCTAACAACTTATATAGCAGTTCTAATATAATTACTTGATAGCAATTCGAAACTATGAAACATGCCTCATTAATAAATAATCCAATGTAACATACCAAAGTATAATAATATAAAAGTCGTACCACTACGACAAACCAAAATACAATAATAGAGACTACTAGTTCTACTGCAGTATAAGAAGTAAAACAGTAAACTAGTCTGATAACATAAAAGACCTCCGAGGAATCAAAAGATCGGAGATGACCAACGCTCTCAAAATCATAAACCTGGAAAGTTTGGAAAACAACGGGGTAAGATATACTGAGATGAGTTCATAATGCTATTTACATTTATTAAGTTTAAAACCCCTAAAACAAATCCTTTTATACTAATATATATACTTGATTATGGAAAACAGTATTGAAATGAAATCCCAAAGTATTTAACCCAAAGTAGATGGGAACATATCCTCATCGATTCCGAAATTAGGCCAGACATTAGTCAGCCAATCCCTAAGTACTTACCGGTGCACACAGTCTCTATACAAGCCTATCGAGTAGCTCGTTTCAATCCAGATCCATAATCCTTAAAACAGTTCACAAACATTTGATATACTAAAATAATGTGCGGTATTTAATAAAGCGGTAAATAACACTATAAACTCGCAACTTGCTTGTCCACGTGAATCTTGGCAAACAGCTAACCCTGCGTAAACTCCAACGCACGAGCAGTCGACGGGTCTAAAACATTTTATAAGTCAAAATCTGAACAACCCCTAATTCTAAGAATACTAGACTCCACATAGGACTAGCATTTCACAATACAACCAAAGATTCAAACAAGGTAATCAAAATACCACCAAGTATCCATATAACTAATTCACAAATAAGGCAAGTTAAGCTTAGGTGAGTTCTTATCTTTTAAAACGAAACCAAGGTACTTAATTACTTAAATAGTTTTTACAAAACAATTACAGTTCCCAAAGTAGTGTGTTAGCCTTACTGCAGTATAGCTCAACACAACATGTCGGGAGACCACGTCTAACCCGACCCATCCATAAACCAAGTTTAAAACCAAAGTCTTAAATCAACCTTAATGAAATCAAATTATTTTAAATAAGATCTCACACTGTAACTTAATAATGCCATAAACAATTAAGCTTGCTAACACTTAGCAAGCATCACCCCAAGTACATTTAAATTATATCACCTCAAATAGAATCAATAAGATTCAACATCCTTTGAATATCAATTTGATGTTAAAATAATTCAACCGAGCCCTTAATGACATATAATGCCTTGTATGTTTTATATTATTTAATTCGAGTCAATTCACATCCTAAGATAATCTAATCATTCTTTAAACAAGTTTTAAACCATCTTCTAAACAATATCCAGCCCTTTGTAATAACTTAAAACCGAGTTAAATTTCAAAAATGTTAACCAAACTATACGCTATTCCATTTAAACGATTTCTCAAAATCACCCCATGTATTGTTTAGCATCTAATACCATATGATCCATTACTTTGAAATTTCCAGATTTTAGTTTAATCTTAAAACATAATTTTATCTCAAAAGCATTAATCAAACGATATTAAAATCCGTTCACAAGATTTCCCCAAAACACCCAATATACGTTTGATGTCTAGCAACCTAAGATTAGCTTTTAAGAAATTTCCAGATTTTTAAATAAGCATCAAAAACAGTTTATAACCCAAAATCTTTAGCAATTCGATAAGTCTATCAATTGTAACATTAAAACCAAATCACCCAATGTACAATTGAAATTCAAGAGACTAATATAACATCAAGTTAAAATTTCTAGAATTTATAATTCAAAGCAATAAAGAAATACAATCAAATCACCCAAAGTATTGATTCATACAACGATCTAGCAATCTCTACACGACATAAGAAAAGGGAATTGAACCATATACCTCTTGATTTGGTTAATGGCAATAAAACTCAGAATTCAGCCAACCAAATCAGCCTACAATCACACACATATAGGCTATAGGATTTAGAACTCCTAGAATTGACGAACTATAGATGAAATCACAAGGGAATGATTAGGAACACTTACCAAGAATCAAAATTGAGATGAAATGATGGAGGAATGACCTAAGATGGAGCCTCAGCCGAATTAGGGTTTTTAGAGAAGTTAAAAGTGTTTAAAATCTGTTTTAGGTCGAGTTAAGGTGAGTTTAAATAGAAATCAGCGAACTGAAAAGTGCACGCGTCCCGCCCGCTACACCTATATCGCGCCCATGATACATGAATCGCGCCCGTGATTCATGCATGTCGGGCCCGCGAAATGCTACTGCCTCAGATGAAAATTTGAGATTTCGAAATTGAAATCGAAAACGTTTCAAACTCCGTGATTACTTCTAATACATCTTAAAATACATTTTAAATGGTTTGGAACCTTCGAAACGCGAATATAAGTGGTCGAACCACTCAAACGAACCCAAGGTACCGTTTAGGCTTAACGGAACAAGTTAGAAAAATACGGGATGTTACAATATTATACTTCTTTATTCCTCTTTGTGCAATACTCGTTTGCACTTTTATAATTATGTCTACTACTGACACCTTCATCGTCAATGTACTTTATCTCAATCTCAATTGAGCTTACATGAGTGAATTTACTTACATCATTGTTAGGTAAAGTCAAACTCATTGTTGCACGTATCGATAAAACAGCTTTATGTTACTCACAGTATCAATACGTACAAGTCGCAACTTATGTTCTCTCTTTTTATTCTGCATTTATAGCTTAAATAATTCATTAATATAAGCTCTTAGACTTTGTACTTCTTTTCTATGTACTTTCCATTTAACAAGCGACTTATCTTACACTTGTACACTTATTCCATCGTAACTCGTTTCAATACGACGTTACTTTCTATATCACTTCCTTATCTTCTCATAAACCTTTACTATCTGCTGTGTCAATTCACGGGTCTACTATCTTTTTCCTTACACTTGTACACTTATTCAATCGTAACTCGTTTCAATAGGACGTTACTTTCTATATCACTTCCTTATCTTCTCATTTACCTTTACTATCTAATGTGTCCATTCACGGGTCTAAAGTCTTTTTCCTTTCAATATCACGGAGCTCTTATCTTGATATCCGAATATTTCTACTATTAACATATTGTTTATCTCAAATTGTGGCTTACTAAGAATCTTTCATTCATTCCGATGCATAAAATGCACAGACCTTACATCTTTGATCTGATTATCGCTACATATTATTTCTTAGCCTTATACATATAGCCTCTTTGCTCGCAGCTAAGAGTCATCCCCAATGCGTTATAGCCACTACTACATATAATTAACTGACTATCAATTTCTTGTTCCATTTTCAAAACATTTCATATTAAAATAAAATATCGGTTTCACACTTTCCACTTTTGGTGGGACATACTTTAAACATTTCTTACCCGACATTCAAAATATATGTACTCTACATGTATATTCTGTCACCAGCCAATTAAGATTTCATAGTCACAAGGCCCAGCTATCAGAATTTTCACATTTTGATACCATTGTTTCACAACAGTTTTCAATCTCATTTACTTATATATGGAGCGTGCATTAATATTCCTAAGTTAATTAAACATGATACTTTATAATTTCATCACTTGCGCATTTGGCTTACTTCCAAAATTCACGCAAGTTTCTCATTATTACGTTCAAAAACAACTGTCGTCAACCTCTCCGTTTGACGAGCGGTTAATCTCTAGTTAACCGTCTTAGGATCATGATATTCCAATATTGATTATATAGAATCTGAATTCCTTTTATCTTCTCGATGACTTTCCAAGTAACGTTCTTATTTTCTTTCCTCGATTACTCTTATCAAGTACTATGCGATATACGCAAGTTATTAAAACCTTTTCAATACCAACTACCTTAAATGATCTCTTTCTATCCTCTAACTATCTTTGGGTTGTTACACTTTCTTATTCTTGAATACATCTTTATAGGCATCTTACTCCAAGCTCTTATCTCTTCTTTCGATCAATCCAATAAGAATTTCTTATTCTGGCTCAATTCTCTTATTGAGTCTCTTCTTCATATCCTTTCATATCTTTCGACGTCTATATGGATTTTGATCAATCCAAAGATTACTTCCTTTGTTCGCTTCTTTAAAGCGCTATCGATCTATAACTATGTTTCATTTACGAGCTATGTACTTGCGCATTACGAGTTCATATCCTGGTAATGATTATATACATCCATCATACACTTTGTTTGATCTTCACAACACCTTTTAATTGCGAGGTGACTTACTCCTTCTATACAATTTCTATTTTCATAAGCTATTCTTACGATAAGTAAAGCTAGATGCATTATCACAACAACGTCTATACGATACTTATATTCATTATTGTTCTTTTACGATTTCGTTGTTGTTGTCATAAAGATTCCCATCCAATTCCCTTACATATCATTTTGAATTTCCCATCCGCACTTTCAAGACATTTTCTTTTCAAATCAAGTACGATCTCGATACAATTGCGCATTAGAGTGATAAAACCTCTCATCACCAAAGACTTTCTATTTCAAATCTCCTTTTTGCTCGTATCAGCAAATGTATGATGCATGTTCTACATTTTTTTAAATTATTGCTTTTATACAAAAATACATATACATATATGCCGATACTACGATGCATTTCTATCATGTTTTGCATGGCATCCCATATGATGGGTCTGCGCACAATTGTTCTTTCAAAAGAAAGCCAAAAACTTTATTTCTTTTACAAATATCGTAAGTTAATTCAGACCGGAAATTATGCGACATTTAACTTTTCTTTATTAAGGCTTTTATCAATCTTATTGGTATGTTCTTTTCATCAATGATTTTTGCATATAATATGACTCTCGAGAGTATACAACTCTTGGCAGACTATAGATACTCGAATGCGTATTGCTTACTCGAGTAAACACATAACATAGATTCTCGTTATGCACACATCTAACTCGACTCCTAATAGAACATATAGGAGAGGATGTCTTTGCAAAATGTTTGAAAAATAAATGAAAATGATGGCAACGTTTAAAAGACATGACTGGAAATCCCTATAATTTGCAGTAGTTCCTAAGTATTGATCGACAATTTCCTATACTCCAATCAGTGTCGTTTGTCCAGTTACTACTGCTAATATGGTTTGGGGCACATTGATACTACTGCTAGTTTGTAATTCAGTACCTAGGAACTAGTGCAGATATAAAAAAGAGTAGTACCTGAGTCTAATTGTCATTGATTGTTTGTTTGTGTTAAGCTTGATCGGTCGATTTATGAAACACTGTTTGCTCTTTGTGAAGTACATGGTTTAGGCAAGGATGCGTATTACTTTTTGATAGCATATGCATGTGCAAAACGCATATGAAATTGGACATTGTGAGAAATGAAATCTCACAATAAGTTATTTTTGTTTTGACATGTCAGGAAAATGGAGCTCAGTCACGTATTGCACAGGAAAGGAGGAAGCGCCTCCTATATATCAAAATAGTTTCTACGCAGATAATGTACCAAGCAACAAAACTGTATCAGGATGGCTTTCATGCCAAGAATGGTTGATCACCAGAGATCCATTAGTGATTCATGAGAGGAGGACACGGAGAAGGATATGTCTGAAGATTTTGACAACAGAACAGTTCAACAATGAACAATTCTGGGCCGATTTACAGAGATATCAGGATGCGAGAAAGGTTATGCGCATAAGAGAACATTAGATAGAGATCAGTCTGAATAAGTTCAAGACCCAGCTAGAAACATACTCAAGGAGTATGCTATCTATTGAGTCATAGATCGAGGAGTTTCTGTGTATGATAAGAGCAGTTTCCGATATTAACAAGGATAACGACGCAATCATCTGTCGTTGTATCAAGGGCATAGTACCCAAGTTGTGGAACTGTATCAAGATACGCATGAGCATTACGAATCGATATCCGCTAGGGCTATTCAGATAGCAAAGCTATTGTAAGTAGACCAATAATCTGATACGATCTTTCTTTTTCGGACATGAAGGATACCTTATGCTTAGGGATCATGCCGATTGTACTTGGCATAACCCTGCAATCGTGCAAAGAAGTAGAGGTAGTATTAGACGCATTAGAAAATTCGAACGTGACATCGTGACTCGAGAGAAATACGAGTCTAGTCTTCCACCACATGTATGACATGAATTATGTGTTCTGTGCCATACACGATTATATGATTAGTGTGTTTATATGCCAAATGTGTTTGTATGCCAAATGTGTTTATATGATTGAAATAATTATATTGTTTTGATGTTTAATGATTGATTGATAAGATGTGTATTGATTGAGATACTTCCTATAGTGTTAGATTGAGAAACCCATGCACATAGGCTTTATCCTAAACATAGTTGCTTATAGGAGACTCGAATGAAATACGCATAAAACACATAACATATATGCAACGTGAAACGTAATCCCCTATATTACGTTTCCATTACAATTAAAATGGTAAATGATATCAAAGAAGGGATGCTACAAAATATTGGCATGCGTGACTAAGGGATATAAGGCATATGATGATGATAGCAATAAGGAGGGTTGAGGATGAAAGAATACCGAAACGGGCAAACGAAAGATTCGGTTAGCAACGCTAAAAGAATAACATTAGATGTAAAACACTTGGTAAGTGTTAAAGGACAATGATAAGTCCAATATCGAAATTATAATGAAACACCAATAAAGAATAATGAAAAGCCATTAATTTCACAAAGTGTGTAGTCTAAAGGGACTTACTATGACTTTCAAAAAGAGAAAATCCTATGATTTTAAATAGTATGAATATGCTCAGATATTGTATATAGTATGTCATAATAACGTTAATAGTGCATACGAGTATATATATAAATATTTTCTATATATACTGCATTTTCAAATGTAGATCATGCATCATCATACTCGCACCAATAATTGAAAACAAAAACGTGATTCTATAGAGCAACTGCTTAGTGATGAGAGGTGTCATCACTCTGAGGTATATTGTACTGATATTTCAAATGATTTGAAAGGAAAGAAGAGGTTGAAAGACTAACCGGTTAGCAAAGTCAGAAATGTTTGAAATGTATTTGTTTTGTAAGAAACCCATATGTAAAGCCCTGTGACAATAAAAAAAAAAAAAATTTGTTAAACAAGAATGAAAATATGTGATAAAACACACCCCAATATAAGTATTAAACTTTTATAATGTATAAGGTAACATCGAGATGATCGATGAAAGGCATGAAGGGTGTCGGTAAGATACCTATGATTGGTACTTACCTAAATATGAGATGGGGAAAAATAGAAAATGTAAAGCGGAAAGAAAAGAAAGATAAAGACATAAAACAAATACGGGCCATGGAAAGCTTGTCTAAGGATGAGCATAATCAAATAGTGCGTGTATAACTTCTAATACTTGATAAGAACAAAAGAGGAAGGAGCAGATAATAGTAAGGTAGTCTGATAGAAAGATACCTAATATGAAGAATAAAGACATAAGGTAAAAGAATATGGATTTGGAATAACCACAGGCAGAAGAGTCAAGCGGAAGGACTTGACATAACTTTAAGATGGACCTTAGTGATATATTAGATATCAGTAAGAGTCTAATATAAGGATGTATGAACGAGCGAGAATGCAATACGTTGATATATTCAAGAAGGGAGAAGTTATACCTCCTATCGATAGTCGACATTGGAATATTGAGACGAGAAGTACAAGATGATTGGAAAACACTGTAGGACAAAGATATGAACTTCAGGACGATAATAAATCAATCATCATTCCTATGTTCATAAGAACCAAGAAGCATCATGCACAATATGTACATTAGAATAAGATGGATAAGGAAAAGGAAAAGAGTACATTGGAAGATGGTAAAAATGTTACCAATCCCGGATAGATGATTAAAGTTAAAGGACCAAGACATAGGAAGTATGCCATAAAGAATAGACATTGCACCTATTAAAGAATGCATAGCAAACTTCATTTCATGGGATTCAACGCCGTGTGATGGTATAAAAGGAAAAGTATTCCCATATACCATAAGATATCAATGCGGATGTCAAGTGAAAGATTGTATGAACCTAGCTGTAAGGAAAACAGTAAGTAAGTGGATAATCAGAGTATCGCAGCGAAAACATGGTAGGAAAAGATAAGTATAGAAATGATCGACGCAAGAAATATACGAGGAATGTCAAATAAGATGACGTTAGACTCCGATAAAATCGAGAGTTCTATGATGCGATACAAAGATAGGAGACGTTAAAAGAACTTCCAAAGCAAGATAAAATGGAATTGACGACTAGAGAACACAGTTCCAAATTAGCCACGAGGCTATACTTCAGACAAAGTTCGGACCCCGAAATCCGATTAGTTTTAGTCGGAATCAATAGATATAAGTAATAAGTAACGCATAAATTTGGGTAATTTAATCATAGCATTACTAGATTGGATTAGTTGTTTTTCAAGTTCAAAGATGAGCGAAAAATACGAATAAAGGAACGAATTGTATGGCTGCTAGCCAACTTCAAGGACAATTTCGGAAACCGAAAAGATGTCGGATTGAGTTGGACTCTTCACGGAAGTTGTAGATTGAATATTAACACATAAGAATATGAAATAATATTTGAAAAAAGACTGGCTTAAATGCTTGGTTAATTAGCTTCGGCAACATCCATGACAGCAGTTTTGCAGTCTTTCAAAATTAGCTCGAAAAGGCAACTTTAAGGTTGATTTCCGATACCTTTGAGAAAGATTATCCACTAAAGTCTAAACGGAAGTTGTCAATCGCATTACCGAGAATAAGAAAATTTATTTGGTAAATGGACGATTCGAGATGAGCGATCTGGCTAGCCGAAGTAGGCTCGAAGAGCAATTTTTGACGGATCAAGTTGACTTAAAACGTCAAGTCAACCATTTATATGGTTAAAATTAATCAATTATAGTTTTGATTAATACCCAAGATGAATATATAAAGAGAGAGATTGAAGTTGATATAAGATAAGTAGAAGATTAAGTGAAAAGTTGGTATCGAGAATATAAAGATGCGAATAAAGAACCACGGCTATAAAGGAATAGCAAAGTTGGTACAAGATAAAAGGAATTAAGAGTTTAGGAAATTAGAGCAGGAATTTCTATAAGGAGGGAAGAATGTAATACCCTGAAATTTAGGTATTTTAAAAATAAATAGTGTGTCTCATTTTAATAACTTAAAATGAGAAAAATAAGGAATTAAGCGGAATAATTAAATAAAGGCGGACCCGAGTAGTTCGATATTGAAATTTTAGTAATAAAATTTTAATAAAATTCCATAAAGAAAATGAAATTGGGTTACGAAGATAAAGAAGAGAAAGTTGAAAAAGTGCAAGTTAGCTCAAAATTGGAAATTAAGCGTTTTTTGGCCAAAATTGCCAAAATAAATTACCGGAACATGAAATCATAAGATATGGAAAGAATATTTTTTTTTTGAAATAAATAATATGAAATTTATCGGACTTAAAAGATTTAGCATTCGATAAGTTAAATAGAGCAATTTTTAAGATAGAATTGCGAACGGTTTAAGTTAATTTCTTTGAGTACCAAAGAGGGACTTTCACCTTAATTATAAAAGGGTAAGGGAATGATTTTAAACTCAGCAAATTATTTGTTTTCAACTGAAGCAAACCAGCGATGGTCACCCTCATCAACATTCAACATGTACAAAATTTCCTAAGGCCAAATCTTCTTCGATTTATGTCCGATTGAGGCGATTCTGGTGGCCACGAAACGAGGAGAACAAACTCTACACATCGACCCCGGTTAATTAAGGTAAAAATTGCAATTGCTCAGTTAGGTTTTCTGAACTAAGTTTCGGTTTTGAATAAAAAAGATGATGTTGATAATTCTAAAGCTTAAAACTAGTGTTTATGGTATGAATTGATTATGTATAACTGAGCTTAATGGATTGATTGGTGAGAAGTGAGAGTTGTGCTATGGATGTTTATGGTGTACGTTAGGGTTTCATGTAGGTTAAAGATGAAGTGGTAGTTGTTTTGGGGCCTTGATAGCCGGAAATGATGAACCACCGTGCTTTGCACGGTGGGGCTGTTTGGTTGCTGCCATGGTGCGTTGCACCATTACTGAAGCAGCCCTTCCACTTCCCAAAAAAGGAAAGGGCTGAAGAGTACAGAGGGGTTGATGCCAACCTTCGTTGGTGATGAATCACATTAAATTTGACGTAACGTTTAGGTTTCGAATGTAACATAAAAACACTTTTGAAATGGAATTGGAGTTGATTCTTTGATGATTTTAAGATGATGATAATGTAATGGTTAGAGGCTGAAATATATGATATAGAATTGAGTTAATAAACTGTTTTAATCGACTAAAACGTTAAAAGATAACTTAATAATTTGTCGATGTTGTAGACTATGTGCTGCAGAAAAGACATATTGCGAGGGCAATATCTCAAGCTATATAACTCTGAATGAAGTTCCATTTGTTAATTCGAAAACTAAAGGATGTTATCTAGAAATGTCTAAGTATATGTTTCTGCTAAAGAAGCCTTTAAGTGGCTCAAATAAATAAGAACATTATGTCGCGCATATTGGGACAGCCCCAAGTTATTAACTTATGGGCCATATTCCGACACCTTCGGGTGCTAATCTCAGTCCGAGACCTAAAATCAATTATAGGCGACATTCTGAACTTTAAGAATGTAAATATTTTTTAGAGGTCGGACTGTTTTAAGTAAACTGCTTCGATAGCCGAAATTGGCTAGAAACCTAGTTTTGTATTAATTAACTATAGTTAGATTGTTATTGATTCGAGCTATTATCAAATTTGCATAGACCCGGCGAGACAACTACCAATGGAACCCGAAACGTATAGAACACGACATCGCTTAGCTATTATCAAAGTTATGGAATAGCAAGATGTGAGTATATTTTACTTACTCGCATTATTCTATTAAATGTTATTTAATATACTATATGAATAGTATTTAAATGCATTGCATATGTGTATTGTATGAATTTTTTTGGATTGGATTATTTGGATTAAATTTTTTTGGATTGTATTGTTTTGGGTAGGATTAATAGTATTAGCTTAAATGGTTTGGCTTGCATTGTATTATTTGTATTGCTTTGTATATGCAACTTATCATTTTATATGATTCGTACTAGAAATGTGATCACAGAGTCGAGTGTAGTATAGACGACAAAAATAGAATGGACCCAACTAATTTACCATGGGAACTTTTCGTATGCTAAATCAACTCCGGGGAATTATCCCAATAATTTGCGTTTGGTTGAATGATCCCAGACTTTGTGTCTGGTGGAATTATCCCAGAATTTGTGTCTTGTAGAATTATCCCAGAATTTGTAATGGATTGAAAAGGCAGAACCTTCGTTAAAACTAGGCAATTACCTACAACGATATAAGTCTAACTGTAAGACTTGTTTGAATTGCCTATTTGCTTATTTGAATTGGTTAAATGTATATGTATACGAGATGATTGTGTTTTGAATAAAACGTTTTCAAAAAGCGAGGCTTTTTTTATAATAGGGTGAGTAACGTATAATTCACACAGCTTAAAGCTAACCCCCCCCCTCCAACTGTGTTTGCTTTCAGGTATCTAGACTCTGGGCTTTGCTAGAAGTCCGGTTTTTGATCGGAAGTCTGTTTGCAATGTACAGTCCTGACTTCTGTAACTGTTGCAGTAGTATAATGTTTGTCCAATATTGTGGCCTGGTACATCAACATGTTTTATGATGTTTGTAATTATTGTCTTTATGTATAAGTTGTTTGGATATGATGTATGTATTTTCTCCACGGAGTTAGATTCTCGTGAAGTGACCTTAACACTAGCAGTATATGCCCGGCTAGTATGTACCAAGTACGAAAGGAATAAGCCCGAAGAAAGCTGTATGTTTTACTAGTGTATAAAAGTATGTTTGTCTAAGTGCTTCGGTTGATAAGGTCAGCACATGATTGTTATATGTATGATATTTGCGAAAAAGTTTTAATGGTTGTTAGACTTGCTACAGGTTTTGGAACTACCATTCCCATTCCCTAGCACCGGCCTCGGCTGAAGATTTTGGGTCGTGACATCGGACTATTTTACAGCTAGCAACTGTAAGAGATTACGAGGTCGATTATTCGACAAAACATAACACAAATAACATTATGAACTTAGGTTTAAAGTAATAAACCTAATCAACATAAAAGATGAATAAATCACATATCAACACGTAAATACGAACGTATCTGGAATAGACCCGATGATGCGATGATTGTTGTCTATTCTCGAGTCTACGTGCTTATCGAGTTAGATCTTAACTCGATACCTATTTGATATTTATGTTAGGTTTGAGAAGTCAAACTACTAGCGGACAAGGAACTCAGGGAGCTTAGGCTATAATGATTAATGAATTGGGATAGCAAGCAGTGAGTACATTATGTGGAATGTTTACATTTGCAGTATTTAAACGCATTTCTTTTAAGCTATATATTATGTGAAATTCATATCATCATTTATAAATGAATGCTTTTTTTGAAATGCATACATTATAGCTATGAAACCAGTATAGATCCGATGGAACAAGCTTTCCTATTGAGCGACAATAAGAACTGTGTGTTCACCAGTTGAGTCTACAAGTCAGACCCTAGTATAGTAAGTTGAAGAGCTCTACAATATGACATATGTTGATGTGTGAAGACGTCATTCTCACTTGTTTAACGAGGTTGAAATATCCTTGGACTGTATTAAGGAGTCAATAAGGTTGAATTATCCCGCGACACATATGTTTGTATTTTTGTTGGATATAAGAAGTGGTACAGTAATTCGATAAATTATTGTGTAACTAAACCACCTGGTAGCTGTGAACATGGTGGAATTATCCCGGGGCCATACCACAAGGAATAAGTACGCGAATCAGTCGCAATTCATTTCGCTCGGAAGTTTAGATTACTTTGAACCTAGAACCAGGTTATGGTATACATGTTAACGTTTTAGTCGGATATTCGTACATGGATGCATATGAACGAATAATTTGTGCTTGATTTGAATGTTTTATACATATTCATTTGTAAACTAATGAACTCACCCATTTTCGACTGACCCCCCAACAGTGTTTGGTGCAGATGTCTAGTTTTGGCGTGCCGGACATCTATTCTTGTTCCAGAAGTCTGATGTATGTACAATTTCAGTAGTGCTACAGTAAGGTCAAGTCTTAGTCTGTATGTATGTTTGTAAAACAGTTTTCATGTGTGTAAACTATGATATGTATGTTTATTTAAATTTCTCTTTTAAAACCGTTTGGTTTGTGTTGGAACGTACCGTGCTTGGATATGAGATATCGCATGGTAAGACCCAGGTTCCTATAAAATGTTTCATGTTTTGAAACAGACCTGTGTATATATCAGAGCTTTGAAAAGTTTTAAATGAAAACGATTTGTTTATGAATGAAAGTATGTCTGTTTAGATTCATAAATGATGATATTTGAAAAAACTTTATTCCGATATCAAAGGCTTTGCTACGGGTTTTGGAACTAACATTCCCATTCCCTAGCGACGGTCGCGACTCATGATTTCGGGTCGTGACATTGTAATCCAAAAACATTTTGAAATCCTATAGTCCACAACATCCACTACAAATTTTATTTAGACATCGGACTAAAAATCAAACCCGAAGGTGTTGGAAACTAGTCTGGAAGTTGCTTTCCATGGCTAATTTATTGATAGCAGAACAACCTTAAGAGATGTTGTTTGCAGTCAATTCTGCAGCTGTCTGGCCACTGTTGTGGATATAGCTACCCCATAATATCGTTCTCTCTTCCGTAACGAACACAACAATACCAAAACGGACTCATTCTGACATTTCGTTAGCTCGCAATCCACTCTCAAAGTTAGCCCCTCGCTATGCATTAATCCTTGTTTTAACTTACGATTTTTCACTTATATTCAAATTCTAACGATAGACTTAACCACCATTCTTATTATCAAATAAACAACTTCATATTAACTTTAAAAATGTATCTTATATACATTTTTCTTGCTTTTAAAATTATCTATGCTATATATAAAAGCACGGATGGTGGGGGGACATGCAAATTTACTGAATAATCCTTTTCAGTTTACTACTAATTAAAGGTTTTATAGTCATTAACTAATTAATTATTTAATTAATCACTATTGTAATTAAAGTCCTAATTAGAATAGGTAGCTAAATTATCTCCAATTTAGTTTTTAGTATGTAAAAAATAACTAAATTGTCTACAAATTAGTAAGAATACCTATCTTTTAGTTTGATTGAACTACAAAATTGAAATATTATATTTGGTAAATATAATATTATTTAAATTTCTATCTTATTATTTTTAAAAATATTATTAATAAAATTAAGTTAAATATTTAATTATGGTTATTATAAAACCTAAAGAAGAATAAATTCAGTATGAAAAAAATTTAATAACCGAATATATTATTGTCACGACCCAATTTATTGAGCCGAGACCGGCGCTAGGGAACGGGAGTGGTAGCTCCGGAACCCGTAGCAAGCCTAAAACCACTATAAATTTTTCGCGAATTAAATATATTATTCTATATAAAACGTTTTCAGAAAATCCTTTTAAACATTTTGATTATACGTATCAACATATTTGAATTACTTTTCGAAAACCATCGCGAACCATTATTATAGAATAGGGTCTTACCGAGCGACACCTCTTGTCCAGCTCTGCCCTGTCTCTAATTATATTCTAAACCAATTCCACTCATGGCAATTGGTTAAGGAAATCAAACGGTTAAAATACGATCTTCATAAATAAATAGTTATATACGCATACTTTTATATCAAATCAGAGTTGCCCATTTAAATACCGTTTGAATATAAATCTTACATCACATACAGACATCTACCGACTACTGCAGCTCTACGAAGAAAACGTTCTTTAACATGACCTTTCACTATTGTAGACTTCCGGAACAAGAAAAAGGAAGTCAGTCCTTGAAAACGCTTTGACCTGAAAGAAAGACTGTGAGGGGTCAGTATATGGGAATATACTGAGTGAGTTCATACATTTACTAATAAGTATTCTTATAAATCATAAAACAATGCATTAACGTTCAAACCTCATGTAGCCAAGTATAGGATCCGATTGAAATCCTAATCCGCAAACGTATTAATTATCAATCAAGCAACCCAATCATTAATATCAAATTGTGAGTCCAACTCACTGGTGGCCCAGCCACTAGATACGGGGACTCCAGACTACACCGTAGCCGAGTGCTCACTCGTATCAAAATCATATACCTAATCGTAAATTTCATAATCATCATCATCTCCCAGCTGAGTCACATCAAAACTGGTGATCACGTAGTCCTATTGTCGCCCAATAGGTAGCACGTTTCATCGGATCAATACTGGTTTCAAATCAAACATATGCAATTCATAAAAGAATTCGCATCGCAATCATGCAAAACAAATACAAAACAATATAAAATATTTGCTTAAATAAATACTTTAAAAGCAAATCGTATAAACTCACAGTGACCGCTTATTCCAAAAATACTTTGGCGCTCAGAAACGTTTACCTTCCCGAGCTCCTGGTCCAGCGGCTTCTTACCTCGCCGGATCTAAAATAATTGACTTACGTCAGAATCCTATTCTAAGATTGACTCTAGACTCGAGACACGACACACTACTTTTATTAATCGTCGTGCTTCCCACGTACATTCCGATAAACGGTTTTTAACTCATTTACGGATCGAATATCATTTTTAAATAAATTATCTTTTAACCTCGATAGGTTAAATAATTCGAATTAATCGACAATTAGTCGATAAACTAATCAATTCCGATAATTTTACGCGAAAACGTCTAAATTCCCCAAAACGCGTCGATCGGTCAAACACTGTGCGAGCGCACGTCTCACTGTGCGTTCGCACAAGTGGACTGTGCGTTCGCACAGTCCCTGACTATGCGATCGCACAGTTGGACCGTGCGGCGCACAGCCGCGGGTTTCCACCCCGGCTTCGTTTCCGACGTGCTTGATATAAAAACGATCCTAATGCATCCAGAACGCTTAATCTATATTTAAAACATCCAAATTCAATCCTAAAACCATTTAAAACGAATAAATCGTTCCGTGGCATAAAACTTTATCTCGATATAACTCCAAAAATATCCATTTAAACGGAAAAACGTCAAGCTTACCGTGATTACCCGTTGAAATCCGATCAATTCGAGCTATAGAACGTCAGAAACGGACGAGAAACGGAGATCGAGCGGCGGAACCGTAATAAAACGGCGAGAGGAACGAAGATATCAATTGATAAGGTTTTAGGATTCTGGACAATTCCTTCATGATGAAGGTTACATATATATTTGGTTAAATGTCGCTTTTGGTCCTTGAACTCTTTAACTTAAACCAATTCTCTATTAAACTTTCTATTTTAACTTAACGATTAACTATTTACTTTATCTCGATTACGTACGTATTATTTACATCCAAATAAATAATACGACTCCAAAATTATTATTTTCTATCTATAATCTTTTAATCGCTATTCTCGGGCTTAACTGGCTAATTTACACTTTAGTTCTTAAACTTTTCAAAATTTACAATTTAATCCTAAGCGCATCCTAAACGCATCCGCGTCCAAATACCATAAAACGTTTCGCGGACCTTGGCGAAATAATTATCACCTCGAGATTTATAATTTATTTTATATCAATTTTCTAAGCCTTTTTCCTTTAATCCCGCTAATCCGTTCAATAAAAATTACTTTAAATTCCCGTTATTATTAAATTAAATCCATCTTAACTTAATTTATCGGAATTCACGACATGTGGCACAATTTAGTTATTCTAAAATATTTGGGGTATTACAATTATATTTACTTTCAAAGATTTTTTTAACTAATTTAATATTAATTATAAATAAAAAATTGATATAATTATAATAAATTTACTAATATGTTCATTGACGAGTTACGTTACGAGCCACGTGCATAGCACGTAATGCGAAACTAATATCTTAAAAAGACTTCAATGCCAACTTAAATCGTCATAACTATTTGTCACAAAACCTTTGAACAAACGCTTATTTATCCAAACCAATTACCAAAAGAACATGGGCTGACTTTAACGTAAAAATATGTTTCCCTCGACGGCCGAGGGCTGCGATTGCAGCTCTCAAAGAGCTGTTCAGCTCTGCTGCTCACCGTAGCAGTTTCCGGTCGTCGGAGTCCCACTCTGACGTGCTCTCGAGGCCTAGCAGGATCCTTCCATTTACACGCTCAAAATCGCAACAATCACAAGACCAAAACCTACCAAAAACTCTAATACTTCTTATAATCAAATAACCAGAAATAATCAATAATTCCATGAATTGATACCCTTACCTTTATCTCCTTTGAATTTGGTGTGATTTTTCTCTAAGATTAATGACTTTGAGTGAGAAATCGTGAGGCTAAGTGTGGAGAGGGTGGGGTTCGGCTATGCTAGAGAAAAATGGGAAAAATTATCAGTTCAACTCAAGCACCAAATGATACTCTTTTTAACTCGATTCGTTAACTATCGTCCAAACTGATTTAAAATTACTTCGTAGATTTACGAAATTTTGACGATAAATTTTTAATGATAAATAATGGACTTCGTCATATTATTTATTCACCCGAGTCCTTTATTTTTATAATTCTCTTTTTATTCACTTTTGATAATAAAAATTCTGCATAATTAAAATTCTTTCGTCAAATTTTACAAATTTTAATCTTAGCTCCTTAAATTTATTTTATAAATTTTATCGTAAAATATATTAGCTCGGGACTTACCGATTATTTTATTCCAATTTATTTTCCTTTCTTTAGTCCCGTTAAAAATCCAATTCAATCAAATAATAACTCCCACTTAAATTAATATTTTATGATAACTTTTAAAAAATTCGCTTCGGATTAAATTTTTATTTCTCGAACTTAATTCATATGTCCTTGATTTAATTCACGCACTTACGCCTCGTAGCACCTTACTTAGTACTTTAAAAGTACGGGTATTACAATCAGTTACCTCTACGGTTAACTGATCAACATCAACATTAGGTTGTTGTAGCACTCCTGGTGTTTGTATATTCCCCACTTAGTCCATTACAAACTCCTCTGTGATTCATGCCTCGTTTGTGACCTTTACTTGTCCGATAGACGGGATCACATTCGCCTTTACTATCTCTGCCCTCTTCTCAGGCCTTGTTTATTTGTTTGTGCTTGCTTGATCTACACAGCCCGTGCTCGAGAAGCTCTTTGTTTTGCCATTCTATATATGTAAAGGAATCTCGATGAATTCCTTACCACATCTCATATATATGCCATCATTACTAAACGCTGTATGCGTAAGCTGAACGTTAGGAATTATTTCATTCCTTTAGGCTTTCTACGGCTACGTTCATACTATAAGTCTCGTGTGTATTCCACTCATTGTAGACTTAGCAAATTCATAATCATTTACTCGCGTCGTACTATCACGACCCAAATTTATCAGCCGCGACCGGCGCTAGGAAATGGGAGTGGTAGCTCCGAAACCTATAGCAAGCCTAAAAATCTGAGTAAATTTTTCACAAATCAAATCATATTGCATATATTAAAATACATGTGACACCATTTACAATTAATATCAGAGTTAAAACGCTTTACAAAAGTATAGTCAGAAAATTATAGACTACTCCGGACTGCTAGAATGAAAACCTTCCTTTTTTTCTTGTACAAGTCACTTCCGAGAATTAGAACTTCGGAAGCTTGACTCTCCAAATCATATCATACTGTCCCTGAAAATGGGAGGAGGAACAGGGTCAGTATAAAACTGAGTGAGTTCACCAAATTACACGCAATATCATATAAAACGATAAAACGTTTGAAATCTATTTTATGTAGAAAATACTCTTTTCAAATCACATGACTATATTCTTTATTTAACCCTATCTTCCATAAACATTTCATAGCATATACATCTTTATTTTTTGTTATAATTTGATGTTTCTCTTATCTCATTTCGTTTCTTTAATTTCGACCGAATCCTAAATCTTAGTTTATATCATCATGATTCTAAGTTGAATTAAATTCTTAACAAGTCTCTCGTGACTTGATCCTTATGGTTGGGTCCCGAGATAGTTCCACCGAGTTAACCACAACCATATGGTACAGCCCCGAGATAATTCAACCGAGTTAACTAGTACAATTTATCAATCCAAAAGTCTAATCGATATGAGTTCCGGGATAATTTCACCGAGTTAACTCCTTAGACACGGGTCCCAAGATAATTCAACAGAGTTCAAGCTCTTGCCTGTATTTAGACTTTGCACCCTGCAGGTCTTTTGAACTTAACTGCCGATTCATATAGTTACTATTGTCGTCTAATAGGAAAGTTTGTTCGTATTGTTTCTCGAGCTTGTTTCATATTAATTTTTGATGTATTGTACTTAAATTTTATTTTCATATGAGTTACGAGGACTATTATTGAGAATGAATGAGATATAGGTCTTGATATAGTTCTACCGAGTTACCTCGTATCTCGGGTCTTATTATAGATGTCAATCATTTTTATGTTTTACGTTTTGTTTTCTTGATCCTTTATCTACCATGACATACACATTGCAATCTAAGAACATACAAATAAGTATTCACTATGATTAATAGTACGTATAGGCACGTACTATGTTTCTTTACTTCTATGTTGTTCGATATTCGATATTACGTATTATGCTTTGTTTATCCTTTTTCGATATTCGGTTAATAGTAAATATAGGAATGCACTATATTTTTCTCGTATATTGTTTGATATTTTACTTCGTATCATGTTGTCTTACCCTTCCCAGTACTTTAATATTTGTGTTCTTTTTATATAATCATGTTATTATTAAAACAAAATTCAATAAGCACTCATTTTCAAAATATACATAAATAATAATTTATAAATATACATTTCAAATATATAAATATATTCATATAGCCTTTCATATTAAAATACGCGGCTTTATGAATATTAACGAGTAATTTAAAGTGTACTAGCCACTTACTATCCATAATCTATAAACAAATTTTTTGAAAACAACTTTTCTAGCCTACTTTGGCTTTTAAAAAGCGTACTTCAAATAGTCCGACCCATAAACAAACCAGACATTCCTGTAGTTCAGAAAGTCATCTACAACTTCTGTTTAGGTCTCGTACTAAGACTAGCACCCGAAGGTGTTGGAAAATTAATCGGAAGTTGGTTCCCTCATTTAATAATTTTGGGGATGCACAAAGAGTCCACTAGGCTGTAACTTTGGGCCATAATACCTAGCACGTATTACGATTATTTTCTAAAATAAACTCGATATACTCAAACTTCATATTCATATCTATAACTTTCGTGAAGACTTCGACTAGTTTCGATGTCTCAATAATCCGTAATGATTTTTCAAAGTTGACTACTTAACTATGTTGAAAACAGTTTGTTAACTTTCTATGTTTTTGACTCAACTGTGAACTCTAATATCTTTCATTTCGACATAGAAACAATACTATTAATTCACTTAAATCCCATCTATGCAATACAATCTACGTATTGAAACCATGTCGGAGTTCAAAACATTAAGGTTCGAGGTTCGTTTTTTTTATGCGAAGTGACCATCGCAGCTTGGTTAATAAAAATGTCAAGATTTTACACACCTTAATATACCACCTATTTCTAGCTATTTCTATTTATCCCAATCCTAATCCGATTGTCACGTTTTACTCTCGGTATATAATCATTACGACATATCATTCAAACTTTCTTAATAATAAACGTTCGAAGGCATTCAAATTTGGGTCGAACTTAGGCCCCTTGGGCTGTTATAGGACTGCAATTCTACAGTCCCTTCTTTGCCAAAACCCAGCTATGTTCATAGATCTGGGCTGTTTTACCATCAAGAGCAGGCTCTGCTTTAAGACCGGAGGCACACATTTGCTCATTGGAGCAGATGTTGTTCTGCTCATGAGAGCAGAGCAGTTTTGCTCTCAAAGCATAACACGTTACTACTCTCAAGAGCAAAAACGTGTTATGCTATTTCGAGAAAAAACTGTGGTACTTTTTTTAGCAGAATCAAACCCTAAATCCTTCATTGCTTTGCCCTATCTTTATGCCATGACATAGACCTAAGACCAGCAGCAAAAATCCTCTCAAAAGATCAATCACAACTCTCTTAATCCTCACCCAAACATAGCAACAAACTCAGCCTTTAGGCAAAACTTATAGTAGAAAATTTATCAACTTTAACTCAATAAAAAACCTAGATAATTCTCAATCGAATTCTGAGTTAAAGGTTATACCTTGTTCCCATATGTGTTAACTGTTAGTGATATGCACTAGGTCAATCATGTTTGACCATGTTTTGACTTTATCATTTTGTTATTTATTGAATTATATATTAATGATTAAAATACTTGAATGGTTAATTCTTTCTAAGGTTATCAAGTATGTGACTTGATAGTTGAACCCTTAGATTTTATAAAAGAATTATATATCATCTATCCCTAGTCTTAATAGAACATTGAGACTAGTATGGTGTTGACTGATGATTATGTTTTACTAATCATGTATATGAGATATTAAGTCAAATCATAGGTGCTATTTGAGAAATAAGGCACTGGATGACCCACTATAAGAATACTACATAGATCATTGTCATAAGTAATTCTCATTACAGCTCTAATATTTTAATCCTTTTGTCTCTCGATATCCAAATTGAATATAAGGCATAGTCATCACTACTAAAAAACAGCCAAAAATCCGTCGCTAAATGGAAAAAATATGTCGCTAATCACCTTTAGCGATATTTTTTTTATCGCTAAAATTTTAACGACAGGATAAAAAAAATTAGCGACGAAATTTTATCAAATTAGCGACGGATTTAAATCCGTTGCTAATTTTTGAAAATAAAAAAAAAATTAATTAAAATCGTAAAAAATGAATATTATTTAATCGGTCACGCTCCGTAACCCACCCACCCGCTATACACTACACTACACACTGTCATCCCCCGCAATTATCGCAAATTTTCAAACTTCCCAGTAGGTCACCCATCCTTCACATTGCTCCCACCCAATCCTCTTTAACTTTGCAATTCCCCCGCGCGTAGCTCCACCTCAACCAACTCCTATTCTTGTTATATATTTATGTATATTATATTTAAATATATCTTAAAGTAACAAAAAGTTACTCCCGCAATTTACTCACGTAATATAAAGTAATTATTTTTTCATACTAATTATTTTTAAATAAATAATTGATAAATTATTTTTTAATTATTATTTTAAATAAAAACAAAAAATAATAAACAATTATTTTTTAATAAATAATTATTTTTTTAATAAATAATTATTTTTTTAATAAATAATTATTTTTGTAATAAGTTATTTGTTAATTAATATTTATTTTTTTAATTAATAATTATTTTAATTAATAGGATTATGACGTGTCCTATCAGACCTCCTTTGGCCTTGTCGTACTTGTACTGGTTCAACAATTGCTTGTTGATTCTTTTGAGGTTCCATTCTTAATACAATGCTACTTTGTGGTTCTTGAATTTCTTCAAGTTGTACTGTACTCCCACTGATTCTTTTGGAAATAAATTCTCTTTCCAAAAAGATACCATTTCGAGCAACAAACACTTTGTTCTCATAAGCATTGTAGAAGTAATATCCTTTAGTTTCTTTAGGATATCCTATAAAAAGGCATTTGTCAGATTTGGGTGCTAATTTATCTAAAATTAGTCGCTTCACATAAGCTTGACATCCCCAAATCTTAAGAAAAGAGAAACTAGGATTTTTTCCAGTCCATATCTCATATGGTGTCTTTTCAACTGCCTTTGATGGAACTCTATTCAAAATGAATGCAGCGGTTTCTAAAGCATAACCCCAAAATGAGATTGGAAGATCAGTTTGACTCATCATTGATCGAACCATATCCAATAGAGTTCAATTTCTCCGTTCAGACACACCATTCCATTGTGGCGTTCCAGGTGGAGTCAATTGAGAAACGATCCCACAATCTCTTAGATGATCTACAAATTCTTGGCTTAAATATTCACCACCTCGATCAGATCTTAGTGTTTTAATATTTTTACCAAGTTGATTTTGTACTTCAATCTTAAATATTTTGAACTTTTCAAAAGATTCAGATTTATGTTTCATCAGATAAGCATAACCATATCTACTGAGATCATTAGTAAAAGTAATGAAGTACTGAAATCCACCTCTAGCATTTGTCCTTAATGGACCACATACATTTGTATGTATATGGCCCAATAAGCTTTTAGCTCTTTCACCTTGTCCAATAAAAGGTGTTTTTGTCATTTTGCCCACTAGACAAGATTCACATGTTTCAAATGATTCATAATCAAATGAATTCAAAAGTCCATCTCTTTGAAGTTTCCATATGCGTTTCTCATTTATATGGCCTAAACGACAATGCTGGAGATAAGTAGAGTATAAATCATTTGACTTAAACTTCTTAGCATTGATGTTATAGATTGATTTTTCATTAGTGTCTTCAACATTTAATATATAAAGACCACTACTGCGTGGAGCATATCCATAAAGAATGTTATTATGCGAAATATTGCATTTATTATTCCAAATAATAAATTCAAAACCATCCTTGTCCAAACAAGAAACAGAAATAATATTCCTACACATGGTAGGTACATAATAACAATTATTCAAAGATAAAATAAGTCCACTAGGCAAACATAACTCATAAGTCCGTACAGCTAAAGCAGCAACTCTTGCTCCATTGCCAACTCGTAGGTCCACTTCGCCTTTTGTCAAACTTCTACTCCTTTTGAGACCCTGCACATTAGTACAAATGTGAGATCCAGATCCAGTATCTAATACCCATGAATCAGAAGTAGAAAGATTAATTTCTATAACATGAATACCTGAAGTGGTAGTCTCACTCCCCTTGTTCTTCTTCAGATCATCCAGGTATTTCTTGCAATTCCTTTTCCAATGTCCAGGTTCCTTGCAGAAAAAGCAAGTTCCTTCCTTTGGCGGTTTTGCTTTGGGTTCATCCTTGGTCTTGGGCTTAGACTTGGGCTTAGACTTCTTGGAAGCCTTTCCCTTGCCCTTACCAGACCTTTTCATACCCTTTCCCTTGTTGACCATAAGAACATCTTTAATCTCATTCTTGATGCTCTTTTCAGCAGTTTGAAGCATCCCATGCAACTCTGTGATGGTCTTCTCCATATTATGCATATTGCAGTTCATGATGAAACCATCATAAGCCTCATGCAAAGATTGGAGAACAATGTTTGTAGCCAACTCTTGGGCAATTGGAAGACCGAGCCTGTCCAAATGTTCAAGATGACCCTTCATCTTCAAAACATGAGGACTAACTGAGCCGCTAGTAGTCAACTTGCAAGAAAGCAAATCCTTGATGGTATTGAACTTTTCAATTCTTGCTCTCTCTTGGAACATTTCCATGAGATCAGCAATCATGGTGTTCGCATCCAATTCCATCATTTTCTTTTGGAGTTCATTCTCCATGCATCCAAGCATAATGCAAGTGACATCAGTAGAGTCATTGAGATGCTTTGTATAAGCATCCCTTTGAGCTCTAGTAGCAGCAGGAGCTGGTTCCTCAGGGAGGGGTTGATCAAGGATATATTCCTTTCTTTCTTGCCTAAGAACAATTCTTAGATTTCTGTACCAGTCCAGAAAGTTAGTGCCATTGAGCTTATCCTTCTCAAGGATTGATCGCACTGATAAAGTATGTGTAGTGTTTGTAGCCATCTCTACAACAATAAATATACAAGTAGCATTTAATAAAGGGCATAATAAAATTCCCACAACATATATTCATAATTCATATAAAAATCCTTAATGATAATTTCAACAATTGAAAAATAATAGTGGGACAAGATCCATATTTCACCCTACTTCAAGTAAGCTTTGGCTTATCACTTTAAGTGTGGTTTATTTAGGTAGGTAACACTTTACCAATTACATCTCATGCAATTCTTGAACATAGAATATTAACATCACATGTAATCTTTATATTCTATCTTATACCCTAGGTTCAAAACTATTTTGATAACCTAGTTAAGTCTAACCAAATCAAACATATGGATATCACTTTTATCCAACTTATCTTACTTAGATGACTTTATACATTATGTTTTGGCATATCCTATACATAGCAATCTAAGTCTTGATAAGTGTTATTAAAATGGGAGGTATATGTAAGACTTAATATTAAATAAGAGTTTGTTATTTATCCTATTTAGTTATCCTATATTATCACATATAAAATAATCATGCAAAGCATATAACTAATAAGATAAACATTAAAAACATATTATTTCACTATTTTAAATCATATTTAACAACAATCACATAAGTATGTTATTCATGATAATTTAAATCATATTTAATAATTATCATTTAAAGTATTAAAATAAAATACATGACAAAACACGCCGGCTTAAAAGGATAACAGTCCTTAATGGAGTGTATCAGCAGGGTCCAAGGGGCGCGGCCCCTTGGCGGGGTCTGGGGGCAACGCCCCCAGTGGGGTCCAAGGGGCAGGGGTCCAAGGGGCAGCGCCCCTGGCGGGGCCAGAGTTAAAATTTCTCACATGTTACACTTAACAGAATTAAAATTTCTTTATCCGAAATCAATAATCTTAATTGATTACAGTCTATTTTAATATGTTCGAAACATATTAAAATAACCCCAAAACCCCAATTATAGCATCTTAAAAACTGATCAGAAACAATTTATTTGACACTTAAATAACAACATTTTCATTAATTCAACTCATAGCAGAATTAAACACAGTTCTACAAAATTATGTTCATAACATAATTAAACACAGTTTTACTAATAGAATTAAAAACAGTTTCACAAACAGTTTACTAATCCTATTCAAAACAGAATTACTAATAGAATCAAAACAGTTTTACAAACAGTTTACTAATCCTATTCAAAACAGAATTACTAATAGAATTAAAACAGTTTCACAAACAGTTTACTAATCCTATTAAAAAACAGTTTTCCTAATAGAATTAAAACAGTTTACTAATCCTATTCAAAAACAGTTTTATTAATCTGTTTCCCCTTTTCTTATCAATTCGTATGAAAATTAATACTACGAAACCTTTAATCAAATTAAAACGTAATATTAATTTAGAACAGTATATTCGAAGTTTTAATCACATTAAACGATTAATCAAATTAATTCTTCATACTGTTTTTCATACAATTTAATCACATAAACGTTTTATGTTTAATTACAACGATTTTATGTTTAATTACAACGATTTACGTGATTTATTGTAAATGGTTAAATCGGATTGTCGATATTCGTATAACTTGGGTAGTCATAATGTCTTGCTAGAGGCCACTTATGACTTGTACGCTGAAATATGGATTTCGGGCCTACTGCCAACATTATATGAACCTACAGGGTCGCACACTAAGAACAGGCCCAAAACAGTTATGGGTTGTACAAGCCCAATGTGATTAAGTGATATATATATATATATATATATATATATATATATATATATATATATATATATATATATATATACTAATAAATATATATTAATTCAAAATTTAAGAATAAGTGTTTTTCTTAATTTATTATTTTTGGAAGATAATAAATATAATAATTAATATATATGGATGATTACCAAAAAGGAGTTTTTGATAAACATAAACTTTAAGAATTGCAATGAGATTGAAATTCGAATTTGTCTCAAACCCTAGTGTTGTTGTATGACTATAAATACACATTAAGGAATAGTTTTGAGAATCACGAAATTCATTATTCACTAAATCACTAAAATTCGAAATTGCTTGTGAAGCAATAGTGCTAGCACACAAGCACTAGTTTTGGCTAAGGTCTGTTTGTGTGGATACTCGTAGAGGACGCATTCTTTTGGAGGCGTTTCTGATCCGAGGCCAGGTATCACCAAATTGAACCACCTCTTTCCTTCCTACATTGCTGCTGAATTCGACATACAAGTAAGTATTAATTCTATTGTTAATCTATTAATTCGAATTACATGGATCTTGGTTTGGGTTTAGATAAATTTTTTGAAATTCTGCTGCGTTATGAACCTAGAAAACCCAACATTAACTCCATGACCAAGCTTGAATCACTAAAAACAATGGCCGGATCGTTGAGAATTGATGATTGTTGTGGAGTATGTGCAAGAGGAAGAAGATGAAGAAGTTGGCTTCAAAAACTTTTTGAGAAAGGAGGGTTTTGATTTCGTATTTTCCCATTTGCTAGAGATAAAGGATAACTGGGTGGATGTATCCTTATGTGATTGGTTTTGTGGAGAAAACATGGCTTACTAATACTTAAACTTGGTACTTAATTTACTTCAATCCTTCAACTTTTTAATTCCTTCAATTGAATCTCAAATTGTTTTTATTAATAAGCGGAACCTTGATGATCTTCACTTGCTGATAAATAATAGACCTTTATGTATTATTTATTTATGACACTTTTCCTTTTTCTGATAATTAGAATTTTGCTTAATTAAAATATTTTTGTCCAATGTCCATAATCTATATTCTTAACTCTTTAATTTCATTTTACAAATTTTATCGTAAGACTTAGTAGCTCGGAACTTGCCATTTATTTTTATTTTTATTTATTGATTTTTCTTAGTGCCGCTAAATTTCATTTTATTGAATAATAATTTTCCTTGTAAATTATTATTTTTCGATAATTTTTGATAGACCTGCTTCGCTCCAAATCCTTATTATCCGATTCTTAATTTGATATTCTTGTTCTTAAGTTTTACGACTATGCCTCGTAGCACTTTATTTATACCTTAAAATTTTGAGTTATTTCAAGTACATATTCTACTCGTATTTCTATCGTAGCTATAAGTATCTATGTTAACCGAATCCAAAGAAAATTAATGTCTCCTATATTTTCCTCGGCTACGTCGCGTAATTCAAGTCTTGCGAGCATTCCGCTCACTGTAGACTTAGCATAACTAGGAAACATTTAATCATAAGGAACAATTTCTACTTATACCAATCAATTATATATTTTTCAATTAATTTAGAATCGTCATGATTCACAACGATATTTTTATATGATATAAGTCTCGAGAGTATACCACTCTTCGCAGACTATAGATACATGAAAGCGTGTTACTTACTCGAGTAAATACGAAACATAGATTGTGCTCATGCACACATCTAACTCAATCCTAAAAGCACACATAGGAGAGGACATCTTTGTAATTCGTTTGAAATACCGTTGAAAATGATGACACCGTTTAAAAGACATGACTGAAAGTCCCTATAATCCGTAGTAGTTCCTAGCTTAACCTAGTGACATTGTACCTAGGAACAAAAACCATCAATCGCATACAGGAAATGGTCTATGAATCTATGCCATTGCCCTGATACCAACTTTTTCACTACCCAAATATATGAGCCGAGATCAGCGCTAGGGAATGGGAATGGTAGTTCTGAAATCCGTAACAAGCCTAAAAGCACATATAAATATTGTGCGTTTCATAAAGTGTGTTTCACTATTGAAACAATATCACAATTAACATGACCTTAGTTTGAACAAACATTTGAGTTTCAAACGCTATATACAAATATATATAGTCAAAACATCTAGACTACTACGGACCGCTAGAATGAAAATCTTCTTTCATGCCCCGTACAAATGACTTCCGAGAATTAAAACTTCGGAAGATTGACTAGTTAAATCATAGATTACTCTTCCTGTAAAATGGGAGGAGCAACGGGGTCAATATAAAACTATGTGATTTCACCAAATTACAAGCAATAATACATAAAGGGTGAAAACGTTTGAAAACCGCTTTATGTAGAAAATATTGCTTTTCTTAAATCTTACTTTATATACTCTTTACTCAATTCATAAACGTTTCGATAATCGTATATATATTTCATAAACTTTATGTTTATATTACATTCATACTTAACATCTTTTATTTCTTGTTATCGTTCAATGTTTTTCTTTCTCGTTTTGTTTCTTTAGTTTTCGACGGAGGTTTTGAAATTTGTATCGTGTTGTCCTAATACATCTATTTAGAGCTGCACTTCTGATAAATCGCTTATACTTGTTCCATATGGTTTGGTCTTAGGATAGTTCCACCAAGTTCGAGTTTAACCACAACCATATGGTACAGTCTCAGGATAATTCCACCGAGTTAAACTTGTACCATTACTTACGTCCTAACTAGTCGATGTGAGTCGAGGGATAGTTCCACCGAGTTTAACTCCTTAGACATAATTCCCGAGATAATTTCACCGAGTTCAACCTCGTTTCCGTCTTTGAATTTTAATATTGCATCTCCTCTTATCACTACAACCATTTAGTGACATATTTTTCCGTCGCAAAATGGCTCAATATAGCTGTGTTTACTACCGACATCTTTATTGTTAGTGTGCTTTATCTCAAATCTCAATTAAGCTTACAATAGTGACTTTAATTACATTGTAGGTAGGTAAAGTCAAACTCATTTTTGCTCGCATCGATAAATTATTTCCATCATATTCTTAATATCGATACACACCAATTGCATCCTATGTTTTCTCTTTCCATTTAATAAGAGATTTACCTTACACTCGTACGCTTATTCTATCGTAACTCGTTTCATATGTGGTAACTTTCTGTATCAACTCATTATCCTTATATTATTTGATGTGTCCGTTCACGGGTTTAGAATCTCTTTCCTTTCATTATCGCGGAGCTTTTATCCTGATATATCTACTCTTATCATATTGTTTATCTCAAACTATAGCTTACTCAGAATCTTTCATTCATTCTAATTCATAAAATTCTTAAACCTTATATCTTTGATCTGACTACCTCTATGTATTGTATCTTGACTATCCACATATAGCCTATTTGCTTGCATCTAAGAGTCATAATTAACTCTCTATAGCCACTTGTACATTCAATTAACTAATTATCAATTCTTTCTCAGTTTTTAAAACATTTCATATTAAAAATATAATATATGTTTCATACTTTCCACTTTTTTCGGCCATAATTTAAACATTTATGGCCCGGAATTCAAAATACATGTACTCTACATGTATATTCTGTCACCAGCCAGTCAAGACTTCGTAGTCACAAGGCCTGGTTATCGGAATTTTCACATTTGAAACCACTATTTCACAACAATTTTAAATTTCATTTACATATATATGGATCATACATTGATAATACTATGTTAATTAGACTCTTTATTTGATAATTTCATCACTTGCACTTTTGGCTCACTGCTAAAATTCACGCAAGTTTCCCATCATTACTTTCAAAAACAATTACCATCTAGCTCTCTGTTCGACAATCGCAATACTTAGACTCTTGATAACCGTCATAGGAATATCGTATTTCAATATTAAACCAATCCAACGGTTCAACTAAAAGATATCAGGGTTTTACTACACCATGTCAGTTTTCAGACATCATATGAAACACACATCATTAACACACTATTTCCATCTACTACACCTTGAATCGTGTTTCTTTCACTTACCTTGAGTCTTTCAAAACTCAAGTTATACTAATTGCTAGTGAGAAATCGCGTATCTCTAACGTTTTAATCATTACTCGCTAAGTAGATTTTATTCCTCCTTTCTCTCACTCCTAGGGTCCCAAGTTACAATGCCCTGGACATCTTGTTTATGGATATTCCTATCCTTAACTTGTCGTAACTCGGATATGCATTGCTATTCGGATACCTGTTGTAGTTTATTGAAATTCAACTCTCTTCGCATATTCATATCCATAATTGTGTTCTTCAACTTCCATTCTCGTATTCTTCCGTTGCCCCCTCGAGGATCACTTACAACTTGACCTCGAGTTTTACTTTTGTTACAAAGTTCTGGTCTAGGTATACTTACAAGAAAAACAAATCAATTTGAAATGATTCAATCATCAGTGCACATTTTCAAAACAATTTGTTTAAATCTCCCTTTCAAAACATCGGCATAATTGTGCTCAGGGGTGATGACATCTCTCATTCCCAAAGAGTTGCTCTTGCAAATCATTTTTCTTTTAATATATCAATGTATATGATGTGTATCCTAAAAAAAATCGTATATATGTATATATAAACATATATAATTTTGATATGCTATTCTATAGTGATTCTTGCAACATGCGTCGACGCTAATTCTGAGCACAACTATGCCTTTAAAATCATTTAAATGAATAACCATAACAGGTTATATCCTTTGGTTTTTTGTAAGTTTCTTCCTGACCCTAAACTCTATAACCAGTAAGATTTCTTCTACAATTACTTCACTTTTCAGAATCCGCACTTCTTCCATCAATCGTCTCTTATACTATTGTCGAATGAATCTGACAGAGTCTTTATGTTATTCCATGCTTGATGTTCAAACATCAATATCGAGTCATCTAGTTCACAGGAGCGCGTATATCGCAGTCTTATATCCCAAAAGGAAAGGCTAAGAACCTATGAAACATAAAAATATGTGTAGAAGACATTACTCAAATCCTATGTGTTGCAGTAGTTCCTATGAGTACGTATGACACCTACCCCATTTTCCATAATCATGTATGATTAATGTTTTTAAATTCTCGAGTCCGAGAACTAGGCTCTGATACAAACTTTTTCATGACTATATTTCCACTCGAAATCTCGAGCCGAGACCAGCGATAGGAAATGGGAGTGTTTGCTCCGAAACCCGTAGCAAGCCTAAAAACCTTTATAAATTTTTCGCAATTCCAAATCATATATCACATATGATCTATTTTTCCGAAAATACCGTTTAAACCTTTTCTCGTTTAAAAAAAATACATTTCTGAAAACGGACTCTTAAAACCCCGATTGTATTCAAAAAACCAGAGCGCAAACATCAATATCTAATGACGTACATGCTCTATTTCCAATATAATCCAAAATGCTAAAAATATGAAACCAATGTATCTCTCAAACAACTGGTCAAAGAATTTGAGAAAACACGCAGCTTTTCATTCATATATATATGTAATAGTTCAAATTAGAGTATATGAAAATAAGTTTTAACTGCTGTAAACAGAAAAACAGACTTCCCAGTACCCAACTACTTGCAGCTCTAGGGGTATGGTTGACATTGACTTCCATAATTATTATGAAAGTCTGACCTCGTACTTCATGACTTGAATATTGCAACTCTAGAGAACAACTGAAAATTCATATTGCATATATATAAAACATTTGTATTTATATATTATTACCGCTTACTTGATCCAGATGAAACCCTACAAGATAGACTATTGTATGGGTCTCAACCTGCACAACATTGGCCTTAGACCGTGAACTGGATCACTGATATCTAAGCCGGGTGTCTGGACCGTAACCGTGAAACTGTCATCACATTGTTACATGTGACCGTAGCCGTTTAGCCGTCTCAGAATGTTAAGTCAAGGTCGCTAGCACTTCCAACGCGCAATGACTTAACTTACCTTCATGTTAGACACAATCTCAGATCTAGCGTAACACTGGTGATCACACAGTATTATTGACAACCAATAGGAAGTTTGGTCTAATGGATCTTTCATGGTTGAAATATACTAGTGCAATTTGTTATTTAAAACAATTTAAATATAAATATTCAAGAGTGAAAACCACAAAATAAACTCACAAAAACCGCTTATCCCTCAAAACGTATGCTCCTCGTAGCCCACTACTCAAACACACTGGTATTCTAACTTGGCGGATCGATACTCGTCGTATCTATTTAGAATTTGAATGTCAATACACAATTAGACTTTTAATTCCTAATTTTAGTCCTATCGTATAAACGATAGAATTTAAACAAACACTGTTTATAGACGACTCTATAAACAAGGTATATAAATTAATCTCAATGTTGAGATTCTCGTTCGATTTATAATACCGTTCTTGGTATGGACTTATAGTCCTTTTAACATTAATCACTTTGATTAACAAAGGGTTTTACTAAAACATTACATTGTTTTAATAAACCGACAATCCTCAAACGTCTTGTGAGGGGAGTTTGCTCAGCTTTTGTCTATTTTCCATTTGAGCTTTCTTTTAACATTTTAAATGTTTCAGTTTACGTTTTGGAAGTCTCTTGAATCAACAATCGAGTATACAACTCGAAGTAGGACGAAAACGTCCAAATACCGAACCTCCGAATCGTCGTGCATCCGTAGAGGGGGGCATGTGCGCTCGCACCGCCTTCACCAAGGTTGTGCACCTTCACAGCCCTTCCCTAGGCTGTACATTTGCATAGCAACAGTGACACTCCCCGAGCCAAATCTGACGTGCTTACATGCGTAAAAACGCTCCGAACAACACAGTAATATCCAATTCAACCTAATAAACAATTAATACGTTAAACTGATACGAATTCGGTCAATTTGATACGCTCGACGTTATAACATTAATTATAATCCAAATTAATAATAATCGAATTCAAATTTACGATTATTACCGGTTTAAATTTAATTTACGTTTAAATTAAATTTACATATTCCCAGTTTATTCAATTACTTCCATAATTTATTTAATAACCTTAAATAACCGAACCTGACTATTGTCCTTTGACTATTAAACTTCGTCTCTTCGAATATTTTTTTTAATATTCGAACCCTCAAAATATTGTTTTTAATATTTTGATTATTCCAATTTTATCTCGTGGCATATTCTAATTAATTAAAATTTACGGGGTGTTACAATTTTAGACTTTCTATGAAGAGAGTGTGTTTCAAACGCAAGTTGAGAGTGGGCGAGAATAAGAGAGAGGAGCTGATATGATGCACTTTGACATAGATGTAGGTCTGTTTTACCCAAAAAGCTTTAAAATGATTCTTTTGATTATTTGTGCCAAGTTGACGGGGCGAATTGATCCTTTGTTTAATTAATTTTTATAGAATACCATGCCAAATTGAATTTGAATTTTAAAAAGAATATTCAAAATCCAAACTGAACCAAAATAAACTATTTATTTACAACAGATACTAAATGCAACGAAAATATTTTTATTACAATTTCAGGTGAAATTCTACCAAAGCAAACTAATCTTTTTCATTCTTTTCCAAAACCGAACATAAACAAACTAAAAATAATTTTTTTCATAATTTCAAATAAAATTGAACCAAACCGAACCACTTCTAAAACTGAAACAAATTTTTTATTTTTCAAAACCGAACTTAAAAAAATGAATATTATTTTTTATGAATTAGAAATCAAACCTTTATAAAATTCCCGAGATCTCACAATTGATTTCTAAATGAATTCCTCTAAATGACTAATTCAAAAGAGGAATTTGCACAAAAGACTCATTTTTAAAATTTATTTGTTGACTTTCAAAAATTTACTTTTTTATTCTATTTTTTTATTGTTTTTAACTTATTTGCATTTTTAATCTCCTTCTTTTAAACACATGCAAAACTCATTTCCTCTATTCAATTTTTTTTGGCAACTGTTTTCTTTTTCATTTTCTTTTAAATTCTCTATAATTTATTTAATACATTCGATTTATAACACAAACAATCAAAGATTTGAAACAAATAAGAAATCAACGATGAAAAAATCAATTGTATTCGCCCCAGAGAATTTGAAGCAACAGGATATTATGCCATCGCCATCATCATATCCTCTTCTTTTGGATGTTCTTCTTCCTCTTTCTATTTTTTTATGTATTAATTTCCAATTTTTGTTGATAATTTTTGTTCATACGTTTAAAACTATTGTAAATCGTTTGAAACTATTTTTTAGAAATCGTTTTAAATTGTTTGTTTGAAACCTTTATAAACCGTTAAAAACTTTATAAATTGTTTTATAATGTTTTTATAGCTAATTTAATGTTTTTATGAAATGTTTGAAACTGCTTTTAGAATCCGTTTGAAACTGGTTAAAATCTTTCTAAACTGTTTGAAACTTTTGTAAACAGTTTTTGAATCTTTTATAAGTTGTATGGAAATGTCTTTAAACTGTTTGAAACTTTTGTAAATTGTTTGAAACTGTTTTTAGATAAAGATTGCAAATTGTGTTTTATAAAATTGTTTGAAACCTTTATAAACTATTTGAAACCTTTATAACTGTTTGAAACTGTATTTTTTGAAACTTTTTGAAACCATTGTATAATTCTTTTTAAATGATATAAATATGTGTTTTAGAAATTGTAAGAACTTGTTTGTAACTGCATTTGAAACTGTGTTTGAAACCGTTTTTAATAGATTTTCAATGAGAAAAAATAAATTAAAAATTTACAGTTTTCTTTGTTTTTGGAGAAAGTTGTGATCGTTTGATTTGAATTCCAAGTGAAATTTGAAGCGATTTGATTACGAATTTAAAATTCGAGCGGATCGAAAACTAAATTTCAAACTCACAATAAACTTTTAAAAAGTGATGATAGAATTAAAAAAATCAATCTGTTTAATTGTTATGAGCTAAAAATTTTGAATTTATTTTTTAAATTGTTAGTTGTTTTGTTTGGATGAAGTGAAAGAAAAAGAAGAATAAAAAGAAAAAGAAGAAGAAAGAGGAGGAGGAGGAGTATATATACAAAGCAGTAAAGTATAAAAACAAAAGAATAGAGTGAAAAAATAAAGAGTACACATGCTGGAGTATGAAAATCACGTAGAAAAAATATAATTAGAAAATGCTAATATTTTTCTTTTTTAGGTATTTTGCTAATTATCCCATCCGAAAATGTCAATTTAGAACTATCGTTCTAAATTATTTTTATATAATTTCAAATTAAGCAAAACCAAAAAAACGATTTTTTTATAATATGAGATAAATCGAATCAAAATAAAATAATTTTTCTTTTAAAATATTTTTTTTGAATTTAAATTTTTTTTATTCCGGATTACAAATTTTAACTATTTTACTTTCGTATTTATTTTAAATTTTGGATATTTGAATTTAAATTGGAAATATTATAGAAAAAATATAAAAAACAATTTTTTTTTCAAAAAATTTAAATGTCCAATTTTTTAACATACAATACCTCTTTTTGAAATTTGTACGTTCAAACTAAATTCGGGTCAAACGCGTCAACGCTTAAGAGGCGCATCACCTTGTCAACACGCAGCGGTAGAATGTGAATGCCTTTGAGATACATGTTTGATAAATATCAAATACATCTTGGATGCAGCACAGTGGTGTTTTTATATGTTTTAGTTATATTTTTAGATAAATTTTGACATTATACTTTCTAAATTTTTGAATGAGAATGTGTTTTCATATGTCACACACAGTCTCATTCAAATATAATATAATTTATGAGATCTACGTGGAATGTGTTGAAGATGTATTTGAATGATACATAATCGATATAGAATGTACACAATATTTGATATATAATACATGATAGAGTCTGGTACTCGCAGCGATAGTCAACTTGCAAAACAGGATAAACAGTAAATCAGACGGTGGTTGTCCGATTAACTCTCCGATGTCAAAGCCAGTGTACGTTTAGTCAGAGTTTATGCTTAAGAATTTTATTGTGTTTGTAGGCATATCTTAAGGCCTTTTATCTATACTATATATAAAAGTACGGATTGGGGGTAGGCAAATTTACCGAATAATCATTTTCAATTTATTGCTAAATAAAGGTTTTATAGTCATTCACTAATTAGTTATTTAATTAATCACTATTATAATTAAAGTTATAATTAGAATAGGTAGGTAAATTATCTCCAATTTAGTTTTTAGTATGTAAAAAATAACTAAATTGTCTCCAAATTAGTAGGAATACCTATCTTTTAGTTTGATTTAACTATAAAATTAAAATATTATATTTGGTCAATATATTATTATTTTAATTTCTATCTTATTATTTTTAAAGATATTATTGATAAAATTAAGTTAATTATTTAATTATGGTTATTATAAAACCAAAATAAGAATAAATTCAATATGAAAAAAATTGAATAACTGGATATATTATATTTACTTTTACAAAAATTCTTAACTAATTTAATATTAATTATAAATAAAAAAAATTGATATGATTATAATAAATTTACTAATATGTACATTGACGAGTTACGTTAGGAGTCACGTGCATATCACGTAATGCGAAACTAGTAGTTATAAAAGGCGGGGTACCTATTTGTGTTGGACTGGAAAAGTGATTCCTTTAGAACTGGATGAATCTTGGTAGATTTTGTAATAACGTAATTTTTTATGGTATTACATATAATGCCACGAGGCATAATTGAGAAAATTAAGATCGAGAATATCTTATTAAGGTTGGATAATAAGAATTTAAACCGAAGCGGGTCTATTTAAATTATCGTAAAATAATAATTTAAATGAGAAATTATTGTTCGATAAATTGGATTTGAGCAAAATTAAAAAGAAAGAAAATAAAATAAATAAATTGGAAAGTCCGAGCTAATAATTTTCACGACAAGATCCGTGAAATATTATTATTAAATAATCGTCAAAATTTCGTAAATTTACGAAATCGTTTTAAAAGTAAGCTCGACGATTTATTAAGGATTCGGCAAAAAAGTACAATTTAGTCATTGAGTTAAAGTGGAATTTTAACCCACATGATGACCTCATTAACATCATTGGGAAGGAGTTGATACATTAGCTATCTTAAATATAAGAGACAAAAGAAAGGAAAAAAAGGGAATAAAGGAAGCTCTTGAAGGTCATGGCCGCTGAACCCCCCTTCCTCATCCCCTAAGTCCATCAATTATCCATCAAATTCAACTATCTTTGAGGCACAATGATCATGAGGAGATGAGGCGGAAAGGAAAGCCATCAATTGGTAAGTTCAATGGTTAATTTGGTAGAGGTTTCAATAAGTAAATTTAGGGTTTATGAGCCATATTATCAACTTATGGTGTTTGATTGTTTTATGAGGAACAAATGATGGTTTGGAGCCATAATTTAAAGGAGGTGATGAGTAATTTTGGAAGACATAGTTCGGCCATGAGGGTAAGTTGTCAACCTAAGGTAAATTCTAAAATTATTGAAAGAATTGAGTAGAAAACATTAAGGTTTTGAAATTATTATCATGACTTAATGTATGTTTAATGGTATGAGATTATGCTAAGGAATTGGAGCATGAATCTTGGAGGATTCATGGAGGACTTGGTTCGGTTATCAAGCTAAGACATCAAACTTGAGATATATATTATGAATTATGAAGATTTATGGTGAATTGATTGAGTATTGATTGAAATTTGTTGAATTTTTAATAAGTTATAAACTGTTATAAAAACTGTTAAGGAGTCAAGTTTGAGCTGCGTTTTGAATGGGTTGGAGTCAGATACAGTGGCTGGAAATAGGTCGGAATGGAAGACGGTATGTCGGACTTTACAACGGGAGTGGTGGTTCTACTCCGTTGAGCAAAAAATGGCTACTCATCATAGCAAATCTGCCTTGTTTCTACCCAGAAACAGGGCAGCCCATGGGGGCTATTTTGGCAACTCCTTGCCGGCCGTAGGTACCTCGGGTTTGGTTTAGCTCCTGAAAAATATTGTGGACGAAATATCCGAGAGTACATAGTATAATTTGATTAGTCGTTAGATTTTTTTAAATATGTAGTTTATCGGCCCAAAGTCGACTAGTTAGTCACTTTGAAAAAATATTAAATTTTAAGGAAAAATTATAAAAAAAATAATTTTAATAGTCGGATGTGTAAAATATGAATTATCAAAGTGAAAAAAGTAATAGGCTTCAGAAAAGTCGAATTAAAAATGAATTAAACGTATTTTATTTTAATAAACTATTGTTTTAAGAGTTATGTTCGAACTAAGCTTGGGAGCGTTTTTGGAGGTCGTTAGGGGCATTTTTCTGGTTGAAAATTATGCATATGGCGTGAGTGCATGTCAGACTAAACCCCGATCAACTCGGGTTCGCCCCACGAGGTAGAATATGTCCTACACAATAAGGCAAAATAGGCTTGCTAGGCAGTTTTAGTGGCTGCCAACATCTATAAAAATGTACATGATAGGCAGTTTGAGTACGTTTTCCGATCCCCTACGCGTACTGAATCAAGTTCGAACCTAAACGGAAATTTTAGACAGTATTACATAGATTAAATTTGGAATATTTAATCACAGTTTTGACGGTTTAAGGGGTAATTGATTTTGGAGGTCACTGTACTTTTCAAAAATTGCAAAATGATGACCAAACTATAAAATGTAACATTTTAGTTACTATACTATTTGGTTATGTTAAGATAGAAGGATTTTTGGTCACCGAAGAAAATTATTTCGAGTCGATTTTTTGTTGATTGTGTGTATATATGAAATATAAGATATTATTTGTTATAAATAATCAAAATTTGATTACAACATATGTATAGTTTGACCGTAAAACACTTAAAAACCTTACAAAATCTCATATTTGAAAGTTTAGTAACCATTTTGTTACGTTTTGAAGTTCGGTCACCATTTTGCAATTCTTGAAAAGTACAGTGACCCATAGAATCAATTACCCCGGTTTAAGATAAGAGATTTTGAAGCCTGGAAATGCATGAAAAATGCAGAATTTGGATTAAAAAGAATTATGGAGTCAACTTTAGAAATTTATTGTGACTTATCAAGATGTCGAAACAAGTTCGAGTCTAAACAGAAGTCGTAAGAATGTTAATTTTGTTTTAGGGTCAAACTATTTTAATTTAGCGGTTTCGATAGCCGAAATTGGCTAGAAACCTAATTTTTGTCAAAATAATTATAGCTAGAATGTTATTAATTCTCGCTATTATCGACTTTGCATATACCCAGCGAGGGATATTACAAAGGGTCTCGGAACTTAAGGATCGAGACATTAATTTGCTTATTTTTGAAGTATTTGGATAGCAAGTGGTGATAAGACTTTAATTACTCGTGGGTATTCATAAAACCACGTATTTCAATACGAAGCGCTATAAGGATATTTATATGATTGAATTTTATTTGAAAAGTATATATAGTATATTTGAAAACGATTATTTCATTGATTATGTTATTTTGAAAATAACATAATTATACGAAAGAACATAAATGCTTAAAACACTGGAAAGGGTAAAGCAATATAAAAGGTAATCAAATATCGAGCAACATACGAGATTGAACATCGAATAATATACGAGCATCGAACAATATAAGAATAGGAAGCATAATACATTTTGATATGTATTATCAATCATAATAAATACCCATACGTGCGTGTGATATAAATGTATGTCTTAGATTGTATTGTTCCTGTCATGGTTCATAAAGGCTCAAGAAAGTAGAAAGTAAAGAACATAACGATTAACATACGTGATAAGAAGATTGTAGTACGGTACATTAGTAATAAAGATCCGAGATATGAGGCTGAACTCGGTAGAACTATCACGGGACCTTTATCTCACCCATTCTTGATAAAAGTCCTCATGACTCATATGATCATAAAATTAAACATAAAATATCGAGAATCAATACGAGACAAGAACAATATGAAACGAACCTTCCTATTAAACGACAATAGGAACAATGCGATTGACAGTTAAGTTCAGAAGACCTACAGGGTGCAGAGTTCAAATAAAGACACGAGGTTGAACTCGATGGAACTATCTTGAGACCCGTTTTTAGGGAGTTAACTCGGTGGATGTAATACCCCAAAAGATCAAATTATTTAATTGGGCCACGTGTCCAGTTTTAAAATGCTAGAGTGGCGAAATTGGAAACATTTTCTGAGAAATTAAGACAAATAAATTTTAGTAAGTCGGTTTCGGAAAAGTTTATTGTGAGGAATTAAAAAGAAAAATGTCAAGAAAAGTCCCAAAATGAAGTTCAAGGACTAAAGTGGTAATTTAGCCACTACATTTCAAAAATGGAAATTTATAAGTTTGGACGGGAAAATATTAATATTAGGATTCGTATTGTTTATTGGATATAAATAATACGTATACGTTATGATTAAAATGTTAATTAGTTAAGCGAGGGATTAAATTGAATAAAAGAAAAGTTCAAAGGATAAATTGAAATAAAGGAAGAAAAGAAAGATCAAAACTAACCTTTAGCCATATTATATATAAGAAAATGATAATGAATTAAGGATCAGAAGAAGGATCCAGAAATAATTTGTTCTTACCGATCGAAACATCGTCACTCCGCCGTTTCTCCGTTCGACGTCCGTTTCAGACGATTTTTGCATCGATCTCTTCGGAATTCAAGCCTCTACCATCACCGAGCATTAAAACAAGGTGAGTTCTATGTTTATGCCACGAAAAATGAAGAAATAGGGGCTGTTTTGACAAAAACATACTTTGGATTCGTATACGTCGGAATTGAGGCATTTACGGTTGATTTCGAAGTGATTAAAGTGTTTATGACATGTTTAGATGAATTGGATATGAATTGGTATGAGTTTTGAGTGATTTGGAGCCTTGGAAACGGTCCGTATACGTCGGAAACGTCGTACCCGAAGTGGGCACGACGTGCCCTTCATGAAAACTGAAGGGCACGACGTGCCAAGCTAGCACGACGTGCCCTACTTCGATCGTGACCTCCGGGGGACTTCCGGGAGCAAAAATTGGCTTCTGATGGCATGATACGAGTGTAGAATTCTGACAAATGTCTTAAAATGAATATTAATAAGACTTTATAGCAATGAACACTAGCATGATGAGTAATCAAGATATGAATAGAGATCTACAGAGAAAGATACGTTTAGAGCACGACGGTTATGTTTCGCGCTTTTGTCGTGTTAGGTATCTAGTGCAATTTTTAAGAAACTCTAAGTATATGTTTTAACGATAGAATCCTGTGATAGATGTGACAGACTATCGAGCTATGAGTATGACGAACCAAGAAGCTCGACGAGGATTGACGGACCAGTTTCCTGGAGCTTACGTTTGGATATAAGGAATAGTGGTCACTGTGAGTGGAAAATTTACTTTTGTGTATTATTATAAAAGTTATTTTCATACCTTATTAGTATTCTTATCAATGCATTGCACGAAGATGAATTGCTTGTATAAGATGTTATGTTTGATGAATTTGATTATATGAATGCTGTTGTATGCGTTATTCTAGATATGAGTATCTAGCGTGCGGTCCGAAGAGACCAATTACCTATTGTGTGTCAATAGGCTGTGTGATCACCAGTAATTGAGTTAGTCTAGCGTGTCTAGATTGTCATTGAGATTATGAAATGCGCATATCATATGAATGCGATACGAGGAGAACTCGGTTAAAGTAACCAGAGCCCCGTATCTACTGGTTTGGACCCACCAGTGCGTTGGACTCACACTTTGGAATTAAGAGATTGGTCGCGACTGACGTGGTTGAGTGTAAACACTCCCGGGTTGGACCATTTGGATCAAGTTGATTCGATTATATACATTTAGCAAATCAAAGATTAGAGTTTTGATCGAGTCTGATACTTAGGAATGTTTGTTGTGTGCTTATATCATGTATGGAATTTACATACGTATTAAGCATGCGATGCTATATTTTGATAATACCATTAGTAACTTGCAAACTCACTCAGTATTTTCCCATATACTGACCCCTCACTTTGATGTTTGTAGGTAGTCGGAGTCGGATCAGACAAACCATCTTCATTGTGCCAGAAGTCATTGGACTTGCACAAGTATTAGTTCCTAGAGCTGCAGTAGTCAGCAGGTGTCAGTATTAGATAGACATTTTGACTTCAAACAATATTTTATATTGTAAACTCTAATATGATATTTTAATATCTATAAATGCATCCAAAAGAGTTTTTTTGAAAATGTTTTATATATAATTTTATACTTTTAAATGCGAAAAATTATTAGTGGTTTTAGGCTTGCTACGGGTTTCGGAGCTACCACTCCAATTCCCTAGCGCCGGTCTCGGCTCAATAATTTGGGTCGTGACAATTGTGGTATCAGAGCAGTTGGTCCAGTTACCTCTGCTAAGATGCGTTTATTGGTAAAGTAACCTAGGAATTACCGCAGCTATAGAGTTGAGTTCTGTCTGATCCAAGTCATTTGTATGGTTTGATTTGTGATTAGTATAACATACTGATTTGTGAAATGTTCGTTTGTTTCTTGTGACACGTGTATATGAGATACATACACGTATTTTGTTTTCGATTGGATAGGCATGCATGACATGCCTATATAGATAGAACTTCTAGGAGATGTATTGCCTCCTATGAATAGAATATAATTGATATGATTGCGATTTGATGATATATATATATATGTATGTGCTTAGCATCGAATAACGCGAGAGATGCTATTGAATTCGATCGATCGAAATATTAGAAAGAGAATGACGAGGAGATGCAAAGTTACAGAAGTGGAAGAGCTTGTCAGGTACAGAGTTTAAAGGTCTAGAAGACTTACAAAAGTCGAAGTTCATAACTTTTAAAAGTTGTTTGTTTAACGATTCTGAAAGCATAATTGTGCCTAGACCCGATATAGAAATACATGATTGCCACGACATTGATAGAAATGCATCACTACATACATCAATACATGCATTAATAGGACATGCATTATATGCATTATGCTCAAACGAGGAGGTGAGATGTGGCAACTCTTTGGGGATGAGAGACGTCATCACCCTAGTGCACAATTTGCTAAGATTTAAATGGAATTTTCAAATGAGTCGTTTTATTTGAAAGAGTTTTCAAGAAGTTTTGTTTTTATGTAAGTATACCTAGACCAGAACTCTGTGACGGAAGTGAAGTGCTCGCGAGCAAGCTGCGATCAAGGCTATGAGGCAAATGAATACGTATAATTGTGAGAACATAGGATTTGTGCATCTAGCTAATGAACTTAGCCTTAATTAAACAGACTAGTATACGACTAGAATAGTAGATATGTTCGGATAGTAAAGCATATCCGATTAACAACGTATAGAACATGTATGTTATGTTTTGATACTCTTGATGTTTGATTAAGTCCATGTGAGCGAAATGCTCGCAAGACTTAAGTTACGATACGTAATCAAGGAAATCTAGGTAAACACATATTTTCTTTGAATTCGGTCAACATAGATGCTTATAGCTACGATAGTAATATGCGTATAACATATACAACGCGAGTATATGTTTTGATAATTTGCTAAGTCTACAATGAGTCAGAACACTCAGAAGGCTTGCAATAAGAGACGTAATCCTAGAAGGCCTAAAGGAAGGAGACGTTCCTAAAGTCCAACTTACGTGGACAGCTGTTAGTTGTGATGACTAGTAGGTTATATTTTAAGAAATTCATCAGTATTCCTTTATATAATCACTATACTATGAACAAAGAATTGCGCGAACGCGCACCGTTACACAGTAAGTGTGTGAGGCGCGAGAAGAAGATCGAAGTAACAAAAACGAATGCAACTCGGTCCATTTGGCAAATAAAGGCCAGGAACGAGATAAAGATCAAAGGGGAACCAGTAAGACAAAGTGGGAATCTCAAACACCTGGAGTGTTGCGACAAAATAACGTCAAGATGGATCGTTTAGCAGAAAAAATAATTGATATAAGAAATTGTATGCCAATAATAGGACGATGGATAAGTTAAGACTAAAAGAGTTTGACGGATCAAGCGGTATGCTAAATCCTCTAGGAAAAGTAAAGTAAGATGCTCGTATATATCGAGCGGAGGAAGGACAAATAGTGTTGTCGATCAAGATGTCGATGAAAGGTTAGACCCAAGATTAGTTCGACGAGTAATTAGGGCAGTGATAGATCAAATAGTATGAATTAAGTTTGTGACCCGACTTGGGAAACTCTTTTTACCATTGTTCTGGTTATGAATAATCGGGAAAGATCAAGGTACTTAGATCAGAAGATACGATGAAAATGAATAATTGAAGTATATGATAAGAAAGATTGAGACATAAACGACATGTACTGCAATAGGTGGATTGGGAGTTGAAACTTCCACCTCAAGATTTTGATTATGAAACGGATTAGTAAAGCGTGAAAGGTATAAATGTAATAGATGCTTATGAAGTGTCAACCCTTAAACTTTCAATTATATCAAATAAAGAGTAAAGTGCATAATGTGATCAATATAAAGATTGATAATGATCCTTGAAGGATTAAGATATATTATGCGACGTCAAACTTATTTGATGTATGATAAAAGCTCCAGGCAATAGGATATATGAGAAGATATGATCAATAAATTTAATATTGGAGTTAAACCACATTAAAGAAAGTTATATCAGATAGATCGAGACAAAAGATAGGAGACGAATGTAAAGTATACCAAAGGTATATGACATGTATGATGAGGTATATGAATTCAAAGATAGATGAGGAACACTAAGAAATTGACTAGAGTAATAAGGGTTGAGAAAGTATGAACAACTTGCGTATGTCGCAAGGGACTTGATACGAGTTATTGAAAAACGAAAAAGAGAAAGTCACGTGGAAAGATGACAAGAGGATCAAACAGATCAAATTCTATGTAGTCGTGAATACATAGAAATAGAAAAGGATAAAGATGATAGAGACATAGAATCAGATCCACTGACAGTTAATATGTCTAGTAAAGACACAATAGTACAATATGTAAGTGATCGAATGCGCACTACGTCGATAATTCAGGCAAAAAAAATTGCGACCCAATATTTAATTGGTGATCGACGTTCAGAGTGCTGAGACAAGAAATATCAGAAATACAAGATACGATAGAGATGATACTAGCATATGATCGGCTTTACAGACGGCCATGATGACAATACAAATACGATCAGATGATACATATACAAATGAGAACGTACTACATCGAGAAATTCAGACAAAGAAGGCCACAACTCTCTATTGATGATCGATGTTGTAGATATTAAAAGCTAGTAGTACACGATGTACAAGATGCACTGAGAAGGAAAGCAAAGGATGTAATGGAAGATAATCAAGAAACACGATAAAAGTTTGAATAAGGAACGTAACAAGAATACCATAGGATCATAGCCTTTAGACTATTAATCTTATTGGTTGACTAAGGACAAGAAGTCAAAGGAAAATTACAAAGAAGTACATCTACGGTGTGAATAAAAGTAGGAATAACAAGCGGAATAGAAAGACCATGGATAGTAATGAGAAGTAAGCTTAACGCTACATGATAGTAAAGAGAAATGATTTAGAAACTAAGAGCCAAACTAAGATTGAGAAATACAAAGAAGATATAGATAAGAAAGAGTTAGTTTATGACAATAAATGCTAGAAGCATTTTGAAGGACAATAGACGAACAATGTCAAAAAGACAACAAAGAAAAGAAAAGCGTAGATGAAATGAGAAAGGTTAGTGAATAAAAAGATCAAGCATGGAGTGAGCAATGATGTCATCAGAACACATTCTGATATAAATATATAATTGGAAGAGAATTAAGGTCCTCCTTTAAAGATTATAAGGAAAGAAAGCTTGCTTGAGCGTTAGCCACGCGCTGTCTTATTAAAATAAGAATTCAACGACCAACATGAAAATCCTATCTGGTGAAAAATCAGATTACTGAAATAGATCAAAGTAAAGTAAGAAGGGACAAGGAATTTCAAGAATAGTGCGTCATGTTACAGAAAAAGGAAGTAAGTTAAGAAACAAACGAAATGTATAGACGTAAGAAATAAGTCAAGTAAGCCCTATAAGGGAAATAAAGACCTCATAAGGATACGGCATGAAAATTCTCCTCATGGATAATCATGATAAGCGACGTTAGCGAAAGAATCTTCATACGAGGAATGAAGTAACGAGACAAAAGAGGATAACAGATAGTGGAATAAGTTCTTAGCACCACGGAAAATAATAATCAGATGATGACAACAGCCATACAAAGAAACTACGTAGGTAGTGAAGTACGAGTTATTTGGATATCCACATCATTTAATAAGGAAAGATTATAAGCTTAAGTACATTGGACAAAGGGGAAAAGAATCGAGAATGAAACTGCATGTGGGCACAACTAATATCGTCATAAAAGAAGATGTTAAGATCAGGATCAAGTTGTGACAACGACTAAACAGAGAAGATTAAGAGGTACGAGCGAATGGATTGTCTACATCATTCGACATGAATGAATAAGTTCAAGAATGAAGATTATCGTCATCAGTAATAAGACATCACTAGGGTAAACTACCGTTAGATTTCAGTAATAAACTGAAAGTTCAATTATGGGGACAAGAGTATATAGTATCGAACATTAGACAAAGAACAGATGAGAAAGTTACGTATACATGATAAAAGAGAAAGGATCAATAGAAAGGGAACACAGCACATGGAAGTACAACTGAAACCACCATAAGAAGGGGATGATGACATGAAGATAGTCAACGATAGTTAACGTTAATGCATAAGAGGTACAGAACTGGAATAATAATTCCACGTGCTGACAAGTGTAGTAAAATGAATATGGATACCTATTATGGACAAAGTTCAAAAGGTTAAGGGTTTAAGATAAGTCAAAAAGTTATATGAAAATTCGAGGACGAATTTTTATAAGGGGGGTAGAATGTAATACCCCAAAAGATCAAATTATTTAATTGGGCCACGTGTCGAGTTTTGAATCGCTAGAGTGGCGATATTGTAAACATTTTCTGAGAAATTAAGACAAATAAATTTTAGCAAGTCGGTTTTGGAAAAGTTTATTGTGAGGAATTTAATATTGTATTTCAGTTCTAAAGTTGGAATTGGAATTAAAAGGAAAAATGTCAAGAAAAGTCCCAAAATGAAGTTCAGGGACTAAAGTGGTAATTTAGCCACTACATTTCAAAAATGGAAATTTATAAGTTTGGACGGAAAAATATTAATATTGGGATTCATATTGTTTATTGGATATAAATAATACGTATACGTTATGATTAAATTGTTAATTAGTTAAGCGAGGGATTAAATTGAATAAAAGAAAAGTTCAAAGGATAAATTGTAATAAAGGAAGAAAAGAAAATTCAAAACTAACCTTTAGCCATGTTATATATAAGAAAATGATAATGAATTAAGGATTAGAAGAAGGATCCAGAAATCATTCGTTCTTACCGATCGAAACATTGTCACTCCGCCGTTTCTCCGTTCGACGTCCGTTTCGGACGATTTTTGCTTCGATCTCTTCGGAATGCAAGCCTCTATCATCCCCGAGAATTAAAACAAGGTGAGTTCTATGTTCTTGCCACGAAAAATATAAAAATAGGGGCTGTTTTGACAAAAACCTACTTTGGATTTGTATACGTCGGAATTGAGGCATTTACGGTTGATTTCGAAGTGATTAAAGTGTTTATAACATAGTTAGATGAATTGGATATGAATTGGTATGAGTTTTGAGTGATTTGGAGCCTTGGAAACGGTCCGTATACGTCGGAAACGTCGTACCCAAAGTGGGCACGACGTGCACCACCAGGGGTGCACGACGTGCCCTTCATGAATACTGAAGGGCACGACGTGCCAAGCTAGCACGACGTGCCCTACTTCGATCGTGACCTCCGGGGGACTTCCGGGAGCAAAAATTGGCTTTCGATGGCATGATAGTGTAGAACTCTGACAAATGTCTTAAAATGAATATTAATAAGAAACTATAGCAATGAACATTAGCATGATGAGTAATCATGATACAAAAAGAGATCTACAGAGAAAGGTACGTTTAGAGCACGACGGTTACGTTTCGCGCTTTTTTCGTGTTAGGTATCTAGTGCAGTTTTTAAGAACAGGATTCTCTAAGTATATGTTTTAATGATAGAATCATGTGATAGGTGTGACGGACTATCCAGCTACGAGTATGACAAACCAAGAAGCTCGACGAGGATTGACGGACCAGTCTCCTGGAGCTTACGTTAGGATATAAGGAATAGTTGTCATTGTGAGTGGCAAATTTACTTTTGCGTATTATTATAAAGGTTATTTTCATACCTTATTAGTATTATTATCAATACATTGCACGAAGATGAATTGCTTGTATAAGATGTTATGTTTGATGAATTTGATTATATGAATGCTGTTGTATGCATTATTCTAGATATGCGTATCTAGCGTGCGGTTCGAAGACACCAATTACCTATTGGGTGTCAATAGGCTGTGTGATGACCAGTAATTGAGTCAGTCTAGCGTGTCTAGATTGTCATTGAGATTATGAAATGCGCATATGATATGAATGCGATACGAGCGAGAACTCGGTTAAAGTAACCAGAGCCTCGTATCTAGTGGGTTGGACACACTAATGAGTTGGACTCACACTTTGGAATTAATAGATTAGTCGCGACTGGCGTGGTTGAGTGTAAACACTCACGGGTCGGACCATTTGGATCAAGTTGATTCGATTATATACGTTTAGCAAATCAAGGATTAGAGTTTCAATAGAGTTTGTTACTTAGGAATGTTTGCTGTGTGCTTATATCATGTATGGAATTTACAAACGTATTAAGCATGCGATGCTGTATTTTGATAATACCATTAGTAACTTGCAAACTCACTCAGTATTTTTCCAAATACTGACCCCTCACTTTGATGTTTGTAGGTAGTCGGAGTCGGATCAGACAAACCATCTTCATTGTGCCAGAAGTCATTGGACTTGCACAAGTATTAGTTCCTAGAGCTGCAGTAGTCAGCAGGTGTCAGTATTAGATAGACATTTTGACTTCAAACAGTATTTTATATTGTAAACTCTAATATGATATTTTAATATCTATAAATGCATTATCCAAAAGAGTTTTTCTGAAAATGTTTTATATATAATATTATACTTTTAAATGGGAAAAATTAGTAGTGGTTTTAGGCTTGCTACGGATTTCGGAGCTACCACTCCCATTCCCTAGTGCCGGTTTCGGCTCAATAATTTGGGTCGTGACAGTGGAAGTATCCCGAGACTCACCTCGATTAGTTTGGACGTAAGAATGGTACGAGTTTAACTCGGCGGAACTATCCCGGGACTGTACCATATGGTTGAGGTTAACTCAGTGGAATTATCTCAAGACCAAACAATAAAGAACAATTCATAAGAGACTTGTCAAAAGTCCAGCTCAATGTAGAGCTATCACAATGATATGAAACAAAACAAACATGAAAAGAAAAACATCAAACTATAATAAGAAACAAAAGATTAAAGATACAAGTATGAAATATCTATACGAACGTTTGAATGTATATGACATATGAAAGAAAGTAAAGATTATACCAAATACGATTTGGGAAAAGTATATTTTACATAAAGTGGTTTTTAAACATTTTTACCCTTTATGTATATTTACGTGTAATTTGGTGAACTTACTCAGTTTTATACTGACCCCGTTTCCCCTTCCATTTTAAAGGAAGAATAAGATATCACTTGGAGACTCAAGCTTCCAAAGTTTATAATTATCGGAATTCATTTGTACAGGACGTGAAAGAAGATTTTATTCTAGCAGTCCGCAGTAGTCTAGATGTTTTTGACTATGTATTAGAATAATGCGTTTTAACTCCGATGTTTATTGCAAATGGGGTCACATGTATATTGATATTATTTCATATATGAAACACGCTTTATGAAGCGAACAAATTAATAAGTGTTTTTTTTGGCTTGCTATGGGTTTTAGAGCTATCACTCCCATCTCCTAGCGCCGATCTCGGCTCATGAAATTTGGTCGTGAAAGATTTGACCTTTTTTATATGATGAGTCCTATTTAGGATTAGACTCCTAAATAGTGATGGACTCTTGAATAGGAGATAAGATCTACGTGAATATTTCTATGAGATCATAAGGATTCAGATCTTCTAGAATCTTTGATATATCTTTGATCTCTGCACGTCATTGTGAATCTTAGGAAAATGTGTTATATCCGACAATGTAAGAGATACCAAATCCTATGGGATTTGGTATATGTTGTCTTTAGGCAAATCTTTTGAGATTCTTTGATGGGATTTTCAACCAAATAATTTCTCTTTTAATAAAAAATTCCACAAAAGTGCCTTTTTAAAAAATATTACAAAAAAGGGTCATGGGCCCACTAAAATCCGTAATTATGTATTGCAGATTCATTAATGAATCTGCAATACTCAATTGCGGATTCATTAATTAGCTAATTAATTACTGAATCAGCTGATTAATGCACATATACACAATTGTGAATTGCGGATTGGTGCTCCCCAATGATTATGGAGTTCTTTTATCTCCCTAATTATTGGGAAATAAATGGGTCAATGATTGGGAAATAATTTCCTAATCATTTACTTGAAATAAAAATAAAATAAAATATATTGTTTTAGTTTTAAAATAAATTTTCATTTGTATTTTTTAAAAGATTTGTGATTTCTGACGCAACACGCTTAATAATTTGAAACTAAATAATATTGAAATTTAAATAAAAATTTCCCAGTGTTGTAATAAACCAAAAACAAAATGTCACGACCTGATTTCTCAACCGAGACCGGCGCTAGGGAATGGGAATGGGAATGATAGTTCCGAAATCCGTTGCAAGCCAAAAAACACTTATACATTTTTTGCGTAATAAAGTGTGTTTCATATATCAAAATACATGTGATCCCATTTATAAATATATCAGAATTAATACGCTTATACATATGAATAGTCAACAAATTATAAACTACGGCGGACTTGCTAGAATGAGAATGTTCTTCACATGACTTGTACTACTTCCGATAATTAAAGCTTCAGAAGCTTCGTTCTTCAAATCATACTTTACTTAATCTGAAAAGTAGGAGGAACAACGAGGTTTGTATAAATTGAGTGAGTTTACCCAATTACAAGTAATATTACATAAAGGGGTTAAGTTTGAAAATCTCTTTATGTAGAAGAAACATACTTAATATGTTTAAAACATACTTCGTATGTTCTTACTTACTTCCGTATGTCATGTACGTCTCATAAACTAAGAATTTATGTTATAGACGTACTTGACAATTTTTCCTCATTCTTATATCTTATGTACGTTTCATAAACTATCCGTTTATGTTACTTACATACTTGATATCTTTCATTTCTCGTTATAGTTTTACTATCTTTCTTTTCTTGTTATGTTTCTTTAACTTTATTTGTTTGACATCGATAGCGAAGCCAACTGATGTGTTCTCGTTCTTGCATCGATAGCAACGCCACCGATGACATTGATAGCCACGCCAACCGATGTCTTTCATATGCCTGACATTGATAGCAAAGCCAACCGATGTGTTTTCTATCACCTGACATCGATTGCAGCGCCAACCGATGTAACCTTGTTTCTTATCTTGTATTTATTCTTGATGTATTATACTCAATTTTTATCATCATATGAGTCCCAAGGACTATTATCGAGAATGGATGAGATACAAGTCCAAGAATGACTATACTGAGTTACCTCGCATCTCGGTTCTTATTATTGGGTGTACCATAGTACAATTCTCATGTTACGTATATTAATTGATTCTTTATTTTACGTTATGTTTTATTGATCCTTTATGGACCATGACATGCACAATGCAATCTAAGAATACATTTACAACACACGCACATATAGGATATTGATTATGATTAATAGTACATATCAGGATGTATTATGTTTCCTTATTCATATACTATCGATACTCATATGTTGATCGATATTCGATTATAATTTTGGTTATTTTACCCATCCCCGGTACTTTAAGCATTTATTCTCTTTTCATATATTTATGTTATTTTAGTATAAACATACATACGTAATACTTTTCAACTCATACCTATCATATACTTTGCAAACATATTTATATTCATATAACTCGTTGTATTACAATACGTGGCTTTATGAATATTGACGAGTAATTAAAGTGTACTTACAACTTGCTATCCATATACTTCACTCAAGCATGTCGAATCTATACAATTCGATAATAGCATGCATTAATTACATTCAATCTATTACTACCTTAACTAAGAAGTTGGTTTTCTACAAGTTCGGCTACTAAAAACGCTCACTTAAAATAGTCTGACCCCTAAACGAAACCAACATTCTTAAAGTTCATAATGTCATCTACAACTTTCATTTAGCTCTCGGACTAAAACTAGAACCGAAGGTGTCAGAATCTTTCCGGAAGTTAAGACCTTGGGTTGTCCTAAAACTGCAAAACTGTTCTGAGCAGTAAAATTTTCTGCTCTATATCAGCATCCTAGAGGCAGATTCAGGAAAAACTCAAAGCTAGACAATCATAGACAACAAATTCAAGTTTCTGTACCAACAAAAAGAACTTGATTTGGAGTAAAAAAAACTCCAGATATTGCCGTCGCAAAACCACTGTTTTGCAGTGCATATTTCTGCAAAACGTTAATTATTGTTCATGCATTCGGATCACAACTTTTATGCATCGTAGTTAACCTATTGATACAAAATCTAAAGTCAACATAATGCTTCCCCTGACACATATCAATACCAATCACCCATCAAAGCATAACATAGTTCAATCTCATATGAACATGAATTGCTTACCTAGACCAAATCATCATTTCACTTCCAATCAAAGTTTAACAACCAAAGTTTATTTCAATTCAGCTCTAATCAACCTAAATTCCATGCTTATAACCATCAACACACATATATCACGATCTTCGGTCCATGGTGCGAGGCACATGCATAGTTGCTATGCATTGATAAGACAAGTTTTAGACATGATATACGAATCGTGAAGGTTTAGTAAAACTGTGATAACTCCATAATGAGCCGTTGCATCGAGTTGTCATTTGAAACACGATGTTCCTTAGATGGTTACCTGATTGTTAATCGTTATGATCGTCAAACTGAGATCTTAAAGTATTTTTCATAAGTGTATCAATGATGGATATATACGGATAAAAGCGACGAGCCAACGAGATGTGCGATGAGAATATGAAATACAGAGTATAGAATTGGATTAACTAAGTATAGTTAATATCAGTTCCGCATGGAATTGAGTAGTTAGAGTGTAAGATTTAGCTTGCTAAGTATAACCAACACCAACCACGCATGAAAATGAATAGTTTGAGGTATACGGTAAGAAAGATCAAGAGATAAACAACAAGTGTTGCAATAAGTGAGTTAGGAGTTGGAACTTCCATCACGAGATTGCGATTATGAAGCGGACTAGTAAAGCACGAAAGGTATGAATGTAATGGATGCTTGTGAAGTGTCGAACCTTAAATTTCAGATTAGATCAATAAAGAGTAAAATGCATAGTGCAATCGATATGGAGATTAATAGTGATCCTTGAATGAAGACGTAAATACCATATATGAATGGTTAGGTGATGGTATAAGGCATCGAACTTATCCGACCTATGATTAAAGCTTCAAGCATTGAAATGAAGATAAAAAATAAGGGATGAGAGCAAAATACCTACAAGAAGGTATTCATGTTGAAGAAGGTATAGGAACCCAAACAAAGATAAAGAATGTAAAGAAGTCAGTTAAGGCAATTGATATAGAGAAAGTACGAATGACTTGTGTATGTCAATGACACTCAATAAGAGTGATCGGAGAAAGAAAAAGAAAGAATCAACGGGTACGTTAACAAGAAGATCAGATGGATCGAACTCTATGTAGTCACGGACGCATAGAAACAAAAAGGGATAAAGATGATATGAATATAGTATCGGTCTCACTGACAGTCAAGATGTCAGCATGAATATGATAAGACGATATGCAAGTAATCAGGAACGCACCACATCGAGAATTTCAGGCAAAGTGGACTACAACTCCCTATTAATGATTGATGTTGTGAATGTAAAAAGAAGAAGTATACGATGTATAAGATGCGCTGAAGAGTAATACAAAGAATGCAATAGAAGATGACTGAGAACCGCGATAAGAGCAAGAATATGTAATACAAGAAGAATTCCGCAGGATTATAGCACTAAAGATACTAATTCTAATGATTAGTTAAGAACAAGAAGTTGAAGTGAGATCTTAACGAAATCCATCTATGGGATAGATAGAAGAAGGATATAATGAATGGAAATAGTAAGACTATTGTCACGACCCAAAATATTGAGCCGGAACCGGCGCTAGGGAACGGGAGTGGTAGCTCCGGAACCCGTAGCAAGCCTTAAACCACAATTAATTTTTCGCAAATATTAAACAAATAACAACAAACAACGGAAGCAAATACTCATATATAACATATAACCAAATATATACACTAACTGTTCAAAAACCTCGCGGGCTCTAGTTACCGTACCCTGTACGAACTGGCCTCGCGGTATTGTATACATCAGTTAGTGTCTCAAAACATGTCACCGGCATCTGGGGCCGTGAACCACATATAAAACACGTAGCCTATCAAAAACATATAATTACAATCAAAATGTACTGCTATCTAGGCTACGACTCTGTCTACGCGGGACCACTACTGCAGCATTCACATAAGTCGGATACTAAACATACATAGCTGACTTCTGGACTTCAAAATTGGCCTCTAGCTAGGTCCACATACTAAGTACCTGAAAGACATCAAAGGTGAGGGGTCAGTATTTGGGAAAATACTGAGTGAGTTTGCATTTACTAACGGTATTATTATAGAAACATAGCATTGCATTTTAAATCAACATTAATACAAAAATACATATGAACAAGTACTCGATCCTTTCGAAACTAAAATCCTGAAACATAACGTAACTCACTATTATTCAAATCATACTGATTCCAATAGTCTGACCCGAGAGCGTTCACGTTCAACCATGTCAGTCAGAACATATCTTTTAATCCCAAAGTGGTGGGTCCAACCCACTGGTAGGTCCAACCTACTAGATACGGGGCTCAGGTTACACTATATCCGAGTTCACTCTCGTATCGCATCCATATCATAGCTTTCATAATCAAATCATGCATGCATCTCAAATCATATCTCATAGTCAGACACGCTAGACTGACTCAATTACTCGTGATCACACACCCTATTGACACCCAATAGGTAGCTAGTTTCGTTGGATCGTATACTAGGTTCTCATACATAAAATTTAATCAAAACATGTAGCATATCAACAATTCATATATATAGTGCGATGCATATAAACAGTATATATATAATATGATATCAAAATAATATTAATCGATAATACACGAAAGTAAAGTGCAACTCACAGTGACCGCAATCCAATCAATAATGTGGTCGACGAAATGATATGCCCTCGCTTTCCCACGTCTACTGACCTCTCTGCTCGCTGACACGTCTGATAAATAATTAATGTTTAATGATTAGATGTTAATCTCGTATTCCTATACGTATAATACTTTTAAGTTTTAGGGTTTAGTTTCATTTCGATGAAGTTTCAAGGAGTTTTCAGGACAATGCGCAGGTGCTGCCTGCACACTGACACTGTTTAGTAAAACGACGATCTCTCCCAATTGAACTGTTGGATCAAGATGAAATTTGACAGAGGCGTTCCTAAGAGGCAAATCTATAAACTGACCGTTGGGATTTTGAATCTGGCATGTTTAGGGTAGTGTGCGAACGCACACCCAAAAATTCAAGGAGTGTGCGAACGCACACTCAATGTGTGCGAACGCACACCCTTGACAGCCTCCGGAAAGTCATTTTCCAGGGCTTTTCAACCATCTCGACACACTTAAAACATAACCACCTCCAAAACCCATATCTCGGTTTATGCTAAAACGTTATAAACAATCCAAAAACGTCAAATTCAATCATAAAACACAATTTCACAAAAACAGCCCTATATATTCGAATTTATCACCAATTCTCGAGATATTTACCTTAAAACGAAGCTTAGGATTGATAGAGCTCTCGATTCTAAAGAGATCGCCGCGAAAACCGTTTGAATCGAACGTCGAACGGCGAAACGGCGGCGAAACGACGGTATCGATCGTAAATCTCTTAATTTCTCTCGATTCTTCCTTTCCTTCTTCTGATTCATATTTCTCTCTCTCTCTCTCTCTATATATATATATATATATATATATATATATATATATATTGGAAAATATACCACTTTGGTCCTTGTTCTTTTTATTTATTATCATTTATCTTTTAAACTTTTCTTTCGTACGATTTAGTCCATAACTAAATCGATAATCTCTTAAATTATTACTTTTACGTATTATTTATATCCGATAAATAATACGAAGCTCGATATTAATACTTTCCCGTCAAAATCTAAAATTTCCATTTTCGATACAAAGTGGCTAAATTACCATTTTGGTCCCTGTACTTTATTTTGGACTTTTCTTGATATTTCTCCTTTTAATTCAAATTCTAATTTTAGAATTGAAATATAAGCTTAATTTTGTCATAGTTAATTTCCCAAAACCGACCTACTTGAAACTTATTTACTTTATCTTTTCAGAAATTCTTCTGATATCGCCACTCTGGAGAATCAAAACTGGACACGTGGTCCAGTTAGCTAATTAAATATTTTGGGGTATTACAACTATGGATAGTAATGGGAGGTAAACTTTAAGCTATCCGATAGTAAAGGGGAAATAGTTTGGAGAATAGTAACAAAACTAGAATTGTGTATTGGAGGAAGGAGATAGATGGAGAATAGCGGATTATGACGACAGACGCTAAAAGTATACAGGGGGTTAAAAGATGGACAATATCAATAAGATGCTAAAAGAACAAGATAGATATAGACAAGGTAATATCGAAAGGAAGTTGGCGTAAAAAGGTTGTTAAGTGCCCAATGTGGCAATAAGGATTTGAATATCGTAATGATTATAAGGATTAGTATGCCATGAAAATCGTAAAGAATGTTTACGCTCGTGATAAGTATAAGCAAGGAACTTCGCAAGGATGCGGATATAAATTTGGATAGGTAGGAGAATGGATTAACAAATTAGAAGATTAATGGAAGATGTACGCGATAAGTTGAGATGGTAACAGTGACGACATTGCCAAAGGCAAACACGACGACTAAAGTTGAAAGGACCAAGAATCCTCATTGGAAATGAGTAAACGAGGTACATCGAATAAATCGGGAGTAAAATCCCAATGCGCCAACAATTTTTGTCCCACTAGTACGAAGATCGTATACGGAACAGCTACGCGCGAACCAAGAAGGTTCACAAGGAGATTAAGCATCTCTTTCCTTTAGGACATCAAGCATTCATGTACGAGCAACTGTGGTATAAAGAAACACAATGTCGGATTAACAATCTTTGAAAGATATTAGCAATGATCGTAAGGAAAAGAAAAGGACGAAATGACAAACACAGTTATCCAAGATTATTAAGAATTATAGGTGAAATAGATGGATGTGAAGTATGAAGAGACGAAAATGTAAAGATTAGTGCGTCGCACTTAAGAAGAAGGAAGAAAGTCAATAAATATACAACAACTGAAAGAGTATACGAGGTGCAAAAACGTAAAAGATAAACCAAGTAAGCCCATATAAGGAAAGGAAAGACCTTATAAGGATACGTCATGAGGATCCATTTCATGGATAACTGTCGATGGACGACAATAGTAAAAGAAGGAATTTTCGTACAATAAGTTCTCAACATCAGGACGAATAGAAATCGGGCAACGACAATAACCATACGAAAGAGACTATGTAAGTGGTGAAGTGAGAGTTAATCGAGTGTCCACCCCACTCAACAAGAAATAATGATAGGAGTACATGTATTAATTAAAGAGAAAGAATCGAGAACGAAGAATCGTTAGTACATGTGGATGCGACTGATATCGTCATAAAAGAAGATATTTGAAATCAAGATCAAATCGTGACAACGGCCAAACAAAGAAGATTAAGCGGTACGAGCTAATGAACTGTTCACATCATTCAACGATGAGTAAGAAAAGCCTAAGGACGAGGATTATCATCTATAGTGATAAGACATCACTAGAACGACCTACCATTGAATATCAGACGAAGAACAGATAAAAGAATTATGTATACAAGATATAAGGGAAAAGGTCAAACGTAAGGAGTCTTAGTATATAAGAATACAACTGAAGTCGCTATAGAAGAAGATTATATAAGAAGATAGTGATATGAAGGTCGTCAATGACGGTTGACGTTAATGTACAAGAAGTAAAAAGCTGAAATGATAATTCCACACGCCGACAAGCATCGTGAAATAAATACGGCATACTTATTAAGAATCAAGTTAAAAATGTCGAAGGATTAAGATAAGTAAGTAGTGTATATGAAAATTCGAGAACAAATTTTTTAAGAGGGGAAGAATGTAATACCCCGTAAGTCCAAGCTACCTGATTGGACCACGTGTCGAATTTTTGAATCACTGGAGTGGAGATAAGGGAGAAGTTATTAAAAGAATTAAAATAAATAAGACTCGAGGAGGTCGGTTAAGAAATTCCAATATTGAATTTCTAAAAATTTACATCGAATTAAAACAATGAGATTGGGACTAAGGAAGATAATAAGAAAATTTACTAAAATAAAGTTTAAGTCCCAAATTGTTAAATAATAAATTAATTATCGAGAATTGCAATAAAAGATTATCGACGGAAATTAATAGTTGTGAATTAGTATTATTTATTTGGGTATAAATAATACGTACGTATGTGAGTTAAAGCGAGTAATTAACCGTTGATTTTAAATTAGAAAGTTTAAAAGAGGAATGATTGAAATAAAAGAAAGGAAGGGTCAAAATGTTAATTAACCCAAGTATATATAGATATTCATATGATTATGAATTCTAGAAGAAAAGAGAAGCATCAGAGAAGGAGAAACGAAGGAGAAATGAAGGAATTTTGCGATCGACGCAGTTTCTTCGTTCGAAATCGGAATCGAGTGATTCTCGCGTTGTTAGATCGAGAAATTGATCCTCTATCAACTACAAGCATCAAATCAAGGTATGATTTATGTTTTGATTTCTAAATTTGGGAAATAAAGGGCTGTTCGTTTTTGGACTAATCGTCTTAGCCGAAATCAAGTCGGTTTTGATAGTTTAAGGTAGAAATTGGATGAATTATGGTGTATAACGCTATGGGTACGAGAATTAAGCTTAGAAGCACGTCGGAACGGCCTGAGAATTGATTTTTCCCGGGACAGTGTGTGTGGCACGCCCGCACAAGACGGCGGCATGCCCGCACAGGCAAGCGATGCGCACGCACGGCAGGCGTGCGTCTGCATCCCGCACAGGAGAGCGGTTCGCCCGCACAGTGACTCGAGGGGGCGCACAGCTGGAACGAGGCATCGTTTGGTCACTTTCGCCCCGTTACGACCTAGTGTTCCGACTTTAAGTATGTCGGATATTAAAAATGAATCACGAACTCCAAAAATATGAAATTGGATATAGAACATGACGTGTACGACTAGGGTTTTGATATGTATAAAACCTATAGTTGGAACCGATAAATGAAGTACAACAAGTATATCGACCAAGTATAAGAATACGATTAAGAGGTTATCTAAGTTAAGAGTCGTATTTAGGATCGTATTAACCAAAGTTTGTAACTTAGGATTTTGACATTGAGTTTACGTTTATGAATTAAACGTACGAGTAATTTGAATAGGTGACAGATGTATCAACGAGCTACCAGGCCGAGGAGCTGGGATAGCTAAGGGATTGAATAGTGCATGAGACACGAGTGATATGGATTATGATACTGTATTTTTGGATAGCAGTCACTGTGAGTTGCATTTTACTTTTACGTATTATTTTATAAAAGCTATTTCATATATTATGATTATTACTATCAATTACATCGCATTTATACGATTTGATTGTATGATATATTGTATTATCGATTGTTTTGAATATATGAATCTGGTGTGCGATCCGAAGAAACTAACTACCTATTGGATGTCAATAGGCTGTGTGATGACCAGTAATTGAGTCAGTCTATCGTGTCTAGATTGTTATTGATGATACAAATGCGCATGCGGTTGAATATGAAAGATGGATTGTGAATGAGAGATACGAGGTTGAACTCGATGGAACTATCCCGGGACCCGTATCTAGTGGGTTGAACTCGGTTGAACTATCTCGGGACCCATGACTTGGGATTAAGTGAGTGGTCACGGTTGAACTCGGTTGAATTATCTCGGGACCGAACCATTTGGATTGAATCGATTCTGTACGAAATGTGTTGATATGAACACGATACAGTAGGATGAGTTAGGAGCTTAAGATCAGGGTTTCGATCGGATCTAATGCCTGGGAACGTAACATTATTTTCTTGTATCATGTGTTTATGTATATACATTTTGAGCATGCGATGTTATATTTTGATAATACCGTTAGTAATTTGCAAGCTCACTCAGTATTTTCCCAAATACTGACCCCTTACTGTTGTCTCTTTCAGGTGACCGAAATCGGATCAGACAGACCATCTCCTTTGTGTTGGAAGTCTTTTGGATTGCACTAAGTACGAATTCCAATAGAGCTGCAGTAGTCAGTAGGTGTCACTATAAGATTAAGTTTTTTTGAATTCAAACGATTTATTTTGAATGTAAACACTGATATGGTTTCGCAAACGTTTTCAGAAAAGAAATATGATATTTTAAATTTCATAATGATATTATACAAAGATGTTTTCTAAAGATGTTTTATATATATATATATATATATATCAATATATTTTATTTGCGAAAAATTTATAGTGAATCTAGGCTTGCTACGGGATTTGGAGCTACCACTCCCATTCCCTAGCGCCGGTCGCGGCTCAATAATTTGGGTCATGACATGGTTGATTCGCATTACCCGTGGTATATTATTACACTGGATGTGGGCATTCCTTCGCATAAAAACCTTACTGCCGACATTGAAGACATATGTCTATCATGGCTTGACAGCTGCCCAAAGTGCCTCCTAACGTATTACGACACATAGGATTTATAAAGTTGGGACTTCCTTGTTCCGACGGCGGTCCAATAGTGCTAGCCTTTTTGGCTGCTTTTCTTGTCTACCTCTTTTATGAGTCCGACTATGTTGTCATTCGATTCTTTCACTTCTATCATACTTCTCGATCATTTCCTATTATACTTTCTGATCTCATCCCTGTCATATTTCCCGATCTATGTAAGGCACCTGGTTTTGTCACGACCTGATTTCCGCCCAAAAAGTCATCCGAGACCGGCGCTAAGGAATGAGAGTGGTTGCTCTGAAACCCGTAGCAAGCCAAAAAACCTTTATAAATTTTGACAAATCAAGACCATATCTCACGTATGATATGTTTAGAAAATACTGTTAAAACCTTTCCTCGTTTAACGAAAACACATTTCTGAAAACGTGTTCTTAAAATCCAGATTGTATTTCAAGAAACAAGAGCGCGAACAACATCTCTTATGACGTGCCTGCTCTGTTTCCAATACAATCCGAAAATAATAAAATTATGAAACCAGCGTATCTCTCAAACAACTGGTTAAAACTATTTTAGAAATCACGTAGGTTTTCAAACATATATCTTATATAGTAGTTCAATTCATAGTTTATAAAAATAAGTTGAACTGCTGTAATAAGAAAGACAGACTTTCTAGTACCCAACTACTTGTAGCTCTATGGTTAAGATTGAATTCCAGAATTATTATGGAAGCCTGACCTCGTACTTGATTACCTATAAGATGAATATTGGGGGAGTCAGAAATATAAATATTTCTAAGTGAATCTACAATTTACAGTTGAATATTCAAATCGCAAATACATAAAACATTTGTATATGCAAAATATTACCAATTAATCAACCCAGATGAAACCCTGCAAGGCAGACTATTGTATAGGTCTCAACCTATACGACTTGGGCCTTAGACTGTGAACTGAATCACTGTCCTCTAAGCTGGGTGTCTGGATCGTAACCGTGAAACTCCCATCACAGTGTTACCAGTGACCGTAACAGTTACTTCCATCTCAGACTGTTAAGTCAGGGTCACTAGCACTTCCAACACCTAATGACTTAATTGACCTCTACGTTAGACACAAGTTCATATCGAGAAACACTACTGGTGATCACACTGTCCTATTGACAACTAATAGGAACTTTGTTCCAATGGATCTTTCTTGGTTCAAATATCCTAGTGTAATTTTTTATTTAAAACAACTTAAATATAAATAGTCAAAAGTAAAAACCACAAAGTAAAACTCACAAAACCGGTGTCCCTCAAAAGCGTATGCTCCTGCTAGCCCATTAGTCAAACACCCTGGTGTCTTGACTTGGCAGATCGACTACTCGTCGTATCTAGCTAGAATTCAAATGTAAAAAAATATTAGACTTTGAATTCCTAATCTTAGTCCTATCGTATAAACGATAGACATTAAACAACTCTTGTTTATAGACGACACTATAAACATAACATATAAACTATCTCGACATTGAACCTCTCGTTTAATTTATCATACCGTTATCGGTATGGACTTATTATCCCTTTAACATTAATAACTTTGTTTAAAGTAGGGCTTTAGTGAAACATCACGTAGTTATAATAAACCGAATACCTTTCGCTTTACATAAACGTTCTAACCTTTTAAAACGTTCTAGTTCAGTTTTTGAAGTCTGATTGGACTAATATCAAACATGTTGTTCGAAACAGGCAAAAATTCCATATGCCCCTTTGGCGTTGCTGTGCGTGCCTATAGAGAGACCTGTGCATTCGCACACCAAAGCTGTGTGTCCGCATAGCTCTGACTGTGCGCTCGCACAGCCTTTGCCAAGGTTGTGCGCCCGCACAGCTTGGTTGTGCTTTCACACAACCTTTCCTTAGGCTGTGTGCCCGCATAGCCACGAGGATAACCCCCGGGCCAAACCGACGTAGTTCCAATCCATTGTCCGCTCCAAATACTAATTCACACACCTAACAATCCAATTCTGCAATTTAAACGTCATATCGATTCGAATTTGATCGATTCGATACGGTCGACGTTATAACTTTAATTATAATCCAATTTATAAATAACCAAAATTAAATTAGCGGTTATTACCTCGAATACGTGCAGATTATCGAGGATATCAGAGTCGAAATTGCAAAACGGATCGTGCCGCAACGGAACCCTAGGTTCCTCATGCACTGAGAGCAAGCATCTCTCCATTTCCTTCTGAAAGGAAGGAAATAAGTTTGCTGTAACTCATTCCTTCTTAAATGAGTTATATATATATAACTCATGGTTAATGTATATTTTAGTACTAACTCAATCATGTACGTTACTTCTTTTTTAATTAGTCGCTCGTAGTCCAAACTGAGACTAATTCCGAATTTTATGAAACTTTATTTAAAAATTCCATAAAATATAAAACGAACAAAAATATAATTTTTATTCGCATCCGGCTTATATTTTAATTTTAATAAATCCCAAAATATTTATTAGGTACAAATCAGTCCCGTTTGACTAAAATTACTATGTTCAAATTTCATAAAAATTTGACGGTAGCTTCGTCATATTATTTCGCCAATAATGACTACAAAATTATTCTCTCAGGACTTATGAATTAATTTTTTTAATTTGCACTAACGAATAATATTTAATTAGTTAATAACTGAAAACTAATTGAAGTAAAAGTTTAGGAATTAAAATGGACATTTTGCCTTACTTGGCCGCCACTCACCCACCGCCTCACATTTATATTTTTGTTATTATCACATTTGCACTTCCGAATTTCAACATTTAATTTCAAGGTTTTGTCCAAAATAATAAACTCTCCAATTAAAGTGTTATATTGATATATTAATTATCAATATATTTTTATATATGACGCTCAGTCGTATTCTATGTTCTATTAGTTATGTTTATTTTTCTTTTTTAAAATTTAAATTTCCAATTTAAATTTTAAACTCTCATTATTACGATATACCTTTAGGAATATATATAAATTAAATTTACTTTTAAATTTAATTTACGTATTTCCGGCTAATAAATCCTTATACGTGGCTTATAAAATACGGGATATTACATTCTCCCCTTCTTATAAAAATTTGTCCTCGAATTTAAAATTTTAGCTAGATAACTTTATTAATCCTTAACATCTTTTATACCTCGATCCTTATGCCTTATGTAGCATAAGCTTATTTCTACTAGAGGTAGATTCTAAGCTCCATCCTTACAATATTCGTGTACGATACGCGAAATACTTGTCACGGCTCTAGCTCGTCGGTTGCATCTTCTTGCAATTTCCTTATATGTCACGATTCATCATGACTTGGAAACAATTGTTTCATGTTCCTCTCTTTCCAATTTGTACCATATTTCTTATGGTAATCTTTCTTACTTCTTACCTTTGACTCTACAATTTCAGTCTGTTGGCGTAGTGAGACTCCTGAAACTACTTAATCAAATTCGCGTTTTCCTCAACATCTTTCCTTTCTCTCTCACTTTTTTTAACCCAAAGAAGATCTAATTCTTTAATCACCTAATGCTTCTTATAGCATTAGTTAGTATTTAAACGATGCTCTTAACCGTATATACTATTTTAATTCCACAGTTATCATACACTTATGGTGTGTATCTCACTACTTATTTTACTTCTTTTAAGTCGTTTTCTACTTATGTGAAACAAATGATACTATCTATTAATCATTGACTTAAAACTTTTCACAAAATTTAGTTATCCATTAACTTCAACTTTATTGTTTAGACTCTTGTCGACTTGCTGTTATTTGTTCAAGTCTTGAGAGTACGGAACGTATGATCTTTATCATACTGTTCACAATCATTTGATCTTTTTCCTATAATTTGGTATTTTGACTACCAATCCTTTGACATGTCTTCTCATTTCCATTCTAGCTCTCACATAGTTGCGAAAATCAGTACAGTCACTGGCATTCTAGTTTGACTTACCAGTCCTTTGGACACTTTACTATTATCCTTTTCTTATCGTTCTATGATATATAGTACCTCTTTGTGGTACTAAAACAAAAAAATTATAGTGACACTCAGACTATACATGTCTGGTTCACACAATCCATCGTCATGTTTCAATATTCCCTTAAAATACTGAAACAACAAAGTTTTCAATGCTGCTCTACATCTAGCACATACTTAAGTTGATTATTTATAACTTATACTCTCTGAGTTAATCACTTCATATTGGTCTCATACTAGGTTGAGCTAATGGATTTCTAAGGTTTGAGACCTTATGTCTAATACCTGACAATACATTGCATGATTGCTAGCATAGTAGTGTATTATGCATGTAATTTCTGCAAACCTCCACACTTTTACTGCGCTACTCTGATTCACAATCCACTAACTGCTCTCTTTACAGGTAAATAGTTGGATCTGATCCCTATATGATATTCTTCCTATATTAAAAATCCCACTTTTACTGACCTTTAACTTGTAGGTAAGTTTCACCTTATATCACACAAGTAGTATCTTTTGACTCCTATCACCATATCTCTTATTCTCGTAAATCGTTTTCACTTCGTATCACACTACTAGTGTATTTGGACTTTCGGTGCAACTATTACTATTGTCAATTCCTAATCATTCATTGACAATTTACCTCGTGCTTTCTCAGCCATCAAGGAACATTTTCTGTAGCTCGATTATGTTATATATCATAACATATCTTTACTTAATTCCTTAAGTGCCTTATTAATAGTGCTAACACTTGCACCACTGTCAATCATCCCTTTTTAAATCGTCACATTCAATCTTATGTTGATTTGCCTAATCAACCTTTGCACTTTCTTAATTGAATTCTATTACCGATGCAAAAATTATTGAAAAATCTTGTAAGCAATGTTCGCGGTATTCTACGAAACTCAAGAATTACTAATTTCTTTAACCATACTGGTTACTTGCACTCGTTAACCACTTGAAACTTTCTTAGATTAACTAGATATCATCGAAGATTTCTAGTGTTTCCAAAGTTTCACTTACATTTTGAAATCTTAACTTAATTCTGACATTCTTTAAGAATTTATAACATTGGTCGCACACATTATGCGTCTCCTTCCTTTATTAGTCAAACAGGCCAATTGTCCTTTATCACCACGTCTAGACATCATCCAGAAATAGCTTGACTACATGTTGTTATATATCTCATAAGAACAGTTGAAGTTTTCAGTTACTCCATATTCATACATCAGAACTAGTAGTACTCATACTACGCAAATCCACTTATCAGATAGGTTGTATCATAACTTCCTTCGTGTCCACGTTTTACAAACGTGTGAGACGCATTCCTATTATACTTCTTTATTCCTCTTTGTGCAACACTCATTTGCACTCTTAAAATTATGTCTACTACTGACACCTTCACTGTCAGTGTACTTTATCTCAATCTCAATTAAGCTTACATAAGTGACTTTACTTACATCATAGCTAGGTAAAGTAAAACTCATTGTTGCACGTATTGATAAAACATTTTTATGTTACTCATAGTATCGATACGTACAAGTCGCAACTTATGTTCTCTCTTCTTATTCTGCATTTGTAGCATATATATTTCTTTAATATAAGCTTATAGACTTTGTACTTCTTTTCTATGTACATCCTATTTCCATTTAATAAACGACTTACCTTACACTCGTACACTTATTCCATCATAACTCGTTTCAATACGACGTTACTTTCTATATCACTTCCTTATCTTCTCATATACCTTTACTATATGTTGTGTCCCATCACGGGTCTACAGTCTTTTTCCTTATATTATCGCGGAGCTCTTATCTTGATATCTGGATATTTCTACTCTTAACATATTGTTTATCTCAAACTACGGCTTACTCAGAATTTTTTATTCATTCTGATGCATAAAATTCTCAGACCTTACATCTTTGATCTCTACGTATTATTTCTTATCGTTATACATATTGCCGCTTTGCTCGAACCTAAGAGTTATCCTCCATGCTCTATAGCCACTACTACATTTAATTAACTGATTATCAATTTCATGCTCCGTTTTCAAAACATTTCATATTAAAATAAAATATCAGTTTCACACTTTCCACTTTTGGTGGGACATACATTAAACATTTATGGCCCGACATTCAAAATATATGTACTCTACATGTATATTCAGTCACCAGCCAGCAAACACTTCATAGTCATAAGACCCGATTATCAAAATTTTCACATTTTAAAACCACTGTTTCACAACAATTTTCAATCTCATTTACATATATATGGAGCTTACATTGATATTCATAAGTTAATTAAACTCCATACTTCATAATTTCATCACTTGCACTTTTGACTTACTGCCAAAATTCACGCAAGTTTCTCATTATTACTTTCAAAAACAACTGTCGTCTACCTCTCTGTTTAACGATCGCAACGGTTAATCTCTAGATAACCGTCTTAGGAACATGATATTCCAATATTATATCGATCTAACGGTTCAATTAAAAGTTATCAGGGTTTTACTACACCATGTCGGTTTTCAGACATCATCTGAAACTCACCTTATCAATACACTATCTTCATTTCTTACACCTTGAATCGTGTGTCTTCCACTTACTTTGAGTCTTCCTAACTCAAGCTATACTAATCGCCAGTGAGAAATCATGTATCTGTAACTTCTTAATCATTGCTCGATCAGTAAGTTTTATCCCTCCTTTCTTACTCCTAGTGTCTCAGGGTACAATGCCCTGGACATCTTGTGTAAGGATTTTCCGATCCTTAACTTGTCATAATTCTGATATATATCTCTATCCAATATAAGTTGAAGTTCGTTTAACTACAACTGTAGCTTTGTACTTCCTAGTCACAATTGTATTCTCCAACTTCCTTTTTTCTATGCTTATGTCGCCCCCTCGAGAATCGCTTACTACTTGATCTCAAGTATTTCTTTTGTTACAGAGTTCTGGTCTAGGTCTACTTACAAGAAAACAAATCTGTTTGAAATGGTTCAATCATCTTTGGGCCCTTTCAAAATAATTTGTTCAAAAACTCACTTTTTGAAACTTCTGCATAATTATGCACTAGGGTGATGACATCTCTCATCCCCAAAGAGTTGCCACAACATATTGAGTGATGCATATCCTCGGCAACTAATCAACCTACCGGGGTCATGGCGCAAGCGGGTCCTTCAACTACTGCCCCACCGGTACTCTCTTCCCCTGACTTGGGGCCTGCTGAACGCATGTTTCCTTAATTAGGTTAATAGCCCACGCATTTAGCAAATAAGTTGATGTGATGATTGGAACATATTCTACGAATACGAGCGTCCACAATGCGATGTTAAATTGTATGAAAAAAATATTTTTTTCACAAAATTTTAATTCGGTTTGATTTTCAAGAAAAGCAAAAAATCATGTTCAATTAGTTCGGCTGATGAATGAATCCATTTATTATTCCTTCTGTTAATTATGGATGCAGTAATGCATTTTTATCAATGTCGTGACAGTTATACACATTTATCTCATGTCTAGGCACAATTATGCTTTTAAAATCGTTTAAATGAATAATCATAAAAAATTATATCATTTGGTTTTGTAAGTTTCTTCTGGACCCTAAACTCTTTAACTAGTAAGATTTCTCCACAACTACTCTACTTCTCTGAATTCGTACTTCCTCTATCAACCGTCTCCTTGTATTACTGTTGAATGACTTTGATAGTGTCTTCGCGTTATTTCCATGCTTAATTGTAATACCTCGTATATTTAAAGGACTAAATTATTCCACGTAGGGAATAATTATTAGGATATGGAGAACGTAAATTAAATTTAAGGATACATTTAATTTATAGTGTCTCCGGAAGTATAAAATAGCTACAGAACTTAAAATATAAAATTTGGATATTTATATTTTATCTGACGGGAATTAAGAAGTGCTTATAAATTAAAATAAAATAATTTATAAGTCCCGTGTGAATATTTTTGGAGTCTATATTCACAGAATACTGTTAAGAAGTTACTCTCAACATTTTATAAGATTTGGAGATATAAATTTTATTAAGTTGGAATAATTCAGTCCTAATAAATCTTAAATAATTTTTTAAAAATAAAATATAGGTCTACGAATTATGGAATTCATGGTTAAAATTTCATATAATTCGGAATTTGTCGTCCGTTTTTGTTACGGACGAGTATTTAAGAATTTATGTTAAAGTAACGCGTGAATCTCTAAGGACTAGTTTGTCAATTGGCCAAACTATATAAATGAGAAATTCAAATGGAAGTTTCATTTGAACACAGAAACTCAAAACCTAAGTTTTTGCTGCAGAGCATTCGCTCTCAATGCGATGACGGTAGATTTATCGTTTTCGATCTGATTTCTCGTTTCTAGCTCGAATTTCTTTGTTTATTTGTTATTAATCAAAGTGATAACCGTTATGTTGAATTCGGTTCTATAGAAACTGAATTATATTGAATATATAATGGTTACCGTATCGAATCGAATATACGTATTGATTTTACGTTTTGATTGCAAAATTGAGTTGTTTGGAGTATCGATTACTATTTGGAATCAGAATTTTGAGTGTAAGCACGTCGGAAAGCCCCGGGGGAGTACCCCATAGCTGTGCGAACGCACAGCCTCGGCTGGCTATGCGAATGTACAGTCCAGACTGTGCGAACGCACATCAATGCCGACTTGTAGGCATTCAAATGATTTGCTCTAGTTTGATTAGTACGCCCGAATTTGATTTAAATGGACTTTGAAATACAAACCAACACATTTAATGGACTAAATAGGACTTGGAAAATTAAGGACATTTGATTAATTAAAGCATAGAGATATTTTAATTAAGTCCTTTATTTATCAAAGTGATTAATAATTAGAGGACTATAAGTTAATATCGAGAACGAGAATAGACTATATGCGTTATACGTCTATTAATGTCTATAGAGTCTATTCTTTAGAGTTAGAATTCTTATTTCAATTGTGTTATAACAATTGTTTTATAACTAGATTCGACGAGCCAGCGTGCTACCGAACTAGGAGAGTAGAGGGTGACCGAAAACTTTTTTGTGAATAACGGTTTTGTGAGTTCGCATACTTACTTCTGAATATTAATGCAAAATGTTTATAACTAAAAATGTTATTAAAATGCATTGCATATAGTTGATTTTAGACCGATATATATCCTGTGGAGCCAATAATTCAATTTACCGCCCAGCAACCTTACACAGAGTTAAGATGGCTGTGATGTTGCGAGTTCACAATTCATCCTGTGTGAGCATAAACTATGGTGTAAACCATAGATAAACAAATGGGATTTCTTCTAGGTTTAACTTGGATCGCTTATTTGACTGTACAAAGTGTGTTTACATGTGATTTCTACTTTTATTAATATGCTTAAGTATCTATGTGAATTCACTCATTTTTGACCCCCGTTGATTTCCTTTCACAGGTAAATGACATATTGACATGACAAGACTTGTAATTATTTCTCCTGAAGTTGTAATTATATAAAGTTCCCTCTAGAGATGCAGGGTAGTTCTATCGTCGCACAGTAGTTCAATTGTAAATGTTTTTAACTCTGATGTGAAAATACTACTAGTATCAACTATTTGGGACGAATGCATGTTTTATACTAAAAGGGCTTTGTCAGTTGTTTATCAAGAAACCTGTTTTGATAAAAAAAATATGTTTGTACGACATGCTTTAACTGGTTACTTTATGTGTTAATTGGTTTGCACCGCTGGCATTGTTTTCGGACAAGGTTGTTTTAGGGTACATGCTGTGGACGCGTACTACCCCGAGTCCAAGAATGCAATCACATGGTTTTGATAACATGTTTGTTTAAAGGTTTTCAAATACTTGCGAAAAGAGAATGAGACCTCTTATGTTTTCAAAATGTAAAAAGTTTTTACTATTTTTCCTAGACTTGCTTCTGGTTTTGGAACAACCATTCCCATTCCTTAGCGCCAGTCTTGACTCGAATTTTGGATGGAAATCGAGTCTTGACAAACTTGGTATCTGAGCAATGTTGTAGAACTAGAATATCTACAATAACATTGCCGATACAAGAGCGATAGAGTCTAAGGAACTACTGCAACAATAGGATTTGAGTCATGTCCTTGCTATGTTATCATTTAATTTTGAAATATTTAGTTTTTCCTTTGGGCTGTGAGTCTGTGTTGTGTTTGACACGAGTTATATGCTATGATGCGCATATATACATGAGATGTGACCATTAGGATGGTTATATACGTGTATGTTGAACTCGTACTTATTGTATATTTATTTGACTGCAGTGTGGTTTAATATGGTTAGGATGGCTGACCAAAGACAAACCCATGCCCGAGCTGCAATGATACGAGGTGCACCTGAAGAGGCTTACGACGAGTCATTTGTTCATTTAGGGCAACATGAACCGGCTAATGCTGCAGGTAGAGGCCGTGGGCGCGATAGAGCTAAAGGTAGAGCTAGAGGTCAGGCTATGGAGGAACAGGAACCATTTCAGGAGCACAAGGGTCTACTGTCAGTGTTGCTCAACCTTTTCAGCATCACCGAAGGCCTTTGTTTCCAACGACATCTGGACAAGGACAGACAGGTAGTACGCTTAATGGTCAGAGAGGTAGAGGTTTGGGGAACAATCGAGGTGGAGGAATAAATGCTGGAGGAAGAGGTATTGGCCAGACTTCTCAAGCAGAATGGAGCCAAGCCAGAGTGTTTGCACTTAACCCACAGAAGGCTCAAGCCTCTAATTCAGTTGTGCAAGGTATCTTTACTATAGCTTCTATGGATACTTTAGTATTATTTGATCCGGGTGCGACACATTCATTTGTTTCGCCAAGTTTTGCAATTAAGATGGGGAAACAACCCGCTTATTTGCAAAATCCATTATCATTCACCACACTAATGGGTGAAAGTATGGTACGGACATAGTGTATTCGTCTTGTCCTATGCATGTTCGAGGATGAGAGTTGCTTGCGGATCTAGTTCTGCTAGAGGTGCTAGCATCTGATGTTTTATTAGGCATGAATTGGTTAGCTCAACATTATGCAAATGTGGATTGTCGGAAAAAGTAAGTGACATTTAATACCCCTGGAATTGAAACAATTTCAATTCAAGGTGAGGAACTGAAATCCACTACTAGCATAATTTCAGCTATAAAAGCTCAACGAATGATGAGGAAAGGATGTCAAGCATTTTTAGCTATTGTGTTGGATGCGGAGAAAGCACAACGGAGTGTACAGAATGTACCAGTGGTGATGGAGTATCCAGATCTTTTCCAGACGAGTTACCTGGATTACCACCAGATAGGGAGATAGAGTTCTCGATTGAGTTAGCTTCTGGTAGCAAACCGATATCAATACCTCCTTATCAGATGGCGCCAACAGAGTTAAAGGAATTGAAAGATCAGCTAGAAGAGCTACTTGATCGTGGTTTATCAGACCAAGTGTTTCACCGTAGGGTGCACCTGTCTTATTTGTTAAAAACAAGGATAGATTGTTTTGGCTTTGTATAGATTACAGATAGCTGAACAATGTTACAATCAAGAACAAGTACCCTTTGTAAAGGATTGATGATTTGTTCGATCAACTGCAAGGAGCAAGGTACTTTTCTTAGATTGATTTGCGATCAGGATATCATCAATTGATGATCCGAGATGATGATATTTCAAAGACTAGTTTTAGGATTCGGTATGGTCATTACGAGTTCCTAGTTATGTCATTCGGATTGACGAATGCACCAACGGCTTTCATGGATTTGATGAATAGAATATTCAAACCATTCTTGGATCAATTTGTAATCGTCTTTATTGATGATATTTTGATATACTCACGTACAGAAGAGGAGCACGCGCATCATTTATGCATAGTTCTTCAGACATTGAGGGAGCATCAATTGTACGCCAAGTTTTCAAAATATGAGTTTTGGTTAGAAGAAGTAAATTTTTGAGACATGTTGTGTCTCAAAGTGGAATCAAAGTGGATCCATAGAAGGTCGAAGAAGTAATAGAATGGAAACGACCAACTTTGGTGACTGAGATTCGTAGTTTTCTTGGTTTAACAGGATACTAAAGAAGATTCGTGCAAGATTTTTCAAAAATCTCTACACCACTGACAAATTTAACTCAGAATAATGTGAAGTATGAACGAACATATAAGTGTGATGACAGTTTTTATAAACTGAAAGAGTGTCTAAAAACAGCTCCAGTGCTAGTGTTACCAGAAGGTACCAAAGGCTTCACTGTTTATTGTGATGCTTCAAGGATTGGTCTAGGAGGTGTGTTAATGCACCATGGCCGGGTGATAGCATATGCTTCTCGCAAGCTTGAAAAGCATGAAGTGAATTATGCTACTCATGATTTGGAGTTAGCATCAGTAATATTTGCACTGAATATTTGGAGGCATTACTTTTATGGTGCAACATGCGAGATATTCACGGATCATAAGAGTTTGAAGTACATATTTAATCAACGTGAATTGAACCTCAGACAAAGGAGATGGCTAGAGTTTCCAAAAGGACTATGATTGCACTATATAGTATAATCCGGGTAAGACCAATGTGGTGGCTGGTGCGCTGAGTAGGAAATCTGCAGGAAGCTTAGCACATGTTATTACGGAGTGACGAAGGCTATTGATCAAAGAGATCTATACGATATTCAGTCAAGCCATCAGATTTGAAGTTACATACCTTGGAAGTTTGTTAGCTCAATTAAAGGTGAGAAAAACACTAATTGACAGAATTAAGGAGTTACAAGGTGAAGATCTCCAATTGAAACGTGTGATGGATGAGGCAGAGAAAGGAAAGTGTCACGACCCATTTTCATGAATCGTGACCGGCGCTAGGGTATGGGAAATGTAGTACCAAAACCCGTAGCTAGCCTTTCGGTTAACATTTAATTATAATAAACCTGCAAGAAAACCAATGCTCGGGGGAAACCGAGACTTCAGCCTAATTCTAGCAGTTATAATATTCAACATTTATATAACATGCTTTCTCAATACTGGTCTTAAATAGGTATATATAAATAATCCTGAATAATCATATAACATGCCAAAGCAATAATAATCCAATCGGACTAATCCAACAACATCAGAATAAAAAGACGTCTAGTTTACTGCTGCGGTCTAAGAATAAAATAGTTTTACAGTTTATCAAAATAATGAAACCTCCGAGAAAAGTAAAGAACGGAGATCAGCTGACTCTCTCAAATCATAACCCTGGAAAATTGGGAAAACAACGGGGTCAGATATACTGAGATGAGTTTATACCATTATTTACATTTATTAAGTGGAAAACCATTAAAACCGTTTCAAACATTTAATAACGATATTACGATTAATAGTTGGAACCCTAATCCACAATTCTAAATAATATACATAATCCAATAGGCCTGGTCCTGAGAGCTGAGCTACACCGAGTTACCACTGACCACACTTTTACCATATCCAGAGTCCCGAGAGCTGTGCTACACCGAGTTACTCTATTTGGTCCCGAGAGCAATGCTCACACCGAGTTACCACATGTCATAATATATACCTTACCCAGATCATTACTGGTGCGCACGCAGTCCTAATGATGCCCATTAGGTAGCATGTTCCAACTAAGAGCCATAATATAAAAACAGTTTGAAATATACGTACAGTATATATATTTAATATTAAAATAACAATTTACTTAATAAAGCGGTAAATAGTAAGTACAAACTCATAGCTTGCTAATCCACGTGATAACCAGCAAGCAACTAATCCTCGTTCGCCTCTGAAGCACGAACAATAGTCGGGTCTAAACAAATAACACGTCGGAATAAAACAATCCAGAACAACATAAAAATACCCAATAGGTGGAAACCCCCAATTTATACAAGTTTATTGAGTTCTCGCTTTAGAATCCAATTTACAAATATTATTTAAAAATCTTTAAATAATAATAATTAATTTCCAAATAGTGGGTTAGCTGAGTTACCGATAACTACCAAGCTACCTCACATGTCGGGCGACTCAAGTCTAACCCGACCCAAATATTTTATCAAAGTTATAAACCATAGTTTATAGTTAAAAAATAATGCTTATTGATAAAATAATATATAAATATCAAAACAGAACTCAATAGATTAAAACACAAGTAACCAATAGTTACCGACAAAATTTACTTAGCTAAAATAGTTAAGAAAATAATTTAAAAGCTAAAATGCAATTCAACTAAATTGACACGCTTAAACCCAAATTCTCAAATTTGACAATTACCCAAGTAATTATTCATTTAAAGGATTGTAATATAATTTATCGTTTTCAAAATATAATAATAATAAATCAAAAAACAATTTAAATTATAACAAATAATAATATTAATTTTTAGATTTAAAATAAAATTATCAAATAGAAATTTAGAAATTAAAACGGTAGTCGAAAATCTATTTTTAAAATCAAATATAAATCAAATCAAAAATATATATTAAAAATGTATTAACTAATTGCCATAAACAAATGACCATTAACTTGAATATTAGCTACTGCTAATATCACTCTACCGAATTAAACATAGCAACTCAACCAAATTTACTCTCAAAACAAAGCAAGACAAGAGTCACACAAATGATCCAACCAATAACAACGATGAACCAAACCATAATCAAATTAGTTAAAGAATGTGAAGAGTCATATCCATGAATATCCATGCCGCCATTAACAGTACCATTTAACCTTCTCTAATCTAGGCTATATCATTAACCCAACGGCAAAATAACTAATATTTCCTCAATAGCATAATTAAGAGCAATAGGAAAAATATGAACAATCAACTAGAAACACCACCCATCGGAAACAGCAGTAACAAGGATAAAGAGGGACGACAGTATCATGAATAAGAAAGCGATGAACCGTACGACATAAAGATAACAAGAGTGAACGTACCGACATCGATTCAAACGCGTTAAGATTGTCGAGGACAATGAAAACTGATGTGGTGACGAAACGAATCTCATAACGATACTAAAACAAACGAGATACGTATCAAGAACAATATTGACGATATCGAATTGAAATAATGAATAATGAGATGTGAAACCTTATCGGACTCGAGAACGATTGGAAGGGATGAAGGTTATGATCTCAGAGTGTTTTTTTAAGCGTATGACGGCTAGGGTTTAAGAAAAGTATAGGATCTGAAATTTTGGTTAAGAAGAACATATATATAAAAGGAAGAAAAAAAATGGTTTACGCTGAAACAAAAACATGGCTTTTCATTTTGCACAAGTAAAGGGCTTTTCCTATAAGAAAAATGATGGGCCAAATACATGGGGGTTTTATTTTGCATGCATGGATTATATCCATATATTTTTTCTTTTTCGTTTTCTTTTAAAATTTAGAAAATACAAATCAAACACGAATCGAACCACGACCGAATCAACGAATGACTCGAATAAAATTAAATAAAAATATTTAATAATAATAATAATAAATTACCTAAACCTCGACGGAATGCAAAATTTAAAATAAAAATATAAAAAACAAATAATTCAAAAATACGGGATATTACATTCTCCTCGACTTATTAAAAATTCGTCCTCGAATTTAACACGATAGCAGAGACATATAAAATTAATTATAGGACATATAAAATCACTCGTAACTCAAAAAAAAACGGAGCAATGCATCCCCAACAGAATGAAGAAAACAATTACTCATCACAATTTCTGAATCTAAAAATCGCTCAACGATCGATGAACAACCCAACGTAACCCAAATTAAAAGCCGCATAACTCAACTTAAGCAAAACATAACCGCAAATGCAAATGATTTAACCAACTTTTATCCAAGGTGATTCTACCACAATGACAACTGAGGAGAGTCAAGTTAGACGAAACATAATTAAACCGAAAACACGCTGAAAATCTTATGGACATTCTCCCTAATTTATAGAATTATAACTTCGAATAGAAAATTGAATCGAAAAATTGATAGATTACCACACGCATACACGAAAAAATTTCCGAGTTCAACAATTTGATACCTCAAGTGGCTCCCCAAACATTACGAGTGAATGAATTAAAATTTATTTTCTAACTGGGAAACCAACACGCTATAAGAGGAAAATTTTTGAAAATAACAGGCTTAAGTCTCAAAGATTACCAAAGCAACACTACACGTGTAAGAACAATCCCAAAATTCAAATCGTAATCTTACTAAGCCAAACTCCAATGCTGCAAACCGAAACATACAGACACTCTCACTGAAAATAATCTTACATCCCTTAACGCATACGCCCTATATCACTTATAGTGGTCACAACACCAATTACCTCATATGAGAATACTTAATAGCAAATCAAAATGTCATCCTGATTAAATATATTCTCACAAAATAGCGGCTGAAAACCAAAACGCCACTAGAATCGTCTCGGTTCAACCAACTAAAAATCAGCTCGGCAATACCGTCAACTTCGCGAATCAAAACGTAAGAAAACACATAAATTTATAAGGACAACATAACTCAAACTTCTGACAACAAAATTTTCATCCTCAAATTTTTTTCAATCACTATAACCTCGAATCCTACAGAAGATCATTTAGATCAAATCACAATTAATCAGATTATTGGTTATGCTCAAAATAATTTTTTTCTAGAAAATGGCTTCCCGTAAACACAAATATATAATAACACCATCCGCCTTTAATTTGAAATCAGTAGCACCTCAAATTTTAAATTTCATTTTCAACCGAAAATAATTAACCCGTTGAAAAATCCTTTTGTTCGTAAACGTGTCAACATAATAAAACACTCTCAGTTTGAAATTATAATCGAACCTTACTTTCAAAATAATTTCAAGATTTTTATAAAATAGTTCATTTAGAAAAATTTAAAATTCGCTTTTAAATCAAAACTGGCAAAAGTTTCATCACTTCTCAAAAGTTAAAATTTCACAAATAAGAATTTTTTTATTTATGAAAATTTTCATATATCAAAACTTTTGGACAAAAATCGAATCTGTAAAAACAAAATTTCTTTTAAATCTTTCAGTATAAATAAATACGCAGAGCATAACCAATTTCCTTAAATAAAAATAAAAAATCCTCAAATTATATACTCTAAGCTGACACAATTCTTTAATCCGAACTCAATATTTTTCCGCACTTACCACAACTAAACTTCGGGTACAACCTTGTAACCATAGCCCTTCATTATCAAATACGAATACTCCAACAATATAAAACAAATTCTTACAATGCAATTCCTCTTAAATTACCACTGTCATCACAGAGTATTGTCTAGATACTAACCAAAATTTCAAAACCGTTTGAAATTTATCAACTTTTAAACACCAATTTCATAATTTAACTCGCGAGTTTATAACAAAACATTTTTCTTTAAAAGTCTCACTGATAACATTTATTTTACATGATTGTGCGCCAGGGTGATGACAGCTCTCATCCCCAAAGACTTCCATTCAACCCTAATAATTTAATGCCGTGATGAATGTACTAAATGCATATATCAATTATGTAATGCTCTTTTAAATAGTGATCATACTCAATGCTAAATGCTGTTTCCTATTCGTGGCATTTCAAATGCATGTTCATGACATGTCTGGGCACAATTACGTGATAAATATATTTCAATTACTTTAACAAGTTAACATTTGAAATCAATTTTCCTTCGAAATATTTTCTAGACATTAAAATCCGTGAGACGTGCACTCGCCCATCTAGACATTTTTTCCCATCTCCATTATCCTAGTTCACCAATTTGCATCGTCATTAGCGAAATAACCCAACATTAACAAGGAAACTAAAATTTACCTAACAACAAATTTTCCCTCAAATCAAATTGAAAACTTTTCCAAAGACTTCAAAGCAACACGATCGCCTTCACAACTCCACCATAAGTTTCTGTATTTCACCGATCTACCTAATGAAATATACTCGTGTATTACTACACTGATCAACCTCGAACACAGTTTCCACATTTTATTTACAGAATGCCAACAGCCGAAAATCTCGATACTCTAATTTATCACAACGTGCCCGACCTAAAAACGCATAATGCTAAAAATCCTACGCACGAGACAAATGTTCACGAGTAGAATTATTCCTCCGGTGCTAAGTAATATAACTCAAATCACCCTCCTCTGACAAGGATAGATTCGTAATTCAAATCTACAAATAGCTCTCAAGAATCGTGATTCTCCTCAAATTCCTAGATGTTAAAATTAATCACCTCAATTTCCAGAGTTCAAATATTAAATCCGACTAAACCAAATAGGACATCTAAACTAATCGTAGGGTTTAAACAAAGGTTCGAATCGCACATCGACACCAACGCCAAAATTAAGCCAAGAAAACTAGCGAGCAACAACCTTCACGTGATACTCCACACAATGAGGCCAACGAGGACAAAAACTGATATGGCTGAACATAATCAAACACGAGAGACAAGAATAATAACACAGTAATATAGGTCAAAAATTGTTCACACATTCGAAAAGCACTTAAGCATCTTGCAGTAAGACAATTACTCATTACGGTAGATAACCAATATTAATCTCAAAGGATTGAGCATAGAACACCTTACAATGAATTTCTACCAACATGACAGTAACTTAAATATCCCAAAAATGACTAAAATTATTAAATCATGTAATAACATTTTCAAACCGTCAATTTTGAATAAAACGAATTGTGCTACTGATCAAAAGTACGCATTAAGACCAATTTCAAAAGATAAAATTTATAAAATAGATTTCAAGTTGATGTTGATGTTGAGCCTCACAGTTTTACAATTCATTTTCCGGAAGTCCCCTTTACAAAAATATGGTAAAAATTTGTTTCCAAATGCCTCAAATTAAAAATCATCGAGTTTGCCGAGTAATTACAACTTCCAAGCTCAACTCCAAGTTTGGGTGACCCAAGTCAAACCCGTAATTACCATGTGTAAAATGTATACAAAAAAATTTCAAATCCGGAAAAAAGCATTTTAAACAAATTACAATCCTTTCAAAATAGGAAGCTCGACGTCACTCAAATGACAACATCAGACTCATCACCCAAGTGAGAAAACAATTTTAACAACATTTTTATAAACATAAGCTTTAGTCAAAACTAGTAAATCGAGCATAAGACCAACAATACCAAAGTGTTGACAAATCAAAATATGGTAAAATTACAAAAGTAATATTAAATTGCTAAGACTGTAACACCTTTCAAATAACTTTTATTTCCAAACAATCATTTGAAAATACCAAGCTAGACGTAACATTCTAACTTTAATAATTCAAGAAATTCATTTTATTTCAAAAGAACAAACCCCTTTATCAATCCTTAGTCGAATATAAATTTTGAAATATGCTGATTTCATTTCACTGGTGAAATTATTGAAAATAATATATTAGGGTGTCATGTACAGACTAGCCATTAAACTATATGCGTCTAAACACAAGTTAGGCAAAAATAATTTTCTTAAGGCGGTCTAAAACCAATACGTGGCCAACAACGTAATTCACAAACGTGAAAAAGATTTTTCAAAAAAAAAAATCAATCAATCCCGAAACAATGTCAAGTCTGACAAAATATCATTTTTTAAAATCAAAGCTCTCGGCCAAAACCAGAAGTACTCAAAAAATAATTCAACGTTAACAATTTTTTTTATTAAAGGCATAAAACAGCCAAAAATTTATCACCCAGTGAAACGCATGAACAACATGATAAGAAAGTAATATCATGCCCAAGCATAAGCAAATTACCACAATAAAATTTGCCGAGAAATCAAATGCAATAGTAAACACCCAAGTGAAATAACCTCAACTTGATATAACACGACAATTAACATCCAAGTGAAATAAATTGTCAATCATAACATCAACACCAAATAAAGATTGACAGACATCACCTATAGGATGTAGGCTGAAAGTTTGAAAACGAAAGATGACGTTTTAAAAGACAAGACACGAATCCTATTTCCGCAGTAGTTCCTAAGACATAACCATACTTAACAGAGTAGACACATAGCATGCAAATGGCCTTGGTTTGAAACCAAAGCTCTGATACCAAGTTTGTCACGACCCATTTTCATGAATCGTGACCGACGCTGGGGTATGGGTAATGTAGTACCAAAATCCGTAGCTAGCCTTTCGGTTAAAATTCAATTATAATAAACCTGCAAGAAAACCAATGCTCGGGGGCAACCGAGACTTCAGCCTAATTCTAGCAGTTATAATATTCAACATTTATATAACATGCTTTCTCAATACTGGTCTTAAATAGGCTTATATAAATAATCCTGAATAATTATAACATTACCAAAACAATAATAATCCAATCGGACTAATCCAACAACATCAGAATAAAAAGACGTCTAGTTTACTACTGCGGTCTAAGAATAAAATAGTTTTACAGTTTATCAAAATAATGAAACCTCCGAGAAAAGTAAAGAACGGAGATCAGCTGACTCTCTCAAATCATAACCCTGGAAAATTGGGATAACAACGGGGTCAGATATACTGAGATGAGTTTATACCACTATTTATATTTATTAAGTGGAAAACCTTTAAAACCGTTTAAAACATTTAATAACGATATTACGATTAATAGTTGGAACCCTAATCCACAATTCTAAATAATATACATAATCCAATAGGCCTGATCCCGAGAGCTGAGCTACACCAAGTTACAACTGACCACACTTTTATCATATCCAGAGTCCCGAGAGCTGTGCTACACCGAGTTACTCTATTTGGTCCCGAGAGCTATGCTCACACCGAGTTACCACATGTCACAATATATACCTTACCCAGATCATTACCGGTGCGCACGCAGTCCTAATGATGCCCATTAGATAGCATGTTCCAACTAAGAGCCATAATATAAAAACAGTTCGAAATATACGTACAGAGCTTGCTAATCCACGTGATAACCAACAACCAACTAATCCTGGTTCGCCTCTGAAGCACGAACAGTAGTCGGGTCTAGACAATATAAAATAATTATTAAAAACAGACCCTAACTCTAGAGAGTACTAGACACCACATAGGATTAGCACAAATAACACGTCAGGATAAAACAATCTAGAACAACACAAAAATACCCAATAGGTAGAAACGCCCAATTTATACAAGTCTATCGAGTTCTTGCTTTAGAATCCAATTTACAATATTATTTAAAAATCTTTAAATAATAATAATTAACTTTCAAATAGTGGGTTAGCCGAGTTACCGATAACTACCAAGCTACCTCACATGTCGGGCGACTCAAATCTAACCCGACCCAAATATTTTATCAAAGTTATAAACCAGAGTTTATAGTTACAAAATAATGCTTATTGATAAAATAATATATAAATATCAAAACAGAACTCAATAGGTTAAAACACATGTAACCAATAGTTACCGACAAAATTTTCTTAGCTAAAATAGTTAAAAAAATAATTTAAAAGCTAAAATGCAATTCAGCTAAATTGACACGCTTAAACCCAAATTCTCAAAATTAACAATTACCCAAGTAATTATTCATTTAAAGGATTGTAATATAGTTAATCGTTTTTAAAATATAATAATAATAAATAAAAAACAATTTAAATTATAATCAATAATGATAGTAATTTTTAGATATAAAATAAAATTATCAAATAGAAATTTAGAAATTAAACGGTAGTCGAAAATCTATTTTTAAAATCAAATATGAATCAAATAAAAAATATATATAAAAAAATATATTAACTAATTGCCATAAACAAATGACCATTAACTTGAATATTAGCTACTGCCAATATCACTCTACCGAATTAAACATAGCAGCTCAACCAAATTTACTCTCAAAACAAAGAAAGACAAGAGCCACACAAATGATCCAACCAATAACAACAATGAACCAAACCATAATCAAATTTGTTAAAGAATATGAAGAGTCATATCCATGAATATCCATGCCGCCACTGATTAAGCAGCGACTGGAAACTGTGTTTAGTCGCCAAAAAATTTATGCAGATCCAAAGAGGAAAGAGATAGAATTTCAAGTTGGCGATAATGTTTTCTTTAAGTTGTCAGCTATGAAGGGTGTTTTTTGTTTTAGAAAGAGAGGCAAGTTGTCTCCAAGGTATGTGGAACAAAACAAGATCATAGAACGTATAGGTAACTTAATCTGGTTACTAGCTACAAATGAACTCTCAAATTTGTAACAATGACCAACAAGCTTATAAGTTAGATCTACCGTCAGATATGTCGCAAGTTCATCTTGTGTTTCACATATCGATGATGTGAAATTATATCGCAGACCCTTCTCATGTGATTCAACTGCAAGCTGTGGAAGTCAATGAGGAACTTTCTTACGAGGAGCAACCTATTAAGATAGTAGATACTCAAATGTAGAAACTTCGTACTAAGGAGATTCCTGTGGTGAAAGTGTTGTGGAGGAATCATTCTGTGGAGGAATTTACATGGGAGACGGAGGCGAAGATGCGTTAGCGATATTCTTACATGTTTCTACATTTGGTTTTGTAAGTTTCTTCTAGACCCTAAACTCTGTATCTAGTAACATTTCTCCACAACTACTCCACTTTTCTAGATTCATACTTCCTCTATCAATCGTCTCCTTGTAATACTCTCGAATGACTTCGATAGTGTCTTCGCGTTATTTCCATGCTTAATTGTAATACCCCGTAAATTTAAAGGACTAAATTATACCACGTAAGAAATAATTAATAGGACCGGGAGAACGTAAATTAAATTTAAGGATAAATTTAATATATAGTGTTTCCGGAAGTATAAAATAGTAATAGAAGTTAAAATATAAAATTTGGATATTTATATTTTATCTAATGGGAATTAAAAAATGCATATAAATTAAAATAAAATAATTTATAAGTCCCGTGTGAATATTTTTTGAGTCAATATTCACGGAATATTCTATCAAGTTACTCCTAAAATTTTATAAGATTTGGAGATAAAATTTAATTAAGTGGGACTAATTTAACCCTAATAGATCTTAAATAATTTATTGTCTGTTTTAGTTACGGACGAGTATTTAAGAATTTGGCTTAAAGTAAAGCGTGAATCCCTAAGGACTAGTTTGTCAATTGACAAAACTATATAAATGAGAAATTCAAATGAAAGTTTCACTTGAGCACAGAAACTCAAAACCTAGGTTTTGGCTTCAGAGCATTTGCTCTCAATGCGACGACGGTAGATTTATCGTTTTCAATCCGATTTCTCGTTTCTAACTCGAATCTCTTTGGTAATTCGTTACTAATCGAAGTAATAACCATTATTTTGAATTCGGTTCTATAAAAATTGGATTATATTTGAATATATTTCGGTTACCGTATCAAATAGATTGTATACTTATTGATTTTACGTTTTGATTCGAAATTGAGTTGTTTGGAGTATCGATTACTATTTGGAATCCGAATTTTCTGTGTAAGCACGTCGGAAAGCCCTAGGGGAGTACCCCGTGGCTGTGCAAAACGCACAGCCAAAGGATCTGTGCTAACGAACATGGATGTTGACTTGACGGCATTCAAACGATTTTCTCTTGTTTGATTAGTACGCCCGAATTTGATTCAAATGGACTTTTAAATACAAACCAAGACGTTTAAGGGACTAAAAAGGACATGGAAAATTAAGGGCATTCGATTAATTAAAACATAGAGATGTTTTAATTAGGTCCTCTATTAATCAAAGTGATTAATAATTAGAGGCCTATAAGTTCATATCGAGAACAAGAATAGACTGTATGCGTTATATGTCTATTAATGTCAATAGAGTCAACTCTTTAGAGTCATAATTCTTATTTCATGTGTGTTTTAACAATTGTTTTCTGACTAGATCCGACGAGCCAGCGTGCTAGCGAACCAGGAGAGTGGAGGGTGACCGAAAACTATTTTATGGATAACGGTTTTGTGAGTTCGCATATTTACTTCTGAATATTAATGTCAAAACGTTTATAACTCAAAATTTTATTAAAATGCATTGCATAGAGTCGATTTGAAACCGATACAGATCCATTACTGATAACTAGTGATCTTGAATCGTGGCTAGCTCCGATGGACACTTCAAGGCCGTACCTACAAGGCACAAAACAACCGTGAGAAGGGTGCCGGAGGGGGATTCCGGAAAACCACTCCGACGGTCTAGTCAGTAGCTGTTTTAGTGAGAGAAAGAATAAGAAGTGAAAAGTGGTTGAGAGTTTAGAGAGAGAAAGAGAATTAACCTTTTTACCTACTTTTTCCTAGCCTTTTATACTATGTGTGTTGTTCCTCTTTGTCTGGCCGACAGACCTGATTTTGTTCTCTTTGTCTTGTGCAGATGTTGTCTAGAATGTCAGGGTACGTTCTGACAAGTTTGTCGTTGTGTCTGGTTGAGGGTAAACTCGGATGGCACCGAGGCGGTGTACATGTTGTTCGGTTCGGCCGAGATGGTACCTTTACGTGTGGCGTTCGGTGACCGAGATGGTATATATGGTGTTCAGTTCGGCCGAGATGGTACCTTTACGTGTGGCGTTCGGTGACCGAGATGGTATATATGGTGCTCGGTATGACCGAGGTGGTAACTTTACATATCTTGTTCGGTGGCCGAGATGGTATATGGTGTTCTGGATGATTTAGTTGGATTGGTTTCTTGTCGTGATCTGCCCGGTTTGTGTGCTATTTCGGGTTTGTTCCTTTGTGTTGTTATCACAAGTCCCCCCCCTGCTTGTTCGGATATTTATGTACGAGACTGGTATGGGTTAGTTGGGTCTTTTTGGTTTGCTTTCTTCCTTAGTACGCTTTTTGGACACGTGTCCTCTCTTTAATGACGTTGCTTGACATCTGGTATCCACTAGCACATTTATTGAGGTGTCGTTTCAGTTGCCCTGTTTCGGTTCTTATAAAAAGCCTTTTCTTTTATTTGCTGATTTTCTTTTCTCTCCTTTTGCTCTCGTTTGTCTTTCCTTCGTTGGTGTCTACTTTCGTGTTTTTGAAGATATTCATTAGTAAGTTGCCTATTTTCTTTGGTTTTGATCTTGTTTATTGCTATTTCTTCATCTTTTTTCTGTTTGTTCTTCGCGTTCTTGAGTGTTCTTTCTTCTGGGTTAGTATAGGTGGGTTGTTGATTGTTTGATTTTGTGTTTATACTTTTTCAAATAATGTCTTCTGTGGAGGATTCCCAGAATGATTTTGTGGAGATTGTTGATGAGGAGTGTAACTCGGACGGGTGTACTTCGGGGGGAAATAAATCAGAGGCCGAGCCTTCTGACTCGGCCAAGGGGGAGTCCGTTGAGATCCTTCGTAAGGTAGAGGATGTAGGTTGTTCGGAAGCGACCTCCTTTGTTAAACCGAGACGAGCTAGGCCTAGGAGTAGTAAGACTGCTGAGTCTCGGAGAGTTAGGATGGAAAACGCTTTCGCCGAGATGAACCAGGGGTATTTAGATTATCTCGTTTCTCAAATAAACCTTCGTGAGGGGTATCGGTTTGAACTGTCCCCTCCTAGTCTAACAATAAATGATCTGGCTGGGCCAGATTATATAGTGGTGAGTGTGGAACACCTTCATTCGGGTGTTCGTATTCCTCTTCAAACCGATTTAGTGGCCTTTTTAAAATTTTATAATATGCCTCTTAGTCAGTTTCACCCGAATGGTATTAGGCATTTCTTGTGTCTTCGTCGGTTATGCCGACGTCGTAGGATTCCTTTCTCGGTAGAGCTGTTTGCCAGTATTTATGGTCTTATTTTTGGCGGTGCCTATGATTTTTCTACTTTCAAGATTCTTAAATCGGAACCTAGGCATGTAATAGAGAAAGTGTCTACTTCGGTTAAGAGGATTAGGGAGGATTGGTTTCGGATCTATCATCCCACCGCCTTTGCCGACTTGCCGCAGCGGTGGTTATGTGCCTCTCCCGTGACTCTGTTGAGGCGGGATGCTGCGGGGAATGAGAACCATAGGCTTCTCCAGGACGTTTTGAAGACGACTGGTCCCATAAATACTTACTCCCTTATACCGAAACTGCCTATTGTTAAATTTGACCCGAAGCGGGAAGGTTGTTCTCGGTTTTCTGTCTTGCTTTATTTTGGTGTGTTGTTTTTTATTGGTGTGCTAATATATATATATTTTTTTGTGTTTGCCAGTGTTTAACATGAGTGCTTTTAACGCTGCTCGGCGGAAGGGTGGTGGTGCTGCTGCTAAAGGTTCTACTGCTAAAGGCAAGGATGAGCCAAAACCGGTGGGAAAAACCATAACCCCGGCTATTCCTTTGGCTTCCGTGCCTCCTCCTGCCAAACCGATGAAGCGAAAAATTTTGGATAAGGGGAAGGCGCCCTCCTTGGCTGCGCCAGTGAAGGATGATGTGGCTTTCGTCGGCGGCACTGACGTTGTTGTGGGTTTGAGTGTACCCGAGAAGGAGAAGACGCTGTCTCCTCCGAATAAAAAAGCCAAACTGGTTGAATCGGGGGCTACTCCTGCTGCTCAGGATGAAGTGAGGCTGTCTCCTCGGTTTCTTGCCCGTTATCTGAAATCCAAGTCGATGGAAGATTCTGTTGATTCTTTATCGACTTCGGTTTTTCTGGGGAAGATGGTATCTCTTCCTCGGGACCGGGAGGCGCTGGCGGCCACTTCGCCCAAGGATTTTCTTGACACCAGCGTGTCCCTTTCTTTTCAGGTATGTCTTTTCTGATAATAATTTTGGGTTTTATTTTAAGAAATTTTATTAACTTTTTGGTCGGTTTATGCAGTTGATAAACCATCTTCTGGGCGCACGGTCCTTTCAAGAAGACTTGACTGCTCAAGCTTCCTTGGATCGGGAGAAGCTGACCACGGCTGTTGCTGATTTGGAGAAAGAGCAGATTCAGAGGGCTAATGTTGAGTCCGTCTTGACGAGCAACACCGAGAGCTTCAATGCTAAGATTGAGAAGCTGAGCGAGGAGGTCTCTCTTTTGAAGAAGGAAAAAGCCGAGCTTGCTCTTGCGAAGGAGGCTTTTGATAAGGAGAAAGAGCAGCTTCGGGAGCAGCTAAACGAGGCTTTTGAGAAGGAGAAGGCTGCCTTTCAGGAAACGATAGAGGGTCATCATAAAAATTACATGCGTTTGCATGACATTCTCGATGATACCACCAAAATCGTGGAAACTCAACGGGACGATATGATGAGGGAGTTTGCTCATCTAACCGATGCCATGGATGATGACCTGAAGGAGCGTGTTGGGCCGCTTCTCCGAGCTGATGTTGATCCTATTTGCCTGTATCTTGACATGGAGGGCATGTATCAGAAGATTCAGGATGAACGAAATCTTGCGAAGGCAAATGAGGTGGCTGATGCCGAACGATGTGCTGAGGAGTTTGCTGCTGAGCTGAGGAGAGAGCTTGAAGATGGTGCCCCTCTTGTTAGGGATGATTTGCCGACTCGTGGTGCTGATGATGGTCTGACCGAGAAGACAGATGTTGTTTTGATTGAGTCGGCTGATGTTGTTGTTCCGCAGAGGGATGCTGAGAAAAACGATGATGTTGTTATTACCTCGTCTCCGACTGTGCAGCTTGAAGTTCGTCATTATGAGGAAGCTGGTTTAAGCGAGAATGATGGGACTTCCTCCGGGGCTGGCTTGTCGGTTCCGGAGCATGTTAGTAATGCTGTAATAGATTAGGATCTTTGTTTTGTAACGAATTTTTGCCAAGTAATATATCGGTTTATTTTTTGTGAAGTGTGGTGTTTCTTTTCTTGACAAGTAATAGATCGGTTTTCCTGTTTGTTTTGAGTTGTGTCTTCGTCTGGTTTTAAGCACTATCCTTTAAAATATGGTCCTACTCGGTTTTGATTTATAGTTTTGATTTTTGTTAAGCTGTGATCTAATTCGGTTTTAAGCGATAGCTTTGAATTTTGTTAAGTTATGACTTAACCCGGTTTTAAGCAATAGCTTTGAATTCTGTTAAGTTATGACTTAACTCGGTTTTAAGCAATAGCTTTGAATTCTGTTAAGTTATGACTTAACTCGGTTTTAAGCAATAGCTTTGAATTCTGTTAAGTTATGACTTAACTCGGTTTTAAGCAATAGCTTTGAATTCTGTTAAGTTATGACTTAACTCGGTTTTAAGCAATAGCTTTGAATTCTGTTAAGTTATGACTTAACTCGGTTTTAAGCAATAGCTTTGAATTCTGTTAAGTTATGACTTAACTCGGTTTTAAGCAATAGCTTTGAATTCTGTCAAGTTATGACTTAACTCGGTTTTAAGCAATAGCTTTGAATTCTGTTAAGTTATGCTATGGTTTGACTCAGTTTTTCTTTTCTTTTTGTTCTTTATTAATAGGGGAAAAACTTGCATTTTGGGCCTACAGCCGACTTTGACCTAAATGCAAGTGAAAAAACCCCTGACAGACTCGATTAACTGAATGTTGTCTACTGGTAGAATCTTTTGAGAACTCTGGCATTCCAGGTTCTTGGTAGGTCTCTTCCGGACATGTAGGTTAAGTGATAGGCTCCACCTTTTCCCACTTTCTTTACTTGGTAAGGCCCTTCCCAATTAGCTCCGAGCTTGGAGATGCCTGCGTTTCCTCTTGCTATATCAGCTCGTCGTAGTACCAGGTCGCCTACTTCAAATGTCAAAGGTTTGACTCGTTTGTTATGATATGTTGCCATCCTTTGTTTGTATGCTTCGATGTGCATTAATGCTTGATCTCTTCTTTCTTCTAGCAGATCGAGGCAAATTTTGGTGTTTTCTTCGTTTTGTTGTTCGTCGAAGTATTGTACTCTGATGGTGGGCATGCCAATTTCGACTGGTACCATTGCTTCGCACCCATAGGTCAAACTGTATGGTGTTCTTCCTGTGCCAGCTTTTGGGGTGGTTCTGTATGACCATAGTACGTTGTGTAGCTCGTCGGCCCATCGACCTTTAGCTTCGTCGAGGCGTTTTTTCAGGCCATTAACAATGGTCCGATTGGTGACTTCTGTCATTCCGTTGCTTTGTGGGTGGGTGACCGAAGTGAACCTTAGGTCAATTCCTTTTTCCTTGCAGAACTCTCTGAAGTTTTTGTTGTCGAACTGCTTTCCATTGTCGGTTATGATGGTTTTTGGAATCCCAAAACGACAGATGATTTCTCTTCGGACGAAGCTTCGAACTCGCGCTTCTGTTATGGTGGACACAGCTTCGGCCTCTACCCATTTTGAGAAGTGGTCAACTGCTACTATCAGGAATTTTCGCTGTCCACTTGCCGTTGGAAAAGGCCCGACAATGTCTATTCCCCACATGCTGAATGGCCAAGGGCTTACTATTGGGTTTTGTTCCGCTGTTGGCTGATGGTGGACGTTTTGGTGGTACTGACATTTTTCGCATTTTTGTACCAGGTTTGCTGCGTCTTGTGCCAGTGTCGGCCAGTAGTAACCTTGTAAAACAACTTTTCGGCAGAGAGCTAGATGCGAGATGTGACTCCCACATATACCTTCGTGTATCTCAGCCAATACATATTTCCCTTCTTCTACTGTGAGGCATCTGGACCAGGGGTGTGAGAAGGATTTTTTGTACAGAGTCCCGTCTCGGTATGAGAAGTGTGGTGCTCGGCGTTTTACTTTCTTTGCTGCTTTGTTATCTTCGGGCAGATTCCCATTCTCGATGTATGAAATGATGTGTTCCATCCACTGATCTAAAGGGTTTATGAGGAATGTGGCTTCAGGATTTTGGATACTGCTGAAGTTTTGAACTGAGCATGGTATGCTCGGCATTATCTCTCTGGATGCTCCTGCCTTTGCTAGTGTGTCTGCTTCAGTGTTTTCTTCCCTGGGTATTTGCTCCAACTCCCATTTCCCGCCTTCTTCGGTAATTTTTGTAAGTAGCTCTTTCACCCGGTCTACGTATTTTTTCATGTCTGGGTCTTTCACCTCGTATGTCCCGAGTACCTGATTAACCACTAGCTGAGAGTCACTCTGGATTTTGACATATTCAGTCTTCACTACTGTAGCCATCCTTAGCCCATTTATCAAAGCCTCATACTCTGCTGCATTGTTGGTTGCTGGGAAATTTAGGTGGATTGAGTGTTGCATTTTGATTTTGTGTGGTCCTCTTAGTATTATGCATGCTCCGGCTCCGGTTATATTTGATGCCCCATCGACCTGTAGTGTCCAGCTGGTAAGACCCTTGTCTACCTCGGTGGGTTGGTCGTGTGTTGTTGTTTCGGCTACAAAGTCGGCTAAGATCTGGGCTTTCATTGCTGTTCGCGGCTCGTATTTGATGTCGTACGATCCTATCATGACTGACCAATTGATTAGCCGTCCTGATGTTTCCGGTCTTGCCAGTGCTTTTCGTAGGGGTTGGTTTGTTCGGACTACGACAGTGTGAGCTTGAAAGTATCTTTTTAGCTTTTCCACTGTTAAAACCAATGCGAGTGCAAACTTCTCAATTTTACTGTATCGGATCTCGGGACCTTTCAACACCTTGCTTGTGTAGTATACCGGCTTTTGCTCAGTCAATTCCTCCTTCACCAGTACAGATGCCACTGTTTCATTAGTGACACTTAAGTATAGGTATAGTACTTCTCCGGTTTCCGGCCTTCCGAGCAATGGTGGTGAACTCAGGAATTTCTTGAGTTCTTCGAAAGATTGTTGACATTCATCGGTCCACTCGAACTTTTTTGCATTTCTCAATGTTTTAAAGAATGGGAGACATCTTTTGGCCGAGTTGGACACGAATCGACCGAGGGCTGTGATTTTTCCATTTAGCTTCTGAACTTCTTTAGCTGATTTTGGCGCCTTCATATCTAGGATTGCTTTTGTTTTTTCTGGGTTTACCTCGATACCCTTCTGGGAGATGAGATATCCTAGGAATTTTCCTGCTGGGACTCCGAAGGCGCACTTGTCTGGATTTAGCTTGAGTTTGTATTTTTTTAGCTTTGTAAAGACTTCTTCCAAGTCTCTCGCATGATCTTCTACTTTTTTGGACTTGACGATGATGTCGTCTACGTAAACTTCCATATTGCGACCGATCTGGTCTTTGAACACGAAATTCATTAGACGCTGATATGTTGCCCCTGCATTTTTTAGTCCGAATGGCATTTGTTTGTAGCAGTATGTGCCGTTGTCGGTAACAAAGCTTGTTTTTTCTTCATCGTCTTTGTGCATTGGGATTTGGTGGTATCCTTGGGCTGCGTCTATGAACGAGTACACTTCGTAGCCGCTGGTTGAGTCGACCAACTGGTCGATGTTTGGCAAGGGGTAGCTGTCTTTTGGGCATGCTCGGTTTAGATCTGTGAAATCTATGCACAGTCTCCACTTTCCGTTCGGCTTTTTTATGAGCACGACATTGGATAGCCACTCCGGATAGTATACTCTTCTGATGAAACATGCCGCTAGCAGTTTGTCTACCTCGGCTCTCATGGCGATCTGTCTGTCTATTGCGAAAGCTCTTTTCTTTTGTTTGACTGGTTTGTGTTTTGGGTCGACATTGAGTTTATGTGATATTATGGCCGGGTCGACTCCCTCTATTTCGCCTGGTGTATTGACAAATTCGACTTCGTTTCTGATCAGCATGTCGGTTATTTCCTGTTTTACTGGCTTAGGTAGTTCTGCGCCTAATTGGACCGATCTTGGTGTTATACCTGCCAGGCTAACTCTTTCTATCTTTTTGTGTGGTTCGAGCTTTCCTTCATCCGAGTCTGGTATCTCCATTGTTTCAATGGCTAGTGTCTCTGATACCGCTTCCATCGATACCAAGTAGCACTGCTTGGCTATGTCCTGCCTTCCCCTGACTGTTACTACTCCTTCCTCGGTTGGTATCTTCATACACAAGTATTTAATGCATGTGACCGCTCCTGTGCTGTACAACATAGGTCGGCCGAGTATGACGTTGTAAGCAAGTGGCATGTCAACAACCATGAACAGTGTTTTAAATTTCTTAGTGATGCCGACCAGGCCTCCTTCTTTGGATCCGTTTTCTTTCCCCAGCTCTACCGTTAATTCTGCTACTCCTTCGGCTTGTACCGGTGTTCCCCCTAGGCCAACTAAGGGGGTTTTGACTGGTTTAAGATTCAGTATTGAGCAGCCGATTCCGAGGTATGCCTGTTTCGTGATTAGGTTAACTGAGCTTCCTTCGTCTACCAATTGTCTCATCACCCAAAAATTTTCTATCAAACCCGAGATTACCAGCGGGTCCTGGTGAGGAAAATCTATTCCTTCCCCGTCAGTTGGACCGAAGCTCACTTCTGGCATAGTTTTCGCCATTGATATGTTCATTACCATCTTCTGCCTTTTCCGTCTTCCTCGTTTATATTCTGGGTCCGTCATACCGCCTGCTATTGTGTTGATTACTCCTGACACGTTTTGTCTTTTTGGTGGCGGTGCTTCCTCTCTTTTTCCATTGTTATCCCTTTGGTTTCTTCCTCCCGAGTTGTAATTTTTGCTCTGTGCTACAAAGTCTTTTAACCGACCGACTTGTACCAAACGGTCGATTTCTTTTTTCAAGCTTCCGCATTCGTCGGTAACATGGCCGTGACCGTCATGGAACTGACAATATTTTTTTCTGTCTCCTTCATATTGTAGTTTGGGTGGGTATCTCACTGGCTCATTGTTATTTTGTATCCACATCAAGATGTGTGATCTCGGGGTATTGAGTGGAATGAAAGCTTGGTCTTCTACTTTTACTGGTCGGTGTGGGTCTGCTCGCGGCGGACCGGCTTGTTGTTGGTTCCTTGGTCCGAATCTATCGTGCCTGGCACTTTGATCGAAGTTAGGCCTCGGTGTTCGGAACGATGTTGTAGTTTGTGCGGCTTTTCGCCGCTGTTCTTCGTCTAAATTTATGTAGTTCCAGGCTCGGTCCATTAGCTGGGAGTAAGTTTGTACCGGGTTTGTTATCAGGTTGTCCCGGAAGGCCATCATTGTTGTGTTGTCTTTCATTGCGTCTATCACAGTATCATCATTCAAATTTCCCACTTCGACCGCTTCTGCGTTGAATCGGCCGATGTAACTCTGCAGACTTTCTCCTGGCTTCTGGTAGCAGAGTTTTAAGTCACTGGACTTTTTCTTTCGTTGTATGCTCGGTGCGAAATGTGTTCGGAAAGCTCTTGCCAGCTCGTCGAAGCTTCGGATGGAGCCTTCTTTTAGGCTTTGATACCAGATGGCAGCTGGTCCTTTTAGGGTAGTCGGGAAAAGTTTGCAGACAGCCGCTTCGGACAAACATTGTACCATCATGACCACTTGGAAACAGCTCAAGTGCGTGATCGGGTCCCCTGTTCCATTGTAATCGTCTAACTGCGGTGTTTTGTAGTTTAAGGGGAAGGGTTCTTCTCGTATTTCTGCCGACAGAGGGTTTCCGATGTTCAGGAAGCTTGTGTTTCTCGGCTCTTTTCTTCTAAATTTCTCCATCTCGGTTCTGACCCTTTCGGTGATTTCTTGCTCCAGGTTCTTTTTCTTTGGGGAATCAGCACCCGAGCTGTGTACGCTCTCCTCGATCTCCACCCGTTTTAGTGTCTTTTTATGCCCCTCTGGAGTTTTATGTCCGGTCTGTGTTGGTTCTGGGTTTTGTTCTCGCGGATTTTTCTCGCGGTTTGCTTCCTCGGGTGTTTTTTGGCCTTGGTAGAATTCCTGTGGGTAAGGTGGTGCGGTTGGTATGTACGGCGGAGTGGTAGTGTTATCCTGGGTTGCAGTTGGGGCTGTTGGTCGAGTATGGACCTGTTGTACCTGTTGGAGGAAAGCTAGCTGCCGAGTATGAAATTCGATGTATTCTTGGATTTGTGCTGGCGTAGGATTTTGGACTTCGGGGATGGTTTGCCCAGGTGTGGGGGTGGCGTTCGGGGTGAATGTGAGGTTGATGGGGGTTACGCCTGGTCGTAAGAAGGTTTGAGTGGTTTGGTGCGTAGGGGTGGAGTATGATGTTGGAGGAACGTTACTCGACGACGGCATTCCCCACGGGTAATAAGTAGTAATCCCCGACATAGGGCTCGGGTGAACGCCCACCATCGATGTAGTGACCGGGCAAAACGAGCTTTCGCCACCAGCTCTTCTCGGTGGAGCGTTGAGTCCCTCTCCCGTTCTACTGCTTTGCGTATTATTGTCTCCGATTGCGGGATCATCTCCTTCTACTCTACTCATCCTATTAGTTTCCAAAAGGATAGAAAGGGGGAAGCTTTCTTATTTTCTTTCCCACAGACGGCGCCAAATGATAACTAGTGATCTTGAATCGTGGCTAGCTCCGATGGACACTTCAAGGCCGTACCTACAAGGCACAAAACAACCGTGAGAAGGGTGCCGGAGGGGGATTCCGGCAAACCACTCCGACGGTCTAGTCAGTAGCTGTTTTAGTGAGAGAAAGAATAAGAAGTGAAAAGTGGTTGAGAGTTTAGAGAGAGAAAGAGAATTAACCTTTTTACCTACTTTTTCCTAGCCTTTTATACTATGTGTGTTGTTCCTCTTTGTCTGGCCGACAGACCTGATTTTGTTCTCTTTGTCTTGTGCAGATGTTGTCTAGAATGTCAGGGTACGTTCTGACAAGTTTGTCGTTGTGTCTGGTTGAGGGTAAACTCGGATGGCACCGAGGCGGTGTACATGTTGTTCGGTTCGGCCGAGATGGTACCTTTACGTGTGGCGTTCGGTGACCGAGATGGTATATATGGTGTTCAGTTCGGCCGAGATGGTACCTTTACGTGTGGCGTTCGGTGACCGAGATGGTATATATGGTGCTCGGTATGACCGAGGTGGTAACTTTACATATCTTGTTCGGTGGCCGAGATGGTATATGGTGTTCTGGATGATTTAGTTGGATTGGTTTCTTGTCGTGATCTGCCCGGTTTGTGTGCTATTTCGGGTTTGTTCCTTTGTGTTGTTATCAATTACAACGTGTTACAGATCCATTACAACGTGTTTAAGGGCATTCGATTAATTAAAACATAGAGATGTTTTAATTAGGTCCTCTATTAATCAAAGTGATTAATAATTAGAGGCCTATAAGTTCATATCGAGAACAAGAATAGACTGTATGCGTTATATGTCTATTAATGTCAATAGAGTCAACTCTTTAGAGTTAGAATTCTTATTTCAAATGTGTTTTAACAATTGTTTTCTGACTAGATCCGACGAGCCAGCGTGCTAGCGAACCAGGAGAGTGGAGGGTGAGCGAAAATTATTTTATGGATAACGGTTTTGTGAGTTCGCATATTTACTTCTGAATATTAATGTCAAAACGTTTATAACTCAAAATTTTATTAAAATGCATTGCATAGAGTCGATTTGAAACCGATACAGATCCATTACAACGTGTTACAGATCCATTACAACGTGTTGCAGATCCATTACAACGTGTTACAGATCCATTACAACGTGTTATCTATTGGGCAACAATAGGACTCTGTGATCACCGGTATTAATAAATTATTGCATTGTCTTGCATGATAGTTAGGTCCTATGACCAGATGTTTGCAAAGCGGCCTAGACTAACGGGTTGTCCTGGGGAGCCAGTAATCCAATTTACGGCCCAACAACCTTACACGGAGTTAAGATGGCTGTGTCGTTGTGAGTTCACAATTCATCCTGTGTTAAACAAGTGAGCATAAATTATGGTGTTAACCATAGATAAACAAATTGGGTTTCTTCTAGGGTTTCATTTGGATCGTTCATTTGGCTGCACAAAGTTTGTTTACATGCGATTTCTGCTTTTATTAATATGCTTAACTATCTATGTGAATTCACTCATTTTTGACCCACGTTGATTTCCCTTTCACAGGTAAATGACATTTTGATGTGACCAGACTTCTAATTCTTTCTTCGAAGTTGTAATTATAAAAAGGTCACTCTAGAGCTGCAGGGTAGTTCTATCGTCGCACAGAAGTTCAATATTAAATGTTTTTAACTCTAATGTGAAACTACTACTAGTACCAATTATTTGGGACAAATGCATGTTTTATAAAAAGAGGGCTTTGCCAGTTGTTTCTAAAGAAACTTAGTTTTGATAAAAGCTTATGTTTGTATGACATGCTTTAACCGGTTACTTGATGTGTTAACTAGTATGCACCGCTTGCATTATTTTCGGACAGGGTTGTTTTAGGGTACGTGATGTGGACGCGTACTACCCCGAGTCCAAGAATGCAATCACATTGTTATGATTACATATTTGTTTAAAGGTTTTAAAATACTTGCGAAAAGAGATTGAGACATTTTATGTTTTCAAAACGCAAAAGGTTTTTACTGTTTTTCCTAGGCTTGCTATGGGTTTCAGAACAACCATTCCCTAGCGCCGGTCTCGACTCGAGTTTCGGGTGGAAATTGGGTCGTGACATTGATATTCAAGAATCTATTTCGAGTGGTCTAGATCATAGGCACACGTGTATCGCGGTATTATATCCCAAAAGGGAAGGCTGAGAACTTATGAAACATAAGAATATGTGTAGAAGACATGACTCGAATCCTATGTGTTGTAGTAGTTCCTATGAGTACCTATGACACTTACCCTATATTTCATTTCATGTATCAGGAAAGTTTTTAAATTCTCGAGTCCGAGAACCATTGCTCTGATACCAACTTTGTCACGACCAGATTTCCACCTAAATCTCGATCCGAGACCGGCGCTAGGGAATGGGAGTGGTGGCTCCAAAACCCGTAGCAAGCTAAAAAACCTTTATAAATTTTTGCAAATCAAGACCATGGCTCACGCATGATCTGTTTTTAGAAACCGTTAAAACTTTTTCTCGTTTAACAAAAACACATGTCTGAAAACGGGTTCTTAAAACCCAGATTGTAATTCAAGAAATAAGAGCGCGAACATCATCTCTTATAACGTGCCTGCTCTGTTTCCAATACAATCCTAAAATGCAAAAAGCGTGAAACCAATGTATCTCTCGAACAACTGGTTAAAAGAATTTTAGAAATCAGGCAGCTTTCAAACATATATCTTATAAAATAGTTCAATTCAGAGTTTATTAAAATAAGTTGAACTGTTGTAATCAGAAAGACAAACTTCCCGATATCCAACTACTTGCAGCTCTAGAGGTATGATGGACATTGACTTTCAAAATTATTGTGAGAGTTTGACCTCGTACTTGATTACTGGTCGGAAAATTCTGCAAGTGCAAAGAATCAATTGTAGCAAGTAATACTCTGAGTATTCCGAGGTCGAATCCACAATGACGAACTCTTTAAAATGTTATTTAATTTAACTTTTATAAAGTAACTGTTCTGTCAAGTTGATTTGGTTTTGAAAACAAATAATTAAATAAAGAAAAGTGAAGAATATTTTCGATAAAATATCAAGATTTAAAGCAACTAGGATTTCGGGGTTCACCATAGTTGAGGAAAAATTCTACCATAATTAATAATACATCTCAAAACCTTTTTCATGACAATTATTTCTAAAATATATTTGTTCTCTTCCAAGACACAAATGTGTGTTTAATTAATTATGGATATTTTCCAGTAACCATGTTAATTAATTAAACCCATTAAGCAAAATAATTAACGCCATTACAATTTCTTAGACATATTCTTATTCTAAGTAAATTATGTTTAATCTCTAGATCCGAATTCATGCTTCACGGTCAAGTACTTCACATGAATTCTAGGATAAAAACATTAAGGTGATCAATCTTAATATTCATGATTATCTCAAGAAGATTAAAGAAAAACCTTGTTTAAAACATTAATGAGATGTAATAATAAATAATCAAGAACTCCCCTCTAACTAGGCTACATTCATAATCCTAGTTTAAGGGTTTAGCAATCCATTGTCATATTGAACACAACAATGAAATTGTTACACCTCAAGAACATATAAGAAAAGAAGTGAAAATAGAATAATGGTTGAGAGAATTGTATTATAGAAAATGTCTACACAAATGTATGTGTGAGTGAATGAATATCTCTATACAAAAGTGCTCTATTTATAGGCCCAAAAATGAGTGATGGCCAAGCCAAGATTATCTTCCTTCCATAGTGAGCTTAAGTGATAATCAAGTTTGACATATCTTCTTGCCATAAAGAGTAGAAGTGATGATCAAGTCTTCTTTTCCTTTCCATAGTGAGTTTGAGTGAATCAAGTTTGACATATCTCATTTCCATAAGGAGTTTGATGGAAATCAAAGCTCATTTCTTTGAGAGCAAGTCAAGGAAGATCCCTTTTTGAGTGTGAATCAAGGTTATATCGACATGGAAGGTCTATGAGTGCTCACCAAGACCCCGGACTTCCCAAAAATGTCAAAACTGAAATTTCCAGGTCCTCAGCCGGTCTTTGGCCGGCTTGGAGGGTGTGGGCCGGCCCCGGGCCGGTCGAAGAGCTGTTTCACCCAAAACCACTGAATTTGGGCGATTCGATTCTTAGTTCGCAAGTGCTCTATCTTGGAGACCCATTTCAAGCCGATTCGAGTCCGAATTTGAACTTGGTTTCTTCATGAAAGTTGTAGATTTATCTTTTATCTTTCCATGAAATATTTAATCACATGATTTGGATATTTCTAGCTTGAGATATGACCATAATACGGAAATATGTCCGAATTTTCAGCTTTTCGATCTAAACTTTCAGCGATTGATTTAGCGGCTATGTTGCTTCCAATTGGACTTGATGCTCCATTATTCTTCTTCTTGGACTTAATAGAATCAATCCGGCTTGACTTTCACTTTATTTTTGCTCTGTTTATTCAATTATACTCCAGAAATGCTAAGTATTTACATTTTATATTAAAAAACTACAAAAAGGTAAAAATGAGTATAAAGCTCTCTATTTTACGCAATAAGAGACTAAAAATATGCAATACAAATGATCTTAAAGTGACGTAAAATAGAGACTTATCAAACTACCCCACACTTGAACAATTGCTTGTCCTCAAGCAAAATCAATTCAAAAAGTAAACTGAAATCACTATACACATTAATCATCAATTTTCAATTAACCCCTTCAAATTAAATGATTCACTTGCAAAACGTTTCAAGGCCAATTAGAATTTTTGCTAATTACAACACAAGTCAAAATTAATTATCAATAATGTACAAAAAATTTAGTTTAATCACAAACAACAAGTTGAATCATTATCCTCGCAAAATTTCTCTTTTGGCGCACAAGTGTTTGAGGTATAAAATTTCACTCAACGGAATGGTAAATAAGTTACCATAAGCTTGCTAAAACATCAAAAATCCACTATTTAGATAAAGTAAAACACAAATCAATGGGACTTTTATTGGGTTGTAATGGATTTTAGATATGGGTAGGATAGAAAAGGCTAGAGAAAGTTTTATTAAAGTTAAAATTGACTGCCTTTTTTCTTATTTCACCATTTCTATATTTTGTGCTATATTGAAATGCTCACTTTATTTCGAGTTCTTTTTTTTTCAAAGCAACTGATTTTGCTTCTTCTTTTTTCTCATTTTTTTTTCAAATATCTATTTTTTTTTTTTTGCTTTCTTTTTTCTCGATAATCTTTCTTTTCCTTCTTTTTCTCTTTTCATTTTCAGAATTTTTATTTGATTGAGCAATTTATTTTCTTTTCAACAACAAAGATTAATGGTGAAATAAACAGTCATTTTAACTTACGGGAGTGAAAGAAGGATATCAAAAACGGAAATGGATTAATCGGTGTGAATAATAAAAAAATGGTTTAGGCTCAAAGTTGGTTTATCTAATGGTGAATTGTTTTTTAGGCTGAAAGAAAAGGAAAAATTGGGATTAATCCTAATTGCCCATATCATCTCTATGCTATAATTTATTAACAAGTGTCACATTGTATGTTAGAGCAAGTTCTGAAAAACAGTCTTTACAATCAGATCACTCAACAAGAATTGAAGCATGAAAAATATGCTTTTAGGCTCGAAATCTCTCCAATTTGGTTAAGTGTATGATTCAACAAGTTAAATGTGGCTTTACTAAAAGTTTGGCACCTTACAGGATAATTAAGTAAAACCGTGTATAAAAAGTTTTTCTTTTAATTGTCCTTTACTCAAAATTACAAGTCAACTATCTAATAAGAAGGTCAAATTTACAATTTAATTAAAGAGATATAGATTACAAATTTACTTTATTAAATAATTTTTCTTGAAAATGAACAATTTATTCAAAACAAATTTTTTTTGTTCGATCGATTTTACCCACCCCACACTTTAAGAAACACATTGTCCTCAATGTAAAAGAAAGAGAAAAACTAAAAGAAAGGAGAATAAAATCTTCCCTTTTTAGACGACAACGAATTCCACCAAAAAAACTACTAGCCGATCTCTTCTTCCATGACAATGTTAGAGTCAAAGGTCGGGTCAAAACCAGTTGTGGGCCTCAAACATTTTTTTTTTATTTTTTTTCTAGTGACACGGCCAGCCCTTGACCGGCTCATGTAAACAGGCCGGCTGAGGACCGGTTGAGGTATTGAAAGTTTTTTTGATTAAAAAAATCGTACTTGCATTTCTCGGCCGGCCCTTGGCCGATTCTCACACCCATGCCGGCTGAGGGTCTGTCAGAATTTTTTGAAATCTTTTGTTTTTTTTTTACATGTGGAAAATTCTAAAACAAGAATGCAACCAAATTTAGTAGATAAACGTACCTTAATGATGTTAGGTTGTCTCCTAACAAGCGCTTTATTTAACGTCATGGCTCGATGTATCTTACCTTCCTCACTCGAAGGTCATGACACTTATGTCCTCTAGTTGGTCACATTTGTAGCAATGTCTTTTCTTTTGACCATTGACTAGAAACATGTTTCTCTCTTTCTTGTCAATCTCTAATAACTTGTCTTTTACTGTAGAATTCAGGTTAGCAGACATAGCCACAAAACGAATATTATTAGCTCTTGAAACCACACGTTTCCAATAAGAGGCGGTTTCAGTGTATCTTTAGGTGATATTTTTCTTGAAGGCTTAATCTTTGGTTTTTCTTTACAAAATTCTTTAAATGTAGTTTTGTGTTTGATTTTTTTAAATTTATCACCATCTAGATTAGGCACTACATTATTGATTTCTCCCACCTCATTTTTTTCTTTCAAATTCATAGCTAAACATGCTTCTAGTGGCTCTTTGATTAATTCTTTTATAGATGTTTCATTCACAATTTCACCAATTATGTCAACTCTATAGCAAGAATCCATGATTTCAGATTTCTTTAAGGGTGTACTTATGTTAAATTCTTCTCTTTCCTCTCCCACCCTTAAGGTTAGCATACCACTTTTAACATCAATTAATACTCCTTCTGTGGCCAAGAAAGGTCTCCCTAAAATAATTGATAAATCCACTTCATCATCCATATCAAGCACTAGAAAATCAGCTGGTAAAAATATTTTACCAACTTTTACGAGCAAATCTTCTACTATGCCAAGCGGTCGTTTGATATATATGTCCGCAAGTTGTAATGAAACCGTAGTAGGTTTCATCTCGGTTATGCCTAGCTTCCTCACAAACGACAGTGGAATCAGGTTGATGCTAGCACCTAAATCACATAAGCAATTAGAAACATCAACATTACCAATAGTACACGGAATAGAAAAACTCCCTGGTTCTTTCAACTTTGGAGGTAATTTCTTTTGCAATCTTGCACTGTACTCCTCAGTCAATGTCACTGTTGCATACTCCTCCAATTTGTTCTTGTTGGAAATGATCTCTTTCAAGAACTTTGCATGTGATGGTATTTGTGATACGGCTTCGGAAAAAGGAATGTTGATTTGAATTTTCTTAAAGATATTGAGAAACTTTTGAAAATTCAACTCGTTTATCCTCTTCATTTGCCGCTGAGGGTATGGAATTGGAGGCACATATGCCTTGACTTTTGGTGGAGGTTTTTATCCATGGGACTCTCTTCTACCACCTTATTTTTCGCTCTCTCATTTACAACAACCGATTCTTCCGCCTTCTTTTCTTTTGATGCTTTATCAACTTCGTTCTCGCCTATTAAAGAGATTTCCATAGCTCTCTCCTTGGGATTTGTCTCGGTGTGGCTAGGGAATTTTCCCTTTTCTCTTTCAGCAACCTTATTTGCTAAGTTCCCAGTTGAAGCTCCACATCATGAATGGAAGATTGAAATGATTGTTCAATCTGGCTAATCCTTTGCTCCATTTTATTGTTATGTCCATTCTGATTTTCCATGAATTGAACCATCATCTCTTCGAGAGAAGGTTTATTCTCTTGTAGTGGAGGTGGAGGTGCCGGTATATTATGGTGAACTTCGGATGGTCCTTGCAGCTTAACGTTGTTCGAATCTCTCCATAACAAATTTGGATGATTTTGCCACCCTGGATTGTAAGTGTTCGAGTACGGGTCGTTCCTTGGCGGTCTATTTTGATTATTGCCAACGAAATTGATTTCCCCTGGTTAGACTCTATTGGCATACCTACAAGAAGTTTCACCGTGACCTTGAACTCCGCAGACTGCACAAATCTCCTTCAACTGCTGATCCTGACTATAAGGGTTACACAAATCAGAACTCTCGAACGGATCGAGTACTTATTCCTTATGGTAGTTTCACTACCATGTGGTACGGTCTATAAGATATTATCTCACCGACTATATTCGTACTACTACTTATATCCAACAGAACAAATCAGAGAGTCCAGGATAACTCAACCGGACTTAACAAAAATGCTCAAGGTAACTTAACTGAGCATAGCAAATATGCCCGAGATAAATCAACCAAGCTACTAAAAGACAAACTTGGCTTAGAGGATAACGTCCTCTTATGTTCACACCCATCACACCACATTCACAAACATCATTCCGTTCACACATCTCATTCCGTAGATCCTTTCAACTTACTTTACTAGGGTCAACCTCTAAACTCAACTGGTGATCACACAGCCTATTGACACCCAATAGGTTTGTTTCATCGGGTCTCTCTATACTGACTTCAAATCATCATGCATGTATTTCAAAACAAGAAATCATTTGTAAGTGATTCCATGCACTTTATATAACATATAGTGTAAAAGAAATGCATTTTGAAATACTTCAAATGTAAACAACCACATAATGTACTCATAGCTTGCTAATCCAATTCTTTAATAATAACGGCTGTCAAGCTCCCCGAGCTCCTTTTCCACCAGTAGGTTGACTTGTCAAACCTATTCACAAATATAAGATAGATATTGAGTTAAGAATCTAAATCGATAAGCACATAGACTCTAGAATCATCCTATACACGAAACTTATCACATCCTCGTGTCTAACCCCGATACGTTCTATTTACGTGTTGATATGTGATTTATACATATTTCATGTTTATTAGGTTCATTACTTTTGAACTTAAGTTCATAATGTTATTTGACTTATTAATCAAATAAGTTTAATTACGTTTGTGTTATGTTTTGTCGAATAATCTACCTCACAATCTCTTACAGTTGCTAGTTGTAAAATAGTCTGATCTCTAAATAAAACCGACATTCTTAAGTTTCCGTACAATTAAACGGAACTTAATTCGGAGCTGTATAGCTCGAGATATTGCCCTAGCAATATCTCTATTTTGCAGCGTAACATTTCCAGCAATATCATCAAACTTTCATTCAATCTTAACTCCATCATACTTGAATCTAACTCATTCAAATGACTCACAATTAACCTCATTATCATCAATTAAAGACTTAATCGTGTTCTTGGCCTCATGGCCGAACCACCCTTAGCAAGACCCTAACAATATTTCAATCAAAAAAACACCAAAAATCCTCAAATTAACATCAAAAACCGAACTGAAATTCTTAAAACCCTAACTGGAGATGTTCACACTTACCTCAAATTAATCCAGTAGAGGATTCTTTCCTCTTTCTGTGGCCACAAGAATCGCTCAATTCCGTTGAGAAACGAAGAAGATATGAGGATTTAAAGATTTTGCTATGAAACTTTCATGGAGAAGGGATACGGGATTTCCTTGCTGAACTAAATGGGTTGGGTAGGCATGTAAATAATTTCAATTGCCTTCTATATTTATGGCAAAAGGTCTCTTTTAGTCCTTAAAGAAATCGACTCAAACCGTTTCGATTTCTAACTTAAAACGAACGCTAAATCTTTTAGGCCCGATTAATTCTATATTATTTATTTTCAAATAAATAATATTAGTCACATATCTTATAATTTTTTTCTTATTTTGACAATTTTGGCAAAAAACGCACAAATTCCAATTTTGAGTTAACTTGCATTTTTTCTCACTTTTTCGTCCAAACGACTTCGGAAAATCTTTTTCTGACTAATCCCAATTTATTATCAATAATAAAAATTCCTAGTTTGAATTATTATTATTTCCCGATATATTTTAATAATTCTTATGTCGGTGTCCATTTTCGACCTACTTGGTCCAAATCACGAAGTTTTAGGACTAATGGCACGATTTTCTTATTTTAGAATTTTGGGGTTATTACATGAGAATTAGCATCGCTATTAAATGCCCAAACTTTTAAATGAGCAATTTGCATTGGAACATGAGATAGACAAATTCTTGATGGAATTGTCATTCCTCTCGTCATTGCCTTTTAAGTATTCACAATACTTAATGAAATTTCCATTTCAATGTCTTACGGTTTGACAAAAGAAACACTTTGTTTGATTGAACGAACCGCCTTTTAAATATTCCAAATATTTCTGGCAATGACTTATAGTGTCCTACATCTTAATGATGAAAATATTTTTCTTTATTAACCGATGTGCATTTCTTTTTCGCAATAGCCTTAGAGGCAATATCTAAATATCTTAATCAATCAAAAACGATTTTTATCCACTAGCCAATTACTATCGTGAATGTCACTTTAAAGGATTATATTTAAAATTATTATCCCTTAGACAACAAAGATCTCTAATAAGTATTCATGTTATTTTGCATATTTAACCCTAACGATTTGGTCTTTAACAAAATGGCCTCCCACTATCTTTTTCGAATCCTACACTTCTAAAATAGGAAACGTAAATCTTTGTTGGAAAAGATTTCAAGCGGGTGATAGAATTCTTGTAATCATTGTTCTTTCCCTCAAGTATGCCTAATTGCCGTTATTGGGATCACAATGTACTACGAGTAAACAACACTTGTTCGTCATATCTCATATGAGGTTTAATCATTTCCAGCTTCTAATGCTTTCACCCTCAGATACCCGTTATTGGGTTTCCGCATTAGTTAAGTTTAACCCATTGAATCTATTAAGATGTATCAATTTGAATAATACACGACACAGGTACGCCTAATTGCCGTTATTGCCGTGTACTATATTGATACACCCTTAACATCTCATGATTAACAATAAATCAACAACAGCCTTTTGACGATATCATGTCACCCCTATGTATCCATAGCCGACAAGATGATAACTCTCAATTGTTGATCAAGGTGTGGCTAACAAACGTAACAGGCACGGTGGGAATGCAGGTAAGGAGGGGCCAAAATTACGTAGCAAATTGAGGGAAGGACTGGGGTTGTGGAAGCAGTAAGCTACACTAAGAAATCAGCAACAAAAAAAGTCAGAAGTGAGATTCATGGTGATGATTCAGAAAATCTTTTCTAGAAAAAAAGTAGAGATGGGTTGTTGAATAGGTTCGAAAATTTTGAGATATCGGCGGAGACTGGTGAGGAGTCTCGCCGGACGAAATGAAATTCTCTAGTTGGAATTTCCAGGGATAGAGGGATCCTTGGACGGTGCGGGCTCTCAAGTTATATGTCAAGAATAACTCCTCAGACATTTTCTTTTTGACTGAAACAATGTTAGTTAAAAACGAGTTTAGTAGTTTAATTAGATGTTTTGATAGTTTTAATTCCTTTATAGTTGATTTGGTTGGAAGGAAAGGCGGGCTAGCCCTCTCTTGGAGGAATAATCTCGAGGTTAGGGTTGATAACTCATTCAATAATCATGCTGCTTTCATGGTTAAGGATGCGACGGTGAACTGTTCTTGGATGGGAATAGGTATTTACGGATGGCCTAAAACTCAGAATAAGTCTCGGACCAGTGAGCTTATTAAGGACTGTTGTAATACCCCGTACGTTTGGCATTGCCGGAATTGGCAATTTGACCTTTTTCCGATAACCCAAGCTAGTAGGACAAATGTAATACTCCGTAAATTTTTAGCGTTTTTCCGACAAATTTTCCGATCGTGTTGAAGAAAAATCAAAGTTAATGGTCTGGTTCATGTTGGTTTGTGATGGGTTGATTTTGTGGTTCAACCATTAAATATTTTAAAATCAAAAAGGAAAAAAAATACAAATGAGTCTCGTACGAGACTACAAGGTCTCGTACGAGACCCATGTTTTTCAAGCCTGGTCTCGTACGAGACAAGGATTCCCAAACGGGACTTAGCCTTAAATGGCTGAGTCTCGTTCGAAAGTTTATCAGCTCTTAATGAGCTTAGTGACCGGGCCTCTTGTCACTCGTTTTTAACCTAGATCCGTGCGGTATTTATAAATGCTTTCTAAATAGAAAACCTTCACCACACTTCACTGAAACCCTAGCCGTCATCTTCTTGCTCGTTCTCTGAGAAACGAAGCAGTTATTATCCTCCAAAGTTTGCTGTTCCGGTAAGTTTTCTTATTCCTCAAATTTCAGTTTTGGTTTATGAGCGGCATTCCGTATTTTTGATCGTTCTCTCTCGTTTCTAGATCGAAATTGAAACCGTTTGTTTCCAGACGTTCTAGACTAATGTACCTTCGATTACCCACCTTGTTTTCGTTGAACGGTACGTTATCGATCTCGTTTCAATCGCCATAGTCTTAACCGTATTGTTCGTTATGTACAAACTGTTTATGTTCATAGTTACTGCCGAAACCATTCCCTTCCATTGGCTTAGATTTTGCTATTTTATTGGTATTAGATCACTGGATGTGCTGATGATTCATAATTGAATTGTTTGAGTTATTATTCAGTTGTGTTTAATCGTCATACGTGTATCGGTTTCTTATATACCTACTATCGTTTCTTTGCCATTGTTTCTGCTATGGTATGGATGAAACATCGAGTGATTAGGTTGTTGTTAGATTATGTATAGTTGCCTAGGTTGAATTGTGTTCTAATTGAGTTCGGCGATTGTCATTCCCCTTTGTTATGTCTGTTCTGTTTCTCGGTTTCTAGGGTTCATGGCTTTACTGCCATCTCTTGATGATTACATTGGTTATATATATTGTCTTATGTATGGATTGGTTGAGTTTGGTGATGAAACATTAAGGTTAAGTTTGATATTTTGGACACTATATTGATGATCTGTTTCTAAAGCTTGGGCGGGTTTTGATTTGTTTAAAAGGAAAGAGATGGAAAAATGACCATTTCAATCATGTAATTTTTTTGATTAAAACAAATAAATCCCTTAAGTTTAACTTTACCTAATAATTTGGATTTCATTTGATTTATAATTATTATGTTGTAAACGATAGTTATTTATAAAATAAGTCAATATAATTACTCGGGAAATTTATAATTGTTTAAGAATATCAAATTGGCATGAAACTGGCTAAATTACAATTTAACCCCTGAACTTATTTTATGACTTAATTAAGTAGATTTTTAATTAGTAACCTTATATTTTGTTTTGATTATAAACAAAAACAATTAATTTTATTTCAGATATCAAATTGGCTAAAGTATAGTTTAGCCCCTAATTGGCTAAAGTACAATTTAGTCCCTAAACTTTTATAAACTTAAAATGGTTAGATTTTTTGGTTGTAACTTTGGTTACTTGAAATTTAAGTTATTAAGTTCTGCTTTTAAAATGAATTATTATTTTATCGAATTATTTTATAAATATAAACTCAGGTTTATATTTGATAAACGTTTTGAGTCGGGTTAGACTTGGGTCACCCGACAAGTGAGGTTAGCTTGGTAGTTATTGGTAACTAGGCTAACCCACTATTTGGAAATTTATTATTATTTAAAAATTATTAAATAATATTTATAAGTCGGATTTTAAACGATAACTCAATAGACTTGTATTAACTGTGCATTGTTACCTTTTGGGTATTTTTGTGTTGTTCTGGGTTATTTAATTCTGACGTGTTATTTGTGCTAGTCCTATGTGGTGTCTAGTACTCTCTAGAGTTAGGGTCTGTTATTAATAATTATTTTATTTGTCTGACCCGTCTACTGTTCGTGCTTCAGGGGCGAACCAGGATTAGTTGCTTGCCAGTTATCACGTGGATTAGCAAGCAGTGAGTTTGTACTTACTATTTACCGCTTTATTAAGTAAATTTTTATTTTAATAATAAATATATATACTGTTCGTATATTTCGAACTGTTTTTATATTATGGCTTCTAGTTGGAACATGCTACCTAATGGGCATCATTAGGACTGCGTGCGCACCGCTAATGATCTGGGTAGGGTAAATATGGAAATGCGGTAACTCGCTATTCGCACAGCTCTCGGGACCAAATAGAGTAACTTGGTGTAGCACAGCTCTCGGGACTCTGGATATGGTAAAGTGTGGTCAGTGGTAACTCGGTGTAGCTCAGCTCTCGGGACCAGGCCTATTGGATTATGTCTATTATTTAGAATTGTGGATTAGGGTTCCAACTATTATTCGTAATATCGTTATTAAATGTTTTAAACGGTTTTAAAGGTTTTCCACTTAATAAATATAGATGCTGGTATAAACTCATCTCAGTAGATCTGACCCCGTTGTTTTCCCAATTTTCCCAGGGTTATGATCTGAGAGAGTCTGGTGATCTCCGCATTTACTTTTCTTCGGAGGTTCCATTTATTTTTGACAAACTGTAAAACTGTTTTATTCTTAGACCGCAGTAGTAACTAGACGTCTTTATTATTATTATTATAGTTTTTGTCGGATTGGTTCGACTAGTTATATTGCTTTGGCATGTTACATTATTTACATTGGTTTATATTAAATCTATTTTAGACTCTGAATTGGATAAGCATGTTATATTAACTGTTGGATATTATAACTGCTAGATTTAGGCTGAAGTCTCGGTTGCCACCGAGCATTGGTTTTCTGCAGGTTTACATGTTTGTATGTTGATTGAAAGGCTAGCTACGGGTTTTGGTACTATATTACCCATACCCTAGCGCCGGTCGCGATTCATGAAAATGGGTCGTGACAAACTTGGTATCAAAGCTTTGGTTTCAAACCAAGGCCATTTGCATGCTATGTGTTTACTCTGTTAAGTATGGTTGTGTCTTAGTAACTACTGCGGATATAGGTTTCTGTCATGTCTTTAAAAACGTCATATTTTGATTTTAAAACATTCTGCCTACACCAATAGGATCGCGTCGAGTCAGTCATTATACGTTTATTTGATGCTGTTAATTGATAATGTTATTTCACGTGGGTGAATATTTTATTGTTATTGATTTCTTGGGAAATCCTATATGTTGCTTGTTTTGTTCATACTTGGGTATGAAATATCTGTGTATTTAAATTATTTTTGTTCAATCCTTAGGATATGGACAACGTTGTTCGTACTCGTGCTCGTGCTGCGGCAAAGCAAGAAGCTGAGGCTGATGATGCGATTTCCATGGAAGTCGATCAGAACGTACCACCAGTTCAGGAAAATGCTGGACGTGGTAGAGGTAGAGGTGCTGGCAGAGGTAGAGGTAGAGGCAGAGGAGCTGGTGCTGGTAGAGGTGGAGCTAGAGGACGTGGTGCAGCAGGTGTTCAGGCAGCAAACATGCAGCAGGCACCGGAGGTGCAACAGGCACGGAATATGTAGGCGTTCGACTTCACTACTTTCTAGGCTGGCATTGTCGAGATGCAGAATAACCAGGCTCTTCTGCAGAATCAGTGTATTGTACTGGGTCAGTTAGCGCAGCAACAGCAACCTCAGGGCTGTGTTGTGGCTGGTATGGGTGGACTTGCTGGTGTGGATCACATTCCGACAGACAGAGAGGTGGTGATGAATTACACGAAGTTGACTCCGACTTCATTTGATGGCACTGGGGATGCTCTTGACTTTTTGGAAGAGTTTGAGTACAACAATCAGAGGATTCAGGCTACTGATCGCCAATCAGTGATGCTTGTGGAGATGTCGCTGAAGGGTACAGCTAAGGACTGGTTTTGCGATAACATTAGACCAGAGATGGCTACTTTGACTTGGGCTGAGTTTGTGAACAAGTTCAGAGGTTACTATCTACCCTTCTCTGTTACTGAGAATTTCAGAGAAAAGCTACTAAATTTGAAGAAAGGGGATAGATCAGTGACATACTACACTACAGAGTTTGTCCGTTTGGGGCGGTTTGCTACATATCTACAGGGTGATCGAGGGCCATTGAACGACCGCTATGTTAGGGGTTTAGGCTCAGAGTTTCTTCCGTTGCTGATAGGGACAGACATGGAGTTTGCTCGGGTAGTGGATAGTGCTCGACGGATGGAGAATTCGTTGATTCAATTTGGGACGATCTCTGACCCTTTCCAGAATCAGAAGGGGAAGAGTGATCTTCCTAGTGGGGGGAAACAAGCCCCAGCGCATCATGGTAGTGGAAACTATTACAGTGGATCTTCTCAGGCCAATAGGGGGAGTCGCCGTACGCACAACAAGGGGAGGCATAGTGCTAAGAGTGCTCCGTACAGTTCTAGCAGTAGTGGGAGCAACCGTGGTTCAGGACGTGGGTACGGTGGTGGATCGAACATTCTGTTCTACCAGAATTTCAGACGAAGGCACTATGGTTAGTGCCAGTTAGCTCCTGGAGGTTGTTTCTCTTGTGGCCAGCCGGGTCATTTCTCCAGGGAGTGTCCGACATCTGGGCAGCAAATGTCTAACTCCAGTGTGGCGCAGTCATCTTACCAGCAGCAGAGACCTGTGTTTACACAGTCTGTAGGGTACTCTCAACATGCAGCATCTTTTGGTGGCCAGAGGGGCCGTGGTTCTGGTGGCAGAGGTTTTGGTGGCCGTGGTAACGGTGGCAGAGGTTCCAACAGTTATGCTACTGGGCAGAGTTCTCAGCAGCATTCGCAGGGTCAGGCCAGAGTGTTCGCACTTACTCCTCAGGATGCGCGTGCATCAAACGCTGTGGTGCAAGGTACCATTCCGATTTCTTTTACTGGTGCTTTGGTTTTATTTGATGCGTGTGCAACCCATTCGTTTGTGTCTACGTGCTTTGCTGGGAAATTGGGTATTGCACCATCTGTTTTAAGTGAACCTCTAGCTGTGTCTACACCTATGTCTGAAGGTGTAGTAGTGGACGTCGTTTATCCTTCTTGTCTAGTGGTTATTCAGGGTAGAGAATTATGTGCTGATTTGATTGTACTTGACGTTCTTTCTTTTGATGTCATCTTGGGGATGGATTGGCTGTCACGCCACTTTGCTTCTATTGACTGTCGAGGGAAGTCAGTCTAGTTCAGGATTCCAGGTGATCTACCTTTTTCCTTTCAGGGAGAAAAGGCGGAGACACATAAGAATTTGATTTCCGCCATCAAGGCGAAGCAGATGTTAGGCAAGGGTTGCCAGGGTTTTCTTGCTGTGGTTTGTGATTTGGAGGCTTATAATGGTGATATGCATAGTGTTCCGATAGTGAATGAGTTCACTGATGTGTTTCTAGAGGAATTGCCTGGATTACCACCTGACCGTGAGATTGAGTTTTGCATTGATGTGGTTTTTGGTAGAGCTCCGATTTTGATACCGCCTTATCGGATGGCTCCTGCAGAGCTGAAGAAGTTGAAGGACCAGTTACAAGAGTTTTTGGATAGCGGGTTCATAAGACCGAGTACTTCTCTTTGGGGTGCTCCAGTTCTATTTGTGAAGAAGAAAGACGGTTCCTTTCGACCGTGTATCGACTACAGACAGTTGAACAAGGCTACTGTCAAGAATAGATATCCTCTTCCTCGCATCGATGATTTGTTTGATCAGTTGCAGGGTGCGAAGTGTTTTTCCAGGATTGATTTGAGGTCTGGGTATCATCAACTTTGGATCTGTGATGTAGATGTGCCTAAGACTGCTTTTCGGACGCGATATGGACATTTTGAGTTTCTGGTTATGTCCTTTGGTCTGACTAACGCACCAGCAGCGTTTATGGATATGATGAACAGAGTGTTCAAGCCGTTTTTGGATCAATTTGTTATCGTCTTCATTGATGACATTTCGATCTACTCTCGGAGTGAGGAGGAACATACTTATCATTTGAGGACTATACTACAGACGTTGCGTGAGCATCAGTTGTATGCTAAGTTCTCAAAATGTGAGTTCTGGTTGGATCAGGTTACCTTTCTAGGACACATGGTGTCGAAAGATGGGATCAAGGTTGATCCGAAGAAGATTGAGGCAGGTATGGATTGGCAGAGGCCGAGGTCAGTTACCGAAATTAGGAGTTTTCTGGGTTTAGCTGGCTACTATCGTCGGTTCGTGCAAGATTTCTCCAGAATATTTGTACCATTGACTAAACTTACACAGAAGGGTGTTACGTTTGAGTGGAGTGACAAGTGCGAGGCGAGCTTTGAGACGCTCAAAGAGATCTTGACTTCAGCTCCGGTTTTGGCATTGCCTTCTGGCATTGACGGTTTCACAGTGTATTGTGATGCGTCTCGGATTGGGTTGGGTTGCGTTTTGATGCAACATGAACAGGTGATTGCTTATGCTTCTAGACAGTTGAAGAAGCATGAGGTGAATTACCCTACTCATGATTTAGAATTTGCTGTTGTGGTTTTTGCGCTGAATATTTGGAGGCATTACTTGTATGGTGCTACTTGTGAGATTTTCATTGATCACAAGAGTCTGAAGTATATCTTTGATCAGAGAGAGTTGAACTTGAGACAGAGGAGGTGGCTATAGTTGCTGAAAGACTACGACTATACTATTCAGTACCATCCTGGTAAGGCTAATGTGGTAGCCGATACGTTGAGTCGAAAGTCTTCGGGCAGTTTGGCTCATATTTCTGAGATTGGGCGTAGACCTGTGGTTAGAGAGTGGCACGGTTTGATAGTTTCAGGCTATGCTTTTCAGGTTTCTCAGGCCGGTTGTTTGTTAGCACATTTGCAAGTGCAACCTGTTTTGATTGATCGGATCAAAGCTTTACAAGCTGAGGATCCACAGTTGAAACGGATTATTGAGGAGGTTCATCAGGATGGAAATTCTGAGTTTACTTTTGTGGATAGTGTTCTGAGACATGGTTCGAGACTGTGTCTTCCGGATTCAGATGGTTTGAAGGACCAGATTCTGGAGGAAGCGCACAAGTCTGCTTATAGTGTTCATCCGGGTTCTACTAAGATGTACCATGATCTTAAGGGTACCTACTGGTGGAGCGGGATGAAGAAGGATGTCGCTAAGTATGTTTCTAAGTGTCTGACGTGCTAGCGGGTGAAGCTGGAGCATCAGAGACCTTTTGGTTATCTGCAGCCACTGCCTATTCCAGAGTGAAAGTGGGAGCGGATTGCCATGGATTTTGTGGTTGGTTTACCACGTACTCGATAGGGGTACGATTCCATCTGGATTATAGTTGACCGTATGACCAAGTCGGCTCATTTCCTTCCGATCAAGGTTTCGTATACTGCTTCGAGGTTGGCTCAGTTGTACATCGACAGAATTGTCAGTTTGCATGGTGTACCGGTTTCTATTGTTTCAGACAGAGGTTCTGTGTTTACTTCGAGGTTTTGGAAAGCGCTACAAGAATCCTTGGGTTCTCGGTTGGATTTCAGTATAGCTTTTCATCCTCAGACTGACGGTCAATCTGAGAGGACTATTCAGACATTGGAGGATATGCTCAGGATGTGTGTTCTCAATTTTCAGGTTAGCTGGGATACTCATCTGCCGTTGATTGAGTTTTCTTATAACAACAGTTATCACACGAGTATCGAGATGGCGCCGTATGAGGCTTTGTACGGGCGCAAGTGTAGATCTCCTATCTGTTGGGAGAAGGTTGGAGAGCGTAAACTTTCAGGTGTAGAGATTATTCAGATTACCTCACAGAAGGTACCGTTGATTAAACAGAGGTTAGAGACTGCTTTTAGTCGGCATAAGAGTAATGATGATCCGAAGAGAAAAGACATTGAGTTCCATGTTGGTGACTTCGTGTTTCTTCGGGTTTCGCCTATGAAAGGCGTGGTTCGTTTTGGTGTCAAGGGAAAGTTGGCACCAAGTTATATTGGTCTTTACAAGATTTCAGAGAGGATTGGAGCTGTAGCTTATCGTCTAGTACTACCGCCAGACATGTCGTTTGTACATCCTGTATTTCATGTGTCCATGTTGAGAAAGTGCATGTTTGATCCTTCGCACGTGATTGTGCCTCAGAGTGTTGAGATTGACCAAGAGTTGTCCTATGAGGAACAACCAGTTGAGATTGTTGATACGCAAGTGCGTAAATTGCGGAACAAGGAGATTCTGATGGTCAAAGTTCTCTGGCACAATCATTCTGTAGAGGAGTGCACTTGGGAGACCGAGTCGGATATGCGGAATCGCTATCCTTTTCTTTTTCCGTGAGGTACGATATTCTGATTTTATGTGATTTTTATGAGTTTTATTGGGTTACGTGTTTTACTGCTATTAATTTCTTATCGTGTTAAATTCGAGGACGAATTTTTAATTAGTTGGGGAGAATGTAATACCCCATAAATTTTCAGCGTTTTTCCGACAAATTTTCCGACCGTGTTGAAGAAAAATCAAAGTTAATGGTCTGGTTCATGTTGGTTTGTGATGGGTTCATTTTGTGGTTCAACCATTAAATATTTTAAAATCAAAAAGAAAAATAAAATAAAATACAAATGAGTCTCGTACGAGACTACAAGGTCTCGTACGAGACCCATGTTTTTCAAGCCTGGTCTCGTACGAGACCAGGATTCCCGAACGGGACTCAGCCTTAAATGGTTGAGTCTCGTTCGAAAGTTTATCAGCTCTTAATGAGCTTAGTAAACGGGCCTCTTGTCACTCGTTTTTAACCTAGATCCGTGCGGTATTTATAAATGCCTTCTAAATAGAAAACCTTCACCACACTTCACTGAAACCCTAGCCGTCATCTTCTTGCTCGTTCTCTGAGAAAGGAAGCAGTTATCATCCTCCAAAGTTTGCTGTTCCGGTAAGTTTTCTTTTCAGTTTTGGTTTATGAGCGGCGTTCCGTATTTTTGATCGTTCTCTCTCGTTTCTAGATCGAAATTGAAACCGTTTGTTTCCAGACGTTCTAGACTCGTGTACCTTCGATTCCCCACCTCATTTTCGTTGAACGGTACGTTATCGATCTCGTTTCAATCGCCGTAGTCTTAACTGTATTGTTCGTTATGTATAAACTGTTTATGTTCATAGTTGCTGACGAAACCATTCCCTTCCATTGGCTTTGATTTTGCTATTTTATTGGTATTACATCATTGGATGTGCTGATGATTCATAATTGAATTGTTTGAGTTATTATTCAGTTGTGTTTAATCGCCGTACGTGTATCGGTTTCTTATATACCTACTGTGGTTTTTTGCCATTGTTTCTGCTATGGTATGGATGAAACATCGAGTGATTAGGTTGTTGTTAGATTATGTAGAGTTGCCTAGGTTGAATTGTGTTCTAATTGAGTTCGGCGATTGCCATTCCCCTTTGTTATGTCTGTTTTGTTTCTCGGTTTCTAGGGTTCATGGCTTTACTGCCATCTCTTGATGATTACATTGGTTATATATATTGTCTTATATATGGATTGGTTGAGTTTGGTGATGAAACATTAAGGTTAAGTTTGATATTTTGGACACTATATTGATGATCTGTTTCTAAAGCTTGGGCGGGGTTTGATTTGTTTAAAAGGAAGGAGATGGACAAATGACCATTTCAATCATGTAATTGTTTTGATCAAAACAAATAAATCCTTTAAGTTTAACTTTACCTAATAATTTGGATTTTGTTTGATTTATAATTATTATGTTGTAAACGATAGTTATTTATAAATTAAGTCAATATAATTACTCGGGAAATTTATAATTGTTTAAGAATATCAAATTGGCATGAAATTGGCTAAATTACAATTTAGTCCCTGAACTTATTTTATGACTTAATTAAGTAGATTTTTAATTAGTAACCTTATATTTTGTTTTGATTATAAACAAAAGCAATTAATTTTATTTCGGATATCAAATTGGCTAAAATACAGTTTAGCCCCTAATTGGCTAAAGTACAATTTAGTCCCTAAACTTTTATAAACTTAAAATGGTTAGATTTTTGGGTTGTAACTTGGGTTACTTGAAATTTAAGTTATTGAGTTCTGCTTTTAAAATGGATTATTATTTTATCGAATTATTTTATAAATATAAACTCGGGTTTATATTTGATAAACGTTTTGAGTCGGGTTAGACTTGGGTCACCCGACAAGTGAGGTTAGCTTGGTAGTTATTGGTAACTAGGCTAACCCACTATTTGGAAATTTATTATTATTTAAAGATTATTAAATAATATTTATAAGTCGGATTTTAAACGATAACTCAATAGACTTGTATTAATTGTGCATTGTTACCTTTTGGGTATTTTTGTGTTGTTCTGGGTTATTTAATTCTGACGTGTTATTTGTGCTAGTCCTATGTGGTGTCTAGTACTCTCTAGAGTTAGGGTCTGTTATTAATAATTACTCCCTCCGTCCCAATAGAGTTGTCCACTTTACCTTTATCACACAGTTTAAGAAAAGCAATTATTGTTTATAGATTTTATAAAATTTTCCTTACTTTTCTTTTCATACCCCTAGTAAATATAGGGTCCACTTTCAATTTACTCATTAGTGAACTTTAAATAGGGATAATATAGAAAAATTAAGTGTAAAAATTAGTTACTTTTTGAAAGTGGACAAGAGTTTTGGGACAAATATTTTTCTCAAAGTGGACAACTCTATTGGGACGGAGGGAGTATTTTATTTGTCTGACCCGTCTACTGTTCGTGCTTCAGGGGCGAACCAGGATTAGTTGCTTGCCAGTTATCACGTGGATTAGCAAGCAGTGAGTTTGTACTTACTATTTACCGCTTTATTAAGTAAATTGTTATTTTAATAATAAATATATATACTGTACGTATATTTCGAACTGTTTTTATATTATGGCTTCTAGTTGGAACATGCTACCTAATGGGCATCATTAGGACTGCGTGCGCACCGCTAATTCTCTGGGTAAGGTAAATATGGAAATGCGGTAACTCGCTGTTTGCACAGCTCTCGGGACCAAATAGAGTAACTCGGTGTAGCACAGCTCTCAGGACTCTGGATATGGTAAAGTGTGGTCAGTGGTAACTCGGTGTAGCTCAGCTCTCGGGACCAGGCCTATTGGATTATGTCTACTATTTAGAATTGTGGATTAGAGTTCCAGCTATTATTCGTAATATCGTTATTAAATGTTTTAAACGGTTTTAAAGGTTTTCCACTTAATAAATGTAGATACTGGTATAAACTCATCTCAGTATATCTGACCCCGTTGTTTTCCCAATTTTTCCAAGGTTATGATCTGAGAGAGTCTGGTGATCTCCGCATTTACTTTTCTCCGGAGGTTCCATTTATTTTTGACAAACTGTAAAACTGTTTTATTCTTAGACCGCAGTAGTAGCTAGACGTCTTTATTATTATCATAGTTTTTGTCGGATTGGATCGACTAGTTATATTGCTTTGGCATGTTATATTATTTATATTGGTTTATGTTAAATCTATTTTAGACTCGGAATTGGATAAGCATGTTATATTAACTGTTGGATATTATAACTGCTAGATTTAGGCTGAAGTCTCGGTTGCCCCCGAGCATTGACTTTCTGTAGGTTTACGTGTTTGTATGTTGATTGAAAGGCTAGCTACGGGTTTTGGTACTACATTACCCATACCCTAGCGCCAGTCGCGATTCATGAAAATGGGTCGTGACAACAAACAATAACGAAGTAATTGGATAGACAAGACCCAAGTAGGTCGGTTTTAAGAATTCTAATACGGAAAGTTTGGTATTAGAATTCATTTAAAGGATAAAATTTGGGGCTAAATGGAACGGTAAGAAAAGTTATTAAAATAAAAGTTTAGGTCCCAAATTGGTAAATAATAAGTTAAGCCTCGGGAATTGCAGTTAAAGTATTATCAACGGAAATTAGTGATTATGAGTTAGTATTATTTATTTGGATATAAATAATACGTGCGTAATTGAGTTAAAGCGGATAATTAACCGTTTGGATAAAATGATAAGTTTGAAAGAGAAATCGTTTAAGTTAAAGAAATAAAGGACTGAAGTGACAAATTACCCATTATATATAATGGAAACCACATGAAGTAAGTAAAAACAAGAAGAAGAATTAGAGAAGATGAGAAAACGTAAGAAAAGTTGTGATCGATGCCGTTTCGCCGCCGAATCGCGTGATTTTTGTTCTGTTCTCTTCAGAAATTCGATCTATATTGTTTCCAAACTTCGAATCGAGGTAATCTAGACGTTTTGGCTTAAGGTTTGATAGTCATAGGGCTGTTTTAGTTTTATCACGTTATGATCGAATCGAACACGTCGAAATCACGTTGTAATTGACGTTTTTGATGATTATTGAGTTGGATTTTGTGTTATATTGATGTAGAAGCATGTTGGAATGAGTTTGGGTTGTCGAAAGCAAGTTGAGACAACATTTGGGGCTGTTTGGGTATTTCTAACGACGTGAGACAATGTCTCACGACGTGAGACATAGTCTCGCGACGCGAGCGAACTTGCGATCGACATAATTTCTTCGTTCGGACTCGGAATTGAGGGATTCTCGTTGCGTTGGAAAGAGGAAAGGATTTTCAATCATCCTAGAGCATCAAACTAAGGTAAAATTTAATATTTGGTTGCTGTAAATGAGGTTTTGTTTCTGCCTAGGTTTTGAATCGAGCGGTTTCATTGAACTCGCGTATTCGATTTGTTTTAAGCGTTTTTATCACTTTTTTATCATTTGGAGTGTCGTTATGATGTTGGACATGTGTTAGGAGGTCGGAAACACGTCAAGAACACGTCAGTGTTGCATTTGGAGTCGGAAAACATGTCCTCGCGACGTGAGGGAATGTCTCACGACGTGAGGGCAAGCCTCACGATGTGAGGGGACCCCTCACAACGTGAGGAAGTCTTGGAAAGGTATGCCAAGCCTGTTTTGAAGCGGGAATGGTGTTTCAACATGATTTTGACCTACGGACTCCGAAAACGTGAAATTTGGATTTAGAACATAAAGAATATGATTAGCGTTTTGATACCAAGTTTACGTTTATAAATTAAATGTACGTATGATTTGAATAGGAAATTGATGTATCGACGAGCTACTGGACCGACGAGCTAGAATAGCTAAGGGATTGAACAACACATGGAACTTATGTTCGTGGGGTTATGATATTATATTTTGGATAGCGGTCATTGTGAGTTACACTTTACTATTGTCTATTATTACGCAATAGCTAGTTTTGATATTATAGATATGATATTAAACTGCATCGCATTTATTAGTATATTATCAATTATTTAGACTGTGAAAACTAGTATATGATCCGAGGGTGTCACGACCCATTTTCATGAATCGCGACCGGCGCTAGGGTATGGGTAATGTAGTACCAAAACCCGTAGCTAGCCTTTCATTTAACATATAAACACGTAAAACTGCAGAAAACCAATGCTCGGGGGCAACCGAGACTTCAGCCTAAATCTAGCAGTTATAATATTCAACAATTAAAATAACATGCTTTCCAATAATTGTGTTTAATCGGCTTAACATAAATAATCTGGAATAATCGTTTAACATGCCAGAGCAATAAATAATCAGTCAGACCAATCTGACAAAAACTATAATAATAATAAAGACGTCTAGTTACTACTGCGGTCTAAGAATAAAACAGTTTTACAATTTATCAAAAATAAATGGAACCTCCGAGGAAAAGTAAATGCGGAGATCATCAGACTCTATCAGATCATAACCCTGGGAAAATTGGGAAAACAACGGGGTCAGATATACTGAGATGAGTTTATACCACTATCTACATTTATTAAGTGGAAAACCTTTAAAACCGTTTAAAACATTTAAATACGATATTACGAATAATAGTTGGAACCCTAATCCACAATTCTAAATAAATAACATAATCCAATAGGTCTGGTCCCGAGAGTTGAGATACACCGAGTTACCACTGACCACACTTATACTAGAGTCCCGAGAGCTGAGCTACACCGAGTTACTCTACCTGGTCCCGAGAGCTATGCTCATACCGAGTTACCACATTTCCACATATAACTTACCCAGATCAATACCGGTGCGCACGCAGTCCTAATGATGCCCATTAGGTAGCATGTTCCAACTAGAAGCCATAATATAAAAACAGTTCAAAATATACGCACAATATATATATTTAATATTAAAATAACAATTTACTTAATAAAGCGGTAAATAGTAAGTACAAACTCACTGCTTGCTAATCCACGTGAAAACCGGCAAGCAACTAATCCTGGTTCGCCTCTGGAGCACGAACAATAGACAGGTCTAGATAAATAAAATAATTATTAAAAACAGACCCTAACTCTAGAGAGTACTAGACACCACATAAGACTAGCACAATTAACACGTCAGGATTAAACAATCCAAAGCAACACAGAAATACCCAATAGGTAATAAAGCACAATTAATATAAGTCTATTGAGTTCTCGCTTAAAATCCAATTGATAAATATTATTTAATAATCTTTAACTAATACTCCCTCCGTCCCTATAGAGTTGTTCACTTTGCCTTTATCACACAGTTTAAGAAAAGTAATTATTGTTTATGGATTTTGTAAAATTTTCCTTACTTTTCTTATCATACCCCTATTTAATATAGGGTCCACTTGCAATTTACTTTCAAAAGACTCATTAGTGGATTTTAAATAAGGGTAATATAGGATTTTGAGTGTAAAAATTAGTTACTTTTTGAAAGGGGACAAGAGTTTTGGGACAAAAAAATTTCTCAAAGTGGACAACTCTATTGGGACGGAGGGAGTAATTAATTTCCAAATAGTGGGTTAGCCGAGTTACTAATAACTACCAAGCTAACCTCACTTGTCGGGTGACCCAAGTCTAACCCGACTAAAAACGTTTATCAAATATAAACCCGAGTTTATATTTATAAAATAATTCCATAGAATAATAAACCATTTTAAAAGAACAACTCAATAACTTAAATTTCAAGTAACCCAAGTTACAACCCAAAAGTCTAACCATTTTAAGTTTAATAAATTTTAGGGACTAAATTGTGCTTTAGCCAATTAGGGACTAAATTGTGCTTTTGCCAATTTAGGGACTAAATTGTACTTTTGCCAATTTGATATTTAAAATCAAATTAATTACTTTTGTTTATAATTAATACCAATTATAACGTTACTAATCAAAAACTTACTTAAATAAGTTTTAAAAAAGTTTAGGGGCTAAATTGTAATTTAGATAATTTATACCAAATCAAATTTCGAAGTTAAATACAATTTCCCGAGTAATTATATTAATTATCATTTTACATATTTAATTTATAAATCGAAATAAAATCCAAGTTATTAGTTAAAGTTTAACGTTAAGGATTTATTTATTTTAAACAAAACAATTTGATAACTATAATGGCTAATTAGCCACCTTCCTCATTTAAACTCAAAATCCCTCCAAGACACCATTTTTCTTTATAAAACAAGTTACTGAACTATGAGGCACAATTCATTAATCCATTAATCAACAATCTTTACAACTCTTTAATGATTTAATCCAATAATTACTTGATTTCAACATATCACAATCATGAATTCCAAATAAATACGAAATGATCCAACCCACTGTGTTTGTTCGATTAAGAAGAAACGATGAACAACAATCCGGAAAGAAATGAGATGATTTTAAACTGAGCTAGATCAACAAACACCTAACATAAGCAGTGATTTATAATTTCAAATGCAGCAAAGATAAAGTCTAGCCAAGTAAGGGATTCGGCAGTAAAGAACACTTCAAGCAAAACAGATTATGAAATCTTAAAACGGAAACCGTACGGCGATTGAAACGAGGTCGATTACGTACCGTTTTGCAAAATCAAGGTGGGGGATCGAAGGTACGCGAGTCCAGATAGTCCAGAAACAAACGGTATTGATTTCGATCAAGAAACGAAAGAGAACCAATCAATTTATTGAATGTTGTTCACAAGCCTTAAAACTGAATTCAAACCGAACGATACAACGGCGATGGCTCAAACGAAGAAAATTGCGTACCGTTTCTGATTCTAAAACTTTAGAATCGTAGAGGATCGAGTCTATAATCTCTGGGATCGAATGGTTCTGATTTCGGTCCAAAAACGAGCAAGAACGATTCAATATACTGAAGGTTGCTTTTAAACTAAAACTGAAATAAGGATTACAAAATCTTACCGACGAACACCGGACTTTGGAAGGGAATTGAGCAGCGATTTCTCAGTGAAATAACAAGATAATGGAGGCTGGAGTTTATTTGCAGATGGAGAGTAGATTAGGGTTGAATTAAAACGTAAATATAGGTAGGGATGGGAGGTGCGAAGGTCTGAAATGCCCCTCACGCAAGGGTGCGCTGTTCTCGAACGAGAACAGCAATTTTAACGCTGTTCTCGTTCGAGAACCATGGTCTCGTACGAGACCATGCCTTATTTGCTAAGGTCTCGTACGAAACCTAAAGTTTTGTTAGAAACTCTCTTCAAAATCAGGTCTCTTTGAGACCTGATTTTAAAGAGAGTGGTTCAACCCTCTCGGTTGAACCACAACCCGAACCACTATCGAAAAAGACCCGAAAATTTTCGAAATTTCATCGAGAATAAATTAAATTTTTTTACGGGATATTACATTCTCCCCAACTAATTATAAATTCATCCTCGAATTTAACACGATAAGCGATTCACACCAGAACAACACGTAAGACAAGTAAAAATCATAAAAATCACAGAAAATTAAGATATCGTACCTCACGGAAAAAGAAAAGGATAGCGATTCCGTATATCCGACTCGGTCTCCCAAGTACACTCCTCTATAGAATGATTGCGCCAGAGAACTTTGACCATCGGAATCTCCTTGTTCCGCAATTTACGCACTTGCGTATCAACAATCTCAACTGGCTATTCCTCATAGGACAACTCTTGGTCAATCTCAACACTCTGAGGCATAATCACGTGCGAAGGATCAGAAATAAACTTTCTCAACATAGAAACATGAAACACAGGATGTACTAACGACATGTCTGGCGGCAGAACCAGTTGATAAGCCACAGCTCCAATCCTCTCTGAAATCTCATAAGGACCAATATACCTCGGTGCCAACTTTCCCTTGATACCAAAGCGAACCACGCCTTTCATAGGCGAAATCCGAAGAAACACGAAATCACCAACATGAAACTCAATGTCTTTCCTCTTCGGATCAGCATAACTCTTATGCCGACTAAAAGCAGTCTCTAATCTCCGTTTGATCAACGGTACCTTCTCTGAGGTAATCTGAATAATCTCCGCTCCCGAGAGTTTACGCTCTCCAACCTCCTCCCAACAGATAGGAGATCTACACTTGCGCCCGTACAAAGCCTCATACGGTTCCAACTCGACACTCGCGTGGTAATTGTTGTTGTAAGAAAACTCAATCAACGGCAAATGAGCATCCCAGCTACCCTGAAAATCGAGAACACACATCTTGAGCATATCCTCCAACGTCTGAATAGTCCTCTCAGACTGACCGTTAGTCTGAGGATGAAAAGCTGTACTGAAATCCAACCGAGAAGCCAAAGATTCCTGTAACACTTTCCAGAACCTCGAAGTAAACACAGAACCTCTGTCTGAAACAATAGAAACAGGTACACCATGCAAACTGACAATCCTCTCGATGTACAACTGAGCCAACTTCGAAGCAGTATACGAAACCTTAATCGGAAGGAAATGAGCTGACTTGGTCATACGGTCAACTATAACCCAGATGGAATCGTACCCCTGTCGAGTACGTGGTAAATCAACCACAAAATCCATAGCAATCCGCTCCCACTTTCACTCTGGAATAGGTAGTGGTTGCAGATAACCAAAGGTCTCTGATACTCCAGCTTCACCTGCTGGCACGTCAGACACTTAGAAACATACTCAGCGACATCCTTCTTCATCCCGCTCCACCAGTAGGTACCCTTAAGATCATGGTACATCTTAGTAGAACCCGGATGAACACTATAAGCAGATTTGTGCGCTTCCTCCAGAATCTGGTCCCTCAAACCATCTGAATCCGGAACACACAATATCGAACCATGTCTCAGAACACCATCCACAAAAATAAACTCAGAGTCACCATCCTGCTGAACCTCCTCAATAATCCGGTTTAACTGTGGATCCTCAGCTTGTAAAGCTTTGATCCGATAAATCAAAACAGGTTGCACTTGCAACTGTGCTAACAAACAACCAGCCTGAGAAACCTGAAAACCATAGCCCGAAGCTATCAAACTGTGCCACTCTCTAACCATGGGTCTACGCCCAATCTCAGAAATATGAGCCAAGCTTCCCGAACACTTGCGACTCAACGCATCGGCTAACACATTAGCCATACCAGGATGATACTGAATAGTATAGTCGTAGTCTTTCAACAACTCTAACCGCCTCCTCTGTCGCAAGTTCAACTCTCTCTGATCAAAGATATACTTCAAACTCTTGTGATCAGTGAAAATCTCACAAGTAGCACCATACAAATAATGTCTCCAAATTTTCAGTGCGAAAACCACAGCTGCCAACTCTAAATCATGAGTAGGGTAATTCACCTCATGCTTCTTCAACTGTCTGGAAGCATAGGCAATCACATGTCCATGTTGCATCAGAATGCAACCCAAACCAATCCGAGACGCATCACAATACACTGTGAAACCGTCAATGCCAGAAGGCAATGCCAAAACAGGAGTTGTAGTCAAAATCTCCTTGAGCTTCTCAAAGCTCGCCTCGCACTTGTCAGTCCCCTCAAACTTAACACTTTTCTGTGTTAGTTTAGTCAACGATGCAGATATTCTGGAGAAATCTTGCACGAACCGACGATAGTAGCCAGCTAAACCCAAAAAACTTCTGATCTCGGTAACTGACCTTGGCCTCTGCCAATCCAGAATCGCCTCAATCTTATTCGGATCAACCTTGATCCCATCTTTCGACACCACGTGTCCTAGAAAGGTAACCTGATCTAACCAGAACTCGCATTTTAAGAACTTAGCATGCAACTGATGCTCACGCAACATCTGTAGTATAGTCCTAAAATGGTAAGCATGCTCCTCCTCACTCCGAGAATAGATCAAAATGTCATCAATGAAGACGATAACAAATTGATCCAAAAACGGCTTGAACACTCTGCTCATCATATCCATGAACGTTGTTGGTGCGTTCACCAGACCAAAGGACATAACCAGAAACTCAAAATGTCCATAACGAGTCCGAAAAGCAGTCATAGGTACATCTGCATCACGGATCCGAAGTTGATAATACCCAGACCTCAAATCAATCTTTGAAAAACACTTCGCACCCTGTAACTGGTCAAACAAATCATCGATGCGAGGAAGAAGATATATGTTCTTGACAGTAGCCTTGTTCAACTGTCTGTAGTCGATACACAGTCGAAAGGAACCGTCTTTCTTCTTCACAAACAGAACTGGAGCACCCCATGGAGAAGTACTCGGTCTGATGAACCCGCTATCCAACAATTCTTGTAACTGGTCCTTCAACTCCTTCAGCTCTGCAGGAGCCATCCGATACGGTGGTATCAAAATCGGAGTTGTACCAGAAACTACATCAATGCAAAACTCAATATCACGATCAGGTGGTAATCCAGGCAATTCCTCTGGAAACACATCAGTGAACTCATTCACTATCGGAACGCTATGCATATCACCACTATCAAACTCCAAATAACAAACCACAACAAGAAAACCCTAGCAACCCTTGCCTAACATCCGCTTCGCCTTGATGGCGGAAATCAGATTCTTAGGTGTCTCCGCCTTCTCTCCCTGAAAGGAAAAAGGTAGATCACCTGGAATCCTGAACTCGACTGACTTCCCTCGACAGTCAATAGAAGCATAATGGCGCGACAGCCAATCCATCCCCAAGATAACATCAAAAGAAAGAACGTCAAGCACAATCAAATCAGCACATAATTCTCTACCCTGAATAACCACTGGACAAGAAGGATAAACGACGTCCACTACTACACCTTCAGACATAGGTGTAGATACAGCTAGAGGTTCACTCAAAACAGATGGTGCAATACCCAATTTTCCCTCAAAACAAGTAGAAACAAACGAATGGGTTGCACCCGCATCAAATAGTACTAAAGCACCAATAAAAGAAATCGGAATGGTACCTTGCACCACAGCATTCGATGCACGCGCATCTTGAGGAGTAAGTGCGAACACTCTGGCCTGACCCTGCGGCTGCTGCTGCGAACTTTGCCCAGTACCATAACCGTTAGAACCTCTACCACCGTTACCACGACCACCAAAACCTCTGCCACCAGAACCACGGCCCCGCTGGCCACCAAAAGCTGTTGCAGGCTGAGAATACCCTATAAACTGTGTAAACGCAGGTCTCTGCTGCCGGTAAGACGACTGCGCCACACTGGAGTTAGACATCTGCTGCCCAGATGTCGGACACTCCCTGGAAAAATGACTCGGCTGGCCACAAGAGAAACAACCTTTAGGAGCTAACTGGCACTGACCATAGTGCATGTGTCTGCAATTCTAGCAGAACGGAATGTTCGATCCACCACTATACCCGCGTCCTGAACCACGGTTACTCCCACTGCTACTAGAACTGTACGGAGCACTCCTAGTACTATGCCTCCCTTTGCTGTGAGTACGGCGACTCCCCTTATTGGCCTGAGAAGAGCCACTGTAGTAGTTCCCACTACCATGCTGCACTGGGGCCTGTTGCCCCCCATTAGGAACATCACTCTTTCCCTTCTGATTCTAGAAAGGGTCAGAGATCGTCCCAAACTGAATCAACGAATTCTCCATCCGTCGAGCACTGTCCACTACCCGAGCAAACTCCACGTCTGCCCCTATTAGCAAAGGAAGAAATTCCGAGCCTAAACCCCTGATATAGCGATCGTTCACTCGCCCACAATCACCCTGTAGATCTGTAGCAAACCGTCCCAAACGGACAAACTCTGTAGTGTACTCTGTCACTGATCTATCCCCTTTCTTCAAACTTAGCAGCTTCTCTCTGAAATTCTCAATAACAGAGAAAGGTAGATAGTAACCTCTGAACCTTTTCACAAAATCAGCCCAAGACAATGTAGCCATCTCTGGTCTGATGTTATCGCGAAACCAGTCCTTAGCTGGACCCTTCAGCGACATCTCCACAAGCATAACTGATTGACGATCAGTAGCTTGAATCCTTTGACTATTGTACTCAAACTCTTCCAAAAAGTCAAGAGCATCCCCAGTACCATCAAAAGAAGTCGGATTCAACTTTGTGTAGGTTATCACCATCTCTCTGTCTGTCGGAATGTGACCGACACCAGCAAGTCCACCCATACCAGCTACAGCACCAGCCTGAGGTTGCTGTTGCTACGCTAACTGACCCAATACAGTACACTGATTCTGCAAAAGAGCCTGGTTGTTCTGCATCTCGACAATCCCAGTCAAGAAAGTAGTGAAGTCGAACGCCTGCATATTCGGTGCATGTTGCACCCCTGGTGCCTGTTGCATATTCGGTGCCTGCTGCACATTCGGTGCCTGAACACCCGCTGCACCACGTCCTCTAGCTCCACCTCTACCAGCACCAGCTCCTCTGCCTCTACCTCTACCTCTACCTGCACCTCCTCTACCACGTCTAGCATTGACCGGAACTGGTGGTACGTTCTGATCGACTTCTATGGAAATCGCATCATCAGCCACAGCTTCTTGCTCTGCCGCAGCACGAGCACGAGTACGAACAACGTTGTCCATATCCTAAGGATTGAACAAAAGCAATTTAAATAACACGTAATTCATACCCAAGTACGAAACAAAACAAGTAACAATTAGGATTTCCCGAGAAATCAACATCATTAAAATATTCACCCAAGTCAAAATAAAATTAACAAATAACATCGTCAAATCAACATATAATGACTGACTCGACGTAATCCTATTGGTGTAGGCAGCATATTTTAAAATCAAAAGATGACGTTTTTAAAGACATGACAGAAACCTATATCTGCAGTAGTTCCTAAGACACAACCTTACTTAACAGAGCAAACACATAGCAAGCAAATGGCCTTGGTTTGAAACCAAAGCTCTAATACCACGAGCTACCTATTGGGCGGCAATAGGAACTACGTGATCACTAGTTATAATCGAGCGATATACTTATTAATTATGTGTGTGAATTCAATACGAGGTCAGCATGGTTGCATTATCCCACGGCCTGTATCTTACGAGTCACCATGGTTGAATTATCCTGGGACTCAGATCGATCGATTGTTAGATTTAAGATGGTAATAGGCATAATGGTTGAACTATCCCGATGCCCGACCAGATGGTATGGGTGACACGGTGAAACTATCTTGTAACCTACCATCAAGATTAAAGCTATTAACTTTGATTGTGAGAAAGATTTCAAGGAATCAAGGATTAGGGTTTTGATCGGATCAAGTACTTGAACCATAATATATGCTTTATTTTAAGTGCGATGTTAATTTATATAGTACCTTAGTAATGTGTAAACTCACTCAGTATATTCCCGTATACTGACTCCTCACAGTTTTCACTCTCAGCTGATTAATCTATTGACGTGGCGGACTTCTACCCTTGCTTCAGAAGTCTGTTTAGAAATATGTACAAGGGAGGTTTCTATCGACAGCGTTGTAGTAGTCTAGTCCTAGCTGTTTATGTGATTTTTTCAAACGGTTTTATGTATCGTTATACTCTGATACTTTGTGAACTGGAATAGTTTAAATGCGCTTTAAACCGTTTGCTTTTGATGTGCGAAATAGGGCAATGCTTGATGTGGCTTCGCATTATAAGACACTAGTTTCTATGTATAGTTTCAAGAATGTGAATAGATGTTTGTAAGTGAATCATTTTAAAAGCATTTCTGAAAACTTTTTGCATGATTGCTATTTGATTCAGTTGAAAAACTTTATAGTGGTTTTAGGCTTGCTACGGGTTTTGGAGCTACCACTCCCATTCCCTAGCGCCGGTCGCGCTCGATATTTCGGGTCGTGACAACTGTCAATGTGCCACTAACCAAGCTCAGATCTTGTTTGGATTATTTTAATCTCCACTTGTCCAATGAAGAAAAACATGGGGGCAGAGATAGTGATCAAATGGGAGATGGACAGTTTTAAAGAGGCCATCAACAGCTGCGAAGTAGAGGACTTGGGTTACAACGGGGGACCTTACACTTGGTCAAATAGAAGAAGTAACAGTGATCTCACTCAAATCAGATTAGATAGATTTTTGGCCAATTCGAAATGGCAGGAAACCTATCCGGGATGGCGAGTGAGTCATTTAGCGCGGTACAAGTCAGACCATTGTCCTATTTTGCTGGATTCGATAGGACCTGCGGCAACGCAAAATGGTGGTCAGTGATCGAGAATCTTTCGGTTTGAGAAAATGTGGATGACCCATGACACCTTTGATGAGGTGGTAAATTCACCATGGACTTCAGAGAGAGAAAATGGGGCTGAGTTTATGGCGAAGGTGGATAGGTGTCCAAGTAATCTCAAAGGGTGGGCTGCTACCATCTTTGGGAGTGTGAGGAAAGATATGAAAAAGAAGCTTGATGAGCTGTTATGGTTGCATCTGGTAATGAGGAGGAAATGTATAGTGAGCGTGATGTGGATGTGTCGGCTGAGTTGGATACTCTCCTCGCGAAGGACGATATAATGTGGAAGTAACGTTCTGGAGCAGATTGGTTGCGAGAAGGGGACCTTAACACCAAATTTTTCCACAAACAAGCTTCGAGTAGGAAGAAAAACAACAACATCCAACGTATCCGCGATGAATCAGGAGAGTGGAAGTATGGTAAGGAGGTCTATTCAGTCGTGGAGGAATATTACAAGAAACTTTTCACTACTTCAGAGCCCACGAATCAGGAAAGAGTCATGGACTGCATTGATTCTACACTCAGCACCGAACAGATAGCTGACCTCCAACGTCCTTTTTACAAAGAAGATGTTCTTGCGGCTCTCAAACATATAGGACCTCTGAAGGCACCAGGACCTGATGGTATGCATGTCCTCTTTTACAAATCTTATTGGCACATTGTCAAGCGTGACATGATTTCTTGTGTTCTTGATTTTCTCTCCACGAGAATTATGCCTAGTCGGGTCAATCACACATTTTTAACTCTTATTCCAAAAATAGTCGCCCATGAAACAATGAAAGATCTGCATCCTATCAATCTATGCAACGTGATTTACAAGATTATGGCAAAAGTGATTGCTAACCGTCTCAAAAGGGTTCTGTTGACGCTGATTGATGAGACTCAGAATGCTTTCTTCCCAGGCAGATTAATAACGGACAATGTTGTGATTGCGTTTGAGCTATTTCACTCTATGGCAAAGCATTCTCAAGGCAAGGCAAGTGTGGGTCGGCTGCCCTTAAGCTGGATATGAGCAAGGCCTACGATAGGGTCAAATGGAGTTTTATTGAGCGGGTTATGGCAAGAATGGGATTCCCTAGTACTTTATCGGACTCATTATAGCCTGCATATCTTCGGTTTCTTTCACCTTTCTCATTAATGGAGTTCCTTTTAGTTTGCTGCCTCCTGAGCGGGGACTTCGGCAAGGCGACCATGCATCCCCATATCTTTTCCTTCTTTGCTCTAAGGGGTTCTCATCTTTGATTAGGTGGGGTATTCGGGATAAAGCTATTTCAGGTTGTAGAATTTGCAGGACATGTCCTCGTATTAGCCATCTTCTTTTCGCCGATGATAATGTGCTTCTCATTAAAGCTACGGATAGAGAAGGTCAGCCGCTGAAAGGGATAATTAATGATTATGAGCAAGCCTCCGGTCAAGTTGTGAACATTGACGGGTCAGAGCTTCTATTTAGTGCAGGTGATTCTGAGGACAATAAAGATGTGTTAGCTGAGATGTTGGGTTTTCGAGTGCTGGGGCACTTTAAGAAGTATCTGGGCATGTCTACTCTAGTCGGCCGATCAAAAAGGCATATCTTCGCCTTCCTTAAGGAGCGTCTGCGGAAGAGAGTGCTTGGCTAGAAAGAAATTTTTTTGTCTAAAGCAGGTCGTGAGGTTCTCATTAAGTCGATAGCACAATCGATACCCACATATATTATGAGTTGCTTTGCCTTTCCGGTTACGTTTTGCAATGAGATGGGAAGCATCATCTCAAAATTTTGGTGGAGTGGGTCGAATGATCAACACAAGATTAATTAGGTTAGTTGGAAATCTATATGCAAGTCTAAGAAGGAGGGTGGATTAGGCTTTCGTAATCTTCATGCGTTTAATCTGGCTATGATAGCTAAGCAAGCGTGGAAACTCATTCAGAACCCTCACTCCCTTTGCTCTAGAGTCTTTAAAGCCAAGTATTATCTGAACCATGATTTTTTGCAGGCTAGATGTGGAGAGGTTCAAGTTTTGTTTGCTAGACCATTTTTTAAGGGAAGCGAGTGTTAGACACAGGTATTGCGTAGAGAATTGGTAACGGAGAATCGGTTAACGCCATAAGTGATAACTGGATCACCTCGTCCAACTACATGAAGCCGTCTGGTCTCTTCACCATATAGGAGGGTTGTAAAGTTAGCTATTTTCTGACTCAAAATGGCGAATGAGATGTAAAGAAACTTCGAGGTTGTCTCTCTGATGACGATGTAACAAATGTGCTCAAGCTCCCCATTAGCAAGAACCTACCACCAGACAAGATTTTTTGGTTTCTCAATAAAAATGGTTTTTACTCGGTGAGGTCTGGCTATTATCAAGCATGTAAAGTGCTGGACAGAAATACTGCGTCGTTGTCCTCAAGCTCTCCCAACAATAGTATGTGGTCTAGAATATGCCGAGCCCCTGTTCAAACCAAAATTTGCCACTTTCTATGGAGAATGATTCATGAAACTCTCCTTGCAACGTTCAGCTTGCTAAAAGAATTCCTTAGTTTTCTAACTTGTTCCCGAGATGTGGATGCGAGGAAGAATCTCAGGTGCATGCATTGAAAGAGTATGAGATTGTCAGCGGCCTCTGGCTATTATCCCCATTAAATTTACGGGTGACCGCTTCCCTCATAATGATGTGACTGAGTGGCTATCTCAGATGTTCTCCACGCTTAAGGAAGATGAGCTTCAAATTTTTATTATGAGTCTTTGGACGATCTGGACTGACCGCAATAACAGTGTGTTTAGAAATAGTCGACTTCCTCCCGGTTCTCTCTTTCGTCATATCAATCCCATGCAAGGAAATCAGTCGGGCTCTAACAGGTCTTCCTCGGCTCTCAGAGTAGTTGTCTCGCAGTAATGGGAACCTCCTCCACCTAGGGCGATCAAGCTTAACACTGATGCGGCTAGTGGTAGCCGGTTATCAGTAGCATGTGCTATTGTTAGGGACACAAATGGGAAGGTTTTTAAATGGGGCGTGAAGACATTTCAGGGTGTTATCGAAGCTGAACATGCTGAAGCTCAAGCCGTCCTCTTCGGGCTGCAGTTAGCAGCAACCAGTCCGGGGCATAAATTGATTTGTTTGAGGCTGATGCTGCTAATTTCATTAGCAGATTGCTTGATCCTACAAGTGCTATTGATCCCACTCAGCTGATTATCAATGATTGCTTGTCGTTGGCTCAAGATCGAGTGGTTCTTTTCAGGCATGTGCACAGACAGTGTAACCAAGTTACACACACCCTAGTTAAATGGGGTATTTTTATTGGCAAAAATTATAACTTTGACGAGAATGTCTCTTTTCCGATCAATGAACTTCTTAATGTTTTTATTTAATTAATAAAGTTCAATCTTTCTTCTAAAAAAATACTCATATTTGTATCACCTAAGTAAATCATTGTAAAGTTAAATTGACGCATGCTATAAAAGGACATCTTTGGCAGATTAAAATGTATTTTCACCTTTAATTAAGGTTCATATAACCTAAACAAATAATTCTAAAGTTAAATTGATGCATGCTATAAACGAACATTTTTTGCAGTTCAAAATGCATTTTCACCTTTAAGGTCACTCATTATTTCTACAACAACATAGAAATATAAATAATATTATAAATTTATTTTCATTTCAAAAATATATAAATAAATAAAATGATCATTTATGCCATTAATAAAATTTGATGCGGGATTTTAATTAAAAGGATGCTGACTATAATTTATATATTTTTTTAAAGGAAACTTTTGAAGGAAAATGTTCATTCTGGTTCAATTTTTTTATAATTCAATTTCGATTTAGTTATGAGAAACTATACAATTTTGGTTTTTATTGTTTTGATTTTAGTTCAATTATCAAAACGACCTATACATATCTTATGATCAATAATTATTTTAGAAACAAATACATAGTTATGAGAAGAAATTACATTTCCGACAGATATGCTTGGAATAAAAGAAGAACAATATGTACATCAAAAAAACAAATAAAGGAGCCGATTATATTGTAGGTGGAAGGTAATACTACAACTTTGTAAATTTACGATGATTTCAATATAAAGCCAATAGTTAATTCTGAGTACCAAGTAGCCCAAATAGGAAATAAAACTACATAATAAATATCATAATTAAAGTTTTTTATATACTACAAGAAGCACCTGAATATATTTCACTAGTGCAATCATGATCATGACTCATGAGCAAACAAAAGGCTAAACCCATTTAAAGATTCTTGTACTTTAAACTTTTTTTTCAGAAGTGCTTATACTTTAATTTTGTATTACTTTGTCTCTCTACTTACCTATTTTTTGATTTTCATATCCTTTTTTAGTTTTTTCTAGTCCCTCTACTTACAATTTTTTCATCCAGTCACAAAAAAGGATATAAAAATTAAAAAATAAATAAGTATGTAGATCAAGTAATACAAAATTGAAGTATAAGGACCTCCTAAAAAAAAGTGTAAAGTACAGAAACCTCTAAATGGGTTTGGCCCAAACAAAACGGAAAGCCAAAATACAAAGTTTTGCTAGTATTTCATATAAAACAACATAAATATATTATAATCAAAACTTTCACCTTCTTTTTAATGGGGTTTGATCAACTGTTTTAATCCTTACGGGACAATTTTTGATTTATTTAAATCACCGACAATTAGATTTCTAGGTCTTTTGTTTCTTTTGAAATTTAAGAGTTATCTTCGGAAAAGTTGGATGTAAATTTAAGTAATTACTAAATGTACGTTTTGTATAAGTGGTATTGTCTTATGGTTTTTCTGATCATGTTCCTATTCTAATTCAATCGGATGTCAAAATTGACTGGGATCCTAAGCCGTTTCGTTCGCTTGACGCTTGTTGGGATCATTCTGAGTTCAGTTCTCTTATTTCCAGCTCTTAGTTGTCACTTACTGTTTCAGATTCTTCTATGTATTTAATCCGAAAACTGAAGGAACTAAGGTCTTAGATTCGTTCTTGGAATACGGATGTTTTTGGTGACTAAAACAAAAAGATTTTAAACCTCGCTGCTGAAGTCTCTAGGCTGGATATTGCAGCTGATATGCGGCCTCTCTCTGACGCAGACACGGGTCATTATGCTGAGGTGAAAGGCGATTTATGGAGAGCAGATAAAAATGTGGACATTTTATGGATTCGAAAATCAAGATTAAAGTAATGTATTAAAGGGGATAAGAATTCTTAATTCTTCAACAGCATGGCTTCGATGCATTACAGTAACAATCTTATATCTGCAGTTAAGGTTGGTAATTTTATTTTCTCTGAACCGGCAGAGATTAGACATCAGATTAGATTATTCTTTTCTTCTCTTTATGATAAGCATCATACCGTTCTTTATAATACTTCTAGCCTTATTTTTAGACAGCTATCTTCATCCCAAGATGGGGGTTTAATTAGATGTTTTGACGAAGTAGAGATATTTTCAGCCCTCTGTTCTTGTGGTGAGAACAAGGCTCCTGGTCAAGACGGGCTCAATTATTATCTTTATAAGCGTGCTTGGCCGTTCATTAAACAAGATATTTTTGAGTTTTTTTAACTCTTTTCACAGCTCTAATTTGTTACCTCATGGATTAAATTATTCCTTTATAGTTTTAATCCCGAAGGTCCCTGGTTCCTTTAATATTCAAGATTATCGCCCCATCAGTTTGGTTAACGGTATCTACGTACAAACTGCTTTCAAAGTGTCTCTCTATCAGATTAGCCCCTCTACTTCCTTTTATGATCTCTGACCATCAGCATGCTTTTATTATAGATACAAGTATCATGGATTGTGCTACGATAGCTAACGAGTTAATTCACTTTGCAAAAAGAAAGAATGGCAGGCTTCTTGTTTTAAAGTTGGATTTCCATAAGGCGTTTGATAGTCTTGATTGGAACTACATGTTAAATGTGATGCGAGCTATGTCTTTTCCTAAAATATGGATCCAGTAGATGTCTACTTGCTTATCCTCTTCCTTCTCTTCAATTCTCGTAAATGGAAGCCCTTCAAAAAGTTTCCCGTTGAAAAAGGGAGTTTGCCAAGGTGATCTGATATCCCCTTATCTTTTTGTGCTCACTGCAGAGGGCTTGAAAAGCATTTTACAAAAATCAACAAAGATGGGACTTATTTCTGGGTTTACATACTCGGATATGTTTGATCCGGTTTCAGTTCTTCAATTTGCGGATGATACTATTTTTTTCCTGCCTTTCGATTTCGTGCAACTGCGAACTTTAACTTGTATCCTTCGTTGCTTTGAATTAATTTCTAGTTTGAAAATTAACTTCCATAAAAGCTCATTGCTTGGTATCCACGTCTCTGACTCTGATATGGCTTTAGCTGCAGATATTATGGGCTGTCGTATTGAATCTTTCCCTATAAAATATCTTGGTTTACCTTTGGCTATGCGCAGGACTCCAATCTGCATTTGGGACCTTGTTATTCAGAGATTCAAATCCAAATTATCGCTTTGGAAGGGTACTATACTTTCGCCTACAGGAAGGTTAGTATTACTGAAATCTGTTCTGTACAGCTTGCCTATTTATTCCATGTCCATTCTTGCTATGCTTGTTAGTGTTCAGTCTCAGCTCGAGTCCAATATGAGGAGATTTTTATAGAAAAAGGATACTAGTTCTAGAGTCTTTTGTAAGATCTTTTGGAATGTTATTTGCCGTGACTTTCGAGATAGAGGCCTTGGTGTTTGTAGTCTGAAGGTTATAAATCAAAGTCTATTACTTAAATGGCTTTGGAAATTGCGCTCGTCAAATCGTAATTTATGGTTCGGTGCGATCTCCTCTTGCTCGTCCTTTACCAATTGGAATAATCTTTTGAGCGGTAATTCTAATCATTTATCATTTATTTGGAAAGGTATTAGGCGTACATGTTGTTTGAACTCTTTTATTTGGCAGATTTTCTTGTCAAATGTGGGTTTTGTTATTAGTAATGAAGAATCGATTTCACTTTGGCACGATGGTTGGTCGGGGAATGGTTCATTGGTTTCGATTTTCCCTCGCTTATTTCAGCTTTCAAACATGAACCAAGCTACTGTCAATACTGTTATGACTTGGGGGTGGCGTTGGCGTTGGCGTAGACGTTTGAGGCTAAGCCAGACAGCTTATTTCGAAGAGCTGCTGCTACTCTTTTTTCTCCACGCCAGAACTACTGGTTCTGCTTCTGCGGTTGGTGAAGACGACGTCATCTGGAAGCATGGAAGCAAAGGATTCTCAGCTGCTTCAGCCTCAACTCTCATTAGTTCAACACTATTTGCTCACAACAATTCAGCTCCCATGAATAATAACAGGTCTGCTCTTTTTGTCAAATACTGGAAATTGCAGGTTCCACCAAGAGTTATGTTTTTATTTTGGACGGCATTACATAAAAGTTTACCATCTTTACTTTTTCTCAATACTCAAGAAATTATTAGAGATTGTATTTCAGATTGTTCTCTTTACGGTGAAATGGAGACACAAGATCACATCTTTTTGCATTGCATTTTTGCAAGGAAAATTTGGTATGTGATGTTTCAAAAATTGGATATAGCTTGGGTGTTGCCTTATTCTCTTGAAAAATTCTTTCTCCAATGGATTGTTATTGTTCCGTATAGTGGTTGTGTTAGTGATATGCACTAGGTCAATCATGTTTGACCATTTATTGACTTTATCGTTTTGTTATTTATTGATTGGCTAGTTTTATCATTTTATATTATGATTATAATACTGAGACTAGTATGATGTTGACTGATGATTATGTTTTTTTACTATTCATGTATATGAGATATTAAGTCAAATCATAGGTGTTATTTGAGAAATAAGGCACTAGATGACCCACCTTGAGAATACTACATAGATCACTGTCATAAGTAATTCTCATTACAGTTCTATTATTATAATCCTTTGACCTTGAAATCACCATGGATTTCTACATAACTATTTTATATTTTGATACAGTCTTACAATATCTTTAACAGGATAATGGAATAGACTGTCATTGGATATGAAAGTAATGATGTGAGAAATATGAGTGACTGAGAAGGAATTTGTCTCTCATTTTTTTTAATTAGATATCTATTGGCCCCTTGAAAAAGATAGACGGAAGGAAATGTATGGCGATGCTAAATAAATTGATAAAGAGTTATCATTTCCAGTCTACTTGAAATCAGGAAACTAATGATTGCGTATCATAAGGATGACAAAAATATGTCTTATATTCAATCAGGATATCGTGAGACAAAGGCCACTTATGACTTGTGGGTCAAAATAAGGATTCCGGGCCTACTGCCAACGTTATATGAACCTATAGGGTCGCGCACTAAAAACAGGCCCAAAACAATTGTTGGGTTGTACAAGCCCAATGGAATTAAGCGATTAATAGATTATTATACAAATATAATTCAATAATAATAAATATATATATTAATTGAAATTCAAAATTTAAGGATAAGTGTTTTCCTTAAGGTATTATCTTTTGAAGATAATAATAATAATAATTAATATCTATGTGTAATTATCAAAAAGGAGTTTTTGATAGACATGAACTCAAAAGAGTTATCAAAAACGTAGTGTTTGCATATGATTGCAAAACACTTTTTTGAGTAAACCGTAAATGTCCTATTTTCTTATAAATAGACTCTTAAGCCTATGGTTTTTGAGATATGTGTTTTTCGAAATAAACACAATACACACAATCACTAAATAATTCGAAATTGCTTTGTGAAGCAATAGTGCTAGCTCACAAGCACTAGTTTTGACTAAGGTATGTTCGTATGGATACTCGTAGAGGACGCGTTCTTTTGGAGGCGTTTCTGATCCGAGTCCAGGTATCACCAAAGTGAACCACCTCCTTCCTTCCTACATTGTTATTGGAATTCGACATACAAGTAAGTATTAATTATGTTATTAATCTATTTATTCGAATTACATGGATCTTGGTTTGAGTTTTTGATAAAGTTTTGAAATTCCGTTGCGTTATGAACCTATAAAACCCATTAGGTTGTTCTAACTTTGGACAAATGTTTGGATCATTTTTATTTCGGAAATTTGGAAGTATCGTAATAGAATAATTTTTCAGCATAACGATTGTTTTACAGAAGATGTTATTTTCCGGAGTTTTATCAATGCAGGTTTCTTTCACAAGAGTATTCATCCTTCTTTTGTTTACTCGGGCATAGATTTGCATAGAAACCCTGAAAGTATTTTTATTTCTTAGCTTTTGTAGCCTTTTTGGCATAAGTTGTTGACTTCGGTTTTGCCGCTCTTTCTGGCTTTTAATATATTCTTATTCATAAAAAAAATAGAATTTTAACTGAGTAAAATTATGAAATTAGTAATTTTGTAAAAGGTAAAATAGAAATTATGATAATAATTTAATTAAAATAATTAAATTAAAATATAAAGTTTAGTAAAGGTGGAAATTAATAAGAATGCGCCTTTTAGTGAGAATGAATGATAAAACTATGTTGGTCCTCTCAATTATATAATAGAATTCTTACATAAATATTTATTTTTGTATCTTTTTTATATTTATACGCTCCATAAAATTAGTAACAAATATACACCTTTTTCCTTTTGTTATTTGCATTTATATGCCTTTTCAAACATAACTATATACAGGGCTTATATTTAGAATTATGACTCCACTTGTTGGCTATTAACTCTTGTACACATAATAGAAGACAAAAGTGTTATGGTTTTTGATATTGCCCTTATTACAATAAATATATAAATTTTTTTAATAAATTTATTTATATTATCAAAATAATTTTTTTGAATGTTTAACTTTTTATATATAAATGATGGAGTCTGCCTTCAGATCTGGTGATTAAACCTGCAAAACAAGGTAGAAGCTAACTGGACGGTGGTTGTCCGATTAACTCTCATATGCTAAAGTCAGTATTGGCTCGAGCAGCGTTTTTTGTGTAATGTAATTGTGTTTTTAGGCATACCTCAAGCTCTTATATAGAGTAGTAGAGAGAATACATAATTGACTTCAAGTAGGAAAGTGATTCCTATAAATTAGAGTTTGATATTGAATAGGAAAGAGGTTTCTTATTCAAGTAGAAGTTTTATTCAGGAATACCTTCCTGAATAAGCTTATCTTCCTAAGTTGGAGTTTATGTCCAAATAAAGAGATATTTCATAAATCTAATTCTTGGGAAAATCCCTCAGGCAATGCGTAAATCAGATTCTGGCTTATCTTCGATATTCGGATTACTCCTTCAGTTAAGGCGTATCTCATAGATTCGGTTTAGCGATAGCATCTTGCTTTTATCCCTTTTGGTGAGAGCTTGATATCGTCTTGGAAGATGAATCTCGTGCGATTCGGCTCCACTGTATTTATGATAGGATTCGGTATCCATCATCAGCCCCCCGCAAGTGAGCTAAAGTCTAGGTATTTATGCCTTGGTAAATTTTAGCTTTACTTGGGGTGAGTCTTTCTACATTCCGGCGTGTCGTTTCACTTGCTTGTCCATATTTCCATATTTCCTTTATTCTCCATGTGTCAATCATCTGCTATTATCTTTATCAGATCGGAGACAAGTGTCCAGCGTTCGTGACATGTGTCGATCATCCGCTGCAATGCTTAAGGTTCTGCGTCTTTGTATTCCTAACCCCTATCATTACGGTTTCTGGGGATTTGGGTATATATAGTTGTTTTATCATTTTTTCCTCTCTTACTTTAGATGTTTTTCATTCTGATTCTTCAATTTCTTGCCTTTTTTTATTTGGCTTCATTGTTTCAAGATTCCTCGTTTTAGAGTTGTTCCTTTTCTCTCTTTTGATCCTGCCTACTTAATCTCCAGGTATTTTCAGAGCTTTGACTTGATTATTTTGAGTGTTTGAGTTTTCTTCTTTTCTGTTGTTTGAACATTCTTCTTGGGTTTTTGTTCTTGATGTTTTCCCTCAATCTGCATTTTTGTTCTTGATTTCCGCTTTTTAATTTAAACTCTTCGTTCATTCCCTGTTTACCACCTTTTTTATTCAATAATGTCTGAGGAAGCTGAAGAGACTCGGGGTGCTCATGATGATCTAGATCATACTCGTAGTTCTTTGTCTGCTGAGAAAATTATTAAATTTGCTCAGGATTTTGACTTTCCCGAGTCGTATTTGATTTTGAAACATGTTTCAAAGTTTAGAGGTAATCGTGTTACGAGTTCACCCGAAAAAATAGTTATTTTTCACGAGCATCATGTAGCTGGTTTACGATGTCCCTTAGATCCTTTAATTAAAGATTAGGTATTCCACTCGGGCAGCTTCATCCCAATAATGTTCGCATTATTTGTTCTTTCCTTGAGTCCTGTAAATCTCGTGGTCAGGAACCCTAGCTCCTTGAGTTTATTCAACTATTTTTATTCTTTTTCTCACCGAAAGGACGATGAATTTATTTTTGCTGGCGGTAGGCCGAACCGCTCCCTTTTTGTTCTTCCTTCTTCTCTTAAAGGTTGGAACTCCAAATTTTTCTTGGTTCAGCATTCTCCTTTTTCTGCTTTTGCCCAGGGCTTTACTGAGGGTAAAGTTTCCCTTTCTTCTCTTCTGGTATTATTTGATAAAGAGAAAGACTTCGCCCAGTCTCTTTTGTCGGACTGCAAGGCTAATAAGTGTAAACATAGCGTTCTTTAGAGCAATATTTGAATTGTCGCGATTCTCCTTTGGCGGATCTTCCTGCTGGAGGTATTTTTTTCTAATTTTATTTCATTTTATATAATATTTGTAGGATGTCTACTTTCCCTGATCACCTTCTTGAAAACTTTTCAGTAGACATGTCTGTGGATATGGGTGAGGTAACCAGCAAATTTCCTCCTCTAGTTGTTGTTCCGAATCCAAACGCTGAAAGCATTCGAGCAGGTAGTTCACAGGTTTTATTAACCCTTTCGAAGTTACCTGAGGTTGTTCCGGAGGACTCGGAGGCTTCTGGCCTTAAAAGGCGTTCTTCGGGGGATCATTCTGGTCCTACTGCCAAGAAGCACAAAAGGAAAGTTTATGAAGAAGCTTCTCCTGGGGATGCCCCGAAACTCGTTGAATGGGTGGAAAAGCAGAATCTGCCCAGGTTGTCTAACGCTAAGGTTCTTCATGCTTACATGGAGAATGTCTTAGTTGGGGGAGACATGGAGTCCATTGATCGCGAATATGGAGAGGACTTGGCTGATTTCACTTGCCTTGGTGGCTTTTCAGTTAGTATATGTCTCCCGTTATTATTATTAATTTATCGTTCTAACTTTATTTTCCACTTTTTCAGATGATTCAAGTCGTGACTGTGCTGGAAAAACATCGTCGGGGAGCAATAGACAAGCTGGATCGACTAATGAAGGAGTGTGCTTCCTAGATAACTGAGAAGAAGGAACTTCAGAATTCCTTGAACGAGGTGGATGCTTTGAATCTGCAACTCATTTCTTCAAGGACCGCCAAGGAGAAGGAAATTACCATTTTGGAGACTTGAGTGAAGATTTTGTCCGAGGAGATCGAGTCTCTAAAGGCTTCTTCTTCTTCTATTGTCTCGAAGAGGGATTACTTGAAGACCGAGGTGGAGCAGCTTCACCGTCGTCTTGCTGGATCTAGTTCCTTCTATTTCCAAGTTATGTCGCAATTCTGATTGGCGATTGAGGCAAAGCTACGGGAGAAGAACCCCGATGTCGACCTCTCGGGTGTTAACCAGTTGGATCTGACCCTGTTGGCCAGAGAAGTCAAGGAGGCTTGATAAGCAGAAAGTCAATGCTCTTAATATGTCTTGATTTTATATTTTCTCTTTTTTTTGTAGACTTCCTGGCGGTTCGCCTTTTAATTCTGCTTTATATTAATATAAACAGATGTTTGTTCATTCGTTCTCCAAGTTATTCTAAATTCGTATTTTTGTTGTTTCTAATTGCTTTTTAATTTTAAGATTCTGGCGAATGTGATAACTTGTATCAAATGTCTAAGACTCAAGAAGTCTGGTTTATCTTTATTTAGATTCAAACGAATCTATTAGCTTTATTTGGGATCAAACGAGCCTTTGACTTTGTTTGGACTCAGACAAGTCTATTAAATTTGCTTAGGCTCAAACGAGTCTTTTGATAGTCAAAAAGAGCGTCAAATTTTATTTCATTTGATAAGATCAATACATGATACAATAATCATATGTGATAACTATTGATAGTATTTCCTTAGATGTTTTACATTCCAGTACCTCAGGATCATAGATTTGGCTAATGTTTTGAGTTTATATGCTCCTTTTCCCGTGGATTATGTAATCAGATATTGTCCTTCCTAATTTGGTTGTAATTTTTTCACTTCGGCGTTTCCGCTGCCTATTTTAACCTTTCTTAGAACAAGATTGCCAATCTGGAACTCTCTTGGATGTATTCTTTTATTGTGATATCGAGCATCTTGTTTTTTGTAAGCTTCGGCTCGTATCCCTGATTGATTTCTTCTTTCTTTCAGCAGGTGTAGGCATAGTCTCATTTTTGCTTCGTTCGTTGCTTCTTCAAAGTAATTCACTCTTAGACTCGGCATTTCAATTTCTACCGGTACTACGGCTTCAGTACCGTAGGCGGGTATGAATGGCGTCTCGCCTGTTTCTTTTCTTGGTGTGGTTCTATAGGGCCATAGAACACTGTAAAGTTCTTCTACCAATTTTCCTCGTACTCAGCTAATTTCTTTTTAATTCCTTGGACTAAGGTTTGATTAGTAACTTTCGTCATTCCATTGGTTTGGGGATGCGCTACCGATGTGAATTTTAAGTTTATCATCAATCTTTCACATAATTTTCTAAATCGCACACAATCGAACTGTTTTCCATTATCCGTGACCACAGTGTGTAGTATGCCAAACCTACATATTACTTCGTCCATAAAGAATTATTCTACTCTCGCTGTTGTTATAGTTGATACTAGTTCCACTTCTACCGATTTGGTGAAATGTTCGATGGCGACGATGAGGAACTTGATTTGGTTTTTTCCTATTGTGAAGGGTCCAACTATATCTATTCCCCACATGGAGAAGGGTCAAGGGCTCTCTAGGGATCCCTGTGGTACTGCTGGTTCGTGGCTGACATGGTCGTGCCTTTGGCATTTGTCGTATTTTTTCATGAATGCTTTAGCGTCTTTCTTAATAGTTGGCCAGCAGTATCCTTGTAGCATTGTTTTCCTTGCTATTGTTGCATTCCTTCGTGAGCTCCGCATATGCCTTCGTGTATTTCTTTCAAGATGAGATGTCAATTTTCAGATGATACGCACTTCGCCCATGGGTGAGTTAACGAAGTTCGATAGAGAACTGTGTCGTGATATGAGTAATTGGTTGATTTTTGGATGATCCGGATTGCTTCAACATTGGCTTGTGGTAATTCTCCTTGGTCTAGATATCTGATTATTGGAGTCATCCAATTATCGACTTTGTCAATCGCCATTATTTCTACTTCGTCGATGCTCGGTTGTTTCAAGGTTTCTTTCAATTGCATCTTGTTGAAGAAGTTTCCGAATTCGAATGTGGACTTGGCTACGGCGTCGGCCTCGGCATTTTGTTATCGTGGGATTTATATGATTTCCCATCGTCCTCCTTGTGTTTCCAATTTTCAAAGCATCCCTTAGGCCTTCATAAGGTATTTGTTCATCCCTGTTTTTTTAGCTTGGTATTCGCCCTTAACTTGGTTTACTACCAACTGGGAATCGCTATAGATCTTCAAGATTTCTGTTTTTATCTCCAACCCTAAACCGAGTCATGCGATTAGGGCTTCATATTCAGCGACATTATGGCTTGCCTTGAACCCAATTTTTACTCCTTATTCAATTTTGATTTTTCCTGGGCCTTCCAGGATGGCCCCTGTTCCAGCTTCTTTTCATTTAAAGCTCTGTCCAAGTGCAACTCCCATAGGAGGTTCATAATTGTTTCTTCTTGTTCGCCAAGGGTTATTTCGGCTACGAAGTCCGCCAATGCTTGCGCTTTGAGTGTTTGGCAAGGTTCGTAGCGGATATCGTGTTCACTTAACTGGATCGACCAATGGACAAGTCGTCCGGAAGTTTTGGGTCTTTGTATTAACTTTCTCAGCGGCTGATTCGTTTTCACTATCACCTTGTGACTTTGGAAGTAGTATTTTAGTTTTTTCGCCGTGGTTACAACGGCTAAATCCATTTTTTTATCTCTGGATATCTGGTTTCGGCTCTTTTCAACACTCGACTGATATAGTAGATGGGTTTAAGCTTTCCTTCTTCTTCTTTTACTAGCAGTGTTCCAATCGTTTCCTTTCTGGCGCATATGTATAAGTAGAATGTTTCTCTGTTTAGCAGTCGACTTAAGAGTGGTGGCGATGTTTAAAATATCTTTAATTCTTCAAATGCCTCCTGGAATTCTTCATTCCAACTGAACTTCTGAAAACCCTTAAGGGCTTTGAAGAACAGTAGGCATCTTTTGGCCTAGGAAGACATAAATCTTCCCAGGGTAGTGGTTCGCCCATTCAATTTTTGGATTTTGTTTATGTTTTTGGGCGGTTTCATATCCATTATTGCCTTGATCTTCTCAGGGTTTGCCTCTATTCCTCTTTGAGATATCATGAATCCCATAAATTTACCTCCTTTTACTCCAAATACATATTTGGGATTCAGCTTCATTCCGAACTTATTTAAAATTTTGGAAGTTTCTTCTAAGTCTTTCGCATGATTCTCTGCCTTCTCACTCTTTATGATTAGGTCGTCCACATATACTTGGACTCGCTTTCCTATTTCATCTTTGAACATGAAGTTCATCAGTCTCTGATAGGTTTCTCCCGTGTTCTTTAATCCGAATGGCATTGTTGTTTAGCAGTATGTGCCTCCTTCCGTGATAAACGATGTTTTCTCTTGATCTTCTTATTTCACTGGTATCTGATGATAACCTTGGACAGCATCGGCCAGACTTATCATAACGTGTCCTACTGTTGAATCGACCATCTGATCTATGTCCGGTAAGGGATAGCTATCTTTTAGGCAAGCCTTGTTCAAGTCGGTATAATCTACGCACATCCTGTTTTTTCCATTTGCTTTCTTTACAATGACCACGTTAGCTACCTATTCGGGATAGTGGACTTCTCGGATGAATCCAGCTTTTTGTAGCTTTCCCACCTCCTCTACTATTATCTTTTATTTTTTCTCGGAGAACTTTTGTTTCTTCTGTCTTACGGGATTCGCCCTTTTGGCCACGCTCAGTTCGCGGGTTATGATATGTGGATCTATCCTCAAGATTTTGGAACCTTTTGAGGCGAATGTTCCAATATTCTTTTTTAATATAGCCACGTTATCTTCTTCATGTTTGGGGTCTATGTCCACTCTAAATTTAACTTTTTTCTCCTTGTTTAGCTCCAGTTTTTTCATTTTGCAATTTAAGACTCTTTCCTTTTCCTCAATGTCGTGATTCAAGATTTCTTCGATTGGCATCGCCTCGAATGATTCCAGTATTTATTTGTCATAGCAATTTTTGGCCGTAGCTTGGCTTCCTTGGACTGTGACAATTCCTGTTTTTGTTGGGATCTTCATCGTTAGGGCATTTATGCTAGTTATGGCTGCTGAGTTGTGGAGGAAAAGCCTCCCCAAAATTGCGTTGTATGGTATATCAATGTCTATGATGTTGAATTGTGTTGGTAGTTCTTCATCCTTTCTTCCTCTTCCTAATTTCACATCCAGTATGATTGTTCCCATTAGTATAATAGGAGGTCCACCAAATCATGTTAATGGAGTTGCGTTTCTTTTCAGTTTTGTTATGACTCTTTCAAGGCTTTCATAGGCTTTCTTTGTCATCGAATTAATGGCACTTCATTTATCGATTAATATCCTTTCCATATTCCAATGTTCGATCACCATGGTTACGACTAGGGCGTCATTATGGGCTTGGTTGATCCTTCCGAAATCACTATCCTCAAAAGTCATCGGCAGCAATATTCTCGGCTCTTGCACTTTCTGCTTATTTTTTATATTTGATCCATCAGAAGTCATTCCTTAATGAGAATTTGTTTTCTAGTTCAGAAAAAAAAATTATAGTCTAAAGTTTTTGAGCTTTTTCCCATAGACGGCACGAATTGATGGAGTCTGCCTTCTGATCCGATGATTAAATCTGCAAAAAAGGTTATAAACTAACAAGACTGTCACGACCCAAAATATTGAGCCGAGACCGGCGCTAGGGAACGTTAGTGGTAGCTCCAGAACCCGTATCAAGCCTAAAACCACTATAAATTTTTCGCTATAAAACAAATAAAATATAATGTATAATTGGAAGCAACGTCATATATGTATATATTTATACCAATTAGTTGACATAATACACAAGGGCGTCTCACTTCCGTACCACGTACGTACTAGCCCACTGCAGCACTAGAGAGACTCGTGCTTTGTGCAAGCCAAGCAGACTTCTGGCACAAAGAGATGATTTGTCTGATCCGACTCCAATAACCTAAAAGACGTCAAAGGTGAAGGGTCAATATTTGGGAAAATACTGAGTGAGCTTGCAAGTTACTAACGGTATTATTAAAAACATAACATCGCATACGATAAAAAATCATATATACAAATCGATACACGATATCATAATATAACATAATGTAGTATATAATACTCCAAGTATTAGATCCGATTGAAACCCTAATCACGATACTCCATACGATCTATAATTTCATACGATTCATAACGATAACAATCAATTCGATCGATCCAATTGGTAGGGTCCCGATATAGTTCAACCGAGTTAAACCTCTACCACCGCTTAATCCCAAGGTGTTGGTCCCGAGATAGTTGAACCGAGTTAAACCCACTGGATACAGGTACCGAGATAGTTCAACCGAGTTAAACCTCATATCCAATTCAAAATATATATTTCAATTTCGATACGATACGATAAACGATGTTCGATATTCGATATAATTCCATAACACGATAATAATCTAAACACGCTAGACTGACATACTCACCAGTGAGTCCTATTGACGCCCAATAGGTAGCACGTTTCCTCGGATCATACACTAGTTTCAAAACTATAATAATTCGATAAACGGTACTATAATCGATAATAATAGCAAACGATAATCGATAAAAGCAATTCGATAAGCGATACTTCAAATCATATATTATGCGATGTATAAAATCATAGTATATGAAAATAACTTTTATAAACAGTACGCGAAAGTAAAATGCAACTCACAGTGACCGCTATCCAAATATGCAATATTTGTTGGTGCAGCGGGACGTGAGGGTCCGAATCGTATATTTCAATTCAAAATTGGAATTTCAACAATTCGGATCCAGAAATTGATCATATCAATAACAAATGGATCCTCGTATCATCTAGTAATTAAAGAACGCATCTAGAAACCGTAAGAAGAATACCTATGTCGATTCTCCAACGATTCTTGTAGTCCCGATAGTACGGCGACTGCAAGCTCGTCCACACGAGTATGCGTCCAATTGAATCCTCGCCTTGAAGTAATCTGCAAGAGTTTCTCTTGCCGAGCAACCCTAAGCTCAAACTCTCGCCTCGATTACGTCTTGAGTGACGTCTAGCAACATATCACGACCCCTAAATAGATATGAATGTTTCGATGCATTCTTTATGAACCAATGTTCATAATTACCGTACACTCAAAATTCCCTTCATCTAAGATTCCGATCTCGACTAGTGTCACGGTTAAGTCAAACACTGTTTGTCTTGATCATATGACCTCATTTCAGTTCTTATTCTTGATATATATGACTTCCACTAGAAACAACTTTCTAAGTAAGTCATATACACCTGCGCAGGTTTTATCATCCATCAAGAACAATTTGAGATAGCATAGAATCATTTCTCCGTTCATCCGAAGTGATAAATCCTCTCTTGGTTAAACCCCTATCTCCATATACAACTAACTAGAGCCAACACATCCCGCGACCCTAGCTCATGAAATATCTAGGGATAATGAGTATCAAACTCTAATCACCTATATACAAGATAGTGTCACCGCAAGTCAAAGGACATATGTACAATTATGAAATAGATGACATTAAATTGACTTTGATGAAATACCATGTATAAGTCATCTAGCGTCACTTGTTCGACTCACTCAAACCCTTTGAGTGTCCATATGTTTATTCTGATCCCCATCAAGTAGTATGAGACTCACTGCTTCCTATAATTGGTAACTCTTTACTAATCAGGAGAATAAACAGAGGTGACGATCTTTGCGGGATAATGCGATGCCCTTATTCGTAGAACCCCATCGATCGTGAACGGTTATTTAGATCACTTGTATAATAGAATTTGTCACTCATATTCTCAACACCTTAAGAATGGATTCTATCACAATGTGATAAGGACAATATGCAATAATTAAACACTTAGTTGATGAGGCACTTAGTTCAAATAAAACATATATATCATTGCCAATGGGATTTGTTTATACAAGTATAAATACAAAATGGCCCTAGGGCACATACTACTAACAATATTATAATCCCGCAAGCGTAAGCTCCATGCGTTGTCCAATCGCGTAGCCACTCCAGTTAGACGGCTTGGTAGCTTATCGGTACGTCAGTTACTTAGTCGAGTTACCTGTACGTTTAATCCATAAACGTAGGCTTAGTACTAAAACCCTAAGTTACCGACTTAGATTAACACGATCTTATTCTAAATACGTCTTTTAACTTTGATCGTGTTCTAATACTTAGTCGAGATACTTGTTATATCTCTTGTTAATCGATTTCCAATCATAGGTTCCTTATATCTTGAAATCCTAATCGAACACGTCATGTTCGACATCCAAATTTCTCGTTTTTCGGGGTTCGTGTTTCCTTTTCAATGTCCGACACTCTTAAAGTTGGAAAACGAGGTCATAGCGGGGCGAAAATAACCTTTAGGTGCTTCAAATAAGTTGTGCGCCCACATAGTCGCGCTGCGTGCTCGCGCAATATAGTGCGCGCCCGCGTAAGAAAATTGCACGCCTGCGTAAGATAGTTACGCGCCCGCATAACATACTTACGCGCCCGGGTAACATAGTTACGCGCCCGCATAGCTCCTATATTTTCTCTCGGGCCATTCCGACGTGTTTAAACTTGATTCCGTCATGCTCCTATCTCATTTTAACAAAAACTCAACTCCAAATTCATCAAAACGACAATAGAAACGTGATTACGATTTGTTCGATTCGTTTAAAAACGAAGCAGCCCTTTAAATTCGATTTCAGCAACTAAAATGAAATTATTACCTTGATTTGACGCTTGAATAAGATAGAGGATTGAATTCCGAACAAATTGATATAAAGAACTCGCAATTTGGACGAGAAACGGCGAAACCGCGGCAGATCGAAATCGTTCGTCATTTTCTTTCTCTCTTTTGTACGCTTCCTCTCCATTCTTGAATCATCTGATTCATTCATTTCCTTATTATATAGTTTGGCTAATTATCCACTTTAGTCCTTCATTTCTTTAACTTAAACCAATTCTCATTTAAACTTTCTGTTTTTAACTTAATGATTAATTATTTACTTTAATTCAATTACATACGTATTATTTATATCCAAATAAATAATACGAATTCTAACATTATTATTTTCAATCAATAATCCTTTAATTGTAATTTTCGAGGCTAAATTGGCTAATTTGCACTTTAGCCCTTAAACTTTTCAAAAATTACAATTTTGCCCAAAACGCATCCGCGTCTAAATTTTAAAACGTCTCCGATTGACCCGAAACTTTTACCACAGATACTATAAAACATTTCGCGGACCTAGGCGAAATAGTTTCCGTCACGGTATTTATATTTTATTTTATAGTAATTTTCTAACCTTATCCTCAAATCCTGATCGCTTGATTAAAATTAGTGTAAATTCCCAATGACTTTAAATTAAACCCATATTAGTTTAATTTATCGGAAATTACTACACGTGGCACACTTTAAATATTTGGGGTATTACATTCTTCCCCGCTTATAAAAATTTGTCCTCGAATTTTCATATAACTTCTTGTCTTGTCTTAAACCTTTAACATCTTGAACTCTGTTTATAATAGGTACACCGTATTTATTTTATAACACTTACCGGCGCACTGAATTGTCATTTCTATTTCTGTACTTTTTATACATTGATGTCAGTTATCATTGACAACCTTCATATCATTATCTTTTTCTAATTGTGATTTCGGTCATTTTCTTATGTACTATGACTCCTTACCTTTGATCTCTTCACTTTATTCTATGACACAACCCTTGTGTTTGTCCTTTGTCTGCCATTCAATACTATAAACTCTTATCCTTATAATTAAACTCTTAGTTTAATACTAATATCCAATGATAGTTCGTTATAGGGATATTTTATCACTAGAAACGATCATTCTCGTTACTAGACTTCCTCACTCGTTATCGAATGATGTAGACAATCCATTCGCTCGTACTATTCAATCTTCTTTATAAGGATATTAGTCACATTCACCTGCACTTACGATCTTCCGTTCTTGATTCTTTTCCTTCGTCAATACTTTTAGTCCTATTATCGTTTCTTGTTGAGTAATGCGGGTACTCAAATAACTTATGTTTCACTACTTATGAAGTTTCATTCGTATTGTCGTTGTCGTCGTTTGGTTGTTATTCATCCTAGTGCTAGAAACATATCCCACTATCTGCTATCCTCTTTTGTCTCGTCATTTTACTTATCGTGCAAAAGTTCCTTCTTTAACTAGTGTCGTCCATTGACAGTCATCCATGAGATGGATTCCCATGACGTATCCTTTTTAAAATCTTTGCTTTTCTTGTAGGGGCTTACTTCATCTTCTTCTTGCGTTTTCATACCTCGTATGCTCCTTTATTCGTGGTATGTTTGTTGGCTTATTTCCCTTTTTCTTAAGCGCGACGCACTATTCTTAAATCTCCTTGTCTCTTCTTACTTCATATTGATCTGCTTCTTCTTTCATTCGTTACAATCTTGGATAACTGTCTTCGTTAACCTGTCCTTTCTTCCACTTTACTTTTAAAGATTGTCAGTCTTACATTATGTTCCTTTACACCACAGTTGTCCATGCATCAATGCTTGATGTCCTATAGGAAAGAGATATTTAATCTCTTCGTGAACCTTCTCGTTCGGGCACAGTTATTACTTATACGATCTTTGTACTAGTAGAACAACAATTGTTGCCACGTTGGAGTTTTACTCCCGATTTGTTCAATGTACCTTGTTTACTCCTTTCTAATGAGGATCCTTTCAACTTTTGTCGTCGTGTGTTGCTTTTAGCAGTATCATCACTGTCACCATCATCGTGTATCGTGTATACTCTTATTGATCTTCAAATTCGTTAATCCATTATATTATCTACCCAAATGCGTCCCCGTGTTCTTATGGAGATCTTTGTCTATTCTTTTCGCAAGCGTAACCATTCTTTACGATCTTCAAGACATGCTGGTCCTTGTATGCACTATTATACTCAAATCTTATTTCCATATTGGCACTCATCGTCTATCCACAACAACCTCCTTTCGATACCACTTTGTTATTTTAGTGAGTTTCTCACTATTTGCCTCGACGTAATCCATCTTTTGGAACTTCAGTATTTGACTTTAGTATTAACCCTTAGGATATACTCGTCCTTAACTTCTTATTTACCTTTTTACTTCATCTTGTATATACTCGTGTTGTTCCTTTAGCATCACTTCATATTGTCGTCCCTTTGACTATTCAGATACGCCTTTAGCTCTGTCATCTCAACCAGTCTGTTTCATATTATTCACATTCTTGTCTTTATCGTGTTTCTCGATCATCTTCCATTTCATTCTTTGCATTCTTCTTCATCCCGTCTCGTACATCGTGAACTTCTTCTTTTAGCATTTATAACATTGACCATGAATAGGGGTCGTAGTCTATCTTGCCTGAATTACTCGACGCGGTGTGTTCTTAATCATGTGCATATCGTCTTATCGTACTCTTACTGACATCTTAATGGTCAGTGAGGCCGACCCTATGTTCGTATCATATTTATCCCTTATGTTTCCGCGTATCTGCGACTACATAGAATTCGATTCATCTAATCTTTTCATCAACTTTCCATGTGACTTGCTCTTTTCCTTTTCTGGATCACTCTTAGCGAGTTCCATACGATATACGTAGGTTATTCGTACTCTCTCGATACTAATTACCCTTAAACGTCCTCTTTACTATCCTTTATCTGCCATCGAACTCTTATCCTTATCATACATGTCTTATATCTTTGATATATCTTACTCTCATCTTTTATCTTCTGTTTCGATCTATCCGGTACTACTTTCTTGAGTATGGCTCAATTCTGATATTGGGTCTCTTCTTCACATCCTTTCACGTATTTCGATGCTTGAAGCTCCAATCATATGTTCGACAAGTTTGATGCTATGTGATATATTTTAACCATCTGCATATCGTATCTACGTTCTTCATTCAAGGGTCATTACTAATCTTCCATAACGATCGCGCTATGCTTTGACTCTTTGTTGGTCGAATCTGAAATTTAAGATTCGAAATTCTATATACATCTATCATATTGATACTTTCGGCGGCTTGTTAATCCGCTTCGTAATTACAAACTTGATGCTGAAATTTCAGACTCTTAATTCATTTATTGCAATACTTATCGTTTACTTCTTAATCTTACTTATCATATACTTCAAACTACTCAATTCCATGCAGAATTGATATTAGCTATACTTTAGTGATCCATTTCCATACTTCGTTCTTCATATTTCGGTCGCTCGTCCATTTAGCTCGTCATTTCTATCCATACATATTCATCATAGATACTCTTATAACCATTACTTCGAATTCTCGGTTCGACGATCATAACGGTTAATACTTAGGTAACCGTCTTAGGGACATCATGTCCCAATAAGAACTTGATCCAACGGTTCAGTCAGAAGTTATCACGGTTTTACTAACCTTCACGATTCATAGATCATATAGCTTATCACGTCGATGCATAGTAAACTATGCACGTTCCTTGCACTATGGTATACACCTGTCGATCTTTTGATTATATCTTTTTATATACTTCTTCTCTTATCTCGCAGTTTAACGTCCTCGACTTCTCGTCTAAAAAGGCGTTCACGTTCTAACTCATCGCTAATCGGATATACAATACTATTCGAACACATGTGTTATTCTAGCTGTGTTCTTGTTCGTTCAATCAAGGCTAAGTTCATATACTAGAAGCATAAGTCCTATGTTCTCGCGATCGTACGTATCCGATCTTCTCGTGACCTTAATCGGAGCATGCTCTCGAACATTTCACTTCCGTTACAGAGTTCTGGTCTAGATATACTTACATAAAAACAAAACTTCTTAAAAACTCTTCTAAACAAAACGACTCATTTTGAAATTTAATTCAAAATTTCTTTTAAACCTTAGTAAAATTGTGCACTAGGGTGATGAAGTCTCTCATCCCCAAAGAGTTGCCACATCTCACCTTTTTGTCTAAGTATAATGCATATGATGCATGTCCTATTAATGCATGTATTGATGTATGTAGTGATGCATTTCTATCAATGTTGTGGCAATTATCAATGTCAATCGCGGGTCTAGGCACAATTATGCTTTCAAAATCGTTAAACAAATAACTTTAAAAAATTATAAACTGAGTTTTGTAAGTTCTCTAAACCTTTAAACTCTGTACCCGGTAAGTTCTTCCACTTATGTAATTTCATATCTTTTATTCATCCGCCTCCTGACGTTTCAATCGATTGTTGCGATAATACCTGGTCTAGACATGCCGAAACATGAACTGCCTTATCGTAGAATCTCATCTCCTCGAGGTTCCATCTGGATATGCGTATTACATATGCATATCCTATCGGATAAAAAATACGCGTATGCATCTCATATATGCATGTCACATAAACAGACAAGCATTTCACAAACCAATCAATCATACCTATCGCAAAACAGCAATGCAAACTACTTGGATCAGACAGAACTCAAATCTATAGCTGCAGTAGTTCCTAGGTTACTTAACCAATAAAATACATATTAGCAGAGGTAGCTGGACCAACTGCTCTGATACCACAATTGTCACGACCCAAAATATTGAGCCGAGACCGGCGCTAGGGAATGGGAGTGGTAGCTCCGGAACCCGTAGGAAGCCGAAAACCACTATAAATTTTTCGCTGTAAAACAAATAAAATATATATTATATTAAATTTCAAAATTCTCTCAATATAAAATCCCAGTTAAGACTGTAAAGAGTAGTAAATAATTTTTTTTTTAAAATTAAATTAAGATAGTCCAGTTAATATAAGTTTACATCGGGTTCACATCGGATTGATTTTCGGTTATATATACTATCAAATATATTTCACTTAAAAACGATATTCAATTGTAGATTACACTAATTTCAAAATTCTCTCAAAATAAAATATCATTTAAGATTATAAAGAGCAGCAAGATAAATATTATTAAAAATTGTATTAAGTTACTTCAGTTGATATAGATTCACATCAAGTTGATTTTCGGTTATATAGGTTGTCAAATACATTTCACTTAAAAGAGATATTCAATTTGAGAAATCAAACACAAAGATCGGTGACATTCTTTTTTGTTTGTTGCATATGGAAATTGTGAATTGGTACTGCAACATAATTTGACACAAAATTACTATATATATATAAAATGTCAAATAAGATTGTAAAAAGTAACAAGACAAATTTTATTAAAATTAAGTTAAGAAAGTTCAGTTGATATAAGTTCACATCAGGTTCACATTAGGTTAATTTCGATTTTATAAAATGTCAAATACATTTCACTTAAAAGAGATACTTAATTTGTATATTGCACTAAATATCAAAATTCTTTCTATATAAATTATCAGTTAAGATTGTAAACAGTACCAAAAAACTTTTTTTATCAAAAATTGAATTAAGAAAGTTCAGTTGATATATAAGTTCACATCAAGTACACATCAGGTTGATTTTCAATGTTATAAACTGTCAAATACATTGCACTTAAAAAAGATATTAAATTTGTATATTACACTAAATCTCAAAATTTTCTCTATATAAAATAAATCACAAAATTTCCTTATATAAAATGTCAATAAAGATTGTAAAGAGCAGAAAGACCAATTTTATTAAAAATTGAATTAAGATAGTTCAGTTGATATAGGTTCACATCAGGTTGATTTTTGGGTTTATAGACTGTTAAATACATTTCACTTAAAAAAGATATTCAGTTTGTATATTACACTAAATCTCAAAAGTCTCCTTATATACAATGTCAATTAAGATTGTAAAGAGCAGTAAGACAATTTTGTTAAAAAATGAATTAAGGCAATTCAGTTGATATATGTTCACATCAGGTTCAAATGGTATAAATTATAAAATAATGATTTACTAGCATAATAAAAAAAAATTAATTTTAAAATTATAATAATTTACTTTGGGTTGACATTCAGTTGATATTAAATTTACATTAAGTTGGCATTGAATTTATATTAAGTTTACTTTAAATTTATATTGAGTTGATATTGAATTTACATTAAGTTTACTTTAAATTTATATTGAGTTGTCAATAGGACTGTGTGATCACCAGTAGTGTTTCTCGATACGAGCCTGTGTCTGACATAGAGGTCAGTTAATGTCATTGGGTGTTGGAAGTACTAGCGACCCTGACTTAACAGTCTGAGACGGCAGTAACGGTTACGGTCACAGGCAGTACTGTGATGGCAGTTTCACGGTTACAGTCCAGACACCCGGCTTAGACGGCAGTGATTCAGTTCACGGTCTAAGGCCTATATTGTGTAGGTTGAGACCCATACAATAGTCTATCTTGTAGGGTTTCATCTGGATCGACTAAGTGGTAATATTTTACATATACAAATGTTTATGCATTTGCGATTTGAATATTCAATTGTAAAATTGTAGACTCACTCAGAAATATTTATATCTCTGACCCTCCCCAATGTTTACCTTTCAGGTAATCAAGTACGAGGTCTGACTTCCATAATAATTCTGGAAGTCAGTGTCAGGCATACCTCTAGAGCTGCAAGTAGTCGGGTACTGGGAAGTCTGTCTTTTTGTTTACAGCAGTTCAACTTATTTTAAATAAACTCTGATGTAACTACTGTATATAATATATGTTTGAAAAGCTGCGTGTTTTCTAAAATGCTATGACCAGTTGTTTGGGAGATACACTGGTTTCATGTTTAGCATTTTAGGATTGTATTGGAAACAGAGCGAGTGTGTCAACTGAGATTGATGTTTGCGCTCAGGTTTCTTGAAATACAATCAAAGTTTTAAGAACCCGTTTTTTAGAAATGTGTTTTCGTTAAATGAGAGAAATGTTTTAACTATGTTTTCTGAAGACTGATCATACGTGATGTATGGTCTTGATTTGCGAAAAATTTACAAAGGTTTTTAGGCTTGCTACGGGTTTCGGAGCAACCACTCCCATTCCCTAGCGCCGGTCACGATCCATAAATTTGGGTCGTGACAGACTAATACCAAACGAGAGAATCAGATGAGAACCCCGGTGAATAACATTATCAGGGGCGACAATCACTTCCTCTTCATCAACCGGAGGAAAGGAAGAAGCAGAAGCAGCTGAAGGATCCAAAGGGAAGTGCGAACCCCAATACAAGAAAGAGGAGCGGATGCCAGAAGAGGCGATGCAATCCCAGTACAAGGAGACGAGGAGCGCACAACTGTAGGTGAACTACCGGAAGTAGCCGGAAGAGTAACCTCAGCCAACAAGGAGAAGAAGGGGGGATAAACACAAACGGTAGGGGCAGAGTATCAGGCTTCTTCATAAGAGGAAGATCTGAGTCGTCATCCCTCGAACGCTTCCGAGAAACGACGACAAGCTCAGTCGGAAGAGCGGCAGACAAACCAGGAGAGCAACCTGTCAAAACATAAATGTTCAGAAAGAATATGCAAAATAAAAAAAATAAAAGAAAAAAGAAAAAAAACTTACCAGTAGTAGGAGTAATGGGCGGAAGAGAAGCTGGCGCCGGAGCAGCACGTCTCCACAGATACTCACTGATGAAATTGGCATAAGATCGAGACCCCTCAGCATAAGTAACCACAATAATCTCCATGAGAGAATTCTCTTTCGTCGATATCTCAGTGGATCGCGGGGGTTAATATGAGAACGACAGGCGGCATAACCAAAAGGCCGGGTCAGATGCGAAATGATAATAATTTGTCCTTCCACTTTTCAGAGAGTCAGGGATATTACTAAACATTTTCAACCCAGAACAAAACCCTAAGGTGATGAACGAAAACTCCTTGCGACGATTGGGAAAATTCATCCAGTAATGAATACGGTTAAGAGATAGCCGTTCATGAAGATGGTAGAGTGATTTCAAGCATATGAAATGGCGGATAGAATTAGAATGCAGTTGAGACAGAGGTATCCAAAAAACAAAGCAACAACTGGTCAAGCGGAAAGCGGAGACCGGCCAACAATTGTTCTTTAAACACAAACGAACAATTAAGAGGAAGACGTGAATTAGCAAACTGACCTTCGGCCGGGAGATCCATGAGATAATCATCAGGGATACCAAAGGTCCTCTGGAGTGAGACCAAGGATTCTGGAGTCGGGGAACAAGGCCACTTCTTCAAGAAAGTAGCAGCCTTTTGAAAAACCTTTAGCCATGATCAAGGAGGAAGAAAGTCAAAAAGTCGAGAAAGTAGTGAGTCGAGAGAGAAGCGCAAGAAGAACAAAGAGAATGAAACGGGAAGAAAGAAATGATTCAGGCAAATTTTGAAAATAAAAGCGAAGTGAAGCGACGACAGAATACCAAAAGGTGCAAGACGCATTAAATGCAGCATAACAGGTCGTCTGAGAGGTGCAAGGAAAGAGGAGAAGAGAAACCGAACAGACGACCTGGCCCAACAAAGCCCGCTTCGCAATGTAGACATAAATATCTATGCGAAACGGGAATCAATGGGAGGGGGATTAATGATAGAATAAGACCACAAAGCACGGTTCACGTAAATCCCACATCGCGTAGGAAAAGCAAGGAATAAACGCTTGCCTATAAATAGATTAATCCTAAATTCTCATAAGGATCGGACATCCAGACACCAACATACTATTAGACCGGACATGTACCCTTAGTCCAATTCTATATCGAATTCCACTTTTAACATCCCTTTATCTATCACTTACACTACAAGTACATTTCGGAAAAGGTAGATTTTAGAGCAAAAGCGATGAATACAAATTTTTTGGATAGTCTCGTGCATAATGCAAAAATATTACATAGATACTTAACTCGGAAATTCTATGATTTCCTAGAGAAAGAAATCTATTAAGGTGGTAATTTCCGGTAGTAAAATTATGGTTTTTGAAGTTGAAAAATATAAAGTGATGAAAGTTTAATGAATAAAGGAATTTGTATATGTGAAGGAATTTTGGAAAAGAATTTGAAAATGGAAAATAATAGAGAATGGTTAAAGAATGGATAATAGGATGGAAAGTGAAGTATGACTATACGAGTAAAGATTAAGAGATAATTAAAAATGAGAAAGCAAGAGACGTAAATGGATAATATGTTTTATTTACTTTGATACATTAAGATATGGAGAATAACTAATGATGACGAAGATATTATCGTTAGTTGAGTAGAAATTCAATCAGAAGTTAAACCTAAGTAGGGAAGACGATGACGTAGTATAATATGGATTTGTTATAAATTGAAAGTGAAATGAATGTGAAAAGTACGAAATGATTTGTAAGATATGGATTTATCGTGAGGTTATTTAGAAAAAATCAACAATTATATTGCGAGAAAGATTTAAGGATTGGTTTAAACAAAGTGTGAAATATAGTTGAAGGAATCGTTAAGGTATATTGTTATGGTGAATGAGAGTTTGACCATTTAACGAGGATAACATGTTTATGATAATAATGATAGATGGAAAAACGGAAGTTGAAATATTGAGTATTGAAATGAGTGAATTTACAAAGGAACGAATATTATTGATAAGAGGAAGTAATTATAGATGTGATAAGATGGATAAGAAATTATGCGAGGTAGCAAATATTGTTGATAATAAAAGAACGTAAGGATTAGATGTGGTAATATGGTTATAAGTAAAGCAGTTTGATGCTAAGGATGAATGTGATAAAGAATCTGATTAGTATACAAGGAAGTAGGATAAAAGTAAAAGAAGATAAGGAGTTAGAGTAGCGCAGTGGAAGCGTGAAAAGCCCATTAATTGGAAATGTTATAGAATGTTTAAAGTGCATACGAGTTAGTTGCAATTTGAGGACAAATTGTTTTAAGGGGGGAAGAATGTAATACCCCATACCTAAGTGGTGTAGGATTTGGGATAAGTGACGTAAGTTCTTTCGAGTTCCGATGTGAAATGAGCAATGTTCGACATGTTTGTCGTATCTGATATTTGTCAGATTGTGTTTGATATGTATGGAATGTGACGTGTATGTGCTTAGGATATGATTTGATGTTTGGATGTGGTTTGGTAACCAATTCCAAGCATTTGGAGCATGAGGAAGTGAGTTTGTAGGGTTCGGGATATAAACGATCGTTCGTATGAGTAAACGATCGTTCAAAATGCCAAAAATTGGATTCCTTCAAGGTGAACGACCTTATAAACAATCGTGCATAATTTTGGACGATCGTGCATAATTTAGACGATTGTTCAAAGCTCAGTTAGTATAAATAGGCTCATTTCGTGCACAAAACTCATTTTTGGGTGATTCTTTATGCTTTCTCTCACTAAAACTCTGGACTTTCTCTCTCTAAGCTCTGATATGAAACCCTAGACACCTAAAGACGCTTTTATGATCATTTAAACATAAAATTGAAGCTTGCATGTATCATGACACGAAATCTCGAGCCGCGACCGGCGCGAGGGAATAAGAGTGGTAGCTCCGAAACCCGTAGCAAGCCTAAAACCACTCTAAACTTTTTGCGATTAAATCAAATAACCAATTGAAAAACGTTTTCAGAAAAGCTTTTTAAAGCGATACGATTACAAACGTCTATTCACATTTTGAAAATAATACATAGAAACTAGGGTCTTATAATGCGATGCCACATATCAAGCATTCCCCGTTTCGCACATCAAAAGCAAATGATTTAAGTGCAGATAAAACTATACAAGTTTACAAAATATCAGAGTAAAGATAATACATAAAAATGTTTGACCAAACCATATAGACATCTAGGACTTGACTACTACATCGCTATTTATCGAAACCTTCTTTGTACATACTTCAAAACACAGACTTCTGAAATAAGGATAGAAGTCTGTCACGTCAAAAGACTATTTACCTGAAAAAGGTTATAACAACGGGGTCAGTCAAAACTTAGTAAGTTCATAAGTTTACAAGTGAGTATTCTATAAAACAAAACAATGCTACAAATCATTCATTCGTATGCATCCAAATAAAAACTTCTGATTGAAACCCTAATCCTCGATTCATCGAATCTTCAGAATTGAACTCTTCTTTGCGATCGAGACGATTAACTTAATCCTGATGGTTAGGTCCCATGATAGTTCAACCGAGTTAATCAATACCATCTAGTATAGTCCAGAGATAGTTCAACCGAGTTAACTAATACCATTACTCAAATCCAACGAACGATATGAGTCCCGAGATAGTCCCACCGAGTTAACTCATTAGATACAGGTCCCAGAATAATTCCATCGAGTTAACCTTGTATCTAAACAAACGAGAGACGTCTTCAAATCATTGAACAAACAAAAAAGCATATAGCTTTAAACTTAACTAGTGATCACGTCGTTCCTATTGCCGGCCAATAGGAAAACATGTTTCATCGGATCTATACTGGTTTCAAGATATTGATGCGTGCATTTCATACAAAGCATTTTCATAATAAATCATGCTATGTAATTCTTATAAAACAATTCGCATTTAAAAAGCAATGCACTTTTAATACATCAAATGTAGACACATATAAACTCACTGCTTGCTATTCCAAAAACTTTGATCACACAACACCCGTCAAGTCTCACGAGCTCCTTGTCCGATAGCTGGTTGCCTCGCCGGATCTAGGAAACAGACAACATAACCCGAGTAAGAATCTAACTCTATCGACATTCTAGACTCGAGATATAAACATACACGTAACTCGTCGAATTCTAATCGCGTCTAATCTCGTTTCGATCCCATTATTACTTATCGATATTCGATACTATCTCCATATGGATTTAGGTTTACAAATTAAACCTAAAGTCTAAACGTCTAACTCCATATGTCAAAACCCTAATCATATCCTTATGTTTTGTCAATATAGAAAATATAAATCTGAAATTGTTGTTCATTTTATTGAATAAAGAGGTATATATACACACAATAGATTCTAGAATATTCTAATCTCTAGAATCTTCTCTAATTAATAACTCTCTATCTTCTATTAATTACTTCACTATTATATAATATTCTAGATTATTCTATAACACTATTATTTACTCTACTATTCTAAAATATTCTAGATTATTCTTTAACACTCCCCCTCAAGCTGGAGCATACCAGCTTGATAGAAGAATAGTTAAAATAACAAAGATACGTATAACAAAGCAAGAAACACCATAGGAAGGGGTTGTCCGAAAGAACAGAGAGCGGGGAGACGGGGGAGGAAGAAATAAAAGGAAGATATGTTGCCGCACGCGCCGTCACGAATTGGCACGTGGTGGACATGCCACTTATTATTGTCGGCGCGTGAGTCTCACGCGCTTGTCGGATGATCGCTAAAAAACTGGACTGGACCGTCTTGAGGTCATGCTCCTCCCATTGTTAGAGGTGTGAATCAAATGTCGCAAGAAAATAATAACCTGAAAAACCTTCCAATCTGCTCACAAGGGGAGAGTAGAACTTGAACCGAAAATTTGCTCACAGGGCAGAATAGAACTTGAACTGACAAATCTGCTCACCAGGGAGAGTAGAACTTCAACCGAAAAATCTGCTCACCATGGCAGAGTAGAACTTGAATCAAAAAATCTGCTCACCAGGGCAGAGTAGAACTTGAACCGAAAAATCTGCTCACTAGGGCAGAGTAGAACTTGAACCTATCAACAGGGCAGAGTATAATTTGAACAGATTGCTCACTGGGCAATCTGAAATTTTTAGTAGAAAAGAAAAAACCCAAATAACCAATTCACCCAAAATCTCAAGATGTTGACTGAATCTTTAACAATAATTGTCTTTACATACCCTGCATGCTTCTTGCACACTTAGACTTGAAGCGCAAATTAACAAGCACATGGGCTCATCTCACCTTGTGCTCAAATTAATTAACCAAATGAGGGTGCCAAGGATTGCACTCTAGACCTTTGGGTCATAGAGGCTCTGATACCATGTGAAAGTATAAAATAAATTCTGAAATTTTTGTTCATTCTATTGAATAAAGATGTATATATATACACAATAGATTTTAGAATATTCTAATCTTTAGAATCTTCTCTAATTAATAACTCTCTATCTTCTATCAATTACTTCACTATTATATAATATTCTAGACTATTCTATAACACCATTATTTACTCTACTATTCTAAAATATTCTAGATTATTCTTTAACATGTTTTCTGCCCAAATTTTACGTTTTTGGAGTCCGTAGGTCAATACCAAGCTAAAATACATCGTGTAGGTCTCGGGATAGAATTTCTGTCACGATCCAAATTACTCAGCCGAGACCAAGAGAATGGGAGTGGTAGCTCCAAAACCCGTAGCAAGCCTAAATCAATTAAAACTTTTTCGCTAAAAACGATCACATAATAACCATACAAACGGAAGCATATATACAAACATGTATACATATATACACTAGATAGCCGATCCAAAACATATGGGCATATAACTTCCGTACCACACTAGCCCCACAATACTATGTACATGCTAGTGTATCTAGGTCATTTCACAGGTAACTGACACCGTGAAACAAAATACAACTGACGTAGCCTACAAAAAAATATACATAAATAGAAGCAAGTAAATACAACAAACGCAGTACATTGCTGTCACAGGCCACGACTCTGTCAACTGAGGACTACTACTGTAGCTCTAAAGAATTCAGGAACTATACATGCAACTGAAGACTTCCAAATCCAAAAAGGTTGACTCTAACCAAGTCCAAACTCTATGTTAGTGATATGCACTAGGTCAATCATGTTTGACCATGTATTGACTTTATCATTTTGTTATTTATTGATTGGCTTTTATCATTTTATATTATGATTAAAATACTTGAATGGTTAATTCTTTCTAAGGTCATCAAGTATGTGACTTGATAGTAGAACCCTTAACTTTAATAAAGAATTATATTCCATCTATCCCTAGTCTAAAACATTGAGACTAGTATGATGTTGACTAATGATTATATTTTACTAATCATGTATATGAGATATTAAGTCAAATCATAGGTGCTATTTGAGAAATAAGGCACTGGATGATCCACCTTGAGAATACTATATAGAACACTGTCATAAGTAATTCTCATTACAGTTCTATTAGTATAATTCTTTGACCTTGAAATCACCATGGATTTCTACATAGCTATTTCATATTTTGATACAGTCTTACATTATCTTTAACATGATAATGGAATAGATTGTCATTGGATATGAAAGTAATGATGTGAGAAATGTGAGTGACGGAGAAGGAATTTGTCCCTCATTTATTTGAGTAAAGATATCTATGGGACCCTTGAAAAAGATAGACTGAAGGAAATGCATGGCCATGCTAAATGAATTGATAAAGAGTTGTCATTTTCAGTCTACTTGGAATCAAGAAAATAATGATTGAGTATTATAAGGATGACAGAACTATGCCTTATATTCAATCAGGATATCGTGAGACAAAGGGATTAAAATATTATTGTAAATGGTTAAATCGGATAATCGATTTTCATATAACTTGGGTAGTCATAATGTCTTGCTAGAGGCCACTTATGACTTGTGGGTCGAAATAGGGATTTCGGGCCTACTGAAAACGTCATATGGACCTACAGGGTCGTACACTAACAACAGGCCCAAAACAGTTATGGGTTGTTCAAGCCCAATGGAATTAAGTGATTAATAGATTATAATATATATATATATATAATTCGTAATATATATATATATATATATATATATATATATATATATATATATATATATATATATTAATAAATATATATTAATTGAAATTTGAAATTTTAGGATAAGTGTTTTCTTTAAGGTATTATCGAAAAGGAGTTTTTGATAGATATGAACTCAAAAGAGTTATAAAAAAACGTAGTGTTTGCATATGATTGCAAAACACGTTTTTGAGTAAACTCTAGATGTTCTATTTTTTTATAAATAGACTCTTAAATAATAATTAATATATATGTGTAATTATCGAAAAGGAGTTTTTGATAGATATGAACTCAAAAGAGTTATCAAACAACGTAGCGTTTTCATATGATTGCAAAACACGTTTTTGAGTAAACTCTTGATGTTCTATTTTCTTATAAATAGACTCTTAAGCCTAGGGTTTTGATATATGTGTTTTTCGAAATAAACACAAGACACAGAATCACTAAATATTTTGTAATTGCATTGTGAAGCAATAGTGCTAGCACACAAGCATTAGTTTTGGCTAAGGTTTGTTCGTGTGGATACTCGTAGAGAACACGTTCTTTTGGAGGAGTTTCTGATCTGAGGCTAGGTATCATCAAAGTGAACCACCTCCTTCCTTCCTACATTGCTGTTAGAATTCGACATATAAGTAAGTATTAATTATGTTATTAATCTATTTATTCGAATTACATGGATCTTGGTTTGGGGTTTTGATAAATTTTTGAAATTCCGCTGCATTATGAATCTAGAAAACCCAACACTCTAAGCACCTGAAATTGTTAAAAAACAACGGGTCAGACTATGCTGAGTGAGATTACATATTACTAACGGTATTATTAAAAACAACATCGCATTTAAACAAGGCCTAATGTCTTAAAAAAAACCCGACCTTTCACCCCCTTTTCAAACCTACCCTAACGTTGCAAATCAGTCAATACCCTATTTTGCATTTTTTTTTCATTTCAATTGTACTCTGAAGCATAAAATTGACCTTTTTTTATTTGACAAAAGTTCAAAAAAAATTCTTTAAATTGACCCTTTTTGCATTTGATTAACTTTTTATATTAAATTGATAATTTTTAAAGAATTTTTTTGAACTTTTGTTAAATAAAGAAAGGGCATTTTTATACTTTAGGGTACAATTGAATTGAAAAAAATGCAAATTAGGGTAAAATTGGCAAATTTTCAACGTCAGGGTAGGATTGAAAAGGGGACGAAAGGTCGGGGTTTTTTAAGGCATTAAGCCTTTAAACAATCATTTATACAAATATACAATATAAGAGAATCATTTGATCCGATCCAAACCCTAATCTTATAACGATCCTAAACTAGGTATTTCCTACTATTCACAAGCGATAGCGATTTCTCAAATCCTGTCGGTAAGGTTCTAGGATAGTTCAACCGAATTTAACCTATACTAGCACTTATAAACGATCAATCGATATGTGAGTCCCGAGATAGTTAGACCGAGTTCGACGCACTAGACACAGGTTCAGGGATAGTTCGACCGAGTTTAACCTTGTGTCTAACACAAAGAGGTTAGTCTAATTCTATTTGCTAAGACTTACCCGGCACTGGTGATCACACAGCCTTTTGACACCCAATAGGTAGCCTGTTCCCTCGGATCGCACACCTATACTTAAAAACAATCAATCAAACGATATACTCTACAATCAAGTCATATAATATGTGATGCAAGCGATAATATTCTTATAGTATATCAAATAGGTTTTACGAAAGTAAAATGTAACTCACATACACCGCTATGCAATCTACTATGTTATCGATACGATAATAAACTCTTGCTAATCCAAATCTGTCTACCTCATATCTTGTCGATATGTTTGTTACATATTTAAATCAAATACATGTTTAATAAGTAAAGGTGAACCTAATATTAAAACCTTAAGTTATAAACTTAGGTTAAATCAATCTCATACCATATTCGACTTCTTAACTTCGATAAACTCTTAATTGAATTCGTATAAACATATCGATTTCAACTTACCATACAAACATCCATTTTTATTGTGTTTCACTAACATTCCATTCACTTTCTTTTAGTCATTTTCAATCACGTTATGAATGCCCGACTAAACTAGTTTGAACTTCGGAAATGCCGCATTGGAGTAGGGCATTTCAAGCCCTTCGTGCATAGGAAGGGGTGGCCTTGCCCCTTCCTCATATTGTGCCCTCCCCTAGCTGAATAAGGGAGGGTCGCAACACGACCTGCCCTGGCACGTCGTGCCAGGGCTGGTTGTAGCCGCTCGCGTCGCGCTGGGTCTCAGCGCGACGCAACAGGCCATATTTGGCCTTGTCGCATCATGCTGATGCCCACCACATCGCGAGGCACCCTGCTAGACTCATTTCCAGCAAGTGTGACGGCTATCCCGACCTCAAAACTTCCACAAATCCATTCCGACATTGTAATATCCCGTAAAATTTTTAAATTTATTTTGTTAATTTCCGACGTGGTTCCGGATGTGTTTTGAGGGGTATTTGAAGTTTCGTATTTTAATTGTGGTTCGATTCATTTTTGGTTCGGTTTTTTTTTTAAAAAAAAAAAAAAAATGAAACTTGAACCATTCCCGTTCGAGAATTGAGATTCTCGAACGGGAATCTCATTTTAGGCCTGGTCGCGTTCGAGACCAGGCATTCCCGAACGGGAATCATGGCCTGAAAGGCCATTCCCGTTCGGGAAGCATATCAGCCATTGGACCCCTTCGCCCAGCCCACTTCGATCTCATTTACGACCTACTTCCACTCATTATTTAAAGTCGGTTTCTTCATAAAAAACCTTGATCACGTAACAAGTTAACCCTAGCCGCTTTTCGTTTGTTCATTCGCTGCGTATTGAATCCGTAATCATCCTCCAAAGTTTGCTGTTCAGTAAGTGTTCATAATTCCCATTATTTCAGATTTTACTTATGAACGACATTACGTAATTTGGTTCGTTCTCTTTCGTTTCTAGATCGAAATTGATTCCGCTTGATCTCAGACGTTCTAGACTCAATTCCCTACGTTTCCCTATTTCAGTTTTTGCTAAACGGTACGTAATCGATCTCGTTTTAATCGCCGCCGTTTTACCGTCTTGTTTGTTCATATAAACTGTTTCTGTTTTGATTGGGTTACTGCCGTTTGTTCTTGGATCCTTATATGGATTCTTGCTCTCTATTACTTTAGTTTGAATGATTCTCAAATCGGTTTTCATCAACAATTGTCATCATGATCGTAGTCGACTCGGATTCGTAGTAATTTGATTGTTCTTGGTTTCGTTGTTAAGTTTCTGCCATTGTTTTGATTTGGATTCCTTCTACTATGCTACTGTTTATGGGTTTGATTAGGTGATTAGTGTTGTTGTTCATTTATGAATTATGTTGCTTTGTCAAGTTAGTATAAGATTTTGGATGGCTTGGGGTTTAAACGTGATGATTACTGTAACTTGTATTAATGGAGGGCAATGGTTTGTTTGAAACAAAAGAGATGGTGAATGGGTCATTTTAATCACCCAATTATTTTGTGTAATCAATCAAATCCTTTTAGTTAAACTTTACCTTTTGCTTTGGATAATAACCTTGGGTTTAGATTTGATTTATAGTTATTAAATTGAAAACGATTGCTATTTATAAATTTAGCTAATATAATTACTCGGGTAATTATAATTAAATTCAAATTTCAAATTGGTTTAAATTGGCTAAATTACAATTCGGTCCCTAAACGTTTTAAAACTTATTTAACTTAAGTTTTTAATTAGTAATTTTATGTTTTGTTTTAATTATAAATAAAAGCAAATAAATTGATTTCGGATATCAAATTGACTAAAGTACAATTTAGTCCCTATTTGGCAAAAGTACAGTTTAGCCCCTAATTGGTTAAAGTACAATTTAGTCCCTGAATTTATATTAACTTTAAATGATTAAGTTTTTGATTTGTAACTTGGGTTACTTAGAATTGAAGTTATTGAGTTCCGCATTTAAAATGGATTATTATTTTGTTAATTTATTTTATAAAAATAAACTTGGGTTTATTTTGATAATTGTTTTGAGTCGGGTTAGACTTGGGTCACCCGACCAGTGAGGTTAGCTTGGTAGTTATTGGTAACTCGGCTAACCCACTATTTGGAAATTATTTATTATTTAAAGTTATTAAATAATATTTATAAATTGGATTTTAAGCGGGAACTCAGTAGACTTATATTAAGTGGGCTTTATTACCTAATGGGTATGTTTGTGTGTTCTGGTTTGTTTATTTCCGACGTGCTAATTGTGCTAGTCCTATGTGGTGTCTAGTACTCTTTAGAGTTAGGGTCTGTTTTTAATAATTATTTTATTTGTCTAGACCCGTCTATTGTTCGTGCTCCAGAGGCGAACCAGGATTAGTTGCTTGCCGGTATTCACGTGGATTAGCAAGCTGTGAGTTTATATTTACTATTTACCGCTTTATTAAGTAAATTGTTATTTTAATATTAATTATATATATTGTACGTATATTTCGAACTGTTTTTATATTATGACTCTTAGTTGGAACATGCTACCTAATGGGCATCATTAGGACTGCGTGCGCACCGGTATTGATCTGGGTAAGGTATATATGGAAATGTGGTAACTCGGTGTGAGCATAGCTCTCGGGACCAGGTAGAGTAACTCGGTGTAGCTCAGCTCTCGGGACTCTGGTATAAGTGTGGTCAGCGGTAACTCGGTGTAGCTCAGCTCTCGGGACCAGACCTATTGGATTATGATTATTATTTAGAATTGTGGATTAGGGTTCCAACTATTATCCGTAATATTGTTATTAAACGTTTTAAACGTTTTAAAGGTTTTCCACTTAATAAATGTAAATAGTGGTATGAACTCATCTCAGTATATCTGACCCCGTTGTTTTCCCAATTTTTCCCAAGGTTATGATCTGAGAGAGTCTGGTGATCTCCGCATTTACTTTTCCTCGGAGGTTCCTTTTATTTTGATAAACTGTCAAACTATTTTATTCTTAGACCGCAGTAGTTGACTAGACGTCTTTATTATTATTACAGTTGTTTGTCGGATTGGTCTGACTGGTTATATTGCTCTGGCATGTTATGTATTTATTTCGGATTATTCATGTTATGCCTATTTTAGACTCAAAATTGAATAAGCATGTTATATTAACTATTGATTATTATAACTGCTAGTTTAGACTGAAGTCTCGGTTGCCCCCGAGCATTGGTTTTCTGCAGGTTTATGTGTTTATGAATTAAATGAAAGGCTAGCTACGGGTTTCGGTACTACATTACCCATACCCTAGCGCCGGTCGCGATTCATGAAAATGGGTCGTGACAAACTTGGTATCAGAGCCAGGTTTCAAACCAAGGCCAATTGCTTGCTATGTGTTTACTCTGTTAAGTATGGTTGTGTCTTAGGAACTACTGCGGATATAGGATTCTGTCATGTCTTTAAAACCGTCATCTTTTGATTTTAAAACATTCTGCCTACACCAATAGGATTGCGTCGAGTCAGTCATTATTTGTTGATTTGATGCTGTTAATTGTTAATGCTATTTCACTTGGGTGAGTATTTTATTGCTGTTGATTTCTCGGGAAATCCTAATTATTATTGTTTTGTTTCATACTTGGGTATGAATTATGTGTTATTTATATTGTTTTGTTCAATCCTTAGGATATGGACAATGTGGTTCGTACTCGTGCTCGTGCTGCGGCAGAGCAAGAAGCTGTGGCTGATGATGCGATTTCCATGGAAGTCGATCGGAACGTACCACCAGTTCAGGCTAATACTGGACGTGGTCGAGGTGGAGGTGCTGGCAGAGATAGAGGTGCTGGTAGAGGCAGAGGAGCTGGTGCTGGTAGAGGTGGAGCTAGAGGACGTGGTGCAGCAGGTGTTCAGGCACCGAATGTGCAGCAGGCACCAGAGGTGCAACATGCACCAAACATGCAAGCGTTCGACTTCACTACCTTCTTGGCTGGGATTGTCGAGATGCAGAACAACCAGGCTCTTCTGCAGAATCAGTGTACGGTACTGGGTCAGCTAGCGCAGCAACAGCAACCTCAGGCTGGTGTTGTAGCTGGTGTTGGTGGACTTGCTGGTGTCGGTTATATTCCAACAGACAGAGAGTTGGTGATGACCTACTTGAAGTTGAATCCGACTTCTTTTGATAGTACTGGGGATGCTCTTGACTTTTTGGAAGAATTTGAGTACAACAGTCAGAGGATTCAAGCTTCTGATCGTCAATCAGTGATGCTTGTGGAGATGTCGCTGAAGGGTCCAGCTAAGGACTGGTATCGCGATAACATCAGGCCAGTTATGGATACTTTGTCTTGGGCTGATTTTGTGATCAGGTTCAGAGGTTACTATCTACCCTTCTCTGTTACTGAGAGTTTCAGAGAAAAGCTGCTAAATTTGAAGAAGGGGGATAGATCAGTGACAGACTACACTACTGAGTTTGTACGTTTGGGGAGGTTTGCTACAGATCTTCAGGGTGATCAAGAGCGAGTGAACGACCGTTATATTAGGGGTTTAGGCTCGGAGTTTCTCCCTTTGCTGATAGGGACAAACATGGAGTTTGCCCGGTTAGTGGATAGTGCGCGGCGGATGGAGAATTCGATGGTTCAGTTTGGAACGATCTCTGACCCTTTCCAGAATCAAAAGGGAAAGAGTGACCTTCCTTGTGGGGGGCAGCAGGCCCCAATGCAGCATAGTAGTGGGAATTACTACAGTGGCTCTCCTCAGGCCAATAGGGGGAGTCGACGGACTCACAACAAAGGGAGGCATAGTGCCAGGAGTGCTCCGTACAGTTCCAGTAGCAGTGGGAGCAACCGTGGTTCAGGACGCGGGTATAGTGGTGGATCGAACATTCCGTTCTGCCAGAATTGCAGACGTAGGCATTATGGTCAGTGCCAGTTAGCTCCTGGAGGTTGTTTCACTTGTGGCCAGCCGGGTCATTTCTCCAGGGAGTGTCCGACATCTGGACAGCAGACGTCTAACTCCAGTGTGGCGCAGTCGTCTTATCAGCAGCAGAGACCTGCGTTTACACAGTCTGTAGGGTACTCTCAACCTGCAGCATCTTTTGGTGGCCAGCGGGGCCGTGGATCTGGTGGCAGAGGTTTTGGTGGCCGTGGTAACGGCGGTAGAGGTTCCAACGGTTATGGTACTGGACAGAGTTCGCAGCAGCAGCCGCAGGGTCAGGCCAGAGTGTTCGCACTTACTCCTCAGGATGCGCGTGCATCAAATGCTGTGGTGCAAGGTACCATTCCGATTTCTTTTATAGATGCTTTAGTGTTATTTGATGCGGGTGCAACCCATTCGTTTGTATCTACATGTTTTGCTGGGAAATTGGGTAGAGCACCATCTGTTTTGAGTGAACCTCTAGCTGTGTCTACACCTATGTCTGAAGGTGTAGTAGTGGACGTCGTCTATCCTTCTTGTCCTGTGGTTATTCAGGGTAGAGAATTATGTGCTGATTTGATTGTACTTGACGTTCTTTCTTTTGATGTTATCTTGGGGATGGACTGGTTGTCACGCCATTATGCTTCTATTGACTGTCGAGGGAAGTCAGTCGAGTTCAGGATTCCAGGTGATCTACCTTTTTCCTTTCAGGGAGAAAAGGCGGAGACACCCAAGAATCTGATTTCCGCCATCAAGGCGAAGCGGATGTTGGGCAAGGGTTGCCAGGGTTTTCTTGCTGTGGTACGTGATTTGGAGGTTGATAGTGGTGATATGCATAGTGTTCCGATAGTGAATGAGTTCACTGATGTGTTTCCAGAGGAATTGCCTGGATTACCACCTGATCGTGATATTGAGTTTTGCATTGATGTGGTTTCTGGTACAACTCCGATTTCGATACCGCCGTATCGGATGGCTCCTGCAGAGCTGAAGGAGTTGAAGGACCAATTACAAGAGTTGTTGGATAGCGGGTTCATCAGACCGAGTACTTCTCCGTGGGGTGCTCCGGTTCTGTTTGTGAAGAAGAAAGACGGTTCCTTTCGGCTGTGTATCGACTACAGACAGTTGAATAACGCTACTGTCAAGAACAGATATCCTCTTCCTCGCATCGATGATCTGTTTGACCAGTTGCAGGGTGCGAAGTGTTTTTCCAAGATTGATTTGAGGTCTGGGTATCATCAGCTACGGATCCGTGATGCAGATGTGCCTAAGACTGCTTTTCGAACTCGTTATGGACATTTTGAGTTTCTGGTTATGTCCTTTGGTCTGACGAACGCACCAGCAGCGTTTATGGATATGATGAACAGAGTGTTCAAGCCGTTTTTGGATCAATTTGTTATCGTCTTCATTGATGACATTTTGATCTATTCTCGGAGTGAGGAGGAGCATGCTTACCATTTGAGGACTATACTACAGATGTTGCGTGAGCATCAGTTGTACGCTAAGTTCTCAAAATGTGAGTTCTGGTTGGATCAGGTTACCTTTCTAGGACACGTGGTGTCGAAAGATGGGATCAAGGTTGATCCGAAGAAGATTGAGGCGGTCACGGATTGGCAAAGGCCAAGGTCAGTTACCGAGATCAGAAGTTTTCTGGGTTTAGCTGGCTACTATCGTCGGTTCGTGCAAGATTTCTCCAGAATATCTGCACCTTTGACTAAACTGACACAGAAGGGTGTCAAGTTTGAGTGGACTGACAAGTGCGAGGCAAGCTTTGAGAAGCTCAAGGAGATTTTGACTACAGCTCCGGTTTTGGCATTGCCTTCTGGCATTGATGGTTTCACAGTGTATTGTGATGCGTCTCGGATTGGTTTGGGTTGCGTTCTGATGCAACATGGACAGGTGATTGCCTATGCTTCCAGACAGTTGAAGAAGCATGAGGTGAATTACCCTACTCATGATTTAGAGTTGGCAGCTGTGGTTTTTGCGCTGAAAATCTGGAGACATTATTTGTATGGTGCTACTTGTGAGATTTTCACTGATCATAAGAGTCTGAAATATATCTTTGATCAGAGAGAGTTGAACTTGAGACAGAGGAGGTGGTTAGAGTTGCTGAAAGACTACGACTGTACTATTCAGTACCATCCTGGTAAGGCTAATGTGGTAGCCGATGCGTTGAGTCGCAAGTCTTCGGGCAGCTTGGCTCATATCTCTGAGATTGGGCGTAGACCCATGGTTAGAGAGTGGCACAGTTTGATAGCTTCGGGCTATGGTTTGCAGATTTCTCAGGCTGGTTGTTTGTTAGCACAGTTGCAAGTGCAACCCGTTTTGATTGATCGGATCAAAGCTATACAAGCTGAGGATCCACAGTTGAAACGGATTATTGAGGAGGTTCAGCAGGATGGAAATTCTGAGTTTACATTTGTGGATGGTGTTCTGAGACATGGTTCGAGATTGTGTGTTCCGGATTCAGATGGTTTGAGGGACCAGATTCTGGAAGAAGCGCACAAGTCTGCTTATAGTGTTCATCCGGGTTCTACTAAGATGTACCATGATCTTAAGGGTACCTATTGGTGGAGCGGAATGAAGAAGGATGTCGCTGAGTATGTTTCTAAGTGTCTGACTTGCCAGCAGGTGAAGCTGGAGCATCAGAGACCTTTTGGCTATCTGCAGCCACTACCTATTCCAGAGTGGAAGTGGGAGCGGATTGCTATGGATTTTGTGGTTGGTTTACCACGTACTCGGCAGGGGTACGATTCCATCTGGGTGATAGTTGACCGTATGACCAAGTCAGCTCATTTCCTTCCGATTAAGGTTTCGTATACCGCTTCGAGGTTGGCTCAGTTGTACATCGACAGGATTGTCAGTCTGCATGGTGTACCGGTTTCTATTGTTTCGGACAGAGGTTCTGTGTTTACTTCGAGGTTCTGGAAAGCGTTACAGGAATCCTTGGGTTCTCGATTGGATTTCAGTACAGCTTTTCATCCTCAGACTGACGGTCAGTCTGAGAGGACTATTCAGACGTTGGAGGATATGCTCAGGATGTGTGTTCTCGATTTTCAGGGTAGCTGGGATACTTATTTGCCGTTGATTGAGTTTTCTTATAACAACAGTTACCACGCGAGTATCGAGATGGCGCCGTATGAGGCTTTGTACGGGCGCAAGTGTAGATCTCCTATCTGTTGGGAGGAGGTCGGAGAGCGTAAACTCTCGGGAGCGGAGATTATTCAGATTACCTCAGAGAAGGTACCGTTGATTAAGCGGAGGTTAGAGACTGCTTTTAGTCGGCATAAGAGTTATGCTGATCCGAAGAGGAAAGACATTGAGTTCCAGGTTGGTGATTTCGTATTTCTTCGGGTTTCGCCTATGAAAGGCGTGGTTCGTTTTGGTGTCAAGGGAAAGTTGGCACCGAGGTATATTGGTCCTTATGAGATTTCGGAGAGGATTGGAGCTGTGGCTTATCGTCTGGTTCTACCGCCAGACATGTCGTTAGTACATCCGGTGTTTCACGTTTCTATGTTGAGAAAGTGCGTTTCTGATCCTTCGCACGTGATTGTGCCTCAGAGTGTTGAGATTGACCAGGAGCTGTCCTATGAGGAACAGCCAGTTGAGATTGTTGATACGCAGGTGCGTAAATTGCGGAACAAGGAGATTCTGATGGTTAAGGTTCTCTGGCGCAATCATTCTGTAGAGGAGTGTACTTGGGAGACCGAGTCGGATATGCGGAATCGCTATCCTTTTCTTTGTCCGTGAGGTACGATACCTTGATTTCTGTGACTTTTTATAATTTTTACTGTGTTACGTGTTGTTCTGATGTGATTTACTTGTCGTGATAAATTCGAGGACGAATTTTTAATTAGTTGGGGAGAATGTAATATCCCGTAAAATTTTTAAATTTATTTTGTTAATTTCCGACGTGGTTCCGGATGTGTTTTGAGGGGTATTTGAAGTTTCGTATTTTAATTGTGGTTCGATTCATTTTTGGTTCGGTTTTTTTAAAAAAAAAAAATAAAATGAAACTTGAACCATTCCCGTTCGAGAATTGAGATTCTCGAACGGGAATCTCATTTTAGGCCTGGTCTCGTTCGAGACCAGGCATTCCCGAACGGGAATCATGGCCTGAAAGGCCATTCCCGTTCGGGAAGCATATCAGCCATTGGACCCCTTCGCCCAGCCCACTTCGATCTCATTTACGACCTACTTCCACTCATTATTTAAAGTCGGTTTCTTCATAAAAAACCTTGATCACGTAACAAGTTAACCCTAGCCGCTTTTCGTTTGTTCATTCGCTGCGTATTGAATCCGTAATCATCCTCCAAAGTTTGCTGTTCAGTAAGTGTTCATAATTCCCATTATTTCAGATTTTACTTATGAACGACATTACGTAATTTGGTTCGTTCTCTTTCGTTTCTAGATCGAAATTGATTCCGCTTGATCTCAGACGTTCTAGACTCAATTCCCTACGTTTCCCTATTTCAGTTTTTGCTAAACGGTACGTAATCGATCTCGTTTTAATCGCCGCCGTTTTACCGTCTTGTTTGTTCATATAAACTGTTTCTGTTTTGATTGGGTTACTGCCGTTTGTTCTTGGATCCTTATATGGATTCTTGCTCTCTATTACTTTAGTTTGAATGATTCTCAAATCGGTTTTCATCAACAATTGTCATCATGATCGTAGTCGACTCGGATCCGTAGTAATTTGATTGTTCTTGGTTTCGTTGTTAAGTTTCTGCCATTGTTTTGATTTGGATTCCTTCTACTATGCTACTGTTTATGGGTTTGATTAGGTGATTAGTGTTGTTGTTCATTTATGAATTATGTTGCTTTGTCAAGTTGGTATAAGATTTTGGATGGCTTGGGGTTTAAACGTGATGATTACTGTAACTTGTGTTAATGGAGGGAAATGGTTTGTTTGAAACAAAAGAGATGGTGAATGGGTCATTTTAATCACCCAATTATTTTGTGTAATCAATCAAATCCTTTTAGTTAAACTTTACCTTTTGCTTTGGATAATAACCTTGGGTTTAGATTTGATTTATAGTTATTAAATTGAAAACGATTGCTATTTATAAATTTAGCTAATATAATTACTCGGGTAATTATAATTAAATTCAAATTTCAAATTGGTTTAAATTGGCTAAATTACAATTCAGTCCCTAAACGTTTTAAAACTTATTTAACTTAAGTTTTTAATTAGTAATTTTATGTTTTGTTTTAATTATAAATAAAAGCAAATAAATTGATTTCGGATATCAAATTGACTAAAGTACAATTTAGTCCCTATTTAGCAAAAGTACAGTTTAGCCCCTAATTGGTTAAAGTACAATTTAGTCCCTGAATTTATATTAACTTTAAATGATTAAGTTTTTGATTTGTAACTTGGGTTACTTAGAATTGAAGTTATTGAGTTCCGCATTTAAAATGGATTATTATTTTGTTAATTTATTTTATAAAAATAAACTTGGGTTTATTTTGATAATTGTTTTGAGTCGGGTTAGACTTGGGTCACCCGACCAGTGAGGTTAGCTTGGTAGTTATTGGTAACTCGGCTAACCCACTATTTGGAAATTATTTATTATTTAAAGTTATTAAATAATATTTATAAATTGGATTTTAAGCGGGAACTCAGTAGACTTATATTAAGTGGGCTTTATTACCTAATGGGTATGTTTGTGTGTTCTGGTTTGTTTATTTCCGACGTGCTAATTGTGCTAGTCCTATGTGGTGTCTAGTACTCTTTAGAGTTAGGGTCTGTTTTTAATAATTATTTTATTTGTCTAGACCCGTCTATTGTTCGTGCTCCAGAGGCGAACCAGGATTAGTTGCTTGCCGGTATTCACGTGGATTAGCAAGCTGTGAGTTTATATTTACTATTTACCGCTTTATTAAGTAAATTGTTATTTTAATATTAATTATATATACTGTACGTATATTTCGAACTGTTTTTATATTATGGCTCTTAGTTGGAACATGCTACCTAATGGGCATCATTAGGACTGCGTGCGCACCGGTATTGATCTGGGTAAGGTATATATGGAAATGTGGTAACTCGGTGTGAGCATAGCTCTCGGGACCAGGTAGAGTAACTCGGTGTAGCTCAGCTCTCGGGACTCTGGTATAAGTGTGGTCAGCGGTAACTCGGTGTAGCTCAGCTCTCGGGACCAGACCTATTGGATTATGATTATTATTTAGAATTGTGGATTAGGGTTCCAACTATTATCCGTAATATTGTTATTAAACGTTTTAAACGTTTTAAAGGTTTTCCACTTAATAAATGTAAATAGTGGTATGAACTCATCTCAGTATATCTGACCCCGTTGTTTTCCCAATTTTTCCCAGGGTTATGATCTGAGAGAGTCTGGTGATCTCCGCATTTACTTTTCCTCGGAGGTTCCTTTTATTTTGATAAACTGTCAAACTATTTTATTCTTAGACCGCAGTAGTTGACTAGACGTCTTTATTATTATTACAGTTGTTTGTCGGATTGGTTTGACTGGTTATATTGCTCTGGCATGTTATGTATTTATTTCGGATTATTCATGTTATGCCTATTTTAGACTCAAAATTGAATAAGCATGTTATATTAACTGTTGATTATTATAACTGCTAGTTTAGACTGAAGTCTCGGTTGCCCCCGAGCATTGGTTTTCTGCAGGTTTATGTGTTTATGAATTAAATGAAAGGCTAGCTACGGGTTTCGGTACTACATTACCCATACCCTAGCGCCGGTCGCGATTCATGAAAATGGGTCGTGACAGACATGCTTGGTAATGATTATCACACAAAACCCAACTCAAAGCTAGTCGGAAATATAAAAAAACAACACGAGTTTTGCAAGTTCGATTCGACCGTGTCACAACACAATCAAAACAACCATTAAACTGACAAAACCTCAACTCAATAACTCATTCTTACCTTGATATGAAGCTTGGGGAATATAGAGGATTGAATTCCGAGAAGATCGATATAAAGAACGCGTGATTCCGTCGAGAAACAATCAAACCCTAGCCATCATCAACAATCTTCTTCAAGTTTGCTATCTGATGTTCATTTGATCATATGAACATTTCATATTCATAATTATATCCTTATATATTTAGGTGAAGATGCTCCTTAGGTCCTTCAACTCTTTAATCTCTACCATTTCTCTTTGTAACTTTCATTTCCAATCAAACGGTTAATTGTTCACTTTAACTCAAATACATACGTATTATCTATACCCAAATAAATAATACTAATCCATAATTATTATTTTCTGTCGATAATCTTTTATTTGCAATTCTCGATAATTAATTTATTATTTACCAATTTGGGACTCAAACTCTATTTGAATAACTTTTCTTACCGTTTCCTTTAGTCCCAAATTCCATTCTTTTAATTAAGTTCTAATACCAAATTTTCCATATTAGAGTTCTCAAAATCGACCTACTCGGGTCTTGTCTTAATTTATAGCTTCGATAATCTTCATCCTACTAGCTCGGGTTATCGAAAAGAGAAAATTGCCTACTTTGGCAACATCAAATGTACGAAGTATTACAATTCTTGTGACAAAACAGGCTTGGCACGTCATGAGGGGTCTCCTCACGTCGTGAGGACGTAAAATCCAGCTCTAAACACGAATCCGACGTGTTTCCAACTCAATTCCAACCTAATTTCACGTACCCATTAATGCCACAAGTCATAGAAACATCAAAAACGCACAATCCAAGCTTAAAACTAATGAATTACGTAACTTCGATTCGGTTTCATCGAAACCCTAACCGTTCTAACAAAAAACCCATCAATTTAACTCAAACAAACAGCAATACAATCACCTTACCTTGATAGACCTTCGATTTATGATCGTTTTGCAACGAGAATCGTTGAAATCGATTAAGAAACGATAACCCTAGGTGTAGCCGAAGTTTGACGTGAAAATTGAGCAAAATGAAGTGTGTATCTTCATTTCCCAAATGAAGAAGAAGACTAACAGATGGATTGGCTAAAGTGCAACTAGGCTCAAGCAGCTCAATCTCGTACTTTAACTCAATTTCTTAATTAACGTCCACGTCCAATTTTAAAACGACCTCGGCATTACACGTAACTTTTCTGATAAATTCTTAAAAATATTTTACGGACGACGGTGTAAAAATTATAAGCTCAGGACCTATATTTTATTTTATATAAATTTTCTTGACTTTTACTTAGTTCCGCTAATACCCGCTCTAACGAATAATAATTTTCCAACTAAATTATTATTCTGCGATCAATTTTATAAACTTATTCCTATAATATTTCATAGCATGATTCTTATTTCCGACCTACTTGACCTAAATTTCATAATTTAAGACACATGGTACGATCTAACACCTTAACAATTTATGGGTTATTACAACATGTGTGATTAAGCTAAGGATGTAAAGGTTTTCTTCAAGAACATGCTTAATATAGTATATTTTAGTTTACTCTCAAATCGTATGGTCAAATCCTATGAAATTTGGAGGAAATCATCCTTCTAGGTATATCCATAAAGCCTTATAAGAGTTTTCAGATTTTATGATTTTTATGGGTGTTTTGTTGTTAATGATATTTGATGGTTTGGTGGTTTATGTGTTTTTGATGATGATGATGATGATGGATGGATGGTTTTCATGTTGTTAGATCATGACATTAGGTGGATTAATTTCTAGAAATAAATATATGCACGATTAAATTGGATTTATTGATTAATTTGTCATTAAAATGGATTAGAAATTATTAAATTTATATAAATATGAAATTTGGTGGCTTTGCAAGTCATGGAATTTTTGCCTTGATGATTGAAATTATGATGTGGGTATATGCTTAGAATTGTTTTTAGATGAATTTGTGTAAGTTTGGTAAGATTTGGATGAGTTTAGTTAAAGATAAAGTTTTGAGGTTAAAGTGTAACTTTTGTAAAATTGAAGGAACAATCCGTATTTTAACCATATTTCCGGATTATTGATATGTATACTCTGATTTGAAATGATTTTAATAAATTTTAAACAATTTTGACGATTTTTTGAACAAATTTGTGTGTGGTTGCCGATTTTTAAAGTCTAAGGACTAAATTGCACTTTTTGCAAAACTTAAAGAGGTATTAGGTCTTTTTACCAAAATTCCATATTATGAATGCATTATAATATGAGGTTAAATAATTTTGGGTGTATTGAATGATTTTATCAATTTGAAAATAGATTGGTTTACGAAAGGATCTAAATGGTCAATTTGGAGAAGTCTGGGGATAATTTTGGTAGTTTAACCAAAAGTGGAATTTAAGCCAATGTGGGGTTGTTTAAATAGTTTTCTAGAAAATGAGTTTGATTTCAAAAGTGTTTTATCGATTTAAGCTCTGAGATGGAAAAATGTGGATTTTTGATTTTAAATCGCCGTATCAGAAACATCAAACTTAAAAATAATGCATAAGTCGGCAGATTGATACGAGGGCAAGATTGAGAAATTTCAGTTGAATCTGGAATTCGAGACATTTGATCAACGTGCCGGATACGTCATTGATGATATGTTTTGAGATAATGATTTTACCGAAGCTAAATACGATAGCGAGATTTTAATAAGGTTTTAAACATGATATCTTGATTTGTTGATTTGATAAGTTATGCGTTTAAGTGGTCTGTGTATGATGTGTTTAATTGTTCTAGATTAAGATAGTGACATTGTCTTAATGTCTTAGGATCCCATGTGTTATAAGCAGCGAATAGAGGATCAAATTACTAACATTAACATGTGTCAAGGTTTTGGGATAACAAGTTGTGAGTTGTACTTTATATTTCGGCATTATATATATATTATATACCTTTAAAAGTACAGATATAATACTAACGAAACAAGCTTTTCTATTGGGAGACAATAGAACTGTGTGTACACTAGTAATAAAATTAATATAAATATATTAATGTAAATGTGTGGAAATACCGGACTGCCGTAAAGTTTCGGGTCTGAAGGATTAAGAAACAGACTGAGAGTTTGAAAGTTGGGTCTCCCGGCTGAAGACACGGTGAGCTAATCCCCGATAATCCGAGGATTGGGAAGATTGCAAAAGTATGTATGTACGAATACTTTGTGTAAGTTGCACGTCTGCAATCGTGATGAAAGTTATGAAATACCAATATCTGAAAGATCGACGAGAAAGTCGTACTAATAATATCCTATAATAACTATGGATTCCGGTTTAAGGTTTTGTCTAGAATATATATGAATATATGTATTATCTATTTTTTTAATATTTATTTGTAACGTGCAAACTCACAAGTTTTAACTAACCCTTTTTACAATTGAACTATTTTCAGGGTTGGTTCAAATGTTTTGAAGATTACCTGCCGACTTCTTGTTCTTGGAGGTATATTTTGGGGTTTTAAGAGTTGTACAGTTCTCACTCTAGAGAATTCGCAGTAAGCAGTAAATAGTCTGGTATTAGTTAGCCGTCGAGAAGATGAGGATGTCAGACCATAGTCGAGTCTGTCCATATGTTGTTTATCTACGTAGCTATTTGTCTATATGCTTTGTACATTGATACGATTATGATTGTATGATCAGCTTGGGCTGTTATTATGAGATTATGAGTTGATATGCCATGTTAGGATAACTAATACTTAGACATGAGATAACAATAATGTATGCTCACATGAATGCAGAATAGTAAGAGTAATAATATGTTGAATAATAATGTGATTGGATGCATGCGGAACATGTTTGTTTGAATCACGAAAAACATTTATAACGGATTTTATAAAAGGGTTTTAAAGAAAATGTGTTTTGTTTAAAGGCTTGTTACGGGTTCCAATGCAATCACTCCCGTTACCTAGCGTCGGTCGCGACTCATGGATTTGGATCGTGACATGTATCTCGCTAATCACTCGGTTTAGGCTCCCGGGACAAAGATCTCGATTGAGTAAAACTTTCTCTGAGGACTAGACCTTATAATAATGTATCGCCTTTTTGATATGGTTGAAATAAAACATAGCTTGAATCAAGATTCCCTATATTTATAAAGTTCAATACTTTGTATATACAACCAAAATGAGAGCGATTGGTAATACGTACAAGATATATCAGTTGGTTTTGCTATCAATGTCAGGCATATAGGACACATCGCTCGGCTTCGCTATCGATGTCAGGCATATAGGTTACATCGGTTGGCTTCGCTATCGATGTTAGACGAATAAGATACATCAGTTGGCTTTATTATCGATGTTAGACGAATAAGTGTTAGTGATATGCACTAGGTCAATCATGTTTGACCATGTATTGACTTTATCGTTTTGTTATTTATTGATTGGCAGTTTTTATCATTTTATATTATGATTAAAATACTTGAATGGTTAATTCTTTATAAGGTTATCAAGTATGTGACTTGATAGTAGAACCCTTAGGTTTTATAAAAGAATTTTATTCCATCTATCCCTAGTCTTAATAGTACATTGAGACTAGTATGATGTTGACTGATGATTATGTTTTACTAATCATGTATATGAGATATAAAGTCAAATCATAGGTGCTATTTGAGAAATAAGGCACTGGATGACCCACCATGAGAATACTACATAGATAACTGTCATAAATAATTCTCATTACAGTTCTATTAGTATAATCCTTTGACCTTGAAATCATCATGGATTTCTACATAGCTATTTCATATTTTGATACAGTCTTACATTATCTTTAACAGGATAGTGGAATAGATTGTCATTGGATATGCAAGTAACTATGTGAGAAATGTGAGTGACTGAGAAGGAATTTGCCCCTCATTTATTTGAGTAAGATATCTATGGGCCCCTTGAAGAAGATAGACTGAAAGAAATGCATGGCATGCTAAATGAATTGATAAAGAGTTATCATTTTCAGTCTACTTAGAATCAGGAAACTAATGATTGAATATTATAAGTATGACAGGACTATGCCTTATATTCAATCAGGATATCGAGAGACACGGGGATTAAAATATTATTGTAAATGGTTAAATCAGATTATCGATATTCGTATAAACGTGGGTAGTCATAATGTCTTGCTAAAGGCCACTTCTGACTTATGGGCTGAAATAGGGATTTCGGGCCTACTGCCAACGTTATATGAACCTACAGGGTCGCACACTAAGAACATGCCCAAAACAGTTATTAGTTATACAAGCCCAATGAAATTAAGTAATTAATAGATTATTATATATATATATATATATATATATATATATTAATAAATATATATTAATTGAAATTTGAAATTTAAGGATAAGTGTTTTTCTTAAAATATTATCTTTTGAAGATAATAATAATAATAATTACTCCGTCCATTCCACAATGTAAGTCGTTTAAGCCTTTTCTAAATATTTCTAAATGTATGATGTTATGACCTTTAACACCTATTTCTACCTAAAATAACCATGTGTTAAATAGAGTTTTCTCTTTCTAAGTGAACAGTTCACTTTCTCTAACTCATCTTCTTCCTTGGACATTTCTCTCTGTATCTTTACTCACACAGAAGTTATGTCCTTTAAATATGTAAATTTATTAAAAATCTACTATTTATTTTACTCCCTCAAATTTCAACTTCAAAAAACAAGTTCAGATCTCTATTTTACAAGATAAAAGAAGAAGCTTTCTTGTTGAGTAATTGGGTATAATAATAATACATAAATTTCTTCTCTTTTCTCTAAAGAAATACTAGATCCGTTTTTTCTTTTCAAACCCATAAATCATTTGACTTTTTTTTCTTTCATTGACACTCTTGTATTTTTTGTTTTTTTTTTATTTCTTAAATTTCCAGAAGACCCATTTTTCATTTCTGCATTCTAATAATCCATGTATAAATAAAATGCTTAGTGTTCTTGGATTATTTTTTTGTTTTACATCAGATTTGCAGGTCATAATCAAGATGAAGAAGATGAATGAGGTAGGGAAGACGAAAAAGAGTTAAAATTAGTGGCTGTGCAAAGATTAGATCAGACTCTTTAATAGGGGTAGTTTAGGAATTATAATGTGTTTTACCTATATCCTTAATATGTGTGCCCCATTCTACAACGTCAAATATTGTTGAATGGAGGGAGTAATATATATGTGTAATTATCAAAAAGAGTTTTTGATAGACATGAACTCAAAAGAGTTATCAAAAACGTAGTGTTTGTATATGATTGCAAAACACGTTTTTGAGTAATAACTAGATGTCCTATTTTCCTATAAATAGACTCTTAAGGCTAGGGTTTTGAGTTATGTGTTTTTCGAAATAAACACAAGACACAATCACTAAATAATTTGAATTGCTTTGTAAAGCAATAAGTGCTAGCACACAAGCACTAGTTTTGACTAAGGTCTGTTCGTGTGGATACTCGTAGAGGACGCGTTCTTTTAGAGGCGTTTCTGATCTGAGGCCAGGTATCACCAAAGTGAACCACCTCCTTCCTTCCTACATTGCTGTTTGAATTCAGCATACAAGTAAGTATTTATTATGTTATTAATCTATTTATTCAAATTACATGGATCTTAGTTTGGGTTTTAGATAAAATTTTAAAATTCCGCTGCGTTATGAACCTAGAAAACCCAACAATAAGATACCAACTGGCTTTACTATCGATGTCAGGTAGGTGAGGCTAAATATGTAATAGTTATAAGTTAAAAGTCGTATTATATAATTGAAGTATGATTGTATGGTTTTACGAAATATTTTATATGAATATTTCCAAAATATACGTAGTAGGTAGTTCAAATGAAAAATGTTTTCAAAAGACTCTAACTACATAAAGTGCCTTTAAAGTGTTTTACCCTTTATATAATATTTATTAGTATTATTCTGAACTCACTCGGTTTAATACTGATCCATTGTCCATCCAATTTTTCAGGAAAGACAGATAGATTCGAAGAAAGCTTCTGAAGTTTTATTTTCTCAGGAGTCATTTCGTACAAGACATGAAAATAAGATTTTATATTCTAGAAGTCCGTAGTAGTATAGGGTTTTGTGATTGTGTAAATGATATGTCCAGCGCGCGCCCATATTGATAGAGTGTGGATAGAAAATGTTAAGCCTAGGCCGAGTCCGAGCTGGGCTTACATAAAAATTAGTAAAGCCCGCCTGTGCCCCGCCTACCGCTAGTCGACTATCGACAACTAATGACCCTCCGACCGACCATATTCGACATCAATCCATATTATAAAAGCATAAAGACTAAGTATATATAATAGGAGAAGGGGCATATATGGCCTTAGTATGTGACATGTATAACTAAACCCATTATGATATTTCGATCTCATTTAATCCATTAAAATTTTGAAACTAATCTAGTTAAACCCTTCAGATTAACAAGTTTAACAAATTAAACAATTTTTTCAATTTTTATTTACATGGAAAGTTTTTGATGCTAACGTGTTGGATATGTAAAGAGAGTGGGTTCCATCCCATATGTGCATGTCCATAAAAACCTAAACCACTGCTTAGCTATTATCATTGAATGCTCTCTTCCACCACATCAAATATGCCTGTTATTTAAAATACCTTGTTTTTTGAAATTTTTATAAAAATACCTTTTTTTTATAGTTTATAATAAGTTATTGATAACTCATTGGTAGATTAGAGGTAAAAAGGTGTTTTTACAATTTGTTTTTTAAAATAAGGTATAATCGATAATTTTTCCAAATATAATCCTCCACCACCTTTTATATTAATACCAGCGTCTACTTTTCTATGTCACTTTCGACACTTACTAACAGGGCTGTGTAAAAACCGAATTGAACTGAAAAATCGAACCAAACCATTTTTTTTTCGGTTAGGTTTAGTTTTTTGGTTAAAACGGTTTGATTCGATTTTTGTCAACCTAAAAATTTGATATTCGGTTTTCAATTCGGTTTTAGGTTCTTGCAAACCGAACATACCGAAAAAATCGAATAACAAGTTTTTTTTTGTTTTTTTGAAAAAAAATTAAAATTATTATATATATTTATACTTTTTTAATATTAATTTTTTTTAATTATATCTAATATATAAGTTAACAAATTTATTATAATAGATAAAACACATTAATAATATATGTAAAGTTATTATAATCAACAATTTATTAATTTTTATTTAAAAAAACTGAAAAAAAATAATTTCAAAAAATCGGTTTTAAACCGAACCGAAATTTCAGTTTTTTTATTTTGGTTTGGACCAACCTCTTTTTCGGTTCGATTTTGGATTTTTCTCCAATTTCGGTTTTTGGTTTTTTTGGTCCGGTCGACTGAACCAACTGCCCTACCTACTAACGCTTTGAAGGTGGTGGAATGTTTAAGTTTTAAAACGAATTTTCACTCATCTTAAGCTATGTTTGGTTCATGAAATGGAATAACATGGAATAGAATAGCTATTTCATAAGGAATGGAATAGCCATTTTTTAGTTTTTGAGAGGAGTACTTATTTCACAAAATCATGGAATAACAATTTCATGAAATACCTATTCGATGAACCAAAGCAAAGAATTGTTATTTAATACGGAATAGCTATTCCATTCCGCACCTATTTCATGAACCAAACATGACCTTAAAGAAACCCCAAAATGAGTACCAAGTTGGGTTCTTGAATATATTTAGAAAAATATCTATATTACACTTCTAAAAGAGAAGCAAATAAACACTGTACATTGTACAGTAACTTTTAATTCCTTTAATAGCCCTTTCTATCTTTTGCTTTGATATCACTACATAATTAGGTTTTTATGATAATTTGTTAGTTTTACAGTCCCTTAAGGACATTTACTTTGTTGTGTGCAGAATTTTAACGTTGTTAGCTGAGAGTGAGATATATAAAGGAGAAGTGAAGTTTGGTAAAGCAAACATGTGGTGTTATTTACAACTGACTGTGATGAAGGCCGTTACAACACTGTTACATACATCACTGACAATGATAAACACCGTTTGGGCAAGTTTTGTACTGCTGAAGGGACATGACATTCCAGCCTTTCTTCGACATCTGATGCTCTTCTATTGGCTGTGTATAACTAACTCATATGGCAGCTTCATGTCCATATGTTTTTTATTGCCCTTTCCTTCTTTACCCATACAATGAATACTATTTAAGTTAGCTTTCGGAAAGAAAATGCAAACACTTCAGCAAGTTTCACATTTGATCAAGATAGGAACACACAAAAAAAAGTTAATTATTTTAGAGTAGACAGCCATTTTCTTTGTATTTTCGATTTACAAAAACTTCACTAGCTCTTAGATTTGGTTCTTTGCTTATTTACAATTCCAGTATTCATTTATGGTTTCATATTAATACAGTTTTTGATCTTTGCGTAAATATTATTTCAGTATTCATTTACAGTATTATATTGTTATAATTTTGTTGTTCTGTGCTTATATAGTATTCATTTACAGTAACAATTTTGCTTATTAGCTACTATTAATATTGAGGAAGAAACCTATAACCAGAACTCATTTTTGCATCTGGCACTGACACCTGGGTTTTTTTCTTTGTCATCTTTTAAACACGGACCAAGATCAAATGCCAATTTCTCATGTGTAGTCTGGCTTCGTTCTTTATTTTTCGCAGTAGAGCAGATCTGAGGTCGTCCGCTACGCGTTCTTGCTTGAGTCCGACTCCCACACCTTAAGCCTCTTAAATTTATTTTAAAACACCGTCGTCTCTTCAAAAATTGTTCCCCAATATTTTAAAACACCGTCGTCTCCAAAAGCCGGCCGTTTCGAATGCTTCCAAAATTGTTCTTTTATTTTTAGCAGTTTCTTTTTACTGCTAATAATGAAAAAAAAAGTGCTTTCAATTCAAATTTTCTGGGTTGTGTTGGTTAGCTCCTTAGGGTAATTCCAAATAAAGAAAATAAATAGAAGATGAAGAACACGGTGGCTCTGCTAGATCAAGAAAATATATAGGGATTTTAGGCTTTTGATTACATAATGACTGATTGGGATGAGTATAATTAGGATTTTTTTATATTAGCTTTTCTACCTCAACTCCACGCATGGGCATTCAGGGCTGTATTTTGGGCTAGCGAGACATATTGACTGGATGACATTTATTTTAGGGCTAAGTACATAAATCACCAAAATAGTCCATTTGCTCTCATAAATACATCATCTAATAAATATATGCAGATATCTCTCAATAAAATAATTAAGTTTTCATAAATACCTCAAAACCAAAAACACGGAGATTTACTATTAAAATAGGACAATTCTGCCCTTCTTACCAACTCCTTTCTTCTTTCTTATATTTCTTCAAATCATCACCATCTTCTCTCATCACTATCATTGTCGTCGTTCTTAATCCTTTCCGCCGTTACTCTGTTCTGTTATTCCGCCGTTATTTTGTTCCGCTATTCCACCGTTCCGCCATTCCTCCGCTCTGCATTTTTTCTTAAAATTGACGATGAGCCTCTGTTTTGTGAGTTTCTACATCTCAAAAAAACCAAAATTTCATTGAATCAATTTTTTAATGTTTTTAGATTTTTTTTATAACTAAGATTTGCAATTGAAAGAGTTTTAGTTTGACAGAGAACTTTTAATTTAATAGTTAAATTATAATTGAGTGAATTCAAATTGAAACCAATTCACTTAAATTGAGCAAGAATTGATGAACATGGAATATAAATTTAAAATTGTAGTGTTAATTAGTTGAAGAAAGAAGAGAATGAATTGGTGCTTGTTGGTGTTTCCTCGTGGCAGATCAGTGGAAATGTTGGTGATGGAGTGGTGATGGACTTAAAGTGTGTTATACTCCAACCTAATTGCAACTGAATTTAGTATATTTAGCCTAGCTTTTAATTATTGCATGCACAAATTAATTTGTTATAAATTGATTCTTTAATTTCATTTGGCAGAAGACCATTTGGTCAAACTGAAAGTGAAAAAATGGAGAGAATCAACAAATGGAGATTGCAGGAGAAACGCGGTTACTGGAGGAATGACGATTAGAGGAGGAGATAATAGTGGTTGGATGATGATAGAGATGGCGGAGACATCGGCGGTTCAGATGACGGAGGAGAAAGCAGAGAAAGACATGGAGTAGAATGGGCGGTTGTGGTGTTTAACGGAAGAAGCAGTGACGCCGTTGTTGCTATGGACATTTTGTTCGGTTTGGAAGAAGAGAAGCAAAATGGCGCCTAGGGTCATATGTATGTATGAGTTTGTGTGTGGAGTAATTAACGTTTGATATTAGGTGATATCAGGTTGATTTTACGTTGAACTTAAAATTATCTAATATGTACTATTAATTTGTTTTTAAAATATTAAAACTGCACAATTCAAATTGAAAATGTTTGTGTCCTCACTTCTATATTAGTGAAAAAGAATTTTGACATTTGGTTGATTTTCAGTTGATCTTTGGTTGACATTCAGTTGATATGTAGTTGATCTTTAAAATTTTATCAGATTACATATATAGAAAAATAAATTTTAATAAATTAAAGAGAACTCGTTAATATAATCAGGTTGGGCAAATGGTAATAATAGTTTTGAACTGTTTTGCGTAAGAAAAATAAAAAGTAAGTCTATTATAATTTAAATGAATTATATAGTGGATTTCCAGTTGATGTTCAGTTGATTTTAAGTTGACTTTCGGTTGACATTTAGTTGATTTTTAAAATTTTGTCAAATTAAAAGAAATCAACAAATTACAGAGTACTCATTAATATAATCAGGTTTAGTAAATAGTAATAAATTTTTTGAATTGTTTTGCGTAAGAGCAATGAAAAGTAAATCTATTATACTTAAATTGAATTATATAGTTGATTTTCAGTTGATTTTTAGTTAACTTTCGATTGACATCTGGTTGATGTTTAAAATCGACACCTGTCAACCTTAAGATTGGAAAAATGATAATAATAATTTTGAACTGTTTCGCATAAGAGTTTCAACAAATTCATAAATATATATTTAAAATATAAAGTTGATAACGAGTTGATTCATGATTACATATAAACATATGCTAAAATAATAAAATATTTATTTAATATCTAAAGTTGATAATGAATTGATTTATGGTTATTTAAACATATGATAAACTAATAAATATATATTTAAAATATAAAGCTAACTATAGTTTGCTTTATAGTTATATAAACATATGATTAATAAATATACATTCAAAATTTATGGTTGACATGAGTTGATTTATGATTATTTAAATACATTGTTAAAGTAATAAAAAAATCAATCTAAATTTAAAGTTTGATTTTAGAATCAGTTTACTATACTCTCATTTAAAATATAATAAAAAAATAAATAAAATGTCAAATAACTGAAAGTTGATTTAAAGTTGATTTAAGGTTGATGTAAATTTTATATATCTCCAAGAAAACAAATTGCACTGTATTACTATCATGTTTGGGTTTTTTTCCTCAGAATTAACACTCACCAAAACCATATGCCATTAAACATCTATAAGCTAGTAAAACATAAGATACGCTTCATACAAAGAGAACCCCATAACTTAAGCACGTTGATTTTAATCAAGCAATAACTAGCTACAGAAACCAGTCATTTAATGGCACCCAACAGCTTTAAAACCTATGTCAAAGCTTACAGAGAAAAAGAATGAAATAAGTTGCAGTTTTAGTTTGGTTTGGCTTAAAGGATTGAAGGGGTAAGGGTAACAGAGAATTGAGATTCATATTTGCAGTGATTATTTCATTTCATCAAAAAAAAATCTCCACCAATGGTATACTCCAACCAGCCCCAATTCTTTGAATAATTCAAGAAAAAAAATTCTTGTGCGAGTAACTGGAGATTTTCAGCCACCAACAACTGTTGAACGACCGTCGTCTCCTTCCTCTAGCGGTGGCGCTCTGCAACTCCTCCTCCATCGTTGTTATCATCACAAGGTGAATAATTTTTTAGATCTGATTTGAAATTACCCGAAATCTCACTAAACAACGGTCATCGGAACATAAACGGCGGTCATTGGATATGGATGGCGACCGTCGTCTCCTTACTCCGGTGGCGGCGACCTCAGCGGTATGGTTGGTGGTCGTCATTTATCCGGTCATTATGTTGGATTATAAGGTCTGAGGGAAGTTAATGGGCAACATGAATAAAGCAATGAAGGGTAAAAGGGAGACATAAATTATAATGAGGTATAGATGAAAAGTATTTAAAATAAATGAGAATTCTGCACTTTTTAATATTTTGAGTCACTAATGTATACATTTAGAGAAATTGATGTATAGGGTGTAATTTCCTCTTTATTTTAACGTTTATAATGGAATGATGCTTTCATATGCTCTAACAAATAAACTTTGCAAAATTAAAATTTATATCAAAATAATTACAATAAAGTAACTATTTTGAGAACGAAAAATTATTAGATGAAATATTTAAACTTTATAATTATCAGCCAAAATAAATTTAAAATCTTCTAACTTAAAAAAGACTATGCTAGCAAAATGGTGACAAAGACTAAAATTATAATTAACTATAATTATTTTAAATAAATTTAATTTTAATATTTATTTTTAATACTCTTATAAAGTATCGTATAAAAACATATCAAAAATTTATTTTATACACGTATTAAAAAGTTAAATTGATTAGTATTTTTGTAATATTATTAATTTAATTATTCCAACATTGTAAGTAATTACTTCACACAATTTAAAGTTATTTAAAACGATTAATTGTACTATTTATTTTTAGAATTTTAAATTGTACTATATAAAAGGATAAAATGAATTTGAAATTTATGCATGGTACAATCATGCATCGGCATTACTTTGAAATTGTCGACAGATAATTTCGCAACTTTTAAAAAATAAAGCTTAACTAGATGATTATATTATGTTTCTTTATCGTAATAATGCATTTTGATGTTTGGCTATTTATAGCAAGACATTGCGACTGGTTCCAAATTTAAGAGTATCTCCAATACAATGCTAAAATGGAATGCTAATGTCATAATTTAGCATTAAATCTTAAAATGCATTTCCAATCCAATGCTATAGTTTGTGTTAAATTTAGCATATACTATATCACGTGCTAAATTTAGCACAGACTATAGCATATGCTAAATTACAACCAATAGCAATTCATTATTAATTACAATTTTACCAGGATTAATTTTTTGTATTTATTATCTTAACCTATTTTTATTTTACTTTTTTATTTTTTATTTTAAATTTTGTACTTCTATTTAATTTTACGACATCGATTTGATTTTTTAATAGTAGACCATACATCACTATAATGAAAACAATTAAATAATTTATTTTTAGTTCATCGTTTTTTTTAATTATTTCTTTTGAAAATCTCATTATTATATTAAAAAAATATTACATAAATTTTAGTTTGAAATATCTAATTAAAAAAATTATTAAATAATTAGCAATTAATAAAATTGAGAGATAATTATCCTAATAAATAATTATAACATTTTTTTTTTAATTTTGTTCATTGGAGTAAAAATTAAAATGCTATGTTATCTATAGCATTTTACCATTTTTTCATGCAAAATTTAGCATAAAAAGTAGCATTCCATTGGAGATGCATATGTTATAATTATATTGTTCTAATTCTTTTTTAATTGTTTCGATTTATTTTTAAAACCCCGAAGCAACGCGAGGGTGAATCTACTAGTTGAAAAATAGAAAAGAGTTTGGCAATACATAATTAGAGCATCCCCAATGGTATTCTTTAAAATAAAGAGCATCTTTTGTAAAATAAAGAGCATCTTAAAGATAAAGAGTGATATTTAAATTTTTACTCCAATAAACTCTTTAATCAGTTTTTTATTGTATATAATTTAAATAATTAATAATAAAATAAAATTATTAAATAATGATAATATTAAATTAATTGTCTCTTTAATATTAAATTTTATTTTATTTTGTTTTCATAAAAAATATTAATAAAATATTAAATATTAATAAAATAATTTTTTAATTTATTTTATTATTTTTTTATTTATTCAATTTTTTTACTAAAAGTAAAAATATCTATACTATATATAAAAGCACGGATGGGGGGGACAAACAAATTTACTGAATAATCCTTTTCAGTTTACTATTAAATAAAAGTTTTATAGTCATTAACTAATTAGTTATTTGATTAATCATTATTGTAATTAAAGTTCTAATTAGAATAGGTAGTTAAATTATCTCCAATTTAGTATTTAGTATGTAAAAAATAACTAAATTGTCTCCAAATTAGTAGGAATACCTATCTTTTAGTTTGATTGAACTACAAAATTAAAATATTGTTTGGTCAATATATTATTATTTAAATTTTTATCTTATTATTTTTAAAAATATTATTAATAAAATTAAGTTAATTATTTAATTATGGTTATTATAAAGTCAAAAGAATAATAAATTCAGTATGGAAAAAAAATTAATAACCGAATATATTATATTTACTTTTACAAATTTTTTTAACTAATTTAATATTAATTATAAATAAAAAATTAATATAATTATAATTTACTAATATGTTCATTAACGAGTTACATTACGAGCCACGTGCATAGCACGTAATGTGAAACTAATAATATTTTTTTTGGTACAGGGGGTGGAGGCATAAGCCTAGAAACTTAGCTCAACAAAACAGATCTACTGTATGAAACACCATGCTTGTCATGCTCAAGCCAATGGATTAAACTAGGAGGGGGAGCTGTGTGTCTAATGACTCCCAAACAATGATCATCCCCTAGAGAAGCCAAATGGTCAGCGGCATAATTAGCCTCTCTGTAAACATGCTTGAACTTCACAACCCAAGTTCTCGATAACAGCGATCGGATCGCATTCAACACATTCGAGTAATGACCAATAGAACTATCATTATGCAGGTGATCTACAACAGTGCTATTATCCACCTCAAGCTCAAGCTTCTTCACTCCTAAAAACCAGCATAATTCTAACCCATGGAGAACCCCTCTCAATTCTGCACTAAGGACTGTACCCATACCAGTATTAGCCGAGAAACTGCCAAGCCAGTTACCGTTGGAGTCTCGCAAAAGACCGCCAGCTTTAGTGATTCCCGTTGAAGTATTAAATGCCCCATCAGTATTAACCTTCACCCAAGTTGGAGGAGGACAACACCAGGAGATATCAATGGTACTATAATCATCTTTAGGGATCCTAGTGTTCATACACTCCAATTGAGACTTTGAAATGTAGATAACGTTTCTTTTAACATCATTAACAATGTCATTTAAAGATACGATAACATCACTAAATATAGTTTGATTTCTCCAATTCCAAAGATTCCAAATAGCCACACCAAAGAATAAATTCCAATTACCAACTTGACCCATGCTTTGCTTCCCTGAAATGTTTTGCATAATCCAGTCATTACAAGACAGGTTGAAAAAATGAACATGATCTTGAGGCGGAATAAAACGAACCCTGAAAGCCCGAGCTTGGAAACAATCACGCAGAACGTGAATTGCTGATTCTATCTCAGACTTACAGCGCATGCAAATGGCCTCGCTAGAGATATGACGACGCATTCTCTCGGCGTTAGTAAGTAGCCTGTCATGAATCACTAGCCAAAGGAAATGCTTAATCTTCTCAGGTCCCTTCCAATTCCAGATTTGCTTCCAACAGTTAGCTTCAATATTCCTCTCATCTTTAGTAATCTCATGGTACGCGGATTTGGTAGTGAAAGACCCAGAAGTAGAATGACCCCAATACATGACGTCAGCTCCGTTGTCAACACTCGGAGGAATAATACTCCCAATTCTACTAAGCCAATTAATAGGAAGAAAATGCTCAAACCTCTCCCAATCCCACTGTCCATCCTCTTTGACATAGTGCTTAGCCTTTTCATTGATAATACTATCAGGAATCTGAGTAGTAACCACCTGGCAAAGAGTAAGATTATCTCCAAGCCAAGCATCAAGCCAAAATCTCACACAATCTCCATCACCGAGAGCCCATCTGATCCCATCAACCACCTGCTGCCAAACACCATTAAGAGAGCGCCAGACAAGAGAAGCACCATGCGTTCTATTCAGGGACTGGTAATTCAAATTATTCAGATTGTATTTGGTTCTAAGGACTTTGACCCAAAGAAAGTTTTCATTAGAAATGATATTCCAGCCAATTTTCATGAGCAAAGCTTGATTCATCTTGAACATATTTTTGAAACCCAAACCACCACAAAGCTTTGGTTGCCTAACATCCGGCCACTTAACCAAACTGATCTTCGTCTTGTTCAGATGAGACCCCCAAAGAAACTTACGACAATTCTTCTCCACCTCCAAGCAAATACTCTTCGGGATTGCCATAGTTTGCATGGCGTAAATGGGAATTGCCTGAATAACAGAGTTAGCCAAAGTAGAACGACCAGCTCTAGACAAAAATTTGTTATGCCACCCTTCTAACCGCTGCGTCATTTTATCAACCACCATTCTCGAATGCCTTTTGGAAACTCTCCCATGGATGAGAGGAACTCCTAGGTATTTACCTAGGTCCAAAGTTTTTGTGAATCCCAAACTGGTTGCCATTGCAAGACTATCATAAGCAGAGACATTCGACGAGAAACAAACTCTTGTCTTTTCATTATTCACTCGTTGGCCCGAGGCTCTGCAAAAAACATCAAGCACTCTTTTCACCACCTCCACTTGATCAAAAGTAGCTTCACAGAAGAGCATGAGGTCATCGGCAAAAAACAAGTAGGAAAGAGGAGTCCCTCCTCTGCTCAGCTTTATAGGCTTCCAGGAGTTATTAGAACATTCAATATTGATGAGATGAGCTAGCCTCTCCATACAAAGAACAAACAGATAAGGGGATAACGGGTGTCCTTGTCTGACTCCACACGACGGCTCAAAAGTGGAAGTAGGGCTACCATTCCAAAGAATATTCATTGACGGAGTGGAAATACATTGCATAATAACTCTTGACAAAGAGCTAGGGATACCAAGAACATCCAGAGTATCCAAAATGAAGTCCCACGACAGCCTATCGTATGCTTTCGCAAGATCAATTTTGATGGCCATGAAACCTTTCTTTCCTTTCTTTTTCCGTAGGGAATGAACAACTTCTTGAGCAATTATAATATTATTCGTTATATGCCTGCCTTTCACAAAACTTGTCTGAGCCGGGCCGATAATCTTAGGCATAATACCTTTAAGCTTATTAGCAATAATCTTAGTAATAATCTTATATGAGACATTACAAAGACTAATCGGACGGAATTGGCTGGTGAAACTAATAATATTAAAAATAAAAATAACCACCTTATTTTTTAAAATTTAAAATTTTATTATTTCAAAAATGAAATAGAGAGTGAAAATGGCTCTTTATATGTGAAGAGTTATTTTCACTCTCTACTTTAAATATAAAGAATAGAGAATTCATTAGACTCTTAATTTGTTGTCAAACTCTTCTTTAGGTTAAAGAGTTTGACAATTTTAGAGAGCGCATTGTGGCTGCTAAGTAGTTGCAAAGGAGATGCAAAAACCCCTGCTCTCAACTATTCTCTTAAACCCTAACACTATGCCACTCTCTTCTGCTGCTATCCGTTTATCTTCCTCTCTTCTCCGTCACCCCCACACTTGTCGCTTCTCTCGCCCATTCTTCTCCACTAAACTCGCCCCGTCCCAGCGAAACCGCAGTCTGTCCGTCACGCAAGATTGCAATGGAGGTCGCGTTCTTCCTGTCGAGCTTCATAAGGAGGCCACCGAGGCTTACATGGCCTATGCAATGTCGGTCTTGCTTGGCAGAGCTTTGCCTGATGTTAGAGATGGCTTGAAGCCTGTACACCGTCGAATTTTGTAAGCACTTCTTCTTTTCTCTAATTTTCTCTATTTTTTTCAGACCTAATTGTCTTTATTACTAGGTTTGCAATGCATGAATTGGGTCTTTCTTCTAAAAAGCCCTTCAAAAAATGTGCTCGAGTTGTCGGCGAGGTTCCAAATTCTTCCTCCTCACTTTGTTATTACTATTGCTATTAGTACTGTGTTTTATTATTCCTATGTTTTTCAGGTTCTGGGTAAGTTCCATCCCCATGGCGACACTGCCGTTTATGACGCATTGGTTAGAATGGCGCAGGATTTCTCCTTACGAAGCCCCCTTATCCAGGGACATGGCAATTTCGGTTCCATTGACGCAGACCCTCCTGCTGCAATGCGTTACACAGAGTGCAGGCTGCAAGTATGCTCTTCTCTTTTCTTTTTGCTTTCCTACTTGGATACTTTACGAAATTGCCCAATAACTTTGCAGGCACTCACAGAAGTAGTTTTGCTCGCTGATCTTGAGTTTGATACCGTAAGAGCTCTTCTTTTATATGCATTATCAGTTATGCTTTTTCCTCTTTTAACTTGCCCATTCTACTATTCTAAACCTTTGTTTTCAGGTTGATTTTGTTCCGAATTTTGATAATTCGCAAAAGGAACCTTCACTTTTCCCTGCACGTCTACCGACATTGTTATTAAATGGATCGTCAGGGATTGCGGTAATGTTATAGCTATTCTTGTTTGCTTAAGGTGCTTTATATGCAAGTTTTCTCCTTCTTAAGATAAATGTTCTTTTGTTGCACACAGTAGTTAATGTATATAAAGTATTTGACATTTGGTAGGTTGGCATGGCAACCAATATTCCTCCCCATAATCTTGAAGAACTCGTGGACGCGCTGTGCGCGTTAATTCACAATCCGGAAGCCACTGTAAGTGCTGAAAAATGTAGCTGAATTATTTAACTTGTATATGTGATGAATGTTAGTGAGTTGTAACACTCTATCTACCCACTCTCTCTGTCTACTATCTGTCTATCAATGCTTAGAGCACTGGTTACTTTTGTCATATAATACGAGCTGGTAACATCTTTGTATGATTTGATACCGAGGTTTTTTCTGTCACTGTATTGTTATCTCTAGCACTGTCACTATATTACAAAAATATTAAATGTTTGGATAAGGTATTAGATGAAGTTGAGGTGAAATTTTCTGATTAACATAGTAGTATTTCTGAAACTCAAAATCTCTAGGACGATTTTAAAACACTGTTTCGTGATAGTTGGCGTCAAAGTTAGCTTGGTTTTCGGCAATAAATAGTCTTTTTTTGCTCTCTGAGGCCCATTATATTTGTTAACATTTTCCTAGTTTAGAACTTTAGATTGCCTTTCTTTAGAGTATCTAATTGGAATATGAGTCTGTATGGCTACAGATTTACAACTGATGCTATGGATTCCAACACGTAGCTAATGCAGATTAATGTTTATTCTTCGCACAGGGTTATCTCTTATATGAATCATTTGTTGTTACAGTTGCAGGAGTTGTTGGAATACATGCCTGGACCCGACTTTCCAACTGGAGGACTAATTTTGGGAAACCTTGGGTAAGTTAAATATGTAGAATCTTCTATTTAGTTTCTTGTTTCATTGATCAGGCATGACGAAAAGCTTTGGTCATAAATCACAGCTTGTAAACCCATATGACTTGCTTGCCATATGTACCACAGACCCTTTTTAACATTTCGATTTCTGAAGCATGCAGCCTTCATAGTTAATATTCAAATTACATGTTAAATGATGTTAGGCAATGGTTTTATGTGTTGAGTTTTCGAAGCAACATACACAACTATGCATTTTTCCCCAGTTAGTTTTGGCCGGCTATGTTGATTTCTCCCCCTTCATTTCAAATGCTGTTTGAGCTACGTGTGAAGCCATATATCTTCTTGCAGTTCTTTTCTCCAGGGTTGGTAGGGTCTACTGTTTCTTCCTACACTCAATCTACCCTACTATAATTGACCTTCCTAACTGGTGCATGAGTAGTATATGGCTCAGATGTCCAATTAGAAATCACCTTAATCTTCATTCTCTCAATTTGTTTTCAGTGTGTGCCACACTACCACTCCAACCTTTTTCCTTAATTAATCTCGTTATAGACGTCATCCATCTCTATATATTTGGACATCCGTCCGTCTTAGCTTCCTCATTTTTCTAACACTAATCTTGTGGGGATATTGAGTCTTTGCTGCTTTCCCATACATAGTATATGTCTGTCTTCTCAGTGGTAAATTTTTACTTTCAGTTGATTTTGCATCTTGCAGCTGCAGTAACATAGAATTCCTATTGTATTTCTCCGCTTCGTTGATCACGCGTCAATTTTATGGCTAGTGCATATTATCCTCCCCCTTCTCCCATCTTCAAGGTCTTTGAGGCAGTGCTGCACCCTTCCTTTTCATGCAACTCCCTTTCTTTCTAAAGCAGTAGCACTACTAGTGTAATTTAGCGGGTACTGTGCTTTGCAACCAAGTAGCTTTCACAAGGACAGAAACTTTGAGATAGATGATTTCAGTACTGCAGCTTAACTATGCTAAATCTTGAACGATTATGCCTACATTAGAATGTGAAAACCTTTGTTGTGACAGTTGTTGCCAATTTATGTGTTCCAGCTTGTTAAACCCATAGAAATCAGCTGGTTATAACAATACCTCATCTCGACGCCTACAATGGTCAGGAATGTACAGCATGGATATTATCTTTCTACTCTGTTATAACCGACCTCTTCAAGCACCTGGCTTCGTTTTCTAGACAGTCTTATAGTTTTAATAGAATTGGAAATAAAGGCTCATATTTCTGTGGATTATTATAAGAAATAATATTCATTTAGTAGTTTCTACTGAATTTTTTTTGAAGTTATTAAATGTATATTTTATCTTTCATGATTCTGAAAAGAATTGAGTTGCTGTATTTCAATGTGGTCGTGCAGTCACCAATATTTATGTTATTGGCTCTAGATCATAATTTAAAACTTATACTTTCATGCTTCCTGTTTTTTTTTTTATATTTTAACTTGTCTGCAGGATATAAAAATGAAGTTGAAAACCATATTAAATCATCATCTGTCTGTTTGGGGTTGCATTCCTTTTCATCTATACATGCGTTTGGTTTGAAACTTAATGGTTGGAACTGGCTTCAAGTAGAGTTTTATATTAGTCTTAAACTTACTTTTCAGCACAGCATGTTTTTCCGCTTTTCGTTAAATTACTTCTACTAACCACTAACAGGAAATCTACCACAATAGTAAACATTGTATTTGGGAGGTGTTGCTTACTTTTTTGGTACCTTGATTTTCATTTATTCAGTTTTTTATTAACTTCCTTAAGAGAAAACTAGACTTGAGAATCTTAATATCTTTACAAGAACTTTCTACATCAAGTAAACAATTCTTAGTTGTAGAGTGATCAAGAATTCAAGGTCTGTCTTGCATCAATATGATATGCTCTTGCATTTGTATTATGGCATTTATCCTCTCTCTCAATCTTTTAAAAGTTTGACCTTGATAGTCATTTATTTATAAATAAAATTAGTACCTTCTCTTATCAATCCTTTAAAAGTTTGACCATGATAGTCATTTATTTATAAATAAAATCAGTAAGAGCATCTAATTATAGGTTCCCTTCAGGTTGAATTTGAGAGATTCTGAGATAAGAAGGCAAAAGAATCAACCAGCAAGTCAAAATGATTGCGATATTAAGACTTAATGTTCCAATTAGCTGTATGTGGATTCTGATGTTTGCATATTTGTCAAGGATATTAGATGCATATCGAACCGGGCGAGGACGTATTATCGTGAGAGGAAAAACAGAAATTGAATTGCTTGACTTGAAAACCAAGCGGGCTGCAGTTATCATAAAAGAGGTGATCATTTGTGTTGATTGTAGGTCTTATTATCGCCTGTATTTTAATTTGTAAGATGAGAAGAGAGTAATATTTTCCAATCAAACAGATCCCCTATCAAACCAACAAAGCGTCACTTGTGGAAAAGATTGCTGAACTTGTAGAGAATAAGGTAATTCCCATATTATTTGATGTACTTAAATATTTTTGTGGTTTGCAATTGCAGTATAGAATGTGCTGGAGCTGGTTGAATAGCAACTAAAATGTCTTCTATTCCCTTTTAAAACAATAATTTCTGTGATCAAATGATCTGTCATCTGCGTGATTGTCTGCTAATTTTCTATTATTGATTTGTATGAAGGTTACTCACTTGTAAGTCATGAACACGTAATCTTGCTTCTTGTTTGGTTCTAAATTAAAAGTAAGGAAGGTAATAAGGTATTAAAGGGAGGTGATAATTCCTAACGAAGGTGGTATTTCTATCCTCTGCTAAAGAAAATACTCCCTCCGTCCCAATAGACTTGTCCACTTTGCTTTTATCACACAGTTTAAGAACAGTAATTATTGTGTATAGGTTTTATAAAATTTTACTTACTTTTTTTATAATACCCCTATTTAATATAGGGTCCACATGCAATTTACTATCACTTTATTCATTAGTGGATTTTAAATAGGGGTAATATAGAAAAATTGAGTGTAAAAATTAGTTACTGTTTGAAAGTGGAAAAGAGTTTTGGGACAAAAATATTTCTCAAAGTGGACAACTCTATTGGGACGGATGGAGTATAATAGAAAGACAGTAAGCAAGAAAAGAATATCATTGTTTCCACTTTGTGATTTTCATGTCTGTAGGTGGTGTTTCTGATCAATTTTGTTTAAGTTCATATAAGCCCGTGCTCATGTCTTCTTGCTTTCTAAGCCATGCATTTACTGTCCGAAAAGACATATTTCCATGAATTGTCCAAAGAGACCCATTTCCATGAATTGTCTTTTTGAGTTTATGGAGAGCTGAAGAAACAGAATTGACTTATCTTGCATAATGGTGGTCTAATGATCTGAAAAGTGACTGATAATGTTAATTATGTTTAACAATTTCATTATCAAGTTATGCATGTGCTCCTCAAATGTATGTCACATAAATAATTGAGCGTCGGCCTTTAACTTTCGAGACTGTTTCATGTAGTTCCTATTATTAGAAATGCCTGTTTAGCTTTGGTCATGTAATTTTTGTTGGCAGTCCTAATTAAGCCTAAATCACATGAATATTTGATAAGCTGGTGGTCCAAAGTTGAGTCAAAATTTCAAATATTGAATTAATATATTTTGTTTAATCTTTTTTCTGGCAGAGTTTGGATGGCATTAGTGACATCCGTGATGAAAGCGATCGTTCTGGAATGCGTATTGTGATTGAGGTAAGTAAATATATGCGGTGCTTCTTTACACTAAATTTATTGGGGTACTTATGCTAATGTCTTCTCTCTCATCTAACAGCTGAAACGGGGATCAGACCCATCAATAGTGTTAAATAATCTTTATCGTCTTACTCCTCTTCAATCTAGTTTTAGCTGCAATATGGTCGGGTAAGTAATTTATTCCTAGTATCCTAATTCAAACTCGCTGGACATTCAAGAATATAGATTCTGTTACACTTTAGGTTTACAATCTTAACAGTTTTTTTATATGATGTTCTCTACCTTGTGATTTGCCGGTGACAATTCAACTCTTCTTTCTAAACTTTTTGGCCGTATCTATTATGAATTGTGTTCAAAATATATGATTCATGATCCGCATATGATTTGAGTCTATTCACTGCATCATCGATACAAATCTTATGGGTGAATTGAAAACTATAAGAACGACTCGCAAATCCATAGAATCACAGGCGAATTGAAATCAATATGAATATCTGATTTGCACTGATATTTACTTATTTAAGAAAAGCCAAAAGATCTGTAGAACTGATATTTTTAAACCAATAGGAAAAATCATAAAACCTTCATAGAACTGATATATTTTTTTTGGAAAAAAGAAATTTTATAATATAGTAAAGGACAAGTCAAACCAGAAGTGTAAATTGTTATGCAAACTCCCACTATGATTTTATTGTTTCCAACACATATCCCATTAAATCTTCAGTTTGAACCATAGTTGTTAAAGCGCTAAAGCGCAAAGGGCCTCAAATAGCCCGAGGCGCTAGGCGCAAAAAAAGCGCACGCCCGAGTGAATCTAGGCGCATATACGTAAAAAAGTTAAATACCTATTATAGATATATAAAAGCTTGCTCAGATGACATGATTCTTTGTCCATGACCTTGATTCTTATTTTAATGTGATAAAAAACAAGATCATCGATCAAGATAGAGGAGTCTTGAGCATAATAGTTTTTAAGTGCAATATTTTTATATTTGTAAGGCTTCTGTTTTCTTTAATTGTTTTATTTATATTTGATTTTTTAAAAGCTCAAAGTCCAAAGCCCAAAACTTTAACAAATACAAAAAAATAGGGTTTCCAACAATGTCTCTTGCCTGGAAAAAGCGCACTTCATGCCTTAAGCGCACCCGAAGCGCACCCAGGCGCACCACCCTCGCCTAGCGCTTTTCTAGCGCCTAGGCACGCCTGAGGCGCGCTTTTGATAACTATGGTTTGAACTAGTACATACCCAACTTAACTTGTGGTCAAATATTTATTTCATTAAATGGTGGGAAAAGATTTGGAGTTTGAACTTTAGATAGCCAAAACAAATAAATAACTAATAAATCCAAAGGTTTAATTATCACGAAAGGTTATAATTATGGTTTTATTATCTCTAACATATTCCACACGCGAATGACCATTGGAGTTGAAGCTGGATAAGTACAGACTCTCCTTACTTTGTGCTCACATATTTAAATTGCAAAGATTTGAAACTGTAAATCATTCAATTTGATCTTCCTTGTATACTGCTCTTTTTAAAATTGACAAGTGTGATATATAATCTTGGTATCTAGTTTTTACTTCACTAATTTGAGACTTGCACTAGATTTCTTTAGTGAAAATAGACTACATCTACAATGTCCTTATACTTGTACAGCTCTACTTTCCTTTTATTCTTTCAACTGTACAATCTCTTAAAAGGTTTGTTTTTTTCTTTAGTCAGTAAGCAAAATGGCTCGATCCCACTAGGCTATTATTCGTTTTGTATTGTAAAGATATTGCATTACTGTATCCACTTGTTTCTAATATTAAGTTTACTGTGCAAAACTTTATTTTACATTCTGGTGTGCTTATGCTGCGTCATAATTTGTTGAAACTTGCTCGGTTTTTGCAGTATTCTTGATGGACAACCCAAACAGATGGGTCTGAAAGACTTGCTACAGGTTAGTGATTACAATTCACTTGTCAAGTTCTTGTTCTTACATCCCCTATGTATTTGAAATTTTTATTTGCAAATGTGCACCTTCTGCTATTTTAAATTCTCTTCAAATTTTGTTTTTATTGTTGTGTTTACATTTCCGTAGTATTAGAAAATGGAATCGAGTTAACAACCTTTTTGTTCCTATTTCCAGGCATTCTTAGATTTTAGATGTTCTGTTGTTGAAAGACGTGCCAGGTTCAAGCTTTCTCAAGCACAGGAGAGAAGACATATTGTTGAGGTATGTCGAGGACCTTAGAATCTATCTTGGGGATCCAACATTTATATGCTTCATTTTATGTCTAAGCTAAGTTCTCTTCGTTTTCTTTCTCTTGTTTTTCATTCTCTTTTCTTCTACCGTTCTTCCTTTTGTGACAATGTCCTTTATGTCTGTGATGCCGCACAGCAGCAATAGGTAGTTGATTTTTCATTACTCTTTAAAAGTGAATGGGTTGACTTCCCTATCATGAGATGCTTTATTTTGATTTATTTGTTTATATATATGTTCAATTAGGGTATTGTGGTGGGACTTGATAATATGGATGGAGTAATTCGCATAATTAAGGAGGCTTCAAGCAATGCAGCTGCATCTGCTGGCCTGATGAATGGTAAGCTTTGATTCCTTTTTATATTACTTGTTTTTCTTTTCCCACAATTCTGCTTTGTAGTCTTTGCACACTTATGCCTTGGATAATCTTGCTTCTAACATGCAGTTGACATTTTTCTGCCTTTTGATATACATACTCTTAGTTTTCATACATTATTTGGGTGCATTACCCAGAAATTGCTGTGCAGCTATAGTATTTAATACATGCATCATCCTGAATTAAAAGTTGTCTTGTGCATAACCTTTCCAGTTATGCTTGCACCTTGGAGATTTCAGTGAATGGTTGGATGTGAGGATGCCAAATGCATTATCTGCACAGTTGTTTCTTTTGGCAATCTAGAGAGAAATGAGCAATTTTTTTAGTATTATTTAAATGGCTTTTATAATTCATTAGAAGTTTCTATAAAAAACTGAGCGTAAAAGTGCCTTAACAAGTCAAATTTATAGAACAGAAAACAACTGGTCTTCACAATTCTCAAAAAATAATCATTTGATTGCTTAAGGATATGCATGACTATAGTGATAAGCAGTATGAATAAATTTGTTACAATGATTTTGTATAGGTGCAGTAGACCACAGGAAGTAATAGAGAAATCAAACTCTAACCTTTTTAATTTTTGCAGTAGCTTGACATTCAAAAATGAAAATTGTTCTCATTTTTTTCTTTACATACTTTTCTATTCCACGTTTTTGATTGAAAATCTAAAAGAAAAAGCATACCAGAATCGCTGGTTGGACTGGTTTGATCAGTACACACTGACTTGCTTTCATTGATGCTGACATTTACTTATTTATTCTTTGTTTTATCTAAAAAATTCCAAGAAATATCTAATAAGTTTTGCTAATACGTTTTCAAATTTATCGACGCAGCATTCAGTCTTTCTGGGAAGCAGGCTGAAGCTATTTTGGACATAAGCCTGAGAAGACTTACTCTTCTTGAGGTGCTCATATTGTGCTTTTTCATATTTTCTATTTTCTCTGTTAGATTTTACATTATTTTTTATCAAATTTATACAAGCTTACAACTTGCAAATGATTTCATAAGAAAGAATTGTTGTGTAGAGAAAAAAATTTGTCAATGAAAGCAAGTTATTAATGGAACAAATTTCAAGGTTAGAAGAACTACTATCAAGCAGGAAAAACATATTACAGGTAACACTCACAACAAATGTAATTTAGTAATTTTTGTTTGGGATAAATAGTGTTGGAATTTCAGGCAAATTGCTACTCTATGTCTATCTGATATGCATGGTTACATTAGCTTTCCTTTCCAGTTATCATTATAATCTTGTTTCTTTCTGGCTGCCTCTGTTGTGTTGTTTAGGGTTTAATTTTTTGGTCCTGACAGCAGCCTTTTGATGAGTTTTAAGATAAAACTAAACTAATTAGGTTAAAATATTAAAAAGCTGCTGGCAGCAGCTATTTAATAGAGTTTAAGTTGTAATTAAACTCTAAAAAGGCCCACACAACTAAAACACTACTTAATTAAAAAAAGAAAACAAAATAGGCCCAAAAGTCACAAAGGCTCGCCTGGCCAGCGCCTCGCCTCACAGTAGAGGCGCTAGAGGCGTGCGCCTTTGTGACGTCGCCTGCCTTTCAGGGGTTGAGGCGACTAGGGCATCGCCTCACGCCTCAGGCGAGCCTTTCACGACCTTTAAAAGTTATCAATTTCATTTACCATCTTTAATTTTTTTGCAATTACACCACCGTTTGAAAATCTGGTGAGTTTGAGGTGACGTGGCTATCGGAGGAACAATGTAGCAGTCATGTATGGGACATACCCTTTTATTGAAAAGGGGAGTATTTGCAAAAATAATCACAACCTTTACCCAAGGAGTGTAATTTGAATAAGAAGAAAGTGCAATAAGTCTGCTACCTGTTTGTGCAAGGGCAACATCAGGAATGCTACGAGTGATTGGATTTCAGCCGCTTCATGAAGGGCAAAATTCTCAACTGACATGCCAATGTCTTGGTACTGAGCATGACATGTCTCCTCTTCTAACCTTTGTAACACTTCACCAATCAGAAGAAGTGGTGCCAATGATTCATCCTCGAACCTCATCAAACTAAATGTTGTGTCCTGCAAGAAATTAGTAAATACGGGAAGGCAGGAAACCTCAATAGTATGATAGTAATATTTGGTATCTTCACCGGATTTCCATTCATAATCGTTAAGCAAATCCACTTCATGTCAAAGACGTCTTTAGGAATTGAAATACCTGGTCACCGAATCTTGTCCTTACTGGATTTCACCAAGTTTCAGAGTCAAATCATAGACGTATGACTGGTTGCCCAAATCAGAATACATTTGATTCACGTTGTCCCATAGTTCCTTGGCTGTGGAGTAACACATATAGTTGGAACTAATTTTATCATCCATGGAGTTCACAAGCCAAGTCATCACCATTGAATTTTCTGCATTCCAGGTTGCATATGTAGGACCATCCCGTTACATATCCAATCTTCTCTCTTCCTCTTATGTACATCCAAACAGATTGAGACCACCCTGAAAAATTATCGCCATTGAGCCGAATGGTAGTGATTTGGACATAATGGCTATCACCATGGGAGTTTGGGTTTGTGCTCGATAACTGATTGTAGGAGGCAGCGCTAAAGTAGAGGTGACTTCAAACATGGTGTTCCAGCAGAGCAAAGAAAACAGAAGGAAAAAATAAGAATATTTTCTTTCTTTTTTTAGGATGGTTCCAATACTATATCAGATAACCAATCCACCTATAAGTTCAAGCTGTTAGGTGATGCTCTTACATAGTTATCATTATCTCTAACAAAATCATGCTTCCTTTTTTAATTACTAGTTTCGTATTACGTGCTATGCACGTGGCTCGTAACGTAACTCGTCAATGTACATATTAGTAAATTTATTATAATTATATACAATTTTTTATTTATAATTAATATTAAATTAATTTAGAATTTTTGAAAAAGTAAATATAATATATTCGGTTATTAAATTTTTTCCATGCTGAATTTATTATTCTTTTAGTTTTATAATAACCATAACTAAATAATTAATTTAATTTTATTAATAATATCTTTAAAAATAATAAGATAATAAATTTAAATAATAATATAATGACCGAATACACTATTTTAATTTTGTAGTTAAATCAAACTAAAAGATAGGTATTCCTACTTATTTGGAGAAAATTTAGTTATTTTTTACATACTAAAAACTAAATTGGAGTATAATTTAGCTACCTATTCTAATTAGGACTTTAATTACAATAATGATTAATTAAATAACTAATCAAGTAATGACTATAAAACCTTTATTTAGTGTTAAACTGAAAAGGATTATTAGGTAAATTTGTCTGTCCCCCCCCCCTCCGTGTTTTTATATATAGTATAGATAAACTTTTTGCATAATGGTTTAAATCTTTTGTTTCTCTTAGTTATCATTTATGAGATTCATAATTCTAAATTTCAGGGGTTCCAATTTATTCTCACTCTATGTTGATTATTTTATTTTGTTTATTTCTTAATTTTCTCCTTTCTTTCAAATTTGATGTGTGGTTACATTTGAATAACTTGGCTTAGGGCATCTACAATGGACTATTTAAAATTGTCAAACTCTTTAATTTAAAGAGTTTGATTATAAATTAAAGGTCCAACAGATTCTCTATTCTTTAAATTGAAAGTAGAGAGTGTTGAGAGCCATTTTTACTCTCTAATTTATTTTTCAAAAGTTTTAAATTTCAAAAAATAAGTTGGTTATTTCTAATATTGTATTTTAACATGCAATAATTTTTATTTCTAATACAAAAATTTTAGTAGATAAATTAGTTAAAAATAAAAATAAATTTATATTATCAATATTTAAAATGTTATTATTATTATTATTTTTATTATATTAAATATAAATTAATAATCTTTATATTTAATATTTTAATTATTATTATTACTATATTTTGAAAAGAAAATAAAATAAAAAAAGCTAATACTAGAGTCCATTAGAATAAAACGAAAAATATCACTCTTTATTTTTGAGATGCTCTTTAAAATAAAGATTGGAGATGCTCATACCATCATTTATGAAGTTGTTCTCTTCTATGGATGTTACAATTTATGATAGTAATATAGCACAAGTTTTAGTGCTGCAGAATCCTCTTTTTTGCTTAAAAGATTATGTACATTTTTGCATCCCTAGCTGGTACAGTTGTATCAAAACTTTGTTTATATATGCTATGGCTGACATTACCACTGTATTTACCTATAATTATCATGTAAAAGGTTTTTTAAATTAATTTTACCAGATTGTAGATACTCTTGGATCAGATATCTGTGATGCATACATATAAGATATTGTGATATCCCATTTTGTAGACGTTATCACTTTTTGGCCTCTTACATTAGCCTCTTTCATTAGCACTGTCCTCATCTTTAATGATATGGTTGTGCAACTATCACAATGGAAAATCAACATCTAACAATTACTCTTCAACTCATTTCCTATTATTGGTGCCAATTGTGATTTTAATGTTTCTCATTTCTTGTTTTAGTTAATCGAACAAGAAGCAGTAGAGCTGAAGAATAAGTTTCCCAGTCCAAGACGTTCATCCTTGGAGGATATGGACAGTGGTCAACTTAATGATTTAGATGTTGTTCCAAATGAAGAAATGCTTCTGGTATGTCACATCATGAATATTTTATTATAAGCTTTTTCTCGATGATGTTCTTATATGACGATGAAGTTTTGGACCCTCTCTTTGGTTCTATGATGTTGAAATGTTGAATTTACTCTATTTTCTTCTTTTATAATTTATAAACATATACTGTTTGCATTATATTTCTTCAAGAAGCCTTTTTCTTGAATTTTCTCATTTGATTTCAGGCCATTAGCGAAAAGGGTTATGTTAAGCGAATGAAGCCTGACACGTTTAATCTTCAAAATCGTGGAACAATTGGTAAATCTGTTGGAAAACTGAGAGTCAATGATGCGATGTCTGATTTTGTCATCTGTCATGCACATGATCATGTGCTATACTTTAGGTAATCATTTCATAAACTGTCATTTCTATTCTTTAGTTGTTCTTGAATATGTTAGTGAGCTAAACCCTAATCTGTTTTGTGTTTGCATATCTTGAATGTATTGTCGCAGACCTTTGAATAATCCTCACCATTCTTATATTTTTTTTTTGTTTAGATGACTAAAATTTCAGAAAGTTCTTATGTTTCACATCTGTTGCCTTCATTAGGGTATCTTCCTTTAGCTTTGATTTCTATCTAGCATTTTGCCTATGGCATTTACTAGTTCAAAGTCGATTACATAACTCCCTTTAATATGGCTTATGGGCAATTTGTTGGTGCTATCATTGAGAATTAGATGTACATGGTATGGTTGAAGTTGGTGTTTTTGGCTAAATTTTTTATGATGATTCCTGTCTGAGCTTAGGGTTTGTTCATATCTTGTTCGAGCTCTCCATAATTACATATTTCTATGAATAATTCTTTTTTTTAGGGAAAGTACCAAAAAACATCCAACGTTTTATACCACTAACAAACTAAATCCTATGACATTTTTTGTTACACAACAAATTCTAACCTTTCAAGAACTTTTGAAATAAGTAAAGAAAAAGAGCAATTTTGCGTCCTATATTTATAACCGTGAACCCAAAAATCAAAATTTTATTAAAATATAATAAGTTCAAAATTTAGTTAGAAAAGCTTATAACGTACAATTTTTAAATAAAGTAATATTTTATAATTTTCAAATAATAAAACTATACTTTTAGTAATATTTATTATCTTTCTTAATTATTTACAGTTATGAATCATAAAAATTAGGGTTAATTTCTAAAAAAATCACGAACTTTACACGAAATTTCATTTTAATCATGAACTTTAAAAGTTGTCATTTAAAGGCACGAACTTTCATTTTGTTTCAAATCTATCGCCAAAGTAAAATCCGATGTATTTTATCGAACCAAAAATTCCTAATCCTATATACTATAACTAAAAGATAATAAGATTTAATGTCGATTTATAATTTGGGTCTTTCATTAATGATTTATTAAAGAATTTAGTCAACAAAAATACACTGAAATGATAGATTTGAAACAAAATGAAAGTTCGTGCCTTTAAATGACAACTTTTAAAGTTCATGATTAAAATGAAACTTCGTGTAAAGTTCGTGATTTTTTTAGGAATTAACCCTAAAAATTATATCAACTTACTATTTTTTTTTTTGAAAATATTCATAGAATTTACCATTCTAAGTAATTTCCACCACTCACATGCACCAAAAATCAATGTTTATAAAAAGTTTTTCTCATCATCATCATCGTAATATCATTTGTATATTAAACTTAATTATTGTCAATATTAAAAAAATTAAGTCAGTAAATATAAAAATATTTCTTATTCTATTAATAATGAAATAAAATAAATTTAATTGCTTTTGAAAATTTAAAGTACGCGAAATAGTTAAATTATGAGAAAAAGTAATAAAATTTAATAACTTTATGGATTGTTATATGGAAAAAAAGTAAAAAAAATTATTTTTATTCTCAATTTTTAATATCATTATGTGATTTTTTTGTAAAATTGGTATTTTTAACTATACGCTGAGAATATTAATATTTATATAAATAGAATTTGATAAATTTTTGATAGTGAAACAAATACAATATCTAAAATTAAAAACAAATCATATTTCACAGTAGGGAGCTAGACACAAAATAATATTATTATATTAAAAATAAATAAGTTATTGTTATGTGAGTTTCTTATTAATAATTTAGAAAAGGATAATAAAAAATTTAAGCTTTGTTTTACACATTATTTGGAAAGCATTATTTTTAAGTTTATTTTTTTAAATGTCTTATAAACTCAATTTAAAAAGTATTACACTTCAAAATAAAAATATTGGACTAAATACTTTTTTTTTTCGAATATTTGGTTCTTTTTAAATTTAGGACACATCATGTTTTTTTTTTCTTTGTTCATTTTGAATTTTTTTGAAAGGTTAGGGTCTGTTTGTAGCAAAATTTATGTAGGATTTAATTCTTAGCGGTAGAAAAAGTTGGGTGTTTTTTTTTATAGTTTCTCTCTTTTTTTCTTTTTACATTGAGATATAGCATATTGCTTTATATCCCATTTACTTTTCTCTATAATTACTCATTCTGTAACGAATTCTTATCATACATTTTTGGTTGTATACTGACAACTTATTTGGCAGTGATCGGGGAATAGTGTACTCTGCTCGTGCTTATAAAACTCCTGAATGCACAAGGACTGCTGCCGGCACACCACTAGTCCAGGTATTCACTAGTGCTTTTCTCTTTGCTGTTATAAATTCATTCTCTCATGTCTTGAGGATGCCAATATACCTATCATGCGGGAGATAGATCTTATCTTTGTCTGAAGGTGAAAGAATAACTTCCATTATTCCTGTGAGTGATTTTTCTGGAGATCATTTTCTACTTATGCTCACGGTCAATGGTTACATCAAGAAAGTGCCTTTGAATGTTTTCTCAGCCATACGGTCCACAGGAATCATAGCAATTCAATTGGTTTGCCCTCTTCTCTATATCTATTCAATTTCATAATCTGTACCTTATTTATTGTTTTTTTTTTTGAATTAAAAATCTGTACTTTCCAGGTTCCTGGTGATGAGCTAAAATGGGTCCGCTGCTGCACAAATAATGATCTTGTAGCTATGGCTTCACTAAATGGAATGGTCATCTTGAGTTCCAATGAGAATGTATGTTGTCTTAAGTTTTTCTCTCTTGTTTGTTGTTGGCCTTTCCAATCATATGGGACGCATTTATTGTCGCTTTGAGATTACTGCCAAAGAACTTTTTTTTTACCTTTTGCTGTATCTGGTCCCTTTCCTTTCTTAGTTTGCATTCCTTGCCTAGAACCTTAAGTGTAAAGGAGTATGGAAGTAGAAGAGACGACTAGGGTTTTTTTTATTATTATTATTAATGAATCCAAAAAAAGGAGTGTGGAAATGGGAGTGACATAACAATATGACTTTTTATTAATGACGAGCTTGATTGCTCATCAAATTACATAGGTAGCTTGGAGGACAAGAGCTCCAAAATTATAAACCAGATGCGCAGCAAAATTCACTGATCTATATAAGAAAATAATTCTACAATCTAGAATATCATTCAATAAAACATTGCTCATTGATCACTACGCCCATATAACTCAAATCTTCTATATTGCTTCTCATGGCAGTTACTACTGCTAAAGCGTCCATTTCCACCACAACATGTGAAAAGCTTCCCCGCCTTTAACCAACCCAGAGCCTAGAAGAGAAGACTAGTTATAGCAATACAAAAATGGGCATGGGAATGTAGAGAAGACAATAAATAAACTAAGCATCAGACTGTATTATAACAAGTGTCCTTTGAGATGGTGACGGTGTTACTTGTCCAAATTAGACTACTGAAAGATTTTTTTAAAACATTTATATTTGGCGATAAAATTCTTGATCTGATTGCACATCGGTCCTTAAATTTGTTACATGTTAAAATGCTTGTCATCCCAATTTTTATATCCAGTGATCCTGGTATTTATAATTGAAGTGACCATTTTTTTGATAAGCAGCTTTCAAAGTGTCTTGAGCTAAATGTCTTGAGGGAGTTGGTGATATTTTCCTAAAAAAACATTTGAGCATTGAGCATCAATGAGTTTCACTCTTCTGCAATATTGGAAATCCATTTGAACAGTTTCTCCAACAAAAAGTTATTTGGAGATTAATTTAGCTGTTTTAACACTTATCATATAGACCACTTGTTATTTGTCTTCATGGTCTTGGAGGGCCACTTCTCTGTGGTAATTTTTTTTTGTTCATTTGTTTTGCACTGTGCCTTAAACATTATTTCAAATAGAAGATTATTTTTAGCTCTCATCTTATCCTTTTAATTACCCATTTTACCTATATGATTTTATTTATTTATCAACACAGATTCGAGCACTAGGCCGAAATAGCAGAGGTGGAGTGGCTATGAGACTAAAGAAAGGAGATAAGATGGCAAGCATGGACATAATCCCAGCTTCCATGCGAAAGGACTTGGAGAGGGTGTTGGAAGATCCTAGGAGCTAGTAATTTCCTCGACATTGTCCATATTTGCTTTGCATTACTTTACTTGGTTACTAGAATAATTTTGATTCTGCAGTAATCTTTTTCACGAAGCTAGAAAACTTTCCCGAAATCTAGTTGGCCTAAAAATCCAAAAACTCCCTCCGTTTTAAACAGTTTTTTAATTTTTTCAATATTAGCCTGATTTGAAAAACTCTGTTTTAATTAAAGTCTAATTGCAAAATTTGAGAGGGGAGATTGCGTCTTTTGCTGATGTGGCTTCTGTGTTGGACCTACTTTGTGCAAATGTAGGTTTCATTTGGATTTTTATTGTATGTGGGAAGTTTTTATGTCAATTGGTGCCCATTTAGATGCTATTGAAAGTTCTCTATAAAATACTCTACAATTTTACAAATATAGATGATCTTATATTTGATTAATAACTTCAATGTAAACAATATCGATCTCGAATAAAAAGTCCGACATTATTTTTCATTTTCATGCCTTAAAATTAGAATTTTTTATGGAAGTTATTGAAAATCTTAAGGAATTTCTTTGACCTGACAAATTTTGTTATGGGTCATAAGTGTCACTAAAATAGATTTTATAGTTTTAACTCTTAAGTACGATACATATTGCTAAACTTAGGAGTATCCAAATGTATGCTGGAATTCAGAAACCTTCTAACTTATCAGAACTTTTATATAGTTATAGGGTTCGTCGCTGAATGATAATAATACAAATAATGTTCGAGTTACTAGAATTTACATAAAAATTCAACTAGGTCAATCTTATGGTTTCATGCTATAAATGTAATTCTCACCATGAAGTGTGTACTCTGTAATTGCGTGGGACAGCATCAAGGGCAGTGGTCCGTGGCTGTTATTTGTCTCTGAGAATGGTTATGGAAAGAGAGTTCCTCTCAGTAGATTTCGTCTCTCAGTTTTGAACAGAGTTGGTTTAATTGGTTATAAGGTACCATGGCAATAATACTCCCTCTCTCTCTCTCTCTCTCTCTCTCTCTCTCTCTCTCTCTTTGCGCGTGCAACCTAGCTAAAATTGCTAACTAGACATTCTCCCTTTTCTTTCTCAAGTTTTCTGCAGAGGACCGATTGGCAGCAGTCTTTGTTGTTGGATTTTCTTTGGCAGGTATTATTATATAATTTATGGTTTTGACATTATGCTTTCTAGTTCTCTGCTAATGAGACATTGTCTCGTCTCTTTTAGGAGATGGAGAAAGTGATGAACAAGTGGTTCTAGTAAGCCAAAGTGGTATAGTAAATAGAATTAAAGTACGGGATATCTCAATACAATCTCGTTTTGCAAGGTATATATGTATTATTTTATACGCTGCTTTTATTGAACTGAATTATTTTGCCAATTAAATATGCACCAGGCTATAAGTCTGTAGGTTTCATGTTCCATGTTTTCAGTTATAAGCCAATGTTTTCACCGGTTTCCATTTTAACTCTTGAAAACATCATTTGCATTATAGAAAACCACATTCATGAATTTTTCTCTCTTATGTCTTGGAAATGATTTTGTCTGACTACTTTTGTTATACTTAACTAGGTAAGAATTGGAATGTAACTGTTGGCTCTCTTACGATTTGTTTATGAGTTTGGATTTATCGGTGGCTGTGGTTGTTTTACTATAACGTTAGATATTTCTTGCACAAATATATCAGGGGAGTTATTCTGATGAGGCTTGAGCAAGCTGGAAAGATACAATCAACATCTTTGATTTCTGCAGCGGAGGCAGAGCCCGAGGAATCATTATTCAACGAAACATCAAAAATGTCGACACCCGAAGTTGAATCACCTGCTGTGTTTTCCCAGGCATCATAACAGATTTTAAGAGTTATTATTGTACATGCCTTGTAAAATAGTGTGCTAATTTGGCTATAAGAAAAGTAGCTTATGCTGCCCAAATTAACTTGGATTGTTGTAATAGTAGAACCTTTCGTGGCTTAAATTATTTACAAACATGGATGGTGGTACTAGAGATTTTTGTACCGAGTGCCTTCTATTTTTGCTTCACTTTTAAGCTTGAAACGCTTAGCAATTGTAGCAGTTTGCTTCTTTCATCTTTTTGCAGGTCAACTACTACTTACTACTTGCTGCTTAGAAATGTATTTTAGGGAAAAAAGAAAACAAACCATGCACACTTTCTTCAGCTGAAAGCATAACCGAATAAAGTTTAATAAATCATAGAAACAAGTGGTGGTGATACTTGCTTATACTGCCTGCCTTATGCCTGTTATTTGGTTTGGTTCTTTTGTATTTAGAGTATTATTATGAAGTGAATGTATTAGGATCAATTTGTCTATCAATTAGTAGCTAAATTATAGGCTAATTAATTATGATTGATTGTAACTAGTTATCTCGTAGATTTTTAGATTAAGATATCTGTCATGTATATATATGTGAATGCTGGTAAAAGTTGGACATAAGTTCCTCAAAAAGCAATGATACTATTTGGCCTTAGCCCACGAAGGATTTTTAGGTCGTCATCGCCTAGTTCAGTAGGGGTGACGCTTTTTGACTGGCTAGTCCATAAAATCTGGAGAAAATTATGCAATAATTACTATTGCGGTAGTTTTTTTTCTCAAATGTCAACATTTTTTTAAAGTTTTTTCCTTTATTCAATGTGTTTTACATTAAATAGCCGAGTTGACATATTACATTTTATACCTACTTCTCTTCTATCAATTTTTTTGCTATGTCTAAAAGAATCACCTATTGGACAGTTAGACATCTTACCATGCTGGTAGGCTTCAATTGGTTAATGCAGTGCTCTTTAGCATGCAAGTTTACTGGAGTGCTATCTTTGTGTTACCTCTGTCTGTTACCGGGGGTGTGGAGAAGATGTGCAAGAATTTTCTGTGGAAGGGCCCAATTAATTTTAAGCATGGTAATTTGGTTTCCTAGAAAGATGTATGCATGTAGAAATATGAAGGTGGGCTGGGAGTAAAAGATATGGTGATTTGGAACAAATGTGTTGTTATGAAACACATTTGAGACCTGATTGCAGTAAAAAAGTCTCTTTGGGCTCAATGGGTGATCAAGAACAAGCTGAAAATGCTGAGTTTCTGGGGTATAAGCAAGCCTCTGGTAGTAATGGTTATTGAACTGCCGGTCTGAGTTTGATCCAACCTACAAAAGAAAATAGGTTAGAAGGATTCGAGCCGGTGTTGGCTCGAATACCCTCCGATGCCTAAGTCAGATAGCTTGGAGTAGTGTTGAGAGTGAATATGAGTGAAATTAGGTTTACCTGACTCAGGGCTCGGTTTATATACACCATTGTCATTGTAATGTGTTAGGAGTCTTCTCCTTTATTCTGATCTCATCTTCTAGATATGATGAGATGTTCTTTGTCCTTGTCCCTGATCTTTAGGGAAGATTGACTTATCCGTGTTACTAGTTAGTTACTGTTAGGTTCCGGATCAGGGACCTGCGACTGGTCTTATTGTTTGAGACCCGCGTCTTGTTGCAGTCTTCTGGTACTGTTTCAGGTGTGATATCCATCATTAGTCCCTCCCTCAAGATTGTGTCTTTCAAGCATTTATGCTTGTTGGTCTGGGCCATTTGTTTGGGCCTGTTTCTCGTTGTGCACCTTTTTCTTTCTGCCCGTTAGGAGTGATTGCCCCTTCTCTTGTCTTTTCAATTTTGTTTTTCAAAATTTAAACTGCCATCATTTCGTGTTCCTGAACGTCCGCCACGTTTTTATCCTAGTAACTGCTGTCACGGTTACCTAGGTTCTTCTTTAAATTTCCTTGCTTTTCTTTCCATTTTCTTCTACTTTGTTTCTCGCTGATTGCTTCTAACATTTCCTTGCTTTTCTTCGCCGCCATTATTACTTTTCGCCTTAGTTCTTCCTTGTGGTTTCCAGGTAAGCTTCGTCTTCTTTCTTGATTTTCCATACTAGGTATGACTCGTACTAGGTCTTCTGTGTCTCTCCCTTCGTCCGGCGCTGCCGTTGATTATCGTAATTCTTTAAGTTCGTTTGTTACCAATATTGATAGAGAGTCTTTGGGTGAAATTCGTGATGATTATGGGATTCCAGTGGCTTATTCCCTTTCTGTCTGTTGTGCTCGTATGAGTGCTAATGAGAATGTGGGTGATGGGAAAGTAATCGTTTATAGAGAGTTTGATTGAGTCTTTTGTTAAGGACTATGGGATTCCCTTAGGTCAAATCCATCCGAATGTCATTCGTGTCTTGTGTTGCTTTATTGAGTTAGTCTGCGACAAGGGTTTGACTCCTTCTTTGGGTCTATTGAATGAGCTTTTCTTTATAACGCGTAGGAGTAATGAATTTTATCACCGTTTGGCTGCTCATCGGGGCAAGCGTCTGATTGATGCTTTGCCAAAAATTACTAAGCGTTGGCAACGTTCTTTCTTTGTTGTGGGTCATGATAGTGCCTTTGCTAACTTCCCCTCTGATTTGGTAGATGACTCTGAGTCCCTATTTTTTTTCTCCACTTTGCGTTACTGACTCAGAAGCCATAGATTCTTTAGTAGACGATGCCCAGTCTCGTTTATTCGATTGTTGTGACTTAGTGGATAGATACATGTACCGTAAGTTTCCTCATATTGAGTTGCCTCCTCGTACTGTGATTGAGGGGCCTCTTGAAAGTGATGATACCCTGTCCCAGTCTTGCCGTTCTCCTTCACCTCTATCTTTTGTAGATTTGACGTCTGCGTCTCAGGGTATGCTTCTTGTTAGTCTTTATTTTGCCTTTATCTTGTTTGGATGTTTATTTATGCATGTTGCCTTTGCAGGAATGGGGGATGATTTCCTTGATGCTTTGACTCTCACCTTTGACGATGACTCGGCTGTCATCACTGGGTCTCGTCCTGCTTCCTTGTCATTGCCTTCTCGTCCCTCTGTCAAGATCGAGAAGGGCGTTGAGCCTGGATTGCCTGCTTCTTCTAGTAAGAAAGGGCGTGATATGCGTGAACGAACCAGACAGGGGTTTGCGAAACGTCTTAAGAAGAACTTAGATGCCTGCCCCAATCCTAGGGAATGGTTGGAGCAGAACGTCGAGGGGCTGTCAGCTTCTTCTTTTGAGGTGGGTGCTTTGTTTTCTCAATTTGTGCAATTTCCGAAGGACATGGAAGTTTGGGATAGTTGTACTGGGTCTGGTGCTTGTGACCTGATCGATTCTGCCTTATTGCAGGTATTCATCTCTTATTGCTTCTGTCTTCTGTGACCTTTTAGTGTGTTCTCTTTCTTCATACTTTGTTTTTCTGTTTTCAGCTTATTCAAGGAAATGCCTTAGTTCGTCGTAAGGTGGAGGAAACTGCGTCGTTGGAGTTGAGGCATGAGAAAGAGATGACTTCGTTACGAGACTCTATGTCTGCGGAGAGGACAAAGCTGAACAAGAAGCATCAAACAGCCCTGGATCGCGTTAAGATCCTAGAGAAGAAAGTTTCTGACCGTGAAGCTACTTTATTGCAGCTTCAGGCTACATGTGGGAGGCTGACTCAAGAGCAGCAAAACAACAAAAGGGATGCAAATATTTATATGAGTGGATGCTTGACTGACTTTTGTGCCACGGTGATCAAGATAGTACGTGAAGATTATCCAGATTATGACATCAACAAATTTCTTTCTATTGATCTCCGGGCTCTGGGTCAGCGTGTTGCGGCTAAGGTTGCTGCTAAGAAAGCTGGACAGCCTGTGTCGCCGATGCTTCCTTCTGATGTTATCAGCAAAGGTGTGAAAGATGTTGTAGATCCTCCTGAGAAATTATTGGGTTCTGACCTAGATGCTGGTAGTGACAAAGGTCTTCTGGGTCAAACCTCTGCGTCAGAGACGGCCTTGGTATTAGTCAAAGACTCTCATCTTTCTGATGCTCAGGATCAAGATCCCTTAGCTTCTGATTTGATCGAGGAAAATTTTGAGGACAAGGTTTCAGAAGATACGATTGGTCCAAAGGAGGGAGCGACCCATCCAGAGGAAGTGTAATTGGCTGTATGTTGGGCCGTTTAGCTAGCTTTCTAATTTCTGTACTACTTCTGTAGCACTTCTGTTCTTTTGTTTCTTTTGCTTGGAGGGTTTCATGGGAAACTCTCCTTTTTCTGGTATTTCTGAACATTTTCGCTACTTTATGAATGTTGTTTTCGTTTGCTTTTCGTTGCGTCTGTTCACTGAGTCATAGTCATGCATGATAATTTAGTGGATATGTTTAAAAATGGAAAAAATACGAGATGCAACTTTATTCATTATTCGTTTGTTACATCTTTTATTGGAAATATTTTTTCAAGTTCTCGATATTCCAGGTTCTAGGCAACGGCGTGCCTTCTAACTGAGCTATTCTATATGCTCCTTTTCCTACGACTTCTGTGACTCGGTAGGGACTGTCCCAGTTGGGTTCGAGTTTTCCTACTCCGGCCGCTCCTTTCCCTATCTCTGCTTTTCTAAGGACTAAGTCTCCTTCTGACAAGCTTCGTTCCTTGACTCTGGCATTATGATACCTAGTCATTTGTCTGCGATAAGCTTCTGCGCGTATGGCTGCTTGGTGCCTTCTCTCCTCTAGTAGATCCAAGCACAGCTTCAATGCTTCTTCATTGCGCTCTTTGTCTATGACTTGTACCCTTAGTGTGGGCATTCCTATTTCTACGGGGAGGACAGCCTCTGTTCCGTAAGTAAGTCGGAAAGGTGTTTCCCCTGTGGCCCTTCTGGGAGTTGTTCTATAAGCCCATATGACATGGTATAGCTCGTCTATCCATCTCCCTTTCAAGTCTCCGAGTCTCTTCTTGATCCCGGATAGGATAGTGCGGTTGGTGACTTCTGTGAGTCCGTTCGTCTGCGGATGTGCTACGGAGGTAAATTTCAAGTTGATCCCTAACTCAGCGCAGTATTCCCTGAACTTGGCGCAATCGAACTGTTTCCCGTTGTCTGTGACTAGGGTATGTGGTGTCCCAAACCTGTTACGTATTAGTATTCTTTCATTTGAAAGGTCTTTATTTATATAACTTTGAAACTTTACCTGCTCATGACTTCATTTGAAAGCCAATTGATGATCTTCTGGGACGTTATGGTGCTCATTGGTTGTACTTCCATCCACTTGGTGAAATGATCCACCGCGACCACAATAAATTTGACTTGTCCTCTAGCTGGGGTGAATGGTCCAAGTATGTCCACTCCCCATGTCATAAAAGGCCATGGACTTCCAATTGCTGACTGGTGGGCTGCTGGAGTTCTTATGATTGTGCCAAATCTTTGACACTTGTCACATTTTTTCACCATTGCTTCTGCGTCTTTCTTCATAGTTGGCCAATAGTATCCCATGAGTAGTGCTTTCCTGCTCAGAGAGGTTGCTCCCTCATGTGCTCCACATTCTCCTTCATGGATCTCCTTCAGTACATAAGCTCCATCTTCTACCGAAATGCATTTGGACCATGGGTGTGTGACCGAGGTCCATTACAAGGTACCTTCTATCATGGAGTAGACGGACGATATCCGTACCAGTTTGGCTGCTTCTGCTCTCCCTTCTGGGACTGTTCCGTCATTCAGGTATGCAACTATGGGTTGCATCCAAGAATCCATCTCTGTGATCGGCAAAATTTCTTTCTCATCTATTATGGGACTCACCCTCTCCTCTTTCATGTAGAGTGAGAGATACAGAGGACTTTTTGCCGCAGCTGCCTTTGCCAGGGCGTCTGCCCGTGTGTTTCTTTCTCTGGGTATTGGGATTATCTCCCATTGCCCGCCGTTCCTTTCTATTTCCTTTAGCACCACCTTTGCTCTTTCCATGTATTTTGCCATGTTTGCGTCTTTCGTCTGGAATTGGCCCAAGATCTTACTTGTGACCAGCTGGGAGTCGCTGTGGATCCTCAGCTTTTCTGCTTTTACTTCTCTCGCTAATGTGAGCCCTGTTAGAAAGGCCTCATATTCTGCTACATCATCAGCCAGACATGAGCGTCTAAGTAATTATATGCAAGGAAAAAATATTTACGTACTCGCGTACCTGCCACATTGTTGGTAGCTCTAAACTTCAGATGTACTGCATGCTCTATGACTACCTTATGAGGTCCGAGTAGTACTATTCCTTCTCCAGCCCCCTGTTCACTGGAAGCTCCGTCCACGAACAGGTTCCAGGTTATGTCCTCTGCGACTGCGTTAGGTGGTTTCTCAGTCATTTCTGCGACGAAATCTGCCAGTGCTTGTGCCTTCAGCGTCTTTCTTGGCTCGTACCTGATATCGTGCTCTCCCAGCTGTACCGACCAGCTTACTAGCCTTCCAGATGTTTCCGGGCGATGGAGAGCTTTGCGTAAAGGTTGGTTTGTCCGGACGATGATTGTGTGCCCTTGGAAGTATGGTTTGAGCTTCTTTGTCGTAACCACTACCGCTAACGCCAACTTGTCAATGGTTGGGTAGTTGAGCTCTGCGCCTTTAAGCGTCCTGCTTACATAGTAGATAGGTTGCTGTTCTTCCCCTTCTTCTCGGACTAGGACGGATGCGATTGTCTCTTTCCCTACTGAGAGGTATAGGTATAGCGTCTCTCCCGTGATGGGTCTGCTCAGTAGTGGTGGTTGAGTCAGGAAAAACTTCAGATTTTCAAATTCTTTCTGGCACTCTTCATCCCAAGTGAATTTTTTCATATTCCTTAGTTGCTTAAAAAATGGTAAACATTTTTTAGCCGATGAAGAGATGAAGCGTCCCAGTGCTGTGACACGGCCATTCAACTTTTGCACTTCTCTGATGTTCTGCGGAGCCTTCATTTTTGCTATAGCTTGGATCTTTTCAGGGTTAGCCTCTATTCCCCGTTGGCTGATCAGGTATCCTAGGAATTTACCTGCTCTGACTCCAAAGGCGCACTTGGCTGGGTTGAGCTTCATTCTGAATTTGTTTAAGACTGAGAAGGTCTCTTCTAGGTCTTGGGCGTGTGTCTCCTCCGTAAGACTCTTTACAATTATGTCATCCACGTAGGCTTCTACGTTCCTTCCTGACTGATATTTGAACATGAAATTTACCAATCTCTGGTACGTTGCTCCGACATTCTTTAGTCCAAATGGCATGACGTTGTAGCAGTACGTCCCTTGGTCTGTTACAAAGGATGTCTTCTCTTGATCTTCTTTGTCCATGGGTATCTGGTGGTACCCTTGCGCTGCGTCTATGAAACTGTACAAGAGGTAGCACGCGGTTGAGTCTACTAACTGGTCTATGCTTGGGAGCGGGTAACTATCTTTGGGACAAGCCTTGTTCAAGTTAGTGAAATCCACGCACATTCGATATTTTCCATTTGACTTCTTGACTAGGACAACATTTGCTAACCAGTCTGGGTAAAACACTTCTCGGATGAAACCAGCCACTTCCAATGTCCTAACTTCGTCTGCGATGACCTTCTGTCTTTCTTCTGTGAATCGCTGTTTCTTCTGCACCACAGGTCTGCTCCCTGGTTTTATGTTTAGCTTGTGTGAAGCCACTTTTGGGTCGACTCCTTTGATTTCTGCTGGTTCTGTAGCGAATGACTCTGAGTTGTTCTTTAGGACGGACTGTGTTTCTTCTTTTACTTCTTTTGGGACCTCTGTCCCTATCTTTACTACCTTGGTCGCAATTATTTTGAAGTCCTCCATGTCTCCGACTGGTTCTGTGCCTCCTACTTCTTCTTCGTCTACGACTATCCCAGGGAAAGTTGCGATTGGTAGGCTTTCTCTATCTTCCGTTGTTATCATGCAGCATTCCCTGGCCATTTCTTGGCTTCCCCTTACTACCACTGTTCCCTATGGGGTAGGTATCTTTAAGGTCAGTAACCTAATACTGGTTACTGCGCTTGATTGGTACAATAAAGGTCTGCCAAGGATTCCGTTGTATGCTAGAGGTAGATCCACCATATTGAACTGGGCATGTAGTTTCTTGAGTGGCCCTTCGGTCTTCTCCCCTAGCTCTACATACAGGTTCACAGTTCCTTCTGGCCGAATAGGCTTTCCTCCGAGTCCGATGAGTGGGACAGACGCTTTTCGTAAGTCGGTAATCGATCCTTTCATCTCCTTAAAGGCCTCCAGGGTTAGTAAGTTCACCGAACTTCCTTCATCTATCAAGATACGTTTGACCTGGTGGTTTCTTATGACCGCCTCTATCACCAATGCGTCATTATGAGGTCCTCGTACGTGTCCGCCATCTTCTGGGCCGAATGAGACTTCCTGTGTTACTTCCCTCTCGATTGCGAAGATCGTCGCAGAACCTCTTCGGTTCCTTTTCTTCTTTTGGGAGTTGCTATAAGGGTCTCCTCCATCGATGACATGTATTACGCCTGCGACTTCTTTGGCTTTCTTCGTCTGTTCCTCTTTTTCGGTGGCGTCTCCTTTCCTTTTTTCTCCTGTCTTTTCATGGACGAATTTTCTTAGCACGCCAGATTGGATTAGTTGTTCTATTTCTCTTTTAAGATCCCAACAGCGATCTGTGTCGTGACCGTAACCTTCATGAAAACGACAATACTTGCTCTTGTCCCGTTCTTTGTCTGGGTCCATCCTTCTAGGGGTATTGAACATTACTCGGTTTTGTTTCATCCAGCTAAGTATATAGACTGGGGCTCAGTTCAATGGCATGAAATCGTAATGTCTGCTCAATCCTCCAAATCTCTGTGTCCGGGGTCTCTCCTCTTCCTTCTTTCCTCGATACCTGGAGCTGTCTTGTTTCGTTGTCTCCGACTGCTTGGTTAGAGTTCTCCTTGCTTCGTCTAGTTCCACATACTTGTGTGCTATCAGCATCAAGTCCTGGAAGGTGGTTGGCTTTTTCATCAGGATTTTGTCTCGGAGCTCTTCGAATCGGGTTCCCATCTTCATAGCCTCTATGGCTGTGTCGTGGTTGAGATTCTCGATCTGGACTGCCTCTTTATTGAATCTTTCTACAAAAATTTTCAGTGTTTCTTGGTCTCCTTGTTTGCACTTTCTCAGGTCGCTGGAACTTTTTTGCAGGGGAATGTTGGTCCGGAAGCGTGCTTTGAATCCTGTGGCCAAATCAGAGAAGGAACTGATTGAGCCAGCTTTGAGGTGTGAGTACCACTTCTGTGCCGAACCTTGCAGTGTTGCTGGGAACACTCTACAGAGCATTGGGTCTGTCACGTCTTGTAGCATCATAATGGTTTTGAACTTAGAGATGTGGCCCTTCGGGTCTTCTGTTCCATCAAAAGAGTCAAATGTTGGTAATTTAAATCTCAAAGGGAACCGTACCAGTTGAATTTCAGATTTGAAGGGTGAGTCTTCGTCCTCCTTGTCTTCGTCTCCTCCCTTTCCTTCCTCTCGAAATTTTGTCATTGCGTTATTGATCTTTTCGTCGATGTCTATTTGCTCCTCTGCTCCTCTTCTCTTGTTTGAGGAGTGGCTTTCTCTGTCTTTCTCTCCAGCCTTCTTCTTTCTCTGCGCTGATACGGCCTCCTTGGATACGGGATCATCATCAAGGTGGATCCGATTGTTCTTTGTTGTCTCTGCGCCTGCACCCTTCTCTTTGTTCCCCAATTCTCCTTCTTTGCTTCGTGGGTGAGCATTCGCCTTATCTTTGTCTGCGTCTTTCCGCTGAGGCACTGGCTCAGACTGCCCTCTCCTCGCTCCTTCTTTCGCTCCTCTACGTTGCGTCTGGGCTTCGAGTCTGCGTCTTTCCACTGGGATCGTAGTTTGTGCTTCCTTCCCTGCATGTCGTTCTGCTGACTGGTTGGCTAGTCCCACCAAGTAATCCTGAAAATCATTAACACTTTTCATTACTTCTTCATGGTATAATGGAGGCAATGGTACGCCTTGTGGTACGTATGGCGGAATAGTTGTAGTCGATGTCACTGTCCCTTCTGTGTCTAACGACGGGAACGAAATTGGTTGGACTGGTCTCTGGTATCCTTGGTAACTGGGATGACTCCAAGGAGGATATCCTGGGTACCATCCTGATTGCGGATACGTCATGGGTGCTTGATATTAGGGGGTGTAATAACCCCATTGGGACTGCGTCTGCCCCGGAATTCCCCTTATTAGGGGCGGTGGAGTAATGTCGTACGGCACTCCTGTTGTTGGGGGAGCAAGGTTGATTCCTGGTGCAACTCATCCTCCGGTGCTGGCTATAGGGGGAAGAATTGGGCCGCTGCTTATGGGCAGGGCTCCTTTGTTCACCACCACTCCTGGCGGCGGTGGTTCTTCCTCGTTATTCATTCTCTCGGCGAAAAACCAAAATTAAGAATTTTTAAATGCGTAGAAAACGAACTAATCGTTCCCACAGACGGCGCCAAATAATGGTTCTTGAACTGCCAGTCTGAGTTTGATCCAACCTACAAAAGAAAATAGGTTAGAAGGATTCGAGCCGGTGTTGGCTCGAATACCCTCCGATGCCTAAGTCAGATAGCTTGGAGTAGTGTTGAGAGTGAATATGAGTGAAATTAGGTTTACCTGACTCAGGGCTCGGTTTATATACACCATTGTCATTGTAATGTGTTAGGAGTCTTCTCCTTTATTCTGATCTCATCTTCTGGATATGATGAGATGTTTTTTGTCCTTGTCCCTGATATTTAGGGAAGATTGACTTATCCGTGTTACTAGTTAGTTACTGTTAGGTTCCGGGTCAGGGACCTGCGACTGGTCTTATTGTTCGAGACCCGCGTCTTGTTGCAGTCTTCTGGTATTGTTTCAGGTGTGATATCCATCAGGTAGCAAGCTGGAATTGAAGGTCTTTAATTAAGCTCAGAGAAGGGATGTATGATGGTTTTAGGGTTGAGCAGGGAAAGGGTGATATTTCTTTCTGGCATGACCCCTGGATTGATGGGAAGTCCTTATGTGACAGGTTTTCAGGTATCTCAATTCCTGACTCTGATATACCCAAGCAAGCTAAAGTAAGAGATGTATGGCATAAGGGTTGTTGGAAGCTACTTGACCCTATGGATGATCAGATTGAAGCAGCTTGGGATCTGATTAAGAGCAACTATAAAGTTCAAGAGGAGCTTGAAGATAAAGTCATCTGGAGGCTTAACAAATCAAGTGTTTTTACCATTAGTTCTACTTGGAAGAGCTATAGAATTCAACATGATAAAGTTAACTGGTGGAGAATGTTGTGGAGTTCTGGTTATGTCCCAAAACACAGTTTTATTGCTTGGTTAGCTATTCAAAACAAGCTCAGAACTAAGGATAAACTGAAGGCTTGGGGTTCGATTGACAATGACATTTGTGGTTTATGCAATGTTGCTGTTGAAACTATTGATCACATCTTCTTTGAATGTCCTGTCTCCTTGATGGTGATGCAGAGAGTTTTGCAGAATTGCAACATCAATAGAAATGTGCTTAGCTGGAGAAGAGAAGTAGCATGGTTTAGCAGGAAAACTATGGGAAAAAGTGTTCTAGCAAGGGTTAGAAGAATTGCTTTTGTCATTAGTATATACAACATCTGGAGAGGGAGGAATAGAAAGATTTTTGAAGAAGTTAATGTTACCGGTGAAGAAATTTTCAGATGGGTCAGGCATTCTAAGTAAAGTAATTTTGGGTTAAACTTTAAAACGTGTTTTGTGGTCATACATTGTTTGACCACATGTTGTTTTAAGGGTTTTCATAAAAAAATTATTTTTATTCAATTTGTGTTTTAACAAATAATCAAAACAGAAATTTGGTTTTTAATTTCTTGATTTTAGTAAATTTTCCAGTAAAAGAAATTATTGTGTTTTAAATGCGATGTTTGTTTTGGTGTTGACAGTCGATGATTTTCAAAATGAAATTATTTACGAGATGATTCCCCGCGTTAAGAATTTAACGTTGATTTTATTTTTACCATGTTGTTGTATGTCAATATTTTAAATTTTTGAGATTTACAAATGGCTGCTTGTGATCAAAAGATTTCTCACTTGAGTTTTTAAACTTCAGTTTCACGTTTGGGTCATGTTGAGCTCCTAATTTGAAAGGGAAAAATTTTGTTTAAATACTTTTTCCGGATTTACAAATATTTTGAATACGTTTTATAAACGGTTATTTTGGGTTAGACATGGGTCATCCAAATTTAGGAGTTAAGCTTGGTAGTTGTAATGATTCGGCTAACTCGATAGTTTAATGAATTGAGATACTTGGGTATTTGTTATAAGCAATTGATTTATAAGAAGATATTTTTCTAGATACTGATTTTATTTTAACAGTGGGGCTCAACAAAATTTGGAAGTTTTATGGTTGACTTTAAATTTCAAAATTTTTTGAAGCGTACTCTTGAAGATGAATTATTACAGGGTAATTTCGTTATGAAATTTTAAGCTTGTTGTGGCATGTCTTTCTATTTATCTTTTAAGTATGTTTGAGTTAATTGTGCTTAATGGCAATGCTTACGTGGTTTATGGTTTGCAAAAATCATAATATTTTGGTTTAATTGCGTTGTGTATCTCGCAAGTTTGGTTGGAATATGTTGATTGTTATTGCTGTGTCCCTTCTTGCGGAGTAGCACATGAGGCGAATTAAATTCATATGTTCTTCTGGCATATCCTGATGTTTGGTATGATTGTTATTTGAACCTTCATTTAGACTCTGTTTTGCTCTAATTTTTGGTTTAAGTCACGCTAGACTTGGTGTTTTGATCTGTGGATCGAAATCTTTGAGTTCAAATATAGAGGATGTAGAGGGAAGTATTTTTCCCCTGGAGTGGTTGATGGTTTCTGATTATCCTGGAAAGGATATTGGAAATTATGTCCGAGAACATAGAGCGGTGTATTAATACACTGGTATTTTTATCAAGTTAATGATGCGATGCAGGAGCTGGCGGTAGGTTTCATAGGAACGAATAAGATGTGTTATTTTCATTAAGTATAAGTTTTAGTTTGGGTTGAAGTTAGTTGGTTACTTTTCATACGGAAGAGCTCTTATCGAAATATTAGGTTGAGTTGTTAATCTATTGTTTATAGATTAATAGTATGGATTTGAGAAGCATTTTGAGGTTATTGAGTACACATTTCACAGAGTGTAAAGTCTAGCAAATGTTTTATTGGGAAATGGATTTCAAAAGTTGATCTGTTAAAATATTTGAAATATTTTCAACACGTAATTGTGCCTAGACATATCATGAACATGCATTTTAAATGTAACGAATAGGATTGCATTGAGCACTAAGTATGTTCACTAAATAAAAGATAAATCAATAATTGATACATGCATAATAGTGCATGCATCACGTGCATAGAAATGATTAGGGTTGGATGCTGTAATACCCCAAATATTTTAAAATAATTAAGGCGTGCCACGTGTCTTGAATTCCGATAAATTAAATTAAGAAGGATTTAATTTAATTATATCAGGAATTTGGAATAAATTTTTAATAAGCGTATTAGCGGGAATTGAGAGAAAAGCTAAGAAAAATTAATATAAAATAAATTATAAATCCCATAATGGAATTTATTTCGCCGAGGTCCGCGAAATATTCTATAATCTTTTCGGTAAAAGTCTCGAGTCAATCGGAGACTGTTTAAAATTTGGACGCGGATAAGTTTTGGACTAAATTGCAACTTTTGAAAAGTTTCAAAGACTAAAATAAAATTTAACCATTATATATATAAAACCCTCATCAGTAAGAAATGAAGGATCCAGAGCCTTCATTTCCTTTCCTTTTTAATGTTCAGTTACGTTTCATCGCTCGATCTCTGTTTCTCGTCCGTTTCCGACGTTCTATAACTCGAATCGATCGTATTTTGACGGGGAATCACGGTGAGCTTGATGTTTCGCCTTTTTAATGGATGAAATCAATTATAAATCGAGTTAAAGTTTTTGGTCACGGAACGAATTTATCATTTTAATGATTTTAGGATCGATTAATAGCGTTTTGAGTTTAGATTTTGTGATGTTGGTGTTTTTTAGGGTTACAGGATTGAATTGGAGCGTTTGATAAGTTGGAAGCACGTCGGGATTAGCCTTGGAGTGCGTGCCACAGTTGTATGTTGCACAGCCGAGCTGTGCGATTGCACAGCCCATGTGTGCGACCGCACAGTCAGACGTGCGCTCGCACAGCAATTCGCCCGGTCGTTTTATTTTCAAATCGCATCCTGTTTTAGCATAGTGTTATCGGAATTGGTTACTTTATAGATTAATTATTGATTAGTTCGAGTTATTTAACCTAATGAGGTTAAATGAGAATCGTTTCAGAATAGAGATACGAACCGTAAACGAGTTAAATACCGTTTATCGTAATATTCGCGTGAGAAGCACGACGGTTAATAAGAGTAGCGTGTTGTGTCTCAAGTCTAGAGTCAATCTTAGAATAGGATTTTGATGTGAGTCAAATGTTTTGAAATCGTTTTAGATCCGGCGAGGCAAGAAGCAGCTGGACCAGGAGCTCGGGAAGCTTGACGTTTCTGAGCACCGAAGTATTTTTGGATAGCGTTTTCAGTGAGTTTATATAAATTTACTTTTAAAGTATTTAAACAAGCAAATATTTTATATTGCTTTACATTTGAATTGAATACTTTCAACGCAATATTTTTATATGAAATACGTATATGTTTGGTTTGAAACCAGTATTGATCCGATGGAACATGCTACCTATTAGGCGGCAATAGGACTGCGTGATCACCAGTTTTGATTTATTACAGCTGTAAACTTGATTATGAATACGAATATAGAAGTTGGATATATGAATGTGATACGAGCGAGAACTCGGTTAAAGTAACCTGAGCCCCGTATCTAGTGGGTTGGACCCACCACTTGGGATTAAGATGTTGGTCGCGGCTGACGTGGTTGAGTTACTCCCGGACCGGACCATTTGAATTTGTTTGATTCAATCATATACGTTTGGCATGTTCGAGGATTAGGGTTTCAATCGGATCTTGTACTTGGCTACACGTAATTTAAACGTATTGTATTGTTTTATGTTTTAGATGAATACTTATTAGTAAATATATGAACGCACTCAGTATATTCCCATATACTGACCCCTAAGCTTTTGAAGCAGCGAACTTCTATCCTTGTTCCAGAAGTTTGATATTTTGAAAGTATGTAAAGATATAGTACTTTACTTCTAGAGCTGCAGTAGATTGGTGTTTATATTAGTGTTATCAAACGGTTTTCTGTAAATCTAACTCTGATGTTTAAACATATGTATATATTATGTTTTCTGCGCTGTAACTGTTTGTGGCTACCAGATGACATGTACGGCCTGGCATGTTCTTAGCATGACACGTGTATGAGTATGTCATGTATGATATGTGATGTTTAAGAAAGAATAATTTACGTTTTTAAGGCTTGCTACGGGTTTCGGAGCTACCACTCCTATTTTCTAGCGCCGGTCTCGGCCCATGAGATTGGGTCGTGACATATGCAACTCTTTGGGGATGAGAGATGTCATCACCCTGGCGCACAATTATATTAAATGGATTTTATCGATAAAGTGTTTAAGAAAGATGTTTTGAAACAAGCTCCCAAGTCACGTTGTGATAATTTATTTATAAAGTTGTTGGATTTCAAATGATTTTGAAACTGTTACCAAGAGGTAGCTAGACAAATATTCTGTGATGATGGTGATGGATATTGGACGTTTACGTTGTGAGTGATTGGTCTGTAGTATAAGAATCTTGTGGTTATAAGTAAGAATGATATTTGAGGTTGCGCTCGAATTTTAGTGGTGCTAAGTGCGGTATAGAGTATTTTTAGAATAGAAAGCTTTCGTGAAAATTCCCGTATTGTTAATTAAGGATTTGTGGATTAAGGATATAGATTATGCTCATGTGTGTGTGTGTATACACTATATTTTGTTTAAATGAGACTTTATCTTTTCAGATTAGATTTTGTCTATGTACTTTGGGTATATTTGTATAAAGGTAATTTCATAAAAGAAAATAAAAGAGATTTGAACTGCTAAATTTTACCTTTCTGAGGAAAGAAAGAAATTTTGTCAAATTTGATTCAAAAGGAATAATAAATTTTTACAGTCGATTGATTTCTTCAACTTGTGTTTTGATTGAGAGTAAGATTTAGGAGCAATTTAAATTTTGGATGTTTGAAACATCAATGTGTATTTTAAATACAGAGGATTTTGCCACAGTTTGAATTTTACGAGAAAAGTATAAACTATTTTGGCAAGTTTGATTTTCAGATAATATAATTTTTGTCAGTTGAACTGTTTCATAAATTTGCAAGCGTGATTAAAAGTAAAGAAAATTTGCGGCATCAAATGCGAGTAATTGAAAAAATTTCAAGGGTTTACAAAACCGATGGTTTTTTTCAACGGTAAAGGTATTTCGATTTTGAACACAAAAGAAGGTGTTAAACGTAAGATCTTTTAAAGAGAAGTGGAAAATCTTGAATATAAAATGTTTTGTATATGGAAATTTTTTTATACCCTAATGGGTTGGTTTTGAGCATAACTAACAATCTGATCGGGGTAAATTGGTTGTAGTGATCTCGCGTTGTATACGAGGTTATGGTGAATTGATTAGAGTAATTTTGAGAATTTAAATTTGGTTAGGTTATTTGAGCTAGTTGATTCGGAAATCTATAATCGTGTTTGGTGAGTTTCGACGACAATGTTGGTTGGTCGATACTGTTAATTAAGAGTTTAATTGTTGAAAGTCTTGATATCGTTTGGTTCAGATATTGAATATTTTGTGTGAAATAAAGATAAGTGTGTGAAACATAATTTAATGTAAGTTTAATGGTTAGTTACTTTAGGTTATATCAGACTATTCATATATAGTCTAGAGATTTTTGTTATCATGAGAGAAGTTCGTTTTCTTTGTATTGTGATATGAGTTTTTGTTTTGTGATTCACAAGTTAATAATATTATCGAATTGGTATTAATCGTTAGGATTGGATGATTATTATAGTGTGTGTTTTAGAACCGAAATATTATATGAAGGATATTGGATTTTGTTATCGATTATTTTGATGTCGATCATGTTATAAATGGAAGGAAGAATGTGTTGTAAAATACAAAATTTTATCAGCTCGTGTTTTTCGGTTTTTCCTGTCGAGACAATAGAGTTTGGAATGGTAAGAGCTATAGTTGAGCTTTGGGCTTAATCTTGCACTTTGATATTCATGATTTTATTATAGATAAGATTAGAGCTGGTTTTGGAAGCCATTCCGGTACAGAGTAATTGTGATTATCAATTGGAAATTTTTCGTTTATTCACATTTATAGTGGGAGCACCAAGTTGATAGAACCTGAAATTTTTTGTACATGTGTGTTGTAACCATTTATTTTGCGAATCAGTTACAGATTTGAAATTCGAGGTCGAATTTTTCATAAGTTGGGGAGAATGTAATACCCCCGTATGTATTTTCGGCATGTTTGGTCTTGTGCTGACCTTCTCTTAGTAGACATTTTGATTAGAGTTATCATTGAAAATATGGAGTTATCGTTTATGCTAAGTAGTGTCGATGCTTTAGTGATCATTTGAGATTGTTCGGTTTATGCAAGTGGTGGTGTTGAGCTGTTTTGAGGGACAACCTGTTGAGTTATGTTCACACAAGTGCGTTGGTCGTTTCAATTGGGTTGGTTCTTGGTTGGGGACTATTTTGGAAGACAGAGTTCGTTTGCGTTATTGTTGTTGTTGCTGTCTTTACTTACGTTGGGTATCTTATGGATGCATTTCCACATTGGTTACGGGCGTTATGTTCAAATTGGTGTGTAGTTTTATGTTATGTTGCACGAAGATTGTTTTAGTTTTAAATTCGAGGACGAATTTTATATAAGTTGGGGAGATTGTAATATCCCGTATTTTTCCGTCTTTGTTTCGTAGTGTTTCCGACTTAGTTTTAGATTATTAATGGTGGACTTAGCAAGTGTGAAACTTTAATTGGGGTTGGAGTTGTACCTTGTACGTGTCGTATGTGTCGTGTAAGTTTTCGATGACGATTTGATTTGTATCTGGATTATAATCGATGTTGTGTTTGTATGCCTTCTGAATCTGATATGTTTTGATAAAACATCAATATCTCCCAATTGCACTGTTTGATCAGACTCATTTTTAGATATGTTGGGTATCTTATGGATGCATTTCCACATTGGTTACGGGCGTTATGTTCAAATTGGTGTATAGTTTTATGTTATGTTGCACAAAGATTGTTTTAGTTTTAAATTCGAGGACGAATTTTATATAAGTTGGGGAGATTGTAATATCCCGTATTTTTCCATCTTTGTTTCGTAGTGTTTCCGACTTAGTTTCAGATTATTAATGGTGGACTTAGCAAGTGTGAAACTTTAATTGGGGTTGGAGTTGTACCTTGTACGTGTCGTATGTGTCGTGTAAGTTTTCGATGACGATTTGATTTGTATCCGGATTATAATCGATGTTGTGTTTGTATGCCTTCTGAATCTGATATGTTTTGATAAAACATCAATATCTCCCAATTGCACTGTTTGATCAGACTCATTTTTAGATATGTTGTGCACGACAAAAAGTTGACCGTTGGATCAAACTTTTAGACGCATTGGAGTAGTGTGCGAACGCACATTAGACTCATATGGTGTGCGTTAGTATATATAGACCTGTTAACGCGTCTGTTCTATTATTTTTCTAAAACCCTATTCTTTTAACAAAACCCTAGCCGACTCAATTACCCTAAAGCTCTGAGAAACACTACGCTAATCATTCCTGTCACTTTCAATCCAAGATTTCGGTAAGTTTCACGTCCTTTTGTTTTCTATATGATATCGTTACATCCGGTTATTAACTCGTAACTTCATTGTTTTATTATCAATCTGAATTATTCTTCGAAGATTCAATCTCTATATAGCGACCTCGTTATTCATTATGTGTTACATCTCGAATTGGTACGTAACAATCTCTTCGTTTTTCGTCGTACGGATCACCGCCTTCTTGTTTGATTTCTATCGTTCCTTTGATTTTGTTACTGCTGTGTTATGGGTATTGGTTGGGTGATTAGGTTGTTACTAAAGGCCATGTAAGATTTCTTATGGTGTTTTGTGCATGGGGTTGGTTCGGCAGAATCGTGATGCTCGTGAGGCATGACTGTTCATAGATGTTGTTTCATTCTTTTCATGTTTTTGTTGTGCATGGATGGTATGGCTGGTTATTAGGTTGGGTATGTATCAAGGTTGTGTTAGATCAAGTATAGTTTCACCTTTATGAATTGATTTTTCCGAATACCAAATCATGTTCATGGTTAATTGGATATGAAGAATTGATAAAGATGATTGTTTTAGGCGACAAGGTTGTTGTTTCAATTTCATTGGTCATTGGCTTGTTAGTGTTATGAATTTAAGTTCCATTTAGTACCTTAAATTGATTTGTACTTCATATTGGTTTGGTTCTTTTTGATTGGTTGTTTCTTTTGAATAATAATAAGGGTATTGATTGTTTTAATTGACGGTTGAAACCGGATTTTCAAATATCGTTTTAAATTCTAATTTATTGATTAGCTAGTATTATTTTTATAAATAAAAACAATATTATTGTTCCGATCTTCAATTAATTATTATATATTGAAATGATATTTATTTTAATCTTTTAAAATCGAATAATTACTTGGGTAATTATCGTTTTTGAGGACTTTAGATTGTTGTGCCATTTTGGCTAAAATTACGTTTTAACTTTTAAAACGTCTTCTTAACTTATTTTAGTTAAGTAATTGGTTGTAACTTGGGTTACTTGATTTATAAGTTATTCAGTTCCGCTTTAAATTTTGATTATTATTTTATGAAAGTTGTTTCTATAATTATAAACTATGATTTGTAATTGGTTATAATTATGATTATTTAAACAAAGTTATTTTTAGGAATTATAAACTCTGGTTTATATATTTGATAAAATATGTTGGGTCGGGTTAGACTTGGGTCGCCCGACATGTGAGGTAGCTTGGTAGTTATCGGTAACTCGGCTAACCCACTATTTGGAAATTGATTTATTTTATTATTTAAGTACTCCCTCCGTCCCGTTTAAGAAGTCCCATATTCTATTTTGGGATGTCCTATTTAAAAAATCCCATTACTATTTTTAGAATGTTTTTCCATTGAATATCCTATTTTACCCTTCTTTTAGTCATCTTAAAAGAACAATTTGAAAAATTCCACTATAATTAATAGGGGCAAAACATGAAAATATATGAAAAGACAAGAATAATAAATGTTTTCTTAATCTGTGTGTAAAAGCAAATGAGACTTCTTAAGTGTGACGGAGGGAGTAATATTTTCTAATTCAGATTTTAAAGCGGGAACTCAATAGACTTGACTTATTAATTATTTGAGTAAGGTGTTACTCGATATTATCCGTATTTTGACTCGGGTCATAATGTGCTAAATTGTCCATTCTGCTTTGGCTTTACCTTAACTTGTTGTTTGTGCTAGTTCTATGTGGTGTCTAGTACTCTATAGAGTTAGGGTCCGTTTGTAATAATTATTTTTATTTGTTTAGACTCGTCGACTATTCGTGCTTTTGAGTCGAACCGAGTTTAGGCTGCTTGCTAGGAGTTTTCACGTGGATTAGCAAGCAGTGAGTTTATATCTCTATTTACTGCTTTATTAAGTAAATTGTATTTTTGCATATATATATATATATATATATATATATATATATATATATATATATATATATATATATATATATATTGTATATACAACTTTCGAACTGTTTTCGACATTATGGATCTGAATTAGAACGGGCTACTCGATGGGCATCATCGAGACTGCGTGCGCACCAGTATATGATCATATTGTATTTACGGTAGATTTGAGATACGTCTTGCCTAGTGAGGGCGCCGGTGGAAGATATGTCTCATGGGACTCACGTGTTATTTGAGTGACATTCGGGGATCGGTTATGGAGAAACGTCTCACCGACACGACAACTGGATTTAGATTATTTATGGTTTAGGGTTTCAATGCTTATCCATAATGATAAATTAATTTACAAATGTATTAAGGTTTTTTTAAAGGTTTTCACTTAATAAATGTAAATAGTTGTATGAACTCATCTCAGTATGTCTGACCCCGTTGTTTTCCAAATTTTTCCAGGGTTATGATTTGAGCGAGTCAGCTGGTCTCCGATTCTTTATTTCCTCAGAGGTATTACTATATTTTATTAAAATTATTGAACTAATTTTACTCTTACACCGCAGTAGTAATTAGAAGTCTTACTTTGCTATTACTTGTTCTCAAGTTTAATTCAATTGATATATTTATTGTTTTAGTATTCTTATATTGTCACGACCCAAAATTGAGAACCGCGGCCGGTGCTAGGGAATGGGAGTTGTAGCCCTAAAACCCGTAGCAAGCCTAAAATCACAATAAATTTTTTGCAAATATTAATTACATAACGACCTTACAAACGGAAGCATTTATGCAAACGTACTTTATATACACTAGTAAATCATTACACTTGCTTGGGCCTATCGTTTCCGTACCTTGTACGTACTAACCCAATATATACTACTAGTGTCAAAGTCACTTCACGGGTATCTACCTCCGTAGAACAAAGAATAATAATCATAGCAAAACAAAGCGTATATATTATGACAGCAACAATAGACATCATAAAAATATGTTACTGTGCTAGGCCAAGACACTGGTTAGACATCACACTACTGCAGCAACTGCGGAAGTCGGACAGTACATACCCAAAGGGACTTCCGGTAAAAAACGAACTTCTAGCCAAGTCTAGAATGAAGGTACCTGAAAAACAATTAGTGACGGATTTGTGACGGAAATTCCGTCACAAATTTATGACGGATTCTTCAATTTTTCCTATTGACATTTGTGACGGAATATTCCGTCACAAATCCGTCACATATTTGTGACGGATTAATTTTTCCGTCACAAATTATTTGTGACGCCCATTTTAGTTACAGACAAAAATCCATCATAAATCCGTCACAAATGACGTTTTGTGACGGATTTGTGACAGATTTATCCGTCACAAATCGCCTGTTTTTTTGTAGTGTATTATACCAATAATTGATAAAATAATTAAAATTATAATAATCAATACAAACTAATAAATGACATAATTAGTTATTTCTATACCCTTCTATTGATAATTGAGTTATTACTATATTAGTCAAATTCTCATTAAATATTTATCATTTTTCCATATAATAAATTTAATTTTAAATGAGGATAAAAATGAAAAAGTAAATGAAAAAATTATAATTATGTTAATTTTGCCAATTTAAATGGAACACCAAAAACTCCAAATTCTGTTAAATAGAGTGAGACGAAGGAAGTACAAAATAGTTGAAGATATATTAATTAGCATAAATTTTATTAAAGATTTACTTGTACTAACTACTTTTCATCAACAAAAGACGTATCAACTTATAGCAAAAGTTAATCACTCATTTAAGTATGAAATAAGATTAAATTTGGAAAACAAAATTAATTCATTAGATTTATAAAGTAGTAAAATATTTTTTTAATTTATAATATTAATCATTTTTCTATATATATCTCTGAAATATTTTTGGGCCATTTTTATTTGTCAGTTTTATAAATTAAAACAAATATATCCACAACGTGTCTGATTCGATGTAAATTATTTTTGTCGATTTAGTTGATTGCTCCATGTATAATTATCTCAATTCAATGCAACAAAAAAAACCGACTAAATCATATTAAGAGTTTGAATTTAGAGTTTTTTTTTTGTAAAATTCATGTGTAAATCTAAAAAGAAACTAATAATGTATGCTATTAAATTGTAAAAGAGTTAAAAATAAATATGATTTATTTATTACTCCATCTGTTCAAATAGAATTGTTCACTTTATACCTTTATCATACAGTTTAAGAAAATATAATTATTGTTATAAATTTTATAATTTTTTCTACTTTTTTTTATCATATCCTTATTTAATGGAGGGTACAATTTCAATTTACTTCATTAGTGGATTTTAAATGGGGATAATATAGGAAGATTGAGTTTGAAAATTGTTATTTTTTAAAAGTGGATAAGAGTTATGGGAAAAAAAAAATTTCTTAAAATAGACAAAAACGGAAAGAGTATTAAACTTTATCAATATTATTTTGCAGAAAAATTGTATAAAGACTTTATAATCTAAAATAATCTTATAAAGAAAAAAATAATCATGTAGCCTTTATTTATGTAGTTATCAGCATATATCTTATAATAAGATTATGAATTTTATTAAAAATAGTAAAAGACCCATCTAACAATTTTGATATGAATCGTACAATATTGAGAAGCAGACAATTTGATCCACAAATTATTACCAAAAATAATTGTCGACAAAGTTGAGACAATATAAATACAAATCACTGGAGAAAAATAAATCGAACTCTAACACCAAAAAATATATGAAATATAAAAATATAAAAAATGTATTAGTTTTTATTAACATTCATTTTTTAATAAAATTATAATTAAAATATTAATATTAATATTAATATAATTTTCGCGCAAATGCGCGGGTTTACGTATAGTATTATATAATTGAGAGGACCAAATAGAGCATTCTCATAGTTTCCAACTTTTTAAATTACTTCAATTATATTTAATTTTTAAATTAGAAATTGAAACTAATAGATAAGTCACATTACCTTTCACGTTTTTTAAAATACTTATTTTAATTAAATTTGCTATGACTTTTAACATCCTAATCAATATAAACCACCTAATTTATCAATATAAATACAACATATATTCATTTTCTTTTTCTGGCTGTGATTTCTAGCAATTAGGATTTTATTTTCGCTCAAAAACGACGGGAAGGTTTGGCACCTCGATGTCGGCTCTTCGCCACCTGGGGCTGTAGTATGTTCCAAGGGTTGGGCTGTTCGCCCATTAAAGCGGTATGAGAATTCCACCAGAGCGCTTTCTACTTCTAATAGAGTAAAATTAGAGTCCCCAGAAAGCCTCTGTTACTACACAAAAAAGGGACTTAATAATGTTCTAATACCAGGGGATTGCCCGGAAATTTAGATGCCCTAAACATGAGAAAAAAAGGGGTCAGTCCCAAAAAAAGATAAAGGAATCCCAGGTCAAGAAAGTTGGAATCAAAATTGCTGAATTTCCTTGAGTATCGTGCAAACTAGAGTCTAGGTGTATAGATACGTATTTCCCAGATAGGTACATATTTACTGATAGGTACGTATTTCTCAGAGTTATTCTCAAAAAACGATTCGAGTATATGGGACTTTGACCTATTGCATAAGTGACTCATAATAGGGAATACTCTAACCCTGGGAACCGGGGCTTGGCCATCCTTCGTTTTCGGTCGACATTTCGTTCCTTGCTTTTAGCTTTCTCCCTTGGCATTACTCAAATCACAACTAGACAGTGCACTTGAAGGTTTAACATCGAGTTGGACTATGATTATGTAAGTTCTTCGTGTGTCATTTGTTGAAGAAGATGGTGATAAAGAGAGTAAAGAAATGAAGAAGACAAGAAATGTAGCCGAGTTTTAAATTGAAACAGAGATAAAAATGTGTGGCTGAGTTTATTGTTGTTTTGCTAGTTATTTGAACTGGGTGTTCTGTAGTCTATAGTAATATATAGTACTCTTTCTTGGTGAAAGGTTATTGAAAATTGTACAGATTATTTTGTATATGAACTGAATAATTTGAATGAGTTAATTAGGTTAAGTTTTTATATAATCTTATTATGTTTAATTTTTTTATTACTTTTCACTCATTCAGGTAGATTATTTTTAATTAGGCCGTTTTGATTATCTTACGAACAAACATCAATGAAATATATAATTATTGAATAGGTTCCTTACTGAAATAAATTAAAGGTGATCCTTAATTGAGTGGATGTGTGTAATCTTTACTGAAACAAATTAATGATAATCCTTATATGTCTCATGAATTTACTAATTAAATTACCTATCTATTAAATTGGTATCTTTTTTAACTTTTTTATTCTTATATTATTATTACTAGAGAATTTTAATTAAGTTTTTTTTTTAGATTATTATTTAACATTTGCATGAGTTCTAAATTTATTTAAATTATTATAAAATTTATTATTAAAAATAATTTTTACAATTTTTCAATGGGATTATTTGCGAAAAATCTAAAAATAAAATTATTAAAAACTGAAGGGCTGTGCAATCGATCGGTTCGGTCGACCGAACTGGAAAAACCGAAAACCAAAATTGGGTGAAAATTCAAAACCGAAAAAAGATATTTGTGAAATTAAAAAAAAGATATTTTTCGTAAATAAAAAAGTCAAAAAGAAAAATAAAAAACTGACATATAAAAGTATAAATAAGTTACCGAAACATGTATTTTAGGAACCACTTTTTCAATCCATATATACTATTTCTTTAATTTAATTTTATTTTATAAAAACTGTTATATACAAATTATTCTAAAAAAAATATTATTTGTTTAAATTTTTTATTTTTATATTTTATTGTAAAATTGATTATTTCTAAAAAATTATTATAATTTTTTCAAATTCATGAATATCCTCAAATTCTGAATTCTTATTATTTACTTTTATTATAAAATTATTATTTTTTAAATTAATTTAATTGAAACTATTACCAATTATCTGATCAATTGATGTTATTTTAAAATCTGATTATATTGAAATTAGATTACGTATAAAAATGAAAATAAAATATATTATCAGGATCGCGCTATACAGCACGGGTATACGACTAGTTATATATAATTACTTAAATGATATAATTCAATGAGGAAATTAAAGTTTTGCCGCCATAAACTTTTAAATAAGTTATTTTAATTGTCAATTATCTCTAATTGAGCCAACTATATTCAATCCCTTTTTCAAAAGGAAATTGTAAGAAATACTCCGTTTTTGAAAATATTTGCAAAGATACTCTGTTTTTTGAAAAAATATTTTTTTACCTTTTTTTTGAAAATTTATTTTTTTACTCCGAATTTTTTTTTTACTCTGAATTTTTTTATAAAAATACTCCGTTTTTTTAAACTGTTTGAAACTGTATTATAAGCGGTTTCAAAGATGTCAATTTTTTAAAAAAATTTGAAACCATTTAAAGCTGTAATTGAAACAGTTTTTTAAAAATATTCCATTATAAACCGTTGAAACTCTATTAGTAACTGTATTTAAAACCGTTTGAATATCTATTTTTATGAAACCGTTATAAACCGTTGGAAACTCTATTAAAAACTGTATTTGAAACCGTTTGAAATTCCATTAGAAACTATATTTGAAACGTTTTTGTAAAACAGTTTTAAATTGTATTTTTTTAAACTGTTTGTAACTGTTTGAAACTGCGGAGTAAAAAAAATAAATTGCAGAGTAAAAAAATAAATATTTAATTTTTTTAGGTACGCTTGTAAACTTTCAGTGTTTGAGGTAAATTTACAAATGTTTATAGTTTTTAGGCATTCCCCTAAACTTCCCATTTTCAAAAGAAAATTAACCATATGCAACATGTATTAATTAATGAACTTTTTAACGAAAAGGAATCTAAAATACTCCAATTAATTAATTTTTAACCAATTATGATTTTACATTAGAATTAAAATTCTACTTGATTTCTACTTCTCAATTTTTTGAATTGTACGTTCTCATTAGAATTAGTGTTGTTTGATTAATTAAAAATTTATCTTTTTATTAGAATTTTTTTTATACTTAACTTTATAATTCTTTCAATTATTAAAGGCTAATGTTAAAATTTGCCAATCTCCCTTGTCAATTATCTCTAATTGGTCCAACTGTATTCAATTTTCAAAAGAGAATTAACCATATGCTACATGTATTAATTAATGAACTTTTTAACAAAAAAAATCTAAAATACTCCGATTAATTAATTTTTAATCTATTATAATTTTACATTAGAATTGGAATTCTACTTGATTTCTACTTCTCGATTTTTTGAGTTGTACGTTCTCTTTAAAATTAGTGTTGTATGTAACTGTCACGACCCGATTTCCACCCCGAAACTGGAGCCGAGAACGGCGCTAGGGAATGGGAATGGTTGTTCCGAAACTCGTAACAAGCCTAAAATCTCTATTAATTTTTCGCAAATATAAATGTAGATCGTATCTCAAGTGCGATCCGTTTTCAGAAAACGCCGTTAAAACATTTTTCCATTTAACGTGGATATAGTTCTGAAAATATTCATATAGTAAAATCGCGTTTTCAAAAATACTGGTTGACAAACCCTAATTATTCTGACCCACGTGCATTTCTGAAAACCAGTGCAGTGGTCCAGGGACTTAGCTCACATGCCTTCCCTCACATGCAGCCCTGTCTAAAACAACGTATCCGAACAATATGTTTAATAAAATATATCTAACACTTTTCTTTTCAAAGCGTTATATCAAACATATTTAAAACATGCACAGCAGGCACATAAATGTAAGGCCAACTAAACTATACACAGTGTTTTTGCAGACCAAAGACACGAAACTTGGCTTACCCGTAGAGGGACACCATAAAACACCATATGCCTATTAAGTCGCCACCTAGTAGAGTTAGTCAAAGTCAAGTTCCTATCAGAGTATGTTAACAGAGGAACCCTGACGTGGCCACTGGCATAGCACACCTATATACACTATTGCAGCATCTAAGAGTTTAAAGTGTTAATTACATAACAACAAAATAAGCTTCCCTGATAGAAAAGGGTGGAAGCTCGACCAGACCCGATAGCTAGGTACCTGAAAATAATAAACAACAACGAGATCATAAATATAAATATTTCTGAGTGAGTAGATAGGTCTACAATTAAATACCAAAATCGCATATAGACAAAATATCGGTATATAAAAGGCTTAATCACCAAAAAATGTCAAACCTATACGTTTTGTGTCAATTATAGCCAAACCTTTAAAAATCACCAGATTTAGCCAAACCTTATATGTTCTATTTCTTTTTTAGCCATTTTTGAATCGAACCGATTTTTTTGACACCGTGTCGTCCACGTCACCGCCAACTAAGCAATTGGCTGACATGTCAGCTGAAATATTTAAATAAGGTTTGGCTATAACTGACAAAAAAAAAATAGGTTTGGTATTTTTTGGGTGAATAAACCTAATTTTAAATTCAAGCCAATTTTTAAGTTTAATAATTAGTAAATTAATTATATCATTTATGAAATTTATATATATTTAAAATTAATTAATATTTTCTATTTAATACTAATAAATTTATATTATAATATATTTTAATGAATATGTAATTAAAAAAATGAATGAATATATTACTTAAGAGTTAATGTTGAATTAAATTTGGTGAAAGGATTTAATGTTCATGATGATTTTGAACTTGATTTATTATTTTTAATGTTGTTGAGATCTTGATATGACTGGATTTAGGTAATAAATAAAATAGTTATGTGTAAATTAAGGTAAGCATTTGGCTATGCCGAGTAAAATAACATATGCGTTTATACTTATAAACATCATGATATATATCGATTACACCACAATGAGCTTCACTTTTTAAAGAAAAAAAATGAGAAAATAATTACACTCGTCCTTTAAATAAGCAGTCTATTCAGTGATTATTTTTATATTTATGTGTGTATAGTTTAATTACGAACATTGTCGTATGTTTGTTGTGTATATTACTCTCAGATTGTTCGTTGGAAAACGAACAATTAGGTCTCAAACGGCAGCGGTGTCAAAGAACCGACGACTGGAATTTAAAAAAAATAAATTTTAAGATGAATATGACATTTTTTGTTTTTAATAGGATTTAAATTAATTATATATCCATCAAATATGTAAAAAACATTTACTAGAATTATTTAAATTTAGTAAAAAAATAAATTAATTTTAATTAGCGTTAAATAAAAATATTATTTTTTTAATATATACGAATTTTATTATAATATAATTAATCATTTAATTATTTAATTTAAAATTAGTTTTATTCACCAAAAAATACCAAACCTATGCATTTTGTGTCAATTATAGCCAAATCTTATTTAAATATTTCAGTTGTCATGCCAGCCAATTGCTTAGTTGGCGGTGACGTGGACGACACGGTGTCATAAAAACCGGTTTGATTCAAAAATGGCTAAAAAAGAAACAGAACATATAAGGTTTGGCTAAATCTGGTGATTTTTAAAGGTTTGGCTATAATTGACACAAGACGTATAGGTTTGGCATTTTTTGGTGATTAAGCCTATATAAAAATATTACTAGTCCTATATCCAAATGAAACCCTAATCCTATTACGTAATAGTGCTATCATATATAATGCATATGCTCAACTCTTGTTTAATACAGGATGAACTGTTTACCTAAGTATCACAGCCATCTTAACTCTGTATAGGGTTGGGCAGAATTTAAGTCACTGCCACCTCAGGACTAGCCGATAGGTTTAAGCTGCTTAGTAAGCATCTGGCTTAATCTAATCTCAATATGTATGCTAATAAGGTTTACCTCTCATCTAGTTCATTAACACCGGTGATCACACAGTTCTATTGTTGCCCAATAGATGGCTCGTTTCAGTGGATCTTCCTTGGCTAAGTTTCATACTTAGTACGATTTATGGATTTAAAAACAATTGAATACTAATATTCAAAAGTAAACAAATGAACTCACAAACACCGTTAGGTCTGGAACTTAATCCTGTGGTTGAGGTCAGACTCTTGGCTAGCTGGTCGGACTAAACACACAAAACAAACAGGATAAAATACATCAATATATATTTCCAATAAAATCTCTAGGTCCATAAACGGATAAACCCAGTTCTATGTCAAAATCATGTAAACACGTAACACTAATGGTCTCTTTTCTTTTAAAACCATTTTATAATCCTCATTTTGAGAAAACGTTCGAACTTCTCTCTAGAAGTTATTTTAGGTGTAATAATACCCAAAGAAAACCATTTATAGTATAAACTTAATTGTCAAAACAATCCTCAGTCATATACTAAGTATTTAGCAAAACCGTTTGCTAAATCTTTAAAACCGTTTAAACGTCGACTTTAACTCATTTAAAGTCCGTTATAAATGTTTAGCTTTACTTTTAAAATCTCCGTTTAAAAGTCTTTAGGTTTAGGTTATAAAACTCTTTTCTCTTTCTTCCAAAAGAAGTTATTGTTTTTAAACGTTTTCGGATCAACGAAACTACGTCAAGTTCTAAGTGCAAAAAGCCCCGAAAAGTCTCCTCTAATCGGTATCTCAGCAAGGTGCACGATCGTGCACCTTGGGTGCAGGATCATGCACCTCAAGGTAGTGCACGATCGTGCACCTCCAAATGGTGCACGTTCGTTCACCAAATGGTGCACGTTCGTTCACCAAATGGTGCACGTTCGTGCACCAGTGTGCACAGCCCCAGGAAAGTTTATTTCCCGGACTTTCCGACGTGCTTTAACTCCGTTTTTCTGCCCCTAAAACGTATACATAATCCAATCTATCAATATTCACGTTCGGAACGTAAAAATAATACGTATACGTTCAATTCGATATTGTAACCGTTTATAAACGAATATATATTCAAAAAATATCGAAATATATCGAAATAAACGTTTATTACGGGTATACTACCTCAATTACTTGAGTAATCGCTGAAGAAACGGAGTTAGAATCGAGAAATGGATCGAACGGTACGAAACCCTAGTTTCGCCGACGTGCAGAGAGAGCTTCTGCTCTTTTGATGTCACGACCCAAATTATTGAGCTGAGACAGGCGCTAGGGAATGGAGTGGTAGCTCCAAAACCCGTAGCAAGCCTAAAACCACTAATATTTTTTTTTTTGCAATTAAAACATAATATAATATATAAAACATTTTCGGAAAAACCCTTTTGAATAATATACTTATAGATATTGAAATATTATGTTAGAGTTTACATTCAAAAACAACTATTGGAAATCAAATCACCAATCTTAGCCTGACACCTACTGACTACTGCAGCTCTAGGAACTCATACTTGTGCAAGTCCAATGACTTCTGGCACAATGGAGATGGTTTGTCTGATCCGACTTCTAATACCTGCAAACATCAGAGTGAGGGGTAAGTATTTGAGAAAATACTGAGTGAGTATGCAACTTATTATCGGTATTATCAAAATACACATCTCATACTCAACATATATAAATTTGTCTCAATATAATATGAAAATAACATAATACTCACAAATAGCAGATCCGACTGAAACCTTAATCTTAAACTCTTAACTTATCTTATTCCGAATATTCAAATCAAATGATCCAAATGGTCCGACCCGGGAGTGTTCACACTCAACCACGTCATCCGCGACCAATCTCTTAATCTCAAAGTGTGAGTCCAACTCACTGGTGGGTCCAACCCACTAGATACGGGGCTCAGGTTACACCGTAACCGAGTTCTCACTCGTATCATATTCATATCGTATGCGCATTTCATAACCTCATAGACAATCTAGACACGCTAGACTGACTCAAATACTGGTGATCACACAGCCTATTGACACCCAATAGGTAGTAGGTTTCTTCGAATCGCACACTAGATATTCATATTGAAAACAATGAATATAACAGCATTCATGTGATCTAACTCACCAAACACAACGTCTTATACGAGCGAATCATATATAATGCGATGTATTAATAATATTTATAATATATGAAAATAATTTTTATAATAATAATACGCAAAAGTAAATTGCCACTCACTATGACCGCTATCCAAAACTGCATTATCGTCATACAATCACGTAGGTTCCACGCGTCATTCAATCTCGTCGCTATTCCAGCTCGCCGGCCTGGTAGCTCATCGATTGTCAGTCACCTATTCAAGTTACACGTACGTTTAATTTATAAACGTAAACTCGGTGCCTAAACCCTAAGTTATAAACTTAGGTTATCCCCATTCGATCCTTATCGATTTCCAATTACGCGTTATATTCATTACAAAATCCTAATCATATTCTCTATGTTCTATGTCCGAATTGCACATTTTCGGAGTCCGTAAGCTCTTATGAACTCAAGATATGATACGTTAAACTCCCATGCACCAAATGGACCGAAAACGACCAAGGCGGCCTTGCCTTGGTGTTAGCACGTCGTGCCAACCATTGGCACGTCGTGCCAACTATTGGCACGTCGTGCCAAGCTGCACGTCATGCCACTTTTTGGCGCGTCGTGCCAAATTTTGGCACGTCGTGCGGCCGTCGACAGCAAGTTTAAACCTTCACAAAATCCATCAAAAACCCATTCCGACTTGCTTGAGACATTCCCGCACATACCCAACATCATTTTTACACAAAATCCATATTAAAAACGATCAAAAACGACTATAGAAACCCGATTACGATTCGTTTAATTTGTTAAAACGAAATAACCCTTATTTACTAATTCTCTCAACAAAATCGTCAAGATTACCTCGATTTGAAGCTTATCGATGATAGAGAATCGAATTCTGAACGAATCGATATAAAGAACTCGTGATTTGGGCGAGAAACGGCGAAACCGCGGGGGAACGAAGTGATCGTCACTTTTTCTCTTATCTGTTACCTTCCTCTTCTTTCTCTCTCGATCCTTCTTCTTTCATTCCTGATCCTTATATATATATTTTGGCAAAAATATCATTTTGATCCCTCACTTCTTTAACTTAAACCATTTCTCTTTTAAACTTTATAATTTAACCAAACGGTTAAATTATTCTTTTAACTCGATTACTTACGTATTATCTATATTTGTATAAATAATACTAACTCAATATTATTATTTTCCGTCAAAATCTTTTGATTACTAGTCTCGAGGCTTAATTGGCTAATTTGCACTTTAGCCCTTAAACTTTTCAAAAATTACATTTTAGCCCAAGACGCATTCGCGTCTAAATTTTAAAAGGTCTCCGATTGACCTGAAACTTTTACCAAATATACTATAAAACATTTGGCGGACCCTGGCGAAATAATTCCCCTATTTATATGGCTAAATTACCACTTTAGTCCCTGTACTTTATTTTGCAACTTTCTTAACATTTTTCTTTTCTAATTCCAATTCCAACTTTAGAACTGAAATATATTATTAAATTTTTCTTCCAAAACTGATCTACTAAAACTTATTTATCTTACTTTTATCGGAAGACTTTCCGATATCGCCACTCTAGCGACTCAAAACTGGACATGTAGCCCAATTAGATAACTAAACATTTTGGGGTATTACATTCTTCCCCCCTTATAAAAATTCGTCCTCGAATTTTCATATTCTTTTCTTACCTTAATCCCTTTTTCATCTAGAATTTAGTAGGGATACCGTGTTCATCTTGCGACACTGGTCATCACACGAAATCGTTATTCCAATTTCTGTACTTCTTACCCTTTGATGTCAGTTAACACTGTCAACCTTACTTTTGATTTCTTCTCTTTGAGCTTTCAGTCCCTTACTGATACCCAATGGTAGTTTTTCTTAATGACGTCTTATCATCAAAGATGACGAAACCAGTAGTATTCATATGTATTTACCATTCTCTGTCCTTAATTCTTTACTTTTGTTCAATGCGTCTAACCCCATTATCATTCCTTGTTGAGTAATGTGAATACTCAATTAGCTCATGCTTCTTTATTTGTGTAGTCTCTTTCATATGGCTGTCATCACGGTCTGATCTTTGTTTATCATTGCACTGGGATCTTCATCCCATTATCCGTTATCCTCTTTTCGTACGAAATTCCCTTTGTTGTCGTCGCTTATCATGATTATCCATGAGGTGAATTCTCATGACGTATCCTTATAAGGTCTTTGTTTACTTTCCTTGTAAGGCTTACTTAACCTTCTTCTTGCATCTTGATATTTCATATATCTCTCTATTTGTTTGCATATCCATTGATCTATTACCTTTAAGCATGACGTACAATTCTTTGAAATTCCTTGTCTCTTCTTACCTCTCATCAATCTGGTTTCCAATCAGATAGGGTTTTCATATTGGTCGCTAACATCTTATCTTAATAAGACAGCGTGTGACCAATGCTCATGCAAGCTTTCTTTGCTTCTATTCCTTAAGTAAGGATCTCAATCCTTTTCCAATGATATACTTACATCAGAATGTTCTCTGATATTGTCGTTACTTTCCGTATGTTTAATCTTTTTATTCATCATCCTTTCTCATTATTTGTCTTTTCAATTCTCAAACTTAGTTTGACTCTTAGCTTCTAAATCATTTCTCTTTACTATCACGTAGCGTTAAGCTTACTTCTCATTGCTATCCGTAATCTTGCTATTCCACTTGTTATTTCCACCTTTATCCATATCGTAAATGTACTTCTTTGTAATTCTTCTTTGACTTCTTGTCCTTAGTTAACCAATAGGATCAATAGTCTAAATGCTATGATCCTATGGTATTCTTCTTGCGTTCTTTATTCACGCTTTTATCGGGTTTCGTAATTATCTTCCATTGCATTCTTTGCTTTCCTCCTCAGTGCATCTTGTACGTCGGGCACTACATGCTCTTAATATCCACAACATCAATCATTAATAGAGAGTTGTGGCCTTCTTTATCTGAATTTCTCGATGTAGTGCATTCTTAATTGTATACGCATCGTCTTATCGTATTTGTACTGTCATCATGGCCATCCATAAGGCCGATCATATGCTGATATCACCTCTATTACCTCTCGCATTTCTGATATTTCTTGTTTCAGCATCATGAACGTCGATCACTACTTAAATTTTGGGTCGCATTTCCTTTTGCCTGAATCATCGACGTTGTGCGCTCTCGATTGCTTACATATAGTACTATTTACTTTTACGGACATCTTAACTGTCAGTGAATCCGATCCTATATATCTGTTATTTTTATCTTTCTTTGTTTCTATGTGTTCGTGACTACATAGATTTTCATTTCTCTAATCTCTTTATCAACTCTTCACGCGACTTTTCTCTTTTTCTTTTCCTCGATCATTCTTATCGAATTTCTTGCATCATACGCAGGTTATCCATACTTTCCTTAACTCTGATTACTTTAACCGATTTCTTATTATCCATAATTTACTTTTGCATCCTTATACTTTATCATACACGTCATGTACCTTTGGCACTCTCTTAACCATACGCAGAAAGTCAGTGGAATACAGTTCCACTGGTAACATTCCTCGTGAAAAGGAGCGCATTTGCCTCCCAACCTAATACAGAGCCACTTATGCCTGACCGCTGGCTATCTCTGCATCCTCCCTCAGATTGCGATATTTCCGTACACTGGATTAGCAAAGGTTACTCTGGTACTCTTCGATATCGGACTCGTCTCATAACTTTTTTTTTGACGTCCTCTTCCTGAGAATCTTCTTCTAGGAATAAATCAAACAAGTTTGATCGTGTCTAACACATCTTAATCCTTTAAGGATCATAATCAATCTCCTATATCGATCACATTATACACTTTACTCTTTATTTGACCTAACTTGAAGTTTAAGATTTAATATTTCACAAGCATTCATTGCTTTTGTACCTCTCACAGTCTATTATTCTATTTTTTTTAATTGATACCTTGAGGTGGAAGTCTCAACTCTTAATCCACCGATTGCAGTTCTTGTTATTTAATTCTTGATCTTTCCTATCGTATACTTCAATTATTCATTTTCATCGTAGCTTCAAATCTAATTACTTTGATCTTTCCCATTATTCTTAATCGGAGCTAATAGTCAAAAGAATTTCCCAAATCGGGTTACAAACTTAATTCATATTATCTGGTCTATCATTTCTCTTAATCGCTTGTCGAAATTAATCATGGGTTGAACCTTTCATCAAGACCCTAATTCGACAATACAGTTTGTCCTTTATCCGCTCGATATATACGAGCATCTTACTTTACTTCTTCTGAAAGATCTAGCATACCGCTTAATCCATCACTCTTTGCGTCTTAACTTATGTATACTAATATCAAACCTTTATAGGGGTTCCTGTCTTTGTATCCATTATCCTATTATTGGCATACAATTCCTTATATCAGTTGCCTTTACTGCTAACTGATTCATATTGACGTTGGGTTGTTACAGCATTCCCAATGCCTGTACATTCTTACTTTTCCTTGCTAAGTTCCTATTGACCTTCATCTCATTCCTGGCCCCTACTAGCCAAATGGGTTGGTTACGTTTGCCTTCATCACTTTGATCTTCTTTCCGCGCCTCATACACTTACTGTGTAATGAAACATATCCGTGCAGTTTTTTGTTCATAGTATAGCGATTATATAAGGAATACTGATGAATTCCTTAAATATGTCACTTACTAGTCATCACAACTAACCGTTGTCCGTGTAAATTGGACTCTGGGAGCATCTCCTTCTTCTTAGTCTTCTTCAATTATGTCTCATATTGCAAGTCTTCTGAGTTTTCTGACTCATCATAGACTAGCCAATTGCCAAAACGTATACTCGCACTGTATATGTTATTCACATATTACTATCGTAATTATAAGCATCTATGTTGACCGAATTCAAGAAAATCAGTGTCCCCTAGATTTTCTTAATTACGTATCGCATCTTAAGTCTTGTGAGCATTCCGCTCACATGGACTTAATCAAACATCAAAAATATTAAAATATAACATACATATCATACGTTATTAATCGGATATATTTTATTATCCGAACACATATCTACTATCCAGGCTAAGTTCATTAGCTAGAGGAAGAAATCTTATGTTCTCACAACTATACTTATTCATTCACCTCATATCATTGACCACAGCTTGCTCGCGAGCACTTTACTTCCGTCACAGAGTTCTGGTCTAGGTATACTTACATAAAAACAAAACTTCTTGAAAATTCTTTCAAATAAAACGACTCATTTGAAAATTTCATTTAAACCTTAGCAAAATTGTGCACTAGGGTAATGACGTCTCTCATCCCCAAAGAGTTGCCACATCTTACCTCTTCGTCTGAACATAATGCATATGATGCATGTCCTATTAATGCATGTATTGATGTATGTAGTGATGCATTTCTATCAATGTCGTGGCAATCATGTATTTCTGTATCGGGTCTAGGCACAATTATGCTTTTAGAATCGTTAAACAAATAACTTTAACAAGTTATAAACTTTACGTTTTGTAAGTTTTCTAGACCTTAAAACTCTGTCTCCGGCAAGTTTCTCCCACTTCTATAACTTTGCATTCCTCCTCCACACTCTTTCTGAAATTTCGATCGATCGAATCCTATAACATTTCTCACTTTATATGATGCTAAACACACATACATACATATCATCAAATTGCAATTATCTCAATATATTCTATTCATAGGAGGCAATACATCTCCTAGAAGCTTCATTTCAAAAAGTAAATTATATATGCATGTCTCCTCGAAACAACATATACGTATATATCTCGTATATACGTGTTACAAGAAACAAACAAACGTTTCACAAATCAATTTGTTATACTGATCACGAAGCAAATCACACTAACGACTTGGATCAGACAAACCTCAACTCTATAGCTGCAGTAGTTCCTAGATTACTCAACCGACAAACACATCTTAGCAGAGGTAACTAGACAAACTGCTCTGATACCACAATTGTCACGACCCAAATTATTGAGCCGAGACAGGCGCTAGGGAATGGAGTGGTAGCTCCAAAACCCGTAGCAAGCCTAAAACCACTAATAAATTATTTTTTTTTGCAATTAAAACATAATATAATATATAAAACATTTTCGGAAAAACCCTTTTGAATAATATACTTATAGATATTGAAATATTATGTTAGAGTTTACATTCAAAAACAACTATTGGAAATCAAATCACCAATCTTAGCCTGACACCTACTGACTACTGCAGCTCTAGGAACTCATACTTGTGCAAGTCCAATGACTTCTAGCACAATGGAGATGGTTTGTCTGATCCGACTTCTAATACCTGCAAACATCAGAGTGAGGGGTCAGTATTTGGGAAAATACTGAGTGAGTATGCAACTTATTATCGGTCTTATCAAAATACACATCGCATACTCAACATATATAAATTTGTCTCAATATAATATGAAAATAACATAATACTCACAAATAGCAGATCCGACTGAAACCTTAATCTTAAACTCTTAACTTATCTTATTCCGAATATTCAAATCAAATGATCCAAATGGTCCGACCCGGGAGTGTTCACACTCAACCACGTCATCCGCGACCAATCTCTTAATCTCAAAGTGTGAGTCCAACTCACTGGTGGGTCCAACCCACTAGATACGGGGCTCAGGTTACACCGTAACCGAGTTCTCACTCGTATCATATTCATATCGTATGCGCATTTCATAACCTCATAGACAATCTAGACACGCTAGACTGACTAAAATACTGGTGATCACACAGCCTATTGACACCCAATAGGTAGTTGGTTTCTTCGAATCGCACACTAGATATTCATATTGAAAACAATGAATATAACAGCATTCATGTGATCTAACTCACCAAACACAACGTCTTATACGAGCGAATCATATATAATGCGATGTATTAATAATATTTATAATATATGAAAATAATTTTTATAATAATAATACGCAAAAGTAAATTGCCACTCACTGTGACCGCTATCCAAAACTGCATTATCGTCATACAATCACGTAGGTTCCACGCGTCATTCAATCTCGTCGCTATTCCAGCTCGCCGGCCTGGTAACTCATCGATTATCAGTCACCTATTCAAGTTACACGTACGTTTAATTTATAAACGTAAACTCGGTGCCTAAACCCTAAGTTATAAACTTAGGTTATCCCCATTCGATCCTTATCGATTTCCAATTACGCGTTATATTCATTACAAAATCCTAATCATATTCTCTATGTTCTATGTCCGAATTGCACATTTTCGGAGTCCGTAAGCTCTTATGAACTCAAGATATGATACGTTAAACTCCCATGCACCAAATGGACCGAAAACGACCAAGGCGGCCTTGCCTTGGTGTTATCACGTCGTGCCAACCATTGGCACGTCGTGCCAACTATTGGCACGTCGTGCCAAGCTGCACGTCATGCCACTTTTTGGCGCGTCGTGCCAAATTTTGGCACGTCGTGCGGCCGTCGACAGCAAGCTTAAACCTTCACAAAATCCATCAAAAACCCATTCCGACTTGCTTGAGACATTCCCGCACATACCCAACATCATTTTTACACAAAATCCATATTAAAAACGATCAAAAACGACTATAGAAACCCGATTACGATTCGTTTAATTTGTTAAAACGAAATAACTCTTATTTACTAATTCTCTCAACAAAATCGTCAAGATTACCTCGATTTGAAGCTTATCGATGATAGAGAATTGAATTCTGAACGAATCGATATAAAGAACTCGTGATTTGGGCGAGAAACGGCGAAACCGCGGGGGAACGAAGTGATCGTCACTTTTTCTCTTATCTGTTACCTTCCTCTTCTTTCTCTCTCGATCCTTCTTCTTTCATTCCTGATCCTTATATATATATTTTGGCAAAAATATCATTTTGATCCCTCACTTCTTTAACTTAAACCATTTCTCTTTTAAACTTTATAATTTAACCAAACGGTTAAATTATTCTTTTAACTCGATTACTTACGTATTATCTATATTTGTATAAATAATACTAACTCAATATTATTATTTTCCGTCAAAATCTTTTGATTACTAGTCTCGAGGCTTAATTGGCTAATTTGCACTTTAGCCCTTAAACTTTTCAAAAATTACATTTTAGCCCAAGACGCATCCGCGTCTAAATTTTAAAAGGTCTCAGATTGACCTGAAACTTTTACCACATATACTATAAAACATTTCGCGGACCCTGACGAAATAATTCCCCTTCGGAATTTATATGGCTAAATTACCACTTTAATCCCTGTACTTTATTTTGCAACTTTCTTAACATTTTTCTTTTCTAATTCCAATTCCAACTTTAGAACTGAAATATATTATTAAATTTCTCTTCCAAAACTGATCTATTAAAACTTATTTATCTTACTTTTATCGGAAGACTTTCCGATATCGCCACTCTAACGACTCAAAACTGGACACGTGGCCCAATTAGATAACTAAACATTTTGGGGCATTACATTTGAAATTTTGAAACTTAATATAATGAGCTTCTGGGCTCATTTCACTTGCTAAATTTATTTATATAGAAAATGGCTAAAGTGCAGTTTAGTACTAATTCAATCATGCACTTTAAACTAACTTTTAAACTATTCGTCTTTAGTCTAAACGGAAACGACTTTCGAATTTCGTGAAAATTTACCCAAAAATCAAATAAAATATAAAAAGAATAAAAATATATTTTTTATTCACATCCGACTTATATTTTATTCTTAATAAATCATTTTCAATTTATTGAATCCGCATTGACTACGCTTGATAAAATTTCTGCTTTCAAATTTCATCAAATTTTCGCATAAACCTTTTTAAAATATTTTGCGAATATTGGCACCAAAAATACTCGCTAGGGACTTATAAATTGTTCTGCATCCAATTTATAAATTTATATTGTCCCCGTTAATTATATAGTTAGACAAATTTAAATTCTAAAAATTTAAATTTGCAATCCTATAGCCATAATATAAATTTAGGGACACTTGTAAATTAAATTTATCTTTAAATCTAATTTACCTACTCTCGTCTAATAAAATATTAGACACGTGACTATATTTTATCCCTTAAATTTTCGGTTTATTACAGTAACTTCTTTTATTAATTAAAATTTTATTTTTTTTATTAAAATTAGTTTTGTACTTAACTTTAGGCTTAATTACTTAAAAAACCCTCACCTTTAACTTTTTTTTCGTTTATACCCTGACCTAGGAAAATTGTCACATATACTCATGACCTTATCTTTATGTTTCACATAGACAAGGTCATGAGTATTAAAATTTAATCTATTATAAAAGACTAAATTCCATGTAAAAAGGTTTAAAATCGAAGTTGGATCAAGATTTACATATAAATGTGCAAGTTTGGTATAAGAAAGTACCATAATCAATAGTTAAATCTATTGATATTGAATTGCAAATAAATAAATATTTTAAAAGAATAATTTTTTTTGAATTAAAATATTTGACTGAAGATATTATCATAAATTGAAAACTTTACAATTTATATATGGGTTAATTCCTAAAAAAATCACGAACTTTACACGAAGTTTCATTTTAATCATGACCTTTAAAAATTGCCATTTAAAGGCACGAACTTTCATTTTGTTTCAAATCTATCATTTCAGTGTATTTTTATTGACTAAATTCTTCAATAAACCATTAATGAACGACCCAAATTATAAATCGACATTAAATCTTATTATCTTTTAGTTAGAGTATATAGGATTAGGAATTTTTGGTTCGATAAAATACACCGGATTTTACTTTGGCGATAGATTTGAAACAAAATGAAAGTTCGTGCCTTTAAATGACAACTATTAAAGTTCATGATTAAAATGAAACTTTGTGTAAAGTTCGTGATTTTTTTAGGAATTAACCCTTTATATATTATTACATATAAAATGGGAAGGGTATTATAATATTGAATTTAAATGACTAAATTGGCAAGAGTTTTGGTTTGGATAGATTAGTGAATGTAAAACTCTTGTTTTTCTTCTTCTTTAAATTGAGAGGTATAGTTTAAATAGATTTCATGATTTTAGTTTGAACTTTCTTCTTCTTTGTATTCTATTATTAAATTTTGTAATGTTTTTGAAGGGCTATGCTTAGTGAGAAGATAGGTTTTATCATTTCAACTTGAACTTTCTTCATATTCAATTCATATTCATTCATATTCAATTCATATTCATTCTGCTTTTAAATCTGCTTTCTGAACCGGTGAATGTACTTACAAAACAGGGTAGAAGCTAACCGGACGGTGGTTGTCCGATTAACTCTCCGATGCTAAAGTCAGTTTAGAGCTTTGAGCAGCGTTTTGAGTTATATGAATGTAATTGTGTTTTTAGCCTCATACTCCTTTTATAATAAATGATTGCATACCTAGCAGTGTTGTAGTAGAAAAGTGGATCCTACTTTATAGGAATTGACCCTGATTTGACGTGATCTTACTTATTCAGACATGAGTCCTATTTAGGAACGTCTTCCTAAATAGTATCGTCTTGCTAAGTTAGAGCTTATCTTCCTAAGTTGGAGTTTGCATGCAAATAGGAAGGTATTTCAAGATTATGTAATAGATCTGGCAATCTATCCGAGTTCCAGGATCAACGCGCTTTGGCCGAGTCCTAAGGAATTCGGTCTTCGTCTTGTTGAATGATATAATGGCAAATCCTATGGATTATGTCGTCTTCCTTATATGCATTGTTCTTCTGATGGGAGTCCGGTATGACCTAAAAGTGGATCTCCTGTGACTCGGCTTCATTGTAATTAAGGTAGGATTCGGTATCCATCAAGTATCCTAAGCTAACACTACTCTAATTATTTATCCATTATATGATATATTAAAATTCTATCATACTATGTTGTTTATTTTCATGCTAATTAATTATTTATTTTTGTATTAGTGGTAAATTTAAAAATTTGGTATGGTAAGATCCATACATATACTAACAATTAAAATCATAAAAATATATAATTTTTAATTAAATAATATTAAAATAATAAAAAAAATTTATAATTATTTTCGATGAATTCTTGTATCAAAAAATATTAAATAATTTTATCGTTATTCATACTACTAAATACATTCTTTTCATATATTATATTGAACAATTATTCACCCACTGATTAATTATTTTATTTTATAAACTACTCTTTAACAATTTTAATGAATATATGAATTTATCTATCTATTGAGAAAAAAAATGATAAATTGTTTTATTCAGTTGCATATAAATATTAAATTTTTACAATATTTCATTGTCGTTCACCAAATAATATTTAGATTCAACAATTTTCACTTTCTAATTTGAACGATTACATATTGTCCCTGTTTTAATTAATAAAAGGTGTATTGAATATTTGATGAATGAAATGGGTTAAATAATAAAGCTTATCATTTTATGAACTAATTTGGGATTTTACGTTCCGATTGCGGAAACGAGTTGTTTAGAGTGTGAATTAGTGTTTGGTATCGGAAAAATTTGTTTAAGCACGTCGGAAAGTCTCGGGAGAGTTCCCTGTGGCTGTGCGGAAAGCACAGCCAAAGGAGCTGTGCGAACGCTCAGTCCAGACTGTGCGGACGCACGGCGATGCCGACTTGACGGCATTCAAACGGTTTGTTTTAGTTTTGATTAGTACACCCGAAATTAATTTAAATGGACTTTGAAACGAACTATGATGTTCTAAAGGATTAAAAAAGACTTGGACATATAAGGACATTTGATTAATTAAAACATAGAGACGTTTTAATTAGGTCCTATATGAATCAAAGTGATTAATAATTAGAGAACCATAAGTTGATATCGAGATAAATGATAGACTATGTATGTTATACGTCTAGTAACGTTTAGAGAGGCTACTCTTTAGAGTTAGAATTTTTATTTGAATTCTTTTTAACAATTGAATTCTAACTAGATCCGACGGGCCAACGGGCTGTCGGACCAGCGGAGTATAGAACATTCAAATCTTGTTTTGGGGATAGTGGTTATGTGATTTTGCATTTTACTTTTGAATATTGATACCCAAAATGTTTATAACTCAAAATTATATTTAAATGGCATTGCATTGAGTCGATTTGAAACCGATATAGAACCATTGAAATATGCTACCTATTGAGCGGCAATGGGGCTGTGTGATCACCGGTACCGATACTATAGACTAAGCATATGATTATCTAGAGAGATAAGGATGATAATGTTAAGTCAATGGGCAACAGAAATGTTTGTGACCCTGACTTAACGGGTAAACCCTGAGACGGCAGCAATATGGTTACGGTCGCGGGTAAAATTGTGATGGCAGTTTCTGATTACGGTCCAGGTACCAGTAGTACAGAATTTGAGACGACAGTGATTCAGTTCACGGTCTAAATTGATGTATCAAACTATGGTGTGATATATTGTGGTTCATACAATAGTTTTACCCATTAGGGCTTGATGTTTAGGATTTCATCTGGATCGGTTGTCTGGCTGCATAATGAATGTTTCTCATGCGATTTCTGTTTTATTAATATTCCTAAATAATTATGTGGACTCACTCAATATTGACCCCTGTTGATATTTCCCTTTTACAGGTAAATAGATTTTGAAGTGACAAGGCTTCCTGTTCTTCCTTCAGGAGTCGTAGCTAAATAAGATCACTCTAGAGCTGCAGAGTAGTTCGGTCCATCCAACAGTAGTTCATTTTGAAATGGCTTACTCTGATATGAAACTATTGTTTTGTATATATGGTTTTGAATGCTGCGTGTTTGTACAAAAAGGGCTTTTGCCATTTGTTTATAAAGTAAAACTGGATTTGTGTTTAAAGCTATGTGATTGTATAAACGTTTTTAACCGTTCACTTGATGGGTTAACGGGTTTACACTGCTGGCATTGTATTCAGACAGGGCTATTATTTGATGTATGATATGAACGCGTACTACCCTGAGTCTAGGAATGCAATCGCAGAGTTTTGATTACATATTTGTTTAGAGGTTTTCAAATACTTGCGAAAAGAGAATTGAGACCTTTTATGTTTTCAAAACGCAAAAAGTTTTTACTGTTTTTTCTAGGCTTGCTACGGGTTTCGAAACAACCATTTCCATTCCCTAGCGTCGGTCTCGACTCAAGTTTCTGGGTGGAAATTGAGTCGTGATAAACTTGGTATCAGAGCAATATTGTAGGACTAGAGTGTCTACAAATAACATTGCCGATACTAGAGAGATATATTCTAGGGAACTATTGCAACAATATGATTCGAGTCATGTCCATGTTATGTCATCATTTGATTGTGAAATATTCAGCTTTTCCTTTAGGCTGTGAGTTTATATTGTGTTTGACACGAGTTATATGTTATGATATGCATAAGCACATGACGTGTGACCATTGAAATGGTTATATGCGTGCATGTTGAACTCGTATACATTGTATATTTTGCTTGATTGCAGTGTGGTTGGATTTGGTTAGGATGGCTGACCAAAGACAAACTCGCGGTCGAGCTGCAATGATACGAGATGCACCTGAAGAGGCTCATGATGAGTCATCTGTGCATTTAGGGCAAAATGAACCGGCTAATGCGGCAGGTAGAGGCCGTGGGCGCCGCAGACCTAGAGGTAAAGCTAGAGGTCAGGCAGTGGAGGAACAGGAACCAGTTCAGACTCTTGGACTGCCTCAGCAACCTATTGCGCCAGGCTTTAATTTTAATCAGTTCTTAGCTGCAGTTGCAGCTATGTAGGCCAACCAAGTGGAGAATCAAGCTATTCATAGGGAGCAACTATTGCAACAACAACAGCGAGTTGGTGCAAATGTTGATAGAGACAATGTTTTAGCTTATATGCTGCTCAAACCAACAGAATTTGATGGTTTTGGTGATGCGCTAGATTTTTTGGAGGAAGTTGAGCGTAATGTTAGACGTCTGCAGGCTGATGAGAGACAGTCAATTATGTTGGTTGAGATGTCAATGAAAGGACCACCAAAAGATTGGTTTAGACGTATGATTCAACCTACGATGGATCAGATGACTTGGGCAGAATTTGTTAATCGCTACAGAGAGTTCTATCTGCCATTCTCTGTGACCGAGAGTTATCGAGATCAATTACTGAATTTGATGAAAGGTGATAAGTCAGTGGAGGAGTATATGACGGAGTTTACAAGGTTAGGGAGATTTGCACCTAATTTGATGGCTGATCTAATACGAGTGAATGCGAGGTTTGTGAAGGGTTTAGGACCCGAATTTGTTAGTTTGATATCTAGTGTGAATAGGGATTTGGTGCAACTTATAGATAGTGTGTGACAGATAGAAACTCCTCTAATCCAATTTGAGAGGATCACAGACCCATCTGAATTGAGTCAGGATGAAATTGAAAATATTAGTGATGAGTTAATTGATTCAAACGAGTCTTATACGAGTGGTCATGTGGACCAAAATCGTGAACTAAGTCGCAAGAAAGGCAGATTTAGTTCACTAGATAATACATCTTAAGTAGGATCTGATACCAGGACAGCGTGCGATATAGGAGTTGGTACTCCTATTTGTCATACATGTAACAAGATACATTAGGGAATATGCCATCGTATCTCTGGAGAATGTTTTAACTGCGGCCAACAGGGTCACCTTGCAAAGGAGTGTGCAAGGTTAGGACCCCAGGGTTCGACAGTTAATGTGGTACAACCATTTTATCATCAACAAGAGGTTGTATATCCAACATCGTTTGGACAAGGAAGTACCTTAAATGGTCAACATGGTAGAGGTTACGGTAACATAGGTGGAAAAAAATGATGGAGGACGTGATACTGGTCAGGCTTTGCAAGCTATCGGAGGTCAAGTCAGGGTTTTTTCTTTGAACAAATCAGAATCTCATGATTCTGATGCTATCGTTCAAGGTATCTTTTATAATCTCTATGGATACGATAGTTTTGTTTATAAGGTATGTAGTTTTTATTGAAATTTGAGGACGAATTTTAATAAGGTGGGGAGAATGTAATACCCCGTAAATTTAAGGGACTAAATTATTCCACGTATGGAATAATTTATTGGAACGGGAGAACGTAAATTAAATTTGAGGATAAATTTAATTTATAGTATCTCCGGAAATATAAAATAGTTATAGAAGTTAAAATTTGGACATTTCTGATGCCTATACCTTCTGAACTTAGTCTACTCCGTGTCTCCTTTAACCTCCACCTTATTCTCGACTTGTACTTGCCCATTAGGCTGGGTCTTATTCGCCTTCACTACCTCCTTCCTTTAGGCCTTCTACGATTACATCTCGTATTGAAAGTCTTCTGAGTGTTCTTACTCATTGTAGACTTAGCAAATCATCAAAACATATACTCATGTTGTATATGTTCTACGCATATTACTATCGTGGCTATAAGCATCTATGTTAAACGAATCTAAAGAAAATTGGTGTTCCCTAGATTTTTCGTGCCTACATCGCCTATCATAAGTCTTGCGAGCATTTCGCTCAGCATAGACTTAGCAAACTTTGCAGCATTTAATCATAAGAAACTATTTCTATTCATAACAATCGATTACAATAATATACATTTCATGTATCGTATAAATTATCACAGGCTTACATACATGTGAGCATATCACTCTCCTGAGTGACCGCGTTTTGCAACGCGTCGCATATCTCATCAATCATATACTATCCAATCAATCAATTCAATCATTGTCCATAACGATATTCATACATCATATGAGTCTCGAGAGTATATAACTCTTTGCAGACTATAGATACTCGAAAGCGTATTGCTTACTCGAGTAAACACACACATATTTTGTGCTCGCACACATCTAACTCGACTCTTAATAGCACATAAGGGAGAGGACACTTTTGTAAAAATTTTGAAAAATCGATGAAAACGTTGATAACGTTCAAAAGACATGACTGGAAATTCCTATAATCCGCAGTAGTTCCTAGGTATTGGCCGACTCTTTCTCATATTCCGATCATAAAAGAACAATGGCCGAGGAACACTAAACCATTGCTCTGATACCACCTTTGTCACGACCCAAATTTATGAGTCGCGACCGGCGCTAGGGAATGGGAGTGGTAGCTCCGAAACCCGTAGTAAGCCTAAAATCTTGTATAAATTTTTCGCAAATCAAATCATATTTCATATATAAAATACATGTGACCTCATTTACAAATAATATCAGAGTTAAAATGTGTTATACAAATACATAGACAAAAACAATCTAGACTACTGCGGACCGCTAGAATGAAAACCTTCTTTTTCTTTTTGTACAAATCACTTCCGAGAATTAGAACTTCGGAAGATTGACTCTCCAAATCATATCATACTATCCCTGAAAAATGGGAGGAGCAACGGGGTCAGTATAAAACTGAGTGAGTTCACCAAATTACACGCAATATCACATAATGGGTTAAAACCGTTGAAAACCCATTTTATATATAGAAAATACTCTTTTGAAATCATATTGCATACCCTCTTTACTTTCCTTCATAACTCTTTATTTATTTCATAAACTTATAGTTTATACGTATTTAATATCTTTGATTTCTTATTATTGTGTTGATATTTTTCTTTCTCGTTTTGTTGCATTAGTTTTCGACCGAATCTTAAATCTTAGTTTATATCATCATGATTCTAAGTCGAATTAAATCATTTCCAAGTCTCTTGTGACTTAATCCTTATGGTTGGGTCCCGAGATAGTTCAACCGAGTTACCCACAACCATGTGGCACAGTCCCGAGATAGTTCGACCAAGTTACTCATGCCACTGCTTAATTCCAAGTTGTGAGTCCCGAGATAGTTCAACCGAGTTACTCACCAGACACAGGTCCCGAGATAGTTCAACCGAGTTTAACCTCGTGTCTGCATTCGGACTCTGCACCCTGCAAGTTTTTTGAACTTAACTGTCGATTCATATAATTCCTATTGACATTTAATAGGAATGTTTGTTCACATTGTGTCTCGATCTTGTTTCGTACTGATTCTCGATGTATCGTACTTACTTTTTATTTCGCATGAGTCCCGAGGACTATCATCGAGAATGGATGAGATACATGTCCCGGGATAATTCTACCGAGTTCCACTTTGTACCTCAGTTCTTATTATTGAATATGTCACAGTACACTTTTCTTATCTCATGTATTTATCATTTTGACGATTTCTATTGGGTTTTCTTGATACTTTATGGACCATGACATGCACAATACAATCTATAAGAGCATACATTTATAACACACGCACAATAGGGTATTGATTATGTTTAATAGTACGTATAGGAACGTATTATGTTCTTTTATAAATATTCGAATAATAGTACAAATAGGAATATACTATACTTTGCTTATTTGTACTTGGTTCAATACTTGTATTTTATTCGATGTTCGATTCATATAACATTACTTTATACCCTTCCCCGGTGTTTAAGTATATATATTCTTTTCATTTATTTATGTTATTATCAAAATAGCACAATACGATAAAACATCATTTTCGAAGCATACATACGTATACATTTTAAAAACATACATTTCAAATATATAAATATTCATATAGCTTTTCGTATTAAAATACGTAGCTTTATGAATATTAGCGAGTAATTTAAAGTGTACTCACCACTTGCTATCCACATTCTTCAAATAATCATGAAGATATCTCGATCCCTTTGCCTCAAGCCTTGTCGATAGTCGCTCGTCCGATCTACGCAAATATAATAATAGCAAGAATTAATAAAATTCTAGCTATTATTAACTTAACCAAAATTATGTTTCTAGCCAAATTCGGCTATTGAAAACGCTTACTTAAAATAGTCCTACCACTAAACAAAATTGATATTCTTAAAGTTTATAACGTCGCCTACAACTTTCGTTGAGGTCTCGGAATGAAATTCGCACCCGAAGGTGTCGGAATCTAGCCCATAAGTTTTTTACATAGGGCTGTCTTAAAACTGCAGACCTGCTCTGAGCAATAAAATGTTCTGATCAATTTGATCATCTTAGAGGCACAATTAGAGAAAACTTAAAGCTAGGCAATTGTAGATGACACATTCAGGTTTCTGTACAATCAAACAGAACCTGATTTGGAGTTATACAACTCCATATATGCCCCTCGTAACATGACTGTTCCGCAGAACAGTTTTCTGAAATTCGTCAATCTAGTTCATACATTTGATTCCTAACTATAACCCGTCAAGACTTACTCGTATCGATTTTATATGTTTGTAGAAACACAACTAGACCTATGCATCAACTCCTAATTCATACTCAAGACACAAGCATTGTTCAATCTCAATTGAACACAAACATCTTGTCTAAGCAAAACCTTAACATGAAAACTCAAATCAAACTTGCTTCAATCATAATCACACCAAAACAAATTATATTCAGTCCTTAACAACCCTATTTTAATGCCTATCCTCCTAATTAGAACCTCATATCATCAATCTTGGTTAGGGCCGAAACCCTTAGCACCTTACTTTGACAAAATTCATTCATTTCCATCAACACAACACAATTTCTTACAATCAATTCATTAAACACCTAAAGCTCATGTTTATTGCCTAATTCATATGCTAAAGCATCACACAAATATCTCAAACAAAAGCCAATAAATTTCAGCAACCTCACCTTGATTTAAGTCTCAAATCCGAAGGGTCTAGCTCCAAGATTCATCATCAAAATTGCTCCATGGAAGCTTATGAACAACTATGATTATCAAACACCATAAAACCTCAATTTTTCAACCAAAACCGAAATGAAAACTCTGAAATCCTAATTATACACTGAGTTTATTATCTTAAATTTATGGTCTCAATCAGTAAAGGTCGTCTTCCTCTTTCCGTGGCCGCAAGAATCGCATCAATCGGACCACAAATGAGAAAGTTATGGTGATTTCAAGTTTAGTTGAATGTTTTTCAATGGAGAAGTAGGATGAACAATTTTGCTAGGTGAATTTGATGTTTTTGCTGGTTTAAATCAAATGAAAAGGGTTTATATATTATTGGCAAAGTGTCTCCTTTAATCCTTGAAGTTGCCACCTACATACCTTTCAATTTCTAACTTTTATTTTGTCCAATTTAATCCACTAATCGCTTAATCATTCGATTCTCGATAAATTCCGTATTATTTATTTCCAAATAAATAATTTTAATTCCATATCTTATAGCTTTACTTTTCAATAATTTATTTTGGCAATTTTGGCCAAAAACGCTCAAATTTCCATTTTGAGCTAACTTGCACTTTTTCTCGCTTTTTCGTCCAATTTTCCTTTTAATGACTATCGATAACCACTTTATCGATATTATTTTCTTATCTTGAGAAAATATAGTAAAACACAACTTCCTCCGGAAGTTTGTGTACTTTAGCCCTTAAAGTGACTAATTTGCACCTTAATCCTTATTCCTAACTAATCTTCAAGTTTTCTTCTAAAACGATTTCGTATACTTAGGAAACTTTGACAATCATTTATTAATAATATTTCACGGACCTTGACGTGAATATTTTTAGTTCGGGCTTTCCAACTTATTTTATTTTATTTTATTCTTTTTAATCCCGATTAAATCCAATTTATCGCATAATAATTTTCCATTTAAATTATTATTCTACGATAATTCCAATAGACCTGCTTCGGTCTAAGTCCTTATTATCCAATCTTAATCTGATATTCTCGTTCTTAATCTTTGCGATTATGCCTCGTGGCACTACACGTAATACCTCAAAAATTTAGGTTATTACATGTACGAGTATCTTACTTTACTTCTCCTAGAGGATCTAGCATACTGCTTGATCCATAAAAATCTTTTAGTCTTAACTTATGTATACTAATATCAAACTTCTATAGGTGTCCCTTTCTTCACATTGATACTATCTCTACATCCATCGTCCTATTATTGGCATACAATTCCTTATATCAGTTACTTTTATGGCTAACTGATTCATAAAGACGTTGGGTTACTACGGTACTCCCGATGCCTGTATATTCCCACTTTATCTTGCTAAGTCCCCATTGACCTTCATCTCGTTTCTGGCCTTTACTGGTCAAATGGACTGGGTTGCATTCGCTTTTGTTATCTCGATCTTCTTCTCGCGCCTCATATACTTGTTGTGCAATGGCACGCGTTCGCGCAGTTCTTTGTTCATAGTATAGCGATTATATAAAGGAATAATGATAAATTCCTTAAAATATAACACTTACTAATCATCACAACTAACCGATGTTCACGTAAGTTGGACTTTAGGAACATCTCCTTTCTTTTGGCCTTCTATGATTACATTTCTTATATTGCTAGTCTTCCGAGTGTTCTGACTCATCGTAAACTTAGCAAATTATTAAAACATATACTCACGTCGTATATGTCACACGCATATTACTATCGTAGCTATAAGCATTTATGTTGACCGGATTCAAGAAAATCAGTGTCCCCTAGATTTCCTTGATTACGTATTGTAACTTAAGTCTTGCGAGCATTCCGCTCACATGGACTTAATCAAGCATTAAGAGTATCAAAACATAACATACATGTTCTATACGTTGTTAATCGGATATGCTTTACAATGCGAGCATATCTACTATTCTAATCGTATACTAGTATATTTAATCAGGGCTAAGTTCATTAACTAGAGGCATAAATCTTATGTTCTCACAGTTATACGTATTCATTCGCCTCGTAGCCTTGATCGCAGCTTGCTCGCGAGCACTTCACTTCCGTTACAGAGTTCTGGTCTAGGTATACTTACATAAAAACAAAACTTCTTGAAAACTCTTTCAAATAAAACGACTCATTTGAAAATTTCATTTAAATCTTAGTAAAATTGTGCATTAGGGTGATGACGCCTCTCATCCCCAAAGAGTTGCCACATCTCACCTCTTCGTCTGAACATAATGCATATGATGCATGTCCTATTAATGCATGTATTGATGTATGTAGTGATGCATTTCTATCAATGTCGTGGCAATCATGTATTTATGTATCGGGTCTAGGCAAAATTATGCTTTCAGAATCGTTAAACAAATAACTTTTAAAAGTTATAAACTTCAAGTTTTGTAAGTTCTCTAGACCTTTAAACTCTGTACCTGGCAAGTTCTTCCACTTCTGTGAAATTTCGATCGATCAAATTCAATAGCATATCTCACGTTATCTAATGCTAAGCAGACATATATATGACATCAAATCACAATCATATCAATTATATTCTATTCACAGGAGGCAATACCTCTCCTAGAAGCTTCATCTCAAAAAGCAAATCATGTATGCCTGTCTCATCGAAGCAACATATACGTATATATCTCGTATGTACGTGTCACGAGAAACAAATAAGTATTTCACAAATCATTTTATCGTGCTCATCACAAAGCACATCATACTAACGACTTGGATCAGACAAACCTCAACCCTATAGCTGCAGTGGTTCCTAGGTTACTTAGCCGACAAACGCATCTTAGCAGAGGTAACTGGACCAACTACTCTAATACCACAATTGTCACGACCCAAATTATTGAGCCGAGACCGGCGCTAGGGAATGGGAGTGGTAGCGCCGAAACTCGTACCAAGCCTAAAACCACTAATAATTTTTTGCAAATGAAAGTATAATATTATATATAAAATATTTTCGGAAAACTCTTTTAGATAATACATTTATAGATATTAAAATATCAATTCTTCTACTGACGCATACTGACTACTGGAGCTCTAGGTACTCATGCTTGTGCAAGTCCAATGACTTCTGGCACAATGGAGATGGTTTGTCTGATCCGACTCCGACTGCCTGCAAACATCAGAGTGAGGGGTTAGTATTTGGGAAAATACTGAGTGAGTTTGCAAGTTACTAATGGTATTATCAAAATATAGCATCGCATGCTTAATACGTATGTAAATTCCATACATGATATAAGCACACCGTAAACATTCTTAAGCAACAGACTCTATCAAAACTCTAATCCTTGATTTGCTAAACGTATATAATCGAATCAACTTGATCCAAATGATCCGACCCGGGAGTGTTTGCACTCAACCACGTCAGCCGCGAACAATCTCTTAATTCCAAAGTGTGAGTCCAACTCACTGGTGGGTCCAACCCACTTGACACGGAGCTCAGGTTACTTTAACCGAGTTCACTCTCGTGGGGCTCAGGTTATTTTAACCGAGTTCACTCTCGTATCGCACTCTCATTCAAATTCTCGTAATCGTACGTATTCTTATATCATCATAAACAGTCTAATTACACTAGACTGACTCACTGGTAATCTCATAGCCTATTGGCACTCAATAGGTAATTGGTTTTTTCGGACCGCACACTGAATACTTATATTCAAAACAACGAATACAACAGCATTCATATAATCAAACTCATTAAACATACCATCTTATACAAGCAGATCATCTTCATGCAATGTACTGATAATAATATTCATATTGTATGAAAATAACTTTAATAATAATAATACGCGAAAGTAAGTTTGCTACTCACAGTGACCGCTTTCCGAAATATAATAATATAAAGATCCCATAAACGCGAGCTCCATACGTCGTTTGATCACATAGCTATTCCAGCTCATCGGCCTGGTAGCTCGTCGATAAGTCAGTTACTTATCTGAATTACCTGTACGTTTAATTCTTAAACGTGAACTTAGTGTCAAAACCCCAAGTTATAAACTTAGGTTAATATAATCGTATTTCAAATACGATTCTTAACTTTGATAGTATTCTAATACTTAGTCGAGATATTCGTTATATCTCTTATTCATCGATTCTTAAACTTAGGTTCTTTATGTCTTGAAACCATAATCGAACACGTTATGTTCGATATCCAAATTTATCGTTTTCGGGGTTCGAATTCCCTTTTTAATGTCAGACATACTTGGAGTCGGAAATCTAGGTCTTAATGGGGCGAAAACGTCCAATTAGATAGGCTCGAGGGTTCTGCGAGCGCACGAGAGATTGTGTGCATTCGCACAACCTCGTGTGCGTTCGCACACATAGGTGTGCGAGCGCACACATAGGTGTGCGCTCGCACACATAGGTGTGCGCCCGCACACCTTGGTGTGCGCTCGCACACCGTGCTTTCGCACGGTCCAGAATCCGTCTCCGGCCGATCTCGACGTGCCTAATCTTGATTCCGACATGCCCCTATCTCATTTTTAATACGAATTCAATTCCAAATTCATCAAAAACGATGATAGAAACGCGATTATAATTTGTTTAATTCGTTAAAACGAAATAACCCTTAATTACTAATTCTCGCAGCAAAAACATCAAGCTAACCTCGATTTGAAGCTTAAAGATGACAGAGAATCGAATTCTGAAAAAATCGATATAAAGAACGCTCGATTTGGACGAAAAACAGCGAAACCTCGACAGATTGTATTTGATCGTCGAAACCTTCTGTAGGTTTCTTACTTCTCTGATCATCTTTTCCTTTTCCTTATTCATAAGGAAAGATACTTATATATCTTGGCCAACTAGCCACTTTGGTCCTTCATTTCTTTAACTTAAACCATTTCTCTTTTAAACTTTCTAATTTAACCAAACGGTCAAATTATCCTTTTATACGTATTATTTATATCCAATTAAATAATACGTAGCCCAAAATTTTTATTTTCCATCAATATCTTTTAATTACTAATCTCGAGATTTAATTGGCTAATTTGCACTTTAGTCCTTAAACTTTTCAAAAATTGCAATTTAGCCCAAAACGCATCCGCGTCCAAATTTTAAAAGGTCTCCGATTGACCCGAAACTTTTACCATAGATACTGTAAAACATTTTACGGACCTTGGCAAAATAATTTTCATTTCGAGATTTATATGGTTAAATTACCACTTTAGTCCCTGAACTCTAGTTCGGGACTTTTCTTGACATTTTTCCTTTTAATTTAAATTCCAACTTTAGAATTGGAATATGATATTAAATTCCTTTAATTTCTTGGAAATTATTTCCGATATCGCTACCCTGGCGAATCATAACTGAACACATGGTCCAATTAAATACTTAAATATTTTGGGGTATTATAGAATGAGTAGAGTAATGCGGGTTACTCATATAAATACTCAAATAAGAAATCACCTATGTGAGAAAGAAGTGGGGCCTCTTTAGAGAAGAATTGCTAAAGGCTCAATTATTCAGAAACTCTTACAGAACCAGGCAGATGATTCGTGGCCAAAATGAACATACCCATGAGAACCACATTATGTTAGGAAGGATATTGTGTGAGATATATTGTCGTTTACACAAACGATTAAAATAGTTCAAGGATAATCAAATCTACTATTCCGCCAGTAAGCTAAGTATATTCTCTCGAGGGAAGGTTCAAAGGATAACACCTACCTATCCTATGCTATATCTGACCGTTGAACTCTATCATTTATGTGTCAGTTTTCTATTCATGTGGGAGGATTGTCGAAAAATATTAAACATGAGTGTTAAAATGACATAATTATTTGTCATTTTGATGTTTAATTTTGAGATGAACCCACTATCCGAAAGTGTCGGATCTTGGTGGTTTTGTATTTTCTACCATAAGTAGATCAAAACCGTATATTATATGCTCAAAATAGTTCAAAAGGTGAATGAGAATTGATGCTCAAAAGTCACACCTTGAAAAATGAATTTGAAAATGAAATTATCCATTCCCACATTGGTTGGGAAACTTCACTTGATGTGGTTTATATTGAATTCTTCATTAGCTTAGTTACAAGCTAGTGAGCCTAAAGGCTCACAATTCAATCAACCAACTTCAAGGGACAATGGGTGTGCGCTCGATCTGTGCACACGAATGCAACAATAAAACTAGTCTCGTGCAAGTTTTATTTTGCATTTTTTATTTTCTTTTTTAATTTCTTAACACCCGGCTTATTTTTTTTAACTTATCTATTTAAGTTTGTAACTTACTATAATTTAAGTTTTGTAACATGTCTCCTTTATTATACAATAAAGGAGATGCATGTTATGAAATTTTGATGGCTATATAAAGCCAACAATTCCAATGTAAAAATATATTCAAAAAGTTTTAATTTTCCTTTTCAAAATTTTCATCATTTGTGATAGAGTTCGGACGATAATTCTGGTTCGTTGAGAACAACGCTTCGGTGTTGTTGTGTTTCGTTTTATCCTGGGAAACAGTTGCAATTCACATACGGTGAGAGCAAATCTGTTTTAAGGAAAGCGTGTGATACACGTGACTCGATTCGTTTTAATTATATTTTCTATTTTTGATTGAATTCACTATTTTTATTTATTGTTTATATTATTAATAAATTATTATTATTTTTGTTTGCGTATTATTTTGCCTAACATAAACTTCCTAATCTAAATAAACTACTTATTTTCACGTGCTAATCATTATATAAACTACTAATACTGCTGTAATTAAGTTTATAGAAACCTAATTATAATCTCCCTAATGACAATGACTCTCGTAAGTACTACTTTTTTTTAACTATAATAATTCTATATTCATAATACCCATCTTAAACTATGTATGATTTGTCATGCATTGTTGTATATACTACGACTCGTTATATATCTTTTTAATATAAGCATGTTTGTTTCTTATAGTCCTGTTTGTTTTATCATGCACTATTAGAGCATTTTTTATTCGTTTTGGTCCTGGCATTAAAAAGGTTTCATACTAATTCTTAATTTCATACTTTAGGTTTTTCTTGTAATTATGTATCTATATTTATAAGCTAAATTTCATAGGCAAATGGTACTCGAAAATTTTAATTATTTGAATTCACCGATATATATATATATATATATATTGGCAATGTTAATGTTTTTCTTAAATTTCTATTATATTGTTCCGCTTTTAATAAATCAATTGCTCAGTAACAGTTTTGATTTAATTTTTAATTTTTTCCAATAGTTGATTTACGGTATAATTTGATGTTTCAATATAAATTCTATATTTGATAAAAACAAAATATTCATAGGTGCGCAAATTGATTTTTTTCAATACCGATTGCGAATTGTTAATTATGTGTTGAGCTAATATTATTCATAAAAAATCTATATAGCTATATAATTAAGAGAAGTGGTAATTTCCCAAAATACATGTTTCGACATTTTATTTACAATTTTACATTGCAAGTTTTGACTTTTCTTTTCTGACTTTTTTCATTCACAGAAAATACCTTTTTTTTTAATTTCAAAGATACCTTTTTCAGTTTTCAATTTCGGTTTTCGGTTTTTCGGTTCGGTTGACCGAACCGACCGAACCGACTGGCAGTTTTTTTATATAGTGTAAGATTAGTGTATATATAGTGTTAATTTTTATTTTTTATAAATTGTTTTCCTGGAATTTTTTATTTTATTTTTTATAATGCATTAGTAGTGTATATATAGTATTTTTATGGTGTTTATATAGTGTAAGATAGTGTATAAAAAGTGTATAAGCAGTGTATAAGTAGTGTATTTATGGTATTTTATAGTGTTTTTGTGGTTTATACCATGAAACACTGCAAATACACCATAAACACTTCAAATACACCATAAACACTGTAAATGCACCATAAATACACTAAAAACGGCAGAAATACACTATAAATACACCAAAAATACACTAAAACGTAAAGATATTATAAAATTACTACAAATACACCATAAAACAATTTTTTCTTTACAAAATCAGTAGCAATAAATAAATTTATGAATAAGAGAAGAAAAAATAAATAATTATATGAATAATAGAACAATTTTATAAACAAAATATTATAGATCTACAATAATTATTTATAAAATATTTAAATCATTACAAAAAAAACCTAAAAAATTACACAAATCTAAAAACGAGTCGAGAAATCCATAGCGCGAACGGAAGAGACGAACGGAATAGCGCGAACGGAAAAGACGAACGGAAAAATGACCGGAAACGACGAGAAATCCATCGGAAGTAAACGAACGGAAGCGCGACCGGAAAGACGAACGGAAAAGACGAACGGAAAAATAATCGGAGATGATAAACTGAAAATCAAATAAAAAAGAAGAAGAAAAGAAGAAAAAAAGAAGAGAGAATTTTGAGAGAGAAAAGAGAAAAAAAGGTGGCTATGTAAAAGTTTAACCTAATGAGATAAGACTTCTTTATATACTGGGTATTTTGATAAATAAGTTAGCGAATTAGGTACCTTGAATAAGAGGAAAAGATGGGCAAAAATGGCGTAACTACTTTGCCAAAAACAGGTATTTGGAAAATAATCCCTTAAGAGAATCAAATGAGTATTCTCATTTAATTAAACTTTTAAAAATATTATTAATTTTTTTTAGTTCTATTATGAGTTTTTATCATGATCTTCACTTTAGTTTATCCCTTTACGAAAGTTTAGTTAGTCGTCAATTTCAATTTAGGAAAATTTAATTATTACTTTGAGAAGTTAAACTTTCTAATTTAAATCCACTTCTTCAATCGAAAAGAAAGACAAATCCAGACAAAAAAAAAGCAATAGGTATTCTATTTTAAATTAATTAAATTATCAATCTGCTTTACAAAAAAAAACTTATATGAGAAGAACAATGTGTCTTTTAGCTTTTCGCTGGGTGAAGCTTCAATGGCTATAAGAATTGCAATAATGGCACTAGAAAGTCCATACCCATTTAGAAAAATTAAACTCAAAATTTTGTAAAATTTCAATCACATTTTTATTCAATTATTTTATTATGATTATAAAATTAATCTTTTTCAGTATCTTTTTTTTTTAAAGATAATCAAACTGGTTTACATGGTTAACTAATTTAATGGTTAATCGTTTGAAATTTTAAATTTAGGTTTTCAATTTTAAAAATTATATTATTATTGACCAATTATAAATTATTTTTATGGATCTGTTAGCCGATTTATGCTGACCCCTAATTATATTGTATGATTATGTTTTTTTTAAGGGAAAATAATTGCATTAATCCAAAGCTGAAATGTCAGCCATTACAAGATGATAAACATTCGATGGGACATTCCCCATCTAAACAACAAACTGATCTGATTCTCTAAAGGCCATATGAGCTAGAGCATGTGCTACCTTATTACATTGTTTATTAGCAAAGAAAAAACCCTCACAAATATGCTCATTGATCATTCTATGACAGTCCTCTCCAATCAAACCAATATCGTTGCAAGGCAAAGTTTCTGAGTTAAAGATATCCGCTACAACCTTTGAGTTTGAGAAAACTATAAAGGGAGTTAGATTTGCTTCATTTGCCAAGCTAATACCATTACGTATTGCGTAAGCCTCTCCCAAGCTCACATCAACAACCCCTGCGTACCTTTTGAAACCAGATGCTTGCACTACTCCATCCTGGTCTCTGATAACAACTGTTGTACTATAACATTGATTCTGTGTATGAAATCCAGCATTAACATTTACCTTATACAAGCCTGTTCTTGGAGGTACCCACCTGTTATCCTCCTCATTCACCCTCTTAACTTGCCCTCTCCTGTTATCTTTAACAACTGCTGAATGGAAGTCCTCAACATAACTAACAGCCTAGTCCAGCAATTGATCCTCAGGTTTAGAGTCCTGTTTGAACAGAATACAATTCCTATTATGCCAGATAAGCCACAACAACACACAGAAAATCATAAATTTTGCTTATCTAATAAATTATAAGCTTTAAACAGTAAGTCTTAGAGTTTCCAATTTTTCTCAGGATTAATGCAGTACGAATCCTCCCATCCCTGCCAAACCCTTTTTGCTCTTTTGCAAAACCACAGCGCATGAACCAAGGATTCACTCTCTTTGTTGCAAACAAAGCAAATCTCCTCCACTTCCATGCCCCTACTCTTCAAATTTACTGCAACAGGAAGCCAATTGTTGTAACATTTCCATATAAAGATTTTGATCTTTGCAGGCAAAGGATGCTTCCACATAAACTTCCACCACTTCATTGTCCCTGTGCAATCAGACCCAGACGCTATAGTACCCATATCTCTAGCCACCCTATAACCATTTCTTACCGTGTAAGCCCCTCCTTTATCATAATGCCATCTCAACTTGTCAGGCACATTGAAATTGGCCAAAGGAATTTGCAAAATGAACTTCGCATCTTCCTCATTAAACAAATTAGTGATCAAGTCTGTGTTCCACATCCCATTCTGACTAAATAAATCCCTAACTTTGGCTTCAGAATTAACATCTGAACTATGGAAAACTTTGAAAGACTTCTCCTTAGGGATCCATTTGTCAGCAACTATATTAATACTTTCACCATCACCCACCCTCTCCATCTTGTGTCAGCATTTAGAATAGCTTTACCCCAGCAAATGCTCTTCTAGGTGTAAGATGCTGATCTAGGGCAGCCAGACTCCAGAAATGAGCCATGTTTATAATACCTCCATTTGTACATTTTGGCTACCAAGCTATCCGGTTTAGACATAATCCTCCAATCTTGTTTAGCAAGGAGGCTTCTGTTAAAACACTCAAAATCTTTGAAACCCATCCCACCATCACACTTAGGCTTAGTTAACACACTCCACTTAGCCCAATGAATCTTCCTCACATTCTCCTTGCTTCCCCACCAAAATTTGTTACACAGGTTCTCTATTTTTTTGATCGGGGCTTTAGGAAATCTGAAGTTGCTCATGTAGTATGTTGGAATAGACTGAATAACTGCTTTAAGCATGACTTCCTTACCCCCTGCTGAGAACAGACTCTCCTTCCACCCTCTAAGTTTATTCCAGATCCTAGCTTTAATGGAACTAAAGCTCTCCCCTTTCCTTCTCCCCACTGCAGAGGGAAGACCAAGATATTTTTCATGACAACTGACGAAGGGCATCTGCATGAGTTGTTGAATAGAATTCTGAACATCTACCCCTGTTCCTCCCCCAAAGCTGATAGCAGATTTATCATAATTGATTACCTGCCCTGAGGCTTTGCCGTAGATCTCCAAGATATTTTTAATGATTCTACATTCTTGCAAATTAGTTAAACAATTAAAATAGTCAATCTAAAGTTTTTAATAAAATAAACTATTTCAAATTAACTATTATTTTAAATCTTATTTGATAATTTGACGAGTCACACTACGAGCCACGTGTGAAACACGTAAAGCGACACTAGTAATTAGATAAGCATATATATGCCATTTATAATCAAATTTAACAAACATATAAAATGTCTAATTTAAACTTTGAAATAAAATAATTAGAAATGGAATATATATCATTTCATAATTTTAATTTAATTTGTTTTTAATTGTGTAATTTGATTCATTTAAAATTAAATATAAATTAGACTAAATTTATATAAAAATTCAAAAGTGAAATTAATACTGATTCAATTCCAATAAAAATTAAAATGATTAATATTTATAAATTCTATATATTTAAAATATAAATTTAAAAATTTAGTTTTGTAATTATCATAAAATGATATGGCATAAATAAATGATAAAAATATACAAAATTCGTGATTAAATTGCAAAAAGATATAAAATAAATAGTAATTTATATATATTGTTTGTGGGAAGGCAAGTAGTTGAAGATTACGATTAAAATATTGTTTTAATTTTTGTAATTTTTAACTAAATTTTCTAATATGAATAAATAAATTTTACAAGAATAATTTATTCAAAAACAAAATATAAAAAATAAACATTAATTATAAAAATATGTAATCTAAAATGAATGAGAGATTTGAATGAAAATAGATGATAGAATAGGGCATGGGGAGTGTTGAATTTAAATGACTAAACTCTTCATGTCCATCTTCAAGGTACAGTGGGCATGCCTAGGGAACTTAAACTTTCTTGTTCGAGTACCTGCTCCTTGTAATTCATTCATCTTGTACCTGCTCCAAAATCTACCATCGTGAGAGGTAATGTTTCCTTTAATGGCTATGCAGCCTTCTTCTTCTTCATTCAATCAGCAGAGGTACATTTTTGTTTTGTTTTTGATAAAAATGCAGCAGAGGTTTTGTTAATTATGCATCCATGCATTATATATAAGTGACAGTTGTAGGAGTATATACTGATTAATTGAAGAAGATGGGAGGATTTTGCACCAACTTTTGCATGCTTATTATGCTTGTGCTGCTCATTTGCAGGATATCAGTTCCACAGGCTACACTTGCTGCGGATGAAGGTAACATTCTATGAGACTAGTTTAACAAATTTATATGAGAGTGAAATGAGTTTTGTTATGCAGTCCGTGAAATAGCTGGACAGCTGAGAAAAAATGACAGTGTTGACCCCTGCAGCAATCGCTCAAGCTGGAAGCCTGCAGATACGTCATTGTACAATAACACTTTGATATGCCATGTTCAGGAAATGTACACTTGCTTAACTCTTTGGTAATATATCTTCAGTTTGCGATTGAATAATGATATATTAGTTGTTTTTTCCTTCTTGCAAGATCTCTCAAAGGGCAAGATCTTGCTGGCGTGCTTCCACCAGCAATTGTGAAGCTACCTTATCTTCAAAAACTGTAAGTGCTTCATCCATTACAACAACAATTGTACCATATATCTCCACTTCAATTGAAATATCTTTCCATCTTTGCAGCGATCTGACTCGCAACTTCCTCAGCCTGCTGAATGGGCTTCTTCCAAGCTACAATATGTGTATTTAGTTTTCAACCAGATACAAATACTCACTTTTACCACTCACTGATATCTAATCCACTCAACTGCAGGTCTCTTTTGGCGAACCGCTTAACCGGAAATATCCCACGTTACTTGGGAGAAATGACTTCTCTTACTTACTTGTATTGCATGCTCTCTCCTTTCCTATCTTTAATTTCAATCTTAAAATGTCTTCAATGTGACCATCTTATGGAAATTGATTATTTGTTCAGGAGCCTTGAAAACAATTTCTTTTATGGATTTGTTCCCCATGAGCTTGGACACTTGGTTAATTTGGAGAATTTGTTAGTTTCTCTTTCCCTGCTTGTAAACTGGATTTGATTACCTCCTGAAAAATGTTTATTTAACATTGATCTTGTGTTTTTTTTAAGGACTCTTAGCGCCAACAACAATCTTACCGGACACTTGCCTCTTACTCTCTCGAAACTGACCAAATTAAAAGAGTTGTAAGCCCTTATAACATTTTTTAGTTTCTGTGTACAGATATCTTTTACTGCTACATAAGTTTTATTTTATTTTTGTGATGGTCATTTGCAGTAAGATTAGCAGCAACAACTTCAATGGAAAAATTCCCAGTTTTTTTCAAAGCTGGAAGAATCTTCAGATACTGTATACTCCATCTTCTAATATAAATTACTATTTAGTTCCTATCATGGAGGGGCATAATGAATGATGAATCATTTTTGAATGGCATGGAGCAGAGAGATTCAAGCTAGTGGCTTTGAAGGGCCTATTCCTTCTACAATCTTTGCTTTAAACAACTTAACTGAAGTGTGAGTTAACTACTCTACTCTTGAAGACTTATGTTATTGAAAATTTGAAAAGAATTGCAATTCTGTTAATAATGTCAGTGTCTAAATCATGCAGAAGGATTAGTGACTTGTATGGGGAAGGTTCAACATTTCCAAAATTAGACAACTTGACAAAACTTCAAAGGCTGTAAGTCATTATTAACATTTGTGGGTGCTTCAACTTCAGAATTTTCTCAACACAAGTAACTTAGTTTCTACCAAAATTTATGTTGCAGGATGTTGAGGAACTGTAATATATCTGGATTTATCGGACCTCTAGATGCAATCCAGGATCTGAAAATTTTGTAATCCAATGCATCCTTACTTTACAATTCATTAGTTCCATTACTTCCACACGTGACATGGTAGTTGGAGTCTTGAGATAGATGGAGCTCTGCACCCTTTCGATTCCAGTTTACTAATTATTTTCACGTGGACAGATTTTAATTCAAGCTTTCAGCTAGCATGATTAAAAAGTGTTTTTGCCATGCAGAGATCTCAGTTTCAACAGGTTGGAAATTAATTCAACAGATCTTGAAGTTCTTGCTCATGCAAGATTGGACTATTTGTAAGTATTCTAGCATCTCAAAGACAAGCAGAGCATAATTTTTTTCTACTATGATTTTCTTCTTTTCCTTGTTTACTCATTTGCCTCGTGAATAGGTACCTGACAAGCAACTTACTCTTTGGACCCATTCCGGACTGGCTCAAGGATGCTGATACTCGTGTGTATGTTCTTGCATTTTGTCTGTTTCAACCTAGGAAAAATTCTACTATTATGATTCTTCAATACATTTGTTCTTTTGTTATGCATCATGCATCATCGAGAAATCTAAGCTTGCAAACCTATCCGTGAGTGAATTTCTGTTTTGCAGGAAGGCTCGCCTCTTTAAATCATCTCATTTTACTAACGCTTACACCATGCTTCTTACCTTAAACTGCTAAAAAAATATGGAGATGTTCCTACATTGTTGTCATTTCTTAGCTCTTTTAATCAGTAAACCGACAAGCAATTGGCTTGGTGGTTCCAGTAACTCATAATCATAGTTGTTAAAGCGCTAGGCGCACCTAAAGCGCAAAGGGCCTCAAATAGCCCGAGGCGCTAGGCGCAAAAAAAGCGCACGCCCGAGTGAATCTAGGCGCATATACGTAAAAAAGTTAAATACCTATTATAGATATATAAAAGCTTGCTCAGATGACATGATTCTTTGTCCATGACCTTGATTCTTATTTTAATGTGATAAAAAACAAGATCATCGATCAAGATAGAGGAGTCTTGAGCATAATAGTTTTTAAGTGCAATATTTTCATATTTGTAAGGCTTCTGTTTTCATTAATTGTTTTATTTATATTTGATTTTTTAAAAGCTCAAAGTCCAAAGCCCAAAACTTTAACAAATACAAAAAAATAGGGTTTCCAACAATGTCTCTTGCCTGGAAAAAGCGCACTTCATGCCTTAAGCGCACCCGAAGCGCACCCAGGCGCACCACCCTCGCCTAGCGCTTTTCTAGCGCCTAGGCACGCCTGAGGCGCGCTTTTGATAACTATGCTCATAATAGTACTCAAGTACAAGTCATTCTCTGGAATCAGATCCCCCCAAGCTATCGAATGTCTAATGGCTGATAAATTGTTTCCGTTTATGTTGTTGTAGTAAGAGTAAAAAGTGAAAAGTAAAAATACTTAACCGCTCCAGAAAGTTATGGCTAGGTTTGGGATAAAGTCCGATAAATAACTGTCGGATGAAATATGTAACTCTAACAAGTTCTTTTTTTACCTCTTCTTCTTACCAAAAGGAGGTTAAAGATCTTGTGCACTGCAGCTTTATCTGAACATGATGAAGTAGTTGCCAGTTGCATAATTATGAACAAAGGATCACTTTACCCCCCGAACTTGGCACAAAGTATCAAAAACGTCCAAATTGAGAAAACCGGATCACTTTTACCCTGAACTTGGCAAAACCGGTTCAAAAACCCCCTTTATGCTGACGTGGCACTTAATTGGAGAGTGAGATTTATAAAATCATAATTAACTCTAATTAATCACAATTAAAAACTAATTAATTCTATTTAAATTTTCAGGGATCTTTTTGAACTTTTTCAAAAAAGTTTGAATTTTTCTTTTCTTTTCTTTAACAGGTTGGCCGGAAAAATTTCCGGCCAACCTGTTGAAGAAAAACAGACCCGCCGGTGGAACAGACCCACCGGCGGGTCTGTTTCATTAGCCATCTGGGTTCGCCGGCGAACCCAGATGCGTTTTGCATCTGGGTTCGCCGGCGAACCCAGATGAGTTTTCATCTGGGTTCGCCGGCGAACCCAGATGAGTTTTCATCTGGGTTCGCCGGCGAACCCAGATGAGTTTTCATCTGGGTTCGCCAGATCGGCGAACCCAGATGCAAAACGCATCTGGGTTCGCCGAACCCAGATGCAAAACGCATCTGGGTTCGCCTCAGGCGAACCCAGATGAGTTTTCATCTGGGTTCCGACGAACCCAGATGACGGATGATGGGTTTGCCTGAGGCAAACCCATCGAGGAGGAGCTGCTGCTCCTCACCGGAGCAGCAGCTCCTTAAAAAAAAAAATTAATTTTTTTATTAAAAATAATAAAATATATATTTAAAAAAATTTAATTATTTTTGTAAAATATATAAAATGGTCCTCTTTATTTTTAACTAATATCAATTCGATTTGTAAAGTTTTAAAATAAAAAAGATTCATTTGTTTTTTTTTAATATTTAGGTATTAATTTAAAATGAATTAATAAAAATTAGGATCTTTTGAAACCTTTTGCCATTAAAAACCATCTAGAAAAATAAAACCACTATCAAAAACCAGAGAGTGATTCTCACTCTCTTAGGTGAGAGTGGGGAGGGGTGTTTTTGTACCAAATTTGACAAGTTCAGGGTAAAAGTGATCCTGTTTTGCTAATTTGGACGTTTTTGATACTTTGTGCCAAGTTCGGGGGGTAAAGTGATCCTTTGTTCGCATAATTATTATCTATTTTGCATTAATAAAACTAGTAACATTTGGACTACATCATGTTGAAAGGTGTTTGATGTTTTTGTGCAGTGAAATAGACCTTTCCTACAATGATTTTACTGAAAGCTCATTGCCACCTACATGCCGAGATACGCTGTAAGAACAAAAAAATCTCATTTAATTACCTTCACTTAAGTTTGAAGATCTTATTTTTAGTTTCTGCATTTGAACCTTACCTTTTGCTTGATCCGTCAGAAATTTGTTCAAAAGCACTTCCGGAGTGAATGAATCGTAAGTCGCCGCTTCACTGAGCTGTTATGTTAAAAGTTAGTTTCCTTTGCTTCTTCTCATCTTCAATAACATCAGCTGATAAAATTTTCTTCTACCACTTCTTTTCAGAAAACCTATCGGGTGTCTAAACAACTTGGCTTGTTCAAAAGGTAGTTATACTTTGCATAAGAATACATGATACATGCTTTGATTAACTGTGAGGACAAACGGACCTGTTGAGGAAAACAATCATGCTTTTTTCATAATTTTGTTCATGTAGCTGCTTATGTTATGTTTTATAATGTATGCTAGTATTAATGTTGCAATCTATTTATAGACAGGTATTCGGTGCATATAAATTGCGGTGGAGGAGGAACAGTCATTGGAAGCATCAGCTATGATGCAGATGAAGAATCAGGAGGTCCAGCAAAATATATTCACAACAAGGAGACTTGGGAAATTAGTACCACAGGACATTTCTGGGGAAAAAAAAGATCCGATAAAGACTATATAGCAAAAACTTTATCCACCCTTAGGATGAGCAATTCTCAGTTGTACACAAGTGCACGTGCATCTCCTCTATCCCTTACGTACTATGTGCGTTGTTTAGGAAATGGGAATTACACTGTGAAGCTTCATTTCGCAGAGATAATAATCAGGGATAATAGCTCATTCTACAGTCTTGGAAGACGGATTTTTGACGTCTATATCCAGGTAACTAGTTTTGTTTTATGTGGTTTATATCTTTTAAAGAAGACGGTTTGATTGAATTTGCGTGCTGTAGGAGAAACGTGTGTTGAAAGATTTCAATATAGTGAATGAAGCACGAGGGGTAGATAAGGTGGTCATCAAGGATTTTAAAGCATCGGTGAAGGATGGAACTATAGAGATTCGTTTTCAATGGACCGGGAAAGGAACAACCGCTGTTCCTAGCAGAGGAACCTACGGTCCTATCATATCTGCGATTGATGTGGAATCTGGCAAGTTGTTAGAATCTCTTCTATTTGAGCATTAATGTTATTGTAGAATGACAAGTTTAACGTAGACTTACTTGCAATGCAACCTGACGTTTGTCTTTTTCTAATTTTCCGTAGACTTCAAACCTCCTGAATCTGGTAGAGGCATCTGGAAGAAATTGATTGTGGCTGGAGCTGTAGTTTTGCCAGTGTTTCTCATTCTTATTACCGTGTGCATTATTTGGTGGAAAGCTCACAAAAGGGATGTAAAAGATCAAGGTACCACCTAATGTAATCTAAATGAATGAATGCGAAACTTCATTTGCGATCAGATATCATGAGAAGAGATTAATTCAGGACATTTAATTGCCTTATATATTTATCTTGAAAATAGATGATATTTCTTGATTATCTGCTTATTTTAAAAGCAAGAATTGAATAGTCTTCCAAATCCTCTTTTTTTTTATGGCAAAACAAAATGCATGAATAAAAACCACTATAACCTGTTAAAACTGTAAGTTTTTTGCCATTTCATTTTCGCCTTCAGGTAACTTCAAAAAACACGTCGAGAAGCATTAGTAGCAACGTAAAGTATATTCATCATCTCCATTTTGTTTACTGTTTCTTTTGATTATATTGCCAGGAAAATAATTGAGTAGTGAGCAAGTTTAGTGTTTTACTATGCAAAGTTTAGATATTTCAATGCAAATTGACTTTCTCAACTTCCTAAAGTTTTTTCTATTGAATCCTTATCATTGTTACTTCAACAGAACTACTGGGTTTAGACTCGCAAATTGGTGTTTTCACCTTCAAACAAATTCAAACTGCCACAAACAACTTTGATCCAGCAAACAAGATTGGACAAGGTGGTTTTGGAGCAGTGTACAAGGTATAGTTCCATTTTATTTTTTCTAAAGAACTGAGAGTACCATTTTTATTCTCTTTTTGTTATTTTCTATGCAAGTAAAGGGTCAGTTGGAACTACACTGTTTACATTTTGTTCTTGCTGCAGGGAACTCTATCAGATGGCACTATTGTTGCCGTAAAGCAACTCTCTTCGAGGTCAAAGCAGGGAAATCGAGAATTTTTGAATGAAGTAGGCATGATTTCTGCTTTGCAGCACCCAAATGTTGTTAGATTGTATGGATGTTGTGTTGAAAAGAATCAATTGTTGTTGGTTTACGAGTACATGGAAAACAATAGCCTAGAAGTTAATTTGTTTGGTAAGCTTATACTGCTCACTTCTCTAATTTCGTACCTATACAACTTGATCGAGAAACTAAATCGGTTACTTGTAAATGTTGGTTTCAGAGGAGGAAAACAAGTTGAAATTGGACTGGCCAATGAGGGAAAGGATTTGTATTGGCATAGCAAAAGGTCTTGCTTTCCTCCATGAGGAATCTGCAATAAAAATTGTTCATAGAGACATTAAAGCTGCAAATATTCTGCTTGATAAGGATTTGAATCCTAAGATCTCCGATTTCGGTTTGGCCAAGCTTGATGAAGAGGACAACACTCACATAAGCACCAGAGTTGCCGGAACCATGTGAGTGATCGTTTCTTTTCAAACTTTTCCATTTTCATATTGTTTACACCGGCCCAAATAATTATTGGATAGGAGCTTCATGTGGGCTTACAAGGGATTCGGGCCCAACGAAAAGTCTTTTACTTATTGCTTTTTCTGTTTTATAGGAATTTGTAACTCATTAGGAGTATTTTATCTTTTAGAATTTTAGTCCTAGTTGAATTAGGAGTCTTAGTTATAAGGAGCTATAAATAGCTCAGAGCTTCATTATTTTTGTATCAACAAATCAATCAATCAAAAACCAAGCCCAGTGCTTTTTATCCCGCAATCTCCGGATTGTTTTAATTTAGGAGTAGTTTTCGGTATTAATCTCGCCTGAGTCCGTGACTCCCAGATTATTATCTTTAGATCACGTGGTTAAGTGTCTTTAACCAAACAAGCCCTGTGAATATCTGCATAGGTTCGTTAAAGTATCAAACCTCAAACCGATCCCGATTATAAATTCAAAGATTCGAGTCCGGAATATTTCCAGGCGAACATCTTTTGGCGACTCCACTGGGGACACAGTTTATGGTTAGCACAAAAACGGACTTTAAAGACGATTCCAGGCACGCTCGGTCTATACGCCGACAACAACGGAAGGAAGGTGACATAGTAGACGAATCAGATTCGGATAGAGCAGAAGCCATGGCCAAGGACAAACAGGTGAACCAATCAAGCAAGGCGCCGAATACAACGGACGCCGAGGGGAACCTACCTAAGGACAAGGTCGACGACGCGACCGATGACATGATAGACTACTCACGCCAGCTTCCTCCCTCTCGCCCTTCTTTATCACAGGCCGACTTCTCGGCCATGAGGGGCGAAATAGCGCAAGAGAACAAGCAAATGTTCGACGGTGCTATGCATCAGATGTCCGAAGTGATGAGGAACATCATGGCCGACCAAACGTCGGTCCAGAGGCAGATCCAAGGGAACTTAGATGGCCTCAACAAGGCAATGGAGAACCTAGGGCGATTATTCTCTGGGCAATCCGCGGCCGATCAAGGGTACAGAAGGGCCGAACAGAACCAGACACCGAGCCGTTTTGGTCAACCAGGTGGTTCGGCCGAACAACAACCCAACAAGATGGGGTATACATATGGTTCCGTTAAGCTCTTAACAAGGAACGAGGCCGAGTTCTCAGGAAGGGCCGATCATCCGGGAGCAAGCTCGTCCAACCCACAAGGCGAGGCTAGACCACAAGGGGAAGCTACTGGAGCCAACACCCAGGAGCCCAACACGGGCGAACGATTGTACTCCGAGAGAGGCGATCCAAGTATATACAATCAAGGGCAACTCGTGGACATGCTAGAAAGGCTCGGGGTGGACCTTCGACCTATGCCTCGACCATCGTACATGAAACCGTATCCAGACTGGATCGACAAGTTATATCCTTTCCCAAGGGGGTATAAAGTGCCAGAGTTCAGCTTGTTTTCGGGCGAGGAGAAGGGCCAATCGACGGTTGAACATGTCGCCCGGTTTTCAGCCCAATGCGGCGAAGCAGCCGCTCACGATTTCTGGAAGCTCCGGCTTTTCGCCAGCTCTTTGACGAAAATGGCGTTCACGTGGTACTCTAGATTGTCGCCCAATTCGGTGGACACATGGAAGGATCTCGAAATCCTCTTCCATGAAGAGTTTTACAGAGCACCACCTGATGTCACCCTAGCTGACCTCGCCCGAATCTCACAGCTACCGAGTGAGTCGGCAGAGAAGTATATTGGCCGATTTAGAAATCTCAGGACTAGGTGCTCCACTAAAATGTCAGAGGCCGATTGCGTACCTATGGTGGTAAGAGGGATGAGTTTCGCCATGAGGGAACACTTTGAGGGCCACAGGTTTCGTGACTTGTTCGAGCTAACGAACAGGGTGACGAGCTACGAAAGACTCCTCCAGGAAAAAGAACAGAGGAGAGGCGCATCTAAAGGGACCTATTACAAAGACCAGCTTGACGTGGCCTTGGTGTCCGATAACGAGGATAGTGGTTCCGAGGATGAAGTCAACATGACCGAATTTTTAGGAACGAAACCCCTGGAATGTTCGGCCTTGCGAAAGCCTGGCTTTGTTAAAAGGAATAAGACCGCGGTGGTACAAAAAGAGTATTCATTCGACTTGACTAAGGCCGACGACATATTCGATGCCCTGTTGAAGGATGGGCAGATTGCCCTAAGCGAAGGTCATACGATTCCACCGTCGGAAGAGCTAGTCGGAAAGGATTACTGCAAGTACCATAATTCCTGGAGGCACAGTACGAACAACTGCGTAAACTTCAGAAATGTGGTTCAGAAGGCGATTAACGAAGGGAAACTTTTGTTCCCAACAAAGAAAGAGGCCGATGCCAAATACGTGTCTATTAACACAGTTCGGCCTCACTTTGATAGCTACCTGGAGCAAGGGCAGATACGGAGCAAGTGGAATCCAAGAAGACCCAAGCCGAGAGTAGAGACCGATGGTTCTAAGTGGCGAGGAGAAAAAAGGCAACCTCAACAACAGAAGAGGAAGCGGTATAACTCGCCTACTGCAGATATGACGTGCCCATCATGCAGTACGTGTTTTAAAGTCAAGGGAAGCGATAACACGAGGAAGCATCCCAAAACCTTTAAACCAAAATCGCCCACAGAACAGTGGCAGAGGCATGAGCCACAAAGGAGGCCTGCCACTAATGTATTCAAGAGGATATTTCGGCCAACGGAGGAGACCCCTCGTATGACGAAAACCCAGAAGAGGCGAATGCAAAGACTGCGACAGGAGTCACGGGCGAATCACGGGGCAGATTCGGCTCCCAGGGAGCAGCACGGGAGTAGGCCAATAACCGAGAGACTGGGGGCAAGGAACCAGGCCGACGCGGACACCAAATCGCCTGATAGGCGAAATGCCAAGGTAAGGAAGGTATGGATACCGAAGATCGAAAAACAAGCGGCCGATGTATCTGCTGCGGCAGTAGTTCACAAGGATGATGAAAATTCCAACGGCCGATCGTCCTACAAGGACGTACTGGTATCGCACCACGATGGCCAGCTTAAAGCAAGATTGCCCAGAGACCGCGAGGTCGTCGTTTCGCACAAGAAAGGCATGTTGAAAGCCTGGGTCCCGGTGGTAAGGGACGAATACGGAGTGAAAGTGGTTACGCTTCCCAACTCATACAAAAGTAAACCAGGACAGAAGGCAACGTTGGAAGGCGATGTAATCGTACCAGAAGGAGATAGCGCCGATAATACCGCGGTAGTATCCCTCAGTAAACCTCCAACAAGGATGACCAGACATATTCGGCCGCTATACATCAAGGCCGATCTAAACGGGGTGTCGATTAACAGAGTCCTCATCGATAACGGGGCTGGCGTCAACATACTACCGGCGAAAATGCTCAAAAAATTGGGCATAACGCGGGATCAGCTTGACCCGACCGACGTTTACATGACTGACTTCGCGGGGGGCGAGACGCCGGCTGAGGGGTACATTACCCTCAGAATTAAGGTAGGGCGAGTAGAAACCGAAGAAGGGTTTTTCGTGGTCAACGCCCGGAGCAATTACAACATTTTGCTCGGCCGCGATTGGATACACTCCAACATGTGTATACCCTCAACTATGCATCAGATGCTCTTCATATGGCGAGATGACGGCGAAGCCGAAGTTGTACAGGGTGACCCCAACCCCTTCGGCGAGGACCATAACGTACTCGAAGCACGTTTGTACGATGAAGAGGTGCGCAACATACAATCCCTTAGTTCGAAAGGAGAAACGAGCGTTCCTCGCTTGCTTGTTAACTCGGATCGGCCGGTATCAGTGACCCTCGGGGGCAAAGGCCGATCCACCATCCTCAAAGATTCAAAATGATAGCACGACATAAAGAATTAAGGGAGAAGATTAGACAGTTAACCTCGCTGTATGATATTGATTCGGCCGAATGCATCTATGAGGACCAGGAGCAGGACCCAACAGGATCGCTGCGGATCGGGGACATACGATTGGCAACCGGGAAGTTAGAAGATGATCCCGCCCAAGTACAGGACGATCTCCTCGAAATCAATCTGGGGACAGATGAATCGCCCAAACCCATATACATCAACGCAGGACTGGACGAAGGATTCAGAGAGCAACTGATCGCCTTACTCATTGAGTTCCGCGATTGTTTTGCCTGGTCGTACGAAGAAATGCCGGGCCTTGATCCTGACATTGCCGAACATAAGCTTCCATTAAAGAGCGGATTTCGGCCATTTCGGCAACCTCCCCGGCGAATGTCCAGGGAAGTGGATACTCTCATACAAGATGAGATTAAGCGGCTGGAAGATGCCAAGTTTATTCGGGAAGCCCAATACACCGAATGGCTCTCTAACATCGTACCAGTAATGAAGAAAAACGGGAAGCTACGAGTATGCGTTGATTTTCGAAACCTAAACCTGGCCACGCCCAAGGACGAATACCCGATGCCGGTGGCCGATATGCTGATTGACAGGGCAGCCGGACACACAATACTCAGTTTCCTCGACGCTCACTCTGGGTACAACCAAGTTCCAATCAGCAAAGAGGACATCTCCAAAACGGCTTTTAGATGCCCCGGGCCGATCGGGGCGTACGAGTGGGTCGTGATGCCCTTTGGCTTGAAAAACGCAGGGGCAACATATCAGAGGGCGATGAACAAGATGTTCAGAGGCCTTGAATGCCTTGAGGTCTACATCGACGACGTCGTAATCAAATCAAACACCGGCGAAGTTCATTTGGCCGATCTCCGGAAAGGTTTCGAGCGTATACGACGTAATGGGTTAAAAATGAATCCTCTAAAATGCGCGTTCGGCGTGTCGGCTGGAAACTTCTTGGGTTTCTTGGTTCACCAGCGGGGAGTAGAAATAGATAAGAACAAAGCCAAGGCGATTATCAATGCTGAACCACCCAAAACCAAGAAGCAGCTCCAGAGGCTCATCGGTCAAATCAATTTTTTAAGAAGATTCATAGCAAACACAGCAGGCCGACTTCGCAGCTGGAGTGTTTTGCTGAGGGGAAGAGAGACCGATGAATGGATATGGACGGACGAGCAACAGAGGGTGTTTGACGATTTGAAAGGATACTTGGCGAAACCTCCGGTAATGACCCCTCCAAAGCCGAATAAGCCGTTGTTGCTATACCTATCGGCTGCACACGAATCCCTAGGATGTATGCTCGCCCAAGAGGACGATGGGGTCGAGAGAGCAGTCTACTACTTAAGCCGAGGATTGACGGACACAGAGATTCGCTATACCGACATAGAGAAAATGTGTCTATGCTTGTACTTCACATGCTGCAAGCTGCGATACTATATGTTGCCGGTCGTAGTGTATGTATTATCCCAGACCGACATCATTAAGTATATCTTATCAAAGCCATACCTGAGAAATCGGATTGGAAAATGGGCGATTGCAATGTCCGAATTCACATTGGTGTACGTTCCTCAAAGAGCAGTAAAAGGACAAGTATTGGCAGACTTCTTGGCCGATCACCCTGGTATTACCCTCAAGGAAGAGACACCTGGTCAAGTAGACATCACGTCCTTCGACATCGCCGTGTGGGAAATGTGGTTCGACGGATCCAGGACAAGCCAGGGGGCAGGCGCGGGAGTACACATCGTCACACCCTTGGGGGCATCCTACCAGCTATCATTCAGACTCCAGTTCGAATGCACCAACAATCAAGCAGAATATGAGGCCCTCATATTCGGTTTTGAGATTTTGGCCGAGCTAGGGGCACGGGCGATCAGTGTAAAAGGAGATTCTTTACTAGTCATTAAACAAGTAACAGGAGAATTTAAATGCGAGTCCGAGCTATTGGTGAGGTATTGCAACAAGGCGAAACACCTGATCGAAGGATTCCAAGACACGAGAATAGAATACACAGAGAGGGCCGACAACGGCGTTGCAAACGACCTAGCTCAGCACGGTAGCGGTTACAAGGTAAACCGAGAATTCGACGCCATAGAGAGGGAAACACCGAACCTCCACACCGGGGCCATCACGATCGACGAAAGACAGTTCTCGGTTTACCAGCTGGACGTCACCCAAGATTGGAGGGACGAGCTCCTGAAGTGGTTCGAAAAACCAGACGCCACAAATAGGAGGTTGAGGACTTTAGCCCTTAATTACGTGGTCTTAGCCGGCGAGTTATATAAGAAGGGCTTTGAAGGGCTACTATTCAGATGCATCGGTCCGAAAGAGGCGATGCTTGCCATGGCCGAAGTACACGAAGGTATAGCAGGCGCCCACCAGGCGGGCCCCAGAATGAGGTGGCTCATCCATAAATACGGCTTTTATTGGCCGAAAATGGAACAAGATTGCATAAGATATGCCAAAGGATGCGAAGCCTGTCAGAAATTCGGCCCAATACAACACGTCCCGGCCGAAGATCTGCACTCCATCATCAAGCCTTGGCCATTCAGAGGATGGGCGGTCGACCTGATAGGGAAAGTATACCCCGGCTCGTCTGACGGTCATACTTTTGTGATTATCGCCACTTGTTACTTCACCAAGTGGGTCGAGGCTAAACCTTTGAAGTCGCCGACACAAGAAGCGGTGATCAAGTTCTTCAAAGAATACATCGTCCACCGACATGGCTTGCCCGAGTCTATAACCACAGATCAAGGGACGATGTTCACAGGAAGCGATATAAGTTGGTGGGCTTCCCAAATGAAGATAAAGATGTTACACTCAACACCGTACTACGCCCAGGCCAACGGACAGGCCGAAGCCACGAACAAAGCCATCAAGCTCATAGTTCAAAAGATGATTGAAGAAAACCCAAGGCAATGGCATGTGTTTCTATCAGAAGCTGTTTGGGCGAATAGAACCAGTCAGAAGTCGGCTACTGGAACCTCGCCTTTTAGACTGGTCTATGGTTACGATGCGATGTTGCCAATGGAGCTAACCGTCACGTCTACTCGCCGCAGATACCAATGCGAATTGTCCAAAGAAGATTACTTCGACAAGATGGTAATAGATTCTCTAGACCTGGACGAAGAACGTTTAACGGCGTTAGACCACTTAGAAGCACAGAAAAGAAGGGTCGAGAGAGCTTACAACAAGCGGGTAAAACGGAAAGCTTTTACCATAGGCGATATAGTATGGAAAGCAATCTTGCCTATCGGCCACAAAGACACTCGGCTTGGCAAATGGAGCCCGAACTGGGAAGGTCCCTTTATCGTGGTCAACAAGTTAACAGGCGGTGCTTATCTGTTGGCAGATGTTGATGGGGAAGAACACGATAGGGCGATCAACGGTCAGTTCCTGAAAAAGTACGTTCCAAGCTGTTGGGAGGGCGTAGACCGTCGGTTATTCGGAGCCGACGAAGAGTAATGCTGTTGGTACTTTCCCGCCGAGTATCCTGAAATGTTACGGAATACACGGCGATTATGAGATAACGCCGATCGTTTGTTAATGCCCTTAAACGTTTTCGGCGTTTCACATTCGTTGAGTTTTTTTCAACGGGTTCTCCGTTTTTTCTCAACATGTTGTACTTTATCTTTTTTATAAATGAGCATTATTTCGTATCGGATCAATTACGGACCGATGATATAAAAATAATCAGACCTGAAAGCAATGCAAGGTGTAAATAACGAAAAATTTCGGCTCTCTGGCCGAATAAACATTAACGAAAAGTAATGCTCACTAATAAGATACGGCCCCAGGCCGATCAAAACATAGTGCGATTCAAAGTATTACAAAAGATGACAAATACGGACATTGTTTTGAACTTAAAAATGACTACAGAACTAAAAATGGCTAAAAATATCGCCAAGTTCACTACGAACAGTGTTAAAAGACTTCCGGGCTTCATCCACCTTTGGCTTCATCTTGACAAGGCTGTGTTTCAGCTCATTCCGGTTCTTCTTCACGCCGACCCCCTCAAGAAGGCTTTTATCCATGGCAGTTTCAAGTTCGCCGATGCCTTTCTCTTCAGCCTCCAGCTCGAGTTTCAGGGCTGAGATTTTGTCATTTAACTCCTTGGCGTGGTCCCTGCGAGCAGCCAGGGTCGAAACAGATGCTTTCACGGAAGCCTTGAGCGTTTCCAGCTTCTCCTTTGCTTCGGCCTCCTGAAGGATCAGTTGGTCATGATCCGTCTGGATCTGCGTCGCCTCATCATAAATCTTTTGAAATGCGGGTAGCGATGCAGACAGTCGGACCATGGCACTACGAGCTTTCTCGTCCAAAATCTCTGGAGGGGCATCGGCCAGGGCAGTCGCCGCTCTCTTAAGACGACCAAAGTCTTCAACAGATTTGAAGATGGCCACACCTTGGGCCTTCAAAGAGCCGACGACGTCTAGATGATCGCCCCACACCTCAGAAGGACCGCTGGCCACTTCGGCCTGTTGCTCTACCTCTGGTACGGGCATCTCTTCTTCCTCACTGTCAGAGTTGAGGAAGGCCGCCGCTTTTGCTGCCAGATCATCAGGCTTCGCCGAGACATCATCTGGTATCTGCCATGTTCGGCCGCAATAAAAAATTAGCTGATAGGGGCATCGTTAAGGCAATAATAAACAAAAATAAGATACCTTAGTCTTGGCAGCAAGGCGAGCCGGGAGGTTCACCAGGTCCGAACCAAGTGGCGAATGCAGAGTAGGAAGTGGAGAAAAGTTAAGCATCTGCGACACCGTCGGGGCAACTTCTGACGATGTTTTTTGGGAAGAGCGATTCCCCGTTAAGGAAATGCCTTCGTCGCCAGTACGATCGTCCCCCGTTTGGGTATCACCCCTTGAAGAGGAATGAGCGCTCCTGGAAGGGCGATTTATTTCAGGATCAGAAGGAGCGGGATCGAAAAGGCGAGATCCGGAGAGTTCAGCCCTCATTTTCTTAGCCTTGGGTTCTTTGGGCTCCTTCTTAGATGGTTTTTTACTTGCCGGACGCTTGCGCCGAGATTTCTTTGCTTCTGGCGGGTCTTCGCCATCTGTGTCGTAAACGTCCCCTTTCGCCCATTTCGGCACGCCAACTGGAAAACAGCAAGTTAGTATGAAATAAAGGAAAGTTTCAAAGACGAAATGATATCTTTGTTACCTGGTATTCTAGTGTAGCCATGTTTGACCAGTTCACTTATCGCCTCGACATCAGAGGGACATCTGATGCCAGTATAAGTGACCCCTTCGTTATTTATGATCGGTTTAGACTTTTTTACTCGTTTTTTAGGCAGTTTAATTGGATTAGGGGTGGACATGTTACATTTAGGAACTGGTGGACTCTTATATTTGAACTTTGGGCGAATATGGGCTAAGAAGAATTCGTAAGAATATGTTTTTTCATACTTATCTTTCCAAACTTTTTTCATCTTTTCGTTGAACTTAGTCCTAGCTATTCGTCTATGACGTTGCATCCTAAGGTTCATACCTGGCCGATCTAAAGGGTTGTATTTAAATTTGTAAAAACGTTCGAACCTAGAAATTTCAAAAAGATGGAATAGGTTACCTTCATATTTGGGACGTTTCGGTGCCTGCAAAAGAAACAGATCGGCATGAGTTGGGTTTCTTGATAAAGGAGGTAAAGAAAAATCATGAAGAGATAGGATTTCTTTTGGAGAGAGGTCGAAGCACGATTCTACAACTGAAGCCCACCAGCTATCAAATTCAGGGGTACACTTGGGTGAGGTGGAAGGGCGAGAGATTTCAGATATAGGGGGAAGGTATGCTCTATTAAGGCGAGTTATGAATTGTAAGTCAGCATAATTTTCTAAAGAAGGCCTGTAGGTCCCGCGATTATTGACGGAGATCAATAAAGGACAGGGAATTCCTTGGTTATATCCGAATTGCCGAGCCACATAGTTAGGGCAGTATGCCTCTATACTGCTGCGGTTATATTCCAGACCGGCGATCAAGTTCCTGCTCTTTAAAGAGCTACCCCAATATTGACCTCCAAGTCTCCGTTTAGGATCGGCCATAGCTTCTTCAGTGTCGTCACTATCCCAGCCGAGGTACAACCAAGAGGGAGGATACTTCAGAGTTAGGATGGGGCAAAAGAGCTCTGAGGTACGAACGGAGTTGGTGAACACTTCTAAAACGTCCAAAACGTGTGGGAGACGGGTGCCGGCAGCGATCAGTTGGTAGCCGCACAAATCGGCTTTAATGTGAGGGCCGATTTCGAAGAGTTCTAGAAAGTAAAGGGCGAGCCATAGTTGCAGGACCCACAGCGGACCACTGGGACACTGAAAAGTTCGTGTTTCGGCATGAGGGGCGATCTCATTTAGACTCCTATACAAGTGAGCCAGCATGAACTCGCCCAAATTACATTTTCGTCCTTCGGCCAGAGCTGCGGCGAGTGTGAAGCAGTCAGTTGTAACTCTGAAAGATGAAGTGCAGAGTACGAACTTCGCCACAAAGAAGGCCAGGAAGGCGATGTGCTCTTTGGCGTCTGGTTTGTAGTGTTCTTCGCCCATGAAAAGTTTGACGAAGGAACCATAACTCCGTTGGGCCTTTGATAGCTTGAAAGCGGGGATTTCGGCGTCCAAGTTGGGCGAGATCCGTTCGCCGATCACAGGGATGTTCAAGATGGCATCCAGGTCCAGGAGAGTGATGGTCATCATACCAAACTTGAAACAGAAGCAGTTGACAGCGGACGACCAGAAGAGGGAAGCCCCCATGATATAATGCTTCGCTATTGGTCTGCTCGCTTTACAGAGGCCGATCATGTCGTATATTCCAACATCTTTCCACAATTGGCCGAAGTGAGGTTTTAATCGGTTTACCCATTCTTGATAACCCTTGTGCTCTGTAGGCCAGTTTCTGAACATTGTGTTCACCCAAATGGAAGACTGGTGGGCGAGTGAGAATCGTGGTAGGACTTCTTCGTGAAAAGGGGTAGCAATTTCGCAGAGATGACTGGGCGAAACGAGTATTGGTCCGACACATTCTTTGTCGTTGTTAATTTTCACTATTACCTGAAGATCGGTGTTTGGAGCAGCGGCTTGGATTTCGTTCATCTTATCGGTCACTTGAGCGGCGATAGTGTCATTAGGAGCAGCCATTATAACTGCAGAATAGAATATCTCGGTTAGGCGAATGATCAAAAGGGGCGAATCAAAGATAAGAAAGGTTAGGACGAAAACTTACCAGAAGAGACTTGGTGAATTACTCGAGGTTGCTGAGGAGAGAGAAAGCTTGATAAATGCAGAGAGAGTAGGTAAGTGATGAAATGAAATGGTATTTTTGTTAAAAGGCCAAATCAGAGGAAGCCGAAGGGTCGTGGGACCAAAACGTGGCATCGTGGAGAACAGCTGGAGATGACGTGGCTTAAAGGGGGTACCGAAAGGTTTATAGATGCGCACCCCTTTAAATTTTTTCGAACGAATTGGGCCTCAGGGATGGGCCTGGAAGTGTCGAAGGAAGGAGTAAGTGAGGAACAAGCCCAAAAATAAATGTTTCAAGCTTGTTGGGGGCATTGTTTACACCGGCCCAAATAATTATTAGATAGGAGCTTCATGTGGGCTTACAAGGGATTCGGGCCCAACGAAAAGTCTTTTACTTATTGCTTTTTCTGTTTTATAGGAATTTGTAACTCATTAGGAGTATTTTATCTTTTAGAATTTTAGTCCTAGTTGAATTAGGAGTCTTAGTTATAAGGAGCTATAAATAGCTCAGAGCTTCATTATTTTTGTATCAACAAATCAATCAATCAAAAACCAAGCCCAGTGCTTTTTATCCCGCAATCTCCGGATTGTTTTAATTTAGGAGTAGTTTTCGGTATTAATCTCGCCTGAGTCCGTGACTCCCAGATTATTATCTTTAGATCACGTGGTTAAGTGTCTTTAACCAAACAAGCCCTGTGAATATCTGCATAGGTTCGTTAAAGTATCAAACCTCAAACCGATCCCGATTATAAATTCAAAGATTCAAGTCCGGAATATTTCCAGGCGAACACATATATTTTGTAAATCTATAGTTCCTTCGACTAATCATAACATGGTAAAGCAAAATGTAACTCGGTTATATTTTTGTTGTGCAGAGGATATATGGCACCCGAATATGCATTGTGGGGTCACTTAACGTACAAGGCAGATGTTTACAGCTTTGGCGTTGTTGCATTAGAAATTGTAGTTGGGAAAAGCAACATGAAGTATCGACCCGACGAAGATTTTGTTTGTCTCCTAGATTGGGTAACATTTCCGAATGCAACAAACATGAAATGTGAAAAGAGTTGAACATTTTTTTACATATTTGTTGGTTATTTTCTATGCAGGCTTTGGTTGTGCAACAGAGAGGAGACCTAGTGGAGCTAGTTGACCAAACACTGGGTTCCAACTTCAACAAGAAAGGAGCGGTTAGAATGATGAAAATAGCTTTGCTGTGCACGAATCCTTCGCCCTCGCTTAGGCCTACAATGTCGGAGGTAGTAAAAATGCTTGAAGGCGGAGCTCCTATTCCTGAATATGTAATGGGACCGAGCGTATATGGCGATGGGCTCGGGGCCTTACGAAACCAGTTCGATCATGACATAAATACTGATGAATTAAGGTCCAAGGCAAGCTCGAGTGAAATCACACCCTGTCAGGATTTCAACTAGGTTGAGGTCGGTTGCGCGAGTGAATTAAATTTTTATTTCAATTTGAGAATTTTGAGTGATTTTAATATTTGTTTGAATGTTTATTCTTGAATATTTATTTTGATATGAACAAACAATGCACAATATTATTAGGCCATAAATAAAACAGAGACAGCTTGAGGTAATGGACATGGATATACAGAGTTGATATTAGCAACCGGTGAAATTACAACAATAACTGCATCACCTTCTTGCATTTCAAGATTCAAAACACCAACTCAGGTAGCACTTGTTAAATGTGGAAATTTGGTGAGTATCTAGAATAGGGAATTTGAATGATGTTGAAAACTGACAATGTAATGAATCAAGCATTTTTTATTACGAACACGGTACCGCATATTTGATTATCCGATAAAATAATGAATTAAGCGTTTCTCATACTTTTCCTTGTTAGATGTTTGTTCAATTAAATTTCATTTAGATCTTTAAAAAAAATGTGCCGCTGCAGCAGCGATTGCGGCTATGACCTCGATTGAAGCATTATATCTGACCACTGATTTTAAAAGCTGCAGGAAACATTTGTAACCCATTTTCTTTTTCAGGCGAATGTAGTGAAAATATGTAGCAAGCAACCAATTCCAGAGCAGATAGAATAGTTTGGCAAAAGAGAAAGATATGAGGTTATGCATAAACACATTTCTCTGTTCTATAGGGACATTTTGAAACTGAATCATTCAGTCAGCTGATATTTCACCACAAGACTTGCCTTAGAAATTGCACCTTCCCAGTGCTAGCCTTTAAAATACAATGGTCGAGTATGACATAATCTCATGACTAAGGATTTGAGCCATTTGTACATCTCCCACATCAGAGTATCCACATAAAAGAGCTGTATATGTGACAATATCAGGATCCAGTCCTGTACCGATCATTTCATTCAAAACATGTAAAGCATCCTGAACGTCGTTATTTGTTTTGCAGTGTGCGTCAATTACAGCATCAGGTTTAATCCCTCATTTCACCCAAAACACGATATGCTTCCCTCATGCGATTCATTCTGCAAAATCCATATGTCATTGTTGTGTATGTTATGAGATCAGGAGTTACAACAAGGCTGAAAACATACTCCACTTTCTTCACTTCTCCTGCCCGGAAACACGCACCAATGGCTTTACTTTACATGATTATGGAAGGATTCATTTTCAGAGCCGACATTGTCTTAAGCACCCACACAGCTTTCTCAATCTCACCTTCCAAACACAGGTTTCCAAGTAATTTTGAGCAAGAAGATTCCTTCACCATGTTTCCCTGCTGCTGCTCAGAAGACAGCCTAATGAAAATAACCATCAAACATGGCCATATACAGCTTCTCTCCTTGTATGTTGTGGCTTCTGCATCCTCTACCTTGCCTCCTGCACATAAGCCTTCAATAATCATTTTATGCGTGACAGTGTCAGGTCTAACGCTGTGATTCTCCATGTGATTTAAGATGTGAAGGACCTCCATTTCTAGATTCATTTCTTTGAATATATTCAAGGCACCTTTAAGGAAGTATCCACTGATTAAAGCAGTGTAGTTGATGAAATTTGGAAGCATCTGCTCGTGCTTCATTTGAACAAGCAATTCCGCAGCTTCTTCCACTTTCCCCAACTTGCACAATGCGACATTGTAGCAGGCCTTATCAAACAAAACCCCCATGATCTGCTTGGATTCTTTAAATTGATTAGCCCAGCTGAGACATGCCGTGAAGAATAATAGAGTTTGTTTTGACACCATTGGATGATGAAGAGCCAGAGCCATGCAGTATGTAGATATCAAACAAAAATACACATGCACATCTGGAGTAAAGCCTTGATTTTCCATTTGATGAACGACACTCTCAGCCTCTTTCAGTTTCATCTCGTTACAGAAGCCACGAATCACAACTGTATAAGCAAACGCGTCGAAGCACTTGGAAACCCAAATGCACGCAAACACAATCCTTCGATGCAAGTTGTATATGCAAAAACATTAGGCTTACTTCCAATGACCTTTTCTACACAAGGCCTTAACTGCAATGGCAAACGTATAATCATTAGACTCCAGTCCAACTGGCGATGGCCATATCGAGTCTGAATAGAAAATTACAGGAGAATATATCCGGGGCTCGGAAAAAACATTCCAGCAATAGCATAGAGCTTAACCAAAGCACGAGACGCCTTAAGAAGCGGATGGGAATGTACAGAACAATATATTCCAGGTTGCTTAACTACATTAATGTCCATCAATACAGAGTCCAGTTTGTAGGAGAATGCAGCATTAGGCTTATTCCTCAACTGCTTATGTTTAGTTTAGGGTACACATGGGATGGGTTTCGACCAGAAATCAACTTAATAACCCACTCACATGCCAAACTATTTCAACTCTCCTTTTCACTTCATTACCAACCCTCCCACCGCCTCAACTTTTATATCCTAATGGAATCTGCAAATAAATTTTACACATTTTAGTTTTTCCTCTTTGAAAACCAACCCTCATTTTTAATCTTACTATCTAAAGAGTGAAGTTATGGAGGAGGAAAAAGGGATTAAGGGATCATATTGTGTAGATTAATTTGATTATAATTATATTTTTTTAATCAACACCGTTCCTTTTGTAATGAACGGTGTATATCGTGAATATGACTCAAATTTAAATTTAAGGGAAGTCCAATCCGAGAAAAAAATAAGGGACCATATTACTTGTTTAAATAATATTTTTTAAAATTTAATTTTTTTATTCGGTTGACTAACTTTAAAAATGGATGTAAGGACTCTCGTTAACGGAAACACAAATGAAAAGTTATATTGTTTGATTTTCAAATAAGAAGTACGAAAGTGTTAACTATGACATGTTACTAATTTGCTCTAAATTCTAGAAGGTGCAACAAATTTTATCATATATATAATATTTATATAATTTTTGAAAAACACATTAAATTTTAATTTTAAAATTTGCATTGTTTTGTTGTAAGTTTAACCACCAATTTAACTATCATTGCAACAAAAAAATTTTAATTTCGCTATTATTATAAAAATTAAAAAAATTAATTTAAATTGCCACAAATTGTATAGGTTTGGATTTTTTCACCATTAGGCCAATATTTAAAGAGAGAAAAATTATTTATTTTTAGAGACACGTTTTAAAAGTGAAAATTTATAAATTTTACAAAGATAAAATTTTATAAAAAAGACAGTACAAAAATTTTAAAGAGTGAAAATTTATAATATTTTAGAGAGAAATAATTTTGAAGAGTGAAAATTTTTAAATTTTTAAAAAAAATAATTAGAAATTTTAGAGATGAAAAATTCTAAAGAAAATTTTAGATAAAAAATATATTGTGATAGTTTTTTTAAAAATATTTATATAAAATTTTTATAGATTAAAAAGTATTTTAAGAATAACTAAAATGAATTTTTTTTTATTAATTTTAATTATATAAAAAATGAATTAACTTTGAAATTACACCAAATACAATATTTAATTGATTTTTATTTCATTTAAAATGAATTCCATATTTAAACTTTGTAATATAAACACAAAAATTCATAGGAAATAAAATTCAAATGTTTGTATATATGGGTTTGAATTTAGTATTTGAATATTAAATTTTACATTTCAAATTTTATATTTCAAATTCATAACTTTCAAATCTTTTGTTTGGATAATGTGAGCGGAGCGGGGTTGGGGGACCATTATGGGTGAGACCATTACATCATACCAAAAGACTGGGTTCAATGGATAATATCAAAACTCTTGTACATAGCTTATCGACCATATCGTATTTACATGACATATTCAGTTATTTTATCTTAATCATACATGCAGTCCATAAAATAATGTACTGGAAATATAAACAAGTTTGAAAGCGATAAAGTATGTGAAACGCGCATATATGACTCGATTTGGGACTGGCGTGTAAGGCATGTAGCATGTACTCCTAAACAAGCATCTAATCCTTGTGGTTTCTATCATGTAGCAGGCAGAGGTGGGTGATAAGCCTCTATTTTACGTCAATTTCATGTTATTTGTATAATGTATTTTAGTGTCTTATTGCGTAAAATAGAGAGTTTTATAATCATTTTTACCCTTTTGTAATTTTTAATATAAACTGTGAATACTTAGCATTTTTGGAATATAATTGAATAAACAGAGTTTAAATGAAGTGAAATCCAAGCCGGATTGATTCTATCAAGTTCAAGAAAAAGAATAATGGAGAATAAAGTCTAAGTACAAGCAATATAGCTCTAGATCAGTCTCTGAATGTTTATATCGAAAAGCTGAAAATTCGGACATAGTTCCGTGTTCTGATCATATCTGTAGCTACAAATATCCCAATCATGTGATTAAATACTTCATGGAAATATAAGAGACGGGTCTACTACTTTCATGAAGAAACCAAGTCCAAATTCGGGATTGAACCGGCTCAAACTTGGCCTCCAAGACGGAACACTTATGAACCAAGAATCGAATCGGCCAAAGTTTATGGATTTGGGTGAAACAGCCCCTGAACCGGCCCGGAACCGACCCACGACTTCAGGCCGGCCGAAGGCCGGTTCAGACCTCTGGAAATGTCACTCTTTTCCGAAAAATAAAGCTAGGTCGATCCTCGACCGGTGCCAAGCCGGCGTAGGTACGGAATACAAAGAATTCAGCCGTTTTGGAAGGTTTTGGAAGTCTTGGTGAGAACTCATGGATCTTCCATATTGATCCACCTTTGGATCACACTCAAGATGTGATTTTCCTTGACTTCAAGCTCACTATGGGAAGAAAAGAGAGACTTGATCACCACTTAAACTCTCTATGGAAAGTAGAGATACTACACTTGATCATCACTCAAGATTAGCTATGGAAAGAAGATCTCATATGGCTTGACTACCACTCCTCTTATGCCTATAAATAGGACACATTTGTGTAGAGAAAAATGAACTCTCACGTTCACTTACACTTACATTTGTGTAAACATTTACTCTAAGATAATCTTTATCAATCATTATTTCTCTTTTCACTTCTCTTCTCATATGTTCTCAAGGTACAACAATTTTATTGTTATTTACAATATGAAAATTGATTGCTAGACCTTTAAACTAGGATTAGGGATGTAGCCTAGTTGAAGGGGAAGTCTTGATTATGTATTAGTGCATCTCATTAATGTTGTTAAATAAGAGTTCTCTTTAAATGTCTTATAATGATCATGAATATTAAGATTAGCCACCTTAATATTTTTATCCTAGAATTCATATGAAGGACCTATCGGTGAAGCATGAATTTGGATCTAGAGATTTAAAAATAGAGATATGTCTAAGGAATTGTGATGGCGCTAATTGTTTTGCTTAATGGGTTTAATTAATTAACATGGTAACTGAGAAATATCTAGAATTAATTAAGCACGAATTTATATCTCGAGAGAGAATAAACATATTTTAGAAATAATTGTCATGAAAAAGCTTTTGAGATGTATTATTGCACATGATATAATTTCCCCTCGACTATGGTGAAACCCGAAATTCTAGTTGTTTTAAATCTTAATATTTTATCCAAAATATTGTCACGGCCCAAAATATTGAGCCGAGACCGGCGCTAGGGAACGGGAGTGGTAGCTCCGGAACCCGTAACAAGCCTAAAACCACTGTCAATTTTTCGCAAATATAATACAATACAATACATTCATAAACGGAAGCTAACAAACATATATATATATATATATATATATATATATATATATATATATATATATACATATATACCAAAATTTACAATAACTGTTCGGAAACCTCGCGGGCTCTAGTTACCGTACCTTGTACGAACTGGCCTCGCGGTACTATATACATCAGTTAGTGTAACACAACATATCACTGGCATCTGGGCCGTGAATAAAACATAATACATATAGCCTACAAAAACATATAAACAAGACAACAAGTAACATGTACAATCAAAATGTACTGCTGTCTAGGCCACAACTCTGTCAACACTGGACCATTACTGCAGCACTCACAGAAGTCAGAGGACTATACATACATAGCTGACTTCCGGATTCAAAACTGGCTTCTAACTAGACCCAGACGCTAAGCACCTGAAAGCATCAAAGTGAGGGGTCAGTATTTGGGAAAATACTGAGTGAGTTAGCAATTTACTAACGGTATTATTATAAAAACATAGCATCGCATTTCAAGAAAACAATAGTATAAAATAATACATATAAACAGGTATTTGATCCGTTCGCAACTAATATCCTAACATGCGACACAACTTTCGAATATTCAAATCATACTGATCCAAATGGTCCGATCCGGGAGTGTTCACACTCTACCTCGTCGATCGCGACCTATCTCTTATCCCAAAGTGCGACTCCAACTCACTAGATACGGGGACTCCAGGCTACACCGTAGCCGAGTGCTCACTCGTATCAAATTCATTGTCCAACTTCGAAATTCATATTCATATTCATATCATGTCATATCATATCATGCATGTATGTATCAATCATGTATCATATGCAAACACACTAGACTGACTCGATGCTGGTGATCATACAGCCTATTGACACCCAATAGGTAGCTAATTTCTTCGGATCGCATACTAGTTTTTCATATATAAACTTGATAGAAACATATAGCATTTAATCAAATCATATGTAATGCGATGCATATAACAATACATGTAAATATAAAATAGCTTTAATATATAATACGCGAAAGTAAGGTGCAACTCATTGTGACTGCTATCCAATCAATGACGTGGTCGATGTAATGATATGCTCTCGCCATCCCACGTCTACTGACCTCTCTGCTCATTGACACGTCTGATACATAATAATTAACGTTTACAATTAGACGTGAATCATGTGTTTGTAGGTATAATACTTTTAAGTTCTAAGTTTAAGTTGATTGGATTCCTTTTTTAGTTCCCTCGTAAACTCGATGATCCTTACTCGTACTTACGACTTATCGAGGACTATTCCTCGTATTCGAGAATTATATAACTTTCTTAACTGAATTCTTACTTATCATATTAAAATTCATTTCTATATGTTTTATATCCATTTCAAAACATTTGACTGAGTTTCATACCCAAATCAAGCTATCGGATGCCATTTTTTGCTCACGGAAGTCCCCCGGAGATCGGCGTCGAAGTAGGGCACGTCGTGCCAGCTTGGCACATCGTGCCCTTCATTTTTCATGAAGGACACGACGTGCCCTTCACTGGTGCACTTCGTGCACCCCTGTGGCGCACGTCGCGCACCAACACGACGTGCTGAAGTGCAGCACGTCGTGCACCAATCGGGTGCGATGTTTTCCGGGGTTTCCGGACCATTTCCGAAGCTCCAAAACTCCCAAAACTCATACCAATTCATACCCAATTCAAATAAACATATTGTACACACTTTTTCACTTCGAAATCAACCCTAAACGCTCCAAAACGTCGAATTCGTGGTAAAAAAGTGTAACTCGCCTTGTTTTGATGTTTGGGGGAGGTAGAGGCTTGAATTCCGAAGAGATCGAAGCAAAAATCGTCTGAAACGGACGTCAAAGGGAGAAACGGCGAGCGAACGACAGTATCGATCGATGAAAGTGCAAAGCTTCTGGATTTCTTCTCCTTTCTCTGATCTTATTTCTCTCTTTTAAATGAATCCTTTATATATATATCATGGCTAAAGGCATCTTTGATCCTTGTTCTATTCTTTTGTTACAACTTATCCTTCAAACTTTTCTTTCGTTCAATTTAGTCCATAACTAAATCAATTAACTCTTTAATCATAACTTATACGTATTATTTATATCCGATAAACAATATAAATCCAAATATTAATATTTTCCTTCGAGACGTAGTGGCTAAATTACCACTTTAATCCCTGAACATCATTTTGTGACTTTTTTTGACATTTTTCCTTTTAATTCCAATTCCAACTTTCCAGCTAGGATACAATATTAAATATTTCATCGTTAACTTCTTGAAACTGACCTACTTAGATTTGTATTCACTTTAATTTCTCGGAAATCCTTCCAATATTGCCACTCTGACAACTCAAAACTGGACACGTGGTCCAACTAGATAATTAAATCTTTTGGGGTATTACTAATATTCTTTCACTTTACATTATTTAATTATTTGTTTTCAACATCAAATCAAATTAACAGAACGGTTAACTTACAAAAGTTAAATTAAATAACAATTTAAAGAGTTCGTCCTTTGTGGATTCGACCTCGGAACACTTCGAGTATTACTTGCTACAATTGATTTTATACACTTGCAGAATTAACTGATCAGTGGGTATTAAGTCATCTTGCATGCACAAAGCCTAAAACGAATGTTTATGTGAGATTGATTTTATTTTGGTCATCTTAAATGCACATACAACCTTTTCATTACATTTTCATGACAGTCTTATGATTTTTAAGTGATTTGTTGGACTTGCTGGATTTAATGCTAAATTGACGTGGTTAAATTTATTAGCATGTTAATATTGGATATGGACATGATTGCAAAGCGCATAAACATTGCAAGCACACACAAGGGCAGTTGATATACATATAAGGTTAGGAATACTTTTTAACCTTGTAAAAACGGAATGTCTAGCACTCGTCTGTCGTCTTGCAGTTTGTGTGATCGGAATTTGAACTTAGTCAAAACACGGAAGTTCTTCATATCGTCGATACGATCCACTAGTTCAATCCAGGGTCGATTCTAAGTACAAACAAACCCGAAATAGCTTATGGAAATTTCTGGTCTTCGGCGGGCTTGGTCTGGACCCGGTTGGCATGGCAGGTTACAAAAAATGGCTTTTAAGCCCGAAATACATTAGGTCTTGTATTGTAATACAGAATAAGATCTTACAACTAATTATAAAACTGCGAGCTCAAACGGGGCCCAAGTTCGAGGTCAAACAAGCCCAAAAACACAAAAATACAACTGGAAACGACTGGCTCGCGGGAGTGGTGATGGAGCCACTATGAGTGGCGGCGGCGCCATCACGACTGGCTCGCGGAAGTTCATCGTTTGGTTCGATTTTATGCAAAAAAAAAAACATAAAAACGAGCAGAAAACATGTAGGGAAACGTCCGAAGATGAATATATTTAAAGTATGCATCCAATAACAGCAAAAACACATCCTAAACATGTTTCTAAACTCAAAGTCATGTCAATCATGGCAAAAACACAACTATGGCAAACAATGACAGTTTGAGTCCTAATCATGCGTTCTAAGCATAAGAATTGAATAGAATTAACATACAACGATTAAAAATGGTGTAAACAACCTATAAACATGTTTCTAAGTCAATTTCATGGTAGTCATGACAAACGATCAAGGACATATCAATTATGGCAAAAAAACATTAAAATAGACTAAACATGCATCTTAGCTCATATAATTTAACAAACATGACATATATGAAATAAAAGATGATAGGAGATAATAAGAGATGATATTGGGTCCTCAAAAGTACCGTTATGAGTCCTTGGCTCGTTTTCTAGCAATTCAAATATAGAATCCAGCTTAGGATCGTTGCGCCACAGTGCGTTCTTGACCATTGAAGCGTATTTAGCTTGTTTGATTGACTGGTGTGTGTATGTGGAGGTGTGGTTCGGCCCAAGCTTGATATATTTTAGGGTGTATGTATGATTTTCTATACGTATTGGTACCGCCTCTGGCCAGGTGAATTAAGGTGTCTATTTATAGAGGTTAAGTTAGACCTAGGGCTAGATAAAGTCTAAGTTGTATTAGGAGTCTATAAGAGAGTGTTAGAGTTGAATGGGAAGCGTGCACGTGAGTAAATGTGTGAATGTAGAAGTCTAATTAGGATAATTACAACTTAAATTCGTATTAATCATTAAACGGAGTTATAATTATGGCTAAATAGCCTATTTGGTGCCTAAAAGTGTCAAAAAAGGCTTTTAGGACCCTAACGGTTTGGGTACGGTCAATTTAGTCCGCCAAACTTGCAAATAGGTCCATAAACTTCTAAGATATTGTAATTAGTCTAATTTCTTAGACTTAGATCGCAATCACTTTGGATTTTTATAGGCTATTCACGGGTAATTATATTTTAATCCTCCATGTTTTCAATTTTGCACTGATCTAGCCCGCTTGAATTCAGACATATAGATTGCAAGCTTGTCACCCGGACGAGTTTCTCTGGAAATCATCATTGGACGCTTCAGTCCCTTATCACTTTTACCTGTCCAGAAAAAGAGTGTCTACAGAAAACAAAAAAAAAAGTTAAACACTCAATATAATGTTTAAGCAATAATTAATTATAAATTAAAGGGATAATGTCATAGAAATTCACCAACTTTACACGTTTTCTCAATTTGGAGCGTTTTGGGGCTTGCAAAAGAAACAAATTGGCATGAGTAGGATTTCTCTTTAAAGGAGGTAAAAAAATCATGAAGGGCGAGAAATTCTCTTGAAGAAAGGTCGAAGAAGGATTTTACTATTGAAGTCCACCAGCTCGTGAATTCTAGGGTACAACCAGGAGAAAGGCTAGAGCGAGACAGGTCAGAAACTGGGGGGTAAGATTTATTTAGGCGAGTCAGGTATTAAAGTTTCCTAAAGTTTTCAAAGAAGGTTTATGAGTCCTGCAATTATTGAATGGGGTCAATAAAGGACTAGGGAGACCTTAACAAAGTCCGGGATATGTAGTTAGGGCAGAGGCCTCGATACCACTTCGGTCATACTCTAGCCCGACGACCAGGTTGTGGGATTTCAAAGCACTACCTCAGTAAAGGCCCCCAAGTTAAAGTCTATTATCGGCCCTCGTTTCTTCAGTATCTTCGCCTTCCTATCAGAACAAAAGCCAAGAGGTTGGATACCCCAATCTTAAAGCCGAGTAGAACAACGCAGGTAATCTGTAAGAATTGTTGTTGAACACCTCCACGACGTCTAGGATGTGAGGAAGAGGAGTTCCAGCCGAGATTAGAGAAAACCCATAATATTCGGCCTTGGTGGGAGGGCCAACCTCAAATAGCTATAGGAAGTACAGGCTAGCCATAGTTGAACAATCTAGAGAGGACCACTTAGGCATTTGAAAGACCTTTGAGGGCCGAAGGGGGAAATTTCATTCAATGCATGGTAAAGGTGAGCCAACATGAATCTGCCCAAGTTGCAGCATCTTCCTTCGGCAAAGACTGAGGCGAACAAGAAACAATTTTGGGTTACCCCGAAACAAGCAGTGCACAAGATATAATTCTCCATGAAGAAGGCGAGGACATGTTCTTGGTAGCTCGGAATACTATTGTCTTCGCCCATAAAAAGTTTGATGAAAGGACCATAGCTCCGTTGCGCCTTGGTCAGGGAAAATTCAGGAATATCGGCATCAATGTTAGGAGTAATCCTCTCACTGCTTATATGTATATTGAGTAGCAAAGCCAAGTCAAGTAGGGTGATCGTCATTGGGCCGAACTTAAAGCTAAAGCAGTTTATGATACTTAACCAGTATATCGATGTGCCCATAATGTAGTGCTTCGCGATAGGTCTGCTAGCTTTGCAGAGATGGATCAACTCGTATATGCCGATGTCATTCCAAAGTTTGCTGAAGTGAGGTTGAAGTCTATTTGCCCAGTCTTGGAATCTAGTGTGTTCAATCGGCCAGTTTTTTTAAAAAAAGTGGTGTTAACCCAGATGAACGAATGACGGGGAAGAGTGAAGTGTGGTAAATCTTCCTCATAAAAAGAAGAGGTTGTTTTGCAAAGTTGGCTGGGTAAAGTAAGGACATGACTGTAATACCCTAAATATTTAAAATAAAAAATATCGTGCCACGTGTCGTAAGTTCTGACAAATTAAATTAAGATGGATTTAATTTAATAAAATCAGGAATTTAGAATAATTTATATTAAGCAATTTAGCGGGATTTAAGGAAATAACTTAAGAAATTAATATAAAATAAATTATAAATCCCGAGATAATAATTATTTCGCCAAAATCCGCAAAATATTTTATAGTATTAATGGTAAAAATTTCGAGTCAATTGGAGATTGTTTAAAATTTGGACGCGGATAAATTTTTGGACTAAATTTCAACTTTTGAAAAGTTTAAGGACCAAAGTGAATTTTAGCCATTATATATATAAGATCAAATTATGAAATGAAGAATCCAGAACCATCAAACCCATTCTTCTTCCTTTTCATTATCTGTAACATCGTTTCTTCGCTCGATCTCCGTTTGTAGTTCGTTTTCGACGTTCTTTAGCTCGATTTGATCGTTTTTCGACAGGTAATCACGGTAAGAACGTCATTTTACTGCTTAATTGAATCTATTGGAAGGAATATTTGAGTTAAAGATTGAGGGTTTTGAGCGGTTTTATCGTTTTAGCAATTTTGGACTCGAATTCGACGTTTTAAGCTTAAATCTTGCACCTTTGATGTTATTAAGCATTAACAGATCGATTTGGAAAGTTTTAGCACGTCGGAATTGGCCTGGGGAGTGAACCCCGGGGCTGCACATCGGCAACCAACAGGCTGCACATCGGCAGCCAACAGGCTGCACGAACATGCAGCAAGTGCTGCGCGATCGTGCATCACAGCAACTGCACGAACGTGCAGTCCTTCACCGAAGGGAATCTTCGATACGGAAACTTGATTTCAGACAATTTCAAATCGCGTAATCTGTCGTTATTCGATTGAATTTCAAAATGTAAACTAGGACGTTTAAAAAAAGAAATGTGATTAAGAGATTATCAAAGTTAAGAGTCGTATTTGGAATACGATTGTGTTAACCTAAGTTTATAACTTAGGATTTTAGTACTAAGTTTACGTTTATGAATTAAACGTACATATGATTTGAATAGGAAATGGATGTATCGACGAGCTACTAGACCGACGAGCTGGAGTAGCTAATGAATCAAACGACGCATGGAACTTACGTTCGTGGAATTGCGATAATGCAGTCTTGGATAGCGGTTTTTGTGAGTTGCAATTTACTTTTGCGTATTATTATAAAAGCTAATTCCTTATATTATCAAATACATCACATTTATGTGACTTGCTCATATAAGATACTGCTATGTTTGATTGATTTGATTATATGAATGATGTTTTATTCATTGCTTTGAATATATGAATCTAGTATGTGATATGAAGAAACTAACTACCTATTGGGTGTCAATAAGCTGTGTGATCACCAGTACTTGAGTCAGTCTAGCTTGTCAAGATCGTTTGTGAAATTACGAATACATATGATATGAATATGAAAGTTGAGTATGTGAAAGATAGATACGAGGTTTAACTCGGTGGAACTATCTCGGGACCCATATCTAGTGGGTTGAACTCGGTGGAACTATCTCGGGACCCACAACTTGGGATTAAGCAGTGGCATGAGTTGAACTTGGTTGAACTATCCTGGGACTATGCCACGTGGTCGCGGTTGAACTCGGTTGAACTATCTCGGGACTAGACCACTCAGACTAAGATGATTCAAAATGATTACGATGTGATACAAATAAGACGAGTTAGGAGTTTAAGATTAAGGTTTCGATTGGATCTATCAATTGAGAATGTTGTGCTGTTTTCTTATATCATGTATTGAGTTATATATGTTTGAGTATGCGATGTTATATTTTTATAATACCATTAGTAATTTGCATACCTCAGTATTTTCCAAAATACTGACCCCCTCACTCTGATGTTTTTCAGGTAGACAGAGTCGGATCAGACAAACCATCTTCGTTGTGCCAGAAGTCGATTAACTTGCACAGAGTATGAGTTCCTAGAGCAGCAGTACTCAGTAGGTGTCAACATAAGATTTGTGATTTGATTTCAAACAGTTTATTTTGAATGTAAACTCTAATATAATATTTAACTATCTATAATTGCATTATCTAAAAGAGTTCTCTGAAAATGTTTTATATTATAATAATATATTTTATTTGCGAAAAATTATTGTAACTTTAGGCTTCCTACGGGTCTTGGAGCTACCACTCCCATTCCCTAGCGTCGGTCGCGTGTAATACCCCAAAATATTTAAGTACTTAATTGGACCATGTGTCCAGTTCTGATTCGCCAGGGTGGCGATATCGGAAATAATTCCCAAGAAATTAAAGTAAATAAGCCTTTAGTAGGTCGGTCTTGGGAAAGTAATTATGCGGAATTTAATATCATATTCCAATTTTAAAGTTGGAATTTGATTTAAAAAGAAAAATGTCAAGAAAAGTCCCAAACTAGAGTTCAGGGACTAAAGTGGTAATTTAATCAGTTAAGTCCCGAAAAAGGGAAATTATTTCGCCAAGGTCCGCGAAATGTTTTAAAGTATATGTGGTAAAAGTTTCAGGTCAATCGAGACCTTTTAAAATTTGGACGCGGATGCGTTGTGGGCTAAATAAAGTTTAAGGTTCAAATTGTAAATTAGCCAATTAAGCCTCGAGAATAGCAATTGGAAGATTATTGACGAAAAGTAATAATCTTGTGTTAGTATTATTTATTTGAATATAAATAATACGTATGTAATTGAGTTAAAGAAAATAATTAACCATTTGATTAATTATAAAAGTTTAAAAGAGAAATGGTTTAAGTCAAAGAAATGAAGGATTGAATTGGCAAATTTGCCAAAGTATATATACACATTTCCTTAATCATAAGGAATCAAAGAAGAAAAGAAATCTGCAGAAGGAGAAAAGAAAGGAAAGGAGCGATCGTTTCGATTCGTCGCCACTTCGACGTTTCTCGTCCGTTTCCGACATACCATAGCTCGAATTGATCGTATTTCAATGGCGAATCACGGTAATCTTGACGTTTTGCCTTTTTAATGGATGAATTGGATTATATATCGAGTTAAAGTTTTAGGCCACGAAACAATTTAATCGTTTTAATGGTTTTGAGATTGAATTATAGTGTTTTGAACTTAGATTAAGTGTTATTAACACGTTTGGAGCGTTTTCACGCAGAAAGCACGTCGGAATGGACAAGGGCGAGTGTTACGCGGGCACGTAAGTACGTTATGCGGGCGCGTAAGTACGTTACGCGGGCGCGTAAGTACGTTACGCGGGCGCGTAAGTACGTTACGCGGGCGCGCAAGTCCAATACGCGGGCGCGCAAGTACATTACGCGGGCGCGCAATCATATTGCGCGGGCGCGCAACTATAATGCGCGGGCGCACAGCAAGACTATGCGGGCGCATAGCTTATTTGAAGCACCTATAAGGTATTTTTACCCCGCTATGACCCCGTTTTCCGACTTTAAGAGTGTCGGACATTGAAAAGGAAACGCGGACCCCGAAAACGATAAATTTGGATATCGAACATGACGTATTCGATTAGGATTTTGATGTATAAGGAACCTATGATTAGAAATCGATTAACAAGAGATATAATAAGTATCTCGACTAAGTACTAAAACGCGATCAAAGTTAAAAGACGTATTTAGAATAAGATCTTGTTAACCTAAGTTTATAACTTAGGGTTTTAATTCTAAGCCTACGTTTATGGATTAAACGTACAGGTAACTCGACTAAGTAACTGAAGTATCGACGAGCTACCAGGCCGAAAAGCTGGAATAGCTACGTGATCAAACGATGTACGAAACTCGCATTCATGTGATCAAACGACGCACGAATCCTCTAGGTTGGCTGTATTTTTTACTTTTATCTGGGGTAATTCCGGTCCTCTGTCTGGGGTTTCTATACTGCTGAATTTTGCCTATTCATCCTCTATCTTCAGTCTGTTCATCCTCCGGGGGGCTTCTATTCTTCTGGTCTCCGACTACCGTTCTATGGAACTTATTTGATCCTCTATTACTCGTTTGAAAGCTCTGATGCTTATTTTGAAGGCTCTGAGGCTTGTTTTGAATTTTCTGTGGAGCCTTTTGGTTCTGGGTTTATTAGAAGAAAAATGGCCCTAAGTAGCCTGTCCATGGAAGTCTTGCGCTTATAAATGCCTCAGGAGAAAGTGGATACATCCTTATTCACTTTAATCCGTCCTTTCTCGGATTTGGGTGATTCGGTCTTGCACTCTTTCAGGATTTCGGCCTTTTATCTGAGATAGGTTTTCAGCTGTTGAGATATTGGGATATGTTTTATATTCTGACTCGGAGCCTGAGAGCTTCTTGTAAAGAGTAGTTGAGTGAGCTGGCCTGTATTAGGGTACACAACATACAACAAACTGGTTAGTATTTAAACTGTATTTGACTTGTATACTTACTTGGAGTAATTTGCGGATCACTTCGTCGCGGAACATCCCTCCAGGGAGATTTGACCTCGCTAGCTACAGGGCGCTATGACATGCGATATCTGATGCATGGCCCTAATTATTGGTTCTGGCTTATGGGTGAGCGCGTCTTTCATTGGTGGATCCGGCCTAATTCTCCTACTATTCCTGTAGGACCGCCATTGTCTATACTGCGCAGGAGGGACGCCGTGCCCTCTGTTCTTTATTCGGATTGTAGAGGTTATGCGGTGGCTAAGTTTGTATTTACTCTCCGATAAAGCTACTTGGACGATCTGGTGTTACCCTGTCTTCTAGGTAAGTTGCCTCCAATGTGTGTGCCAGGGCTTCAAATTCCGTACAGTGCGGATGCGCTCCCTTCTTGTATTCGTTTAACATTCTGGATTTTTTACTACCTTGACAATGCTCTTTTGTTTCTGTTTCTGTCTAGTGGGAAACCTCTCTTTCTTGACTTCTGGCTGGTGGAGACCTCATGCCCCCGGTTCTGTAGCTGGTGGAGACCTAATGCCCCCGGTTCTCTGGTTGGTGGAGACCTGATGTCCTTGGTTCTCTGGTTGGTGGAGACCTGCTGCCCCCTGGTTCTCTGGTTGGTGGAGACCTGATGCGCCCTGTCTTCTGATTATAGGAGCCCCGATGTCCCTGTCTTTTGGCTGGTGGAGACCTGATGCCTCCCTGTCTTCTGCTTTTGAAGCTGGTAATTTATACTTGTTCTGGTGTTGGAGTAGGGTTGGCGCCTTGTCTTGGTTCTAGAATGGGATGAAGGATGTGACCTGTTGTTCCTGGAGAGATCAGCTATGTACCGTATCTGCACAGATGGGGGTAAAAATGCCAAAATGCAAAATGGTATATTCTATATGTATGCATGTATGCAATTTTGTTTCTCTGACTGCTCTCTGGTTTTTTTGCAGTACTACATGGATGATCTGGGCCATAGGTTGCAGCGGGTCTTTCGTTGGTGGATCCGGCCTAGTTCTCCTATTATTCCTGTAGGACCGCCATTGTCTATACTGCGCATGAGGGACGTCGTGCCCTCTGTTCTTTATTCGGATTGTAGAGGTTATGCGGTGGCTAAGTTTGTATTTACTCTCCGGCAAAGCTACTTGGACGATCTGGTGTTACCCTGTCTTCTAGGTAAGTTGCCTCCAATGTGTGTGCCAGGGCTTCAGATTCCGTACAGTGCTGATGCGCTCCCTTCTTGTATTCGTTTAACATTCTGGATTTTTTACGACCTTGACAATGCTCTTTTGTTTCTGTTTCTGTCTAGTGGGAAACCTTTGTTTCTTGACTTCTGGCTGGTGGAGACCTCATGCCCCCGGTTCTGTAGCTGGTGGAGACCTAATGCCCGCGGTTCTCTGGTTGGTGGAGACCTGATGTCCCTGGTTCTCTGGTTGGTGGAGACCTGATGCCCCCTGGTTCTCTGGTTGGTGGAGACCTGATGCGCCCTGTCTTCTGATTATTGAAGCCCCGATGTCCCTGTCTTTTGGATGGTGGAGACCTGATGCCTCCCTGTCTTCTGCTTTTGAAGCTGGTATTTTATACTTGTTCTGGTGTTGGAGTAGGGTTGGCGCCTTGTCTTGGTTCTAGAATGGGATGAAGGATGTGACCCGTTGTTCCTGGAGAGATCAACTATGTACCCTATCTGCACAGATGAGGGTAAAAATGCCAAAATGCAAAATGGTATATTCTATATGTATGCATGTATGCAATTTTGTTTCTCTGACTGCTCTCTGGTTTTTTTGCAGTACTACATGGATGATCTGGGCCATAGGTTGCAGCGGGTCTTTCGTTGGTGGATCCAGCCTAGTTCTCCTACTATTCTTGTAGGACCGCCATTGTCTATGATGCGCATGAGGGACGTCGTGCCCTCTGTTCTTTATTCGGATTGTAAAGGTTATGCGGTGGCTAAGTTTGTATTTACTCTCCGACAAAGCTACTTGGACGATCTGGTGTTACCCTGTCTTCTAGGTAAGTTGCCTCCAATGTGTGTGCTAGGGCTTCAGATTCCGTACAGTGCTGATGTGCTCCCTTCTTGTATTTGTTTAACATTCTGGATGTTTTACTACCTTGACAGTGCTATTTTGTTTCTGTTTTTGTCTGGTGGGAAACCTCTGTTTCTTGACTTCTGGCTGGTGGAGACCTGATGCCCTCGGTTCTGTAGCTGGTGGAGACCTAATGCCCCCGGTTCTCTAGTTGGTGGAGACCTGATGTCCCTGGTTCTCTGGTTGGTGGAGACCTGATGCCCCCTGGTTCTCTGGTTGGTGGAGACCTGATGCCCCCTGGTTCTCTGGTTGGTGGAGACCTGATGCCCCCTGGTTCTCTGGTTGGTGGAGACCTGATGTGCCCTGTCTTCTGATTATTGGAGCCCCGATGTCCCTGTCTTTTGGCTGGTGAAGACCTGATGCCTCCCTGTCTTCTGCTTTTAATGCAGGTATTTTATACTTGTTCCGGTGTTGGAGTAGGGTTGGCGCCTTATCCTGGTTCTAGAATGGGATGAAGGATGTGACCCGTTGTTCTTGGAGAGATCAGCTATGTACCGTATATGCACATATGAGGGTAAAAATGCCAAAATGCAATATGGTATATTCTATATGTATGCATGTATGCAATTTTGTTTCTCTGACTGCTCTCTGGTTTTTTTTGCAGTACTACATGGATGATCTGGGCCGTAGGTTTCAGCGGGCGGAGCTGGATCCTACTGAAAGTGGAGCTGATATTCCCCTTGGATTTCCTAGTTGTAGTTGATGTGAGTTCTGCGTCTGCGATTGTGGACTTGGAGCCCATGGTAGTCATAGAGACCCTGCTTCTTCTTCTAACGGTGTGCAGGCTGGGCGCGACGACGATGATGACGATGAGTTCTCCGGTGGCGATGATGGAGATTTTGAGACCCTGGTGTAGGCTGGGATTCTGACAAGTAGGATTTTATCCTTTGTAATGCCTTCTTGTATGTCAGTACATCATTTCCTACGCATGGACACTTTGCTTACTGAACTTCATCGTCACTTTGCGTTCTGGATGTCTTGTTTAAATTTCTGGTTCCAAAAAGTGATCTGATTCTTCGTCTTCTGTTGTGTTTAGGAGCTCGTAGTCCCGTGATGACCAAATTGTGGGAAGCCTCGGTCCTGCGATGTTGCCATAATTGGGAACCCGTAGTCCCGCGATGATTGAATTGTGAGAAGCCTTGATCCCGAGATGTTTCCATAATTGGGAACCGGTAGTCCCGTGACGATTGTGAGAAGCCTTAGTCCCAAGATGTTTTCAAAATTGGGAGCCCGTTGTCCCTGAGTATATGAACAGTGGGAACCCGTAGTCCCACGATGTTTGGATGGTGGGAAGCCGTAGTCCCATACTGTTTGATTGAGGAAATCTTTTGCCCTTCCTACTGTCTTGCTGGTGGGAAGTCGTAGTCCCATGATCCTTTGGTTTGTGGGAAGCCGTAGTCTCTGAGTACTTGAATAATGGGAATCCAGAGTCCCGAGATTTTAAACTAATGGAAAGCCGTAGTACTGGGATGTTGCTATAATTGGGAGCTCGTAGTCCTATAAGTACTTGAGTCGTAGGAGGCCTTAGTCCCATGACCGATGCCCCTTGTTGTGTAGTAGTAGAGGTTTGTTAACTTTCATAGAGAGGGGTCTGATGCCCTCTATTATCCATATTTCTATCTCAGGATAGTAGAGGCATCACGCCTATGTTTAGATACTCTCGTCTTGATTCTAGGGAAGAGGCCCAACGCTTGTCTCGGGTACTTTTGGAGGTAGGAGGTCGGCAACCTGTTTTATCTCTTGGAGGAAGGCCCGGTGCCTTTTCTGCATGCTTATGGGGGAAGGGGGCTGGAAGCCTGTCTTGATTTCTCCTGTGGTAGGAGGGTCAACGCCTTTCTCAAGGTCTTTGATGCCCCGTGCTACCCGGATGTTTTTTGTAGGATGGTAGAGGCATAATGCTTTTAGATGAGTAGAAGGCCTGACACCTATGACGAGGGTTTCGATGCCCCTAGCTATCCGGATTTCCAACTCAGGATAGTAATGGCATGGCGCATATTCCAAGTTGTAAAGGCTTGCAACTCGTGTTTCTTGAGGATCTTTTTGGAATAATGGGGTTAATCCTCCTACTATCTGGGGTGAGGGATTTGATGCCCCCTGTCATCTGGGATTTCATCTCAGGATAGCGATGGCATGGCTATTTTGACTCTACAATAGGCCTATTAAGAGGACTCTGACGTTTGCTATCATCCGGATTTCCTTCTCCGGGTAGTAGAGGCATGTTGCATGTGGTTTTCGAGGCGTATCTTGCTTCTGGAGTTTCTAGGCCTATGCTGATTTTGTAGGAGGTTTGAGGCTTGTGCTTAATTCTGTAAGAGGCTGAAAGCCAGTTGTGGGGATTCCGATAGTCCCTTTACTATCCAGATTTTCGTCTTTGGATTTTGGCGGCAGTTTTAGTAGAGTGGTGGGGACCTTAATTCTCCAAAATTCGGATAGAAAAGAGTTCTTCCGCCCTCTGATGTTATTTGTCTAAGAGAGTCTGCCCCCTACTGTCTAGCTGAGGAAGTTTTCTGCCCCCTATTGTCTGGCCAAGGAAGTCTTCTGCCCCCTGCTGTTCGGCTGAGGAAGTCTTCCGCCCCCTACTGTCTGGCTGAAGAAATCTTATGCCCCCCGCTGTCTGGCTGAGAAAGTCTTCTGTCTCATGACTGTCCTGATGAGAAAGTCTTCTGCCCCCTGATGTCCGGCTGAGGAAGTCTTCCGCCCCCTGCTGTCTGGCTGAGAAAATCTTCTGCCCCTTATTGTCTAGCTGAGGAAGTTTTCGGCTCATACTGTCTGGCTGAGGAAGTCTTCGGCCCCTTGATTGTTTGGCTAAGGAATTCTTATGCCCCCTGCTGTCCGGATGAGGAAGTCTTCCGCCCCCTGTTGTCTGGCTGAAGAAATCTTCTGCACCCCGCTGTCTGGCTAAGAAAATCTTCTGCCTTATGATTGTCCTGATGAGGAAGTCTTCTGCACCTTGTTGTCTATTAATGAAGGAGTTTGTTTCCCATCAAGTTTCTGATACACTATAATTATGGAGATTTATGAGCCTTTTCGGGGTGTCCAAATTTGCGAAAACTGGCCCTATTTTTCATTTTCTGTTCTTGTCCATTTTGGACTCGGTATTCTAGGCCTTGACGGGAGTTCAAATTTGCAAAAATTGGCCCAATTTTTCATTTTCCGAGCTTATCTATTGTAGACTCAGTATTGCCCCCTCATTAAAGCATTCAGTTTTCTAGTGGGGAACTGGATGGTTCAATGAAGAGTCTTCCTCTCGCTTTGCTCAATCTGGCCCTGCAGTCTGGCTTTGGACAAATCAGTCTGTAATTTCCATGATAGTTTATGCGCATTCAACTATTAATAGTGCTTCTGGAAAAACATATTGGAAAACGATATTGTTCGAGTGGTTTACAATTTCCGATATTCCGCTCTACTGTTCCATGCTCTCGATTCCTATTCATGCCCTTCTTTCCTTGGCGGAGGTTTTCTATACGCCTACTCCGCCAAATACGGATACGCCCCCATGAGCTTTCGTAATGTTGTTGATTAATTCCATAAATAATAATTTTTTTTGAGGGACTGTTGTTCGTGAGGTGAGCTGAGGCCATTTCTACTTTTGAACTCTATGATGCTCAATTTAGTTGTTATGGATGACTAGAAACCATATTGTCATGTTTTGATTGTTGGGAGCTCGTCGTCTCGTGAGATCCCATGGTGGTCTTGATGCCCCCAGATTCTGCACTGTAAATCTCTGAGCTTTGCATTTTGCGAAGATTGGTTATGCTTTTTGTTAACCTTCCATTCCGGACTCTGATTTGTCCCCTCATTGGAGCATTTCGTTTTTTTTAATGGGAGATTGGATGTTCCAGCAAAGAGAACGGATACTCTATTCATCTTTTTTGAATATGAGGCTTAGCCCTGTAAGATTTGTTTGGTTTCCGTTTCGAAAATATTTGAGCATTTCAACGATTACATGGCGCTACTGGGAAGTGTATCTGATTATTATCATTATTTTCCATTGTCTCAAAGATTGTGCTTTACAATTTACGGTCGTTTGTCTGTCCTTTCTAAGTACATGCGCTGGTCAATAATCATGGCATGCATGCTTGATAAGAGATCTATATTGCTAACTCATTGAACAACCGGTACAATTGTGATACTTTCTATTTCAAGGGGCCGTACTCCTGTCGTCAATTAGTTCTTGCAGATTTTCTAGATTTGATTATTTTTTATGAGCGTCTTATGCGGCTCTCAGGCGTACAGAGGAGGTCTTGTAGTGCACTCCTTCTTCCACTCTTTATATCGTCCCGCTCTCGTAGATAGGTGGGCTGCTGCTTGGTGGTGGACTTCGTTGTTGGTGGTGATTCCTATCCGGGCTAGACGTCCGTTCTAACGTGTGCCTCTACTGCTGGACGTCTTTGAGTCGCGTAAGTCTTCCGGTTTGTGACCAAATCATTTTATGCCAAGAGACCTGTGAGAGTTCTCTAATGGGTACTACCCCGCAAGCCGTTATCCTTTTAAGACAGCTATCCGGTTTTTCTCATGATTCAGGAGTAAAGTCTCTTGCGACAGAATTATCTCTAGAAGTTATACACTTCTTTATACCGGTTATTGAATGAGCTAACCACATAGCTCAGTCTCATCAATGGACGCATATATGGCTATTGAAAATAACATGTTCATCAGGCAAGACATCACATAAATGAGCAAAATATAATTCATCATTGACTCTGGATTTTTAATGAAAAATGAATAAAGCAGATTGTTCATAATTGTTCAAGTAATGGAAAATTGAAATAAAACCTGAAAACGGTAAAGATAGTCGAGGAGAACAGATCTCCAAGAATGGCCCAAGCACGGGCGGTGCCATTGCTTCTTGTCTCTTCAATGCTCTGAGATGATCCCACTGTCAATCAGGTCTTGAATCTTATACTGGAGAGTGATGCAATGATCTGTATGATGTCCTCTAATTTGGTGCAGCTGGCAGTATGCATCGGCGATATAGCTTGGCCTACTTGGATCAGGTACCGTCCTTGTTGTTATTGGCTCTATCAGGTTGAGAGCTCTCAATTCTTTGAATATGACAGATAGGGGTTCCTCAAACTTGGAGAACCTCCTGTTAAGAGCCCCTTGCGTGTTTAGCCCTTTTTTATCCTCTTTTGGGCGTTGTACCATTCTTCCATGGGCATTCTTGACACAACAAGTTGTTTGTTCACATTTTCGAACATGGCTGCGACTTCATTTCTTATCTCACGCTTGAAGACTTCCATCTCGGTCCTCAATTCAGCAACCATGTTAGCTCTTAGACTCTCTAACTCCTCTCGTTTGACGGCATTCCCTTCGGTGGCCCGTGCATAATGCTCCAAGCCTCTATACTGCTCTATTGAGTATCCAGTCTCTTTGCAAAACTCTTCTGATGGCAGTGATTCTATCAGTCTTCTGAAAACAGAGGCGGGTGGTTTTCTCAATTTGAAAGAGGGTACGTACTCCTCCTCTTTGGAATCTTTCTTGTGGGTCTTGGGGAATGATTGATCTCTTTCATCTGCCCCTCCACTTGATCCTACAGACTCTTCTTGACACTTTTTCCTTTTAGCCCTCTTCTCAAGTAATTTTGAAATGCAGGGTTGATTCCTCATCTCTCGCCCCATTTGAAGTGCAAACTCATATTCTGGTTGCTACCATGTCCTGGCTTCAGCTAGCACTTGACTGATGCTTGGTATCACGGATGCTGTCTGGGTACCCAATCGAGCGCTCAGAGGGATGACATTCTGATTCCTTTCCTCTGTGATCGGCTCAAACTCTGGAGCAGATTGTCTTGTCTCGGCTTGCGCGGCGGCCTGGTTCTTGATATCGTAGTGCGTCATTTTGGAGATGTCAGTGAGTAGGAGTCAGAGATATATTTCCTATATGGCTGCGTCCACAAGGGGTTAGTATATGACATTTTATATTCTAGATGCATGAGATGCATGAAATGCAGGGTTAGTTTTGAACACATGGCACACAGCAAGTTTGGCACATAGAAAAGTTTGATATCACAGAGACACATCGTTCCTTTCAACCTTATTTCTCCCACACACGTGTTCCGGGCGAGGTTTATTCCTAGGTATTTTGGTCTGGACCCTCGCATCGCAATGCAAGAGTCGACGTTCCTGCAAAATGCTCTCTTCTAGCATTTCTAAAGCAGATAGACAGCATTTGTCGATGTAATGATTTTAAATCCGTTTATGGATGGAGTTTGAAAACATGAAGGGTGGACGTGGAAGTCCGTTTTGAAATCTGAAATTTGATTTAGCCTTGCGGCTGTATCTAGCGAAAGGAGTTTTCACTAGACTGGTTATTGGAGGTTTGATTAACCGAAGGTATATCACTTAATGAATTCGTTTCTTTTAGGTCTGTCCTAACTGGAAGTTTTGAAAATCTGGTTTTGAAACTGGAAAATTTGTTAGGCCGGACCTAAGACTGAGATTGAATAGTAGTTTTTGAAACATGGGATTTAGAATCATTACATTGACAGTCATGCCTCAAGTACAATCATTATATTAGGTTGATCCTAGAGGGTAGTATCTAAGCTAGAATGCATGTGGGCTGAGTTATTGGGTTTTGGTAGTAACAGGTTTAAGGCTCCCACAGACAAATATACCTTTGACAGGTCTCCTCAATCATGAGTACAAACGACCAAGGTACTGGGCTGTGAGTGATACTACTCTGCATAAGACGTTTTGGGCAGTGGAGTGCAAAGCCAGAGCGTGAGAGCGGCTATGAGTATCGGGGCTGGATAGGGACTCCTAGAGAGATGAGAAGAGAAGTTTCAAATGCAATGCAACAGGTGCGAATATGTCTGGAAAATAAAGCCGGTGATAGATAAGGCGCAAATCGTGCGGTTTAGGTCCATGGCAACCGTTTTTGAAAACAATTCTGAAAACATTTTTATGTCTATGTTTTAAAAGCAGTTGATTTTAATCCCCACTGTGACCGGAGCGGGGTTCGGGGGCCGCTCGCCCAAGGCTTATGGCTGACTTCTCGATCTGGAATTGGTTTGAAAAATGGAGTCGCCACCTAGTTCAACTAGGAAATGCCTTTTAACCGACTGGATAGCCTTACTCGCCTTGGGTAGACTATCGTGCATCGGACCAAAGACAAGGGTTTGTGGACCTCCTCGAGTCTCACGTGCTTGGCTTATCAGTTACCGGCTTTATTTTTTGGACATATTCGTTTTATATCTCATCTCAACAATATATGCAGTTCGCAGGATATGAAAGTTGTAAATAAACAGTGATGAAAGTAGTAAACACGTTTGACGCGCATATGACTCGATCTGGACTGGCATTTGAGGCAAGTAGCAGGTACTCCTAAACATACATCTAACCTTAAAGGTTTCTAGCAAATAATCATAAGTCTGCCTGGTCTGGATTGATTACATGCACAAAGCCTAAAACTGGATGTATAAATGTGATTGATTGATTTTATTAGGTGAGTCTTGAAAAGCCTATACAACCGTTACCACTTTTTTGTATTAGTCCTACAATGTCTAAGTGATGGGGTGGATTTGCATTAATGGCCAATTTTGAGTGTCTTTTAACCAGTTCATTATTGGATTTGGATGCTTTTGGAAAGCAGTAAACATGCTAGCATGCTCAAGGGCAGTTGGATATACATACAAGGTTAGCGATACTTTTAAACCTCGTTGACTTTGAGTGCCTGGGACTAGTGCGGGTTTTGACCATCATTCTGGTCAGATAGCGGGAGTTGTGCGTCTCGTTGATCCGGCTCTACTGGTTTGATCCGGAGTCGATTCTAAGTTCGGGTTAGCCCGGAATCGGCTCTGGAAGTTGCTAGTTTGTTGGGCCTCGAGTTCGTGGGCCGGTTTATACACTATGTTACATATTTGGACTTATGAGTCCATTTTACATCGGGTCTGGCCCGTTACAATACATAATATGAATCTGCACTAAATTATCTACGTCTGGGTTCAAACTAGGCCTGATTTGGAGTCCGGATGAGCCCGAAAACACGTTTTAAAGTTCGGATCGCGTTTGGAAGGATCTGTGAGCAAATCTGGGGAGCTGAAGAACTATGAGCACGGCGCCAGTTTAACCTGGCGGCGCCGGCAGTTTATTATGGCGGCGCAGCCACTTTATCCCGTCGGCGCCGTCGGCTTAAGTGGCGGCGGGCGACGGTTCGTCGGCAGTTTCAGGGGTTGTTTTGTTTTGCTTCGTTCTCACTCGTTTTAGCTCTTTTTTTCATGAAAAAGTAGTCAAAACAGCATAAAATCGAACAAGGAATCCAAAAAACACATAATTGGAGTGTTTAAAGCTCATCTATGAAAAATTATTTTTCTTGGCAGCAACTCGTTTTGTAAAGTTTTCATGACAAAACTAGCTAAGATCTCCTAAAAACATGCATTCTAAGAGCTCTAAATTAACTGGATTTATGTATTTGAGCTTAAACATGATTAATTACAGCAATTTAACATGTCTATCATCGAATTTTATGGCAATTGTTGAAAGCATCGAATTAGTTAATTAAAGCTATTTTAATGACAAATAAGCAAATAATCTAAACATGCAACCTAAATATAACTACAACAATTATGGCAATCATATATGCAATATTTATGGAAAAATCAAAAGAACGGTATTGAGGGTCCTCAGAAGTACAGTTCTGAGTCCTTGGCTCGTTTGCCAACAAAGTGGATGTGGAATCCGGCTTCGAATCTGGTGCTTGCGCTGCGTTCTTGGAGAATCAAAGCGTTCTTAGTGTTTTCAGGACTAGACTTTAGTGTGTGTGTGTGGTGGCGGCCGAACTCTACTGTTTATTTTTAGGGTTTGTGTGCCACCTTTTGCAAGGCTTGCTTAAGGCTGTATTTATAGTGTTTAATTAGGTTTAGGGTTAGCTTATGTGCATTTATGGGTTCGTCCTAGCTAGAGTTTGGTTAAGGGTGGAAGAAGAGTTAAGTGATAAGTCTATATGCATTTAGGATTAGGTTTTAATTATTTAATTAGGATTTTACATATTTAATTCGTATTTACACTTGGTGGCTAAGTAAAAAGGTTCTAAAAGTCTATTTTGGTGCCTAAAAATATAAAAAAAGGTTACTAGGGTCCTATGGGTTTGGTTAGGGTCAATTCCAGTCTGTCAAACTTGCAAATTGGCCCATAAACTTCTAAGATATGGCAATTAGTCCAATTTCTAGACTTAGATTACAATCTCTTTGGATTTTTATGGGCTATTCACGCCTAATTACGTTTTAATCCTCCAAGTTTACAATTGTGCATAGATTACGCCTGCTTAGATTCCAGCAAGAAAATCAAAAGCTCGTCACCCGGACAGATTTCTCTGGAAATCATCATTGGACGCTTCAGTTCCTTATCACTTTTTACCTGTCCGAAAAATAGGTGTCTACACCAGCATATCGAGTATATTGTTGATTGGATAGCGGTCACTGTGAGTTGCACTTTACTTTCGAGTATTATTTAATAAAGTTATTTGATATTATAATTTACACATATTAATTATACGCATCGTATTATATATGATTTGTTGAAATATTATTTGTTTCTATCAAGTTTATATACGAGAGACTAGTATGAGATCCGAAGAAACTAGCTACATATTGGGTGTCAATAGGCTGTGTGATCACCAGTAATCGAGTCAGTCTAGAGTGTTTGAATATGAGTAAAGATTTGATATATATATATATATATATATATATATATATATATATATATATATATATATATATATATATATATATATATATATATATATATATATGATTATGAATATGAATTTCGAAGTTGGATATATGAATGCGATACAAGCGAGAACTCGATTAAAGTAACCTGAGCCCCGTATCTAGTGGGTTGGACCCACACTTTGGGATTAAGAGATTGGTCACGGCTGACGTGGTTGAGTGTGAACACTCCCGGGTCGGACCTTTTGGATTAATTCTGATCTGAGTATTTGTAAGCCGTGTCATGTTTTGGGATTTTAGTCTCGAGCGGATCAAATACTTGTTTATATGTATTTTTATATTAATGTTTATTTGAAATGCGATGTTATGTTTTGTTATAATAATACCGTTAGTAAAATGCAAGCACACTCAATATTTTTCCAAATATTGACCCCTCACTTTTGATGTCTTTCAGGTGCTTAGTGTTTGGACTTAGCTAGAAGCCAACTTTTGGGGATTTGGAAGTCAGCCTGTCATGTATAGTTCTCGACTTTCGTAGTGCTGCAGTAGTGGTCTTGTGTCGACATAGTCGTAGTTTGGACAGCAGTACATTTTGGGTTATATGTTTTACTTGTTGTCTTTGTGTATATGTTTTGTAAGCTAAGTACGAGATGTTTTGTTCATGGCACCAGATGCCGGTGATATGTTTTAATACACTAGTATGTATATAAACCCGTGAGGCCAGTTTGTACGAGGTATAGTACCTAGAGCCCACGTGGATATCATAATAACTAGTGTAAATATTTGTGTATATATATATATATATATTAGCTTCCGTTTGTGTATATATTGTATTATATCTGCGAAAAATTTATAGTGGTTTTAGGCTTGCTACGGGTTCCGGAGCTACCACTCCCGTTCCCTAGCGCCGGTCTCGGCTCAATATTTTGGGTGTGACAACTATTTTTTAAAATCTAATTAGATCTGAAGTCAGCCAATAGCCTAAAAGAGCGGTCCCAAACTCCGCTCCACTCATAGTAATAAAATTGTGAAAAGAAGAAGTAACTTTTAGGATTACACAAAAGGTGATTCATATAGACCAACTCGTGTAACCAGTTAAGATTCTCTTTTCTTGGTCTCCACTTTCTATTAACTGAGCGTGCTTCAAACTGTGTGTCAGACGCGCGCAACACGGGAGACATTCTCGTGTGTCATAGATTTTTATGTGGTCTCAAAATTTATTAGGCACACATGCTGCCCAATATATGGTGCACATCAAGATACTAACTATATACAGGGACGAAGCTAGGATTTTTTCTTGGAGGGATAAAAAAAATTATAATTTTCATTCAAAAACTATCATAAAAAATAAAAAAAAAATTAAATTTAACTTCATTCAATTAATAAAAATAATTGAGTCTATTTCAACATAATATTAAATATCAGTCGTGAATTTTTTTTATATAATAATAAAAGTTAAACCTAGTTAGGTATGGAAATATATTAATGACACAATTTACTTATTTACTAAATAAAGGATTAATTAATTTAAAACAATTATACGAGCTAGTTTAGTATATGTGTATGCGCTATAATATGTAGTATAATATGTAAAAATTTCAAAAAAGTCCCTCAATTTTTGATCCGGTGAATTTCCCGTAGTTACGGAGTGTAAAAATTTTAAAAAAAATTCTTCAATTTTTATTAAAAAACAATTTAAATCAGTGTTTAATCTAAGGGTAAATTCGGATCTTGAGGTAAACATTAGGCACTACTAAAAAACAGGCAATTCGCAACGGACATTAGCGACGGAAGGTATTTCCGTCGCTATATGACTCTTTTAGCGACGGACTTAGCGACAGATATACCATCCGTCGCTGATAGTGCGTAGCGACGGATTATCCGTCGCTAGTCCGTCACCAAATTGGCGGGATCTTGGCGGGAAGCCCTGGCACCTATTTTTCCCTGCCAATTTTAGCGACGGAGAGTCAATTCCGTCGCTAACCTTTGCAGTGGTCAAAATGCAGCGTTCTGGCAAAGAAATTAGCGACGGATTGTAACTATCCGTCGCTAATTTATTACCAGAACGCTGCGTATCATTTAGGTTAATACTTAGCGATGGATAGTTACAATCCGTCGCTAATTATTAACCTAAATGAAACGAACAGGTTTCTTCTTCTGCTCTCATCAGCAGTTTGAAAGAAAGAAAAACGAACTCATTTCTGGCCTCCGTTTTTCATCTCATTTCCGGCGAATCCTCTCATTTTCCTCCATTTTCGGCGAATCCTCTCATTTTCCGGCATCCCCATCTTCCTCACCGGCGGTTCCTCCCTTTTTGTGGCGTTTTTCATCTTCTCCTCTGCTCAACAGCCGCTGCCACCACCTGCCGTCGCTTGCCACCGCTTGCCGCCGCCTGCCGCCGCCTGCCGCCGCCTGCCGTTGCCTGCCACCGGCCAGTCACAATAGGTTAGTTATTTTAATTATTTTTTGTTAATTTTTATTAACTTTTAATAATGAATATAAATAATATTCTAATTAAAATGTTAACTAAATTAAAATAGGATTAGGTTATTGAATTAGCTAGGTTTAATTTTCTGTTTTTAAAAAATATATTTGAATTAGGTTCAATAATTTTAATTGGATATATTATTTTTTAATTAGTAAAATTACATATTAATAATTGTTTAGTTAGGATAATTTGCTTAGTTTAGGTTAACTTTTTATTTTGTTAATTCATTTAATTAGTTAATTATGTTATTTTTTATTTTAGGTTAATTAGTTTTTAAATTATTTAATTTGCTTTTTTATTTTCTTAGGTTAATTAATTGTTGAATTAGGTTAAATTATTACTTTAGATTAATTAATTGTTTAATTATGATAATTTGCTTAGTTTAGGTTAACTTTTTATTTTGTTAATTCATTTAATTAGTTAATTAGTTAATTAAGTTCGTTATAAGTAGATTGTATTTTGGTTTGTGAATTGTAATTTGCTTGCAGGACTTCCCTGAAAAATGGGTGATGCTCATTTTTTAGGGGAAGTGCTGCCCAATTTTTTCTAGAAATTAAAGATACTTATTAATTATATATCTGTTAGTTTGTTGCAGCGGATAAGTGTGATATACGTTAGTTTGTTGCAGCGGCCCGAGATTCCTTATTGTTCCTTTGTATCTGTTGCGGTTCTGCTCTACAACAAGTAAGTACCGTTATTTTTTTTTATTTTCATTTATTATTAGTTAATTTATAAACTGTTTAAAATGACCTCGATTTTATTCCCACCGAATAAAATCGTAAACCTAGCCGTAGATTTCCCGTCCCGTGTGTTCAAGCGATTGAACGACACGGGATTGTACAGTTTGTACAGTTCGCAAAACTGGTCCTCCCGTAGCTCGGTCACGAAATTATATATGTCTAGTAGCGGTAGAAAAATATTCGGTTGTTTCCAGCGTTTGTTCTCCGGGTGGATGTATAGTATATGTTCTGTAACGCTTATTCCTCGCGGAATATATAATTAGCGTTACACCACATATACTAAATATCGCACTGAAGGAGAACGACGCCGGAAGGCTGCCGAATATTTTCTCCGTTGCTAGACATATATCGTGGCCGAGTTAAGGGGCACCAGTTTTGCGAATGGGATAGGTCCATACCTTCAAAGCAGTCAATTATATTGACTTTGATATTTCCGAGCGAAAACCCCTCCTAATTATCCGTGCTACAGAAATGGATACTGATGGTTCTGCGAATGATAGGGTCTTCTCTTATCAACCTGAGATCACGAACACAGGTTAGAATGAGTCGGACGTTTGTGTCCGACCACACTCCGATGCCTAAGTCAGATACCTTGTAAGGTTCAAAGATAAATGACGTAGTTTAAAGAGAATGAATTAGGGTTTTACCTTTGGTCTTCGGTCTATTTATATAGACTCTTCTCTCAGTAGTCGACTCAAGGTCATCTTCTTGTGATTGTGTTTAATTCGGACTCATGCTGGAAAATAGGGATTGGGTCAATCCCAATCTTCCCGGATTCCAAAGATCAGATCAGTTAGGATCTGCGTCTACCGACTAATGACAACTGCTCGGTATCTGCTGTCTACTGTGCTTGCTTGACTATATGTACTGGGGTCAACTGCGTATCCATCATTAGCCCCTCCCCTCTCTATTCCGTAGCGCAATCATTTATGGTTGTTTGAAATATTACCCGGACAACTTAAATGCAGGGTAACCTTAGTTATGAAGTAGTTATCCTATTTTCATGCCGCGTGGCCCACTATTTGAAATTTCAAAAATTTGAAAATCAAAATCAAATAATACCCGTCCTTTCCGTTTCTTATGCTCTCTCCCTTCTCCACGTGTTCTTTCTTACCTTTCCTTATAACCGCTTCTCTTTCTTCTTTCTCCCATTACTTCTTTCATTCAAGTTTCTGTTTTCTCCCTTCTTTCTTGCAAATTTCTATTTTCTTCTTTCTTTCTTGGCGACCGTCCCCTCTATTTTTACCAGGTATTTTCTTTCTCCTTTCTATTTTTATTTTCCTCGCATCATGACTCGCACTGTTCTAGTGTTGCCACTCCTTCTTCTGGGACCACTGTAGATTACCGTAGGGATTTAGTTGAGTTTACCTCTAAGATTGATGACGGTATGCTTTCTGGTATACGCGAGACATACGACACTCCCTTTGATTACACTCTGCATTCCTGTGATCCATCCTTTAGTGCTAACTATCGCCCTGATGCCCATCGTATTGTCGTTTATAAAGAACAGTTTCGAGGTGGTCTTCGCTTTCCTCTCACTCCTTTCCTTCATGATTTCGTTCTTACCCACAAAATACCTCTAGGACAAATTCATCCAAATGCTATCCGGTTGTTGTGTGCGTTTGCTGAACTGGTTCATCATAAAGGTCTTATTCCCACCTTAGGTTTAGTGGCCGAAGTGTTCAATGTTTCCCGGCGAGCCAACGAGTTTTACCTTTACCTTCCTTTTGTTCGTGGCAAGCGTCTGCTTGCTGGTCTTCCTAAACTCAATAAGGGTTGGCAAAACTTGTTTTTCTGTGTTGGTCATGAAAATGCATTTGCTTCCTTTCCCCTTGTTTGGTTGGACAAACCTTTAAAAATTATTGTTACTAAACCTCCGAAGAAGGATCTGCTTCTTCTGGAACAGCTCATTGGTGCTGCGCGCATCAAATGTTTCAATGCTCCTGACCTTGTTAACAATTACTTGGCCCGCTTATTTCCTGAGTACGCTCCCCTTGTGGATGATTCTGGTGGATCCCCAGATCCTAGTGCGGGTAGCCAATCTCTTTCTCACGAACCTACTGAATCTGCGTCACTTATGGATCTAAGTTCTTCTGAAAAGGGTATGCTAATCTCTCATTTTTTGTAATTTTTGTTATATGTATTGATCTGCTCTTGCTGTGTCTCCAGAAATGAACTATCTAGATGACATCAAGATTGTTGTGGAGGAGTTGCCTGGTGTAACACCTTCTGCGTCTGCTCTTGCTTCTTCTACACCCACTGCGTCTGGGGGCTCTCAAACAATGCCTGCGTCGCAGTCTGCGCTGAACAAACCTCCTATGAAGAAAGGGGATTCTTCCTCTAGAAAGGTGCCTGAGCCCTCTACTCGGTTGAAACAGGCGTCTGCAAAATGCCGGAAGCTTGACCTGGATTTGTGTCCTGATCCTCGCGCCTGGATTGAAGAGCACCTTGGTTCTGCGTCCATTCATGACGCGGATGTGTCTGGTCTGTATTCCCAGTTTCTTCAGTTGAATGGAGATATGGATGCGTGGAGGCAGGTACCCGTTGATGACATTTTTGATAAGTTTGATGCTTCCTTGCTTCATGTAAGTATTTATTTTGTTAATTTCCTATTCTTCTTCTTACTTTGCTTGTTCTGTTATCGTGACTTATCTATTATTTATTTAGGTGGTTCAAGGTGTCTCCCTTCTGCGTCAGCAGAAGGATCACTTGGTGGAAAAGTATGAACAAGAGCTTGCATCTCTGCAAAAGTCTACGCAGGCGGAGACGCAGAAGCTGAGAAACTCTCTTCAAGCGGCTGTTGACAAAGGCAAGATCTTGGAGCGAAAAGTTGCTGATCGTGACGCTTCTCTTTTGGAGGTGCAACGGGTTCGCGATAGGTTGCTGTCTGAGCAAAAAGAGAATAGAAAGGATGTGAATGCCTATATTTTTGGCTGTTTAACCGACTTTTGTGCTACTGCTGTCGGGGTGGTTCGTCTTCTATAGGTAGCACTTCCTCCTCTGTATCTACGGAAGGAGTCGAACGCTCCTCTGTCATTTTCATCTCCATGAAACGCTGGTTCTTTGCGGCTGCTGCTTTGGCGATTGCATCTGCGGCTGCGTTCTCTTCTCTGGGTATGGGGCAGATCTCCCATTCTCCTCCGAATCTCTCTATGTCATTCAAGAGTTCTTTTGCTTTCTCCATATATTTCGCCATCTTTGCCTCTTTTGCTTGGAACTGTCCTCCTATTTGTCCTGTGACTAACTGGGAATCGCTATGGACTCGTAGGACTTCGGTTTTCATTGCTTTCGCAATTGACAGTCCTGTTATGAGAGCTTCGTATTCTGCAGTACTATTAGTTTATTGCGATAAATGGTATGTATATTTAAATGATGGATTGATATCATACCTGCCATGTTATTGGTTGCTTTAAATGTCAAGTGCACTGCATACTCGATTGTTATTCCCATTGGTCCTTCCAAGACAACACCTGCTCCCGCTCCGAGGTCATTGGATGCTCCATCTACGTAGAGATTCCAAGTAACTGCTTCTCTGGGTTCTTCATTGTCTGGTTTCTCCGTCATCTCTACTACAAAGTCTGCGAGTGCTTGCGCCTTCAATGTTTTCCTCGGCTCATATCATATATCATGTTCCCCCAACTGGACGGACCAGCTAACCATCCTTCCCGAAGTTTCCGGCCTCTGCAATGCCTTCCTCAGAGGTTGGTTAGTGCGTATGATGACCGTATGCCCTTGAAAATATGGCCTTAACTTCTTCGCTGCTACTACCACCATTAATGCCAACTTGTCAATTGTCGGGTAATTTAACTCTGCGCCTTTCAACGTTCTGCTGGAGTAGTAAATGGGCAGCTGCTCTTTTTCTTCCTCTCTTACTAGTACCGACGCGATCGTTTCTTTACCTGCTGATAGGTACAAGTACAGAATTTCTCCTGCCTTTGGCCGACTGAGTAACGGTGGGCTGGTCAAAAAGACTTTCAATTCTTCGAAAGCTTTCTGACATTCCTCATTCCATTCGAACTGTTTCATGTTGCGCAGTTGCTTGAAAAAGGGGAGACATCTCTTCGCAGACGAAGAAACAAATCGCCCCAACGCTGTCACCCTTCCGTTTAGCTTCTGGACTTCTCTGATGCTTCGCGGTGCTACCATGTCTAGGATGGCTTGAATCTTTTCTGGGTTCGCCTCTATGCCTCTCTGACTCACTAAGTACCCCAGGAACTTCCTGGCTTTTATGCCAAACGCGCACTTCTCTGGATTCAGCTTCATGTTAAATTTGTTCAGTACCGCAAAAGTTTCTTCCAAGTCCTTGGCGTGCTCTTCAGGTGTACTGCTTTTTATGATCAAGTCGTCCACATAGACCTCTATGTTCCTTCCCAGTTGATCCTTAAACATGAAGTTCACTAGTCGTTGGTACGTTGCTCCAGCGTTTTTCAGCCCAAATGGCATGACGTTGTAACAATACGTTCCCAAGTCGGTAGTGAAAGCTATCTTCACCTAATCTGTTTCGTTCATTGGTATCTGATGATAACCCTGTTTGGCATCTGCGAGACTATACAGCTGGTAGCAGGCTGTTGAATCTACCAGCTGATCGATATTCGGCAGCGGATAGCTGTCCTTTGGGCACGCTTTGTTTAAATCCGTGAAATCTACGCACATGCGATATCCTCCATTTGCTTTTTTCACCAAGACGACGTTAGCAACCCATTCCGGGTACATTACCTCCCTTATGAACTTGGCTGCCTCCAACTTCCTGACCTCTTCCTCTATGACCTTCCTACGGTCTTCTGCGAACCGCCTCTTCTTCTGTACTACTGGTTTGGCGTTTTTATAAACAGTCAATTTATGGGATGCTATCGCTGGGTCTATTCCCACCACTTCTGAGGCATCTGCGGCAAAGGTGTCTCCATTCTTCTGCAATACACTTTTGATCTCTACAGCCACAGCCTCTGGTATTTCTGTCCCGGTCATCACTGCCTTTTTCTGGGTGATCTGGAATTCCATCATGTTGCCCACTGGGGCATTCCTATCTCCTTCTTCTTCTTCTGGATCTTCAGGGAATGCCTCAATGTTCAGACTTTCGCCTTTTTCTTCAGTGATCAAGTTGCATTCTCGTGCGGCTAACTGGCTCCCTTTTACGGTTACTATCCCTTCTTCGTCCGGAATTTTAAGTGTCAGCCATCTGATGCTGGTCACCGCGCCACACTGGTACAGGAAAGGCCTTCCCAAAATGGCGTTGTATGCCAAAGGGATATCCACTACATTGAAAACTGTTGTCATGGTCTTCAGTGGCCCTTCTTCTGCTTCTCCCAGAATTATCTCCAGCTCTACCATTCCTTCTGGTCTGATAGGCTTTCCTCCTAAGCCAACCAACGGCACGGAAACCTGTCTGAGATCCGTTACCGATCCCCTTATCCCCCTAAAGACTTGCAAGGTAAGGAGGTTAACTGCGCTTCCTTCGTCCACCAGGATCCTCATTACTCTAAAATTGTTAATCAATGCTTTGATTACTAGCGCGTCGTTGTGCGGTTCCTGCACATGCCTCCCATCTTCTGGTCCAAAGGTGACTAGTGGTAGCTCCTCTGCGGACGCTCTAGTACTTATCGAGTACACGCCCTTACGTATCTTCTTCTTCTGTGCCTTTGAATAGGGTTCCCCCCCTTCTATCATGTTGATCACGCCCATGGGTTCTTTGAATCTTTTATTTGCCTCTTCTTTTTCCACATGTTCGGGTTTTCTTTTTTCTGCACTTCCTTCTGTGCGTACGAACTTCTTCTATACTCCTGACTGGATCAGCTGTTCTATCTCCCGTTTCAATTCCCAGCATCTATCTGTGTCATGGCCATATCCTTCATGGAATCTGCAATACTTGCTCTTGTCTCTCTCTTTGTCTGGGTGTAGCTTTCTGGGTGCATTGTACATGACCCTATTGTTCTTCATCCAGCTGAATATTTCCACTAGTGCTCTGTTCAAAGGTGTGAAGTCAAATGGCTTATTTCCTCTTCCAAATCTCTGTGTTCTGTCATCTCCTCCTCTACTGCGGTATCTCTCTGGTTTGTCTTCCTCGTATTGTTTTGTCAGTGATAAACAGATAAACGGACCGAGAACAGCAAAGGAGCACATCTCGGACCCACCGAGATAGGTCAAACATAACAAACAGAGCACACCAGGGGCGACACACAACACATCTCGGACTGACCGAAGTACACCAAACACAACTAATAAGGATAAACCGGAACAAACCAACATCACAAACCGATCAGAGCGACAACCTAAAAATGAGCATATCCCGGTAGTCACCGAGCACAACCACTCCGAACACACGGGACAAATCTGTCAGAACGTACTCTGACATTCCAGACAAAACAGCTGCACAGACAAAGAGAATGAAGTCAGACCTGTCGGCCCAGACAAAGAGGAACAAAGACATTAGTATAAAAGGCAAAAGGAAAATAGGTAAAAAGGTTAATTTCTTTTTCTCTCTCTAAACTCTTAACCACCTTTCACTTCTTATTCTTTCTCTCACTAAAACAGTTACTAACTAGACCGTCGGAGTGGTTTGCCGGAATCCCCTTCCGGCACCCTTCTCACGGTTGTTTTGTACCTTGTAGGTACGGCCTTGAAGTGTCTATCGAAGCTAAATACAATTCGAGATCACAAGTTATCATTTGGCGCCGTCTGTGGGAAAGAAAATAAGAAAGCTTCCCCCTTTCTATCCTTCTGGAAACTAATAGGATGAGCAGAGTAGAAGGAGATGATCCCGCAATCGGAGACAATAATACGCAAAGCAGTAGAACGGGAGAGGGGCTCAACGCTCCACCAAGAAGAGCTACCGGCGAAAGCTCGTTTTGCCCGGTCACTACATCGATGGCAGGCATTCACCCGAGCCCTATGTCAGGGGTTACCACTCATTACCCGTGGGGAATGCCATCGTCGGGTAACATTCCCCCAACATCATACTCCACCCCTATGCACCAAACCACTCAAACTTTTTTAAGACCGGGTGTAACCCCCATCAACCTCGCATTCACCCCAAACACCACCCCCGCACCTAGACAAACCACCGCAGAAGTCCAAAATCCTACGCCAGCACAAATCCAAGAATACATCGAGTTTCATACTCGGCAGCTAGCTTTCCTTCAACAGGTACAACAGGTCCATACTCGGCCAACAGCCCCAACTGCAACCCAGGATAACACTACCACTCCACCATACATACCGACCGCACCACCTTACCCACAGGAATTCTACCAAGGCCAAAAAACACCTGAGGAAGCAAACCGCGAGAAAAATCCACGAGAACAAAACCCAGAGCCAGCACAGACCGGACATAAAACTCCAGAGGGACATAAAAAGACACCAAAACGGGTTGAGATCGAAGAGAGCGTACACAGCTCGGGCGCTAATTCACCAAAGAAAAAGAACTTGGAGCAAGAAATCACCGAAAGAGTCAGAACCGAGATGGAAAAATGTAGAAGGAAAGAGCCGAGAAACACAAGTTTCCTGAACATCGGAAACCCAATGTCGGCAGAAATACGAGAAGAACCCTTCCCTTTAAACTACAAAACACCGCAGTTAGACGATTACAATGGAACAGGGGACCCGATCACGCACTTGAGTTGTTTACAAGGGGTCATGATGGTACAATGTTTGTCCGAAGCGGCCGTCTGCAAACTCTTCCCGACTACCCTAAAAGGACCAGCTGCCATCTGGTATCAAAGCCTAAAAGAAGGCTCTATCCGAAGCTTCGACGAGCTGGCAAGAGCTTTCCGAACACATTTCGCACCGAGCATACAACGAAAGAAAAAGTCCAGTGACTTAAAACTTTGCTACCAAAAACCAGGAGAAAGTCTGCAGAGTTATATCGGCCGATTCAACGCAGAAGCGGTCGAAGTGGGAAATTTGAATGATGATACTGTGATAGATGCAATGAAAGACAACACAACAATGATGGCCTTCCGGGATAACCTGATAACAAACCCAGTACAAACTTACTCCCAGCTGATGGACCGAGCCTGGAACTATATAAATTTAGACGAAGAACAACGGCGAAAAGCCGCACAAACTACAAAGCAATAGCTTTAAAAGACTCAAGGCAATCACTTTATCCGAACAAAGCAATAGCTTTAAAAGACTTAAGGCAATCGCTTTATCCGAACAAAGCAATAGCTTTAAAAGACTCAAGGCAATCGCTTTATCCGAACAAAGCAATAGCTTTAAAAGACTTAAAGCAATCGCTTTATCCGAACAAAGCAATAGCTTTAAAAGACTCAAGGCAATCGCTTTATCCGAACAAAGCAATAGCTTTAAAAGACTCAAGGCAATCGCTTTATCCGAACAAAGCAATAGCTTTAAAAGACTTAAAGTAATCGCTTTATCCGAACAAAGCAATAGCTTTAAAAGACTTAAAGCAATCGCTTTATCCGAACAAAGCAATAGCTTTAAAAGACTTAAAGCAATCGCTTTATCCGAACAAAGCAATAGCTTTAAAAGACTCAAGGCAATCGCTTTATCCGAACAAAGCAATAGCTTTAAAAGATTAATAGCAATCGCTTTCTCCGAACAAACTCATAAGTTAAAACAACATAGAAACATAGAAAAAACATATACCCAAGCAAAAAACCGAGCACAAAGATGAAACAAAAAGGAAAAATTTATATATAGATCACTAGGAACAATCCGAACAAAAAATTGATTTATTACAAGGACTAATCTATTACAGCCCGAGAAATATCATCGGGCAACTGCACACCATTTCCAGACATGGAACCACCACCCTCGCTCAGTCCGGCTTCTTCATAATGACTCACATCAAGCTGGCCGAGCACCGAAGGAGCAACAGTTGTCTGACCAGTCCTCTGATCACTAGCAACTTGGGCGTTCTCTTGATCTATCCGATCAAACTCCTTGCTCAGCTCGGCTATCATTTCAGTAGCCGCATCAGACACTTCGGCCTTCTTACGCATGAACACCTCATACATAGCAGCTACGTCCAGATAAAGACATTCCAGATCAGCATCAGGAAGCAACAGAGGCCCCACTCTCTCTTTCAGGTCATCCTCCAGAAGGTCAGTCAATTGACCGAACTCAGCAGTAACTTCGGTTCGAACAGCCTTCATAGCCTTCTCAAGCTCCTCCGAAGATAACCGCTTCTGCTCAGCCAAAACCGTATCATGCTGCTCTCTTTGCTTGATAAGCTCCAACTCATGTTTCCGTTTTAGATCAACTCGAGCCTCGGTCAAACTAGCCACTTCCTTCTTCAGATCGGCAATCTGCGCATTATACTCGTTGATATGATTATCAAGCACAGACTGAACATTGGCTCGAGCAATCTGCTCAGACTCCAAGGCAGCAGCAGCAGACTCAGCTTTCTCCCGATCAGCGGACGCCTGATTAACTAAGTCATCCTGAACCGAACGGGCACCGAGCAGGTGGTTGATTAACTGTCAAAAATAAAAATCATGATCAGCACAAACCACATAAAAATATATATAAAATCAAAAATTTCTACCTGAAAGGCCAACGAACAACCCCCCATCAATGAAGTCCCGAGGATGAACAATCTTCATACCATCCACATCCTTCGGAAGAGAACAGAGACGGGCCAAGGAAAGAGCGGTAGGATAATTCTCAACGGTATCCGCCGACGTCTTCCTCTTCAAATACCGAGCAATGACAGAAGAAGTCAAAGCCGGATCAGCTATATTCTCGGCAGGGACTTCAACGGCATCCACAGCCTTACCCTTACCCTTCCGAGACAGACCTTTATCTGTCAGCGGTAAATCATCATTAAAAACCGGGACAGACACGGACTCAACCCCCGGTCCAGCAGCCGCCATACCAGCATTTAAAGCTAACACAACAGGCTCATTCGGCCTCTCGTCACCCGACGCATCCTGAAAAGCGTCAATCTCGGCAGATAAAGGGTCAACACCCTGATCAGAAGGCCTCTTGCCAACAGTTTTTCCCCTTTTCCGTTTCTTCTCAGTAAGAGGAGGCACCGCCTCCAAATTTATACCGGGACCGCCAGCTTTAAGAACATCAGCCATCTTCGGCTGAGAAGCATCCACAGCTCGGGACGTCTGTCCCTTAGTCGGTCTAGCTCGCCTCCCAGCAGTAAAAGCAGCCATATCCATCGCTACAAAAGCAAATAACAAAATAAATTAAAACCACCGATGAATAATATAACGACACACTTATGCCAAAGCAAATACAGCAGACAAACAAAAAATACAAAAATAAAAACCGAGAACAACCTTGGCGATTAGGGTTAAACTTTACAATCCTCAACCGAGGAATGAGCTCCTCGGTATTCACAGGGCCGATCTGCCCCAATAAAACCTGAAGACGAGCATGTGCTGTTTCTCGGATCTTATCCCTCCTAATGAAAGTATGCTCCGGAGATACACATGACCAGCAACGAGGCAGTTCGGTAAAAGCCGAGGGATGCCTAAGTCTAAACCAGTCCACCCTAAAACGTTTAAGGGACGTGGTAACATTCTCAACTATTCGCCTAGGCTCTGACTTAAGAATTTTAAAATAAGCGAAGTCATACTCGCCATTAAAAACTAGACCATACATACTAGCAAAAAATTTTACCGAGAAAGGTATCTTATTTTTTAAACAAAGAGCCCGAACGGTAAAGAAATGCCTAATACCGTTCGGATGAAATTGACTCAAAGGCATCTGATACCACCGAAGCAGATCAACTAAGTCGGTCTGAAATGGAATCCTAACACCGGAGTGAAGATGCTCCACACAAACAATTACATACCCCGGGTCGGCAGGGGCATTTATGGTTATACCCGGGGGAGACAACTCTAAAGTGTAACCGTCCGGAATCCTAAGTTTCGATCCTAAATAGTCCAAATAGTGTTGGGTAAGCTCGGCAAATGTAGTCTCCATCATCACCCTCCTAACAGCTGCAGTTTTGGACTTCCTAGGTCTAACACGCCTAGGCCGAGCATAAGAAGTCGCTTCCGAGCATACCAAATCATCTAACCTATTCTCACCAACAATACCATCTTCGGTATCTTCGACAGGATCACTATCACTACTACTAAGGTCCTCATCAATATTCATATCTAGGTCTCGCTCGGACTGGTTCTGAGAATCTTCTTCGCCTGACATTTATTCACTAAAGGCCAAAAAGAAAAACAACTAATCAAAAGAAATAAACCCTAAGTATACAAGATCAACAAACAAATAAGCAAAAACAAGGACAAACAAAGACACAAATTAAAAACAGATCAAAAGGAACAAAAATGGGAAAACTTACGATTATATCTTGAAGAAAAGGAAGAACAATAAGAACAGCAAGAAAAGCAAAAGAACAGGTGAGACAAAGGAGAGAGCAAAAGAAAAACAAGAGGAAAGAAAATAAGCAAATAAACAAAGAAAGGTTTTTATAGAAACCGAACAAGGGCAACTGAAGAGTCACCTCAAAAAACGCACCAAAACCAAAGGACACATCAATAAATGTGCTAGTGGGGGACAACATCTGTGACACAAACAGCAAAAAGACGACACGTGTAACAAAAGCGCCGGCAATAAATACACGCAATAAAAGCAAAACACACTCGGACATAAATTCCTTGGACATAAATATCCAACACGCCAGTGGGGGACTTGTGATAAACAGATAAACGGACCGAGAACAGCAAAGGCCAATCCACAGCACATCTCGGACCCACCGAGATAGGTCAAACATAACAAACAGAGCACACCAGGGGCGACTCACAACACATCTCGGACTGACCGAAGTACACCAAACACAACTAATAAGGATAAACCGGAACAAACCAACATCACAAACCGATCAGAGCGACAACCTAAAAATGAGCATATCCCGGTAGTCACCGAGCACAACCACTCCGAACACACGGGACAAATCTGTCAGAACGTACTCTGACATTCCAGACAAAACAGCTGCACAGACAAAGAGAATGAAGTCAGACCTGTCGGCGCAGACAAAGAGGAACAAAGACATTAGTATAAAAGGCAAAAGGAAAATAGGTAAAAAGGTTAATTTCTTTTTCTCTCTCTAAACTCTTAACCACCTTTCACTTCTTATTCTTTCTCTCACTAAAACAGTTACTAACTAGACCGTCGGAGTGGTTTGCCGGAATCCCCTTCTGGCACCCTTCTCACGGTTGTTTTGTACCTTGTAGGTACGGCCTTGAAGTGTCCATCGGAGCTAAATACAATTCGAGATCACAAGTTATCAGTTAGCGTTCTTCTTGCTTCATCCAGTTCTACGTACTTGTGTGCTATTGCCATCAATTCTTGGAAAGTGGAAGGCTTTTTCATTAAGATCTTATCTCTCAGTCGTTCGAACCTTGTTCCCATCTTCATAGCCTCTATGGCTGTATCATGGTTTAGGTGCTCTATCTGGACTGCTTCTTTATTGAATCTCTCCACGAAGTTCTTCAACGTCTCGCCTTCACCCTGTCGGCACTTCCGTAAATCACTTGAGTTCTTCTGCAGCGGGATGTTTGTGCGGAAACGCCCTTTGAATGCTGTTGCCAGTTCTGCAAACGTTCCGATGGTGTTGGACTTCAGTCCGAGGTACCATTTCTGCGCTGATCCCTTGAGGGTGGCTGGGAATACTCTGCACAGCATCGGATCTGAAACATCTTGAAGCATCATTATCGTTTTGAATTTTGAGATATGGCTTTTCGGGTCTCCGGTCCCATCAAAGGGCTCAAACGTTGGTAGTTTGAAACGAGAAGAGAATTTCACATCTAATACTTCCCTTTTCAGTGGTGAAAAATCGTCTCCTCCTTCCGTCTACTTCCTCCTTCTTCCTTCTCCAGGTCTACGTATTCTCTCTGCTTCTTCGCGACTTCTTCATCCCTTGCTTTTTCGCCTTGCTGTGCGGCGTCCTCTCCTTTTTCCTTTCCTGCGTCTCCTGGGAGTGGTGCAGTGAGAACACGTCGGGGAGCCGTTTCTTTATCTTTCCGCGCGTCTTTGTCTCGCCCTCTTGGGATTGGTTCAGACTGTTGCCTTCTCTGAGCTGGTGTTTTATCTGCCTCTACAGTCTTCTCCTTCGCGATCCCAATCAGTCTATCTTGGAAGTCGTTAAAGCTCTTCATCACCGCCTCATGGTAGAGCGGTGGTAGCTGGGCTCCTGGTGGTACATATGGTGGAATGTATCCGGCTGTTGCCGCTGTGACGGTTCCTTCTACGTCTAGGGACGGAAAAGGAATTGGTGCGGTGGGTCTTTGATATCCCTGGTGATACTGGCTACCCCATGGGGTATACGTCTGCGGCCAACTCGCCGCGTTTTGATTATACATGGGCGATGGATAGTACATGTTCTGCGGTGTATAACAATTCCAAGGAAGAAATACCTGACTAGTTCCGGGTAGTTGTGCTCCTCTGCCCATCAATCCTGCTGTTGATCCGGGTATGGAAACCGGTGGTGTGATGCCCGCACTTGTGGCTCCAGTCCCCCCTGGGATTCCAGAGCTTGTCCTCAAAGGACCCGTCGTTCCCGCCGGAGGTGGGCGAAGGGGAAAGACTATTCCGTCTGTTCTTGCTAGTAGAGTTGGATTGCTGCCTCCGGACATCTCTCTATCTCTGACTCCGACTCCAGGTGGTGGTGGTTCATCATGGTTGTCCATGAGTTTGTTTCAGTTCGTAGAACCAAAATTGATTGATTTTTAGAAAAGAACAATCGTTTCCCACAGACGGCGCCAAATGATGGTTCTGCGAATGATAGGGTCTTCTCTTATCAACCTGAGATCACGAACACAGGTTAGAATGAGTCGGACGTTTGTGTCCGACCACACTCCGATGCCTAAGTCAGATACCTTGTAAGGTTCAAAGATAAATGACGTAGTTTAAAGAGAATGAATTAGAGTTTTACCTTTGGTCTTCGGTCTATTTATATAGACTCTTCTCTCAGTAGTCGACTCAAGGTCATCTTCTTGTGATTGTGTTTAATTCGGACTCATGCTGGAAAATAAGGATTGGGTCAATCCCAATCTTCCCGGATTCCAAAGATCAGATCAGTTAGGATCTGCGTCTACCGACTAATGACAACTGCTCGGTATCTACTGTCTACTGTTCTTGCTTGACTATATGTGCTGGGGTCAACTGCGTATCCATCAGATATAGACCGAAGTTGGATGTATAGACGGCTGCAGGGCGGGTTGCTATACCCAGGCTTTGACGAGCGCGTGCAGGAATTTGTTAATTTTGCTTTACGCCATCCTGCGTGTATGAGTGGGCCCGAGATTAAATGCCCCTGTCCTAGGGCAAGATGTAAAAATACGAGTTATCGAGACGTCGAAACAGTGAAGCTGCACATTCTGCAGAAAGGGTTTGTGGCAGATTATAAAGTCTGGGTTTTTCATGGGGAGGGAAATGTTTTAGATCCCCGTCCCGTTGCACAGATATCGGAGTATGACGTTGACATGGAAAATGAGGAGGAAGACGATTTCAGCTCCGTTTAGAGAATGGTTATCGATGCTGCTGGTCCAGAAGTAGTGTTCACGGAGGAGGAACCGAATAATGAAGCTAAACATTTTTATGATATGATGCGTGCAGCTGAAGAACCTGTATACCCCGGTAGTAGCAAACACTCTCCTTTGTCTGCGGCTGTTAAAATGTTGGACATCAAATGTCGACATAGTGGGTCTGTGGCTTTAGTAGATGATGTGACCGAATTTATACAAGAGCTGCTTCCAGAGGACAACAAGAAGCCAAAGAACTTTACCGAAATAAAGAAGATGGTTAGAGGTCTTGGGTTGCCGGTTGAAGTTATCGATTGCTGTTTACGCAACTGTATGATTTACTAGGGGTCAGACGCGGATTGAACGCGATGCAAAATTTGCGATCACGAACGGTGGAAACCGGCCCCTAAAGGAAATTTTGCGAAAAGACGAGTTAACGTCCCATATAGGAAAATGTTTTATTTTCCTATAACTCCGAGATTGCAGAGGCTGTACGCTTCTAAAGCCACTGCCAAGCATATGACGTGGCACGCTGAACACGAAATGGTTGATGGAAAGATGTGTCATCCGTCAGACTCCCCGGCGTGGAAACATTTCAGTGAATTACATACAGAGTTTGCGGAAGAAATTCGAAATATCAGACTAGGCCTGTGTACTGATGGGTTTCAACCTTTTGGGGCCTTCGGGCAGAATTATTCATCATGGCCAGTAATTTTGACACCCTACAATCTCCCTCCAGGAATGTGTATGAAAGATGAGTTCATGTTTTTAACTGTTATTGTCCCTGGGCCTCGAAATCCTAAACATCAAATGTATATTTTCCTGCAGCCGTTGATAGCTGAGCTAAACCAACTTTGAGAATTTGGAGTCCAGACATTCGACGTTCATAGGCGACAGAATTTTCAAATGAAAGCGGCACTGATGTGGACAATTAATGATTGGGAGACTGGCTTGCCCTCACTGCATGGAAAATACGGATGCTTTCACGCTTAAAGGGAGTAGAAAACAGTCGTGGTTTGACTGCCATAGAAAGTTCTTGCCTCGTGGTCACCCGTACCGTCGTAACACAACTCAATTCTGTAGAGGGAAAACTGTAAACAAAGAATTTGGACAGCCCAAAACCGGAGAAGAATTGTTGGCAGAGGTGGACAGTCTGGGGTTTATGAAGGCATATGAAATTGGGGCTGAGAAAAATAATGCTGCGAAGTCGGCAAATTATGGTTGGAATAAAAAAAGTATTTTCTGGGATTTGCCGTATTGGAAAACAAATCTCATTCGTCACAATCTCGATGTCATGTACATTGAGAAAAACGTATTCGACAACATTTTCAATACGGTACTAAATGTTCCCGGGAAAACGAAAGACCATGCAAAATCTAGAGAAGAGTTGAATGACATATGTGATCGGCCTGAGTTAGCTAAAGATCCGGTTACTGGGAGATTTCCTAAGGCGATGTATGCTTTGGACAGGGACGGAAAAAAAGCTTTACTTGAGTGGAATAAGTTAATAAGGTTTTCAGATGGCTACGCGTCCAACTTGTCCAGATGTGTCGATACAATCGGTCTGAAAATGCATAGAATGAAAAGTCACGACTGCCACATTTTTATGTAAAGACTTCTGCCAATCGCTCTCCGTGAGCTATTACCGAAGGAAGTCTGGGAGCCTTTAACAGAGCTGAGTATCTTCTTTCGTGAGTTAACCTCCACGTCTCTAACAGAGAAAGATCTAGATCGTATGAGGCTGGAAATCCCAAAGATACTGTGCAAGCTGGAACGTATTTTTCCGCCTAGCTTTTTTGACTCCATGCAACATCTACCCGTACATCTGCCGTACGAAGCTATGATGGCAGGTCCGGTTCAGTATCGCTGGATGTATCCATTTGAAAGGTAAAGTAACTGAATTTTCTCAATTCTGTGTAGCAGTATATATATTGACATGTCATGTTCACTAACTGAGGCATGTGCAATCAGATATTTGAGAAAGCTGAAAAAAAAGTCAGCAATAAAGGGAGGGTGGAAGGAAGCATCAGTAGCGGATACTTGAATGGAAAAACCGCAAAATTTGCAGCTTATTACTTTTCAGAAGGTGACCTAATGATACCTAAGCGGCCGCAAAGGAATGAAGTTAATGACATTGAAGTCGATGACGATGTCGACAGACTATCTATTTTCAAGCCGCACGGGCAATCAGTGGGTGCTTGCCGCAAGAGATATCTTGAAGATTCTGAGATTGTTGCTGCCCGGACATATGTTCTATTGAATTGTTCAAAAATTGAAAATTACAGAGAGTAAGCTTTAATACAGCTGTCAATGTAATATCCAATAATTATTCAGCTTCTAATAATTGTTTTCTTCTTAACTAAGGGTTTTCGAAGGCGAGTTGCGCAGAGAAAACCCTAAAATCAGCATCTCTCAAATTGAAGCGAAGTTCGAGAGTCAATTTGCCTACTGGTTTCAACAATACGTAAGTATTTTACAAAATACTTTTCGATTCTTTCAATAAAAAGTTCTGATTTATAATACACTTTTACGCTACAGGTGCAAGATCCAACTGTTTGTACTAATCCCTTTATTCTTAGTCTCGCTAAAGGACCTCTTAGATCAGTAAGAACATTTAAGGGGTACCGTGTAAACGGATTTAAGTTTCAGACTCAAGCTTATGGGGAGGAACAACTTACTATGAATAGTGGAGTCTGCGTGAAGGGAACTCAATATGTCGACAGCGAAAATGACTTTTATGGAGTTCTGACAGACATAATTGAGTTGGAGTATCCGACTCTTCTAATGAAGACGACTGTCTTATTTAAATGCGAGTTGTTCGACCCAGCACGAAATTCTGGCACAATTAGTAACAAAAAATACAACATGGTGGATATTAATAATAGAAAGAGATACAATAAGTATGAACCATTCATCTTAGCCGAACAGGCCGACTAGGTTCATTACCTGCCATATCCGAGTAAAAGAAGGGATAAATTAAATTGGTGGGCAGTTTGCAGGACAAAGGCAAGATCTGAACTTGACATGCCCGAGGGGATTATCCCGGCTTTTCAAGACGTGATAGAAGAAAATCCTCTCATTGTTGCAACGGACGACAATTCGACATATTTAGCTGATGACAACGGAGAAGCTGAAGAAGATGCGTTGTTGTGCCTCCTAATGAAACAGAATCCGACTTTATCGCATCCTCATCAGACGAAGATGAAATTGAAGAACTTTAGTAGCTTAGAGTATTTTATGTATTAGCATGTTAATTTCTTAATTATAATTATGTTTTATAATTATATTATTCAAGTGTACTATTTTAAATTGAATTCATATTTCTTAGTTATATGTTTCACGTATGTAGTGTTATAATGTGTTGTTTAGTTTTGGAACAATTAACTTGACAATTAGTGCAGGTATGAGGGGTCGAGGCTCAGGCGGAGGCTCAGGCCGAGGATCAGGCCGAGGACGGGGGGACCCTACCGAGCCTGTTGAGGAGCAGCATCGTGAGAAGGCTGGAGGACCTGTTCAGCCTTTGCAGGAGCGTGAGGCAGGCGAGCCCCGGCCATTTTGGACAACCAGGGTAGGGCGATGGTTCGTCCGGACCCTAGCAGGTATGATTAAAGTTTTTTTAATTTGTGTGATTTTTAGTATGGAATTAATATGTATGTAAAGTAAATTATGCTTATTAAATCACAGGACACTGTTGCTGGACTCTGGGCCTGTTTCTCGGGCTATCCGGGATATTTTCAGGCAGTGCTGGTTCGAGACCGGATCAGCATGGCGCTTTCTGACAGCGGACCAGAGGGAGTTCTATTTTCAGGAATTTCAGGTAATTAAATTTTCAGTTTAATATATTTAAGTTTTGATATTTGTGAAAATTCTAACTCAAAGCTCATGTTATTACTGTTTGCAGAAGAAGTTCTAGTGGGATGACTCTGCGTACAGCGAGGAGGTAATCAGACGGGTCTTCATGACCCATGCAGCCACCCGATACAAAGACAACATCCACAAGATGAGGAAAATGCAAAAGAAGCATACATCTGTGAATCAGGAGATCTGGGAAGCCTGGAATGCATTTTGGGACACAGAGAAGGAGAAAAAGAAGCCAGAGACAGCCCGGGCAAACAGGATGAGTGAGCCTGCGGGCCCCGGTTCTGGTCCTGTCCGCCATACCGGGGGATCTCGCTCCGCTATCAAGCATATGGATGTGATGGTTTGTTTCTAATCAGTAATTAAATTACTTAAATAACGTATTTGTTTTATTTTAATACTTAATAAATCTGTATTTTTCTGATAGGCTAAGGAGCTCGGCCGGAAGCCGACTGCGACAGAGCTGTACAGTCGCCTTCATAAAACGAAGGCTGAGAAGAAACCGGTCGACAAGAGGGCTCATGATATGACTGTAAGTCCTTATCACATTAAAATTCTATAAGTTGTGTATATAGGCTTAAGTGTTGAATATATTATACATGAAGTGTTAAACTGTATAGGCTTAACGTTTGTGTAATTAGAACTCAATATATTTGGTTGGTTGGGTTATATATTGTAATTTGCTTGCAGGACTTCCCTGAAAAATGGGTGATGCTCATATTATAGAGGAAATGCTGCCGAAATTTCCTTAATAATTAGAATTATTTATAAAGTGTTATGTTTTTTTATTTGTTATAAAACTAAACTGATATGTTTTGTAATTGTTTTGTACGTAGGACGCCATCGGTGAGAGGCTTGCTGCTGCGACACAGTCGCCGACCGGAGAGGGGAGCACCTCGAGTCCTGTGGATGAGACGCAGATATTTATAGATATCGAGGGCGTCAACAAGAAGCACCGGGTGTACGGCCTGGGTTCGGCTACCAGCAGGTATGTAGGCCCGAGTATCAGACCGCAGAGAGGCAGCTCTTCACGGACATCACAGCAGGCGGATGAGGAGGTCGAGCGCTGTGTGCAGGCCGGCATCCAGGAGGGCCTGCGGCAGGTTGAGCAGCGGTTGGCGGCGCAGCAGGCGAGCATGGCACAGATGATACGTGATGAGATTGCAAAGATGATGCCGAATCTCCCACCAGAGTATCAGCCACAGTTTCCCCCTCCCCCGCCAGACGGTGGCGACACTACATATTTGTAGTTTCCTGTTTATTTTATTTTCTAAAATATATTATGTACGATGTTTTTTTTTTCAGACAACGTTATATGTATGCTTTGATATTTTATTTTATATATATACTTTTATTCAGTTTCAATTAGGTGTAATCTAAAATAAAATTTAATTATTGTATTTAGCAGGTTTTAAACGTCAGCGAAACAAAAAAACAACAGAAAACGGCAGAAATCTGCCAAAAAAAAAAACAGCATTGGCGACGGATGTTTCAGGTTTAGCGACGGATATATCCGTCGCTAATATGGGTCAATGGAGACAAACTCACACGTTAGCGACGGACTTATCCGTCGCTAATGGTCATAACTTAGCGACGGAACGGTCCGTCGCTAATATCTCATAATCCGTCGCCAATTAGTCTCAGAATTCGTCTCCAAATGAGACTAAATGGCGACGGATGTGGCAAATTTGGCGACGGATTATCCGTCGCTAAATTTGCCAAGGATTGGAAACACTGGTCGCTACTCGTTTAGCGACCAGAGTTGTGGCGACGGACTTGATCCGTCGCCAATCCGTCGCTAATGACTATTAGCGACGGAACATAAGGGTTTAGCGACGGAAATATCCGTCGCTAAACTCCTATTTTTTAGTAGTGGTATAAACAAACCTATGCTCATGTTACCAATCATATCATCCATGTCATCATCCACGTAGGAAAGAAATGACGGAAAATTTGAATTATTTAACCCCGTCAAAAACAAGGACATAAATAAGCCAGTTTTGAAACGTCAGGCGTGTATTTCGGCCAAATCAAACGTAGGGGCAAATCCGAGCCTTAGGATAAACATTAGGGGCATAAACAAACCTTTTCCCCAAATAAAATGACTACCGGCATCAAACGAGAGAGTCCCAAATAAGATAAAACAACAGGCCGGTGATGACAAGCAGAGCCATACTTTCGAACCAATCAAATTGGTTTGTAATTAAATATACAAAAACCCTAAATACTGCTATTTTCTTCTCAAAAGACAAATAGCGTTTGCCCTAATTCGAAATGGCGGCGGCTCCTCAACTGTCGGCGGGAGATGGGTACGGCAAGTTCCGAAAGCGGGCGTTTAGAAGAGCGCAGACGACGCCGTATGAGAGACCGCGAACGAACCCTAAGAGTAATGGGTGGTTATCGAAGATAGTGGATCCGGCGCAGAGGCTGATTACGTACAGCGCTCATAAGCTTTTTGCTTCTGTTTTGCAGAAACGGTTGCCTCCGCCAGTGCCAAATGATGCGGACCAAGTAAGATAATTGATTGCTTCTATTTTATCTACATTTGTTCTTGTGCTTTTGGACTGAAATATCTCTTCCTGAAGGATTCACCTTCTGCCGGAGATGGGCTTGCAGATCTGGAGCTGACTCTCAAGCAAAAGAAATTCACCAGGTAACGCTTATAAATGTTTATGCTAGTGAATCACAATAAGAATTATATATGCACAAACACATATTTAGTCTAGACTTCAACTTCTTCCAAGACTTTCAAATCAACTGGTCAGTGGCCAAGGTACTCAAAAAGAGGTAAGTGTAACAAGACGTGGAACGATTAGGCAACCTCCTATTAGAACATGGACCACGATGAAGGCTAAATTAGAAGGAAGGTGTATGCTTCTCAATTACTTTGATAACGTGCTGGAAATTTATTGTGTTTATGAAGGTAGCTGAATATATTCGAGAATTTGACTATTAAACATTTGAAGTCAACTTGTAGAGGGTACATCACAAGCCTTAGCTTGCTTTAAGGGCTTATGTAAAGAAATAAATTTTTAAACTACATATGAAACCATTGAGCATGCTATTTAAACAGCTTTTGATGCAGAAGACCTTCTTAACCAACAAATTACCAAGCAATTTGGATTTCAAGCAAATGAGACTGCTAAAAAGGGATTTGATGCACATCAAAGTACCAAGTATACTAATTAGCAGCCTTGAAATCGATTCAACAACTTAAAATCCTCTTATTCTAGTAATATCAATGCTAAAGAAAATTGTGTTAGGTGCTTTAAGTGTGGAGAGACTTCTAAGAAAGAAGCTATATTGGAGAAGAACATATGGATGAAGAAACGTCACAAGAAGATCATGAGAATTATTCAGATGATCACGGTGTTTGCAGATGATGATATAATAGATAAATGTATTGATTCTCTTCCGGTAGTTAGAAAAGATTGGCGGTGTGTACTTTGATATTTCAAACCTTAGTTCATTGTAGAGATCAAACCAAGAAACTAATCATTGATGGAGTTAGTCGTGTGAATGTTGAATTGTCTCTATGCTGAAATTTTTGAATCTACCAACCGAGCTACACCGGAACCGCTACAAAGTAGCACGTATTGATGAATCAACTATTCTGGTAGAGTGGCTGTAATGGTTGTCTAAGATCTGAGTTTTGATGTACTCGAGGATTTTAGGATTATTTATGTTATTTGATGACGGCACAACATGTTAATTATCCTACTTTTTCTCTACATGATGAATATTCTTTAGAACACACCTATGTGTGCCGAACATGAAGAATATTTATTTGGTTCCTTTTCTAATCAAAAGTTATCCTTTTGTTGATTTTAAAGCCTTTTGTAAGCATATTTTTGCTGATGTTCAAGCATTAATATGGGTTGCAAGGGATGATGGAGTGGCTGAATGAGAAATTGTCAAGACAAAAAAAGCGGTTTTGTTGCAGGAATCAGAGTTATTTGTTCAGGAGTGTTTTGGCAATTTTGATTCTCAGAAAATCATGGCATTTTATTATGTGTAGGAGTCTTTAGTTAATTGTTGATTCATATTCATAATCCATATTAAATCATGATCATGTTTATTTCCTGTATTATATAGAGTTCAAATTCCAATATGATATGATTTTGATTTTTTAAATCTTTCAATTTGCAGGACAATTCTCTATAGTCAAGTAGACTTGTATTAAGTTTATTATCAGATTTGAGTTTTTAAAAAAATTAGTGTGTAGGAGTCTTTAGTTAATTGTTGATTCATATTAACTCATGATCCTGCTTATTTCCTATATTGCTATAGAGTTCAAGTTCCAATATGATAGGATTTTTTTTTTTAAATCTTTCAATTTTTAGAATTAATTCATTATATATAAGCAGACTTGTATTAAGTTTATTATCATATTTGAGTTTTAAAAAAATATGAGTCATGCGAGTAAAATTGTGTTGATACTTGATTTAATTCCTTGTTTTTCCCGCCTTAGCTGCTGTTCCTAGTAAAACTATTTATTCTTCCTTTGTTTTTAGAATAACGTGAATTCCTATTTCTAAAGTTTGGTTCTGTTGAATTACTGAAAGGCAAGTAGAATAGATTTCTCAAATCTGTCCTACATCATATTTCTACTGACCCTGCTGCAAATGCCGTCGTAGTGTTTTGGTTTGGTGACTTTTTGTTAAACATTTTGAGCATGATGTTGCAATGATTTTGAATAATGAGTGCTGCTATTGTGCAGGTCTGAGATTGACCGGTTGACAGCCATACTACACTCAAAAAACAATGATCTGCCTATTGCAAATGAAGATAAGAAATATGCAGTGTTCCCTACAAAAGGGGTGTCATTATACGATGGGAAGGGTGAACTCCCAAATACTCCGATGAAAGATAATGGACTCGACAGCCAACACATTCCAACTCCTATTGTTAGTTCAAGTGTTGGTTAATTTGCCTTGATCTTTTTCCTGTTTTTATGCCTCCAAAGACTTCGTTGATAAATACGATTTTCTTGTTTCATATAATTTTTTTAGATGTGCATTTTATAGTTGTTTTATTTCCATTTGTATGCAATCATGGCACACACATTAGGATTTCAATTCTATGTTGTGGCTCTTATTTCTCATAAAGTGGCTAAAATGTGTTCAGGTCCTTGATGAGGATGTTGCCTCACCTGCAGAGCTTGCAAAAGCTTATATGGGTGGCAGGCCTTCTAAAGTATCACCATCGGTGCTAGCATTGCGCGGTCAACCTGTAGGGGAGAATGCAGTTGCAAAAATTAATGGACCATTTGCTTCCAAGCCGCCAATCATGTCAGATGTTTCAAGGTCTTCGAGTCTTGTTGTGCCTGTTGACAATTGTTTTGCAACACCAAGGTCTCGAGGCCGTTCTGCTATATACAGCATGGCTAGAACACCATATTCCAGACTTCACTCAACCTTCACTCTCCAGGTTGGTATATTAATGCAATTTGTGTCAAAAGTGGTTTTGTCTTCTGTTTATTGAATCAAGGATTCTCATTTTCCAGCGTGGTGGTACTGAAATGGATGCTTTTAGTGTACCATCATCATCTTCTCAAAGCATCTGGGAGAGCAGCAGATATTCTGGATCTAAACAAGGGGTACCAGTGCTAAATTAAATTACATTGTTCGCAGATGTAACATTGGTTTAATGGAAGGATAACTAATCTCTTGATCCTCTTTTCTTTCTTTTTCAGGATTTAAAGCGAAGGAGTTCAGTTTTAGATAATGATATAGGCTCTGTTGGTCCTATTCGCAGAATTCGTCAAAAATCGAATCTCTTAACTTCTTCTGGAGCTTTTTCTGGTCGTGGAACTGGCCTTGGTTCCGATGCTGTTGTGCATCCTTCACCACAGAATCGGATTTTAGTTAATAAACCATCAATAGGAAATGGGGATAGTAGTATTCTTGGTTCAGGTATCACCTCCATCCCATCCAAGTCCAGCGAGATGGCTTCAAAAATATTGCAGCAACTGGATGTGTTAGTTTCTTCAAGGGATAAGTCGCCAATGAAGTTGTCACCATCCATGCTACGTGGTCCAGCTCTTAGAAGTCTAGATACCATAGATTCTTCTAAGATCCTTGATACTGTTCAAGATAATAATATTAGGTTGGATGTTAAACATGATGAATCATTACATAATGCAAAAGGTGATGTGTCTCAAAAGCAAGATAAAGATAAGGAAAATGGTCCAGTTAGGCTTACTGCTTTACATGAAAAGTCTCCTGCCATAAATGGGGTAATACCCACAAGTTCAGTGAAGAATAATGCATCTGAAGTCAAAGCAATATCTTCCGAGATGAACTCTGTTGTGCAGGCTCCAGAGAAGAAGTATGCTTTCCTGATGAGTGCACATGAGGTATATTTGGCTGTCAAAACTGCATTCTGCAACTGTTTCTAATGTGTCAATACACTTTTGTTTTTCTTTATATGCAACTTGTAGTATTCAAGGCGAGGATGGTTCAATTATGGAAGTTACTACTGTACTTGTGCACTACTCATGATTACTGTTTCTGTTTCCAGCCAAGGAAATCGGGGTGAGCATTTGGTCGGTTCAGTACAACCCCTTAGCCGAGTTAGCTGTCCGACCGAATAGCAAAAACCGAACTGACCTAATAAGAAATTTTAACTAAAAACCGAACGAATAAAAGAGGAATTTTTTTTTCAAAACCAAACTGACTGAATAGGACGGGTAATTTGGTCGGTTCGGTTAATTTAAAATTTAAAATAAATTCTAATATTCGGGTAATTTGGATAATTTAAATTTCAAACCAAACTGATAATAAAAAACCGATCAGTCTGAACTGACAGAAATTTATCGGCTCAGTCGGTTCAGTTGGCCGACCAGTCTTTTCTGCTCACCCATACATGTAAATTATCATTTTTTTAGACCAAGCAATTTTATCTTACCCCTGCGACCTTACTAATTGTTACCTACTACGTTATCACTAATGAAGGCGTTCTGTGAGTTTTTCTTGTGCTAATTCAAGGATTGAAAAGTATTAACTTGGTACCTTTTGGAAACAATGACATCCTTTTTCTTCAAAATCTGGGTCTATTTGGATTCTGTCAATAGATAAAAGTTATCTGGTTTTACTTTTGTAGGATTATTTGGAGCTTGATGATGATAATCAATATGATAGGACCACATCTGCAGAACTGTCCAAGGAGAAAGAGAAGCTAGATATCAATGTGGCTGAAAATAGGACCAGTTTAGCTTTAGCCAGTACATTGGAGAAGCCTGCAGAAGCCAAATCTCGTGCTAGCCAAACACCTCCAGGAGACTCTGTTGGGTTAGTAGTTGCTGAAAAAAGAGTTTTCGTTGCAGACCAGGTTGCTCCTCTACCTGGTGCTACCAACCAGCAGTCTGTGGATGACAAGCTGCCAACTCTAAGATCTGATAAGGTCTCATCACCAAAAGAATCCAATGCTCCTCCCCTGTTTAGCTTTGGTGATAAAGTTGTTTCCTCCAAGGAATCAAATGGTTTTCCTCCATTGAAATTTGGTTTTAAAAGTGAAGGTGCTATACCACAGTTTTCATTTTCAACATCAGCAGCTGCTGCTTCCATCTCGCCAGTTGTGACGAACTCCGCGAGCCTGAAGCCTGCCATTTTTTTGGATCCTAAATCAGAAAGTTCCAGCAGGTTAGTGCCTGTTCTTTTGGCCTCTTTGCAAAGTGGTTTGAATATATATATATATTTGTGTTGCTATGGTCTATTGGCTGATGTTATAATCAGATTATCATTTTTAGTTACTGTCTTAAGAAATTGTCATGGAGTAAATATTGAGACTTTTTTTTTTTGAATTTAAGTAGATTGATTAGGAACTAGCTGAAGAATCAGCCATTACAATTGACATGATTTGTGGAGGGCCTCCTCCTACCCATAAAGAAATGTGATCCCTAGACTCAAAAGCCATCCTTGCTACCGCATGGGCTGCTCTATTGCCATTTCTTTTCACAAAAAGCAGCCCCTTACATACATTTTTATCTCGTAAAAGAAGGAAATCTAGACCTATCAAACCCATATCATTCCATGGCAACATCTTGTTGTTGAAGCACTCTACTACCACTTTTGAATCTGAGGAGATTACACAAGGAGTTAGGTTAGCCTCTATTGCCGAGCTTATCCCATCTTTGACCGCATATGCTTCCCCCAAGCTGACCTCAATGTCTCCTTCATACTTTCTAAACCCTGCAGCGTGGACGTTTCCTTGGCTATCTCTGATTATTGCACCAGTACTATGACTGGCTCTGCTTATGAAAGCCTGCATCCACATTAACTGAGTACACTCTAGCCCTCGGAGGAACCCACCTATTATCCCCTTCCGTTCTTGGAGCTTCATTCTCTCTTCTTTGGCAACACTCCTCTACTACCACTTTTTAGTTTGGTATTGAGGCTTAAATCCTAGTTCAGTTTTGAAATTTAAATCCTAGTTCTAGATGGTAAGAGATATGGCACAAAATGGAAGAGAATTATTTGTGGGATCTGGAGACTCCTTTTTGCATTATTGCTTTTTCTAAAGGTTCCTTGAGAGATATAGCCATATAGGTTCGAATGTCGACTGGTTGTCCTTGGCTGTAATGTTTTTCAACCACATACAACAAATTCCTTAATGTGAAGTGTCGTATATGCATGTAAATGCTGACCATCCTGGAGAATAAGTTACAATTGGTATGAACATGGAAATTGGTAAATATGTGGTAATTTTTGACAAAGCTATTAATACTCATTGCACTTCAATTTCTTATAGATGAGACCTCTTTAATTCGGGAAACATCTAATATGAAAAAGAATCATTTGCATGAGATATTCTAGATCATGAATTTGTCACTTCCTTTGTTCTTATTGTTTTATCCTTAAAAGTAATGATATTCTGTTATTATCTTGAACTGTTTTTTGCCACTTCTAATTTTAGTCCTTTAGATAATGATATTTTCTTTTTCTGTGAGAAGCATAACTTAAACGTACATTTTATGGTGTTTATTGAAACTTGAATCTATTTAAATTTTAAACTGTATGTGTATTTTTGGCATAACCCATTTCAGGGTCTCTGCAGATATTTTTGTTGACATAGGATCCCTTCTCTTTTATTTGTGGAGATTTAGTTCCCACACTTTCATTACAAAAATACCTGATTTTAATTAACATAGAAGTGCAGTAGTTCCATTCCATGTCAAAAAAATATTTAAGGCGCAGGGGACCCTGGAACGAGTCATGCCTATATCTTCTTCCATCTTGTCTTATCCCGTATTTAACTTTCTTTGTTCTGTTTGGTACACGTGATCAGTGTTTTAAAAACTGAACCAGGTCAACTGACTGAGTAGAACACTGATGCTTAACTTTAGGCCCTAATTATTTTTTTTATTGTTCCATGACAACCATTATCAATAATTTGAGAAATTACATCCTGGGAATTAATTACGAGCGAACTGTCTGAATTTGACATAATAGAATATAGTTTGGCCATGTGATGGTAATATAGTCGGTGGCTCTCACATTAAATTTTGTCCGAGTCATGGAATTTAGTGACATCTGTTTGACTTATGTTTATTGGTAGCTGAATATCATCCAGGAATATTGTAAAATGTTAGAATAGTTACTTTTTTTTCTTCATGATAGAGTCTTCTGATGGGATAATAAATTTCCCTTAATTGTAAGGCATGAAGATGAAGATTACTCATGTACTATATGTTGTGTCAGCTGTTTCCAAATTTTCATATTTAACATGGAATATTGCACTCACTACTACATTCAACTAAACCCTGGTCCAAGTCATTGAGCATGGTGTGATCATATTTCTCAACTCAACTTAGCTGGGGCCCTTTAGTAATTACTACTATCCTGGCTAATCCTAAATTCAATGGCTGTCTTTTATTTTTGTAGCATTGTGTTCAAGATTCAGAAACAGTCCTGGCCTGTGATGAATAACTATAGCAAGCATACTAGTTATTTTTTTATCCCAACTTTGTCAGTACTGCTCTGCAGCGAGACAGTATTGAATTATTTTAAGTATCTTTGCTGCATTTTCATCAAGAGATTTCTGGTTATGCTTCATTATCATAGCACTGGGAGGCTGATCTTGTTAAATTAGTGTTCTTCTATTTGTATGGTTTATTCTACTTGTTACCTTCCTGAATTAGTGTTTTCTTCCATTTGCATTTCTTCATCCTTTCCCAGCTTATGTTATGGTCCTGCGAATAGGATCTCGTCACGGGTCTGTTCGCTGGGAAATCGTATCGGTTTCCTTTGTTTCTCCCTTTCTTCGAGTAACCTATTATTGAGATCTGGATATGAAAAGAGTGCTCTTTTCAATTCTTTAACTGAAATTATTGATAATTTTATTTAATACTAGTTTCGCATTACGTGCTATGCACGTGGCTCGTAACGTAACTCGTCAATGAATATATTAGTAAATTTATTATAATTATATCAATTTTTATTTATAATTAATATTAAATAATAAGTTAAAAAAATTTGTAAAAATAAATATAATATATTCGGTTTTTAAATTTTTTTTTCATACTGAATTTATTCTTATTTTGGTTTTACAATAACCATAATTAAATAATTAACTTAATTTTATTAATAACATTTTTAAAAATAATAAGATAAAAATTTAAATAATGATATATTGATCAAATACAGTATTTTAATTTTATAGTTCAATCAAACTAAAAGATAGGTATTCCTACTAATTTGGAGACAATTTAGTTATTTTTTACATATTAAAAACTAAATTGGAGATAATTTAGCTAACTATTCTAGTTAGGACTTTAATTACAATAGTGATTAATTAAATAACTAATTAGTTAATGACTATAAAACCTTTATTTAGTAGTAAACTGAAAAGGGTTATTCAGTAAATTTGCCTGTCCCCCCCTCCGTGCTTTTATAGATAGTATAGATATAGATATAGATTGATCCCTCTATTTACAGGAAAAGGATCGCTTTTTAACATATCTCAGAATCCTACTCTAATAAGGGTTACTGACTAGGATTTTAAATAAACAGGAAACATAATGCAAATAGGATTCTAATAACTCTAATTCCTAAACTGATTAGGATTATGCTTATTGCCTAATTAAGAAAATACTTCTATTCTTCTACATGTCCGACTCATCTTGTATTTTCTGTTGTACTGTCTTCCTACGAATGCATCCTTAACATCTTACTTGTGCATCGATCGGCTCATCTTGTTCCATTTATATTTGTTACATTACTCATGGATCGATCGACTCATCTTGTTACAATTTTCATTGTTTGGGCACTCAGTCTTACTAAATTTCTTGTGGTATCTAATTGCAGCTTTGCATTTGATGCAACAAAGTCTCATCAGATGAAAGAAGCTGAATCAGATAAAGCTATAGATAAGAACAATTTGAAAGCTGGTGTCTTGTTCAGCTCGACTGAAACTGCATCATCATCACCAGCTGCAAGTGCATTCTCATTTGGCTTGCTGAGCAATGCTGCTTCTAGTGTAAATGGTTCCCTTTCATCTACCACCCCTTCATTTTCCTCTTCTGCTCATGGTTTTAGTATTGCTGGTGAAAACACATCAAACAGCTGTGCAAATGGCGGTGTTATCAATGCTACAACTAGCTCAAGTTCAGACTTCACCAACCTCCCTCTAACAGCTTCAGCACCTTCCTTTCCTGCTTTTAAATTTAGTTCCTCTGTGGCTGAAACAACTTCGACCTCATCTAAAACAGCAGCTAGTGGTGTAGAATCCAAAAGGAATGAAACAATTAGTATTCCTTTTGGCACTGGGGGGGCTACTTGTTTTAGCGGTTCATCTTCTGGAACGGAAAGCACAAGAAGTAGCATTTTTAGTGGTACATCATCTACTGTTGCAAGTGTTGTCACAAACACTGGAAGCAGCACATTTAACTTCAATGCTTCTTCAGCTGCTTTGACTAGTCAATCTCAGGGGTTTAATCCTTTTGGTCCTCAGGCATCTGCAACTGGTAGTACTGTTGTTTCAACTTCAACCGAGAGTGTGCCCATTCAGTTTGGCTCGACTGCACCATCTCCTTTTGGTTTTACTGCAAACACAGCATTTTCGTCTTCAGGAAGTTCCGCTAGTAATCTGTTCAGTTCTGTTGCTACTTTTGGGTTAACATCATCATTGTCATCATCATCTACTTTGGAGTCCAAGCCTGTTAGCTCGACCATTAGTAGTACACCAGTGTTTGGTTCTGGCTGGGCAACAACTAAATCTCCTGCATTTGGTTCATCCTCCTCCTCCTCCTCCTCTACTGGGTTTGTGTTTGGAGCATCCTCAGCAGCTTCAAGTGCTGCTGTTACTACTAGCACCGCGTTTGGATCATCATCTCCTAGTGTTTTTAACTTCAGCTCATCTGCTTCAAGTAAGCCTGCATTTGCTAGCAGCCCAAGTCCTGCTGCCCTCACCTTTGGTAGTAATGACCAAATGAGCATGGAGGACAGCATGGCAGAAGACACGGTGCAGGCAACATCTGCTGTCGCTGTATTTGGTCAACAATCGATTCCACCATCATCTGGCTTTATATTTGGTTCTACGACTCCAACTGCGGGGAATCAATTTGTATCTACACCTGCAGTTCCACAAGCAACGAATCCCTTTCAGTTTGCTGGGCAGGCAGCACCGCATAATAACCAGACTCCATTTCAGGCATCTGGTAGTCTAGAGTTCAATGCTGGAGGGAGCTTCTCATTGGGCAGTGGTGGTGATAAGTCCAGTAGAAGGATTGTCAGAGTAAGCAGAAAAACTCAGAGGAAGAAATGAACATGTAATTAGTATAAATTTGCGCCCTCAGATTGCTATTTCATGCGCGCTGGTGGTCACAATTTTGTACCAGTTTTCTTACCAATTCTAAGAATATTTGTACTGTTATCAGTGATAGGAATTCATGGTCTCTCCTTGTCATATTTGTAATGTAACATAAACAGAAATTTATGTGAATTTGCTTACTGACGTCTTCACCAAATTCTTATATTATGATTTATTTTATTTTAGTTGGCGTGAGACATGAAAAAAAAAGAAAAAGAATTGCTTCAGTCACTCCCTCTTATTTGGAAAAACTGCTTGCCTGGATATGCTCAACTCAACAGTCTTAGTCTTCCTTCAATGTTGCTGATTCGCTTTGTGGCGAACCATCAACATGGCTATCTTTATTGTTTATTTTAAGGATTGTTGAGAAAAATATCATTTTAAAGTATTTATTTGTAAATAGTACTTCATTAATGACTCGCTTTTCCTGTCTAAAATATTGTCATTTTATTTTTCTATTGCAAGCAACCCAGTGGTACTTTTATATTAGAATCAGACTAGCGGTGATAAAAAAATTGCCGGACAAATTAACCGACTGAACTGATAACTTTCAATTGATTCAGTTCATTTATAAATTTAGGTTTGGTTTTCATAATAAAAATTTTGATTTTCAGTTATCGGTTCAGTTTGGAATTTAAATTATTCAAATTAATAAATAATTGAATTTTATTAATTTTTTTTTCATATTATTGTACTTCCTCCGTCTCATTTAGAAAGTCTCATATTCTATTTTGCGATGTCTCATTTAGTATTTCCATTTTTGAATTTTTTTTAATGGATTTCTGTTTTTACCCTTCTTTTAGTCATATTAAAACATGAATAAACATAAAAAAACATAAAATAAATATTTTCGTGTAAAAGAAAATGGGACTTTTAAAATGGGATTGAAGGAGTAGTTTTTAACCTAACTGATCGAATTATCTGACCTTGTCGGTCGGTCGGTTCGGTTTTGATTTTTTTTATTCGGTTGGTTCAATTTTGAATAATTTTTCTTTTTTATTCAGTCAGTTGATTCTTAGTTAAATTTGTTTTTGGTCGGTTCAATTTTGATTATTCGGTCGGACATTAATACGGTTAAGAGGTTGTGGGTTTGATTTCGACCGAACCGATCGAATGATCACCTCCAAATAACACATAGATCTTTATATGTTTGCCACGCGTTAGGTTTTTTTTAAACCATTCAGAGTTGTATATTTTTTTTTTCATTTTTGGTATTTAAAATTGCAAGAAATGTATGAAAACATTTTAAACAATTTGAAGCCATGTTAATTCTGTGAAATCTTATGAAATTTATTATATTTAAATTTAGCGGATGAAAACCTTTCCAAATGCAAGAAAACTAAACAAAACTTTGTGATACTGTCTAAAAGTAAATTAGAATTAACTTATATGAATTTATATAATTTTTTCGAAACGAATTAAAATCTTATGACACATAATGAAATTAATTGGAATTAACTTGTATGAATGTTAATAAAATATTTTGAAAATAGATATAAAACTATTTGGAACTAATTGAAATTAAACTCTTATAAATAAATTAAAATATATGGAATCTTATATAGCCATTTGAAATGTACATATTTAAATTAGGGAAAAGGGTCATTTATGCCCTTAAGGTTTGCCTCCAAGATCAAGCAAGCCCTCAACGTCCAAAAAGGTTCAAATATACCCCCAACGTCTTGAAAAATGAACAATCAGGCCCTCCAATTTTGACAATCAGGCCCCCAACGTTTCATTTATAAGTCAAAATGGGAGCCTGGTTGTTCACTTTTTAAGACGTTGGGGGCATATTTGAACCTTTTTAAACGTTGAGGGCTTGCTTGATCCTTGAGGCAAACGTTAAGGGCATAAATGACCATTTTCCCTTTAAATTATGCCTATAAAGAAGGCAAAAGGTACAAAAACCCTTCAAGTTATTCAAAAAGAACAAAAAAACCCTTTAAGTTTTTTCTGGACCACTTGAGCCCTTAATGTTTTAAAATGGTGTAAAAATGTGCCTTAAAATGAGCCCTTAATTTTTGAAAAAGCATTTACGTCCTTTTAGTTTATTTTCTGAACACTTAACCCCTCAAACTTTTGATTTTTTCTGTGATTTTTTTTCAAGTGTAAGGGTTTAATTGTTCATTTTGAAAATAAAGGGATTAATAGTTTTCTAAAAGGTTTATCTTTGAGGAAACTATGAATTTTTTTGTTTGTACCGTTTGCCTACAAAAAATACAAAATAAAAGAGCATAATTTTGCATATAATTAAAATTAAATCAATTTTTATCTGTTATGGGCTAAAGACCTCCATGGTTAGAATATTATTTATGAATATATATTTCATACTTACCATGTCAGTTCAGATAGAGTCATACGACAATTTATAACTTATTGTATGTTTATGTTATTTTTTGCACTTCATTTTCAACTTGTAATTTTTCAGTATTTACTTTCCAGTTGTTTGATTGTGATGAGATGTTATTGCATGTATAACATAAATTTATTTACTGGGAGTATATTGATGAATCAATAAAATAAAAAACTTACTGCAAGTACACGAGTTAATTGTGTCCACGAACCCGTGTCTTTTGATATGATGCACGACGTCTTATGCATCCATAAGCGAGTGAGATGTTTAGTCGTAGAGAAAGCATTCATAGCTATGATACCCTGTAGGTTTCCCGGTTAGTTCTGATAAACTTCTGACGTGATTTTGATAGCTTGGCGTGTCATTTAACATGTATTTGATGTTCTGTGACGTGCTTTTCTTGATTGATTTGTGCATTGGTTGATATCCCAAAGTTTTGACCTTTTTGGAGCTTAGTTTGAGTGGTTTTCGGTGTTTCAAATTTGTTTCGTTTGAAACACTTTTGCCTCTTTTGGAACGAGACACATTTCTTTTCCCAAAAATTTTATGGTAAGTTATTTATTTCGAAACAAAGCTGTTTCGAATAAAACAAGGTTATTTTCAGCCCGTTTCATTCGAAACAAGCCTTCTTCGAACAAAGCATAGAAAATTTAGCATTAATATAAATACCCCTTGTTCCCTTCATGTTTCATCTGCCAAATTCGAACCAAAGCTGGAAATTCGCTATTCATCTTCTCTCCCAAACTCCCCAAACTCAGTTCTTGCCATCCATGGATGGACTTGATGTTTGCCTCATCAAAACACTTCCCTTAGATCTTCTCAACATTTTTAAGTTGAAATTGGTTGCATGCATCATAAGTTGTGGCTATTGAATCAAGCTTGGCTTGGAGTTCTTCAAGTTCTTGTTTGATTTTGGATCCTCCGATAAGCATACCACTTTCTTTTAATTTTCGAGCACTGTTAAGGTATTTTCTCTTACTTAGCTCATCTTTGTGTTTGATTGGATTCTTGCTTGGATTTGTGAATTGAATTAAAGAATTATTTATGGATTTTGATGGATTGACCTTACATGTATGATCTTTTAGTAGTTATTAAGGGTTTGACCCCTGTATGTTCATTTGATGAATTATAATTGTAACGAATATGTTTGATTTCATGTTTAAATTGTGAGCTTGTAATGATTGGGTAATCTATTGAGTTTATATATCATACTTGTGGGTAAATTGTTAATCTTGGAATAATCACCACAAGCAATCAACACTTTACCGATGGATATTAGCGAGAAACTCAAAATCCGTCATTAACTTCCAATTTAGCGACATCGTTAGCGACATCATTAGTGACATATTTTCCAATCGCTTATTTTTCGTCGGTTTAGCGACAGATACCATCGCTAAACATGGTCGTAATCTCCCGTCAACTTTTGCGATAAATTTTAAAGAAACATCCGCTGATAAAGTTGGACGGAGAATACCGACCAATTTTAATGCTAAATGTAGCAATAGATTTTTGAAACTGTTGCTAGATTTAGCGACGGTAAACAGATATTCGTCACTATTTAGCGATTGATATTTGCATTCGTCGCTAATTAGCGACATATACAAATGTGAGCAGAGTGGGGTTCGGGGGCCGCTTGGCCAAGTCTTATTGCTGACTTCTCGATTTGGAAATGATTTGAAAAATGGAGTCCCCACCTAGTTCAACCAGGAAATGCCTTTTAATCGACTAAATAACTTTACTCGCCTCCGGTAAGATTATCGTGCATCGGAACAAAGACTAGGGTTCGTGGACCTCCCCTAGACTCTTGTGCTTGGCTTATCTGTTACCGGTTTTATTTACTGGACATATTCGTTTTATCTCATCTCAACAATATATGCAATTCACGGGATATGAAAGCTGGAAATAAACAGAGATGAAAGCGTGTAAACAGGTTTGACGAGCATATGATTAGATCTGGACTGACATTTGAGGCAAGTAACAGGTACTCCTAAACATACATCTAACCTTAGAGGTTTCTACCAATTAGTCATAAGTCTGGTTGGTCTGAATATTTTACATGCACAAAGCCTAAAACCGGATGTATAAATGTGATTGATTGATTTTATTAGGTGAGTCTTGAAAAACCTATACAACCGTTTACTACATTTTCGTATTAATCCTACGATGTCTAAGTGATGGGCTGGAATTGCATTAATGGGCGAATTTTAGGTGATGACTCCTTTAACCGGTTATTATTTGATTTAGAATGCTTTTGGAAATCGGTAAACATTGCCGGCATGCTCAGGGGAAACTTGATATACAAAAAAAAATTAGGAATACTAGTTAACCTCGTTGAATTTGAGTGCCTGACACTCGCGCGGGCTTTGACCCACGTTCTAGTCGGAATTGGCTCTAGGTTAGATCACGAGACTTGCGCGTCTCGTCGATCCGGTTCTACTGGTTTGATTCGGAGTTGATTCTGAGTTTGGGTTGGCCAGAAATTGGCTCTGGAATTTGCTGGTTTGCTGGGCCTCGGGCTCGTGGGCCTGGTTTATACACTATGTTACATATTTGGACTTATGGGTCCGTTTTACATTGGGTCTGGCCCTTACAATAAAGAATATTATTCTACACTAAATTATCTGTGTCTGAGTTCAAAATGGGCCTGATTCGGAGTCCGGATGTGCCCAGAAACACGTTTTGAAGTCTGGATCGAGTCTGGAAGGAATTGGGAGCGAATCTCGGAAGGGGCGACAGCGAAGCACACGGCGTCGGTTTAAGCTGTCGGTGCCGGCAGGATACATTGTTGTGGCGTCGCCGCCGGCTACAGAGGCGGCGGTGGCGATTGTTTGACAGCAGTTCTGGGATTTTTATTTTGCTTCGTTTTCACTCGTTTCAAGTCCGTTTCTCATGCAAAAGTAGTCAAAATCGCATAAAATTGAACAAGGAATCCAAAAATATCAAATCCAAAAATCAGGCAGCAACTAGTTTTAGGTCTTTTTCGTGGCAAAAAGGCTAAAAATATCTAGAAACATGCATTCTAAGGGCCTTAAATTGATTAGGCTTCTGGATGTGAGCATGAACACAACTAATTACAGCTATTTAACATGATTTTCATCGAATTTCATGGCATTTTATGGAAAGCACTGAATTAATTAATATTGAAATTTTAATGGAAAAAGCAATACAAAATCTAAACATGCATCTTAAGCACACAATCACAGCAATTATGGCAATTACACATACACATATAAATTCATGGCAAATCAAAAAAACAATATTGAGAGTCCTCTGGATTACCAGTTTGAGTCCTTGACCCGTTGGCGAAGTGGATGCGGAATCCAGCTTCGAATCCGTGCGGATGTTGCGTTCTTGAAGAATTAACATGCATTTTAGTGTTTCAGGACTAGAGATTTGTGTGTGTGATGTGTAATTTTCGGGTTTGCTATTCTAAGGGGCGGATTATACTGTCTACTTTCTAGGGTTTGTATGCCACCTTTAGCCAGGATAGCTTACGGCTTAATTTATAGGGGAATGGGTGATCTAGGGTTATATTAGAGTCTTTTAGGGTTTAAACTGTTAAGTGATACGCCATGAAGTATTAGGATTAACTTTAAACTCTATTTATTTAATTTGCCTTTTAATTTTCGGATTTGTACTTGCTAGCTAAATAAAAAAAGGCGCTAAAAATCTATTTTGGTGCCTAAAACTGTCAAAAAAGGCTACTAAAGTCATATATGGGTTTGGTTAAGGTCAATTCCAGTCTGTAAAACTTGCAAATTGGCCCATAAAATTCTAAGATATTGCAATTAGTCCAATTTCTGGACTTAGACTACAATATCTTTGGATTTTTATGGGCTATTTACGCCTAATTGCATTTTAATCCTCCAAGTTTACAACTGTGCACAGATTACGCCTGCTTAGATTCCAGCAAGCAAATTGAAAGCTGGTCAACCGGACGGATTTCTCTATAAGGTCCAAGGAACCTTTTTTAACACTTGCGGGCACCAAAATGCACTTTTAGCACTGTTTTACTTAACCATCAAGTTGTAATACGAATTTAATTAAAAAATAGTGTTTCTAGCTAATCCTAATACCTAAAGGCCTATCACTTCACACACTTTCAACCCTAGAAGATTCTAGGGAATCCTTGGTCACATCTTTTCACTATAAATACTACTGCTAGTCAACTGAGTCAGGGGTCTGACCAGGAAGGTAACAACCATAGAGTAAAATTCGAATTTCCCCTTAGAAACCCTAGGTCGAATTTTTCAACACACACCACACAAAAATCGCATTTCAATTTAGTCCTATAAACACTTAAGAACGCTTCGATTCTCCAAAAATACAGCCCTGCACAGACTCAAAGTTGGATTCCGCATCCACTTAGCCAGCAAACGAGCCAAAAACTCAGACCGGTAATTCTGAGGACCCTTTATTATTGTTCCTTTGATTTTCATGTGCCATGATTTAATTAGGGTGTATGTTTAGCTTGATTGTTAGTTTTTTCCAAAAAAATTGTCATGCTAGACTTAATATTTTGAATGCCAGATTGCCATGAAATCGTTGATAGACATGTTAATTCGCTGTAATTAATCATGTTTATGCTCAAATATAGAAACCCAATTGATTTAAAGACCTTAGAATGCATGTTTCTAGGTGTATTTAGCCTTTTTGCCATGTAAAAAGACCTAAAAATAGTTGCTGACAATAAATAATTTTTCATTTAAATGAACTTTAAACACTCTGTAAATGCAATATTTGGATTCCTTGTTCACTTTTATGCGATTTCGACTACTTTAGCATGAGAAACGGACTTCAAAAAAGTGAGAACGAAGCAAAACAAAAATCCTGAAACTGCTATCACGAACCGCCGCCGCCGCCCCTGCAACTGGCGAAGCCGCCAGAACAAAGTGGCGGAGCCGCCACTATGAACTTCCGGCGTCGGAAGTCACACCAGCGCCGTGTTCTTCGTTCATTATCTTCCCAGATCCGCTCCCAGATCTTCGAAACTTCGATCCGAACTTCAAAACGTGTTTCCGGGCTCATCCAGACTATGAATCTGGCCCAGTTTTCATGTACTTTAATATTCTTTATTGTAACGGGCCAGACCCGATGTAAAATCGACTCATAAGTCCAAATATGTAACATGGGGTATAAACCGGGCCCACGAGCCCGAGGCCTAGCAAACCGGCAACTTCCAGAGCCTATTTCGGGCTAAACCGAACTCAGAATCGACTCCGGATTGAACCAATAAATATGGATCGATGGGCCCATAACTCTCGTGATCTGACTGAGAACCAATTCCGACCGGACCGATAGTCAAAACCCGCGCGAGTGCCAGGCATTCAAAAGTCAACGAGGTTAAAAGGTATTCCTAACCTTATATGTATATCAAACTGCCCCTAAGCATGCCAGCATTGTTCTTCGCTTTCCAAAAGCATTCCAAATAATATAATAAGCGGTTAAAGGACTAATCAACTAAAATTAGCTCATTAATGCAATTTCAGCTCATCACTTAGACATCATAGGACTGCCATGAAAAAGTACTAGATCGAGAAGTCAGCCATAAGCCTTGGGCGAGCGGCCCCTGAACCCCGCTCCACTCACAGTGGCGACTCTACTAGGGATTAAAATCAACTGTTTTTAAAACAGAAATATAAAAATATTCTCAGAGTTGTTTTAAAAAACGGTTGCCATGGACCTAAACCGCATGGCTTGCGCCTTATCAGTCACCGACTTTATTTTCCAGACATATTCGCACGTGTTGCATTGCATTAGAAATTTCTCTTATTACCGACTCTCTAGGAGTCCCTATTCACCCCCGGTACTCATAGCCAATCTCACGCTCTGGCATTTGCACTCCAGTGACCAGAACGTCTTATGCGGTGCAATATCACTCACAACCCAGTACCTCGGTCGTTTGCACTCGTGATTGAGGAGACCTATCAAAGGTATATCTGTCTGTGCGAGCCTTAAATCGATTACTACCAAAATCCAATGAGGCCTACATGCATTCCAGCTTAGACACTATCCTCTAGGAAAATACCCAACATAATGTTTGTATTTGAGGCACGCTGTTAATGTAATGATTTCAAATCCAAGTTTTCAAAAAATACCATTCAATCTTAGTCTTAGGTCTGGCCTAACATTTTTCCAGTTTCGAAACCAGATTTTTAAAACATCTTGTTGGGCCAGGCCTAAAAGAACAAATCTGATCAAGTAAAACTCCTTTACTTGATCAAACCTCCAATAACCAGTCTACTGGAAACTCCTTTCACTAGATACAGCCGCCAGGCTAAATCAAATTCCGAATTTCAAAATGGACTTCCACGTCCACCCTACATGTTTCAACCCCTTCCAGAAAGGGATAAAAGAGTCATTACATTAATAAATGCCGTCTATCTGCTTTAGAGTTGATAGAAGAGAGCTTTTGCAGGACCGCCGACTCTTGCATTGCGATGCGAGGGTCCAAACCAAAATACCTAGGAATAAACCTTGTCCGGAACACATGTGTGGGAGAAATAAGGTTGGAAGAAACAACGTATCTCTATGATATCATACTGTTCTACGTGCTAAGCTGCTATGTGATACGTGTTAAAACTAACCCTGCATACTATGCATCACGCATATCATGCATCTCATACTAACCCCTTATGGATACAGCAACATACATGCATCATGCACTAACCCATTGCCTTACAGCCATGCTACTGACTGCTCTATCTAGTACCCAGTCAACATTCAGAATGTCAAGCAATCAGTCCAACAAATCAGAACGGTCCTACCACAACCCCAACATCGGCAACCCCGACATCCGACGGAGCAGACAAAACGACTGTGCTTTCAGCTTTCCAGAACAACCGAATGGAATAGCAGGAGTTTCAGTAACCTAGAATAGCCAAGCGAGACAGCAAGGGTTTAATCTACCCAGGACAAGCAGAGGGGACAACATGGATCCCATCTATTTGGAACAATCAAGCTGAAGAACAAAGGTCTTAGCTTTTCAGATCAATCGAATGGAACAGCAGAGGATTCAACCACTTTCGAACAAACTAATAAAGCAGAAAAATTCTCGGCAAAGCTCAACTACAGACTTAGTGTCCTACGTCGACTTTAAGAAGAGACCAAGCATCAGAAGAAAAAGGAATTAGCGCCCGAATCGAACGCATCTCCAGCAAGACAGATACAGGGACCCATCCCAAGTCTCATACCCTACGAGACCTATTTACAATGCTTTCTCTGCATTTGATTATTTTTGAACTTCTCATTTTATTAAAATTCCAAAGTTAATGTTGAATTCTATTCAGCTCATTTATGTGATGTCTTGCCTGATGGACATGTTATTTTCAATAGCCATATATGCATGCATTGATGAGATCAAGCTATCTCATTTGCTCATTCAATAACCGGTACAAAGAAGTGAATAACTTCTAGAGATAATTATGTCGCTAGAGACTTTATTCCTGAATCATGAGAAAAACTGGATAGCTATCATAAAGGGACAACGGCTTGCAGAGTAGTACCCACAAGAGATCTCTCACAGGTCTCTTGGCATAAAAAGATTTGGCCACAAAACAGAAGGCTTACGCGACTCAAAGGCGTCCAACAGTAGAGGCACACGTTAGAACGGACGTCTAGGAATCATCATCAACAAAGAAGTCCACCGCCAACAACAGCCCACCTATCTACGAGAGTGGGACGATCTAAAGAGTGGAAGAAGGAGTGCGCTACAATACCTCCTCTGGACGCCTCCGAGCCGCATAAGACGCTCATAAAAATAGTCAAATTCAAAAAATCCGAAAGGACTAATTGACGATAGGGGTATGGCCCCTTGAAACAGAAAGTATCTCAATTGTACAGGTTATTCAATGAGTTAGCAATATAGATCTTTTATCAAGCATGCATGCCATGATTATTGACCAGTGCATGTACCTAGAAAGGACAGACAAACGACCATAAATTCTAAAGCACAATCTTTGAGACAATGGAAAATAATGAAATGATAATAATAATCAAATACACTTCCCAATAGCGCCATGTGATTGTTGAAATGTGCACATACTGTCAAAAATGGAAGCGAGTCTTACAGGGCTTAAACACATAACCAAAGAAATTGAATGGAGTAGCTGAACTTTTTATTGGGACATCCGATCCCCCCCCCCATAAGAAAAACAAAATGCTCCAATGAGGGAGCAGACAAGAGTCTGGAATGTAAGGCTAAAGGAAAGTATATGCAAACTTTGCAAGATACAAAGCTCAAAAATTCCCAGTGCATAATCTGGAGGCATTAAGACCACAATGGGATTTCACGAGACGATGAGTTCTCGACATTTGGGACGATCAAAACAGAACAATATGAGTTTCAGTCATCCAGAGCAACCAAATTGAACGTCATAGAGGTTCAAAAGCAGAAAAGGCTTCAGCTATCCGGAACAACCGAACAAAACATTGTAAAACATTCAAACAATATGGTTTTCCAATATGTTTTTCTAGAAGCGCTGTTAATAGTCGAATGCGCATAAAATATCATGAAAATTACAGATCAATCTGTCTAAGGCCGGACTAGAGAGTGTAGAATGAGAAAGACAAGAGAAAGACTCTTCATTGAACCATCCAGTCCCCCACCAGAAAACTTAATGCTTCAATGAGGGGACAATACTGAGTCTACATTTGATATAAGCGCGGTAAAAATGAAAAATGGGGCCAAGTTTTGCAAATTTGGAAGCCTCGAACAGGCCTGGAATACCGAGTCCAGAATGGACAAGAACAGGAAAATGGAAAATAGGGATAATTTTCGTATAATTGGTTTCCAGAAACACAAGCAACGACGGGCAGCAGAGTTCACTTCACCAGGAAAGTGGAAAATAGGGTTTCGCATAATTGGGCTCCAGAAACACAAGCAACGATAAGCAGCAGAGTTCACTCCACCAGAAAAGTGAAAAATAGGTACAACTTTTGCAAAATTGGGGTCCTGAAATGCAAGAAACAATAATTTCCAGGCCTCTACTTCCAAAAATAAAACGCCAGAGCCACAAGAATAAACAGGCGCCAGGCCCACAAGAAATACCCAGAATAAGCACCATGCCTGCGACACCCGAAGACGAAACCCGACCAACATGGGCCACCACAACCCTCACAATAGGCGACAAGCCTCCACCTCTATGAGATTTACAGAATAGGCCAACATGCCTCCGCTACCCAGAGATGGTAATCTGATAGCAGAAGGCATTAAAGTCCTCAAACAGAAAAATAAAAGAATCCCTCACCCAAAGATTGGGGGGATGTAAAGTTCTCATCCGTCCAGACGACCGGGGACTTAAGGTCCCCATCACCCAGAAACCACAGGCGCTAGCCTTAGGTCACCCAAAAACCACGTGCACTAACCTTACAACAACTAGAGAACCGGGGGCACAGGGTCTCCATCAGCAGAAGAACCGGGGGCATCAGGTCTCTACCAGTAGAAGAATCGGGGTTATCAGGTCTCCACCAGCAAAAGAACCAGGGGCATCAGGTCTCCACCAACAGAAGATTTTGAGGCATCAAGTCTCCACCAGTCAGAGAACCGGGGACATCAGGTCTCCAACAGCCAGGGAATTAGGGGCATTAGGTTTCCAACAGTCAGCGAACCGGGAGCATTAGGTCTCCACCAGCCAGAAACCATAAATAGAAAGGATAAAAGAGGCCAGAAGAGCTAAAGCAGATACAACATACAAAATAAATCTGTAAAAGGAAGATGCGTCCAAAACGCCAAATATACAAAATATCATGCAAATCTACACAGTCATTAATGGAATCGTTCAAAACGTGACAAAACGCACAGTACAAGCCTAACAATCAGAGTCCAAATCCTGCTTTAATGTCTTTCAGTCTCCGTAAGGGCTCCCAGAGGGCGTGTCACCAGAGTAGCGCCTAGTCTGCGCACTACCAGAAGACGAGGCGAAATCCCCATAACCTCCTCGAACGTCAGAACCTGGACTACCACGGGATCTCCGCCCACGATCACAAGCGTGAAGTCCACTTCTACCTCCAGAGAACCCAGGAGGGATGTTGCTTTCAGCCATACCCTATCCTGTCAGACGCACCTGCTCCTGCAAATCGTCAATGCACAACTGCAGAAGAAGTTAGAGAGCAGTCATAGCTATAGGATTGTATACATGCATACATATAAGATAGAAATATTGCATATTTTTTTTACCCTCATTTGTGCAGACACAGTGCACAGCCGATCACGCCAGTAGTAGGCAATATCAGCCAACTAAACCACGTTAGACACCGGTACCTGAAAACCAGATGGGAAACACTCAATCCAAACAAGGCGAACATGTCCTCAAAATAAAAGCACAGAAGAAAGGAAACACCCACTTGAGTACAGTTGGCAGGCGCAAAGGAATGCGTCATGTAGCACAAGGGGATAGAGTCCTGCACAGGCCCACACACGCCACCGTAACGCGTAGATCTCTTTGGCATCTGACTCAAAGAACCATACACCACGTCACCAGCACCAGCTCGCCTAACAGCCGAGACTCGATTAGAAAACCCAGGGATGTCTACCTTAGCACAGATAGAACGAGAACTTCGTCTAGCACCTCCCTGAGAAAACATCAGAAAAGAGCTCAAGTAGAGGAAGAAATCCGGAAAGCGAAAACCAGGAAAGTAACACATACCTGTGGCCCTGCGTCCGCCTGTTGAACCTGAACAAGAGGCACTCTGTCTAATGGAAGCCTCCCTAGTAGAATATGCCTCATGAAGTCGTCTAGATAGCTCAGTTGAGGGACATATACCAGACTGGTAACCGAGTAACCCCTCAGATCCGGTCGTAGAGTAGGCGATGTCACGTCCCTGCCACGCAACATCGACAAAGGAGGTTTAGCTGGAACCATACGAGTATGTAGGCGACCCTACCAATGGAGAACACGTTCGCCCAGAAACCAGGATCTACAACTCGGGCCATGCATCAGATAAAGCATGCCCGATCTCTATACCGCACCTTGTACCCACCGAGGCCAACGAACAATAGGCAGAGTGTTCTAAGAAGTATCCACCTGCAACCAATAGAACAGGTATCAACACTGCAAATAAGGCTCAAAATGGTTCAAGAATAGAGTTTGGTACTCACGTCTGTCCACGCCAGCTCGTTTAGCCAGCCTCTGTACTCAGCTCCCTAACTCTGCATCAGAGTATGAGAAAAGTCCCAAAACCTCAGCATAGGGTATCCTAACCTCGGAAGGACACCAAAGCCGGTTAAAAGGCCCATCTGGATGGCCCAAATTTAAAACAGGAGAAAAAACCGGCAAAGGTAACAAAAACAAGAACTCGATGCAGCTAAAAAGCAATAAAACAACTCACGTGTACAACATGCCACATCCCAGAAAGACAGGATCCCCCACGGACCATGCTGGTGTAAAGATAGGCCAAAGCAGCAGACCCCCAGCCATAAGAACTAACCGCGTCCAAGTTCTCTAATGCCGGTAGCATACAAAGTGTCAGAGTTGCGCCTGAACTATAGAAAAAACTAGACTCCAGAAGATAACAGATGAAAGCTCAGGCAATCAGATCAACCTTGCCACTAGTCCGGGGAAAGCTCTCCTTGTAACGATCATACAACTCAAGATGTCGAAGACTGCGACCCTTCATCTTCCGAACAAAACCCAACATCTCGAAGATATATGTATATATCCCTCTAAGCATAAAATCCCAAACCGCCATCAAAAGGCACAGGCAAACCTCCAAAGGACATCCCCGTGATCAGCGAGAAATCCAGAGGGGTCACTGTCTACTCTCCAACCTGCAAGTGAAAAGTATGGGTGGTATCCATCCACCGCTCCATCAGTGCATGCAAAGAGACGTTGTCACAGATCCTCGTCGCAGTGAACAGAGCGCTAGCATGACGGCCGAAACCCGTAGCGTCTAACTGAGAATGAACAACAGCAGGTAAAAAAACGTACCAGATACGCGCGTCCATGAAGTTCCCAGAAGTACGGAACACATCTTTCTCCTAAAAGCACAGAAAGATCAAAGAACGGGGTCAAAATCATTAGGAATCAAACCAGAATAGTCAAAAAATGCACCGGAGGTCGCGTGCCACTCGGACACTAGCGCCGCCACCACGGCGCCATTATCACTGGTGGTGCCTCCAGCTTATTCTAGTGGCACCGCCAGAACATAGCGGATTGGCGCCGCCGCCACTTTTTTCCCTCTCTAGGACGATTGTTTCGGGGACTAAGCCCACTTTTGACGGAGTTTTGACAAGATTTCAGACATATTTCAAACATATAGACAATAAAACGTCTATCTACAAGTTAAAAATAATAATAACGCACCTCTCGATGAGTCTTGGCACACAAGTGCCCCTCCAGACGCAAGAAAAGAGGGACCTCCTCGCCCGCCTCCAGTAAAGTAGCGTGCCGGCCAGCCTGCCGATCAGGATTAATACACGACTCCTTAAAAGTCCAAGATGGTGCCCTAATTCAAATTTTCAACTTCAGAGATGAAAAGAGAAGAGAGAGAAATGCAAGTGAGAAATGAGGGGATAACTCTTTTAAAAGGCACAAGCCACTAAAAGACGAAAAAGTACATCCTTTGAAGATATGCCAGAAAAATACCTCTAAGGTTGAAGAGCAAGAATGCTAAATACAGCCGACCCTGAAAACAGACAGATAAAAATACAGACGACCTTTGAAATAAACAGAAAAAAATACCGACAGCCCAGAGAATCAGAATAAGTCCCAAAGCCTTCAAACTAGCCCCGAAGCCTTCAAAAAAGGCCCCATAGCCTTCAGAGAAGTCCCAGAGCCTTCAGACTAGCCCCAAACCCTTCAGAACTAGCCCAAGAGCCTTCAGAACAAGTCCCAAAGCCTTCAGACGAGCCCAGAGCCTTCAGAACCAGCCCCAGAGCTTTCAGATCAAGTCCTAGAGTCTTCAGACAAGTACCAGAGCCTTTAAAACAAGTCCCAGAGCCTTCAGACAAGTCCCAGAGTCTTCAGACGAGCCCCAGAAACTTCAGACAAGTCCTAGAGTCTTCAGACGAGCCCTAGAGCCTTCACAACAAGCCTAGAGCCTTCAGAAATATCCTATAGCCTTTAGACGAGTCCCAAAGCCTTCAGACAAGTCCCGAAGCCTTCAGACAAGCCCCAACATACTGAAATAAACCCCAGAGGAGTAGAAAATTGCTCACAAGACGGGAATCAAACAACCAATAGAGCCAGACTCCACAAATGGCATAAAAATGCCAAGATACGGTAGAGAGACACTGAATTATGTTATAGAAACACCATAAATGGCAGAGAGACGCCAAAGCCTGGTAGAAAATATCAGTATACGGTAGAATGACTCTGAAGATCGGTAGAAAGATGCCGAAAAATGGAAGAAAGACGCCAAAACCTGGTAGAAAGGCACGAGCATCATTAATTATGGAATAATTAACGAATCCAGGCATCTATTCAATAGGGTGGCCCTTGGGACGGCCAAAGGGATGCTGTCCCTTCTACAAACCAAAAAAGGTCCGGACAGGATAATTACCGGGGTCTGAGCCATCGGATCACTCTCGAGACGGCTGAGAGTTTATAGCTCCATTCCACGGGGCATTGCACTTAGGCAGCCCATGTTCAACGGCAGCTGAGAAGACTACTCGCGGTCAGAGGAGGAGTATACCAGAACCAGGGTGCATGAAACCAGAGTCATGCACCACGATGGGTAATGCTCAAACTTGGGCATTACCATACCACCGGGCGAGCGGGCGCCTCTGATGGTGCGCAGTATCCTTGTCGCTTGTCTAACAACAAGTCTCTTCTTTAACAAAAATTGACCTACTTCGTCAATTCTCATTAAAGAGGGGAAAACTATATACACTTATTTTTCGGACAGGTAAAAAGTGCAAGGTACTGAAGCGTCCAATGATAATTTCCAGAGAAATCCGTCCGGGTGACGAGCTTTCGATTTGCTTGTTGGAATCTAACCAGGCGTAATCTTTGCACAGCTGCAAACTTGGACGATTAAAACGCAATTAGGCGTAAATAGCCCATAAAAATCCAAAGCGATTGTAGTCTAAGTCCAGAAATTTGACTAATTGCAATGTCTTAGAAGTTTATGGGCCAATTTGCAAGTTTTACGAACTGGAATTGACCATAACCAAACCCATAGGACTTTAGTAGCCTTTTTTGACACTTTTAGCCTCCAAAATAGACTTTTAGCACCTTTTTATTTAGCTAGCAAGTGCAAATCAGAAAATGAAAAGAAAAATTAAATAAATAGAGTTTAAAGCTAATCCTAATACTTCGTGGCATATCACTTAACAATTTAAACCCTAGAAGACTCTAATCTAACCCTAGGTTACCCATTCCCCTATAAATTCAGCCTTAAGCCAGTCTGGCTAAAGGTGGCACACAAGCCCTAGAAAATAGACAGTAGAATTCGCCCCCCACCCAAGAATAGCAAACCCAAAAACTGCACATCACACACACACACACAAATCTCCAGTCCTGAAACACTAAAACACGTGTTAATTCTTGAAGAACGCAACATCCGTACGGATTCGAAGCTTAATTCCGCATCTACTTCGCGAAGGACTCAGACCGGTAATTCTGAGGACCCACAATATTGTTCTTTTAATTTGCCATGATTTATATGTGTAATTTCCACAATTGCTGTGATTATGTGCTTAGGATGCATGTTTATATTTTGTATTGCTTTTTCCATTAAAATTTCCATATTAATTAATTCAGTGCTATCCATAAATTTCCATGAAATTCGATGAAAAGCATGTTAATCAATCAATCAATCACACTTATACATCCGGTTTTAGGCTTTGTGCATGTAAAAGATCCAGACCAGCCAAACTTATTACAATTTTCTAGAAACCTCTAAGGTTATGTGTATGTTTAGGAGTACCTGCTACTTGCCTCATATGCCAGTCCAGATCGAGTCATATGCGCGTCAAACGTGCTTACTATTTTCATACATGTTTATTTACATCTTTCATATCCCGTGAACTGCATATACTATTGAGATGAGAATAAAACGAATATGTCCAGCAAATAAATTCGGTAACAGATAAGCCAAGCACAAGAGTCTCGAGGAGGTCCACAAACCCTAGTCTTTGGTCCGATGCACGATAACCTTACCGGAGGCGAGTAAGGTTATCTAGTCGGTTAAAAGGCATTTCCTTATTGAACTAGGTGGCGACTCCATTTTTCAAACCATTTCCTGATCGAGAAGTCAGCCATAAGACTTAGGCGAGCGGCTCCTGAACCCCGCTCCGCTCACAGCTATTTGCACCTAATTACGTTTTGATCCTCCAAGTTTGTAAACTACGCCTGTTTAGATTCTTGCAAGCAAATCTGTAGCTCGTCACCCGGACGGATTCCTCTGGAAATCATCATTGGACGCTTCAGTTTCTTATTGATTTTTATCTGTCCAAAAAATAGGTGTCTACAATTTGCCCCCTCTTTAACGAGAATTGACGAAGTAGGTCAATTTTTGTTAAAGAAGAGATTTGTTGCTAGACAAGCGACAAGGATACTGCCCACCATTGGAGACGCTCGCTAAATCACCAGCGGAAATCATTAGTGGAAAGTATGGGTGGTATCCATCAACCTCTCCATCAGCGCACGCAGAGAAACGCTGTCACAGATCCTCGTCGCAGTAAACAAACCACTAGCAAGACGGCCAAAACCTGTAGCATCTACTCGAGAGTGAACAGCCGCAAGCAAAGTGCCGTACCAGATATGCGCGTCCACATAGTTCCCGGAAGTATGGAACACGTCTCTCTCTTGAAATCACAGAAAGATAAAAAAAACGGGATCAAAATCATCAGAAATCAAACTAGAAGAGTCAAAAAATGCAACAGAGTACGTGCCATGGAGACACTGACGTCATCACCACAGTTTCAATGGCGGCACCGCTAGAAGATAGTGGCGGCGGCGCCACTATGCCTTGGCGCCGCTGCCACTTTCTCTCATGGTGGGAAGTATCCTTGTCGCTTGTCTAATAGGAAGTCTCTTCTTTAACAAAAATTGAACTACTTTGTCAATTCTCGTTAAAGAGGGGGAAAACTGTAGACACCTATTATTCGGACAGGTAAAAAGTAAAAAGGAACTGCAGCGTCCAATGATGATTTCCAGAGGAATCCGTCCGGCTGACGAGCTACAGATTTGCTTGCAGGAATCTAAGCTGGCGTAGTTTGTGCAAAATTACAAACTTGGAGGATCAAAAAGTAATTAGATGTAAATAGTTATGAGCGGAGCGGGGTTCGGGGGACGCTTGCCCAAGGCTTATGGCTGACTTCTCGATCTGGAAATGGTTTGAAAAATGGATTCGCCACCTAGTTCCACTAGGAAATGCCTTTTAATCGACTAAATAATCTTACTCGCTTCCGGTAAGATTATCGTGCATCTGACCAAAGACTAGGGTTCATGAACCTCCCTGAGACTCTTGTGTTCGGCTTATCTGTTACCGCCTTTATTTACTGGACATATTCGTTTTATCTCATCTCAATAGTATATGCAATTCACGGGATATGAAAGCTTGAAATAAACAGGGATGAAAGCGTGTAAACATGTCATGACCCAAATTTATGAGTCGAGACCGACGCTAGGGAATGGAAATGGTAGTTCCAAAACCCATAGCAAGCCTGAAAATATTTATAAATTTTCCGCTTATTTAAGCGTCTTTCATATATTAAAATACATATGACCCCATTTACAAATACATCAGAGTAAAAATGTATTTATACAAACACTTAGTAAAACAATCTAGACTATTACGGACCGCTAGAATGAAAGTCTCCTTTAATGCCTCGTACAATTGACTTCCGAGAATTAAAACTTCGGAAGCTGGACTTGTCAAACCATTGCTTACTCTTCCTGTATAATGGGAGGAGTAACGGGGTTAGTATAAAACTGAGTGAGTTAACCAAATTACAAGCAATATTACATAAAGGGTGAAAACGGTTTAAAACCGCTTTATGTAGAAAGTATTGCTTTTCTCAAATCATACTTTATATACTCTTTACTCAATTCATATACATTTCGATAATCGTATACACATTTTACTCATTGTATATACATCTTATAAACCATATGATTATGTCATATTCATGTTGGACATATTTTGTTTCGTTATATGGTTTGATGTTTTTCTTTTCGACAGACGTATTAACTTTGGATCGTATTGTCCTAATACATCCATGTCGAGCTGCACTTTGGATATGTTGCTTATCTCTTGTTTCTTGTGGTTTGGCACCGGGATAATTCAACCAAGTTTAACCCTAACCATGCGGTACAGACCCGAGATAATTCCACCGAGTTAAACTAGTACTATTTATTACGTCCGTACTAGTCGATGTGAGTCCCGGGATAATTCCACCGAGTTTAACTCCTTAGACATAGGTCCTGAGATAATTCCACCGAGTTCAACCATGTTTCCGTCTTCGAATTCTGATACCACATCTCCTCTGATCTTGATCGATAATCGCATCGTTCCTATTATTGTCTAATATGGCGATTTGGTTCATATTGTCGTTGTCGTTCTTTAGAGCTCTTTGTCTCCTATTAATTCTCGATATATTTTATGTTTGATTTTATTATCATATGAGTCCCGAGGACTTTTTTCGAGAATTAATGAGATATAGATCCCAGGGTAGTTCTACCGAGTTTAACCTCGTATCTCAGATCTTTATTATTAATGTACCGTAGTACAATTTCTTATCTCGTATGTTAATTATTTCGATTCTTTACCTTTTGTTTTCTTGATCCTTTATGGACCATGACATGCATAATACAATCTAACATACATTTACATTCATACATTACATATTACTTTCAAGCGTATAAATATTCAAATAGCCTTTCATATAATAAAATATGTGGCTTTATAAATATCGACGACTAATTTAAAGTGTACTCACCACTTGCTATCCAATACTTTAAATAGGAAAATTTATATCTCGATCTCGATCTTTGAGTCTCGTTTCCCGTCGGTATTCGCCTCGTCGGGTCTTCGCAAATATGATAACAATAAGAATTAATATTAATTCTAATTGCCATTTTCTATATAAAAGAGGTTTTTGCAGCTTACTGCGGCTACCAAAACGCCTATTTAAAATAGTCCGACCTCTAAATAAAATTGACATTCTCAAAGTTTGGAACGTAGTTTACGACTTTTGTTTAGGTCGCGGACTGAGATTAGCACCTGTAGGTGTCAGAAATTAGCCCAGAAGTTAAGATCTTGGGCTGTTCTAAAACTGCAAAATTGTTCTGCGCGCCATAATGGTCTTCTTTAAATGAGCATCTTAGAGTCCAAATTTAAAGAAACCTAAACTTAGAAAATCATAGATAAACACTTTCAAGTTTATGTACCAACAAATATAACTTGATTTGGATTTATACAGCTCGAGATATTACCCTCGCAATACGGTTGTTTTGCAGGACAGTTTCTGGAAAATCGTTAAAATAGTTTGTGTCGACTCGTATCGTAACTTATTACGAGTCGACTTAAAACTCAACGCAAACATGCTTTTACAGCAACACAACCCAACCATTAAACATCAATACATACACAATCCAATGGCATAAGCATTGTTTGACTCATTCAATCGCACAACCATCAAGATGGCCGAGCACTAAAATTCATGCTTTTAACTATCAACTACATCTCATTTCAGCATTCTAGCATAGGGCCAAAACCCTTAGCCCTTCACCTTGCAAAATTTTATTCAATCTCCATCAACGCAACACAATTCTCATACTTACAAATAACAATTATCAAACACCAGAAATCCAATCCAATTCATCATCAATTCTTTTAGAAACAGATTTTATACCTTGGGTGATGTCTCCTCCTCATGGCCGAACAAACTCCTTCATGAATTCTCCACAATCTTTGCTTCAAAACCATGGCATAACCTCACAAACAATATTGCATAAAGGGTGAAAACGGTTTAAAACCGCTTTATGTAGAAAGTATTGCTTTTCTCAAATCATACTGTATATACTCTTTATATACTCTTTACTCAATTCATATACATTTCGACAATCGCATATACATTTTACTCATTGTATATACATCTTATAAACCATATGATTATGTCGTATTCATGTTGGACATATTTTGTTTCGTTATATGGTTTGATGTTTTTCTTTTCGACAGACGTATTAACTTTGGATCGTATTGTCCTAATACATCCATGTCGAGCTGCACTTTGGATATGTTGCTTATCTCTTGTTTCTTGTGGTTTGGCACCGGGATAATTCAACCAAGTTTAAACCTAACCATGCGGTACAGACCCGGGATAATTCCACCGAGTTAAACTAGTACTATTTGTTGACTTTGGAGTGCCTGGCACTCGTGCGGGTTTTGACCATCGGTGTGGTCAGAATTGGTTCTCGGTCAGATCATGAGAGTTGTGCGTCTCGTCAATCCGGTTTGACTGGTTTGTCTAGAGTCGATTCCAAATTTGGGTTCGCCCGGAATTGGCTCTGGAAGTTGCTAGTTTGTTGGGCATCAGGCTCGTGGGCCCGGTTTATACACTATGGTACATATTTGGACTTCTGATTCCGTTTTACATCAATTCTTTCCCGTTATAATACATAATATTAAAGTACATGAAATAATCTATGTCTGGGTTCAAACTAGGTCTGATTCAGAGTCCGGATGATCCTAGAAACATGTTTTGAAGTTCAGATCGAAGCCTGGAAAATCTGGGAGCGAATTTGGGAAGCTGATGAACGAAAAACACGGCGCCGGTGTGACTGCCGGCGCCGAAAATTCATAGTGGCAGCGCCAATACTTGATTCTGGCAGCGCCACAAGTTGCAGGGGCGGCAGCGGCGGTTCGTGATAGCAGGGATTTTTATTTTGCTTCGTTCTCACTCGTTTCAAGTCCGTTTCTCATGCAAAAGTAGTCAAAATCGCATAAAATTGAACAAGGATCCAAATATAGCATTTACAGATTGATTAAAGCTCATTTAAATGAAAAATTGTTGATTGGAAGCAACTATATTTAGATCTTTTTTCATGAAAAAAGGTTAAAAACACCTAGAAACATGCATTCTAAGGGCTTTAAATCAGTTGGGTTTCTGGATTTCAGCATAAACATGATTAATTACAGTAGATTAACATGTCTATCAACGATTTCATGGCAATTTGGAATTCAAAATATTAGGTGTAGCATGGCAATTTTTATGGCAAAAAGTAACAAACAAGCTAAACATACACCCTAATGAAATCATGGCACATGAAAATCAAGGGAACGCTAATAAATGGTCATCAAAATTACCGGTCAGAGTCCTTGGCTCGTTTGTTGGTGAAGTGGAAGCAAAATCTAGTTTTGAGTTTGTGCAAGGCTGCGTTCTTGGAGAATCAAAGCGTTCTTAAGTGTTTAGAGGACAGGACTGAAGTGCGATTTGTGTGTGGTGCGTGTTGAAAAATTCAGCCTAGGGTTTCTAAGGGGGAATTCGAATTTTACTCAATGGATTTTACCTTTCTGGTCCGACCCCTGACTCAGTTTACTAGCAGTAGTATTTATAATGAAAAGATATGAATTAGGGTTCCCTAGAATCTTTTAGAACATTCTAAAATTTTCTAGGGTTGAAAGTGTGTGAAGTGATAGGCCTTTAAGTATTAAGATTATCTAGAAACACTAGTTTTTAATTAAATTCGTATTACAACTTGATGGCTAAGTAAAAGAGTGTTAAAAGTGCATTTTGGTGCCCGCAAGTGTTAGAAAAGGTTCCTTGGGCCTTATAGGTTTGGGTATGGTCAATTTCAGTCCATAAAACTTGCAAAGTGGCCCATAAATTTCTAAGATTTTTGCAATTAGTCCAATTTCTAGACTTAGATTACCATTTCTTTTGATTTTTATGGCCTATTTACGCCTAGTTACATTTTGATCCTCCAAGTTTGCAATTTTACATAGACTATGCATGCTTAGATTCTTGCAAGCAAATCTGTAGCTCGTCAACCAGATGGATTTCTCTGGAAATCATCATTGGACGCTTGAGTTCCTTATCAGTTTTTACCTATCCGAAAATAGGTGTCTACAACAAATATCCGTCATTAAATATCCTTTAATGAAATTGTGCACTTAGGTTAGATATTTATCGATAGATTATCTGTCGGTAAAATCTAACCTAATAAAACCCTTGGGAGCAGAGCGGAGTTCGGGGGCCGCTCACCCAGGCTTATGGCAAGATTCTTATTCTGGACAGGGTTTGAGAAAATATGGAGTTGCCACCTAACTTAGCTAGGAATTTCTTTATACCGACTGGATAACCTTACTCACTTATGGGTGAGACTATCATATGCCGGACCATAAGACTGGGTTCGTGGACATTCTACCGAAGCATTCATCTAAACCTGGCGGTTTCTAACAAATAACAAAGGACTGGCTGGTTTGAATTGATTAAATGCACAAACCCTAAAACCGGGTTTCTAAATTTGATTGATTTTATTATTTAGTCATCTTGAATACCTATACAACCTTTAACTACTTTTTCATGGCAGCACTAAGATTTCTAAGTCATTTGCTGGTTTTGAGTTAGTCCTTTAACCTGTTAATACTGGATTAGATCATGCTTTTGGAAATTGTTTAAACATTGCAAGCATACACAAGGGCAGTTGATATACATACAATGTTAGAAATACATTTAAACCTTGTAGACAGGAGTGTCAGGCACTCGATGTGTCTTGACAATCAATGTGGTCGAAATTAGTTCTCGAACAGAACATGGAAGTTGTCCGTCTTGTCGATACGAGTCCACTGGTTTTAAACGGGGTCAATTCTGAATTTGGATGGGTTCGGAATTGGGTCTAGAAGTTGTTGGTCGCGCTGGATTTGGGCTTTAGGACCCGGTTGGCTGAGTAAATTATAAATTGGGCTTTGAGGCTAGAAATACAGAAGGACAGGCCCATTACAACATAAAAAATTGTCCTATAACTAAAACAATACATCTGGGTTCAAATGGGTCTAATTTCGAGTTCAAACGAGCCCAAAAACACAAAAAGAAGATTAGATCGAAGTTGGGATGATCTGGAATTGGGTTTGGAGGAGGTCAGAGGTAGAGGGATGACGCCACTCATAGTGCCGGCGACGACACTGTGCACTGGTGGCGCCGGCAGTGTACTCTGGCGGCGCGGCAGTGTACTCTGGCGGCGCCGACAGTATGTATTGGCGGCGACATTGTCGTCTGCAGGGGTCAGCAATTTCGTCATTTTGGCTCGGTTTTTCATGCAAAAACACTCAAAAAAGCATAAAAAAACAGGGAAGGCAAATAACACATATTGGGACTATTTTAAAATGTTTAATTTTGAATTAAGACACTTAAAAATTGATGCCGTGGCAATTTGAGCAAGAACTTACTTGAGGTAAATAAGTATAAAACACCCTAGCATGCATTCTAAGCACTTGAATAAATAAAAATCTGTATATGGTATATAAAGTGCATTATAATAGCCTATTAACATACGTTTTTCCGATTTGTATAGTAATTTTATCAAGAACACTGAATTTGGAAATTATGGTGAAAATCAACAAAATAAACTAATATGCATCCTAATACTCAAAAATTAAGAATTTCCAATTAATATGGCATAGAAGTGACAAGGAATATTTGAGGGTCCTTAGAAGTACTGTTTTGAGTCCTTGGCTCGTTTTTAGGCGATCCAGACGTAGAATCCAGCTTTGGATCAGTGTATTGCAGGCCATTCTTGAGTGATTAAGGTGTCTCTAGCTTGTTTTAAAAATTGGTGTATGTGTGTGTGGTATCTAGGTTGTTCGGCCATGATAGAATTTTCCCTAGGATTTCTATGTTTTTTCTGATGTTTGATTGCCGACCTTTTCTAGCGCTGTCTTAGTGTTGTTTTTATAGAGGTGAATTAGGCTTCGGGTTTTTAGAGTTTTAGCTAGTTAGAAGTGTGTGAAATGATAGGTTTTTAGGTGTTAGGAATAATTAAAACCACTATTATTTTAATTAAATTCGAATTTAAGCTCGATGGCTAAGTAAAATAGGATTAAAAGTCATTTTTTGTGCCCAAAAGTATTATAAAGAGTTCATTAGGGCCCTATGGGTTTGGATATAATCAATTTTGGTCCGTCAAACTTGCAAATTGGCCCATAAACGTCTGGGCTATTTACGGCTAATTGTATTTAATCCCTCAAGTTTATAACTATGCATTGATCTCTCCTGCTTGGATTCAAACAACCGAATTGATAGCTCGTCATCTGGACAAATTCCTCTGAAAATCATCATTGGACGCTTCAGTCCCTTATCACCTTTTACCTTTCTGGAAAATAGGTGTCTACAACCCTTACTCCCTTCCTTTTCTTCTTCTACTTATTCTCTTCTTTCTCCTTTCCCACCGCTCCCAACTCTCTTATCCTTCTCCTTCTTTTTATTCTCTTATTTTCTCCGCCGTTCCCCTACTCTCCCGTGCCCTTTTTGCGTTCCCATGCAATCCCTTGCTTTCCCGTGATGTTCCCGTCCATCCTGTGGCCTTTCCGATGTCCTTGTCGAACCATCCCCTACCACTGTCGACCTGCTGACACCTTTCAAAGGGAAGTGTCACACCTCGTCTAACGGAGCTCAAGATGGACTTTATAAAATTAAACTTACTTTAAATCCTTATTTGAAATACCCTGCATTTTTAATTGTTAGTTTATGCCACATATTATGATTTGGACATCTGGAGTTGTGAAAATTCAAATCAAAATTTGAATTAATAAGGTAAACATATGAGGTATTGTGAATGGAGCGGGGTTCGGAGGCCGCTCGCCTAGACATATAGATGATTTCAGATCTGGAAATATTTTGAAAAATGGAGTCGACACATAGCTAAGTTAGGAAATGCCTTTTCTATTGACTAGGTAGATCTCTCATGCTTATGGGTGAGACCACCTTACATTGGACCAGACCGGATTCGATGGGCAGTACAAAAACTCTTGTACTTGGCTTATCGACCACATCATATTTACATGACATATTCGGTTATCGTGTCATGACCTGATTTTCAAATCGCGACCGGCGCTAGGTTATGAGAGTGGTTGCTCCAAAACCCGTAGCAAGCCTAAAACAATAAAACTTTTAGCTAACAAAATAGACATACTCAGGACAACAAAACAAACAGAAGCATATATAAAACATAAATATATATTTACAAGTCAATGAGTCTATCGATACTCTAATGGTAAGCTTTTAACTTATGTATCCACATACGTACTAGCTCCACCACGATCACATACAAAAGCTGGTGTAACACAACCAGATAAACATGGGAAACTATAGCACCATGACAAAAATATTAAGTCACGCAGCCTACAAAATATATATACAAAGACAACAAGGATAAACAAACATATATCAACACCATGCTGTGACGGCTACGAATGTCTACCAAGACTACTACATCTCTAACAAGAGGTCATGCAAGGTACATGCCAAAAAGAAGACTTCCAAAGCAGGCCAGGTCCGTCTAACTAATTGACCCTCGCCTAATTAACTAGACTCTAAACATAGATTAATAGATCAAGTTAATCTAAGCATTAAGCCCGAATAATCATAACAAACACCCAACACATATTAACCCTAATCAACTATTCAACTAATCATGACAATCATTAACAACCCCTTAACAACGGGTTTAGCTACTAACAACTAACATGGTATCAACACCTATGCAAGAATAAAGAGTAAACATAATGTAGAGAGTTGTTACCTTGTAATAATAATAAATGGAGACCCAAAGCATTAAAGAGATAATGAAGAACAATAATGATAATCTTCAATCCATAATAAAAGCTTTAAATATAACTAAGAACAAGAAGAACAAAATCTGGAAATAAATGTTATGGGGGCTACAAGTTTCTAAAAGTGAGTGCCTCCCCTAAAATGGAAAAGAGGGGATACTTTTATAGTTCAAGGATATAAAGGGAATAAAAATTACATCATATATGAAAATAGACCAAGGATTTGTCCACATGTGCCATTTCAGCTTCCAATCACGTGTCTTCGTTAATGAGGTGTTTCTGTCCGAAATGAGCTTGTTTCTTTTGAAATAGGCATATACAAAACTGCTTCTGGATGAAATCTGTTGGTGTTTCTATCGAAACAACCCTTGTCTCGATAGAAATAGTCACTGTTTTGATAGAAACACTTCTGGCATGGACTGCTTCTTCTAGCTTGGTTCGCTACAATTACGCTCCACTTTGCTCGTTTCTCAACAATACATACCTGAAACATTTCGACATGAAAATGAACAACTTGTGGTATAGAAAACATACAAAGTTGCCATAAAATGCTTCATTTATACATGCCAAATAGGTGTAAATTCTACACTTATCAAACCTCCTCACACTTAACCTTTGCTCGTCCTCGAGCAAGAAATGAATCTTACTATCAATCACACACTTAAAAACCTTGACGACTATGAATAGACATCAACAAACAAATTCCCAATCAATGAAGATCCAAATGCAACTCACTAACAATAACAACCAAAAGTGGTGCAAACAAATGATGAATGTAATTATAATAACATAGTCCAATGACATTAAGAATACTATCGATATGGAATCATGTCAACAATCTCAAGTTACCATCATCCACGGGACATGCACACATTGGTCCAAAAAGAAACAGCAAATCATGGCATATTGTTCATAAGCATCAAGCAAAAGCTATTAAATCTCACAAGATGTCACTCCAACACACAAGTGTTTCGAGTATCCAATAAAGCTCACAAAACATGCAAATTCACCATAAGCTTGCTCTTAGCCCCGAACTCCACTACTTAGTTCGGTAATCAACAACTATCATATGGACTTGTACAAGGGATGTAACTTGGCTAGGGGTAAGGGATTGGTAAATTTGGATACATGGCTAAAACTTGACTCGAATAACTAAATTACCATACACTTTCAATTTAGCTCAGAATTTTCCACACTTGTGAACTTTTCATATTTTTATTGCCTTCATTCACATTTTTCTTTTTCCTTTCTTCTTTTCATTCTTTATTCCTTCTTTCTTCTTTTCTTTCTTCTTTTCTCAAGGCAAATTTTTTCTTTTTAGAGCACTTGTTCACTTTTTCTTTCTTTTTCATCAAGCTAGTATCACATTTTTCTCAACTTAAGTTATTCAAGTCAAATTTGGGTGTTTAAAGAGGTAAATTGTTGAAGGGTAAAGGTGTGTAATTTGGGTAATTCAAAGAAATGTTTAGGCTCAAATGGTGTAATCTAAGGATAAAGGGTATGCTTTTGAAGTGATCTAATTCAAAATGCGGTAGTCCTAATGCCATAATCATTTAGCTATTAACACTCAACCATATAGTCTCTGACGGACACCGAACAAGTTCTAGGAATTTTAGCACGCGACAATTAGGCTCAAACAAACGCTCAAATAAACGTGGTGTCATGCTAAAAACTTAAATCCTATGAACACATGCCAATCACGCCCAAAATTTCAAATTTGACACAATTTTTACAATTTAAAGCACATCATGCATCCACATTAAGTAGCTACGAGAAATGACAAAATGACAACAACCAACACATTGACTTCAACCTAATCTCATTGAAGCATGTCATACAAATTGCATTTTATTAGGCAAGCATCTCATTTGATTGATCAAACTAGAAAACACATTTAATAACTTCATTGATCAGGAAACACATTGGTTGATGACTTTTCAAAAGTAAACAAAGCCAAAGATTTAGTGCTAGAGGTGACTCAAAACAACCTAAGATAACTAGACTCCTACGTGTAATACCCCGAATAGTTTAAATTAATTAAATCGTGCCACGTGTCGTGAATTCTGATAAATTAAATTAAGATGGATTTAAATTAATAATATCGGGAATTTAGAATAATTTTTTTAAGCAGATTTGCGGGATTTGAGGAAAAATTTAAAAATTAATATAAAATAAATTATAAATCCCGTGATAGAAATTATTTCTCCAAAGTCCGCAAAATATTTTATAGTATTTATGGTAAAAGTTTCGTGTCGATCTGAGAGTGTTTAAAATTTGGACGCGGATATGCTTTGGACTAAATTGGCTAATATATATATATATATATATATATATATATATATATATATATATATATATATATATATATATATATATATATAATCTTTCATTTGAAAGAAGAATCCAGAACATCAAAACTTCATTCTTCTTCCTTTCACCATTAGATTCATCGTTTCATTCGTTCAATCTCCGTTTCTCGCCCGTTTTCGACGTTCTTTAGCTTGATTTGATCGTATTTCGACGGGTAATCACGGTAAGCACGTCGTTTTACGTTTATTTGAATAAATTTAATGGAATATCGAGTTAAAGATTTAGGCTACGGAACGGTTTTATCATTTTATCGATTTAGGATCGATTTATAGCGTTTTAAGCTTAGATTTTATGTTATAAACGTTGTTTAGCGTTGTTTGAATGTCGGGTATGCGGAATTAGGTTAAAACCATGTCAGAAACGAGCGCGGGGTGAAAACCCGCGGTTGCGCCCCCGCACAACCTAGCTGTGCGCGCGCACAACCAGACTGTGCGAGCGCATAGTCGATGGACTGTGCTAGCGCACAGTCTATGGATTGGGCGAGCGCATAGTAAACTGTGCGGTCGCATAGTCCCCGTACAACCGCACAGGCACACGCGCGCACGCATAGTGAATCAGATCGTCGTTTGGTTTTGAGAAAGTTCCCGTTTGCACGTATCATGACCGAAATCGATTGGTTATCGATTAGTTTGAGTTAATTGAGCTAAAGAGGGTAATTGAAAATCGATTCGGAAAAGTGAATTGAACCGAAACGAGTTATAAACCGTTTATCGGGATTGAACACGTGAGAAGCACGATAATGGATATGTTCATTGTGTCGTGTCTTGAGTCTAGAATCAATCTTAGAATAGGATTCTAATGTGAGTCTCTTGATTTGAAATCGTTTTAGATCCGGTGAGGCAGACAGCAGCTAGACCAGGCTCGGGAAGCTTGACGGTTTATGAGCACTGTTGTAATTTTGGGATAGCGTTTTCTATGAGTTTCTATATATCTATTTTTACAGTATTTACACAAGAAAATGGTTTATATTGCTTTATGTTTGAATCGAATGTTTTAAATGCAATGTTTTTACATGAAATACATACATGTTTGGTTTGAAACCAGTATTGATTCGATGGAACGTGCCTTCCTATTAGGCGGTAATAGAATTGTGCGATCACCAGTTTTGATTAATCACAGCTGTGGATATGTGTATGAATAAGAATACGAAAGTTGGATATGTGAAAAGTAGATATGAGGTTGAACTCGGTCGAACTATCTCGGGACCTGTATCTAGTGGGTTGAACTCTGTCAAATTATCTCGGGACCCACAACTTGAGATTAAGAGACTGGCAGCGGTTGAACTCGGTGGAACTATCCCGAGATTGAGCCAATGGATTAAATGAATTATTCGATTACGTTCGACATGTTCAAGAATTAGGGTTTTAATTGGATCTTTTACTCGGCTACATGTGATTTAAATGTTTATTGCATTGTTTTATATTTTATATGGATGCTTATTAGTAAATAGTATGAACTCACTCAATATATTCCCGTATACTGACTCCTCACAATTTTCCCTCTCAGGTGAAAGGAACTTTTGAAGTGACGGACTTCTATTCTTGTTCCAAAAGTCTGATATTTTTGAAAGTATGTAAAAATACAGTGCTTTACTTCTTGAGCTGCAGTAGATAGGTGTTTGTGTTTTATTTTGTATCAAACGGTTTTCTGTAAATATAACTCTGATGTTAAAACATGTGTATGTATTATGCTTGCTGCGTTATTACCGTTTGTGACTGCCAGATGATGATACATGGCCTGGCACGTTTATTGCATGACATGTGTTTCTGTCTGCCATGCATGACGTATGTTGTTTGTAAAAGAAAAAAAATTATTTCGCAAACCAATATCTAAAAAAAAATTATTAATGCTTTTCAAAGCTTGACGTATACAAACGTCTGTTCAATACCTGAAAACGTCATATTGGAACCTGCATCTTACTCTACGATACCTTACATCCACCATAGCCCGTTCCATATCACACAAACAGTTTAAAGCGCAGTCTCAAAATACTTTTACAAATCAGAGTCAAAACAAACATTTAAAACTGTTTGACCAATCTAATACATATGCTAAGACTCGATCCTACTGCAGCACTACTGATTGACTCCTTCTTCCTGATCATACGGACTTCTGGAATAAAGGGAGAAGTCCGTCTTATCATAGACCACACACCCGCAATATACACTGTTGGGGGTCAGTCGAGACTGAGTGAGTTATACGTTACATACCCTATTATCAAAATAGCATCTTATTTTTAAACCATTTTGAGAAAACATAAACATTTCACATACATATACTTTCAAACAATTCGAATAGGAAAAATAGGCAATTCAAACACGTCTTAATCTTAGACTTATATTGCTCTAGGTATTTTCCTAGTGTAATACCCCGTAATTTTAAGTAATTAGAATATGCCACGAGGTCAAATTGGAGTAATCAAAATATTAAATATAATATTTTGCGGGTTCGAATATTAAGAAAAATATTCGGAAAGACTAAATTTAATAGTCAAAGGATAATAATTAGGTTAAGATTATTAAATCACGGGAAGTGATTTAATAAATTCAGAATACGTAAATTAAATTTAAATTTAAATTTAATTTATACGAATCCGTAAAAGAGTATCGTAATAATATTAGTTGAAAATTTAAATCGGGAATTTAAATTTTAATAAACGAGTGTGGATGTGAGTAATAAATTTGAGAATACTCTTTAGCGTCGTATAAATTGATATATTGATAATTAATATATCAATGTACCACTCTAAATGGAGAGTTTAAGATTTCGTACAAAACCCCGAAATTAAAATGTCGAAACTCGGAAAGCTCGACGAGTTATGGATGAATATAAGTTAAGATATATATATATATATAAATAATATATATTATAAATAAATAAAAAAAAAGAAGAAAGAAAAGAAGAGGCGGTCGAGAGTGATGGGCAAGTAAGAAAAATTGTCCATTTTAGTCCCTAAACTTTTACTTCAATTAGTGTGTTTACCGTCAGTTAGTAAATCTTTAAAGGTGAACGTTTTAAAATGATATAAGTCTATACGTTAAAACGATACGAAGTTTTAACTAGGCTCTACATTAATCAATGTGATTAATGTTAAAAGGACTATAAGTCTATACCAAGAGTGGTATTATATATTGAACAAGAAGTTCAATATTGAGATTAGTTCATGTGTTTGTTTATAGAGTCGTCTATAAACAATAGTTGTTTGAGTCTATCATTTATACGATTAGACTGGAGTTAGAAATTCAATGTCTTATATTCTTTTGACATTTGAATTTTAATTAGATCTGACGAGTAGTCGATCTAGCGAGCCAAACACCAACGTGTTTGACTGGCGAGCTTGCTTGGAGCTTACGTTTTGTAATAAAATGGGGACGACAGTACTGTGAGTTTTACTTTGTGATTTTTACTTTTGAATATTTATATTTAAACTGTTTTAAATAACAAATCGCACTAGTATAACTTATCCATGAAAAATCCATTGGAACAAGCTTCCTATTGGTTGTCAATAGGACTGTGTGATCACCAATAGTGTTTCTCGATACGAGCCTGTAATTGACATAGAGGTCAGTTAATGTCATTGGGCGTTGGAAGTGCTAGCGACCCTGACTTAACAGTCTGAGACGGCAGTAACGGTTACGGTCACAGGCAATACTGTGATGGCAGTTTAACGGTTACTGTCCAGACACCCGGCTTAGACGGCAGTGATTCAGTTCACGGTCTAAGGCCTATATTGTGTAGGTTAAGACCCATACAATAGTCTGCCTTGTAGGGTTTTATCTGGATCGACTAATTGGTAATATTTTACATATACAAATGTTTTATGTATTTGCGATTTGAATATTCAACTGTAAATTGTAGACTCACTGAGAAATATTTATATTTCTGACCCTCCCCAATGTTCATCTTTCAGGTTATCAAGTACTAGGTCAAACTTCCACAATAATTCTGGAAGTCAATGTCAACCATACCTCTAGAGCTGCAAGTAGTCGGGTACTGGGAAGTCTGTCTTTTAATTTACAGCAGTTCAACTTATTTTGATATACTCTAATTTGAACTACTGTATATTTATATGATTGAAAAGCTGCGTGTTTTCTAAAATGATATGACAAGTTGTTTGAAAGATACACTGGTTTCATGATTTTAGAATCTTAGGATTGTATTGGAAATAGAGCAAGTACGTCATATGAGATTGATGTTTGCGCTCTGATTTCTTGAAATACAATCGGGGTTTTACGAACCCAGTTTTCAGAAATATGTTTTTGTTAAACAAGGGAAAAGTTTTAACGATGTTTTCTGATGACAGATCATACGTGATGTATGGTCTTGAATTGAGAAAAAATTATAATGGTTTTTAGGCTTGTTACGGGTTTCGGAGCAACCACTCCCATTCCCCAGCGCCTGTCGCGATCCATAAATTTGGGTAGTGACAAACTTGGTATCAGAGCAATAGTTCTCGGACTCAAAAATTTAAAAACATTGCTGATACATGGAAATAAAGTATGGGGTAGATGTCATAGGTACTCATAGGAACTACTGCAGCACATAAGATTTGAGTCATGTCTCCTACATATATTCTTATGTTTCATAGGTTCTCAGCCTTCCCTTTTGGGATAAGATTGCGATATACGCGTGCGAGTCGTCTAGACAATTCGATAACGATGCTTGAATATCAAGAATGAAAATAACGTGAAGACACTGTCGAAGTCATTCGATAGTTGTACAAGGAGATGATTGACAAAAGAAGTACGAATTCAGAAAAATGGAGTAGTTGTGGAGAAATTTTACTAGTTACAGAGTTTAGGGTCAGAAGGAAACTTACAAAAAAACCAAATGATATAACCTATTATGGTTATTCAATTAAATGATTTTAAAAGCATAATTGTGCCTAGACATGAGACGTCATTACCCTATGCACAACTATGCAAATGTTTTAAAAGTGATTTTAAAACAAATTGTTTTGAAAAGGCGCCAAAGGTGATTGAATTATTTCAAACATATTTGTTTTTCTAGTAAGTATACCTAGACCAGAACTCTGTAACAAAAGTAAATACTCGAGATCAAGTAGTAATCGATTCTCGAGGGGGGCAACATAAGCATATGAGAATGGAAGTTGGAGAATATAGTTATGGACAAGAACATATGAAGCGAGTTGTAGTTCAATGAACTACAATATATATTCGGATAGCAATGCATATCCGAGTTACGACAAGTTAAAGATAAGTATATCCTTGAACAAGATGTCTAGGGCATTGTACCCTGAGACACTAGAAGTAAGAAATGAGAGATAGAATTTACTAATCGAGTAGTGATTATGACGTTAGAGATACGTGACTTCTCACTAGCGATTAGTATAACTTGAGTTTAGAAAGACTCAAGGTAAGTGAAAGACAAGCGATTCAAAGTATAATTATAGTAGATGGAGATAGTGTATAGACGAAGCGAGTTTCAGATGATGTTTAAAAACATACAGGGTGTAGTAAAACCCTGATAAGTTTTAATTGAACCGTTGGATTGGTTTAATATTGGAATATGATATTCCTAAGACGGTTATCTAGAGATTAACCGTTGCGATCGTCGAACGGAGAGGTAGACGATGCTTGTTTTTTAGAGTAACGATGGGAAACTTGCGTGAGTTTTGGCAGTGAGCCAAAAGTGCAAGTGATGAAATTATGAATTATAGAGTTTAATTAACTTAGGATTATCAATGTAAGCTCCATAGATATGTAAATGAATTTGAAAACTGTTGTGAAACAGTGGTTTCAAATTGTGAAAATTCCGATAACCGGGCCTTGTGACTATGAAGTCTTGGCTGGCTGGTGACGGAATATACATGTAGAGTACGTGTATTTTGAATGTCAGGCCAGAAATGTGTAAAGTATGGCCGACCAAAAGTGGAAAATGTGAAACAAATGTTTTATTTTTAATATGAATGTTTTGAAAACGGAGCGAGAAGTTGATAATCAGTTAATTAAATGTAGTAGTAGCTATAGAGCATTGAGAATGACTCTTAGCTGTGAGTAGGAAAGCTATATATGTATTAAGTTAAGAGGTGATACATAGCGAGAGTCAGATCAAGATGTATGGTCCGAGAATATTATGCATCAGAATGAATGGAAGATTCTGAGTAAGCCATATTTTAAGGTAATTGACATGTTAAGAGTAGAAATATCCGGATATTAAGATAAGAGTTTCGCGATAATAAAAGGAAAAAGATTGTAGACCCGTGAAGGGACACAACAGATAGTAAAGGTATGTAAGAAGATAAAGAGGAGATATATGAAGTAACGTCGTATGAAACGAATTACAATGGAATAAGCGTACAAGTGAAAGGTAAATCGCTTATTATATTAAAAGAGGATGTACATAGAAAATAAGTATAAAGTCTAAGAGCTTATATTAAAGAATTATATGAGTTATAGGCGCAGAATAAGAAGAGAACACATAGGTTGCATTGGTATGTATCGATATTAAGAATAACATGGAAATGTTTTATCGATATGTGCAACAGTAAATTTGACTTTGCCTAGCTATGATATAAGTAAAGTCACTAATGTACACTCAATTGAGATTGAGATTGTTGGGTTTTATAGGTACATAACGCAGCGGAATTTCAAATTTTTTATCTAAAAACCCAAACCAAGATCCATGTAATTCGAATTAACAGAATAATTACTTACTTGTATGTCGAATTCAACAGCAATGTAGGAAGGAAGGAGGTGGTTCACTTTGGTGATACCTGGCCTCGGATCAGAAACGCCTCCAAAAGAACGCGTCCTCTACGAGTATCCACACGAACAGACCTTAGCCAAAACTAGTGCTTGTGTGCTAGCACTATTGCTTCACAAGCAATTTCGAATTTTAGTGATTTAGTGAATAATGAATTTCGTGATCCTCAAACCAATTGCTTAATGAGTATTTATAGTGATAAATAACACTAGGGTTTGAGACAAATTCGAATTTCAATCTCATTGCAATTCTACAAGTTTATGTTTATCAAAAACTCCTTTTTGATAATTATCCATATATATATATTAATTACTATATTTATTATCTTCCAAAAATAATAAATTAAGGAAAACACTTATCCTTAAATTTCGAATTAATATATATATATATATTTATTAATATATATATATATATATTACGAATTATATATATATATATATATATATATATATAATCACTTAATCACATTAGGCTTGTACAACCCATAACTGTTTTGGGTCTGTTCTTAGTGTGCGACCCTGTAGGTTCATATAACGTTGGCAGTAGGCTCGAAATCCCTATTTCAGCCCACAAGTCATAAGTGGCCTCTAGCAAGACATTATGACTACCCAAGTTATATGAATATCGATAATCCGATTTAACCATTTACAATAATATTTTAATCCCTTTGTCTCTCGATATCCAGATTGAATATAAGGCATAGTTATGTCATCCATATAACATTCAATCATTAGTTTCTTGACTCTAAGTAGACTAAAAATGATAACTTCTTATCAATTAGCATGGCCATGCATTTTCTTCAGTCTATCTTCTTCAAGGGGCCCATAGATATCTTACTCAAATAAATGAGGGACAAATTCCTTCTCAGTCACTCACATTTCTCACATAGTTACTTTCATATCCAATGACAATCTATTTCATTATCCTGTTAAAGATAATGTAAGACTGTATCAAAATATGAAATAGCTATGTAGAAATCCATGATGATTTCAAGGTCAAAGGATTATACTAATAGAACTGCAATGAGAATTACTTATGACAGTGATCTATGTAGTATTCTCACAGTGGGTCATCCAGTGCCTTATTTCTCAAATAACACCTATGATTTGACTTAATATCTCATATACATGATTAGTAAAACATAATCATCAGTCAACATCATACTAGTCTCAATGTTGTATTAAGACTAGGGATAGATGGTATATAATTCTTTTATTAAACCTAAGGGTTCTACTATCAAGTCACATACTTGATGACCTTAGAAAGAATTAACCATTCAAGTATTTTAATCATTAATATAAAATGATAAAAACTGCCAATCAATAAATAATAAAATGATAAAGTCAAAACATGGTCAAACATGATTGACCTAGTGCATATCACTAACAATCTCCCACTTGCACTAGGCCCAATCTACATTAAATCTAATTCCCATGGACCTAGTATGACTCTCATGCTTAGGCTGTGGAAGAGCCTTAGTTAGCGGATCAGCAACATTATCATTTGTCGAAACTCTGCATATCTTCACGTCTCCTCTCTCAATGATTTCTCGAATGAGATGATAACGTCTAAGTATGTGTTTGGATCGCTGATGTGATCTGGGCTCCTTTGCTTGTGCTATGGCCCCATTGTTATCACATAACAAGTTCACTGGATCGGATATACTAGGAACAACTCCTAATCCAGTTATGAACTTTTTGATCCAAACAGCCTCCTTAGCTGCGTCTGAAGCAGCTATATACTCAGCTTCTGTTGTAGAATCAGCAACGGTGTCCTGCTTCGAGCTCTTCCAGCTGAAAGCACCTCCATTCAAACAAAACACATATCTTGACTGTGATTTATAATCATCAATGTCAGTTTGGAAGCTAGCGTCTGTGTAACCCTTTACAATCAGCTCATCTTCCTGACCACCATATAGCAAGAATGCATCCTTGGTTCTTCTCAAGTACTTAAGGATGTTCTTAACTGCTGCCCAGTAACTTTCACCTGGATTTGACTGGTATCTGCTCGTTGTACTCAAAGCATACGAGACATCAGGTCGAGTGTACAACATTGCATACATGATAGATCCAATAGCAGAAGCATATGGAATCTTACTCATGCGATCTCGCTCATCCTGTGTCTTAGGACACTGAGTCTTGCTGAGACTGATGCCATGTGACATTGGCAAGAATCCTCTCTTGGAGTCTTGCATACTAAACCTGTTTAATACCTTATCAACATAAGTGCTTTGACTTAGGCCAATGAGTCTTCTAGATCTATCTCTATAGATCTTGATGCCTAATATATAAGCAGCATCGCCCAAGTCTTTCATTGAAAAACACTTCCCTAACCATGATTTAACATTTTGCAGTATGGGAATGTCGTTTCCAATGAGTAGTATGTCATCAACATAAAGCACTAAGAAAACAATCGCGCTCCCACTAACCTTCTTGTACACACAAGGTTCATCTTCATTCCTGATGAATCCAAACTCTTTGATTGCTTCATCAAAACGAAGATTCCAACTCCGAGAAGCTTGCTTTAATCCATAAATGGATTTTTGAAGCTTGCAAACCTTTCCAGAATTCTCTGGACTGGCAAAACCCTCAGGTTGTGTCATGTACACATCCTCAAGTAAGTTTCCATTAAGAAACGCTGTTTTGACATCCATTTGCCATATCTCATAGTCATACAGCTATGGCAAGGAGAATTCGAATGGATTTGAGCATAGCAACTGGTGAAAAGGTTTCATCATAGTCTATACCATGTATTTGTCTGAAACCTTTTGCAACTAGTCTTGCTTTATAGGTATGCACATTGCCATCCATGTCAGTCTTCATTTTGAAGACTCATTTGCACCCAATGGTTTTTACACCATCCGTTGGGTCAATCAAGGTCCAAACTTGATTATCATACATGGATTGCATTTCAGATCTCATGGCTTCGAGCCATTTTTCAGAGTCAGGACTATTTATGGCCTCTTGATAGGATGTGGGTTCTTCTTGATCCACAATCATCATATCATTGTTCTCAGTAATGAGAAATCCATATCTCATAGGATTATGACGTGTCCTATCAGACCTCCTTTGGCCTTGTGGTACTTGTACTGGTTCAGCAATTGCTTGTTGATTCTTTTGAGGTTCCATACTTGGTACAATGCTATTTTGTGGTTCTTGAATTTCTTCAAGTTGTACTGTACTCCCACTGGTTCCTTTGGAAATAAATTCTTTTTCCAAAAAGATACCATTTCGAGCAACAAACACTTTGTTCTCATAAGCATTGTAGAAGTAATATCCTTTAGTTTCTTTAGGATATCCTACAAAAAGGCATTTGTCAGATTTGGGTGCTAATTTATCTGAAATTAGTCGCTTCACATAAGCTTGACATCCCCAAATCTTAAGAAAAGACAAACTAGGAGTTTTTCCAGTCCATATCTCATATGGTGTCTTTTCAACTGCCTTTGATGGAACTCTATTCAAAATGAATGCAGCGGTTTCTAAAGCATAACCCCAAAATGAGATTGGAAGATCAGTTTGACTCATCATTGATCGAACCATATCCAATAGAGTTCGATTTCTCCGTTCAGACACACCATTCCATTGTGGTGTTCCAGGTGGAGTCAATTGAGAAACGATCCCACAATCTCTTAGATGATCTACAAATTCTTGGCTTAAATATTCACCACCCCGATCAGATCTTAGTGTTTTAATATTTTTACCAAGTTGATTTTGTACTTCATTCTTAAATATTTTGAACTTTTCAAAAGATTCAGATTTATGTTTCATCAGATAAACATAACCATATCTACTGAGATCATCAGTAAAAGTAATGAAGTACTGAAATCCACCTCTAGCATTTGTACTTAATGGACCACATACATCTGTATGTATAAGGCCCAATAAGTTTTTAGCTCTTTCATCTTGTCCAATAAAAGGTGTTTTTGTCATTTTGCCCATTAGACAAGATTCACATGTTTCAAATGATTCATAATCAAATGAATTCAAAAGTCCATCTCTTTGAAGTTTTGATATGCGTTTCTCATTTATATGGCCTAAACGACAATGCCAGAGATAAGTAGAGTTTAAATCATTTGACTTAAACTTCTTAGCATTGATGTTATAGATTGATTTTTCATTAGTGTCTTCAACATTTAAAATATAAAGACCACTACTGCGTGGAGCATATCCATAAAGAATGTTATTATGCGAAATACTGCATTTATTATTCCTAATAATAAATTCAAAACCATCCTTGTTCAAACAAGAAACAGAAATAATATTCCTACACATGGTAGGTACATAATAACAATTGTTCAAAGATAAAATAAGTCCACTAGGCAAAGATAACTCATAAGTCCCTACAACTAAAGCAACAACTCTTGCTCCATTGCCAACTCGTAGGTCCACTTCGCCTTTTGTCAAACTTCTACTCCTTTTGAGACCCTGCACATTAGTACAAATGTGAGATCCAGATCCAGTATCTAATACCCATGAATCAGAAGTAGAAAGATTAATTTCTATAACATGAATACCTGAAGTGGTAGTCTCACTACCCTTGTTCTTCTTCAGATCATCCAGATATTTCTTGCAATTCCTTTTCCAATGTCCAGGTTCCTTGCAGAAAAAGCAAGTTCCTTCCTTTGGCGGTTTTGCTTTGGGTTCATCCTTGGTCTTGGGCTTGGACTTGGGTTTAGACTTCTTGAAAGCCTTTCCCTTCCCCTTACCAGACCTTTTCATACCCTTTCCCTTGTTGACCATAAGAACATCCTTAATCTCATTCTTGATGTTCTTTTCAGCAGTTTGAAGCATCCCATGCAACTCTGTGGTGGTCTTCTCCATATTATGCATATTGAAGTTCATGATGAAACCATCATAAGCCTCAGGCAAAGATTGGAGAATAATGTCTGTAGCCAACTCTTGGGCAATTGGGAGACCGAGCCTGTCCAAATGTTCAAGATGACCCTTCATCTTCAAAACATGAGGACTAACTGAGCCGCTAGTAGTCAACTTGCAAGAATGCAAATCCTTGATGGTATTGAACCTTTCAATTCTTGCTCTCTCTTGGAACATTTCCATGAGATCAGTAATCATGGTGTAAGCATCCAATTCCATCATTTGCTTTTGGAGTTCATTCTCCATGCATCCAAGCATAATGCAAGTGACATCAGTAGAGTCATTGAGATGCTTCGTATAAGCATCCCTTTGAGCTCTAGTAGCAGCAGGAGCTGGTTCCTCAGGGAGGGGTTGATCAAGGATATATTCCTTTCTTTCTTGCCTAAGAACAATTCTTAGTTTTCTGTACCAGTCCAGAAAGTTAGTGCCATTGAGCTTATCCTTCTCAAGGATTGATCGCACTGATGAAGTAGGTGTAGTGTTTGTAGCCATCTCTACAACAATAAATATACAAGTAGCATTTAATAAAAGGCACAATAAAATTCCCACAACATATATCCATAATTCATATAAAAACCCTTAATGTTAATTTCAACAATTGAAAAATAATAGTGGGACAAGATCCATATTTCACCCTACTTCAAGTAAGCTTTGGCTTATCACTTTAAGTGTGGTTTATTTAGGTAGGTAACACTTTACCAATTACATCTCATGCAATTCTTGAACATAGAATATTAACATCACATGTAGTCTTGATATTCTATCTTATACCCTAGGTTCAAAACTATTTTGATAACCTAGTTAAGTCTAACCAAATCAAACATATGAATATCACTTTTATCCAACTTATCATACTTAGATGACTTTATACATCATGCTTTGGCATAGCCTATACATAGCAATCTAAGTCTTGATAAGTGTTATTACAATGGGAGGTATATTGAAGACTTAATATTAAATAAGGATTTGTTATTTATCCTATTTAGTTATCCTATCTTATCACATGTAAAATAATCATGCAAAGCATATAACCAATAAGATAAACATTAAAAACATATTATTTTACTATTTTAAATCATATTTAACAACAATCATATAAATATGTTATTCATGATAATTTAAATTTAACACTTAAATAACAACAGTTTCATTAATTCGGCTCATAGCAGAATTAAATACAGTTTTATAAATTATGTCCATAACATAATTAAACACAATTTTATCAATAGAATTAAAACAGTTTCACAAACAGTTTACTAATCCTATTTAAAACAGAATTACTAATAGAATCAAAACAGTTTCACAAACAGTTTACTAATCCTATTCAAAACAGAATTACTAATAGAATTAAAACAGTTTCACAAACAGTTTACTAATCCTATTCAAAACAGAATTACTAATAGAATTAAAACCAGTTTCACAAACAGTTTACTAATCCTATTCAAAAACAGTTTTCCTAATACAATTAAAACAGTTTCATAAACAGTTTACTAATCCTTATTCAAAAACAGTTTTATTATTCTGTTTCCCCTTTTCTTATCAATTCGTATGAACATTAATACTACGAAACCTTTAATCAAATTAAAACGTAATATTAATTTAGAACAGTATATTCGAAGTTTTAATCACATTAAACGATTAATCAAATTAATTCTTCATACTATTTTTCATACAATTAATCACATAAACGTTTTATTTATAATTACAACGAATTATAATTCCTTCAAAAACAATTTCGAAAAACAACCCCTTTTTCAAAACAGAACATACAATAAGCATATATCACATATATACTCAGAATCTAATTAATCAAATTACAAGCAGCTCCGATACCACTGTTGGGTTTTATAGGTTCATAACGCAGCGGAATTGCAAAAAATTTATCTAAAAACCCAAACCAAGATCCATGTAATTCGAATTAACAGAATAATTACTTACTTGTATGTCGAATTCAACAGCAATGTAGGAAGGAAGGAGGTGGTTCACTTTGGTGATACCTGGCCTCGGATCAGAAACGCCTCCAAAAGAACGCGTCCTCTACGAGTATCCACACGAACAGACCTTAGCCAAAACTAGTGCTTGTGTGCTAGCACTATTGCTTCACAAGCAATTTTGAATTTTAGTGATTTAGTGAATAATGAATTTCGTGATCCTCAAACCAATTGCTTAATGAGTATTTATAGTGATAAATAACACTAGGGTTTGAGACAAATTCGAATTTCAATCTCATTGCAATTCTACAAGTTTATGTTTATCAAAAACTCCTTTTTGATAATTATCCATATATATATTAATTACTATATTTATTATCTTCCAAAAATAATAAATTAAGGAAAACACTTATCCTTAAATTTCGAATTAATATATATATATATATATTTACTAATATATATATATATTACGAATTATATATATATATATATATATATATATATATATATATATATATATAATTAATCACTTAATCACATTGGGCTTATACAACCCATAACTGTTTTGGGCATGTTCTTAGTGTGCGACCCTGTAGGTTCATATAACGTTGGCAGTAGGCTCGAAATCCCTATTTCAGCCCACAAGTCATAAGTGGCCTCTAGCAAGACATTATGACTACCCAAGTTATATGAATATCGATAATCCGATTTAACCATTTACAATAATATTTTAATCCCTTTGTCTCTCGATATCCAGATTGAATATAAGGCATAGTTATGTCATCTTTATAACATTCAATCATTAGTTTCTTGACTCTAAGTAGACTAAAAATGATAACTTCTTATCAATTAGCATGGCCATGCATTTTCTTCAGTCTATCTTCTTCAAGGGGCCCATAGATATCTTACTCAAATAAATGAGGGACAAATTCCTTCTCAGTCACTCACATTTCTCACATAGTTACTTTCATATCCAATGACAAACTATTTCATTATCCTGTTAAAGATAATGTAAGACTGTATCAAAATATGAAATAGCTATGTAGAAATCCATGATGATTTCAAGGTCAAAGGATTATACTAATAGAACTGTAATAAGAATTACTTATGACAGTGATCTATGTAGTATTCTCACAGTGGGTCATCCAGTGCCTTATTTCTCAAATAGCACCTATGATTTGACTTAATATCTCATATACATGATTAGTAAAACATAATCATCAGTCAACATCATACTAGTCTCAATATTGTATTAAGACTAGGGATAGATGGTATATAATTCTTTTATTAAACCTAAGGGTTCTACTATCAAGTCACATACTTGATGACCTTAGAAAGAATTAACCATTCAAGTATTTTAATCATTAATATAAAATGATAAAAACTGCCAATCAATAAATAATAAAATGATAAAGTCAAAACATGGTCAAACATGATTGACCTAGTGCATATCACTAACAGAGATAAGGTACACTGACAGTAAAGTTGTCAGTAGTAGACACAACTATTAATGTGCAAACGAGTGTTGCACGAAGGGGGATAGAGAAGTATAATATGAATACGTCTCACACGTATATAGAATGTAGACGAGAAAGAAGTTAAGATACAATCTATCGCAAGGATAGCGTAAATCAAATAAGTGGATTTGCACAACGTGGTAAGAGTACCACTAGTTTTGATGTGGACATGGAGTGGGTGAACACCTCAACTGTTCTTATGAGATATATGAATACCAGTAGTCAAGCTACTTCTGGATTACTCTGGAAGTGGTGTTAATGGACAAGTAGTCTGTGTGACTAATAGAAGAAGGATACGCACAATGTGTGCGATCAAGGTTATTAATTCTGAGAAAATGTCGGAATTAAGTTGAGATTTCCAATTGTAAGTGACAATTTGGAAACACTAGAAATCTTAGATGATATCTAGTTAGTATGAGAAAGATCAAATATGGTTATAAGTAAAAGTAATCAGTATGGTTAAATAAATTAATAATTTCTAGAGTTTCGCAGAGGACTGTGAACACTGCTTGCAAGATTTTTGAAAAAAAAATCTTTGCATTAGCAATGGAATTCAATCAAGAAAGTGAAAAAGTTGATTAGACAAATCAACACAAGATTGGATTTTGGAGATTTAAAAGGAATGGTTGGCAATAGTGCAAGTGTTAGCACTATTCATAAGATAAATAAGATGTGTTAAAGAGTCAAGCGGAGATATGTTATGATATAACATGATTGAGATATAGAAAATGTTCCTCGATGGCCGAGAAAGCACGAGGTAACCGCCAATGTATGAATTGGAATTGACACTGGTTATAGTCGCACTGAAGGTCGAAAGACTATAGTAGTGTGATACGAAGTGCGAACTATTTATGAGAATAAGAGTTATTGTAATAGACGTCAAGAGGCACTACTTGTATTATATAAGAAGTAAGTTGCCTACGAATCAAAAGTCATAAAAGTTAGAATTATAATATAAGAATATCATATAAGGCTCGTACAACCTAACTGTAAAGAGAACAGTTAAGGGATTGTTAATCAGAGTAGCGCAGTGAAAGTGTGGAGGTTTGCAGAAAGTATATGCATACTACACTATTGTGCTAGTGATTATTAAACAAGACATTCATACCTTGAATTGTCAAGTATGATCAGGTATTAGACATAAGGTTTAAATCTTAGAATTCTATTGGCTCAGCCGAGTATGAGACCAATATGAAATGATTAACTCAAAGGGAGTATAAGTTAGAAGTACACAATTAGAGTATGTGATAAGTATTGATACGCAAAGAAAAGTGTGCGAATTTTGTATTATAGATGAAATACTGAAACAGGACAATAGATTGTGTGAACCAGACATGTATAGTCTGAGTGTTACTATAAAGTGTTTTGTTTTAGTACCATGAAGAGGTACTAAGAGATTATAGAAGTCTATTAGTAGAACGATATGACAAGAATGGTAGTAAAGTGTTTAAAGGACTAGAAAGTCAAACTGGGATACCAGTGACTATATTGATTTGGCAACTATTGCCAAAACTAGAATGGAAATAAGAAAATATGTTAAAGGATGTGTAGTCAAAATATCTTGGTGTCGAGAAAAATTTGACTCGGTATAAGTGACTGTGAACAATATGATGAAGATCATATGTTCCAAACTCTCAAGACTTTGTAAATAACAGCAAGTTGATGAGAGTTAAAACGATAAAGGTGAAGTCTACAGATACTAAAACTTGTGAAAAGTTTTAGATCAGTAAACAGACAGTAGTATCGTTTGTTGCCCATAAGTAACAAACGACTTAAAGGGGTAAACCCAGTGGTAAGATTATACACACCTTAAGTGTATAAAAGACTATGCAGTTAGAGAACTCATAGAGTATTGCTATTAGAAAGAATTATGAGATCAAAGTAATTGATCTCCTATGTGTAAGAGAAGTGAATAAAAAGAGACGATATAAGACATGATTCGATAAAGATACAAATCATGTGTTTACATACGAGTGAACAATGTCAGGATTTACACTTCGTTGACAGACGAAGGACACTGATCCAAACAGAAAGCGTAATTGAGAGATTAAGAAGAAAACGATAAAGAGTATAACCTAGGTTATAAAGAAATGTGGAGTTTAACTCAAAGTCATGATGAATCATGACATATAAGAATATTGCATGAACATGCAACCGATAAGCTAGTGTTGTGATAAGTATTTCGTGCTTCGTACACGACTACTGTAAGAATAGGGCTTAGAACCTACCTATATTTGGAGTTGAACTTATGCTACGTAAAGCATAAAGATTGACGTATAAAAGGTTTGAATGAAGTCATTTGAGTAAGTGACTTTTGATTTTAAATTCGAGGACGAATTTTTATAAGGAGGGGAGAATGTAATACCCCGTAATTTTAAGTAATTAGAATATGCCACGAGGTCAAATTGGAGTAATTAAAATATTAAAAATAATATTTTACGGGTTCAAATATTAAGAAAAATATTCGGAAAGACTAAATTTAATAGTCAAAGGATAATATTTAGATTTGACTATTTAAGATTATTAAATCACGGGAATTGATTTAATAAATTCAGAATACTTAAATTAAATTTAATACGAATCCGTAAAAGAGTATCGTAATAATATGAGTTTAAAATTTAAATCGGGAATTTAAATTTTAATAAACGAGTGTGGACGTGAGTAATAAATTTGAGAATACTCTTTAGAATCGTATAAATTGATATATTAATAATTAATATATCAATGTACCACTCTAAATGGAGAGTTTAAGATCGGACAAAACTCCGAAATTAAAATGTCGAAACTCGGAAAGCTCGACGAGTTATGGATGAATATAAGTTAAGATATATATATATATATATATATATATAATTAATATTAAAAATAAAAAAAGAAGAGGCGGTTGAGAGTGATGGGCAAGTAAGGAAAATTGTCCATTTTAGTCCCTAAACTTTTACTTTAATTAGTTTTTAATTATTAAATAATTAAGTATTATTCGTTAGTCCAAATTAAAATTAAATAATTTATAAGTCCCGAGCGAATAATTTTGGTGTTAATATTCGCGAAATAATTTGATGAAACTACCGTGAAAGTTTTATGGAATTTGGACATAGTAATTTTTATTAAGCGGGACTGATTTAGACCTGATAAATCTTTGGAGATTTATTAATAATAAAATATAAGTCGGATGCGAATAAAAATTATATTTTTATTCGTTTTATATTTTATTAGATTTCTTGGTAAAGTTTTGCGAAATTTGGAATTAGTCTCCGTTTAAACTATGGACAACTAAATAAAATCAGAGTTAAAATGCATGATTGAGCTAGTACCAAATGGTACTTTAACCAACAATTTTGCCTATAAATAGAATAATTTTTATTCGTTTTATATTTTATTAGATTTCTTGGTAAAGTTTTGCGAAATTTGGAATTAGTCTCCGTTTAGACTATGGACAACTAAATAAAATCAGAGTTAAAATGCATGATTGAGCTAGTACCAAATGGTACTTTAACCAACAATTTTGCCTATAAATAGAACAGGGGGGGGGACGCGCACAATTCACTTCAATTCCTAATTGAGGTGCTTGCTCGTTTAGGAGGAGCAGAGGACGCGCGGAAATTGGGTTCCGCCGCGCCGCGATCCATTTCGCGATTTCGACTCCGATTCTACTACGAATCCAGTAGTAATCGAGGTATTAATCTCGTATATGATGTTTATTTCGATATATATTAATTATATATTCGATATTAAACGATAATCGTGTCGAATCGATCGCGTACGTATCGATTCGACGTTTTAATTATAGAATTGAATTGTTTAGGTTGTGATTAAATGTTCAGAGCGGGAAAAATCAATCGAGCACGTCGGATAGTGGCTCGGGAATGAAATTCCGGTGCCTGCACGTGTGCACGACCGTGCACAAGCAGTTCACGAATGTGCACAGGTCCTGCACGGACGCGTAGTCCGACTCCGACGGGGTCTTTTCAGGCGGCGAATCCGAGGGGACTTCGCCTAGTAGGACGGTGTGTTTACTGTCAGTTAGTGAATGTTTAAAGGTGAACGTTTTAAAATGATATAATTCTATACGTTAAAACGATACGACGCTTTAACTAGGCTCTACATTAATCAATGTGATTAATGTTAAAAGGATTATAAGTCTATACCAAGAGTGGTATTATATATTGAACGAGAAGTTCAATATTGAGATCAGTTCATGTGTTTGTTTATAGAGTCGCCTATAAATAATAGTTGTTTGAATCTATCGTTTATACGATAAGACTAGAGTTAGAAATTCAATGTCTAATATTCTTTTGACATTTGAATTTTAATTAGATCTGACGAGTAGTCGATCTAGCGAGCCAAAGACCAACGTGTTTGACTGGCGAATTTGCTTGGAGCTTACGTTTTCTAAAAAAATGGGGACGACATTACTGTGAGTTTTACTTTGTGATTTTTACTTTTGAATATTTATATTTAAACTGTTTTAAATAACAAATCATCTTTCAGGTTATCAAGTACTAGGTCAAACTTCCACAATAATTCTGGAAGTCAATATCAACCATACCTCTAGAGCTGCAAGTAGTCGGGTACTGGGAAGTCTGTCTTTTAATTTATAGCAGTTCAACTTATTTTGATATACTCTGATTTGAACTACTGTATATGTATATAATTGAAAAGCTGCGTGTTTTTTAAAATGATGTGACCAGTTGTTTAAAAGATACACTGGTTTCATGATTTTAGCATCTTAGGATTGTATTGGAAATAGAGCAAGTACGTCATATGAGATTGATGTTTGCGCTCTGATTTCTTGAAATACAATCGGGGTTAACCCAGTTTTCAGAAATATGTTTTCGTTATACAAGGGAAAAGTTTTAACAATGTTTTCTGATGACAGATTATACGTGATGTATGGTCTTGAATTGAGAAAAATTTATAATGGTTTTTAGGCTTGCTACGGGTTTCGGAGCAACCACTCCCATTCCCCAGCGCCGGTCGCGATCCATATATTTGGGTCGTGACACCTAGTCTTAGCGAAGGTATTGCCTTTTCTATCAATCACAAATTCTGGGCTAATTCCACTAGACATAAAGTTTAGGATCAATCAACCAAACACAAATACAAAATGCCCGAGATAATTCAAATGAGCTGACACCACACAACTTCACAAATACAAGAGGTTCCATCATAAGTTAGTTGGATTCATTCTATGTTTATCTTCTATACTTGACTCGACTCTGTGATCACATTTGTAATTCGAACCACACACACATTCACAATTTGCATGTTCAAAACAATACCAATAATATAATACAAGCCAAATCAAGCCAATACAATTAAGTCGTATACAGACTACACAAACAATTACAATCAAATCAAGTCAACGAAACAATCGAAACCAAACAATACAAATCAATCCATATACAAAACAACCAATCCAATCCGTATACATACCATTCATACGATCCATATATGCGATGCATTTAAATACTGTTCATATAACATATTAAATAACATTTAATAGGATAATGTGAGTCAGTAAAGTATACTCACTGTTTGCATATCCAAAATCTTCGTTTATTAAAGTGTATGCTCCCTGATCTCCTTGTTCGCTAGTTGGTCGCCTTTTCAGACCTATGACATTTATCAAATGGATCTCGATTGAGATTCTAACTCAATAGACACATAGACTCGAGATTAAACAAGTACATAACTTGTTGTATTTTCGACCCCGTAATCGACTATGTTAGATAATCGTAAAATAGTCTGACCTATAAACGAAACTGATATTCTTAATTTTCAGAATGTCCTCTGCAACTTTTGTTTAGGTCTCGGACTAAGTCTAGCACCCAAAGGTGTCAGAATCTAGCCCGGAAGTTAACAACTTGGGCTGTCCACAATCGCAGAACTGTTACATGTGATGTAATTTTCTGCTGTGTTTAGACAACTTAGAGTACGAATTAGCCAACACATAAACCTAAACATACTTAGACAACATTCTTTAGTTTCTGTAACAACAAACAAAACTTAATTTGGAACTCTGTATCTCGAGATATTGCCTTCGCAACCGGGCTGTTCTGCAGCGCTACATTCTGCCTATCGTCAACTATTTCGTACGCTTGACTAGCAACTAATCACACGACGATACTTAAAATCCAATTGATACCATACTACCGTAACACTACATTACAGCCACTATATTCATCGTAAACACTTACAAACCATAGCCTATTAGCATCAACACACCTTATAAACTACAACATCAATTATTTAATATCACTATTTTAAGGGCAATACCGAATACACAAGCTAAATTTACCATCCAATTTATTTAATTCAATCTCATTAATTCTAGAAATTCTCCTTAACTTGATGACATGATGATGCCGAAGCCTTAGACACCAATTCACATTCAATATCTTCAATCCAAGCTCAAGTGTACCTTGAATCAATCAATACACAAAATCCCCAAAATCAATCCATAAACCCTAACTACTTCTGCCAACAAATCACTAAAAACAACCATGAAACCTACAATTTTAAGACCTTACCTTAGTCTCTTATCAATTTGTGATGTTTTGCTTCAAGAATTATGGATTTTGGAGAAGAAATGGTGAATGTATGGAGATGGGGGTTGGGTGCGGCATAGAGGAGAAGATGGGAGCCTTTTCTCTTTTTTTTTTCTTTTCTATTTTCATATCTTAGGAAAACCAAATGATGATAACTCCTTTAAGACCAGGTTTGGTGGCTAAAAGTCCATATAAGATACAATTTCCTTAGGAAGTTTGTGGTTTAAAGTCCACTTTGACTCAAACGTCAAACTGACGTGCTTAATTCTCAATTCGATTTCCGGAATGCTTTCTTTTCCTATTTATTTATAACAAGCGAAATGAATAAAAATCCATTCCCTTACTTGATAAATTGTTGGCTAAAGGTTCACTTTAGTTCAAAATGATTAATTTGCACTTTAACTCAAACTCTTAATTAACCATCGTACTTAACTTTTGGAATTCCTTTTCCGATTAATTCTTATTAGTATTTCATCTAAACTTCATAAGTCGAGTCCCATTCCCGGCCTACTCGGTCCAATTACGAAATTCTAGGATTCGTGGCACGATTTTCTTATCTTAAAATTTTAGTGTTATTACAAAAGCTATATACCTTGGTTTATTTGCTTCTTAGGTTCCTCATCTTTTACTTTTGAATAATCAACACTTACCTTTTTTCTTTTAACCAAATGATCCATTATCCTCTTTAACTTTATTGCTTACGTATTATTTATAACCAAATAATTAATACTACTCCGATTCTTATAAATTATATTATGATAAACTCTTGTAGTTTAATCTCGGCCGTAACACTTAAATTTCCAATTCAAGACATAATGCCCACTTTATCTATTTGTCCCGCCCATTCCTTTTAATATTATTATCTCTTACACCAATTGATGCCAATATCCAAATTCTCTTATTTAAATCCATAAACATAGACGTCCTTCTTGGGTATTGTCATTTCTTATTAAAAAATAACTCCTTATCTTTGTAACTCCGGTACCTCCTCAGAGGACACGTTGCATTGTACGACACTTTAACTTATGGGGTATTACATATTCCATCTTAATCATACATGCAGTCCATAGGATATTATGCTGGAAATGTAAAGAAGTTTGGAAATCTGGTAAAGCATGTGAGACGCGCATATGACTCTATTTTGACTGACATGTAAGGGGATATTTAACACCCTAAATCACTGAACTTATCTATTATTACTGAAAGGGTACTAAACTTCATTTTGTTACAAAAAAGTCACTGAGTTATACCTTTTATTACAACGGGAGGTCACTACGGCGGATTCGGTCAAATTTTGTTACAAAAAGGTCACTAAACTTATCGTGAACTACAAAAAGGTCACTGACTTATATTCCTATTTGTAATTTTGGCTTGCCACATAAGCAAAAACGGTGTGTTTAGTGTCAAAACGGTGCATTTTATATGAGTGGCATCGTGTTGTAACAAAAGGTATAGTTAAGTGATTTTTTTGTAACAAAATGAACTTTAGTTATGTTTTTGTAATAACAAGTAAATTCAGTGACTTGGAGTGTTTAATATCCGGTAATAAATAGTGGTGGGTCTAAGTCATTTTACATGTACAAAGACTAAACCGGATGCATTCGTGATACTGATTTTATTAAGTCATCTTAAATACCTATACAACCACTATTTACATTTTCATGGCAGTCCTAAGATTTCTAAGTGATTTGCTGGACTTGCTGGATTTAGTGTTAAGTTAACCTGTTAATATTGAATCTGGACATGCCTTGGAAAGCGATTAAACAATGCAATAATACACAAAGATAGTTAATATGCATACAAGGTTAGGAATACTTTTTAACTTTGTAAAACCGGAGTGTCTGACACTCGTTTGTCATATGGTTGTCCGTGTGATCAGAATTTGGAATTGTTCATAACATGGAAGTTCTTTGTCTCGTCAATATGGATCCACTTGTTTAAACCGGGTTGATTACGAGTTCAAACAAACCCGGAATAGCTTCTGGAAGTTTCTAGTTTCTGGCGGGCTTGAGCTTCGAAGGCTAGTTGGCATGGCAAATTACAAAACATGGCTTTGAGCCCGAAAAATATTGGGTCTGGACTATTACTAATAATGTCCTACAATTAATTATAAAACTGTGGGCTCAAACGGGGCCCAATTTTGTGCTCAAGTGAGCCTATAAGCAGGAAAATACAACTGGAAACGAGTCTAGAATATCCAAAAGGCATATGGACTAAAGAACAACGGTTCCATTTGGAATGGCGATGGCGCCACTATGAGTGACGAACGCGACTGGTTTGTGGGAGTTCGTCGTTTGATTCGGTTTCATACAAAAGAAGATATAAAAACGAGCAGAAAACATGTAAGAAAAGGTATGGACATGAATATACTCAAAATATACACCCAATAACAGCAAATATACATCCTAAACATGTTTCTAAATTCAAAGTCATGGAATTCATTGAATAAACACAAATATGGGAAACAATGGCAGTTTGATTCCTAATAATGTGTTCTAAGCATCAGATTTGAATAAGATTAACATAAAATGATTAAAAGTGGTGGAAACAACATATACACATGTTTCTAGGTCAAGTTTATGGAAATCATTGAAAAAGACTAAGAACATATCAATTGTGGAAAAATATATATTAAAATATACTAATCATGCATCTTAGCTCATATAATTCAACAAACATGACATATATGAAATAAAAGATGATAAGAGATGATATTGGGTCCTCAAAAGTACCGTTCTAAGTCATTGGCGCATTTTCTTGCAATCCAGATGTAGAATCAAACTTAGGATAAGTGTGCATCAGTGCATTCTTAACTAATTGAAGCGTATGTAGCTTGTTTGATTGACTGGTGTGTGTGTGTGTGGTGTGGTTCGGCCAAGGCTTGATATTTTTAAGGTATATTATGATTTTCTATATGTACTGGTGCCACCTTTGGCCATGTGAACTAAGGTGTCTATTTATAGAGTTAGCTCTAGACATAGGCTTAGCTAGTGTTAGGATTCAATTAGAAATGTACTAGTGAGTGCTAGAGTTGAGTGCGAGGTATGCAAGTTAGTAAATAGGTGAGCTTAAAAGTCTAATTAGGATAATTGTAACATTTAATTCGTATTGATCATTAAATTGAGAGATAACTATGGCTAAATGGCCTATTTGGTGCTTAAAAGTGTCAAAAAGGCTTTTAGCACTCTAAGGGTTTGTGTATGGTCAATTTATTTCGGCAAACTTACAAATTAGCCTATAAACTTATAAGATATTGTAATTATTCCAATTTCTTAGACTTAGAATACAATCTCTTTGGCTTTTTATAGGCTATTCGCGAATAATTACGTTTTACTCCTCAAAGTTTGCAACTGCGCACTAATCTAGCCTGCTGGAATTCAGACATGCAGATTACTAGCTCGTCACCCGAACTAATTTCTCTAAAAATCATCATTGGACGCTTCAGTCCTTATGAATTTTACCTGTCCGGAAAAAGCATGTTACAGGTATGTTTATTTAAATTATTGAGGATAAGAAAATTATATATATATATATATATATATATTTTGAGAGAAATATGGCATAAGATTAATCAAAAGCGGTTACATTCGTAAGAGTTGCAGGAAAGTTATCAAACCATTCCTGCGGACCTGACAGAGAACGAGCTGCTTGCGCAAGCAAATGTGCAGCTGAGTTCGCAGACCGCCTTACAAAAACAAAAGATAAATTTTGTAACTGCTTTGCTAATAAACAACAACTATCTATGCCATCGTCAACGCCTACTCTGAGCGGGAGTCTAATATCCGAGATAATCTCCAAAGCGTCCGATTCGAGAATGACGTTTGATCTTCCTTTGAGCCACAAAAGCGCCTCTCTAATCGACATAATCTCAGCATTCCTAGGTGAGTAAGAACCCTGAAACCTTGCTGCTCTAGCTTGCACTAAGATACCTGCACTGTTACGGACAACACAAGCTACACCAATACCTGCTTGTTCCGGGAAGACCGCTGCATCGACGTTGGCTTTTAACCAGCCTTCTGGGGGAGCTTTCCAAATCACTGATCCTTCAACATTATTCAGGCTACTATTCACTTTTCTTCCTCTTTCAGAATTAGCAAACTTCCATGCCTCATATTTGTGTCCAGCTTCGTTAACAATCTGATCGCTGTTGTTCCATTTATTCTTCCATACAACATCATTTCTACTTTTCTAGATACACCATGACGTCATAAATAACAAATTCAGATCATCCTTTGATAAACTCTTAACAGCTTTCAGAAACCAAGCTTTTAAATTTCCATCTGCTGAACTCAAATTTGTGAACTTCAAGATAACCCAGCACGTTTTAGCCATAGGACAATCAGCAACTGCATGACCGACCGTCTCATCCTCCACTCCACACACTGGACACAACACACTAATATCAACTTTCTTCTTTCGGAGCTCAGCTGTAACTGCAAGAAAACCATTACATGCCCTCCAGTTGAAATTTTTTACATTTAAGGGAATGTTGGCACTCCAAATTGTAGACCAAAGAGGACCCCTGTTATTAGACAATTCACCTTGCAACTCTCGGTAGCCACTTTTGACCAAAAAACTACCTCTCTTTTCTAGGATCCAAACTCATCTGTCTAACCCCGCTCTCCCCTGTGATCGGAACTTGAAAAATCTTGTTCCTCTCCTCAGCAGAAAATAATTGATTAAGGAGAGAATGGTTCCACTCCTTTGAGCTTGGCAAAAAGAGTTGATTTACAGTGGCACTACTTAGAGTGCCCGTTGGGTTAGTGCAGAGAAACCCATTTATGTCAGAGACCAGCCATGGATCGGACCAAATAACTTTGTTACTTCCGTCTCCTATTTTCCGCCGAGTTCCTATCCTCATCAAGTCCTGAGTCGCCATAACACTCCGCCAAACAAAACTCGGGTTGCTCCCGAGCTTAGCATCAAAAAAGGATCCATCTGGATAATATCTAGCCGAGAGAACTCTTGCCACTAGCCAATTCGGACAAACCAAGAGTCTCCACGCTTGGCGACCCAACATCGCGATATTAAACTCGTGTAGTTTCTTGAACCCCAAACCACCCATGTTTTTCGGACGACAAAGAGAATCCCATGTGGCCCATGAGATCCCTTTCTTATCTATCCCTTTTTTTCCGCGCCAGAATGAATTCATCATTCTCTCAAGCTCTGCACACAAGTCGAGGGGAATAAGAAACACATTCATGACGTAGTTCGGCATCGTCTGCGCCACTGATTTAAGGAGAACTTCTTTTCCCCCTCGCGACAAAATTTTACTCCTCCACCCCTGCAATTTTTTCCAAACTCGGTCTTTAATGTACTTAAACACCTCTTTTTTATTTCTGCCAATCATCACAGGCAGCCCCAAATAGTGCCCTTGGTTGCTGACTTCCCTTACACCTAAAGCATCCATCACTTCCTGCCTCTTATCCCCTTTCGTGTTTAAACTGAAAATCAAGCTGGTTTTACTTAGATTAACCACTTGCCCTGAAGCCTTCTCGTATAACTCGAGAGCTACTTTAACTTCTAAGGCTTCCTCCTTGTTGGCTTTGAAAAACAGGAAACAATCATCAGTGAAAAAAAAGGTGGCTGATAGATGGAGCCGACTTACACACTCGACAACCATGAATGCTACCCTTCCTCTCCAACTAGAAAAGGTATGAGCTGAGACCCTCTGCACAAAGGATGAACAAATAAGGAGAAAGCAGATCGCCTTACCGTAATCCTCTCTCCGGAACGACAGGCTGACTGAGGCTGAATTTACCAATTTTTGAGTATGATACCGACGAAACACATAGCAAAATCAGATTTACCCACCTCTCTGAGAAGCTTATTCGCAGCATAATATTTCTCAAGAAAGACCATTCAACTCGGTCGTAAGCTTTACTCATATCGAGCTTTAACGCGGCAACCCCATCCTTTTCTTGGCGCTTCCTCTTAAGATAGTGACCTATCTCAAAAGCAATAATAAAATTATCGGTTATCAACCGGTTCTCCACAAAAGCGTTTTGAGATTCTGAGATGATAGAAGGCATGATACTTTTCATCCTATTAGCCAAAACCTTAACAAAGATCTTATAAATCACATTACAAAGAGATATGGGGCGTAAATCACTCATAGTTTCAAAATTCTGCTTCTTAGGGATAAGAACAATATTTGTATCATTAATACCCTCTTGCAACATATCCGAACTGAAAGTATTGTTACAGAAATTAAAGACATCTTTTCTCACAATCGACCAGTACTTTTGATAAAAATTAGGATTCCTACCATCCGGACCGGGAGATTTATCTGGATGCATGGAAAAAAAGGGCACTACGCACTTCGCCTTCAGTAAGGGGAGAAAGAAGAGCTTCGTTCTGATCGTTAGAAACTCTACTCGTGATATTCTCCATCATCTTTTCATCATCACCTCTACTTGACGTAAACAAATTTTTAAAGTAATCTGTAAAAAAATTTGTAAGACCAATGTCCGTCGCTTGCCAATTGCCCTCTTCATCTTTGAGTCTATCCACTGTGTTGTTTTTCCGTCTCGAGGAAGCAAAAGAATGGAAGAAACGAGTATTGGCGTCACCATCTTGAAGCCAGTGCTGCTTCGCTCTTTGCTTCCAAAATTTCTCCTGCTGCTCAAGAATAATATTAACTTCTCTACAAGTTGTCTTCCACTGGTTCACCCCTGCACTATCTCTTCTCAATCTAAGCTGCGCAATTTGATTATTAAGACGATCAATTCTCTTCTGAAAATTTTCCACCAGGTGCCGACCCCAACTACTCAGTGCTGCTCCACAAGCATAAATTTTCAGCTTTATATTACCAGAACTGTCCCCAGACCAACTTTCTGCAATGACATCTCGACAATCTTGCTTTCTTACCCAAACATTCTCAAACCGAAAACTTGATTTCCTTCTTTCATGACCCTGAGAATTAAGACTTAACATGACCGGCAAATGGTCGGAAGTAGTAACTTCATGATTTCTGACAATGGAGTTTGGAAAGCTATTTAACTACTCTTTAGAGGCAAGAACTCTATCGAGCCTTTCTTCCATCCAATTTGACGACACTCGAGACCGCTCCCAAGTGAATTGATAACCTTCGGCACAAAGGTCGACCAACTCTGAGTCAGAGATAGCTTGTCTGGACCCATTTATCATCCACGGAGGTTGAGCCTTTCCCCCTCTCTTTTCATTAGCCGATAATACATCGTTAAATCTCCCATCAAGCACCAAGGTAAATTCGACAACGATGCCAAGTACCTAATCAAGTCCCACAAATCCTTTCGTCTCATTCTATCCGGGTAACCATAGAACCCTGTTAGTCTCCAGTTCACATCAACACTCATAGAAATCTCAGCGTCAATAAAGTTAGAACTAGCGCTGCTAATTCTCAACTTCACGTTTTCTTTCTAGAGAAGAGGAAGCCCTCCTCCATGACCCACCCTATCCACTACAAACGTGTTATCAAACTTCAGCTTTACTCTGACAGACTCCATCTTATTTGAGTCCACAAGAGTTTCCATAAGGAAAATAATACTTGGTTTAACCGATCTGACCAAATTATTAAGGAACCGAATCGCACGTGGGTTGGCCATCCCACGACAGTTCCAAAACATAGCATTCATTGGTCTCGGCCGACCTGGCTATCCATGCCCGCCGTTGATATTAAATTTGGATCAGAGTTTGTAAGGGCCTTTGAATCAACAGGCCCAAACCGAACCCCTTGCATAGATTCCTTCATATTAGTATTTGCTTCTTTTGCTTGCCCTAATCTTTTCCTCTTCATTTCCTGAATAATCAGGCTATCTTCCTCTTCTGTTTCCATATTGATCGTATCATTATTACCATTACTGGCCTGACCCTTAAGAAAATCTCGCCCATTTCCTTTTTCTTTTATTGCTTTCCCTCTAACAACTTCTCCTTCCTTTCCTGGCCCACCATTTATGTTGGTTGTTCCCATGCATGCAGAGTTCTTTCCATGTAGCAAGATATTTTCCTCACCTACTTGCCCTAAACCAGTTTTACTCCTACACGGATTTCGGTCTCTTTCCTTTTCGGTATTCCACGTCGCTTCCCTCTCAGACCCTCCTCCCTCCATCGGAATGGTGGCTAGACGACGGATCCACCGATCTCCCATTTTTACGTTCACCCTTCTGATATCTGCACGAATAGACGCATAATATTGTTTCTCAACAGTCCCGGGAGCACTATCAAACACTTTTCGACAAAACTGATCTGAATGTCCCAAGAGTCCACAGCAAAAGCAAAAAGTTGGGAGTCTTTCATACTTAAAAGTAATCCAGTTCCATTCATCTCCTTCCAGCCTTATTCTCATCTTTTTCTTCAGAGGTTTGCTCACATTCAAAGAGACCCTAACCCTAGCATAACTTTTCTATTTGCCTCCGAAGTTATTTGGGTCAGTGGAAACAAATTTTCCCACATAGTTACCGATCAAGATCAGAACTTTATCAGAGCACATCCCCACCGGTAGTTCAAACACTTGTAGCCAAATTTCCATCTCCATCAAAGGAACATGCAATGTTTTATCCCTACCCTCCAACTTCTTCCCAATCAGCACATGCCTATCGAATGTCCACGGACCATTTTGGATAACACGGTCCAAATCCATGGGATGATAAAACTGAAACAGAAATCTATCTGGATGGCATTCGCGGACATACATCCCTTCCAGCGGTCTCCAGAGAGTAGCGAAAACATCTTGCATTGATTCAACATTAATAGGTTTGTCGGTTAAGAACCTCCCTACTAAACACAAACTAGTATCAACATCCGATTGAGGCACAACACTCTTCTCCACCACGATACCTTCCTCCTCCTCTTCATTTAGGGACAGTTCGTTCCACTTTGTATTCAGATCCTCCTCCATATTACTCAAAGAAAACAGCAACAGAACAACGAAGTAAAAACGCTTGCCAACACGAACAAGAAACAACTCAGCAACTTGTCAAGAGACAAGACAAGACCGCTCCGGAGAGAGTTTTTAAGAGAGTTATAACCAATCTATTGTTTAAACTTTTATTATATATATATTGATGTTAAGGATATAAATATTCGGAGGGGATTATCTCAATTAATGGATTATAATATTTATGTTTGGAAAATATTATTCGCTAACGTGGGTTTGAGCATGTCTAAGAGATATCTTGAGAAACTAATATAAAATAAATTAAAAATCGCAGGATATTTTTTCAAGGTTAATATCCGCAATATAATTTTAGAAAGTAATTGGGAAAATTTAATGCCTTTTTAATAATTAGGCCTAATTCCTTAAAAAAAAAACCCGACCTTTTAACCCCTTTTCAATCCTACCTTGACGTAGAAAAATCATCAATTTACCCTATTTTGCATTTTTATGTTTCAATTGTACCCTAATATTTTAAATTGACGTCTTTTTCATTTGAAAAAAATTCGAAAAAATTCTCCATGTCTAGCATATATTGACTATATATGTTTAAAATTTATTTAAATTTAGTTAAATTAATCAAAAATTAAAAACAATTTTAATTTGATTATTGTTTTTAGTTAGTTTTTAAAAATAAAGGACTTATTTGTACCTTTTTGAATAAAAATGAATTTTATTTTATTTTTAGAGATAGTTAATTGAATGATTTCATTCTTTAAGTAAAAAAATATCAAAAATTGAAAAATTGGCATACAATTGAAACGAGAAAATGCAAAATAGTGTAAAATTGACCAATTTTCAACATCAAGATAGGATTGAAAAGGGGCTAAAAGGTTGGATATTTTTTAAGGCATTAGCCCTGATAATTAAGTGTAGTCGATAATTAAGTAATTGGTTTAAAGTACCTAAGTTATTATATAAACCCAAGAACTAAATTGAACTTTAGCCAAACAAATATACACTATGCCTAAACTCATGTTTGAGTTACAAAAATGCATTTCCTTCTTCATTCTCTTTGTGCGAAGGACGGCGAGATTGAGTGTTTGATCCGTTTGACTATGTTTCATCAATTTTTATGGTATAATATCAATTTCTTTGATTCTCAAAAAGAATTCAAGATAATAATCATGGTTTTGAGTTTTGTTTTAGCGTTTTAATCAAGAAAAACAGTTAAATATAAAATTCAATTATGTTTTGATGAATTTCCATTAATTTAAATGCATTTGACTGCGGAACTTAATGTGTATTGTGTTAAATAGATAATTTCAGCGTTTCAGGATCAAAATTGCAGTCAGATTAGGCCCGAGCATTGAATTCAGGGGCTGTGCAATCGCACAACATGCTTTACGGACACACATCAGTGTTGTGGGAGCGCACAACAAGGGTATTGCGATCGCACAACGATTTTCTGAAGGTGACTTAGGAGTTTTCTTCTAACGCGCCCAAAAGGCCTTTCAAAACATGAATGTAATTATGAATGTCTCAGACGAATCACAAGAATGTCTTGTGTGTGCATCATGAAGAGCTGTGCGAGTGCACATCAACGCTGTGTGAGCGCACAACGATTTCCAAAAGGGGACTTAGGAGTTTTCATCCTAACGCACACCCAGAGTAAATGTGGTACAAAAAGACTTTCAAAACATCAACGTAATTGTGAATGTCATTATGATTAAATATACAGATTAGCAATAAGAAAGTATTGATAACTTGAATAGAGAAGGGAGAAAGTTGAGAGTTCTAAAGTTAGTTGTATTTAGACATTAACAGGTGATTTAATGTTTAGATATAATAAGTTTGGAGATTTAAGACGCAATGAGATTAAGGAGTAAGAATTGGAATAAGCAAGTTGTGAATACACTCTAATACTTTTCAATATTTGTATAGCATAATATTTTAAAATATAGTATTTTCTTTACATATTGTTGTGTTATATATTATGTTTTAAAAAGCATATAATTATGTATGTCTTTAATATGTAACGTTTGGTATATGTTTTCAAAAGTTCCATGCGTGATGGTATCATGGAAAAGGTTAAAAGTATTATGCATAAGGTATGGAAAACAAACAGGTATAAATTGTGAATATACTATAAGTGGGTCGTTTAAATTAAAACCCAAATTGAACTAAATACATAAAACATTGCATGGGGGTTATAGATTGAAAACGTTTGATATATTCAATTTGAATCAATAAAACAAGTGTGTTATAATTGATTTGATCGAAATGAAACATAGATTGAATTAAGATTCACTATATCTGGGAAGCCATATACATAGTATATACAGCCAATATGAGAGTGATTGGTATAACTCAAATAGATAGGATCGATTTTTGTGCTATCGATCCCATGTGTTTAGAATACATCGGGTGGCTTTGTTATGGATGTCAGGCATTTAGATATGAGTAAACACGGTGATGCTTAGCTCTCATGACCGTATCTAGTGAATCAACAAAGATCTTTTTTTATCAGTCCCTTTGCCCCCTTATTCTTCGAGAATTAGAGGGATTTTTTTCATTTTTAAAGTTGTGATGCTTAGCTCTCAAGATTCATAAATTTTATGATTGTTGTTAATGCAATGATGCTTAACTCTTAAGACCACTAATGAGTCAACACGGTAATGCTTAGCTCTCGGGACCACTAATGAGTCAACGCAGTGATTTTTTTTCTTGGAATCATATGGATTACGTTATGGTTAGCACAGTGACTTTAACTCTCAAGACCACAACATTAGTCGGTTGTTTACATGAGATGTTGAACTCTCGATACCACGACTTTAGAACAAGCGTGAGAGGGTAGCCAGTAATTGATATGCATGGATGTTATTGCTATTCATAGGGTGCGAGAATTATTTAAATTATGTGATACTCTGTTCATTTAAAAAATATTTTATATAAATATTTTCAAAATATACAAAAGGATTTTAATAGCGAGTTCAAATGAAAACTGGTTTTAAAATGTTTTCAAACAATTTGAATTTACATAAAGTAGTTTTATTTTTTTTCCCACTTTATGTAATATTTATTGAACAAAGGATCACTTTACCCCCTGAACTTGGCACAAAGTATCAAAAACGTCCAAATTGCGAAAACCGGATCACTTTTACCCTGAACTTGGCAAAACCGGCTCAAAATCCCCCTCGATGCTGACGTGGCACTTAATTGGAGAGTGAGTTTAATAAAAGTCATAATTAACTCTAATTAATTACACTTAAATACTAATTAATTCTAATTAAATTTTAATTAAAATAAATAACATCAGGGATCTTTTTGAATCTTTTCCCCAACAAAAAAAATTTCATTTTTTTTTTAATTTCTTCAAACAGATTGGCCGGAAAATTTTCCGGCCAATCTGTTTGAAGGAGAACAGACCCACCGGCGGGTCTGTTCTTCAAAAACAGACCCACCGGCGGGTCTGTTCATGACCCGCCGCCGGTGGGTCTGTTGTTACAGACCCACCAACAGACCCTCCGGTGGGTCTGTTAACAACAGACCCACCGTCGGGTCTGTTAACACAGACTCAACAGTGGGTCTGTTGTTAACAGACCCACCGGAGGGTCTGTAAACAACAGACCCGACGTCGGGTCTGTTGCCGACGTCGGATCTGTTACAAACAGACCCTCCGGTGGGTCTGTTAACACAGACCCACCAGTGGGTCTGCTTTGAACGACCCACCGCGCGGTGGGTCGTTAACGAGGAGCAGATCTGCTCCTCGTTTTTTCGAGGAGCAGATCTGCTCCTTGCTCCTCAGCCTGAGGAGCAATCCTCAGGCGAGGAGCAGGCGAGGAGGAGCAGCTCCTCCTCGCCTGAGAAGAGGAGCAGCTCCTCTTCTCAGGCGAGGAGGAGCTGCTCCTCCTCGCCGGAGGAAATTTTTAAAAAAAAATTGATTTTTTTTTATTAAAAATATAAATTTTAGGGATTAATTTGGTATATATGTAAAAGTTGGAGGATTAATTTGTAATTTGAAATTAAAAGGATGAAATTGTCCCTTTTTAAAATTGTTAGGTATTAATTTAAAACGTTTAAAAAAAATTAGGACCATTTTAAACTTTTTTCAAGCAAAAACCACCTTAGAAAACCAAAACCACTATTAAAACCGGAGAGTGAGTTACACTCTCTAAGGTGAGAGTGGGGAGGGGGGTTTTTGTACTAAATTTGACAAGTTCAGGGTAAAAGTGATCCCGTTTTGCTAATTTGGACGTTTTTGATACTTTGTGCCAAGTTCGGGGGGTAAAGTGATCCTTTGTTCAATATTTATTAGTATTATTGTGAACTCACTTAGTTTTATACTGATCCCATTGTCCATCCAATTTTTCAAGAAAAGTCAGATTGATCTAAAGAAAACTTCCAGGTTTTGTTTCATCGGGAATCATTTTGTACAAGACATGAAAATAAGATTTTATATTCTAGATGTTCTCACTAGTCTAGTGTTTTAAGATTATGAATAAATGTTTATGCGTTTTGTAATAACACCAAAATTTTGTAATAAGGAAATGATGCCATGTGTCCTAAAGTTTCGTAATTTGGACCAAGTAGGTCGGGAAATGGACACCGACATGAGAACTGTTAAAGATATGTCGAGAAATAATAATAATTCGAAATGAAAATTATTATTATTAATAATAAATAAGAATTAATCGGAAAAAAAATTCTGAAAGTTAAGTACGACGGTTAATTAGAAATCTGAGTTTAAGTGCAAATCAACCGTTTTGTGCTAAAGTAAGCTTTTAACCACTTTGAGTTAAAGTGGACCTTTAGCCTTTGAGTGAGTTCTTGAAGGATTTTATTCCTTCATTTGCTTTAGGAAGAAAAATCCCCGTAGCTCCTTCATCCCAAAACCTTCCAAACTTCAATTCACCATATCTGTGTCGTTTCTTAACGGAATTGAGTGATTCTTGCGACCAAGGAACAAAAATAGGATCCTCTACTGGGTTATGGCTTAAATCTAAGATAAGTTTGAGCATTTCCAGTTAGGGTTTTGAATTTGGTTTTGGTAATTGTTGTGGTGACTTGTGAAATTGATACTTCTAAGGTGTTTGTGACATTGAATCATGGATTTTGATAGTGAATTGGAGTATGGCATCATTTAGTTTTAAGGAATCATAAAGGGTATGGACTTTATGAAATTCTTAGGCTTTTGATTGAAGTATTTAAGTGATGTTTTAACATAAAAAATTGATTATAATCATGTGGAGTAAGTGTTTGATGAATTGTCTAGAAGAATTGTGTGTTGAATTGCTTGGATTTTGGTTAGGCTATGGTATGAAGTATTCAGCCATGACCCTAATACATTGATACATGTGTTTTGATAAGTTTTAAACATTGATTTGGTGATGAATTAGCTGAATTAGAATAGAATTGAGCTAAGTTTGAATATATGAAAAGTTTGGTGAATTGCATAAATCTATCCTGCAAAACAACCTTATTGCTAAGTCAATATCTTGAGACATAGAGCTCCAAATTATATTTTGTTTGTTGGTACGGAAACTTAAGTGTGTCGTCTAAAAATGTATAGGTTTAACTTTCTGCCGATTCGGCCTCTAAGTGGCCCAAACAGATCAGAACATTACGACGCGTATGACAATTCTGATTTTCTGGACAGCCCAAGTTAATAAGTTAAGGGCTAGTTTTCGACACCTTCGGGTGCTAGACTTAGAGTAGAAGTAAATACAAATTGATATACAAGGAATGGATTAGAAAGATCGTCGATATAAGGACACGAAACCTATGAACCAACAAGGTTCCGACGACAAGAGTTCTTTAGAAGAACCACCCTAGTAAGAAGGGTGTAAGTGAATAGTAGAAATGAATATGCGACAAGGATATGCATATAAGTTTGTTTAGGTAAGTGGCAAAGGTTTGAATTCGAGGAAGAATTCATTACAAGATTGGGTGAATGTAATAACCCCAAAATTTTGAAATAAGAAAATGATGCCACGAGTCCTAAAATTTTGTAACTTGGACTAAGTAGGTCGGAAAATGGACACCGACATGAGAATTGTAAAGATATGTCGAGAAATAATAATAATTCAAAATGGGAATTATTTTTATTTATAATAAATAAGGACTAATCGGAAAAGAAATTCCGAAAGTTAAGTACGACGGTTAATTAGAAATTTGAGTTTAAGTGCAAATTAACCGTTTTGAGCTAAAGTAAGCTTTTAATCAGTTTGAGTTAAAGTGGGCCTTTAGCCTTTAAGTGAGTTCTTGAAGGATTTTATTCCTTCATTTGCTTAAGGAAGCAAAATCCCGTAGCTCTTTCATCCCAAAACCTTCCAAACTTCAATTCACCATATCTTTTTCGTTTCTTAACGGAATTGAGTGATTGTTGCATCCATGAACGAGGAAATGATTCTCTAATGGGTTATGGCTTAAATTTAAGGTAAGTTTGAGCATTTCTAGTTAGGGTTCTGAGGTTTTGAATTTGGTTTTGGTAATTGTTGTGGTGACTTGTGAAATTGATACTTCTAAGGTGTTTGTGAGCTTGAATCATGGATTTTGATGGTGAATTGGAGAATGAGATCATTCAGTTTTGAGGAACTATCAAGGGTAAGGAATTTTTGAAATTCTTAGGCTTTTGATTAAGTGATGTTTTAGCATAAGAAATTGGTTATAATCATTTGGATTAAGTGTTTGATGAATTGTCTAGAAGAGTTGTGTGTCGAATTGCTTGAATTTTGGTTAGGCTATGGTTTGAAGTATTCACCCATGACCGTAAACCATTGATACATGTGTGTTGATGATTTTTAGGCATTGATTTGGTGATGAATTAGCTTAATTAGAATAGAATTGAGCTAAGTTTGAATGTATGAAAAGTTTGGTGAATTGCAGAAATCTGTCCTGCAAAACAGCCTCGTTATCTCGAGATATAGAGCTTCAAATTAAGTTCCGTTTGTTGGTACGGAAACTTAAGAGTTTCTTCTAAATATGTCTAGGTTTAAGTTTCTACATATTCGGCTTGTAAGTGGCCCAAACAAATCAGACATTAAGATGCGCGTAACAGTTCTGATTTTCTGGACAGCCCAAGTTAATATGTTAAGGACTAAGATTCGACACATTCGGGTGCTAGAATTAGTCCGAGACCTAAACAAACGTCGAAGATGACATTCTAAAATTTAATAATATCATTTTCGTTTAGAGGTCGGACTATTCTACGGTTAGCAAGCATAGTCGATTACAGGGTCGATAATGTGACAAGTTATGTAACTTGTTTAATCTCGAGTCTAAGTGTTTGTTGAGTTAGAATCTCACTCGAGATCTATTTGATAAATGTCCTATATCCGATGAGGAGAGCTACTAGCAGACAAGGAGCTCAGGGAACTTACGCTATTATAAGCGAAGGTTTTGGATAAGCAAGCTGAGAGTATATTTTACTTGCATTATAGTATTAAAAATATTTTATATACTATATGAATAGTACTTGAACGCATCGCAAATGTGTATCTTTTGGATTGTTGGATTGAATTGTATTGTTTTCTTGAATTGAATTGGATTTGTTTGCATTTGTTTGGTTGGTCTCGATTTGGATTAAATTGGTTTGGATTGGATTGTTTTGGATAGAATTATTTGGGTGGTTTGTATTGGCTTTGATTAGTTATTTTATATACGGATTGATTTGTATTGTTTGGTTTGAACTGTTTTTGATTAAATGGTTTGGATTACATTATATTATTCATTGCTTTGTATATGCAAACTATGAATGTGCATGTGGTTTGAATTAGAGATGTGATCACAGACTCGAGTCAAGTATAGACGACAAAAATAGAACGAACCCAACTAACTGATATGAGAGAGTTTGTATCTGGTTGAATGAGTCCATACTTTTGTACGTACGTGCTAAGTCAGGAGGCGGTGGTGATTTGCTCACAGATTGGATACCTAAACTTAACGGGTAAACCTGAGGCGATCGTGATACGCTCGCGGCCCAGATACCCTATTTGCGACAGTTCGGATACCTCTATAAGACTATGTGAATACCTAGAGAGATATAAGTCTATGATTAGGACTTGTTTGAATTGCCTATTTTCCATTTGAATTGGTTGAAAGTATATGTATACGATATGATTGTGTTTGCTTAAAATGGTTTTAAGATGCGATGCTATTTTGATAATAGGGTATGTAACATATAACTCACTCAGTCTCGACTGACCCCACAACAGTGTATGTTGCAGGTGTATGGTCTATGATACAACAGACTTCTATCTTAGTTCTAGAAGTCCATATGTATAGGAGGAAGGAGTTAATCAGTAGAGCTGCAATAGGATCGAGTCCTAGCATATGTATGTTTGTCAAACGGTTTTCGTGTATGATATAACTCTGATTTGTAAAAGTGTTTTGAGACTTTCGCTATAAAACCGTTTGTTTTGTTTTGGAATGCAGTGCTAGGATGTGGGACATCGCATGGTAAGACCAATGTTCCTGTGGAACGTTTTCTCTTTTGAAACAGACGTTTGTATACGTCAAAGTTCAAGGAGCTTTTAATGAAAATGATTTGTTTATGAATGGATGTTTGGAATTTTGGAGATGACTGTATTTGCGAAAAAAATTTATAGGTGTTTTTAAAGGCTTGCTACAGGTTTTGGAATAGCCACTCCCATTCCCTAGTGCCGCTCGCGGCTCGAGATTTCGTGTCGTGACACGTTTAAACTCTGATGTTTATATAATCGGGTCACATGTTTTACGAATGAATCTTTCTATTTAAAAGCGAAAAATTTATAGTGTTTTTAGGATTGCTACGGGTGTTGGAGCTACCACTCCCATTTCATAGCGCTTGTCTCGGCCTTAGATTTTGGGTCGTGAAAAATTTGGTATCTGAGAAATGGTATAGTCTTCCTAGACCATTGTTCTTAAGTGATTGGAGTATAGGGAGGAATGCCGATAAAGTACCTAGGAACTATTGCAGATCATAGGAATTTCTATTTATGTCTTTTAAACGTTTTTATCGATTTTCTAAATGCTTTACAAAAACGTCATGTTATTTGTGTGATATTAGGATATAAATTAGACGTGTACATTAACACGGTGTGCAATATGTGTTTACTTGAATAAGCAATATGCATTCGAGTATATTATAGTTTGCATAGAGTTATGTACTCTCGAGACTCATAAGATTTGTGATATGCTGAGTAAAATCTTGATAATCTGGATTTTCTTTGAATCTAGCTTATATGTATAATTTGTGGCTATTGTTTGACTAGGTTCCTGTAATGTAATTGATTATTACACGCATATAATGGTATACTGTATATGAAAGGTATATGACTTGTGAGCTATGGCCCAATATGACCTAGATGAATAATTATTTCTCAGTACCCGACTTATATGGTGTGAATATGGCTAAGATTGGAATGTGAAAAGGGTATATAATTGTTTATATACAAAAATGAACGAGACACAACTATGTATATACGATAGGATTTTGCATACATGATGTACATATTATATTATTAGGAACTCATTGAAATTCCAATCTGTGTAGAATGGATGAACAACTCGAGTGCGTATAGCTGCACAACAAGTAAACGTGTCCCAACAAAAGGCTGGAACAATGAAGATGAATATGACCCAGTCCAGCCGAAAGGTAGAGGCTGCGGACGAGGCAGAGGTTAAGAAGGACCTGTAGTGGAACAAGTTTGAAATGTGCAGGCACAAGGAGTGCCGCAACAACCAAACATTGATATGAATCACATATTAGCAGGAATTAATGCTATGAATTTTTTTTGTCTTAATGATGGGGCAGTGGATGCAGCAACATTATCAACGTGAAGAGACAAATGCCGACATAGATTTAGTGTTAGTGTATATCAAACTTAGCCCAAAAGAATTTGATGGATCAGGCGATTTGCTAGACTTCTTGAAGAGAGTTGAACAAGATGCTCGCAAACTTTAAGTTGATGAGAGGCAAACTGTATTGCCAAGTGAAATGTCATTAAAAGGTCCAACCAAGGATTGGTTTCGACAAAATGTTGGACTGATAACGAGTCATAAAATGTGGTATGAATTTGTGATTAGATTTAAGGACCTATTTTTACCGTTTGCTGCAATTAAAAGTAACAGGGACAAACTGTTATCGTTAACTTGAGATAACAACAAATAGAGATGCTAAGAGAAGGAAACTACCTCCATCTTCCTTTTACCATAGCCATGGGTTAAGAAATTGATAAAACATGCATAGGTGGGAAAGAATAACATGTATCTACCTTTATGTACAATTTTTGCTCTGCCCAGTCAGAGGACATGCTGACATCAAGATCACAGACATCATGGAACAAGTGCAAAGAGGAGCTAATCCTGTCCCCGTGATCTTAGGGGAAAATTTTGTCGGCTTAGATATCTTTGGAAGAACTCGAAGACTTTTTGGAAGTCCCCTCCTACTACAGATTTGGACGCAAGAGAAGCTAAGAATGAATGTTCCTCCCGCCAACCCTCTTCTATACTCACCGAAACGTTGGCCGAGTCGTTACATAGTTTTCCAGAAGTCAAAAAACTGAACACTTGGTTCGAGGCAATCTCCGAAACGAGGATCTATGGTTGATGTCCTTAGTGAAAGATCAGCCATGTCATTACAGAGATCTATGGTGGATGCGTCCTTATGCCAAGCTTGCACGCTGTATCATGTACGAAGCGATCCGATTGTGTCAACAATACAGGATAAAGCATGAAATTGTAGAATCCCTCTCTCCTTTCTCAGGCATACGACTTTGCCAAGGCTTTCAAGATAAGCTCGTAACCTATTGGCAAAGAAGACGAATAGACCAAAATTCAAACACAAACAAGAATGACATTGCCAGCGAGTTCACAAGGTTTGGATCTCCCTGCACAAGAACGATGCATCGACACTGTTGAAGAATAAAACAACTAGGGAATTAAAGGAAGCCCAAGTCGACGCAAACAAACTCGGTTTTCTACAGGCTGGGCGTGCTTTGTCAACCTCAGCATCCATGATGCCAACAACAAAACAGAAATGGTGACCCCATCCATGAACAGAAAATTGAATGCTTCAATTAGGGCGAAAACCAAAGTCTAGAATAGATGGGCGATAAAGTCAATTCCATCAGGAAAATAAAAAATGGGGCCAATATTTGCAAATTTCAACGCTCCGAACATGCGACAAGCCTCTACCTTCTAAACACATCTCAAGAATCAACAGTCGACATGCCTCTGTACTTAGGTGTACCCAAAACATGCAACATGTCTCCACTATCCATGGAAATCTTGATAGTAAGGGGGTAAACCCAGATAAAGGGGCGTTAAAAGTCCTCCCCAAAATCAAGAATAAAAGGCATTACACCTCCATCGACCAGACAACAAGGGGCGTTAGTTCTCCGTCAACCAAATAGAAGGGAGCATTAGATCTCCATTTATTTGATAGAAGGGAAGAATCATATCTCCGTCAACCAGACATCAGGGGGCATTAGGCCTCTACCATTCAAACATCTTCGGACTAAGACTTCCCGTAATGCAGACATCTTAGGATTACGAGTTCCCACTACTCAAGCACTCGGGGGCATCAAGACTCCACTATCCGAATACAATGGGACTACGGGTCCTAACTACAACATAGGAAAAAACTAGGCTGACATAAAGAGAGCATCCAAAATGAAAAATAATGACAAAATTTGACTAGCAAAGCATCCACACATACAAAATAATGTACTGACATACAAAGGGACATTTTCAAATAAGAACAATATCCAAATTTTCAAGCGAATACAAGGGGTAACATCTACTCATCATAATCCCAGTCATACGTCAACGGATTCGTGTTGCCTCTCTCGCTCCTATTGAGCATATCATCATCATCGTCCCGCCTGGCCTACACACTGCCAAACGAAAAAGTAAAGTCTCTACAACCGCCACGGGATCCAAGTTCACGACCACCAACTAGAAAGTTGCCACCGCTACCGCCATGGAATTAGGGAGGAACGTCAGCTCCACTGCCGGTAGGACCCATATGAACCTCTCGTAGCCAGTCCTCCAGATTATATGCGATACTACAAAAAACTAGAGAGCAGCTAGAGCTATAGTTGCATACATGAATACAAGATTAGAATAAATCAAAGGAATATTGCATTTTTACCCTCATTTGTATAGATACACTACACGGCCAGTCTCGCCAGTACTAGGCCGCATCAGCCAGCTGAATAACCTAAGACACCGACAGCTGTAAACACTAGATGAGCGCTCAGTCAAGAGAGAAAACAATTCCAATGTAAAAAAAATCACGAGCACGATGAATAGACTCACATGTGTAAAACCAACAAGCGCAAAAGAATGCGCAAGATTGTAATAACCCTGAAAATGATACAATAATTGGATCGTGCCAAGAGTCCTAAATTATGAAATTTAGGCAAATTAGGTTGGGAAAGAGAACACGAGTAGGTCGAAATTGGAATTTTAATAAGACAGTGTCACTATTAGAATTCCATAAGGAAAATTGAAATGAACTAAAAAGGACTTTATGAAAAATTGGACAAAAGTACATTTAGGTCCCTAAGTTGAAAAATAATATTTAATTCCCGAAAAATATAATTTAAATAAATTATATATGGGAATTAATATTCAAGAAAATAATATCGATTAATTGGTTATCGATAATTGTGAAAGCGGAATTTCGACGAAAAAGTGAGAAAAAGTGCAAGTTAGCTCAAAATTGAAAATTGAGCGTTGTTTGCCGAAATTGCCAAAATAAATCATCGGAAGATGAAATTATAAAATATGAGACTAATATAATTTAGGAAATAAATAATATAAAATTAATCGGACCTAAAAGATTTAGCGTTCGACGGACAAAAACATATAATTTTTAAGTTAGAAATCAAAACGGTTTGAGTCGATTTATTTAAGGACTAAAGGAGACCTTTTGCCATAATTAAACAAGGAATTTAAATGAATATTCAAACTCATCAAACCCATTTGATTCACAAGCCAAAACCCGTATCTTTTCCCTTCCTACATGAAAGATGATGATCAAAGTTTTAAATCATCATATCTTCTTCAATTCTTAACGGAATTGAGATTCTTGCGGCCACAGAATGAGGGAAGGATCCTCTAATGGATTGTGGCTTCCATTTAAGATAAGTTTGAGTAATTATGGTTAGGGTTTCTGCTGTAATAATTCGGTTTTGATTGTTAAGTTGAGGTTTTTGGATGATTGATGCTTATATGTTTAGGGTAGCCCATAGGATTAATTTCCAGGCTAGTTTCCGACACCTTCGGGTGCTAAGTTCAGTCCGAGGCTTAAACAAAAATTATAGAAGAAATTCTTAACCTTAAGAATGTCAAGGTTTTTTAGGGGTCGGACTATGTTAGATAAGCGTAAATGGAAGGTATAGGGTTAGACGCGATAACATAAAAGGGTTATATGTGCGTGATTAATTCTCGAGTCATACATAATTATCGAGTTAGATCCTAACTCGATATATATACATGATATTGTCCTAGGTTTGAAAAGTTAACCTACAAACAGACAAGGAGCTTGGGAAGCTTGACGGGGGTTACTAATTAATCAAGGTTTTGGGGAAAAGCAAGTGGTGAGTTTGTTATGTGGAATGTTTACATTTGCAGTACTTAAATGCATTTCCTTCTACGCTATATATTATACAAATTGCATAGCATTCTTTTGAAATGAATGCTTTTCTTTGAAATGCATACATCATAGTTTTGAAACCAGAATAGAACCGATGAAACAAACTACCTATTGGGTTTCAATAGAACTGTGTGGTCAACATTAGTAATCAGCATAGAGTAAGTATATGATTGTTATTTAAGTAAGGAATGATTGTGATATAAGTATGAGGCGACGGTAACATAGTTCACGGCCCATAACCCGAAACAGATCTGAGGCGACGGTTACATAGTTCATGCCCTAGATACTGTAATAAATGAAAGCATGGGACAACGGTCCAATGTGCACGGTCCACACTTATTGGACGATTTTGAGGATTGTCTATAGAGTGGATTTATGTCATGCTTTGATATATGTTGATTGAGGTTTAGGGTTTAATCTGGAATGCTTATACATGGATGTTTGAATGTTTTTATAAATACTCTTATGGAAACAAACAAACTCACTCACTCTCGACTAACCCCCCCAACAGTGTTTAGTGCAGGTGTGTCTAGTTTTGGCAAGCTGAACTTCTATTCTTGTTCCAGGAGTCTTATGTATGTACAGGATCAGTAGTGCTGCAATAGAATCGAGTCATATTCTGTTTGTATGTTTATAAAACGGTTTTCATGTGTGTAAACTCCAATAAGTATGTATGTGTTTGAATTCCTCTTTTAAAACCGTTTGTTTTATTTTAGAACGGGTTGTGCTAGGATGTGAGATATCGCATAGTAAGACCTAGGTTCTTATGAAACATTTTCATGCTTTGAACAGACGTTTAAATTCATCAAGCTTTGAAAAGATTTTAAGAAAACGTTTTACGCATGAAAGAGTATTTGTATATTTGCAAAAAATTTATACTCATTTTTAAGGCTTGCAACGGGTTTCGGAACTACCGTTCCTATTCCCTAGCGCTGATCGCGACTCGAGATTTCGGGTCGTGACAGAGATATACAGTAGGAACATAATCTTGCGTAGGTTCACGCGCATTGCAACAGCAGGCATATCTCTCTAGCATTTTACACAATGAACTAGAAACGATCCCAGCATAGCTCACAGCCTCCCGCTTACCAGTTGGAACCCGACCGAGAGATCCAGGAAATCCTATCTGGGCACGACCAGCACAGGTGCTACACCTAACTCCTCCCTAAGAAGACACTAGAAAAGCAAGTCAAACAAACATCAAAAGCAAAAATGGAAACAGAAAGACCAAAGAAGTGGTAGACACCCGTGGCTCTACATCAACCAGCTCAATTGGAGCTTCCTGAACAATGGGCATCTCATGCCCTAGCACCTCAACTAGAGGCAATCTACCCAGAAGACGGTACCTCACCAAATAATCAATGTAGCTCAACTGAGGTGCACACACAAGTTCTGTGGTAGGATAACCCTTCAATTCCTGGTAAAGAACAGGCAATACGACATCTTTACATAACAACATCGATAAGGGTGGCTCCCTGGGAACCATGCTAGCACGGGGACCGACCCACCAGTGAAGTACATGCTCGCCCAAAAATCAAGAGAGATAGTTTGGACTATGCATCAGATAGCGCATGCCAGACCTATCAATAGTGCCCCGAAGCCAGCAAGGTCAGCGTTCCCCCGGAGGAGTGTTCCAAGATTAGTGCAACTTCAAAAATTGCTACTGATATGCTTTTGCAATTCAAACACAAATCACTCACTGAAAAGATAATCACTTACATCGATCCACGCCTGGTCTTTCAACCAATCTCTACACTGTGCTCCCGAACGATATGTCAAAGTATGAGAGAAATCCTAGACTCACAACAACTGGATACCCGACGTTGGAAGATCACCAAATCCGGTCAAAATTCTCGTTTAACGACCCAAATCTGAAGAGAGGGGGAACATAGAATGAAATAAATAGTAAAGACAAAAAATGCAACCCACTAGAGATACAAGGTTAGGTGTAAGACCCTCATTTAGAATTGCATTTAGTTTTCTCATGCATTTAATTCATTTTAATGGTCGATAGTTAGCGCCATTCATTAGCGTTTCAGTGACCATTTACGGTATGATTGATATTCAATTAAATTCATTTGATTGGAATTTAATGAATACATTAACTATTCTAAATGTTTAAGAGATTGTATAGTGATAAACCTGTATACTCAAGCTAAAGGAATAAAAGTACGTCAAAAACTAAGTTGATTTGAGTGTTTCGAAATGAAATTAACTTTGAGGTTAAAATTAAACATATAAAATATTTCAAGGATTATATGAGATATTAGTATTGACTAATTATTTCATAAAATCAATCTTATTATAACATGAATAAGCCCTAGCTAAATGATAAAAACCACCTCTTAACTATTTCTTCTCCATAAATCAAAAAGGAAAAGAGAGAAGGAAGGGTAAGAAACTATGAAAATAAGATATTTGGTAAGTAATTTAAGTGTTTTTGTTGATTAGGTTAAGGTTCATCATCTTTTTGCATGAAATATGCATATATATGAATTTTTTTTATCTCTGTTGTTTATATCATAAATCACGTTATACAACTCAAAATTGAACGATTCTTGAGGCTATTGAAACTATAGTCAGTGTACTACAATTGCTATCTGCTGTGTTTCATCATTTGAAGTTTTTATGATAACCTAATACGTCACACCATTTTGTTTCTCGGTCTTCCTATACAGCCTGATAGGGTATCACCAAAACATGAATATCTAATTTTATAGAGATCTAATTGAGTTGATTCTTTTTTATAGGTTTTATAGACTCATATACTTATAACTAAGCCAAAGGGTTTTATAAATGTATGATTATATTGATGTGTGGATCAATATTAATATAGGGTATATGTTCTGTTTACTTGTAGAACTATAACTGCAACCTTAACTACTTGTAAAATTGATAAACTGAGTTATACATGTCCAAAGGATGCCATGTTTGATTTTGTGGATTCTTTAGGATGTTAAATAGAACTCTTTAGTTTTGACAAAAGACCAATGTTGTCATTTGGATGGTGAATAAGGAGAGAATATTTAGTTGTACAGTCTGTTAGATAGTTTAACCTAGTTGTGTTGTAAATTTCATAGTTTTATTTATACTAATCCAATTGATGTGCATCCAATTGGAAAGGAAACCTAGACTCGTATTTACAGGGCTCATATTAATATTATTCCTAAATAATATTTGTGTTAGGATTGGTACCTATCTAAAGTTGGTACATGAAATCTGCCTAGTAAAGATGATTGTTATTACTAGATGCTTATTTATATAAATTATGAAAATAGTTATACCTTGTGAATGAATTGAGATTGTATATGTGAATGGGTATTTATAGACCAGGAGGTAACAAGAAGGACAAGCCTGGAACTTCACGGGTTTGAGACTCGGTGAATTGATTTAGTGAATAGATAATGTTATTCTTGGTATATACGTTTGTTTACAATTGCAAGTGTGTGTTGATTTGGGATGTAAAAGCTCTCGTAAATCATGGTTGAAATGTTGATGTGAGTATTTTTTTGGTTATAACAATCATGATATGCTTATGTTTGGATATTCAATGAAAATTGAGAATAGTTATTGGTTGCCTAAAATGGCGATTCGGGCCAATAACGTGAGATTGAGTTATTGGTTGCTTAAAGGACGATTCGAGCCAATAATGTATGTTGATTTCCTATATGGCAATTTGGGCTAACATGTGAATTATGAGCATGATTGAATATCCTTTTATAAGCTTGATGTTGATTGGAATTGTATGAATATGTTTGGTTTGATTGACCATTGGACAGCTCTGTTGGTTATGATTATTACTTATATTGAATGAATTATCACTTGAGATATATTTTATTTACATGGAAATTCTTATGAATGTGTATTTTTAGTATACCTATATCTATTTGCTTATTGAGTTCCAGGCTCACTCCTATGCGTTAGTTTTTCAGGATACAAAAAGTTGCATTGAGTCGATTTTTGCATCTAATAGAGGTTTCAGGTGGGCCAATGAAGAGTTCATTGCACGTGCATATTTTGAAGTGTATATATATAAGATAGATAAATGAAATGTTTGTATTAACTGTTAGTGTTTTATGTGAGATAGTATGAATGTATATGGATATGTTTTTAGCTAACACTTTTGTGTCGTAACATGACATGTATGACTGTAATTTTTTGTGTTTATTATAACTTTATGAGTAAACAATGTTATAATTAAGAGGGTGTCATATTTAGTGGTATTAGAGCGGGGATTAGATTTCTAAAGGCATAGAGTAGTGATGCATATTGGTATAACATGCATAACATGCATAACATGATATACATATAATTGATGTAGTACATTTGTAACATCCCGTAATTTTTAGGGATAAAATATTGCCACGTTTCTAATATTTTATTAGACAGGAGTACATAAATTATAAGTGTCCCAAAAATTATACTCCCTCTGTCCTAATTGTCCATTCTGAGAAAATTATTTACCCCAAAACTCTTGTCCACTTCTAAAAAGTAACAACTTTTTAAACTCAATTTTCCAATATTAACCCTATTTAAAGTCGTCTAATGAGTAAATTGAAAGTGGAGTCTATATTAAATAAGGATAATGACTAGAAAAATAAGAATTTTTTTACAAAATCCATTACAATAATTGCTTTTCTTAAACTGTGTGATAAAGGCAAAGTGGACAACTTAATTAGGAAGGAGGGGGTGAATACATGATTTCAAATTTACTTTTGGAAATTTAAATTTGGATATTTATATAATTAGCGGGGCTAAGGAAAACTTATGAATTGGGTGGAGAATAATTCATAAGTCCGGAGCGAATATTTTTGGTTCCAATATTCGCGAAATATTTCAAAAAGGTTATCGTAAAAATTTGATAAAATTTAAAAGTAGAATTTTTTTGAAGCGCGGTCTATATAGACCTAATAAATCAAAAATGATTTATTAAAAATAAAATGTAATTCGGATGCATAGATTTTTGGGTAAATTTTCACAAAATTCAGAAGCCGTTTCCGTTTGAGTTACATAGGACTAATTAAGAAGTTGGTTTAAAGTGCATGATTGAACTAGTATTAAAGAGTACTTTATCCATAACATATATAAATGTTACAGATCATATGAAATGTGTCACATAAGCTCATTTCATCATTTTTGAAATTTCAAAAGAGCAGCTTGCTCTATGAGACGCGACGGAGATTAGGGTTTTGATCCGTTCGTTCGATTCTTGATTCTAAATCCGTTTCTTCGACGATTACTCAAGTAATCAAGGTATTAAACCCGTATTAAACGTTTATTTTGATATATTTAAAATATATATTAGTTTATAAACGGTTATCGATCCGAACAATTGAATTATACGTCTGAATTACGCTTGAATTGTGAATACGTGTTTTGGGGGAGAAGTGGACGGCAGTGATACAAAAGTGGATGGCAGTGATTCAGTTCACGGTCCTTAGTCTGTAAGCTAGTGATGTGAGTATGTCTTTTTGGACATTTGTGGACTAGGGTTTCATATGGATCAACAAATTCGTAATTGTATATATATATATAACTGATTTATGTATATGATGCGATTTCGGTATTTATATGTAAACTGTTTAGTCACTCAGCAATATTTATATTTCTGACCCCGTTGTTGTTTCCAATTTTCAGACGATGAGCTTTGAGGTTAGTCGAGCTTCCACCTTCATGTTTCAGGGGAGCTCTTCTTTTTGGTATTGTACATGTGTTTTGTAATCTTAAAATGCTGCAATAGTATAAGTTTGATTTTCCTGCAGCCGTGCCACTAGTCCTCTGTTTAGATACTCTGATAGGATCCAGTGCACAAGTGTATACGTTTTGGGTGGCTGCATAGTGGCATTGTGTATGTAGTTATCAAGTCGGCCCCGTGTTTTTGGGTGTGTCAAAAACATTATGTTTTATATATGCCAGCTATGTGTAACCGTCCACTGTGTACTTTAATATGTTTAATACCACCGTTGTGAGATGCAGAGGTTTTCACATTATTTTATTAACATATTAATTGTTAAAAAAGAGTGGCGTGTGGATTGGAACAGGGCTGCCTATGTGTTAAGGCAAGTAAGATATAAGTCCATGGTTTCAGTATTTACCACGCTAGGTTTTCAAATGGAAGCGACGGTTGAGATAAAACGGTTATCTAACAAGCACTTTTGAAAACCAGTTTTCGCTTATATTTATATTTCAGAAATGTGTTTGCGTTAAATGAGAAAGGTTTTAACGGTATTTTATGAAAACAGATCGTACGTGAGATGCGAACAACGTTTTAGTACTCGAACATTCGAAGTACTATTGCTGATACTGTTATTTAAGTTATGTTAGGAATTGTGGAGATTGATAGTAGACTATTGCAGCAGCATAGGATTCGAGTCATGCCTTGATCAGTTTTCAGTTGTTGAAAACATTTAGCTATAAGTAGCAATCTGTATACTTGTGTTGTATATGTTGATGTTTGATCAGGGGCATATGAGATGTTCTAGTGTTTGAAACGTGATGCTAACGACGGAACAAGTGAGATGTTCCTGTGTTCGAGACACGCTATCAATGTAGTACAAAATGGTCAGATCAAATGACTAGTATTCAAATAAGTTGATTCTGTTTGAATACAGAATAAAGAAAAGATTCCTGAAGAATCGTTTGTTCGAGAAAATAGTTAGATTTTCTCTGCACTATATGTGTGATTACTATATGTTTTGTTTGCATGATTTTATAGGTGTTCTGTGTTATATGAAACTGTGTTTTCTATAACTAATATATTGGGTACTAACGTTATGGCTACATGTGTTTCATCATGTCTGGGCCTAGTCGATCTCAGCCGCATGTTGTGCATCCACATGATTTGCCTGATCAGCCAGTTATGCCTGATAATCCATTAGAAGCTGAAGATTCTGCTTCGGTTTATAAAATGGATACTGAGATTGATGCTATAAGATAAGAGGATCTGGAAGATATGTTGGGGATCATGATAGATTTAATGACAGTGCCAAATTACAGTCTAATTCTACTGCCACATCAGCCTATACAGGGTTCAGGCTGGAGCAGTTATTAGAAGAAGTGAGCCATTCAAGGATTGTTCAAAAGAGAATGAGTCATTTCCCACGTCAAAAGCGGGAAGATGTGTATGCCACTGAGGAGAAAGAGGAACCGAGTTTGAATAGGCTGAGGCATTATCTGAGTATGTTCATGAGAGAGGATCTACCAGTGGGAGCCTATGCTATGGAGTTATATTGAATTTATCTTATTAGAACTTTAATATCGACCTTTATGGGTCCTCTTTTATTTAATTTCTCCGATAAATTCTTTATTCTTGTCATTTTGACAATTTAAAATGAGATACGTTGCTTACTTTCGCAACGTTACACTTTCAGGGTATTACAATCGCGAAAAAGTTTTATCAGTTTTAGACTTGCTATGGGTTTCGGAGCTATCACTTCCATTTTCTAGCGCCGGTCGCGACTCATAGATTTGGGTCGTGACACTTGCTGCGGGTTTCGGGGCTAACACTCCCATTCCCTAGTGCCGATCTCGACTCAAAATTTTGGGTCGTGACAACTAAGATAATTAAGAGATATGAAAAATTTATAGAAATACTATTAATTTTAATTATAAAATATACGATAAGGTGTACGACCGGTAGTAAGTAGTTAAGCTGGAAAGTTTAAGCAAATAAGAGGGAAGTAAATTCAAAGTTGATATCATTAATGTGAGTTCAAAGTTGGGCTAAGAAAAGCATATAAATTAGAAATAAAATAATTCCTAAGTACCGAGCAAATATTTTCAGTTTCAATATTCGCGATATAATTTATAAAAATTATTGTTAAAGTTTGATAAAATTTGGAAGTATTTAAAATTTATCAAGTAAGGTTAATATAAACCTCATAAATTTTAAATAATTTATTAAAAATAAATTATAAGCCCGATGCAAATAAAAATTATATTTTTATTCGTTGTATATATTATTAGATTTTTTGGTAAAGTTTCACAAAATTTGAAAGTTTATGTTTGAGTTACGGATGACTAATTAAAAAGTTGGATAAAGTTCTTGATTGAGCAGTAGTAAAGAATACTTTGGCCAATACAATAAATATATAGTATTTCAAATGAAATGAGCAGTAGTAAAGAAAACTTAGCTCTATGAAGAACACGAAACCTAGGGTTTCGATCGTTCCGTCTGTTTGTCAATTCTAACTTCATTTATGAATGGTTATCGATCTAATCGATCGAATTATACTACCTAATTATGATTTGATTGTGTATACGTGTAGTAGGACGTTAAATTAGCGTTTTCACAATGTTTTGGGCCAAAGAAGCTTGACGGAATGGCCCAGGGATCGATTTCTCCAAGGCTGGCTTGATGTGCAAACGCACAACCAGCCTTGTGCGGACGCACGACAACTTTGGGAATGGGGCATTCGGGCTTCGATGGTGGACTTTCGGGGGCGATTCTGAGGGGTTTCTTCCTAATAACTCGATACGTTTTTTGACGATTCCTTAACGTTTTGAATGAACATTTTAAACCTAAAGTTAGGTGTTTTAAAAAGAGGGTTATAAAGTAAAATCAAACATTTTAAACAAACCATACAAGAAGGAAAGTGGACGTTTAAACGGTTTAAAAGATTTGGCAATCGATTTTCCTAAATGGTTAGTATAGGACTGTGAATTGTTTTGACAATCAAGTCTATTCTACAAAGTGATTTTATTTAAGTATTACTATACCTAAAAGGACTTCTAAGAGAAGTTTGAATGTTTTCTAAAAGAGAGAATTGCTGATATGATTATAAAAGAAAGAGACCATTAGTGATATGTTTATGTATGAAACATGTATTTATGTTTTATTTTGTTTGTTTTGTGTGTTTGATCCGAGCAGCTGTCAAGCAGTCACAATAAGACCACATGGAGTCTATCATACATACTACATTATTAAGTAGCAGACATAATGAAAAAAAGAAAAAAAACTTTCCAATAGTGTAAAGCACTCAAGCGCCCAAACGACTATTTAAATCCTTCTAGGGATTATAAAAAGAGAGGAAAAATAGTCAATCATGGAATTTCGAAAGGAATAAATTGACGACAGAGGTATGACCGCTTGAAACAGAAAGTATTTCAAGTAATGTACGAGACGTTGAATGATCCAGTAATATAGATCTTCTATCAGGCATGCATATCGGTTATTGACTAGCACATGTACCGAGAAATAACAAACAAATTTCCATAAATATTAAAGCATAACTTTTGAGGCAATGGCACAAAAAAAATTATTTTAAACTTTAAAATTTAAAATTTTCTTATACATCTTTTTCCAGTTATACTGTATATAGTAAAATATGCATAAACTGTCATAGGAACTACACGTTGGTCCATCCAAAGCCAAATTATAGAATCCATAATGAACAAAGCAAGAGCAAGACTCTTCATTGAACCATCCAATCCCCTGCCAGAAAACGGAACGCTTTAATGAGGGGGCAATATAGAATTTATAACGGACAAGCGTAGAAAAATAAAATTGGGGCCAATTTTTGCAAATTTGAACGCCGCGAACAAGCTCTGAAACCTCCACAAGAAGGATATATATCAAGAACCACGAGCTACAAGAACCTATATCTCATAAAAAAAATGTGCGACGCCTCTAATGCTAGAATAATCCAAAACAGACGACGAGCCTGTAATATCTCGTATTTTTAAATTATTTTTTTAAATTTTTAAATTATTATCTCACATTCCTTCAAGCCTTAGATAATTTATTATTATTATTATTAAATTAAATATGTTAGATATGTAGTTATGTTTATTCAAAAATAAAATTTATAAAATAGGTGTTATGCATGCAAAGGAAGCCATGCATGGACTTAACTCACTTTTGTTTTCCATGTAAGCCCATCTCATTCTCTTTTGGATTGAAAAGCCCACTTCTAATGTGTGCTATAATTTGAAGCAATAACTAAAACTTGTATAACAGTATATACTGCTGCGTTTCCCTTTGATTTTGACGCGTTTCCTTTTCTTAAAAAATACATATTCCATCTCGTTACTACAAACCCTAGCCGTCATATTCTTCTTCATGATTCACTGATTTCATACATTCGAAACTCCTCTCCAATTGCTGAAATAATTCTGTAAGTTTATCTCTTTAATTTCAGTTTCGTTCGATTATCGTCACGTCTCGATTCTTAGCTCGTTCTTGTTCATTTTAGCATCAAATTGGATTTTGTCTCGTCTCAGCTGTAGTAGACTCAATCCTCTACAATCTTAACATTTGAAATCATAATTTCGGTACGTTAATCTATCCGTTAATTATTATTTTATCAATAAGTATTATTTTGGAATTATAAACAATGGGTTATATTTTTGATAAAATATTTGGGTCGGGTTAGACTTGGATCGCCCGACATGTGAGGTAGCTTGGTAGTTATCAGTAACTCGGCTAATCCACTACTTGAAAATTGATTTATTTTATTATTTAAATAAATTTTTCCGAAATGGATTTTAAAGCGGGAACTCAATAGACGTGCTTGTTTATGGCTTTATTATTATTTGAGTTTTATGATTTCTCTGACTTGACTTTACATTGACTTGTTGTTTGTGCTAGTCCTATGTGGTGTCTAGTACTCTCTAGTGTTAGGGTCAATTTTTAATTATGATTTTATACATTGTCTAGACATGTCGACTGTTCGTACTCCAGAGGCAAACCAGAGTTAGATTATTTGCTAGGTTTCACGTGGAATAGCAAGTAGTAAGTTTATATCTTATTTACCTATTTATTAAGCAATTGTTATATTTTGTATATATACAGCTTTTGAACTGTTTTTCGGTATTGTGGATTTTATTTGGAACGTGCTACTCGATGGGCATCATCGGGACTGCGTGCGCACCGGTAATGATTATGGTATTGAGGTAGGTTTGAGATACGTCTCACCTTAGTGAGAGCACCGGTGGAAGATACGTCTCCTGGGCTCACTATTTATTAAGTGATAGTCGGGGATCGGTTATTGAGATACGTCTCACCGACACAACAATGCATTTAGAATTGTGGTTTAGGGTTTCATTGATAATCCATAATGAAAATGTTTTATTAAACGTTTTTAAAGGTTTTCAACTTAATAAATGTAAATGGTTATATAAACTCTACTTAGTAAATCTGACCCCGTTGTTTTCCCAAATTTTCCAGGTTTATGATTTGAGCATTGGTCGATCTCCGTTTCTTCATTCTTGGAGGTTCTTTATTTTATTTTCAGAATAAAAGAGTCGAACTATTTTAAACTCTTAGACCGCAGTAGTAGTATCAGATTGTTTATGTCTTATTCTTACGTGTATATTTTAGACTATTGTTTGTTGGAATGGTCCAACTATTACTTTATTGCTATTGGCATGATTACAGTGTTTTATGGTATTTATATATATTGCCATGCTGTTGGAGTTTATTTGAGATTAATTATACTTTGGATATATGTTGCTTATATGTACTGTTAGACTGGGCTGGAGTCTTGGTTGTCCCCGAGCATTTGGTTTTATGCAGGTACATAGTTATTAATGATATTTAGTTGGTTATCCGCAAGGCTAGCTACGGGTTTTGGTACAACCATACCCATACCCTAGCGCCGGTCACGATTCATGAAAATGAGTCGTGACAAAGCCTCCGCTATCTCTAGACAAAAATTCAAATAGCAGGGGGCATCACAGTCCTCACAACAAGTGCCAAGCTTTCCACTATGAGACAGGAAAAGTGGCCCTACTATCATAAGTAGACAAAAACATGAGGCATCAGTTATCCACCAGCCAGAAACTAGAGGCATCAGGTCTTCATCAGCTAGAAAAAAGACGGGCTTCCGGCCTCCTACTCCAGAAGTAACCAGAAAAGGCGTCAGGCCTTCCTCCAAATACAAGACGGGCTTCCTGCCTCTTACACCAAAAGTATTCTGGAAAGGCGTCTAGCCTTCCTTTAGAGACAAGACGGGATGTCGGCCTTTTACCCCACAAATACCCGGACCAAGCGCAATACCTCTATTATCCTGAGACGGAAATCTGGATAAAAAGGGAGCATTAGGGCCCTCCAATGAAAATTCAACAAATCTCTACTACCAAACAGTAGGGGCCATCAGTCACGGGATTAATGCCTGCCATGACTCAAACACTTACAGGACTACGGGCTCCCAATTTTGGGAATAGACCTGATTCTAAACATAAAGCAAAACGAGGATGGTCATTCTTTGCAAAACAAAACAAAAACTCAAGAAGGTATTAAAAATGCATATCACTGTCAAGGAAGTACAATAGCTAAAACGCTAAGCAAACACAATACAATATGTATAATCTACTCCTCGGAGTCCCACTCCTGTGGCAACGGCTCAGTGTCGCCACCCCCTCTCCTGGAGAGCATGTCGTCATCATCGCGCCCAGCCTGCGCATAATCAAAAGAAAAAGCGTAGTCTCCACGACTGCCTCGGCCTCCAAGTCTATGACCTCCTCTACCCCCAGGGAATCCAAGAGGAACACTCTCATTGTAACCAGGACCCAGCTCAGCCTGTCGCAGCCTATCCTCCATATCATTAATGCAGTACTACAAGCAGTCAAAGAGCAATCAGAGCTATAATTGCATACATGCATCATGTAGAATAAATCATATTGCAATTTGGCATGTTTACCCTCATGTGTGCAGATACAGTACATAGATGATCCCTGCAATAATAGGCAAAGTCGCCAACTGTATAGCCTCAGACACCGGAACCTGCAAAATAGAAACATATACTCAGATAAGCGGACAAGAAGTCTCAGTAAATACAGAAGTGCAAGCATGATAAACAGACTCAAATGGGTACAGTCGGCAGGCACAAAAGAGTCCACCATCTAAGCAGTGGGAATAGAATCATGCGTAGCCCCACGTGCGCCACTGTAGCGGGCCGACCTTTGCGGCATCTGACGTAGCGATCTAGAGATCATCCCAGAACCATGTCTACAAACCGAAACCTGACGTGAGGATCCATGCACATCTATCCTAGCACGGACAACACGGGCTCCACGCCTATCTTCACCCTAAGATATTACTAGACACAAAGTCAAAAAGACATCAACTCGAAAAAAGAACAAGGAAAATGGTATATACTTGTGGCCTCGCAGCCCCACGCTGAACCTGAGCACCAACAGCGTCAGGATCCTGCCGCCCTGGCATGCCATCTAGAGGCAACCTACCCAGAAGACGGGGTACCAACAGATCGTCCAGATAACTCCGCCGTGGAGCAGACATAAACTCTATCGCTGCACAGCCTCTAAGGTACGATCAAAGGGTAAGTGTCACAACATCCCTACCTCGAAGCATCAACAATGGCGGTTCCCTGAGGACCATGCGATCAATGGGTCTGACCCACTAGTGGAGCATGCGCTCCCTCTAAAAAACCAAGATCGGCAGTTCAGGCCGTGCATTAGGTAACGCATGCCCGACCTCTCAATAGCTCCATGCACACAATAAGGCCAATCTTCTCCTGGAGGGGTATTCCACGATGAGTAGATCTGCGAAAGAATAACTTTCTGTGAGAACGAAGTGCGGTTCGAAGAGATGTTCAACTGACAACGGATAGTTACTTACATCGATTCCCACTAGATTGTTCAACTAGTTCCTACACTCAACTGACCAATGTCGCGACAGAATCTGGGAAAATCCCAAGACCACAGAAGTGGAAAATCCAGCATACAAAGGTCGCAAAATCCAGTAAGAATCCCCATTTGGACGGCCCAAATCTGAAAAAAGGAAAACATGTAACCGGTTGAACAACACAGAAGTAGAAATATAAAGCACGGAGTAAGAAGAGCAAAGAATAGACTCACATGTACGACGTGCCACACCTCAGAAAGGCGGGATCCTCCACTGACGACTTGATCTATAATAAGTTATAGATGGGCAAGAGTAGGAGACTCCTGGTCATAAGTCGCTACCCGATCCAGGTCTTCCAAAGCAAGAAATACAAATGGAAAATGTGGAACTAGAGTTGCTAAACAACGTAGTCCCTAGTAGATAGAATATGAAAGCTCGGGCAACCAGATCTACCTCAGCCCTGTTCCTATGTACATATCCCCTATAGTGATCCCACAGCGGCGCACACTTAAGGGTCTTCCCCTTCATCCCTGGTACAAAACCAAGCATCTCAGTAATATACGCTTCTTTCGGGCGATAGTTGGCCAAACCGCCGTCAAAAGGTACCGGCTGACCACCAAAACATATCCCTGTGATAAGGGAAAAACCCAACAGAGTCATAGTAGATTCACCCATTAGTAGATAAAAATTATGAGCGGTGTCCACCACCGTTCCATCTGAGCAAGCAATAAAGTATTATCACAGACTCTCGTTCCAGTATACAACACACAAGCTAAACGGACAAAGCCTACCCCGTCTACCCAATTCTATACATCATCGGGCAAAGTATGTACCAACTCTGAGCATCGAAAAAGTTCCTGGAAGTACGGAAAGGCTCTCCGTCCTGAAAACACAAAGAAAATTATTACTGGAGTTAGAAACGCCATAAAAAAAGCAAAAAGGACGAAAATATTAGCTGAAATAGAGCCCGCAGGGTGAACTAGTACCGCCACCACTGTCCAAGTAGCACTAGCGGCAGCGCCAGTACCCACTGACGCTGGCGCCAATGCATAGTGGCGGCGGCGCCACTTCTATTTGGCACCGACGCCACTATCCCTTCTCCCCTCGAGACTTTATTTTAGATGGGTTCGACCAGTTTTCAAGCAAAATTCGGACGCATGTAGAGCATACAAACAGTCAAAATATCTACCAAAGCGGAAAAGCTCAAAAAAGCATACCTCAGGCTGAAATCCAGAACAGATATGACGCTCCAAGCACAGAAAAAGTGGGACCTCTTGGCCCGCCTCTAAAAGAGATGAATCACGGGAAGCTTGCTGGTCAGAATCCCTACACGGCTCCGAAAATTCCCAAGATAGTGTCATACTATAAACTAGATCAATAGTTGCAAGTTGAAAGAAATGCAAAAACTAGAAAGAGAAAGTGGGAATGAAAGTGAGTAAGGAAACCTCTCTCCCAAAGAACTATATATGGGTAAAGATCATAAAACACAAAAATTATCCCTTTGCCTGAAAAATGACATGCCATATTCAAAATCTCTCTCCGGACCTTAAAGTTTCGTACCCATTATAGCAACAAATATTCCCACAGGATCGAATTAGAAATACAGCCGCCCTAGATGATGGATTGAGAAATACAGACACCGTAGAGGATCAAATTAGAAATACAGCCACCCCAGAGGATGGGATCATAAAAATAATCACCCTAGAGGATCGAATTAGAAATACTGCCACCCCAAAGGATGAGATCAGAAACACAAACGCCCCGGAGGATCAGACAAGAAATAATCCTTAGTAGATCAACTAATAGAAGGCCCCAAAGGACAGAATGACCCAGAGAATATAATACAAAGCATAGTTGCCTCAGAATAGAAACACAACAGCCTTAGATGATGGATTAGAAACACAGCCACCCAAGACGATCAGATTAGAAATACAACAGCCCTAGATGACGAATTACAAGACCAGAAAAATTAACCAAAAGACGGGAATAAAATGGCTAATGATAGAAAGACATCGCCACGCCGTCCGTTAAACGCAAAACGCAACTCCTAGAATAGCATAACAATGGTCTAACCCTACGTGCAAGACTCCGAACAGAGGAGAATCTAGTGTCAAGAAGACACCAAGATATTGTCTACAATAGTTAAAATAAACTTCGGACACTTCCGCTAGTTGTGGAATTACTACGGAATCTAAGCACCTAATCAATAGGGTGGCCCATGGGACGAGCAAGGGGATGTTGCTCCCTCTACAAATCTAAGACTCTCTGAACATGATAATTACAAGGCACCTACACAACAGGGTGGCCCTTGGGACGGCCAAGGGGATGTTGTCTCTTCTGCAAACCTAAGAAGTATTGATCGAGATAATTACCAAAGGGTCCAAGCTATTGGATCACTCTCAGGACAGTTGAGAGTTTACAGCTCCATTTCGCGGGACACACAACAGGCAGTTCAGGCTCAATGGACGACCTTTAGGACAGCTGAGAAGACCTACTCCCTGACAGAAGCGGAGTAGACCAGAACCAGGGCGCATGAAGTCAAAGTCATGCACCACCACAGGTAATGCTCAAGCTAGGACATTACCAAACCACCAGCGAGAGAGTACCTCCGATAGAGGACAGTATCCATGTCGCTTGTCTAACAGCGAGTTACTTTTTTTTTAACAAGAATCGACCTACTTTGTCCATTCTCATTAAAGAGGAGGAAAATTGTAGACACTTATTTTCCAGGTGGGTAAAAGGTGATAAGGGACTAAAGCGTCCAATAATGATTTACAGAGAAAATCGTCTAGATGATGAGCTATCGATTTGTTTGCTGGAATCTTACCATGCGTAATTAGTGAATAGTTGGGAACTTGGAGGATTAAAGTGTAATTAGCCGTAAATAGCCAATAAAAATCCAAAGAGATTGTAGTCTAAGTACAGAAATTGGACTAATTGCAATACTTTTAGAAGTTTATGGGCCAAGTTGCAAGTTTGATAGGCTGAAATTGACCATACCCAAACCTATAGGACCCTAGGGAGCTTATTAAGCACTTTCAGCCACCAAAAATAGCTTTTAGACACACTTTGCTTAGCCTTAAAGAATAAATCCGAATTTGATTAATTTAAAAGAGGCTTTTTACTAATCCAAACAATAAAGGGAGTTATCACTTCACACACTTGGACACTTCTGACCAAAATCAACCTCTAGCTAACCTTAAAATTACTTCACCACTATAAATACCACCATTAGATGGCATAGATAGATGTCGGAAATTTCAAACCACCAAAGCACGTATCAAACCCTAGAAATTAATAGGTTCACTGAATCCCTATACACACACACACACCACACACACACATACTAAACTAGCCAATTCCAGTCCTGAAAAAATAAGCTAAAACGCCTCAATCATCTAAGAATGCAATCTTCATAGTAATTCGAAACTGGATTCCGCATTCACTTTGCTAGTAAACGAATCAAGGACTCAGAACGGTACTTCTGAGGACCTTTTGCATGTCTCTTATCATCTTTTTATCATAACTGTTATATTTGTTGTGTTTAGGTTGTATATTAGCATCTTAATTATTTTGCCATTAACTACTGTGTTTTTGCCATAATTGTTGTCTTAATGCTTTTTTCTATTAACTACCATGAAACTAAATTAGAAAGCATGTTTTAGGTCCGTCCCATTTCTTTTATTCAATTAATTTTGAATTTATTGATTTTATGCACTTAAGGAGTATGTTAGAATTAACTGCCTTTGTATTTGTGTTCTTGGCATGCATGTCGTCCTCTTGCCAAATTTTCCTGAAAACTATAGTTTATGGTTCATTAATTCCTATTTAATTGCCATGAACTATTCTCAGATTATATATATTATTTCCCCCTGCATTTAATGTCTATTTGAGCGTGTTTGCATGAAAAAACGATCGAGAAAACGATCAAAAACAAAAGATGTTGCCTCTCACAGAACCAGCGCTGCCGCCGGAATGGACCAGCATTGTCGGCACTACAACCGCTAACGAGTTCTTCCTTCTCTTCTTCCCAGAATCGCTTCGAGATCATTCCAAACTCAACCCAAGCTTGTTTTTAGGTTTCAGAGCTCGTTTGAGCTCGGAATTAGGCTCTGTTTGAGCCTAGGTTTAGTGTTTTTCATGTATTTTAAGTTTCTACTTTGTAATGGGCCAATCCCAATATAATTCGGGCCTTAAAGCACAAACTTGTAGCCCATAGTATAAATCGGGCCATGAGCCTACAACCGGCGAACTCAGCGACGTTCATACCAGATTCTGGGTTCACCCGAACTCGGAATGGACTCTGGTTTAAACAAGTGGAACCGAAAACTTCTGTGATCTGCTAAAGAACCAATTATGACCACATCGGCGGTCAAAACGTGGCAAGAGTCAGACGCTCAAGTCAACGAGGTATGAAAGTATCCTTCACCTTTTATGTCAATCCAATTGCAGATGAGCATGTCGATAATATTTACTGCTTTCCAAAAGCATGCAAAACCAATATTAACAGGCTAAATTACTAACCATGTCAATTTAGAAATCAAATTAATTCCATCCAACCACCTATACATCTTAGGATTGCATGCAAAATATAATTAGAGATTGTATAGACTTTTCAAGAATAACCTGATAAAATCAATCAAACTTCGAGACCGACCAGACTTTTTAGTTTTAGAAAACCCCATGTTTAGATGTATATTAGGAGTAATTGCTACTTGCTAGTCCAAATCGAGTCATGATAGATATGGGGATTTTACAAGTGGTGTCTAATATAAAATCGGACTAAAGATGTGTGCGGGTCTAGTAATACATTGGTAAGGTGTCAGGATGTCCGATCCTTGTGAAAGTGTAGGATTGGTCTATTTATAGGCGAGCGTGTATTCCTTACTTTTCCTAGCAATGTAGTATTTGCATTTTCCGTGTGCTTTATGGTCTTACTCCATCATTAACCCCCCCCCCTTGGTTCTCGTTTCGCGTAGATATATATGTCTATATTGTGAAACGGGCTTTATTGGGCCGGGTCGTCTGTTTTGTTTCTCTTTTCCTCTTTCCTCGCGCCTTTCTAACAGCCTGTTATGCTGCATTTAATGCGTCTTGCACCTTTTGATGTTCTGCCGTCACTTTGCTTCACTTTTATTTTTAAAATTTGCCTGAATTATATCTTTTTGCCCTTTTAATTCTCTTTCTTATTCTTTCTTTTCTCTTTCTCTACTCACCCCTTTCTCGACTATTTAAATTTCTTCTTCTCTTCCTCCTTGACCATGGCTGAAGGTTATTCAAAAGTTGTTGCTTTCTTGAAAAAGAGGCCTTGTACTCTAACTCATGAATCGTTGGTTTCACTTCGGGGGACCTACTGTACCCTTGATGATTATCTCATGAACCTCCCGGTCGAAGGTCAGTTTGCAAATTTGCGCCTTCCTCCTGGTCGTTTGTTTATGTTTGAATAATAATTGTTGGTTGATCTCCGCTTTCCGCTAGGCACGTTGTTGCTCCGCTTTTTGGATACTTGGGGTGTTGCTCTATTTCAACTGCATCCTAATGCTATCCGCCATTTTATTTGCTTGAAATCGCTCTACTATCTTCATGTCGAACTGCTAACTTTTAATCGTATTCACTACTGGATGAACTTTTCGTATTGCCGCAAATCATCTCCTTATTTCGTTCTAGGTTGAAGATGTTTAGCGATCTCCCTGACTCTCGAAAGAGGTGGAAGGGAAAATTTTTTATTATTTTTCATCTGACACGCTCTTTTGGGCCTGCTACCTGGTGTTCTCATATTATTCCTTGCGATCCTCTAGAGGTCTCGTCGGAGGAGAATGCTCTCATGGGGCGTATTGGAGTTACCTATGCTGAGGGGTCCCGATCTTATGCTGATTTCATTAATGAGTATTTGTGGAGATGTGTCGCTTCTCTTCCTGCCATTACTCCTACTACTGGTGAGTTTTATTTCTTTTATTTGCTTTCTTCTTTAATTTGTTTTTATTCTGTATATTCTTTCTCACTATTTTATGTTTTGGTAGGTTGCTCTCCCGGTCTGTCCTCCCCTCTTCCAGCTGAGTTTGTCGTGGTTCCTTAGAAGCGTTTGCGGAATGAAGACTCAGATCTTCCTCCTATGACGAAGCCTGAGACCATGCCCCTGCCTTCTGCGTCTATCCCTCCTTCTTCTCCTTTAATGTTAATTGGGGTTACTCTTCCAGCTTCTTCTAGTGGTTTGCCCGCAGTTATGCCCTCCTCGTCTCCTTGTACCGAGACTACACCAGTTCCTGTAGTATCCGCTCCTCTTTCTCGGACTAGGGTTCTTACACCCCCCCCCCTTCGATCCTTCAGCTGCTTCTACTTCTTCCTCTCCTCCGGTTGATAAAGAGGAAGTGGTTGTCGCCCCTGATAATGTTATTCACCGGGGTTCTCATCTTATTCTTCTGTTTGGTAGCAGTCGCCATATTTTGGGTATTCTTCGCCAGATTCGTGATATTTATCGAGATAGTGGAGCTTCCTTCCCTTTATCACCGTCTAGAGGACAATGATATGTATCACTCAATTTGTCAAGGGTTTTTAATGCTATTGAAGGCGTGCGTGTTGTCCAGCAACGTTATATATATTGCCAAGGATTGTGAATTGGTAGCTGAGCAGGCGGATCTCAAGTTTGCCGCTTTGCAAGCGAAGAAGGCCTTGATTGAACAAGACCTTCAATGGAAGGAGAACATCAATCTTTGCACCGAACTTAGTCGGGTTAAGGCCGATCATGCTGCGGCGGAGAAGGGTATGGAGGATTTTGCTTTCCTTGTTTCCCGGTTGTTGAGATTGCATCGGAGAGCTATCTGTGACAAATACTTGGCTCTACATCCTAGTGGGGATACCTCTTTCGTGGATGTCGATGCCCGTGCGTTGAAGGAAGAAGCTCAGCGCTTATTGGCGGAGCATAACAAGGCTTCGGCCGTGTCGCCTCCTGTTTATTTACTTTTGTTTGTTCCTCCTGCTGCTTCCGTTCCTATTATCCATCCCAGCCTTCCTCTGCTGTCCCTGGGTTTCCCCTCGCCATTTTCTTCTCGGTCTTTGGCTATGCCGGATCCTAGCATGTTGTTTCTGTCGGAGGGTTTTGGGTTCTTGAGTACTCCCATTGGGGGGTAACTATTGTAGTGGTTGTCTTGTAATTTCGCTTTTTCTCTTTTTTTGTAGACTCTAGCTAGTATTTGTTATGTAATGACTTTATATTTTGTGTCCCTTTTATCTTCTTTTTGTTATTTACGCCTTTCGTTTGCATTTTCTTGGATGAATTTGTTTTTAATTGAATGACTTTGTTAGTGGTTGCTTATCTTGCTCTATTTGTTGTTGCAGTTGTTATTGTTGTGTTGTTGTTTTTTCTTTGGGGGATGTTCCTCAAATTTTTTGGCCGTTGCCTTTTGGGAGATTCCTCCCAAATATTGGCAGTTTGCCTTTTGAGAAATGTTTCTCAAATGTGGTGGCCATTGCCTTTTAGGAATCGTTTCCCGTGTGTTTTTTTATTTATGCACATTTTGTAGCTTCTGATCAACGTTTTCTTGTAATTTTATTCATTGTACAATTTAAGGTGTTTCCAGGCGATAGGCTCCTCTTCCAGTTGTCTTTACTACTCGATATGGTCCCTCCCAGTTGCTCTTTAGCTTGCCTACTTCGGCGTTGCCTTTACCTATTGCAACATCTCTTAAGACCATGTCTCCTACCTTGAAATCTCTCGCTTTTACTCTCCTGTTGTGGTATCAGGCTGCTTGACTTCAGTAAGCTTCTGCTCAGATGTTTGCTGCATGTCTCCGTTCATTGAAGTGATCCATCGACAGTCTCAACTCCTCTTCGTTTCATTCTAGTGCTTTGTTCTTATTGTGGTCATTCCGATTTCGACCTGGATGACTTCTTCTAGCCCGTATGTCAAGCTGAATAGTGTTTCTCCTGTTCCTTTTCTTGGTATCGTTCTATATGCCCATACTACACTGTTTAGCTCCTCCGCCTAATTTCCTTTTACGTTACCTAATCTCTTCTTTAATCCTTTACAGATTGTTCTATTTTTAACCTCCATCGTTCCATTAATTTGAAGGTGTGCCACCGATGTAAATTGTAGATTTATCCCCAGTTTCTCGTAGAAACCCCTGAATGTAGCGTTGTCGAAGTGATTCTCATTGTCTGTTACTAACGTCTTGGGTATGCCGAACCGGCACACCACTTCTGTCACGACCCAAATTATTGAGCCGAGACCGGCGCTAGGGAATGGGAGTGGTAGCTCCGAAACCCGTAGTAAGCCTAAAACCACTATTAATTTTTCGCATTAAAAATTATAATATCATATATAAACCTTTTTAGAAAACTCTTTTAAATAATATAATTATAGATATTAAAATATCATATTAAAGTTTACATTCAAAACTAACTATTTGAAATCCAAATGTCTATCTAATACTGACATCTACTGACTACTGCAGCTCTAGGAGCTCATGCTTGTGCAAGTCCAATGACTTCTGGCACAATGGAGATGGTTTGTCTGATCTGACTCCGTCTACCTGCAAACATCAGAGTGAGGGGTCAGTATTTGGGAAAATACTGAGTGAATTTGCAAGTTACTTATAGTATTATCAAAATATAGCGCTCCACGCTTAATACGTATATAAACGTATGATATAAGCAAACATTATTAATTTCAAAAGTATGAGTCCAACTCACTAGATACGGGGACATCCAGACTACACCGTAGCCGAGTGCTCACTCGTATCAAAATCATAAAATGTGAGTCCAACTCACTGGTGGGTCCAACCCACTGGTGGGCCCAGCCCACTAGATACGGGGACTTCCAGACTACACCGTAGCCGAGTTCACTCTCGTATCGAATTCATATCATATCATGCATAAATATATATATCAATTCTTAATCACAAAGTTAGATACTCTAGACTAATTCACTAATGATCAAGTAGCCTATTGACACCCAATAGGTAGTTGGTCTCTTCGGACCGCACAATAGATACTTATCTCCAAAACAACGAATACAACCACATTCATATAATCAAATCTATCAAACAAAGCATCTTCTACGAGCAAATCATATATATACGAGATATTTAATAACGATACTCATAATATAAGAAAATAACTTTTATACTAATAATACGTGAAAGTAAATTTGCCACTCACAGTGACCGCTTTCCGAAATATAATAGTATAAAGATCCCATGAACTTCCATTCGTCGTTTGATCACATAGCTAATCCAGCTCGTCGGCCTGGTAGCTCGTTGATACTTCAGTTACTTAGTCAAGTTACCTGTACGTTTAATCCATAAACGTAGGCTTAGTATCAAAACCCTAAGTTATAATCTTAGGTTTACATAATCGTATTTCAAACACGATTCTTAACTTTGATAATCTCTTAATCACACTTCTCTTTTAAACGTCCTAGTTTACGTTTTGATATTCAATCGAATCACGATTGATTACACGACTTAAAATTGTTTAAAAATCGAGTTTCCGTGTCGCGTCAGGGCCCAGAAAGCCCAAATCAGGAATCCTCACTCGGCGAAGGACTGCACGTTCGTGCAGTACGCTGCACGATCGTGTGCTGCACGTTCGTGCAGTACGCTGCACGATCGTGTGCTGCACGTTCGTGCAGTACGCTGCACGATCGTGTGCTGCACGTTCGTGCAGTACGCTGCACGATCGTGTGCTGCACGTTCGTGCAGTACGCTGCACGATCGTGTGCTGCACGTTCGTGCAGTACGCTGCACGATCGTGTGCTGCACGTTCGTGCAGTACGCTACACGAACGTGTACTACACGTTCGTGCAGCAAACGGCTGCCGATGTGCAGCCCCGGGGTTCATTCCCCGGGCCATTTCCGACGTGCTTAAACGTCCAAAGTCGATTCTAACATGATTTCCATTAATAACCACTTCAAATTTCATCAAAAACGCCAATAGAAACGCGATTACGATTCGTTTAATTCGTTAAAACGAAATAACCCTTATTTATCAATTCTCATAATAAAAACGTCAAGCTTACCTCGATTTGAAGCTTAGCGATGATAGAGAATCGAATTCTGAACGAATCGATATAAAGAACTCGCGATTTGGGCGAGAAGCGGCGAAACGGCGGCGGATCGACGACGATCGTCAAATTCCCTTCGTCTGTTTCCATCACCTTCTGATCATTTCTTCTTTCCTTATTCTTAAGGAAAGTTACTTATATATCTTGGTTAATTGTCCATTTTGATCCTTCATTTCTTTAACTTAAACCATTTCTCTTTTAAACTTCAATAATTAACCAAATGGTTAAATTATCCTTCTAACTCAATTACTTACGTATTATTTATATCCGAATAAATAATACTAACCCAAAATTATTATTTCCATCAATAATCTTCTAATTTCTATTCCCGAGGCTTAATTGGCTAATTTGCACTTTGGCCCTTGAAACTTTTCAAAAGTTACAATTTAGCCCAAACGCATCCGCGTCCAAATTTTAAAAGGTCTCCGATTGACCCGAAACTTTTACCACATATACTATAAAACATTTCGCGGACCTTGGCGAAATAATTTCCATTTTAAGTCGTAGGGGCTAAATTACCACTTTAGTCCCTGTACCTTATTTCGAGCTTTTCTTGACATTTTTCCTTCTAATTCCAATTCTAACTTTAGAATTGAAATATAGTATTAAGTTTTCTCGAAAATTATTTCCAATATCGCCACCCTGGCGAAACAGAACTGGACACGTAGTCCAATTAAATGCTTCAATATTTTGGGGTATTACATTCTTCCCCCCTTATAAAAATTCGTCCTCGAATTTTCATATACTTTTCTTACTTATTTTAATCCTCATCATAATTATATTTTATACCTTACGATACTTGTTGGCGCGTGGAGTCATTATTTCAGTTCTGTACTTCTTGTATATTACCGTCAGTCGTTATTGACGATCTTCTTGTAACTTCCTTCTCTTGTATCTTGAATACATAATTCTTTCATCTGTTCTTTATCATTAAAGATGATAGTTCTGGTTTGATTTTTTCTTATTCATCACCGGCTGATGTAGAAAACTCTCTAGTTCACACTATTCAGTCTTCTTCATTCAGCCGTTATTATGATTTGATCTTGATCTCAAACATCTTTCCTTATGATAATATTAGTCGTATGTAGATGTGCTTACGACTCGTTGTTCTTGATTCTTTACCTTTGTTCATTACATCTAATCTTGTCATTTTTCCTGGTCGAGTAATGTGAATACTCGATTAGCTCATACTCTTTTACTTACATAGTTTCTTTCTTATGGCCGTAATCACGGTCTGATCTTTATTTATCACCGTACTGGGATCTTCATCCCACTATCCGTTATTCTTTTATGTATTTCTGTCACTCTTCTTATCGTTGCTTATCCTGGTTATTCATGAGGTGAATCCTCATGACATATCCTTATAAGGTCTTTATTTTATTTTATTTTATTTCCGTAGGACTTACTTAACCTTTTTCTTGCGTTTTCATATTCCGCATACTTCTATATTCGTTTGTATATCCTTTGATCTATTTCTTTTTCTTAGACGTGACGCACTATTCTTGAAACTTATTGTCCCTTCTTACGTCACGTCGATCTGTTTCACCAATCTGGTTCTCAATCAGATAGGATCCTCATATTGGTCGCTGACTTCTTATTTTAATAAGATAGCGCATGACCAATACTCAGGTAAGCTTTCTTTGCTTATAATCCCTAAATGAGGATCTTCATCCTTTTCCAATCTTATACTTGCATCAGAATGTCCTCTGATGACATCGTTACTTGCTCCATGTTTGATCTTTTTATTAATCATAATCTAACTCTTTCTTATCTATTCCTTCCTTCCAATTCTCAATCTTAATTGGCTCTTAGCTTCCAAATCATTTCTCTTTACTATCATGTAGCGTTAACCTTACTTCTCATTACTATCCATGATCTTGCTATTCCGCTTGTTATTCCTACTTTTGTTCATATCATAGATGTACTTCCTTGTACTTGCGTCCATAGGATTAATAGTCTAAATGCTAATATCTATGGTGTTCTTCTTATGTTCCTTATTCACGCTCTTATCGTGTTTCTTGATTATCTTCTATTACATTCTTTGCTTTCCTCCTCAGCGCCTTTTGTACATCGTGTATTACTTGCTTTTAATATCCACAACATCGATCATTAATAGAGAGTTGTGGCCTTCTTCGTCAAATTTCTCGATGTAGTGCGTTCTCAATCGTATATATATCATCTTATCGTATTTGTACTATCATCATGGCCGTCTGTAAAGCCAGTCATATGCGGGTATCACCTCTATCGCATCTCGTATTCCTGATATTTCTTGTTTCGGCACTCTGAACGTCGATTACTAATTAGATAATGGGTCACAATTCTTTTGCCTGAATTATCGACGTAGTGCATTCTCGATTACTTACATATCGTCCTATTGTACTCTTACTGACATCTTAACAGTCAGTGGATCCATTCATATGACTTTATCATCTTTATCCCTTTTTGTTTCTATGCGTTGACGACTACATAGAATTTAATCCATCTGATCCTCTCGTCATCTTTCCACGTGACTTTCTCTTTTTCATTTCTCAATAACTCTCCTCAAGTTCCTTGCGACATACGCAGGTTATCCGTACTTTCCTTAACTCTGTTTACTTTAACTAATTTCTTATTATCCACAATCTACTTTTGCGTCTTTATACTGTATCATATACGTCATGTACCTTTGGCAATCTCTTCATCCTAAGCAGAAAGTCAGTGGAATACCGTTCCACTGGTAGCATTCCTCGTAAAAAGGAGCGCATTTGCCTCCTAACTTGATTCAGAGCCACTTGTACTTGACTGTTGGCTATCTTTGTATCCTTCCTCAGATTGCGACATTTCCGTACGTTGGACCAGAATTACTCGCTCCGGTACTTCTCGACATCGGACTCGTCTAATAATTCTTCTTCCCTGAAGTCCTCTTCCCTATGATCTTCTTCTGGAAATATATCAAATAAATTTGATCGTATCTAACATATCTTAATCCTTTAAGGATCATAATCAATCTCCTATATTGATCACATCACTCTTTATTTGATCTAACTTGAAGTTTAAGGCTTATCACTTCACAAGCATCCATTACATTTGTACCTTTTTCAGCCTATTATTTCGCTTCATAACTGATACCTTGAGGTGGAAGTTTCAACTCTTAATCCATCGATTGCAGTTCTTGTTGTTTATCTCTTGATCTAAGTACCTTGATCTTTCCCGATTATCCTTAACCGGAACTAATAGTTGAAAGAACTTCCCAAATCGGGTCACAAACTTAGTTCATGTTATTTGGTCTTTCACCGCTCTAACTGCATGTCAGAACTAATCATAGGTTGAACCTTTCATCGACCTTACTATTTGTCCGTCATCCGCTCGATATGTACGAGCATCTTACTTTACTTTCCTAGTGGATTTAGCATACCACTTGATCCGTCAAACTCTTTTAGTCTTAACTTAAGTATACAAACATCAAATCTCTATAGGTGTTCCTTTCTTCACGTTGATACTATCTTTATATCCATCGTCCTATCATTGGCACACAATTCTTTATATCAGTTACTTTTACTGCTAACTGATTCTTAATGACGTTGGGTTACTGCGGCACTCCCGATGCCTGTACATTCCCACTTTATCTTGTTAGGTTCCCGTTGACCTTCATCGTATTTCTGGCCTTTGCAGGCCAACTGGACTAGGTTGCATTCACCTTTGTCACCTCACTCTTCCTCTCGCGCCTCATATACTTGTTGTGCAACAGCACGCGTTCGCGCAGTTCTTTGTTTCTAGTATAGCGATTATATAAAGAAATATTGATAAATTCCTTAAAATATAATCCTTACTAATCGTCACGTCTAATCGATGTTCACGTACGTTGGACTCTAGGGACGTCTCCTTCCTTTAGACTTCCTAGGGTTACGTCTCTTATTGCAAGTCTTATGAGTGTTCTAACTCATCGTAGACTAGCCAATTGCCAAAACATATACTCGCGCTGTATATGTTAAACGCATATTACTATCGTAGCTATAAGCATCTATGTTGACCGGATTCAAGAAAATCAGTGTCCCCTAGATTTTCTTGATTACGTATCGCATCTTAAGTCTTGCGAGCATTCCGCTCACATGGACTTAATCAAACATCATCAGTATCAAATCACATCATACATATTCTATACATTATTAATCAAACACATATATTATTCTAACTGTGTACTAGCCTGTTTAGTCAAGGCTAAGTTTATTAACTAGAGACACAAATCCTATGTTCTCACAATTATACTTATTCATTCGCCTCCTAGCCTTGATTACCGCTTGCTCGCGAGCACTTTACTTCCGTCACAGAGTTCTGGTCTAGGTATACTCACATTAAACAAAACTCTTTGAAAACTCTTTCAAATAAAACGACTCATTTGAAAATTTCATTTAAATCTTAGCAAATTTGTGCACTAGGGTGATGACGTCTCTCATCCCCAAAGAGTTGCCACATCTCACCTCTTCGTCTGAACATAATGCATATGATGCATTTCCTATTAATGCATGTATTGATGTATGTAGTGATGCATTTCTATCAATGTCGTGGCAATCATGTATTTCTATATCGGGTCTAGGCACAATTATGCTTTCAGAATCGTTAAACAAACAACTCTTAAAAGTTATAAACTTAGAGTTTTGTAAGTTCTCTAGACCTTTAAACTCTGCTTCTGGAAAGTTCCTCAACTTCTACAACTTTACATTCCTTCTTCTCACTTTTTCTGAAATTTCGATCGATCGAATCCTATAACCTTTCTCACGTTATCTGCCTGACATCGATAGCAAAGCCAACCGATGTATCCTATATCCCTGACATCGATAGCGAAGCCAACCGATGTATCTGCTGTGCCTGACATCGATAGCGAAGCCAACCGATGTATCTTATATGCCTGACATCGATAGCAAAGCCAACCGATGTACCCTATCTGTCTGACATCGATAGCGAAGCCAACCGATATATCCTATCTGTCTGACATCGATAGCGAAGCCAACCGATGTATCAGATATGTCTGACATCGATAGCAAAGCCAACCGATGTATCCGATTCAATTCATACAAATCAATCTCATATCATGCAAGCACATCTTATCGAAAACAAAATCATACGTATATATTCTGTATATACGTGTCACGAAAAGCAAACAAACATTTTGCAAGTCAATCTATTATACTAATCATAAAACACTTTACGTAGATGACTGAGATCAGACAAAGCTCAACTCTATAGATGCAGTAGTTCCTAGGTTACTTAACCGACAAACGCATCTTAGCAGAGGTAACTGGACCAACTGCTCTGATACCACAATTGTCACGACCCAAATTATTGAGCCGAGACCGGCGCTAGGGAATGGGAGTGGTAGCTCCGAAACCCGTAGCAAGCCTAAAACCACTATTAATTTTTCGCATTTAAAATTATAATATCATATATAAACCTTTTTAGAAAACTCTTTTAAATAATATAATTATAGATATTAAAATATCATATTAAAGTTTACATTCAAAACTAACTATTTGAAATCCAAATGTCTATCTAATACTGACATCTACTGACTACTGCAGCTCTAGGAGCTCATGCTTGTGCAAGTCCAATGACTTCTGGCACAATGGAGATGGTTTGTCTGATCTGACTCCGTCTACCTGCAAACATCAGAGTGAGGGGTCAGTATTTGGGAAAATACTGAGTGAGTTTGCAAGTTACTTATAGTATTATCAAAATATAGCGCTAAACGCTTAATACGTATATAAACGTATGATATAAGCAAACATTATTAATTTCAAAAGTATGAGTCCAAATCACTAGATACGGGGACTTCCAGACAATACCGTAGCCGAGTGCTCACTCGTATCAAAATCATAAAATGTGAGTCCAACTCACTGGTGGGTCCAACCCACTGGTGGGCCCAGCCCACTAGATACGGGGACTTCCAGACTACACCGTAGCCGAGTTCACTCTCGTATCGAATTCATATCATATCATGCATAAATATATATATCAATTCTTAATCACAAAGTTAGATACTCTAGACTAATTCACTAATGATCAAGTAGCCTATTGACACCCAATAGGTAGTTGGTCTCTTCGGACCGCACAATAGATACTTATCTCCAAAACAACGAATACAACCACATTCATATAATCAAATCTATCAAACAAAGCATCTTCTACGAGCAAATCATATATATACGAGATATTTAATAACGATACTCATAATATAAGAAAATAACTTTTATACTAATAATACGTGAAAGTAAATTTGCCACTCACAGTGACCGCTTTCCGAAATATAATAGTATAAAGATCCCATGAACTTCCATTCGCCGTTTGATCACATAGCTAATCCAGCTCGTCGGCCTGGTAGCTCGTTGATACTTCAGTTACTTAGTCAAGTTACCTGTACGTTTAATCCATAAACGTAGGCTTAGTATCAAAACCCTAAGTTATAATCTTAGGTTTACATAATCGTATTTCAAACACGATTCTTAACTTTGATAATCTCTTAATCACACTTCTCTTTTAAACGTCCTAGTTTACGTTTTGATATTCAATCGAATCACGATTGATTACACGACTTAAAATTGTTTAAAAATCGAGTTTCCGTGTCGCGTCAGGGCCCAGAAAGCCCAAATCAGGAATCCTCACTCGGCGAAGGACTGCACGTTCGTGCAGCAGGGTACTGCACGTTCGTGCAGTATGCTGCACGATCGTGTGCTGCACGTTCGTGCAGTACGCTGCACGATCGGGTGCTGCACGTTCGTGCAGTGTGCTACACGAACGTGTGCTGCACGTTTGTGCTGTATGCTACACGAACGTGTACTGCACGTTCGTGCAGCAAACGGCTGCCGATGTGCAGCCCCGGGGTTCATTCCCCGGGCCATTTCCGATGTGCTTAAACGTCCAAAGTCGATTCTAACATGATTTCCATTAATAACCACTTCAAATTTCATCAAAAACGCCAATAGAAACGCGATTACGATTCGTTTAATTCGTTAAAACGAAATAACCCTTATTTATCAATTCTCATAATAAAAACGTCAAGCTTACCTCGATTTGAAGCTTAGCGATGATAGAGAATCGAATTCTGAACGAATCGATATAAAGAACTCGCGATTTGGGCGAGAAACGGCGAAACGGCGGCGGATCGACGACGATCGTCAAATTCCCTTCGTCTGTTTCCATCACCTTCTGATCATTTCTTCTTTCCTTATTCTTAAGGAAAGTTACTTATATATCTTGTTAATTGTCCATTTTGATCCTTCATTTCTTTAACTTAAACCATTTCTCTTTTAAACTTCAATAATTAACCAAATGGTTAAATTATCCTTCTAACTCAATTACTTACGTATTATTTATATCCGAATAAATAATACTAACCCAAAATTATTATTTCCATCAATAATCTTCTAATTTCTATTCCCGAGGCTTAATTGGCTAATTTGCACTTTGGCCCTTGAAACTTTTCAAAAGTTACAATTTAGCCCAAACGCATCCGCGTCCAAAATTTAAAAGGTCTCCGATTGACCCGAAACTTTTACCACATATACTATTAAACATTTCGCGGACCTTGGCGAAATAATTTCCATTTTAAGTCGTAGTGGCTAAATTACCACTTTAGTCCTTGTACCTTATTTCGAGCTTTTCTTGACATTTTTCCTTCTAATTCCAATTCTAACTTTAGAATTGAAATATAGTATTAAGTTTTCTCGAAAATTATTTCAAATATCGCCACCCTGGCGAAACAGGACTGGACACGTAGTCCAATTAAATGCTTCAATATTTTGGGGTATTACAACTTCTCTCTAGAAGAACTCCTCATCTTTGGCCGCAGTTATCGTGCAAACTGCCTCTACTTCCACCCATTTGGTAGAGTGGTCGTGTCACGACCCAAAATCTCGAGCCGCGACCGGCGCTAGGGAATGGGAGTGGTAGCTCCGAAACCCGTAGCAAGCCTAGAAATCACTATAAATTTTTCGTAAAACATTCACAAAACGTTTTTATAAAACTTCTTTAAACGATACAAGACGATCTTTAGAAATCAGGGTCTTACATAGCGATATCTGATAAACAATGCCCTGTTTCTCACATAAATACAAACGGTTTAAAAACGCAGTTTAAAACCTTTCGTACATATCAGAGTTTAGATAAATTATATAAAACCGTTTGACAAACTATCAACATACTAAGACTTGACTACTGCAGCACTATTGATTAACTCCTTCGTTCTGCACTCACAGACTTCTGGAATAATGATAGAAGTCTGTCATATCCAATACTATACCCCTGAAAGAAAACACTGTTGGGGGGTCAGACAACGCTGAATGAGTTCGCATTTACTTAAGATATTATGAATATAAATTGCATAAACATATACTAATGCAAACAATAATATTTGATCCGATGAAACCCTATTCTTAAATTCATACTATTTCCTATCTGTATCCTACTCATATTGTATCCATTAATATTATATCAAATCATTTTAATCCAAGTGGTACGGTCCCGAGATAGTTCAGCCGAGTTACTCGCTACCACGTGACATAGTCCCGAGATAGTTCAACCGAGTTACATCATGTCACTGCTTAATCCCAAGGTGTGAGTCCCGAGATAGTTCAACCGAGTTACTCACTAGATACGGGTCCCGAGATAGTTCAACCAAGTTACTCACGTATCTACCAAAAACATAATCCTCCTTACTCCCAAACATAATCATCATTTAACGAGATCATATCAAACATTTTTAAATACAAGCATCTATCTATACTAATTCAATGACTGACCCGGACACTGGTGATCACACAGCCTATTGACGCCCAATAGGTAGCTCGTTTCCTCGGATCATTAAAGCAAACATCACAATTTACAAATAACCACAATATATCAAATAATGCATCCAAGCGATATTATGAACAAAGTATTCACATGAATTTCCCAAGTAATAATGTATATACAATGCAATTAATGGATTACCACACAATTAACAACTTATAGTAATAATATACGAAAGTAAATTGCAAAACTCACAAATTGCTATCCAAAGACTTCGGTTCTAGCAAAGCGATGTCGCGTTCTTTACATTCCGCGTCCCCTTGATAATCTCCTCGTCGAGTCTATGAAAATACGATAATAAATCGTAGTTAAAATGGATCCTAATCCAAAGGTGTTCTAGCTATATAATACTTAGCGAATAAATTAATTTATTTTGCCTTGGAATAAATTGATAACGTTTTAAAATTATAATCCCATTTAATAAATAACATCAGTCCAAATGTTATTTATTAGCTATCCAATTTAGCTAAATTAAATTAATTATCGAGCTAAATCGATAACTAATTTAATAAGTCACTTTTCCATAATTTATAATTGATATTAGCTCAAAACATCAACTAAAAACTCAATTAACTAACGACTTTACATTTCGTTAATTAAAACTAGTTTTCCCAAAACTAGTTAACTAGCCGACTTTGGGCTATTAAAACGTTTATTTAAAACGGCTCGACTCCCAAACAAATTTAATGTCTTTATAGTTCATAATCTCGTCTAAAATTTTCGTTTAGATTCTAAACTGAAATTATCATCCTAAGGTGTCGGAAATTGGTCATGAAGTCGACTTCTTAAAATAGGCAGCTTTGGCCTGCAAAATAGTTCACTATAGCTGTTGTTTCGGGATTAGAAACAGAGCACGTAAACTAGTCATAATCCAAAAAAAATTGACATTCCTATAGTTCACAACGTCCTCTACAATTTTTGTTTAGACCTTGAACTCAAAATCAATCCCGAAGATATCGGAAACTAGCTCTGAAGTTGCTTCCCCGGGCTGTTTTATCGACAGCAGAACAGCCCTATGGGCTTCTGTTTACAGCTATTTTTGCAGCTGTCTGGCCACTGTTGTGGCAGTGGCTGTCCAATGCTTTCATTCTTTGTTCCTTAACAAACAAAACGACACCAAAATCGACTCATTCCGACATTTCGTTAACCCGCAATCCGCTCTCAAAGTTTGCTCCTCGCTATGTTTAAATCCTTCCGTTAACTTACAATTTATTTTCATACTCAACATTAGACTTAAACATCAACTCTATTACCAATCAATCACTTCATATTAACCTTAAAAATGTATCCTCTATATATTTTTCATACCTTAAACTACTCCCTTAAAACACTTTCACGTTAACTTATCTCGTTATAAACAATCGTTATAAAACCGTTAAACAACGCTTATTAACACGAACCAATTACTACGCGAATAAGGGCTGATTTAGCATCAATATTACGCTCCTTACGACGGCCGAGGGCTGCGTTTGCAGCCCTCAAAAGAGCAGCTCAGCTTTGCTTATAAGAGCAGAGCCGAGCTCTGCTCTCTCGGCAGAATTATGCCGAAGGCAGAATTCTGCTCTTGAGAGCAGAATTTGCTGCTCTTGGTGAGCAGCGATTGCTGCTCACCGGAGTAAAATCCGTCCCCTGGAAACCTATTCCGACATGCTCCTAAGGTCAACCAAAGATTCTTCCATTTGCTAGCTCAAAATCATATCATTACCAACTCTCAAACTCACCAATAACACACAACACATCATAGCTACAAAATCAACAAAAACCCTAAACTTTTCTACCATTAAATAACCTTAAATAACCAACAATTCATTAGATAAATCATTTTACCTTAGTCTCCTTTGAATTTGGTATGGTTTGCCTCCAAGATTTTTGAGTTTGGTGAGAATTTGGTGAGTGTGTGTTGTAGAGGGTTGAGTTCGGCGATGAGTTTTCAAGATGAGGGTGTGGAGTCTTTCTTTGGCTATCCAATGAAGGAGAAGAGGATGATTCTAGTGATCTTTGTAGTGGGCACTTTAGTGGCTAAAATACCAAATTAACTCAACAACTTTCCTTTGCAATTTAGTCCAATTCCGTAACTAAAGTCGCGTCCAATTTTAATACGACTTCGGAATTCAATAAAATTTTCACGATCACTTTTTAATACTATTTTATGGACGATATCGTATAATTTATTAGCTTAGGACTAAATTCTTATTTTTATTTTAAATTATCCTTAATTATTAATTAGTCCCGCTAGTAACCGCTTCTAGCGAAATAATAATTTTCCAATTAAATTATTATTTCTCGACCAATTCAATCCATTTATTCTCACCATACTTCTTGACTTAAATCTCATTTCCGACCTACTTGACATAATTTCTTAATTTAGGCTTCGTGGCGCAATCTAACTTCTTAAAATTTTTACGGGATATTACAGGTCGACTGCCACAAAGATGAATTTCTTCTAGTTCTTCGCCGTTGGGAATATCCCAAGGATGTCTGTTCCCAATTTTGCAAATGTCCAAGGGCTGTGTGCTGGCTTCATCTCCAGAGCAGGGATGTGCGACATGTCTCCGTGCTTTTGGCACTTATCGCATTTCTTGACCAGCTCCTTTAAGTATGCTTCCATGGTCGGCCAATAGTATCCTTGCAAAGATGCTTTTCTTGCCATGGCCGCTGGCCCCTCATGGGCTCCACATATTCCATCATGTAGTTCGCTTAGGATGTATTGCCCTTCTCTTCGTAATACATATGCACCAGTCGTTCGGTACCGCGTTCCTTGGTAAATTGCGTATCAGCTGGCCGGTATTCTTATCTTTTCTGTCTCTCCTCTGTCGTCAGAGGTTTCCCCCTTTACTAGGTACTTCCAAATTGGCTCCATCCATTGATCTATTTCTTGTATGGGGTAGTTTGCTGGTGCATTGATGGTCGGCGAAGATATTTCCTTTTTGAGTTCCATTTGCTGAAATTTGTTGCTTTTCTCCGAGACTGCTTTTGCTATTATATCCGCTTCTGAGTTTTCTTCCCTTCCTATATTCCTTATTTTTCATTGTCATCCTAGCTTCTCAATTTCTTGCAACAGTTCCTTCGCTCTTTTGTGATATCTTATCAGATTTTCTTCCTTTGTGGCAAATGTTCCTTCGATTTGTCCAACGACCAACTATGAGTCGCAGTGGATCTTTAAGCTCTAGTTTCTTACCTCAACCGCTCGGGCTAACCTTGCTATCAACGCTTCGTACTCCGCCATATTATTCGTTGATGCGAAGCTCAAATGGACTCCGTACTCAATTTACAATTTGTGCAGGCCATTGAGGATGATTCCTGCTCCTGCCCCCTTTTCATTCTCTGCCCCGTCGACGTACAATGCCCATTGTTCTTTTACTTCTGTGTCTGGTGCGGAACATCCGGTTAGCTCTGCAACGAGTCAGCTAAGGCTTGGGCTTTCATCGCTTGTCTCGACTCGTATTTGATGTCGTGTTCCCCTAGTTGTATTGACAATTTGACTAACCTCCTTGAGAGTTTTGGCCTCTGGAGCGCCTGTCTAAACGGTTGATCGGTTTGCACGACTATCGGTTGAGCTTGGAAATATGGTCTCAACTTCCTTATCATTGTTGTTAGGGCTAGCGTCATCTTTTTGATTTCCGAATATCTGTGCTCCGCGTCCTTCAAGGTCCGACTGACATAGTGCACTGGTAGTTGTTGGCCTGCCTCCTCTCTCACTAAAACCGTCGCGGTTGCATCCCTGCATATTGAAGTGTACAGGTAAAGGATTTCTGCGTCTTTAGGCTGGCTCAGTAGTAGCGGTTTCAGCAAGAACTTCTTTATGTCGTCAAAGCCTTGGTCGCATTCTTCTCCCCATTTGAATGTCTTTGTTTTCAATGTGCTGTAGAACGGGAGGCATCTCTTTGCTGATGACGAGATGAACCGTCCCAATTACTCTTCCGTTAAGGATTTGCACTTCCCGTTGATTCTTTGGTGGGGTCATTTCCAAGATGACTTTGATTTTTTCTGGGTTTGCTTCCACTCCTCTTTACGACACCATGTATCCGAGAAACTTCCCTCCTTCCACTTCAAATGTGCGTTTTTCTAGGTTCATCTTTATGTTGAACTTGTTGAGCACTTCCATCATTGTTCGTAGGTCCTTTGGGTGATCTTCTTCTCTTTTACTTTTCACAATCACATCATTGACATACACTTCCATTGTCTTACCGATTTGGTCCTTGAACATGTATTTCATCAACTGTTGGTACGTTGCCCCGGCGTTTTTTAAGCCAAACGGCATCATCGTGTAGTAGTAGGTACCTTCTTCAGTGATAAAACTTGTCTTTGTTTGATATTACTCCTTTACTGGGATCTGGTTGTATCCTTGCGCCATGTCCGCCAGGCTCTATAACACATAACCTGCGGTAGAGTCAGCCAGCTAACCAATGTTAGGTAGGGGGAAGCATTCCTTTAGGCATGCTTTGTTCAGGTCTATGAAGTCGACTCACATGCGGTGTCTGCCATTTGATTTTTTCACAAGGACCACGTTACTCAGCCATTCTGGATACTTGACCTCCTTCGTAAAATCTGCTCTAGCAATTTCTTTTTCTCTTCTGCTATTATCTTTTGGCGTTTTTCGGAATGTCTTCGTTTCTTCTATCGATCTGGCTTCATGGTTGGGCTGACGTTTAGCTCGTGGCATGCTACCCCCGGGTCTACTCCTTTGATCTCCGGGGGTTTCGTAGTAAATGTCTCTTGGAACTCATGAAGCACCTTCTTGATTTCTGTTTACGTTGACTTTCTCATGCCAGTGCCCATCTTCACGTTTTTTTCCAGCATGAATCTCCCAGGGATTTGTTTCGCCAACCGGTTCCGCCGTCGATTCCTCGCACGGGAGTTCCAAAATTTTGTCTATGAGGAGCAGCTCGGCCAGGGCCAAGAGGTGACAGGATTTCTCTTCTTCTCGGCTTTCTTCAACTGTCATTGTTCCTTCTTCCGTGGGGACCAATATTTTGCTATTTCTTATGTCGATAGCTGCTCCTGATTCATAGAGGAACGGACGCCAAAGTATTAGGTTATACGGGGGTTTTCTCTTTATTACGTGGAACAGGGAGGTAATCGTCCTTTCTCATCCTTTTTGGTCTTTGAAAACCATGCGGATCTCCGCCGTGCCTATCGTTGGGAGTTTCCCGCCTCCTACTCCTTGTATATCACCGAACTTTCTCCTTATCCGGATTTGACTCCCGCCTGTAGTCTGGTAGGCTTCCTCCGTGATGATGTTGGCGCAGGCTCCCGGGATCTACCGATATTCTTCGGACCTCGCGCCCTACCACCTCCGCGGTCACTATGATGGGTCCTTCCCGTTCCTCCCATCGGAGATCCGGAACCATGTTACACTTGACTATTGGTAAGACAATCTTGTTCCACTTGTATCCTCTTAGGGGACCTTCATCGTTTATTGCTCTCTTTCTATTGGTAACTTGGTTTCTCGCTGGTGTGTCCATCTTGGCTTGGCTATGGGTAATGTTTTGGGTTTGCATGGTTCTTATCGTTCCCCTATTTCTATCAATAAAATTTGTTTTTGAGAATTGGTTCCCATAGACGGCGCCAAATGATAGACATGGGGATTTTACAAGTGGTATCTAATATGGAATCGGACTAAAAATGTGTGTCGATGTCTAATCTTTGTGAGAGTTTAGGATCAGTCTATTTATAGGCGAGCGTGTATTCCTTGCTTTTCCTAGATGATGTGGGATTTGCGTTTTCCATGTTGCTTTGTGGTCTTACTCCATCAATTCATATGCGCGTCACACGTGTTTACCGCTTTCATAGATGTTTACATTTCTAGCATTATATCATGTGAGTTGCAATGTATGTCAAGATGATATAGATGCATCCAATAAGTAAAGAATATAAAGGTTAATAAGCTAAGCGCATGAGTCTCGGAGAGGTCCACGAACCCAATCTTTGGTGGGCGTACGGTAATCTTACCCATAAGCGAGTAAGATTATCGAGTCGATATAAAAGGTATTTCTTAGTTGAATCAAGTGGCGACTCCACACTATTTCAAAACCTTTCCAGAATAGAGTCTTGTCATAAGCCTAGGCGAAGGGACTCCAAAACATCCGCTTCCGCTGACACAATTTTACTACGAATTAAAAATTTGAGCGAAACAAAAACTTATACTCTTCATCCATGGATCTTATATCTTTCAGCTTAACTTATCTAACCTATCAATTTGTAAATTTTATATATTTAATCTTTATAATTGTCATTTTTATAATTGTTTAACCCTTTCTTATATAGTTGGAAAAATCATTTGATTACAAACCAAAAAAGACACATGAACATATTTTAAATCAGCTTAATCACTCAAAATACCTCATCTTTTCGTTATTTTTGTTTATGGCCACATCTTTTAAAATCTTCGATTTTAGCCCATATATTAATTTTCAATTTTAGCCGTTTGTCCAAATTGTAGTGGAAAAAATTCAAATATATTGATTATATTACTTCATATTATTTCAATTTGCATTTTTATCATAATAATTTTTAAACATGAAGTAATATGAAAGATATATTTAAATTTTTACCATTCCAATTTCTATAATTGGCTACTATTAAAAGTGAAGATTAAAAAATGGGTTAAAATTAAAAATTCTGAAAGATGTGACCATAAACGAAAAAAAATCATAAAAATGAGATATTTTTAAATAATTAAGCCTATTAAAAATCATTTTTGGTGATTTGTCAAGATAGGTAGTGGCCCTATTAGTATCTTTTTCTACATGGACGCATTTGTGCCTCGTTCTCTTTTTAAGAAGTCAAACAAGAACAATTCAGCAGTTGAGATGTTACATAGATTAAACTAAAAGATGGGGAACTAGATAGGTAATGAGTATAAGTTGAGGGATTAAAAGATTTATTAAGCCAAAAGTTAAGCTCAAGTAAAGTGTAGACGCGGTTGGATGTTTTTTAAATGATAAAATAAGCCAATACTTGTGCACGTACTCAAAAACAAAACTCTAAATTCCGCCGGATGAGCTGGGTTAAAGTAAGGTCTCTTGTTGTATTTTACTTTAGTAGACTTTTTGTTGCTCTTAGATCCAATTTTGAACTCAACTTTGTTGTTATTGACCCTTGGTTTTTCTTTTTTCTTAGTAGTTGATTCATTTGTGTGATCCATTTTTATGTTCTGTGGATATAATTGTAGATGTTGTTATGTTTTTTGATGACTTGTGGGACGAGTTGAACCCACGACCGAGCAGTTTGAGCTGTAGCTCATCGGTTTAGATGTTGTTAAGTTGGATTAGATGTTGATGCTGAGTTTAGAGAGTGAGTGAGTTTGCACAAGGGAAATGGGGAATACTTGTGTTGGACCCAGTGTTTCAAAGAATGGATTTTTCGAATCGGTGTCAGCTGCTATGTGGCGGTCTAAAGAACCCGAACCTGTCGAATCTGTGTCAGCTGGTAAGGAACCCGAATCGCCTTTGCCTGTTCAAAGTAGTCCCCCGCAGGCGCAGCAAGTAGTAATAGAGAAAGAAGGGTCAGTAAAGGCTAAGAAAATGAAGAGAGTTTGTAGTGCAGGGCTGAAGGTAGATTCTGTGTTGCAGACTCAGACTGGTAATTTGAAGGAGCTGTATAGCCTGGGGAAGAAACTAGGACAGGGGCAGTTCGGGACGACGTTTCTGTGTGTAGAGAAAGGGACTGGGAAGGAGTATGCTTGCAAATCGATTGCCAAGAGGAAGTTGTTGACGGACGAAGATGTGGAGGATGTTCGACGAGAGATTCAGATAATGCACCACTTGGCTGGCCATCCAAATGTCATATCTATCAAAGGGGCATATGAGGATGTTGCTGCAATCCATGTTGTTATGGAGCTTTGCGCTGGCGGTGAACTCTTTGATAGGATTATTCAGCGCGGCCATTACACAGAAAGGCAGGCAGCTGACCTCACTAGGATCATTGTTGGAGTGCTCCAGGCTTGCCATTCCCTTGGCGTTATGCATCGAGACCTTAAGCCTGAGAACTTTCTGTTTCTCAATCACCAAGAGGACTCGCTTCTCAAAACTATCGACTTTGGCCTATCAATCTTCTTTAAGCCAGGTATACTATACTATATACTATATACTATGCTAACTATGCTAACTATGCTAACTATGCTAACTATGCTAACTATGCTATGCTTACCTAGTCTAATTATGTCATATATCCAGGAGAAAAATTTAATGATGTTGTTGGCAGTCCATACTATGTTGCTCCAGAAGTTCTCAGAAAGCGATATGGTCCTGAGGCAGATGTTTGGAGTGCAGGCGTAATCGTTTACATTCTGTTAAGTGGAGTTCCTCCCTTTTGGGCAGGTCGCACTTTCTTTTCTAATCATCATAAACCACTCTTTATACACCTATTCGCTTGTTTCTTATTTCTCTTTTGTTTTTACTAGAGACCGAGCAGGGAATTTTTGAACAGGTCCTGCACGGGGATCTTGACTTTTCATCAGATCCCTGGCCTAGTATCTCAGAAGGGGCTAAGGATTTAGTCAGGAGAATGCTTGTGAGAGATCCAAGGAGGCGCTTAACTGCACATGAAGTTCTCTGTCAGTATTCTCAGTTATTCTGTTTCGCATCCTTACCTTTCGTCCTTCCCATTACTATTAACTTAATGACATTTTCAAATACAATAATTTACTTATTAACTGTCCTTACAATGTTAGCTTCATTCAAGATTAATGCACATTGACACTAGATTGAAGTACTTCTGCACAAGCTTTTTTTTTGTTATTTGACAAAGGAGAATGTTGACAAATAGTTCTTTTTGTCTGCCGATTTGATTAATGTGACATTTAGCAATGTAGGACTGCTAAATTCCTTCTTAAAACAGTTATATGCTATCCATGGTCTGCTACATTTTCCACGCACTGGAGATAGCAATATGCAACTTTTCTGCTAAGGATGCATACATGATAGAATGCACGCATGTATTGGGTATACTAGAACTTCGTAGAAAAGCCCCGCTTTGCTACTTTTGTTCTTTTTGCCTGTTAGTGTTATTAAAAAAAAGTTCCTTCCGTCTATGATTTTAGTGAGTGATGACTTGTGCCGATTCGATGCAGGCCACCCATGGGTGCAGGAAGATGGTGTAGCTCCTGACAAACCTTTGGACTGTGCTGTGTTAAGTCGCATGAAACAGTTTTCTGCTATGAACAAGCTTAAGAAAATGGCTCTTAGAGTAAGTTTTGGGATTCGCTAGACATGGAATAAGACAAATGTAACCTTGAGTAGCTTTTGAATATGAGATGTTTGAAATATTTGAAACTTGGAATTGAAATAACTTTCTAGAGTCATCCTTTAATTTGAGAACTCCCTGTTTTTGTAGAAAAATAAATTAGTTTCTCCTGATAACAGATCATTGCAGAGAGCCTATCTGAAGAAGAAATAGCTGGCCTAAAAGAGATGTTCAAGATGATTGATTCTGACAATAGTGGTACAATTAGCTTTGAGGAACTTAAAGCTGGATTGAAAAGAGTTGGAGCTAACCTCAAGGAGTCTGAAATTTATGATCTCATGCAAGCAGTGAGTACATTTGATGTCTGCATTTAATCTCTTGAGGACTTTTCCTTTTTTTTTTCGTTATAAAACATTAAGAAGTATTGAAAGAAAAGATTGCATATGGTACGATGTTGTTTGAACAAGAGAATTAATGATAATAAACTACGTTATTGTGTGTTAATGCTGTGTCTTTGCTGTTAAATGCAGGCGGATGTTGACAATAGTGGCACAATTGATTACGGAGAGTTTATAGCAGCAACGTTGCATCTGAACAAAATAGAGAGAGAGGATCATCTATTTGCAGCCTTTCAATACTTTGATAAGGATGGAAGTGGCTATATTACTCCCGACGAGCTTCAACAAGCTTGTGAGGAATTTGGTTTAGAAGATGTTCGTTTGGAAGAAATGATTCGAGAAGTTGACCAGGACAATGTAAGTCTATCTTATTTTCTTTCTCTACCGTATTCTACTGTTTTTCTTTACTTAACATCTATGAAGAACTTGAAACGGAAAACAATAATATGCTTATAATATACAAGAATAAGTTATAAATATAGAGCTCTGGATTTTGAAAAGCATCTTCAGAAATGGAAACGGAACGCCACAACATATAAGTCGAGAAGTTATCAATTATTTGTTTCATGTTTAGCATCTGATAATCATGTGTTGTACTTTGACAGGACGGGCTCATAGATTACAATGAGTTTGTGGCAATGATGCAAAAAGGAAACGTAGGAGGTGGCGGTAGGAAGGGTTTAGAAAATAGTTTCAGCATTGGGTTTAGAGAAGCTTTGAAACTCTAGTGTTCTCATACATCACCTTCTTGTTCATTTCTTCTTCTTTATTGGAATCACCAAGGTGGTTGTATAGTAGATCAAGTTCTATACATGGACAATTTATTCGAGTTTCTATTTTGAAGAAACTTATTTCTTTAGAACCCGAAACAACGCTGGTAAAACATTTCACCTTCAGAATGCTCTTGTTTTCACTTGTGTAAATTGCTATTTTTGGTTCTCTATATTGGACAGTTGAATTTGTTGTATTCTTGTAGCCTTTTTCTGTTTTTCGAAATCCTCGAGCATATGTCATCTAAATCAGTTACTAAGTATCATATGGAATTGTATCAAGTCCCCTCTAAAAACTAGGGTTCCTGTTCCTTGGAAAATCAGGGTTTTGTAGGGTTTTACTTCTCGTTTTTTAAGTGTTCATCTGGTGCTCTAGAATTCTATCTCGCTACGTCAATGGAAGGGAGTGTTAAATGACCAGATAGAAAGAAGATGAATATTGTATTAACTGAAGAGGAGGCAGAGGAAGCTTTTTTGTGAGGAGGAATTCGTTGCTAGGATATTATACTGCCTTATTAGCAAACTTCTTAAAACCAATAAGGAGAATGTGAAGAACATTCAATGTTGTTTTGAAAGTGAGCAAAGGATTCGGTATTAAACCTTGATCGGTTAATGTTTTCGTCTCTCAATTCGTCTCGTTGAGAGACAAGGAAATAAGTGTTCGTATCGTTTAGATCTTTGCTAACCATTTGTATTTCTGAAAGTAGTAGATTTTAGTGCCTCCTCGATGGAAACATTGTTTGATTGGGTTCAATTACGGGTCCAGAATTTTAATGTCTTCGTCGAACGCATGAAAAAAAAAGGATGGCACATATGATAGATGACAGAATTAGAACGAATGTTCAGGTTGATGAGGAAACTCTGAGGGACTGGTGCAGGTACATATATGTGACTGTTTCAAAACTGCTGAAACATGGTGCTATGGTCAAGGACATAATGAACTAGAAACGGTTAACAGTGGTTGAATTTTCAATATAATGGGTAGGTAGTTTTTGCTATGTGTGTTAGCGAAGTATGTTTTAGAGTCATATTTCATTGCAGTATTTTAAAAACCGGACGAGTGGCCAAACTGGTGGCCAAACCGGTGAGGACACCGGTTTCCGTCAATGATCGGTTTAACCGGTTTAATAAATTAAAAAAAAATTGGTTCGCCGGTTTTTTACCGGTGCAACCTCCGGTTTAATACCTTATTTTTTTACCGGTGCAATCCGGTTCAACCAAAAAATCAGTTTTTTACAGTTTTAGATCTGACCATTAGCCGATTCTCGGTTTGACCGGCTGGTCTGGTCCGATTTTAAAAAACTGCTTCATTGTTAGAGTTGTATATATAAAAATATTAAAGGAATTATATATAATCTCTCAATAGAAATTTCTAAATCAAAATATGTTGTCGTTAGACAATTTATTCAATAGATTCATTCTCAAGAGTTAAAAATATGAGTGATAACTTTATTTAATACAATAGCTCTAAAAGTGGTCATAATGGTATAAATATGCATATGGCAATATATATTGAATGATTGTCACCAACGCTTATTTTCTTGATGAGTATGCGATGCTAATATATAAGAGGAAATTACACCATTTATCAAAAAAAAATAAAAATAATTACAAAACACATGATGACTTTTTTCATTTACAAAAATTCTAAAAATATTTACAAAAATACCAAAAAATAAAAAATAATTACAAACATACGGTGTATACTGTGAGTATAATGTCAGTATACTAATAAACTCACTTTATATCAACATTATACCAACATTATACCTTATACTAACATTATGCATACTGATATTTTATTAATATTAAATTAAAAATTTACCAAAATTACATCAAATCATATACTAAAAATTAAATTAATAATATATCAAAATTATACCAACGGTATATCAAGAGTATACACATCAAAATATACTGAAATTTCATTATTACACCAACATTACCACATCGTATATTAAAAATTAAACTAACAATATACTAAAATTATACCAACAATATACAAATTCTCTAGTTCATTACCAACTATAGTGAAAAATACATATAAAAAAAATTATACATGTTATCAACTAGAAAATATATATAAAATTTTATAATCGATATACCAAAAATATACTGAAATTATACCAATAATAAACCAAATATTATTTTAAAATTATTTGATTTATATTTTTAATATTCCGAAATTATACCATAATTATACTGACATTATACACATCGTACTTTTGTAAATAATTTTCATTTTTTGGTAGTTTAATAATTAATTTTAAATCAGTCGATATTTTTGTATATAAAAAAAAGTTACAGACACTTTTGTAAATATTTATAAAATTTTAGGTACTCTTGTCATCGTCCCTATATATAATAGTAGTGGGTCTTATGCTACGTCACAACTTTTTTCAGAAAAAAAAAACATGTACAGTAAATCCTCTAATAGTTAATATTTAATAAATTAATAATTTAATAAATAATAGAAAATTGAGAAAACGAACTTCGTTACACGTAAGATAATTAATAAAAATTAAAATATATTCTATATGAATATTAATTATTAGAGTGATTTTTCTAAAAGTGTTATCTAACACTTAACTTAATTATTTAGTAAAATAAAAGATTTTTCGTATGCCTAGTACAAAATATTATTAAAAATTATTTTATTTAATAAATACAGATTTTTGATAATTATTTTTGATTGAATATCAAGTTGATTTTTGAGCTAGATACAAACTTTTTTTTTGGATTGAGTGATTATAAAGTGTATTTAGTTGGCTTTTTATAATATAATATTAATATTAGGTCTACGGATGCAAATGCTTTAAAATATATTGGGATAATATTAAATATATTCATAAACTATACATGTTTTTTTAATTTAATTATGAATTTTAAAACGTCTCAATTGTTTATAGGAAATTGTATTTTTTTTCAATTCGATACATATGTTGACGTGACACTCATTCATTGGTGTAATTTTATTGAGGTGGACATCATTTTTGTCAGCCACATCAACTCTCGTGTATCGAATTGAGAAAAAATAAAAAAATTTACTACAATTGAGACGTTTTAAAGTTTATAATATAATTGAAAAAACATGTATGGTTTATGAATATTTTTAATATTACCCCAAATATATTTTATATATTTTATAATTTTTTCTATATAAATTTAATAAATTAATAATAATAATAATTAATAAATTTTTAATTTTTCATATATATTAATTATAAGAGGTCATCTGTATAGACTCAAATAAGTTGGTCAAACTTGTGAGGCTAGATAATGTATATAGAGTACATCGTGCTTAATTTTATTTTATCCCTCAATTTGTGTCTTTTCATTCATCTAGCTCATCATCTTTCAATTTAATCTTTTCAATATTTCATTTTTAAAATTTTATCTTTTTAACCTTCGAAACAAAAAGGAATCACAAACGCGCTTATGTGTAAACAAATACAAATAGGGCTACCCCTAATTTGACACATCGACATTGGACGATGGAAAGTCAGGTGGATTAAACGGGAAAATACATGGTCAAATGGTGAAAGAGTAAGAAAAAAAACAACAAAATTTATATTCATTTAAAACAAAAACAAAAACATAATTATATAAAAACAAATCACAACATTTTTTAAATTTTAGTTCAAGAATTGTATAGTACGTAATTGTTATTATTTATAGAACCGATCTTTATTTATAATGCCCTTTTGTTTGCTATAGTTGATTTTATTATTTTGCATATATAAATATATTTAAAATTTAAATTTGATAGATTTTTTATATTTGTACGTTAATTTATATTTTTATTGTTTTTTAGATTTATTTCTTCTCTTTTTGAAAGATTTAAAAAAGTTATTTAAAAAGATCAAAAATCAATTTGTTTTAAAAATTGAAAGTTCACTAATTAGATATTGATGGTATCACATACAAATCCCACATTGTTGAAAAGAAACTGCAAGGTCCACACATTGACCTATAAATACAAAGGCTTTGTACATAAATGCTTGAATTGGGCTAGGGTTTGGCAAAAATACTCTGCTATTGAAACATTAGCACAATTACGCTTTTTTCAATGGGCTTTATGCACTAGTACGCTTTTCACTGAGATCACATGTTAAAAAAAGTCAAAGCATCCAATTCTCCAAATTTTCATCCTTCCGTCTCATCTTCCTTCTTGTCCATTCTTCATGGTAGCTATTACTTAAAATTATTTTATCAAAATTAAAAAATTACTTTCTTTATCTATTTACATTTATTTTTTATAAAACTAATCTTAATATTTGATATTTTATTTTTAATGTATAAGTTGCATGTTTTTAATATTTAAGTGGATTTCTCATTAAATTTTTATTTTTTGAGTGTGATAATCTCATCTTTAGATACATAACTCATCTTATTTAGTATTTTTCAACTGTTTTATTTTATTTTTTGTACTAAATTACATGATTTGGCTAAATAATAGCCATCTTTCGTCTAAAATAAGATAATTAAATGAGGTTATATAGTATGTACTAATGATAATATTGCATTAATTTTATTTTACTATAACTAATTGTCAAGTTAAAATTTGTGCAAAGTTCAGTTTTTAAACAAAATTTATAGGAATTGATAAATCAAATAAAAAGAAAAAGAATGTTATCTAATTGTGAATTAGTAAAGAAAGTCAAAAATGAGAAACCAAAAGGCATTTGAATTTTATAAGTTAAATTGCTCAGTTGAAATCGAAAAATCATCAGCTAATTATAAATGATTATAATGTCATATAATTTTTGGCCTAATTCCTTAAAAAACCCCCACCTTGCACTTTTTCTTCGTTTATACCCTGACCTTGTAAAAACACCATTTGTATCCAATTTTAGGTTTTTATGTTTCATCCCTACCCAAAAGCATTAAATTGTACTCTTTTCATTTGAAAAAGAGTTTAAAACATACTTTTTTCTATTTTAAAATATACAAATAAATCCTTAAACTTAAAAAATAATCAAATACATTCAAATAATTAATTATTTTTTTTAATTTTATAAAATAATAAAAAAATTAAAAAAATTAATTATTATTTTTAGTTTTTTTGTCGGAAATATTTTTTTAAAAAATTAAAAAAAATTCGGAAATATTTTTTTAAAAAATTAAAAAAAATTATTATTATTTTTATTTTTTTTGAAAAAGATGGTATTTTTGTACTATTAATAACATTAATATCTAATTAGTATATAAGTTAAAAATGAAGGATTGTTTTAAACTCTTTTTCAAATGAAAAGAGTACTATTTAATGCTTTTGGGTAGAGATGAAACATAAAAACTCAAAATTGGGTACAAATGGTGTTTTTACAAGGTCAGGGTATAAACGAAAAAAAAATACAAGGTGGGGTTTTTTTAAGGAATTAAGCCATAATTTCTTGATCATTCAGGTCGCTTTTCGTTATATTTTGGTGGATTCTTGGTTGATTTTTTTTGCTCATTGGTTGCTCTTTGATTAATTTTTGGTAGATGATTTAAAATAAATATAATTTTTTTTATTTAATTTTAAAATTAAAATATATTAAATTTTGTGAACGATTACTGTTTTTTTATAATTAAAAAGGAGGAGCGATTGTGGAAAAAATTAAACTCACGACTACAGAAAGTGATGTCCAACATATAACTCGTTTATGTGAACTATTACTACTAAAGGATGTCAATGAAGCACATGCTTCATCAATAGATACTGTACTCATTAAACAATCAAAATTTTAACCTTATAAACTTAGACTTTGATTGTATTAAAATTAAAATATATTATGGGAGATATTTATGTTCAATGAATGTAAATTAATTTTTTATATAAGACGTTCGATAAAATACCTTAAGAGGCAATTTGAATCTGATTTGATGTTTTGAATATACGTGTATGTTTCTCATTGAATCTCTCTAAAATCTCTCCATGATAGTCTGAATTATAATATTTTAAACTGTATGTTTTGATTAATAATTAGTTTATTGTTGGTTGATTATAATTGTTCTTTAACTTTGGTTACTTTTAATTAGCTCATTGGTTGCTTTTTAGTTGATTATCAATACGTAATTATTAATTATTGGTGGTTCATTGGTAGCTTGTTTGTTGCTTTTTAATTGCTCTTCGTGCTTGTTGTATTTTATTTTATTTTAGTTGCTTTTTTATTGAGGATTCAGTTTTTACAATTATAATCTTCTAACAAATATTAATTTCATTTATCAAATATGATTAATCTATAATATAACTGACTTGCATAATACAAAAGAAATTAATTAGAGATAGGTTTTAAAAAAATTAAAATTCTTTCAATGAAAACAATTTTATGTAGCAAATGTAAGGTGTATGAATATAATAAAAAAACATATCAGAATGACGCAAGAACCTTATTTATAATTTTATAATTGTATCAAAACTATAAGTCGAGTAACTTCTTATAACTTCTTTTTAAATTTATACAATAACATGACATTATTATTCAAATATTATAGTAACTAAAAATATTTTATATTTTAATTTGTATTTATTGACTTATAATTTTTAAGAAGATCGTTGTAGAATTTTAGTTGCTCATTAGTTGCTTTTAGGTAACTCGTTAGCAGCTTGTTAGTAACATTCTAATTACTAGTTGCTTTTAGGTAACTCGTTAGTAGCTTGTTAGTAGCATTCTAATTGTTAGTTACTTTTAAATAGCTCATTAGTAGCTATTAAAATATTTAAAAAACATCCATTGTCAAAGTACTTTTATATCAACTCTAAAATAACAGATTTTTATCAAATATGAAATTTTTAAAAAGAGTTATGATTCACCATTATTCAAAAATATAAATTTATGATAATATATTGTTGATAGTAAAAAAATAGGGATATTGGCAAAACAAATCCTAACATTTCATTTTTTAGCGAGTTAATTCTAATGTTTAAAACGTTACGAAACAAATTCTAATCTTTTTAATTTTTGTATTTTGTAGCCTCATCAAGAATTCTGTCCATTTTGTCAATTTTTTTAGGTTGCATAGTTCAAAAATGTGAAAAGGTTGGGATTTTATTTGAAAATTTTAAAACGTTGGGATTTAATATGCCAATAATATGGATGCCACGTATGTAAATAATGGCCGAAAAATTGTTGGGGCTACAAAATGAAGAACTAAAAAGGTTGAGATCTTTTTCGTAACATTTTAAACGTTAGGTTTAAATCGCTAAAAAGGTGAAACGTTAGGATTTGTTTGGTAATACCCTTAAAAAATACTACGCATACTAACTTCAAAAGTAAAAACATTATGATGAAAGTAATTTTAAAAAATTTAATTAAAAAAATTGAAACTAAACTAACAAGTGTATAAATATAAAAGATAAGTGTCTAAATTAAAAAAATAAAATAAAAAGATAATAAAATTTAACTATAAAAGACAAGTGTCTAAATTAAAAAAATATTGGTCTTTAAATACATATGTCTAAAATTAGATAACAAATTTCAAGTAAAAAGGAAATTAAATAAAAACATATCAAGTGTTTAATTGGAAAAAACATGTGTATAATAATAAAAAAATTATTATTAACATGAATTATATAACAGTTAATAATATATTAATTCTTATATTTATCATGCTAATAAAAAATAGATAAATTAAATTATAAAAACTGGAATATAAAATAAGATAAGATCAAACAAATAAGATCAAATAATAGAATTGAACAAAAAATGAAAAAAAATCAGAAATATATATATATATATATATATATATATATATATATATATATATATATATATGAAATAAGATGATAAATAATAATATGAATTTATCAAAAATGATAATTAAAAATTAGAATCAATTATAAAAAATTAAAAAATTAGTATAAAAAAATAGTTTGATAATATTAAAACAAATAGAAAAAAACATACATAGTGATAACTTAATATAATAAAAGATATTATATGTAATATCCTTACAAACAAAAACATACATGTATGGCTACACCTGTAAAAACAAGCACGTGGAAGGCCACATACAAAAAAGGAGAAATTTTGAAAATGAAATGTTAAAAAGGAGCACGCGTGATATTGTTTATTTTGACCAGGTACATATGCAAAGATAATAGTTTTAAGAGTATAGGGTGTAATTTCCTCTAAATACAAAGCCCAAGGCCACTCCTCGGGGTACGTACTATCTTGCACTTATCAATATACTTTCGACATACATATTATACATTCCACTCCAGTATATCCGACATATGATCAAAATTGTCAGAAAACCGAGTTGTAGACCAACAGCTTCACGGCCAGTGTAGAATAGAGATTCATCCTCCTTGCCAATTACGAGTCTCCAACTCGTCAAAAATGCTGCCCGCGGAAGCTTTAGACCTGCTCCTGCCATCATGAACAAACAAATTTAGCAAAATGGTCAAATTTTGTATGCTACTTCCCCAAAAGGTTAAAACGATCCTCTATTTGGACTTCAGCTACAAAACATGTCCAATTTTTTTTACCCAAATCATAGAATTGCACTGCAGCTACAAATTCAAAATCCACAAAACATGTCCAAATGATTATTGTAGACAACGATGGTGGTGGTACTACTGATGGCGATGGTTGTGCCGGAAGAAGAGAGGGAGAAGGAGAAGAATATTGAATAAAGTTTCAATCCGAATCTTTGCAAAGATAAAGTTCCAATCTATACTTTCACAAAATAAAGTCTCAATACATATTGTCCGCAACAAAAAAAATTCCATCTGTACGCACGCAATTATTTTTGAAAATCACATAAACCAAATTTTCCAAAAATAACCCAAATAGGTCTATGAATCCATATTCTAGACGAAAAACTAGAATTGGCAAAGCCCGTGAATTTAATTGTGGTAAGCCAATGTTAAGTCGAGAATTGGGGTAGACCATGGTCAAATCAGAGAAAGTTATTGATTCTTCAGTTGTTCCTCGGCTAACCCAAAATCCCAAACATGAGCTTCAAACTTATGATCGAGCAGAAAATTATTAGACTTTATGTCCTGATGGAAAATTCAAGGCTTACAGTCATGATGTATACGAGACTCCTCTTCCGATCACAAAGTTATCATCAAAATTGACGGTGTCGGTGACCGGATATTGGAACGTGAATTCTTCCCTTAGAGAAAAGTAAATATTGCCATTACCAAAATGAGTGAAATCTTGCCGAAAACTGCTGCAATTATAGTAATTATTCTACCTAAACAGTGTAATCCGCAAGAAGATTGAATGATGGAGATCCACTGAAATTACGCAAAAGGTTCACCGCAGAGCCCCTAATGTCCTAATTCTAACAGATCAAAAAATAGGATTAATCCTTATTATCTCTTACATGCCAGTTCACGTTACATGTAATATAATAGCGACACGTAAGGCCACATCAACATTTCTCAATAGAGATAAACACACTAGTTGTGTTACCTAAAAACAAAGATAAAACATTTTTGCAACCAAAATAACTAGAACTATAGCAATGTCTGAAATAGCTTATTCTCAGTGAACACGTAAGGCCACATCATCTAATCTAATATAGGGAAACCACCATTGATTTCAGTGAGAAAAGAACACAAAAAGGAAGCAATTCAATTTGCAATAAATCAGGATTTATTTATAGTGACAGAAGGTAAGAGATAAAGTATGCTATTGCAATAGGCATACTTTTGATGTTGAATGTAATTAATTTTCTAAATTCGCTATTTGAACAAAATGGCTCATACTGTAACCAATAACAAAACAACAAATGCTTTCAGCATTTGACAAATCATATTTAAAAAAAACGACAAGCTCGGGAAGAGAGGGAATACTTGAAGTAATTGGTCCGCAGTTATTGGGGAGAGATTGCTTTATAACCTTCCTTTTCAAGAACCTTTGCTATTGAGATATCCCCCGTCCTTACAATTCGCCCATCCTCCTAGAGACCATGAATGCAAACAAATTAACATTTAGTAATTGTATTTTTGCAATCCAAGAGCATGCACAACGTGACTAAAAGCTGGCTTTAATATTAGGATCATTCAGTTGAGTAAGTTCAAAATTCAAAATACATCAACTTCCCAATGATTTGAACAACAGAGTAACAAAAATAAAAAAACGAAAAAAGCATTGGCTTACCATGATATGAATGTGCGTAGGCTGAATAAATTCCAAAAGGCGTAAGTAATGGGTTATCATCAAAACAGAGTTTTGTGGTCCCAAAAATGTATTCACCACGTTGGAAACATCTTTAAGTGCATCAATATCCAATCCTGAATCAATTTCATCTAAAATTGCCAAGTCTGCACCGAGAACCTGCATACACAAGAATATTCACAAGCCTGGATTTGTTGTTTAAAAAAAGAGAAGTAGTAGTAGTTTACCGCAAGTTGTAAAATCTCATTGCGCTTCCTTTCACCGCCACTAAATCCTTCATTAACATTTCTGTTTAGAAAGTCGGTGTTCATGTTGACATGCTCGAGTTTGGTAGCTAGATAGCCATAGAACTCCAGAGGACCAAGCTCCGGCAGACCAAGCTTCCTTCTTCGAGCATTAAAAGCCATATTAAGAAAGTCGATATTGGTGACCCCTGGTATCTCAACTGGGGATTGGAAGCTCATAAAAAGGCCAGCCAGAGACCTTTCGTCCGCCTCCTTCTCAAGCAAGTCTTCCCCTTTAAACACAACACTTCCTCCCGTCACTTCATAATCTGGATGTCCAACAAGAACCTAAAACCAAAACTACTTCAGAAAGTTTTTATCTAGGTAGCACGGAAACGGAAACGGGAAACAGAAACGGCATGGAACGGGCACATGAAAACTGCATTTTTTTTAAATAAAGGACACGAAACGTGGGGAAACCTGAGAGTTTCCGGTTTCCGAAACATTTCTCCTACGGGAAACGCCACTTTGTCGAAGTTTCCGTGCTTACCATAACAAATAAATAAATAGATAGAAGATTGGTACCTTAGAAAAGGTGCTCTTTCCAGAACCATTTTTTCCCATAATCGCATGAATCTAACCAAACAAATCAGTAAGACAATTTGATAATACAATTACAAAAATTACTAAACTTTTTGAGTTTGTTTACCTCTCCTTGACGGACCACAAGATTAACACCCTTGAGAATCTCCTGCTTTGATTCGGCAATAACCGCCGTTAAATCTTTGACCACGAGTAACGGTTGCTGCTCTGAATCACGCCCCACCACAGCGGCGGTTCGGGTGTCAGGCGCAGAGAGAGCTAGACGGAGAGAGCTGCGGCGGCCAATGGGTTGAGTAAATAAGTGAGATTGTGATTTGAATTGAAGACAGGGAGAAGAACGCAGCACAGAAGCCATTATTTTGACAGTAAGCTGCACGTTTTTGCAGTAATAAATAGAAAGTCGGGATGAGGCTGTGTGTGCACATCAATTTTGACCAAAATTTCCCCCTTTTCTATTATTTATCTCAAAAACACACTCCATTTTATTTTTTTCAACAAACAAGTCATTTATCTCAAAAACACACTCCCTTTTCTCCCAACAAAACATTCAATAAACAAGTTAAACATTGAACTTTTAATTTAATCTTTATTTTTTTATTAACTTTTAAAAAAATTAGTTAGTAGAATTTAGTGTTTTTTAGATTGATTTCAATAAAATATCAAAAAAATTGCGGGTTTTGTCAGGTCTCTTAAAATCGGCTAATTTAGTCATTTTGGAATATTTGAAACTTTTTCTAGTTGAATCTTTAAAAAATGGCTTGTTTAACCCCATTCACGAATGACAAATTTTTCGGTTTAATTAGAAAAGATTTCAAATATCTCAAAATGGGTTAAACTAGTCAATTTTAAAATATTTGATTATAACTGACAAAACCTCCAAACATTTGGCATTTTATTGGGATTAACCCTTAATCCTTTTTTCTATTATTTATCTCAAAACTACGCTTAGCCCTCACTTAGAACATCCACAATCGTTAAACTGTTTTTAAATCTGATAATTATGTCACATCATTTTTTTTTATTAAAACTCATCTTTACTAAAAGAAAAAGGTTAACATTCCTTTTTTTTTTATTGAAAAATAAATAATTTTTTTATTCTTCTATATAAACTTAAAAGTTTATAGTGTATGGACTTTTGTCTAATAATTCAACCACAATTTTAAATGTTGTCTGCATGTTAAAATAGAAAAAAAAATTGATAGTCTGATTATATAGAAATATTAAAATTTTTGGGTTGATATTAATAAAATAAAATAGGTATATTTTATTATAGACACTTATTTTTCGGACATGTAAAAAGTGATAAGGGACTGAGGCGTCTAATGATAATTCCTAGAAAAATTTGTCTGGGTGACGAGCTATCGATTCAGTTGTTTGAATCCAAGTAGGCGTGATCAGTGCACAATTGCAAATTTGAGTGGTTAAAACTTAATTAGCCGTAAATAGCCTATAAAAAATCAAAGAAATTTAGTCTAAAACTAGAAATTGGACTAATTGCAATATTTTCGAAGTTTATGTGCCAATTTGCAAGTTTGACGGATTAAAATTGACCATATTCAAATTCATAGGGCCCTAACAGACTTTTTAAACACTTTTAGGCATGTTTTACTTAGCCACCAAGCTTTAATACGAGATTTACTAATTTAGATGAGGTTTTTTCTAATACAAACTCTATTATCAATTATATCTTTAACTTTAATTAGAATTACAATTAGGTAAATAGTAAATTAAAATTAACAAAATCTAGAAACCATAGGTCACCCCTAACTAGGGGTGTGCATCGGTCGGTTCAATTTTCGAACCAACCATTTTTACAAAACCGATCGATTTTTTATTTGAAAAAACCGAACCGAAACCGAACCAAAATAGTGGGAAAATTTCGGTTCGGTTTTTCGATAACCGATATATATTATATAATTCTAGAGATAACAGAACTCAGCTTTAGTAAAGTGGTGCAGAGATGCTAACTGTTACATTTGGTCACGGTTTCGAAACCCCCCCCCCCCCCACCCAAGGCATTTTTCTTTGTTTTTAGATTTACAGCATAAAAAGATAAAATTTCTCAAGAGCAAGACTCGAATTCAGACACATTGTATGGATAAAACACGCTGAAATCACTAGACCAGACACGATGCTCCTTACACATGTTACAGATTATAATATATGTAATAACTTCGGACGGTTCGGTTATTTTGGTTTTTCTATTATGGAAACCGAAACCGAACCGAATATTTCAAAAACCGAACCAAAATTATATTTCAGTTCGGTTCGGGTTTTCGGTTTCGGTCGGTTTTTGCACACCCATACCCATAACCTCTATAAATACGGATGTTAATCAACTTAGTTAGAGGTCGGACCAGAAGTACAAAAACGCGCGCATAAACCCTAAGAAAATCATAGTTTTGGCAGAACCACTAACTCCCCACGCGTACACATACCAGTCGATTTTAGTCTAGAAAACAAGCTAATACACTGTAATCTCTCAAAGACGCCTACAGCGCACTAATCCGAAATTGGATTCTACATCTGGATCACCTGAAAACGAGTCAAAGACTCAGAACTGTACTTCTAAGGACCCAATTATGTATCTCATCACTTTTTATCTCATATAATCTAGAACTGTTAATTTGATATATTAGAATACAAACTAGGTTGTTTTGCCGTGAAACGGTCTAAAACTGTGTTCTTAACATAAACTACCATGATTGCCATGCTTTTAAATTCTCAATATGATATCAGTTTAGAAGCATGATTTTAAGATTTTTAATTCGATTTCAGACATTATAATTCAATCCCAGTATGTTTTGGTACGTTATTGTAATACCCTAAAAGATTTAATTATCTAATTGGACCACGTGTCCAGTTCTTGGTGGCCGGAGTGGCGATAACGGAAAGATTTCCGAGAAATTTATATAAATTTTATTCTAGTAGGTCGGTTTCAAGAATAATATTTCGAGAAATAAATAATGTATTCTAGTTTAAAAGTTAGAAGTGGAATTAAAAGGAAAAATGTCAAGAAAAGTCCCAAAATAAAGTTTAGGGACTAAAGTGGTAATTTAGTCAATTACGGCTTAAAATAGAAATTCATAAGTTTTGACGGGAAAATATTAATATTGGGATTCGTATTATTTATCGGATATAAATAATACGTATAAGTCCTAATAAAAGAATTTATTGATTTAGCTATGGACTAAATCGTACAAAACAAAAGTTTAAAGGTTAAATTGTAACAAATAAAGAAAGAAGGGATCAAAGTGGAATTTTACCTTAATATATAAGATTTGGATTATGAATGAAAGAATTAATCAGAAGAAAGAAAGAAGAAGAAGGCTCCAGAAAGTGAAAATCCACCGATCGATTTCGTTTCGTCGCCGTTTCTCCGTTCGGCGTCGGTTTCGGACGGTTTTCGCGGAAATCTCTTCGGAATTGGAAGCTCTATCAATCCTAAGATTCATTTCAAGGTAAAAATTTCAGTATATGGTGCGGAATTGGTAATCAGTTTGCTGTTTTGAATAAAAAGTTATAAACGTGTCGGATTCGTCGGGAATAGGTCGGTTTTGATAATTTGGAAGTGTAAAATGATAGGTTAAGTGTTCCTATGATTTGGGTGTAAATTGGTACAAGTTTTGGGAGTTCTGGAGCTCCGGAAATGGTCCGGGAATGCCGGAAAAACGTCGCACACGTTAGTGCACGACGTGCTGCACTTCAGCACGTCGTGCTGGTGCGCGACGTGCGTCACAGGGGTGCACGACGTGCACCACAGGGGTGCACAACGTGCACCAGTGAAGGGCACGTCGTGCCCTTCATGAAAAATGAAGGCACGATGTGCCAAGCTGGCACGACGTGCCTTACTTCGACGCTGATCTCTGTGGGACTTCTGGGAGCGAAAATTAGCATCCGATAGCTTGATTTGGGTATGAAACTTAGTCAAATGTTTTGAAATAGATATAAAACATTATAAAAATGAATGTTAATATGATAAGTAAGAATACAGTTAAGAAATTTATATAATTCTCGAGTACGAGGAATAGTACTCGATAAGTCGTAAATACGACTAAGGATCATTGAGTTTTTTAGCAAACTAGAAGTGGAATCCAATCAACTTGAATTTAGAATTTAAAAGTACTATATAAACATGAAATCCACGTCTAACTATTAAACATTAATTAACTTGTATCAGACGCGTCAGCGAGCAGTGAGGGCACCAGACGTGGGCTTGTGCGAGCATACCATTATATAGACCACATCATAGATTGGATAGCGGTCACTATGAGTTGCACTTTACTTTCGTGTATTATCGATTAAAGTTATTTCGATATCATATCTTATATATACCGTTTATACGCATTTCATTATACGTATAAATTGTTTATATGCTATATATTTTGAATAAACTTTATATACAAGAACCTAGTATACGATCCAACGAAACTAGCTACCTATTGGGTGTCAATAGGCTGTGTGATCACCAGTAATTGAGTCAGTCTAGTGTGTCTAACTATGATAAGAATTTGATACGAGCGAGAACTCATTTACAGTGTAACCTGAGCCCCGTATCTAGCGGGTTGGACCCACAACTTTGAAATTAAGAGATTGGTCGCGCCTGACGTGGTTGAGTGTGAACACTCCCGGGTAGGACCATTTGGATTAACTTAATTGGAATATTCGTGAGTCGTGTCATGTTTTGGGACTTTAGTTTCAAATGGATCAAATACTTGTTTATTTGTATTTTTATAATGCTTATTTGAAATGCGATGTTATGTTTCTATAATAATACCGTTAGTAAAAATGCAAACTCACTCAGTATTTTCCCAAATATTGACCCCACACTTTTGATGTCTTTCAAGTGCTTAGTGTCTGGACTTAGCTAGAAGGCAACTTTTAGGATTTGGAAGTCAGTCTTTCATGTATAGTTCTCGACTTCCATAGTTCCACAGTAGTGGTCCTGTGTCGACAGAGTCGTAGCCTTGATAGCAGTTCATTTTGGTTTATGTTTTACTTGCTGTCTTTGTTTATATATTTTTGGTAGGCTACGTGTATTTCGTTTTGCTCACACCACTAGATGCCGGTGATATGTTTTGAGATACTAGTATGTATATACTCCCGTGAGGCCAGTTTGTACGAGGTACAGTAACTAGAGCCCACGTGGATATCAGAAAGTGTAGTGTGAATACTTATATATATATATATATATATGTTTGCTTCCGTTGACGTGTATTTTGTTATATTATTCGCGAAAAAGTTTTTGGTAAATTCAAGCTTGCTACGGGTTTTGGAGCTACCACTCCCATTCCCTAGCGCCGGTCTCGGCTCAATAATTTGGGTCGTGACAATTATATCTTGCATTTTAATGATTTTTTGAGTATTGTCCCATGAAATGGAGCTAAAACGACGAATTAATGCCGCCAATCAGAATGCCCTCGCCGCCAGAATACATAACCGGCGCCAGTGTATAATGTCGGTGCCGGCACTGTCATTGGCGCCGTGATCTTGCTTCTTCCCTCCTCCAGAACCAATTCTAGATCCTTCCAGACTCTAGTTCGACCTTGTTTTCGTGTTTCGGGATTCGTTTGAACTCAAAATTGGCTACCGTTTAAACCCACGTGTACATATTTAGTTGTAGGACATGTTTGTAATATTTAATGGGCATGTACCTTTCTATTTCAATCTTGAAGCCCAAATTTATAATTTGTCCATCCAACCGGAAACTTCCATACCGGATTCTGGCTTCTTCCAAGTTCGGAGTCGACCGCGGTTTGAACCAGTGGGTTCGTATGAACGAGATGAAGAACTTCCGTGTTCTGATCAAGTCCAGATTTTGACCACATCGACAGCTAGTGCCAGCCACTCCAGTTCGACAAGGTTTAAAATTATTTCTAATCTTGTAAGTTTATTAACTGTACATGGGCCCGTTGGCGTTGCTTATCGCTTGAGAAAATTACACTCTATCCTTTTTTATTTCATCTTTACAAAAATACATCGTCAAAATGCTTGTTTTCAAGCGTGCTTTTTTTAGTTTTTTCTTTCGAAAACCACGCATTTTCTAAATCTTTATAGATGTACTTTTGTTTGTTTAGTGGAACTGTTAGCACCCATTCATTTTGTCCAATTCACCTTGACTATGTCAAACCTACTTGTTTTTTTTTGTGTGCTAACCTTTCCTTTAATCATAAATGTTATTATTATTTTTGTCAGATCAATAATTTTATTTATTTTATTGTGTATATATACATATATATATATATATATGCTTTTGTTTGTTAATAATTCTTTGATACTTTTATAATTCAATCTTATTTATATTATTCTTAAAAAAATTATTTATCTTTTATTTATTTATTTTATTATTAACATAATAAATATAAAAATATTAAGTTTAAATTAAGTAAATACTATATGATTAATGTTAGAAATCAAATTTTTATGGTTATATATATATTTTTTATAATTAAAATATATAATATTTATATTTGGACACTTATTATCTAATTTTAGACATTTATCTTTAATAATTAAATACATGTTTTTTTAAATTTTCCTTAATTTAGACATTTGTCTTCTATTGTTAAACATATCATTTGTACTTTTAATTTTTTTTAACTTAGGAAATTATCTTTTATATTTATATACTTATTATTTTGATTTTGATTTTTTTATTTTAAAGTTTAAAGTTGCATTCATCATAATTTTTTTTAAATTATTTATATGTTTGCTTGTCATTTATTTTATATAAAAGACACTTCAATCATTGTTTAAATTTAATATAAAAATATTGTTAAAACATAGAAGATTTTTTAGTGTTAAAAGCTACAAACGATCTATTTAAAAAATATTAAAAACTACTAATGAGTTAATTATAAACTCATAAAAATTAGAGAAAAATTAATAAGTACCCTAAATGGCTATATTTAATTAGATTTTTACTGTTGGTCAAAAAAAAGTTGATGACATACTTTTTAAGTTTCTAAATTGCACAAATAACTTTATGATATTTGAGGATTACTGTCAACTATAAAAAAAGGAAGGAAGTGGTTGCAAGAATCAAAATCTCCTACAAAATCTCAAAGCATAAATATATAGCCATTAATATTCAAGAATTTTTAATAATCCTTAATTATCGTAACTGATAATTTGAATTATATGCCATAAACGGCAAAAGAGAAACAAAAAAACTAAAAACAACAAGCATTTGAGAAAAAAAAATCCAGCAAAACAAAAAATTCATCAACACAATATAAATTTATTTATTTGTAAAAAAAAGCTGATATACTGTCAGTTTATATGTAGTTAACCATTAATAAATTAAATTTAATAAAAAAACTATTAACATCCTAAAATCATTTTTTGATAAATTTAACAATAATATTTCTTAAAATTAACAGTACATCAAATTAGTTAACTGTCAGTTAACCAGTAGTCACTTATTAGTTAACTTTAACTAATAAAAAAATATAATTAACATTATGTATTCATGTTTTAGATAACCAACACAAGTATAGTTAATCGTTAGGAAACATATAATTATCCCTTAATTATTTTTAAAATTATTCAAATATAACAAAAAAACAACTGAAAATCAAATTTCAATTATTTTAAAAATAATAATACGTATAAAAATAACTGTTAGTTAACTATGTATCACATATTAGTTAACTGTAATTAAAAAAAAGTAATTATCAATATATATTCATGTTCTATATAAAAAATCATACAAAATTAGTTAACTATTAATTGATCATTAGAAAACATATAGTTAACCTTAATTATTTTTACATCATTGCTAATATCACAATTACAGTAAAAAAGACAACAGTTGTCAGCCACCGCGCCTTCGTTCATCGTTCGCTTTCGTTGATCGTTCGCCTATCTTCGTCCCACTCCAATGACTGCTTTCTTCGTTCAACTCAAACCGCCTTCGTTCATCGTTTTTTTTCATCAGTTTGACAGAAAAAAACTACAATATAAAAAATAACAAAGACGATTCAAAAACTTTAGAAATACTTGCAGAATTAAAGTTTTTGTTATAAGTTAACTAATAGTGTACTAATAGTTACCTAATGGTTAACTAATATGGATACTGACAGTAATTATTTTTTAAAAATGCAGGAATGACAACGTTGAAGGTTGTTGTTTATTATAAAATCAAAGGAATTTTATTAAAGACGATGCGGAATTCTGAACTGTAAAAGAAATAACATATAAGGAAATTTTAGAACAATTACCTAGACATCAACGGCGAAGGAGCAATCGGTTTGTTCTTTTTCACGACATTGACAGTGAAATCCTCGAAATCATTGTCACTCCCTTCTTCTTTTACATGAACTTCAATATAAAAAAACAAAGACGATTCAAAAACTTTAAAAATAAATTGTAGAAGAAGAAAAATAACCTACCACCGCCACGACCTCCCGCCGAGCGCCACGACCGGCATCATCTTTCTCTTCTTAGAGGTTTCGTCGAGTTGGTTGGACTCCAGCGGCGGCGGCTTCAGATATGATTGAGGTAAAAAATGAAAGAAAATGATAAATAAAAAGGACAAGTAAATTTAAATTCAAACAAAAATAGAAAAATATTTGGTTAATGAGAGGATAATTAAAGTCAGCAACAATCTTGGAAAAATCTAAAAGAAATAGGAAAGTGCTTGATGATTATGGGTGTTACCAAATTAACAGTTTTGTATTCTGTGAAATTCAAAAGTTTATTTGTTTAAAGCATAAAGTTATAATTCAAAATTAAAAGTTTCCAACCGTATAATTCAAATTTGATTTTAGTCACAGTAAAAATCTAAATATTTTAGCCCAACACAGTATCTGAGCTAATTTTCTCCAAAAATTACTAAAAAACTGAAAGTATATGTACATTCATATCTATAATTGTTGGTAAAAATACGCAAGCGTACGTATGCCAACTTGTAATACAGACTGCAAAGTACGAATATCGTATTTACAGAGAAAGCTTCTAAATACAACGTGTTAGGAGACTCAATTTGAATAGCCGAAAAGATATTTTTGGTTTGTCATAAAACTAAATAAACTGAAATAACAATTATGGCTAAAATTAACTAAAGATGTAATGAAAATAAGGTTTTAACCATAATGGGAAGAACATGGATTATTAACTTCATTATTCTGTTTAATCAGATTGAAATATGGTTTGGTTGTTCTACTAAGGGTCAGGCTAATCGTAAGCACCTAAAATTCTCTCTCGAGCAATTGCAGGCAAAAACATACAACGAACTAAAACCAGGTTAATTACTCACTCTCGCACAATGATTAACCTAATTATTGATCAATTGATGTTTATGAAGCAAACCCTAGGAAAACGTACTTGTCAATTCACTCTCGCACAATTAACTCCTACGTTCTTAATTATATTGCTCTATTCCAGTTTTACTCTCTCAAACTAAAATCAAAACACAGGACAATGAATAAATTGGCCAACTAAATTCAAGCGTTAAGAAAAATAGCTAAAACATAGTAACAACAACAACACACAAATCCAATTTGTTTAAACAGACATAAATCTCATTAATAAGCTCCAATGAAGGGTTTAGCTACACATATTCAAAGATAATTCGACAATAATGTAATAAGAATTTATGGTTGAATAAGAAACAATAAAATTAATCTCTTAATAATAATCGTATCTTAATCGACAATAATCCCAACACAATAATGTAGAAAACCCAGAATAACAAGCTAAAGCGATGAGCGAATATTAAGAGCTATGTTAAACTAATGTAAAACTAATCTATAATGTTACGAACCCTTGCATCAGTGAGATAATGAGATATATATACGTCTTTCATCTCAGAGAAGGATTTTGACTCGTACCCATGTGTATTTTCGAAGTTACCCTCAAGTTTAAGTGAATCTGGGTGATGTGGAAGGGTCAAAACGACCTTTTTTAACCCTAAAACCGTCGGGTGTGCGTTCGCAGACTTGGGTGTGCTTTCGCAAATTGTTTGAGCTTCTAGGGGTGTGCGTTCGCACACTAGAGTGTTCTTTCGCACACCCATGTACTTATCCAAAATTTTGCTTCAAAACTCATTGGAAAGGCTGATCTGCTCGCACACTCCTTTGCATTCTAGTGTGCGTTCGCACACTTCAAATCTGTTGCACACTATCAACTTCAAAATGTCATAGCTCGATGTAGAAACGTCGGAATGAGTCGATTCTTGATTCTATGGAAAGCTTAGGATGTCTAAGTTATTTCTTGTGAAGAACATAAAGTCAATTGAAGTATTTAAGTGTTTCAAAATCTTCAATCAATGAAGAGGGATCAATTTCACAAGTAGAAACTTGTGCTCTCGATCCGCACAACTTTCCTTTAAACTTAAATTATGATCCCAATGGCTTCCAAATATCTTGAATATAATGAAGTACTCCCACATTATGCCTGAAATATTCAAACACAAAAATGAGTACAAAGAAGCTCGAAATCAACGTCAAATGCACATATATGACATATAAAACACATAGAATATAGGAGTATATTTACTCCTATCAAAATCCTCACACCTACCTTTTACTTGTCCTCAAGCAAATACCAAACAACGCCCAAATGCAAATCTCACGACCATGTTAAAAAATGAGAAATTAAAGCACTTTCACCCCCCTTAAGTAATGAATCAATCAAACACATGAACCAATAACACCCAGACTACTCAAGTGTTCTCACTCCTGCATAACTTATAAATCTATTCAATCTCTAGGGCAGTCTACACAACATGTATAGCAAATAAAAAGTATGTATCTCACAAGGTACTCTCGCACACACTAGTGTTTAAGGGTAATCACTGAAACTCTCATGCCAAAACATGCAATTCTACCATAGGTTTGCCAGTAGTCCACAATTCCACTACTAATTAAATCAAATAAAAAGAATCAAAATGGACTTTTCAATGGGTTGTAATGGGTTTGGATTAAGGTATGATACAGGTAAACAAATATGGGTAATGTGACTTGACAAACTAAACAAATATCAAAAGGAACTAACACTTAAATTCTTAGGCTCATAAAAGCTTTCAATCTTTTTTTTATTTCATGCCTCAAGTTCTTCGCTTTTTTCGGATTTTTCATCGTTTAAGCTCAAATTTTCATTTTTTTCTTTTTCTTTTTCTTGCTCTCACTTTCTTTTTCTTAACTTCACGAGGCATACTAATCATATAGCACAAGAGATAAACATTATAATAACACGAGTTATGGATGTTAAACATCCTCACACTTGTTCTTTTAATACTTATTCAATTTATCAAGTCAAAAAGGTAAGAAGAGGTTAATGAGAAAAGGTAGATGTGTAAAACTAGGTGTAACAAAAATAAGGCTAAGGCTCAACTTGGGTTATTTAGGGGAAATTTGGGTAGGCTATTTAAAGTGGTCTAAAGAAATGGGTATTTCTAGATGTCATTTATCATATTCAATTTATTTAACTAATCATGCAATTTTACTACGGTCACATGCAAAATTCTAGAGAATTAACATACATTGACTCACACCACAACAAATGAGACATAAAAATAATATGCTTGATACGGCTCAAAATCCTCTCACAAATTGGGTTAATACTTTATGATTGTTATACATCCTGCTTAAAAGCTCAGAGATTCAGTTGTTCAACAATGTTCTTGCAAAGTTCATATGCCCTAAGAAATGACTTTCAGCATAAATTATGCATTTGTGAAGTACTAATTTTCACCTCAATCCTATTAGATCATGTCGGCTAAAAGACACAGTTATTTGACTGTCATTCTAAACATGTTGTTTAATCTCAAAGGCACAAATTAACTAACTCATTAAATAGGGGTGGGGGGGGGGGGGGGGGGGGGGGACGTAAACACTAGAATTTCAAAATTCTGACATTGGCAAGAAATACGGCATAAGCACGATATAGATGACAAACCAAACAAGCAAGGCATGAACATGCGAAGCAAAAGACATACAAAAACATCTATAAAGGGGTTCGCTACATATCATCTTACATACCAAACAAAAATAAAAACTAAAACAAAGCTAAAAACATAAAAATATAATGTTTTCCCCACCCTCACACTAGTTCATGCATTGTCCCCAATGCAATGAAATAAAACATAACTGAAACATAAAAGTGTAGAGGGTGAAAGGAAAGATACCCTTGAGATTGCCTCCCAAACGCTCTTGTTTATGGTCATTAGCTTGACCGTATGGCAGATAAATCATGGCGGATCAAAAAGAGCAACTTGCTCATGTCCTTGAGCAATAAAAGTTCTAGAACATGGTTTGCGCCATTGTTCAAGAACCTTGAAGATCTCGCCATTTGCGTTTTCCAATTCCACCAAATCGGGACCAATGTTACGCCGGAGTTTGAATGGTCCACTCCACTACAATACCAGCTTACCTGCACATGAATGCACTTGAGAAGTATTCAGAATGACAAGCTCACTTACATTGGTGCTTCCGGGTTGCACTAGATCTCTGCTACTCGCCGTGGAGCAAAATTTCAACTTCCACCCTGCCCATTGTTTAGGTTTACCCTTTTTCTGTTTGGCTGAGGGTGGAGGTTTTGAAGGTGCTCTCTTCTTTACTGACTGCGCAGGCATACCACACAAAGGCTTTTGCAATGGTTCTTCTTTGCTTGATGGGTTGAATTCTTGGAATGTCATAAGATTCTAAGTACAACACATCCTACATGCTCTCACGCTCACTCTCCTCCTCGCGGTCAATTCTCATGCATTTTTCCTCACTACTCGGGATTTGCGCTCTCTTTTTCATCTCAAACTCCACACTTTCATCCTCTAATCGTAGGGTCATCTTGCCTGCATTCACATCAATGAGAGCCCTACTAGTGTTCATGAATGGCCTTCCAAGAATTTGAGGGCACTCCTTATCAATCTCATAGTTAAGAACGACAAAATCCACTGGGAGTATGAATTTGTCGACTTTAACTAAAACATCATCCACAATTCATACGGCTTCTTAATAGAGTGGTCAGCAAGCTGCAACATCATAGGAGTGGTCTTAACCTGTTGATCACCAACTAGCTGTCTAAACAAAGAAAGGGGCATTAAATTTAAACTGGCACCCAAATCACAAAGACAATTCGTAGTTCTTAAATCACCAATAGTACATGGAACATAAAAACTCCTTGGGACTTTGAGCTTTGTAGGCAACTTGGTCAAACTGATTGAACTGCAGTTCTCTGTAAATGGACCCGTACTCTCGTCCCAGTTCCGCTTGTTCATCAGAATGTCTTTCAAGGAATTTGCATAATGCGACATCTCCCTAAGAGCATCTGCCAGGCTGATATTGATCTGCAGCTTCTTGAAAGTTTCTAAGAACTTGTGAAACTTCTTAGTGTCTTGTGGCTTCTCCAGTCTGTGCGGAAACAGAACCTTAGGAACATATGGTGGAGGTGGAGTATATGGTTTTGAAAATAGTAACTCAGCGGCACCACCCTCACACTGTTCCTTCTCTGTCTCTACTACAACCTTCTCTGCAGGAGGTTCAGGCAACACTTTTGAACTCCTCAATGTAATCGCCTTGACTTGCTCTCTTGGATGTGCTTCAGTAGTGGATGGTAAACCCCTTTGGTTTTGAGTCTGCAGTGCTTGGGCCATCTGCTGATTCTGCAACTCAAGATTGTGGATAGTGGCATCATGATTCCTCAATGTTTGCTGCATCTCAACATCCTTCTTCATCATCATCTCCATTAGTTTATCAAACTTCCTATGGAGAGACTCTTCATGCTCCCTCTGCTGGAAACCAGGTGGATGTTGTGACCTATTATTATGATGTTGGAAATTCCCCTGATTCTGGAAGGTCCCATGATTCTAGAAGTTGCCCTGATTGTTTTGTGGCCTCTGTCCTCCCTGAAAGCTCGGACTCGCCTAATTTTTGGCATTTCCCCCATTATCCTTCCATGAGAAATTCGGGTGATTCCTCCATCCTGGGTTATAAGTGACAGCGTATAGATCATTATGTGGTCTCTGCCCTCCCATGAAATTGACTTGCTCATTGATAGGTTGAGACAATATGTAGCATTCATTCGACACATGACCATGCTCCCCACATACCTCACAGTTACTATAAATTGCAGCCACATTGTTGATGGTGGTTGCTGCAGCTTGCCTTGTAAGAAACTCCACTTGAGCTTGCAATGCTGCAGTCTTTGATTTTAAAGCCTCCACTGTACGATCAACACTGACTGCCATAACCCCTCTCTAGGCAAGTGCCTTTGCCCTTTCAACTGGCCAGAAACATCCATTCACTGCCATCTTATCTAAAAGATCGAATGATGTATCAGTCGTTTTTCTCATCAAAGACTCTCCTGCAGCTGCATCAATAGTACTTCTGCCCAGTTCAGTTGATCCATTATAGAAGTTTTGGATCAGATTCTCTCGAGTGATGTGATGATGCGGGACTTTCCTCTGCATCTCCTTATACCGCTCCCATGCTTCATGTACTGATTCCCCCTCAAGTTGCTAATAAAGCATAATATCCCTTGTCAGCTTTGCAGTCTTTGCCATGGAGAAGTACTTGTTCAGAAAAGTTTTCGCCAAGTCTGACCAATTGTTAATGCCTGCTCTAGGCAGAGCATGGATTCATTGCTTCGCTTTATCCCTCAGAGAAAATGGGAATAAGAGCAACCACACCTCATCTTCAGTCATGTTACTGATCTTGAATGTACTGCATACTTCCAAAAGGTTTGCGAGGTGTGCGTTAGGATCTTCAGTAGGTAGCCCAAAGAACTGGCAGTTATCTTTCAACAACTGAATGACATTGGTTTTGATTTCATAATGAGGAGTTTGCACGGGATGTGCAAAATAGCCATGGGTATTATTTCCCACATTTGGCTGAAATAACTCCATCAATGTTGGCACTCTCTGCCCTTCATTATTCTGTCCCTGTGCATCTTGCGGATTTTGCTGATTCTGTTGATTCTATGGAACCACTCTATTTTCCACCCCATTGTTGAACCCAGGAGGAACATCCTTTTCGTTGTCCATATTGAGGTTCCTTGCTGATTTTCGGACACTACTCTCAAAGGTCGTGAGATCTTGCTGAAATGGTTCTAGCGGTAGTTCTTTACGTTGTGTATTATGCATACACTATGAGAAGGGTACCTGAAGCAACACAATCAACAAACCACACGCGTCAAACAAGAAAAAATAAAAACTAAAACAAGCCAAGCTATCCTAACTTAGTTGTTAAAGATATGCTTTCCGGCAACGGCGCCAAAAACTTTCTGGTAAAAATACGCAAGCGTACGTATGCCAACATGTAATACAGACTGTGAAGTCCGGATATCGTACCCACAAGGAAAGCTACTAAATACACCCAGTTAGAAGACGTGATTTGGATAATTAAAAGATAATTTGAATGTTGTTATAAAACTAAATAAACTGAAATAACAATTATGGCTAAAATTAACTAAAGCTGTAATGAACATAAGGTTTTAACAATAATGGAAAGAACAGGGATTATTAACTTCATTATTCTGTTTAATCAGATTGGAATATGGATGTGGTTGTTCTACTAAGATTCAGGCTAATCATAAGCATCTAAAATTCTCTCTCGAGCAATTGGAGACAAAAACATACAACGAACTAAAACCAGGTTAACTACTCACTCTCGCACAATGGTTAACCTAATTATTGATCAATTGATGTTTATGAAGCAAACCCTAGGAATATGGACTGGTCAATTCATTCTCGCATAATTAATTCATATGTTCTTAATTACATTGGTCTATTTCAGTTTTACTCTCTCAAGCTAAAACCAAAACACAGGACAATGAATAAATTGGCCAATTAAATTCAAGCGTTAAGAAAAAAACTAAAACATAGTAACAACAACAACACACAAATCCAATTTGTTTAAACAGACATAAATCCCATTAATAATCTCCAATGAAGGGTTTAGCTACACATATTCAAAGATAATTTGACAATAATTTAATAAGAATTCATGGTTGAATAAGAAAAGAATAAAATTAATTTCTTAATAATAATCGTACCTTAGTCGACAATAATCCCAACACAATAATGTAGAAAATCCAGAATGTAAACTAATGTAAACAAATCAATAATGTTGCGAACCTTGCATCAGTGAGATAATGAGGTATATATACGTCTTTCAACTCAGAGAAGGGTTTTGACTCGTACCCATGTGTATTTTCAAAGTTACCCTCAAGTTTAAGTGAATTTGGGTGATATGGAAGGGTCAAAACGACCTTTTTTAACCTTAAAATCGCCGGGTGTGCGTTCGCACACTTTTTTGAGCTTCCATGTACTTAGCCAAAATTTTGCTTCAAAACTCACTGGAAAACTGATCTGCTCGCACACTCCTTTGCACTTTAGTGTGCGTTCGCACACTTCAAATCTGCTGCACACTGTCAACTTCAAAATGTCATAACTCGATGTAGAAACGTCGGAATGAGTCGATTCTTGATTCTATGGAAAGCTTAGGATGTCTATTTTATTTCGTATGAAGAACATAAAGTTAATTGAAGTCTTTAATTATTCCAAAATCTTTAATCAATAAAAAGGGGTCAATTTCACAAGTAGAAATTTGTGCTCTCGGCGCCTATTTTCATCGGATCTTCGCACATTTTTTCTTTAAACTTCAATTATGATCCCAATGGCTTCCAAATGTCTTGAATATCATGAAATACTCCCCCATTATGCCTGAAATACTCAAACACAAATATGAGTATAAAGAAGCTCGAAATCAACATCAAATGCACATATATGACATACAAAACACATAAAATATATGAATATTTTTACTCCTATCAATAATCAATAAAACACACAATAAATACATAAAAGCCTAACATGTTTTGATTGTTAACTTAATAATGTACTATTAAGTGATAAAAAATAAATAAAAAAAAGTTAATATATGTAGAATTCTTTATAACAAACAAGATACAATATTATTCTGCATTTTCAACTCAGTAATTTAAAAGTATTATTCATCTTTAAGAATGCAATAAGTTAAAGTAGTAAAAAATTGCCATCGTCTAGTTCATACTTATCGACAAATATGGTTCATGTGCATTTAAAAAAACAGATAATTGAAGTTGCTTTATTACCAATTGCTGATTCAATTTTTAGTTGCTCGTTGATTGCTTTTTGGTTGCTCGTGCATTGTTGATCCAAATTTTATAATAAAATTTTCATACTCATGTTTTCATGAATATTATATTACATTTCATATTTTAAATTTAGATTTAGTTCATTTATTTTTTTATTTTTTCCTGTTAAATATGTGAATACAAGATAAAAAAAATTATAGTTTTATTTTTTAAAAGTAATAATAAAATAATTATAATTTTTCTTCTTCATGTTTTTATGTTTATTAAATTTTATTATTTAAACTTTTTACAATACTTCTCTAAGAATATATATTTTTCATACATATTAATCTACCAAAAGTTTATCTGAAATTTATTCAAACATTACTATTTAAAAAAAAAAAAAAGAAATTGTAAGTATGAATTTTTTAACAAAATTATATTATTTTTATTTCTAGAAAGTGAAAAATTGTTTTCAATTGATATTTGATTTTCTAATATTTTTATAATTACTTCGTCATTCTTGGTTGCTTTGTTGTGATCTCTTATTGCTTGTAGTTATGCTCTTGTTACTTTACAGTTGCTCTCTGATTGCTTTTTTTGGAAGCAAACTAATAAATTTTGGTGAATGTTATGCATAAAGAGTACTTATTGCAATTTGAATATATTTTTCAGTTCTTTAGAGATTATAGAATCGTATTCCTTTTGATCTTTTAAAGGTGAGAATTTATTTTCGTCTGATATCTGAAATTCTTACTCTTTGATAGTTTTTTGGTTGCTCATAGTGTTATATTAGTAAATTGTTATAGTCATAGATCGTTTATTAGTATTATTTTAGTATATCTAAATTGATATACTTTATATTTTAATTTATTCTTCATTATAATATATGAATGTTGATATACATAAGAGTTAAGACATCATATTTAGATTTGATAAAATAACTAAACTGTAGTTAGAGTAAGAAAATTGATAGATATATTTAATTCTAAATTACATATAAATTATTATTATTTCAAAATCTGCACATCTAAATTTCTTTATTCTGCTGAAATCCATATTTTTGGTCATGAGAAAAACTTCATAGAAAATAACAATAAGCAAAAGGTTTTCTTTTTAAATACAAAAAAAAAAAATGAATGACTGACGCTTCGAAAAAGAAACTACAACATTTGCAATTTTTTTAATAATATGTTACTCTATATAAAACGATTATATAATAATTCAATTTTAATGCAAACTATAAAAAAAGTTAAAATAAAAAATAAATATTTATTTACAATAATAACACAAAATTATTTTATTATTTTTAATATTATATAAATAAAAATTTATATATTTTTATAATTAATTTTTTATTAGATATTAAAATATATAAACACTATTGTTTAAAATTTATAAAACTGGGATCAATTTTGGTTTGTTTTTAAAAAATGTAATTTATACACGATAAATTTTTAATGCTTATTCATAATAAAGATGTTTAGCCCTTACATTATTTTATTTTAAAAAAATGAAAAATAAAATAAAAACAAGTTGACATGCATGTGAAATAGCTCAACTAAACTTTAAACAGCCAAAGATTTTGTAATTTGTGATGAAAACTCATTTCAAATCATTGATTAGATGTGATTGATATATATTTGCAAGAAAAGCGTGAAAGTGCAAATAATTAATGGCGCGCATATAAATGTCATTAGGGTCACTAAATATGCATTTATGTAAGTAACCCTTACCGCTTTCCATAGCAAGCCAAATCCACCATTTAACAAGCTAATGGACTAACCACATCAAAGCAATCAAATCCAACAAATCACCTAGATATCTTAAGACTGCATGCAACATGTAATTAGATTTTGAATAAGCTTTCAAAAATGACCTAATAAAATCAATTAAACTTAGACATTCGATTTTTAGGTTTTATGCATGTAAAATATCCACATCGGGCAGACTTGACTATTTGTTAGATACCGCTAAGATTAGATGTATGCTTAAGGGTAATTTCTACCTGATTCAAATGCCAATCCAAATCGAGTCATATGCGCGTTAAACGTGTTTACTGTTTTTCATTATTGTTTACATTTCCAGTACTATATTGTAATAACCCGGAAATTTAAGAGTTAAAATATAGCCACGTGTCTAATATTTTATTAGACGGGAGTAGGTAAATTAAATTTAAAGATAAATTTAATTTACAAGTGTTCCTAAATTTTTAATATGGCTATAGGATTGAAAATTTAAATTTTTAGAATTTAAATTTGAATAGTTATACAGTTAACGGAGACAATATGGATTTATGAATTGGGTGCAGAATAATTCATAAGTTCCTAGCGAATATTTTTGGTGCTAATATTCGCGAAATATTTTAAAAAGGTTACGTGAAAATTTGATAAAATTTGGAAGCAGAAATTTTATCAAGCGCAGTCAATGCGGGATTAATAAATCAAAAATGATTTATTAAGAATAAAATATAAGTCGGATGAGAATAAAAATAATATTTTTATTCTTTCTATATTTTATTTGATTTTTGGTAAAATGTTCACGAAATTTGGAAATCGTTTCCGTTTAGGCTACGGACGACTAGTTTAGAAGTAGGTTTAAAGTGCATGATTGAGCTAGTACTAAAGCGCACTTTAACCTAATAGTATATATATGTTGCTTGGGCTTTAAAATGAGTACAGATTACTCATTTTTTCATTTGCAAAGCAAATGAACACCTGCTTCCTCTCAACAGAGGACGTGAGCTAGGGTTTTGGGCGGTTCCGATTCGTTTCGTCCGTTTCTCGATTCTAACTCAATTTCTTCAATGATTACTCACGTAATCGAGGTATTATATCCGTATTAAACGTTTATTTCGATTTATTTCGAATATAAACTCGTTTATAAACGGTTACCGTATCGAATTATCGTTTTAAACATCCGTATTAATTTTGAATTGTGTATACGTGATTGTGGACGTTAGAATAGTGTTTTTGAACGTTTTAAGCAGGACGGGGGGTCCCGGAAATTCATTTCCGAGGCTGTGCGGGTGCGCAGCCCGCTGTGCGCGAGCACAGCACGGTGTGCGGGCGCACACCATGCTGTGCGGACGCACAGCATGTGCTGTGCGGGCGCACAGCTTGTACTGCGCGACCGCACAGTACTGCTGTGCGGGCGCACAGCTTGTACTGCGCGACCGCACAGTACTGCTGTGCGGGCGCACAGCAACCCCGACGGGATGTCGGGGTTTGTTTTCTCCGGTCTTTTGGGGGACTTTTCGGGGGGGATTCCGACGTGCTTTCGCCTAATAACCCGAGGTGTTTTCCAACCGAATTTAAAACATTTTTAATAAATGTTTTTAATCAAAGTTATATATTTTAAAATGATAACTTGTGTTAGAAGAAAGTGAAAAGGGTTTTATAACCTAAACCTAAAGACTTTTAAAAGGAGATTTTAAAAGTAAAGTAAAACGTTTGTAATGGACTTTAAAAGAGTTAAAGTTAACGTTTAAACGGTTTTAAAGATTTAGCAAACGGTTTTGCTAAATATTTAGTATATGAACGAGAATTGTTTTGACAATTAGGTCTATACTATAAATAATTTTCTTTAGGTATTGCGATACCTAAAATAACTTCCAGAGAGAAGTTAGAACGTTTTCTCAAAACGAAAATTTATAATATGGTTTTAAAAGAAAACAGACCATAAGTGCTATATGTTTGAATAACTATATGTTTAACCTAGATCTGGGTTTAAGGACCTAGAAATTTTATAGGAAACATATATTGATGTATTTTATCCTGTTTGCTTTGTGTGTTTAATCCGACCAGCTAGCGAGCAGTCTGACCACAACCACAGGATTAAGTTCCAGACCTAGCGGTGTTTGTGAGTTTATTTGTTTACTTTTGAATATTAGTATTCAATTGTTTTTAAATCCATAAATCGCACTAAGTATAAAACTTAGCCAAGGAAGATCCACTGAAACGAGCTATCTATTGGGCAACAATAGGACTGTGTGATCACCGGTGTTAATGAACTAGATGAGAGGTAAATATTATAAGCATACATACTGAGATTAGGTTTTAAGCCAGATGCTTGCTAAGCGGCTTAAACCTAATGGGTAGTCCTGAGGTGGCACTGATTTAAGTTCCGGCCCAGCAACCCTATACAGAGTCAAGATGGCTGTGATACATATGTATACAGCACATCCTGTATTAAACAAGAGTTGTGCATATGCATTATATATATGATAGCATTATAACGTAATCAGGATTAGGGTTTCATATGGATCGAGGACTGGTAATATTTTTATATATCGATATTTTGTCTATACGCGATTTTGGTATTTAACTGTAAACCTATCTACTCACTCAGAAATATTTATATTTCTGACCCCGTTGTTGTTTATCATTTTCAGGTACCTAACTACCGGGTCTGGTTGAGCTTCCACCCTTTTCCATCAGGGAAGCTTATCTCGTTGTTATGTAAATAACACTTTAAACTCTTAAATGATGCAATAGTGTATATAGGTTTGATATGCCTGTAGCCACGTCATGGTTCCTCTGTCTATATACTCTGATAGGAACCTGACTTTGTCTAGCTCTAATAAGTGGCTACTTAATAGGCATATGGTGTTTTATGGTGTGCCCTACGGGTGGGCCAAGCTTAGTGTCTTTGGTATGCAAAGACACTGTGTGTAGTTTTAGCTGGCCTTACGTTTGTGTGCCTGCTGCGCATGTTTTTAAATATGTTTGATATAACGCTTTGAAAAGGAAAGTGTTCGATATATTTTATTAAACACATTGTTCGGGTGCGCGGTTTGAAACAGGGCTGCCTGCGAGGCAAGGCACGTGAGCTAAGTCCCTGTACCACCGCACCGGTTTTCAGAAATGCGCGTGGGTCAGAATAACTAGGGTTATTCAACCAGCATTTCTGAAAACGCGATTTCGCTTATATGAATATTTTCAGAATGTGTTTTCCACGTTAAACGGAAAAACAATTATTTTAACGGTGTTTTCTGAAAACGGGTCGTACGCGATGTACGATCTAGATTTATATATATATATTTATATTTAGGAGGCGAAAAATTTATAGAGATTTTAGGCTTGCTACGGGTTTCGGAACAACCATTCCCATTCCCTAGCGCCGGTCTCGGCTCGAGTTTCGAGGGGGAAATCGGGTCGTGACAATGGTGGTATCAGACCAATGTTTTAGGACTTGAATGTCCGACGTATTGTTGCTGATATTTGTTCAGTAGAGGTACTAGAAGTCATAAGAATTCCTAGTGAACTATTGCAGCAACATAGGATTCGAGTCATGTCTTGATTAGTTGTCAGTTATTGAATACAATCAGCTATAGATAGCAACTATACATGTGTGTAGGGTGTATTGATGTTTTGATCAGGAACACATGAGTTGTTCTTGTGTGCGAGACACGTTACAACTGATGGAACATGTGAGATGTTCCTAAGTTGGAAACACGTTACAATCATGGAGCGGAATGGTCAGAACAGATGACCAATATTCGAGGAGAATGGTTCTGTTAGAACACAGGATAAAGCGAAGATTTCCTCTGAATTTTTGTTCGAGAAAATAGTTAGATTTTCTCTGAATTGTGTGTGATTATGTGTTTTGCTTATATGGGTTTAATAGTTGATACATGTTATATGAAAATGTGATTTTTCTATAACTATTACATGCGGTACTTACGCTGAAAATTTCATGTGTTTCAGTATGTCTGGGCCTAGTAGAGCTCATACGCATGTGGGGTCTGATCCACATAATGTACCAGGTTTGCCTGTTATACCTAATACATCTGTTCCCATAGAGGCTGTTGACTCAACATCAGCATGTGACATGGACATATGGGAGGATGATATTGGAGTAGAGGAATTAGAGAGAATGTTGAATGAAGACATAAACAGTACTGGAAATAGCCATAGCTCTGTGTCTGAATCGACTGCTACGTCAGCTTATCTGGGATTTAAGGTAAAAGAGTTCTTAGCTGAGGTGGACCATCTAAGGAGGGTTCAACAGCAAATAAGACACTCGCCAAATCAGTCGTGGGAATACGTGAGCGAGTGGGAGGTGCAAGAGAACCAAAGTTTGGATAGATTGAGGGATTATATGGACAAGTATACTAGGGAAGATTTGAATGTGGAGGCATATACTGTTGAGTTTATGCGTTTATGTGAAGAATTACCTGAGTTAGTTCGTGATGGTGAGGAAGTTGCAAGTAGGTACGTCAAAGGTTTAGGGCCTGAGTTCGAGGAACTCATGGCGATAAAGTCAGATTCTGTAGCATATCTGGCTGCACGTGCGAAGCAGATAGAGAGTAAGTTGAGAAGGAACGATATACCCCTCCAGCCGTACTATTACGCCAAACCTGAAGAACCTACTGCTACATTTCCTAGGGTAGGAAACTCTGGACCCGCGAGGCACTACAACCCCTATTTTGTTCCGCGAGGGGGAAAGGATAAGGGAAAACTGAAATTCCGCGGAGGGCGAGGTAAAGGCCCGATGATTCGTGAGGCATTTCCGTCTTCGCGATCATCGTCAGGTAATGTTTAGTTATGTGTTTAATGTTTAAGTTAGTCTGTTTATGTGTTTTCAATATTCACGTTAGAATTGGAAAACATAAACTACAAATATAAATCATATCCTTAAACAAAAAGAAATACACATAGAAGTAAACATTAAAAGTAAATGATAAATGAGAATTGATAAATTAGGGATGTTAGAAACGTGCATCCTTAAAAATAGAAATCAATAACTATTAATAATCAACCAAATGATGTGAAGCAATAGTAATCCTAATGTGAGGATAAAATTATTAGGATTAAGAAACTTGAAATATTACGGAGAACTAGTTTAAAAGAAGCTTATAGAATGAGTATTGCAGTTTTGTTTTAAAAGAATGTATTGTTGTGCTCAGATGCATCATGAATGCATATTGCAACAATCACTATAGAAAAAGGAATACTTGAATTCCATATACTTATATAAAATGATTTTGTTAGGACATGCATCATGTATATTGTATATCAAAGAGAAAGAGGATTGTATAGAAACTCTTTGGGGATGAGAGATGTCATCACCCTGAGCCACAATTGTACAAAAGTTTTAAAATGTGAATTGTTAGATTCACAGTTTTGAAGAGATGAATTTAAAGAAAATCCAGCTGGTACACACATATACTTATATATGTGGGTGAATATGTGTATATGCACATATGTTTGAAATGATTGGTTTGAGAAACCATTTGTTTATAAAACAAAATTTTGTGAAATAAATTGTTGAGAAACAATTTGTTTACAAAACAAACTGTATTTGTTTTAAAATGTAAGCGTATTTGAACGAAAACTCTGTAATAAAGTCAAGGTAGGATACAAGATAGCGAAGATAAGATGTTGCGATTTTTATTGTTCATAATAAACAATAAAGATCTGGATTCTAATGTTTCATTCCGAAACATCAGAAATTACTAAGGATTGAGAAGAGTAGGAAGTGAGAATTTACATTCTTACTCTGAGATAGACTAAGAGGTAAGTCTAGTGATGGACTTTTATGATAAATAAAAGTTCAAGAGTAGATAATAGAAGATGATTGCGATTAAGATAAGAGAGAGTAGAATCTAATTAAACACAACTCGGTTAGTTTGACTTCAAGTAACTGTCGGTGAACAAAGTCATACGCATGTGTTTAATTAAAATGGATCTGAGATTAGTCTTACAGACAGAGCAGAAGTCAGTAATAGACATATCTCTTGAATCCAAACGAGTGGTTAGATGAACCAAAACTTATAAGTCTGAGAGGAGTAAACCTCAGCACTTAACCAATAAACAACAACAAATCAACTAAAAGGAAGATGATGAAAAGGGAAAATAATTCTCAGAACCAAGTAGTTACACTACTAGTTCTGATTTGAATAAAGAGAATCGTTGATTATATTAACGACTAACAGACTTTGTGAAGTCGTGTCAAATAAGGTATTCATTAATAAATGATTATTAATTATTTAATGAATAAACAATATACTTAAACAGTATAATAAACCTTGGATTAACATAGATAAAAATGTTATCAAGGTAAGAAAGAGATGAAGACAGTGAACTAAAGGAGTAAGTTTCAGATGTTATCTGAATATTAACAGAATATAGTAAAATCCCATTAACTAGTGATCGAACCGTTAGATCAGTTTGATATTGGGATATGATAATCCCAGGACAGTTATCTAAGTTTTAATCGTTGCGATCGTCGAACGAAGAGATATATGATGCTTGAAGATGGAGGTGATATTGTGAAACTTGCGTGAATTTTGGCACTGAGCCAAAAGCGCAAGTGATCACGATAATAAGTGTAATTTAATTAACTTGAAATTATTAACATAGGCTCCATATATGTATAAAAAGAATTTGAAAACTGTATTGAGACAGTAATTTCAAAAGATAAATTCTGAGAACCGAGCCTTATGACTGTGAAGTCTAGGCTGACTGGTAATGGAAATATACATGTAACGTACATGTATTTTGAGTGTCGGACCAGAAATGCATAAAGCATGACCGACTAAAAGTGGAAAATATTTAATAAACATTTTGTTTACATGTAAAATGTTTTTAAGGTGGAGTTAGAGTTGATAGTCAGTTAATTAAACACAATAGTAGCAGCTATATTACAGTTATGAAAACTGTTAGCTGTGAACAAGGATGTTATGTATGTGAAGGAAGTCAAAAGGTGTTTCATGGGAGATAGTTAGGTTATAACCATACCCACACCTATGCAACCACAATTCTGCAAGAGAGAAGATCAGTTACCCAATCTGTAACAGGAAGTTACTATAGATTGAGGAGTAAATAAAAGAATATTCTATACAAGGTATAGAAAAGTAAGGAAACTAAAAGATGAGTAGTTAGTTTGTGAACACTAATCATAAAATATACTAAAAGTCATCTCAATAATAAGATGAGCCATAAACAAACAACTAAGGTTGAAAAGAAAGAAAATAAAAGAGTATGTATGACAAAGGTGGTATATTAAAAGTGAAGTTATCGAAAGCTAGCAAAGGAAATCTAGTTTTATGATAACCCTGGAGTAAGTTAAATGATGCTAATTTACACACTTGGATCGCTTAGCAAGAAAGATACTAGAGATTAGTCCTTCGAATGCGTTGCAGTACGCTAAGCTACAGAGTAAAAGATATTCTATACGAGTTATAGGATCAAGAGAAGTATATAAAGTGGATAATCTGTTTGCAGAATGGAAGCTCAAACAGATGATAAGAACAACAGCGAGGAAGAGATATGATTGGTGACACCAGTCAAGATGGTACTATGCTTTCCGAAGCATAAAGTGAGATTAAGTATAAGTGAAATTTGGATTATAAGTGAAAAGTAAGTATATGTAAATTCGAGGACGAATTTATATAACGGGGAGAGAATGTAATAACCCGGAAATTTAAGAGTTAAAATATAGCCACGTGTCTAATATTTCGTTAGACGGGAGTAGGTAAATTAAATTTAAAGATAAATTTAATTTACAAGTGTCCCTAAATTTTTAATATGGCTATAGGATTGAAAATTTAAATTTTTAGAATTTAAATTTGAATAGTTATACAGTTAACGGAGACAATATGGATTTATGAATTGGGTGCAGAATAATTCATAAGTTCCTAGCGAATATTTTTGGTGCTAATATTCGCGAAATATTTTAAAAAGGTTACGTGAAAATTTGATAAAATTTGGAAGCAGAAAATTTATCAAGCGCAGTTAATGCGGGCTTAATAAATCAAAAATGATTTATTAAGAATAAAATATAAGTCGGATGGGAATAAAAATAATATTTTTATTCTTTCTATATTTTATTTGATTTTTGGTAAAATGTTCACGAAATTTGGAAATCGTTTCCGTTTAGGCTACGGACGACTAGTTTAGAAGTAGGTTTAAAGTGCATGATTGAGCTAGTACTAAAGCGCACTTTAACCTAATAGTATATATATGTTGCTTGGGCTTTAAAATGAGTACAGATTACTCATTTCTTCATTTGCAAAGCAAATGAACACCTGCTTCCTCTCAACAGAGGACGTGAGCTAGGGTTTTGGGCGGTTCCGATTCGTTTCGTCCGTTTCTCGATTCTAACTCAATTTCTTCAATGATTACTCACGTAATCGAGGTATTATATCCGTATTAAACGTTTATTTCGATTTATTTCGAATATAAACTCGTTTATAAACGGTTACCGTATCGAATTATCGTTTTAAACGTCCGTATTAATTTTGAATTGTGTATACGTGATTGTGGACGTTAGAATAGTGTTTTTGGACGTTTTAAGCAGGACGGGGGGTCCCGGAAATTCATTTCCGGGGCTGTGCGGGTGCGCAGCCCGCTGTGCACGAGCACAGCACGGTGTGCGGGCGCACACCATGCTGTGCGGACGCACAGCATGTGCTGTGCGAGCGCACAACAATAAAATGCTGTGTGGGCGCACAGCTAAGCTGTGCGGGCGCACAGCTTGTACTGCGCGACCGCACAGTACTGCTGTGCGGGCGCACAGCAATCCCGATGGGATGTCGGGGTTTGTTTTCTCCAGTCTTTTGGGGGACTTTTCGGGGGCGATTCCGACGTGCTTTCGCCTAATAACCCGAGGTGTTTTCCAACCGAACCTAAAACATTTTTAATAAATGTTTTTAATCAAAGTTATATATTTTAAAATGATAACTTGTGTTAGAAGAAAGTGAAAAGGGTTTTATAACCTAAACCTAAAGACTTTTAAAAGGAGATTTTAAAAGTAAAGTAAAACGTTTGTAATGGACTTTAAAAGAGTTAAAGTCAACGTTTAAACGGTTTTAAAGATTTAGCAAACGGTTTTGCTAAATACTTAGTATATGACCGAGAATTGTTTTGACAATTAGGTCTATACTATAAATAATTTTCTTTAGGTATTGCGATACCTAAAATAACTTCTAGAGAGAAGTTAGAACGTTTTCTCAAAACGAGAATTTATAATATGGTTTTAAAAGAAAACAGACTATAAGTGCTATATGTTTGAATAACTATATGTTTAACCTAGATCTGGGTTTAAGGACCTAGAAATTTTATAGGAAACATATATTGATGTATTTTATCCTGTTTGCTTTGTGTGTTTATATTAGTATTCAATTGTTTTTAAATCCATAAATCGCACTAAGTATAAAACTTAGCCAAGGAAGATCCACTGAAACGAGCTATCTATTGGGCAACAATAGGACTGTGTGATCACCGGTGTTAATGAACTAGATGAGAGGTAAATATTATAAGCATACATAGTGAGATTAGGTTTTAAGCCAGATGCTTGCTAAGCGGCTTAAACCTAATGGGTAGTCCTGAGGTGGCACTGATTTAAGTTCCGGCCCAGCAACCCTATACAGAGTCAAGATGGCTGTGATACATATGTATACAGCACATCCTGTATTAAACAAGAGTTGTGCATATGCATTATATATATGATATCATTATAACGTAATCAGGATTAGGGTTTCATATGGATCGAGGACTGGTAATATTTTTATATATCGATATTTTGTCTATACGCGATTTTGGTATTTAACTGTAAACCTATCTACTCACTCAGAAATATTTATATTTCTGACCCCATTGTTGTTTATCATTTTCAGGTACCTAGCTACCGGGTCTGGTTGAGCTTCCACCCTTTTCCATCAGGGAAGCTTATCTCGTTGTTATGTAAATAACACTTTAAACTCTTAAATGCTGCAATAATGTATATAGGTTTGATATGCCTGTAGCCACGTCATGGTTCCTCTGTCTATATACTCTGATAGGAACCTGACTTTGTCTAGCTCTAATAAGTGGCTACTTAATAGGCATATGGTGTTTTATGGTGTCCCCTACGGGTGGGCCAAGCTTAGTGTCTTTGGTCTGCAAAGACACTGTGTGTAGTTTTAGCTGGCCTTACGTTTTTGTGCCTGCTGCGCATGTTTTTAAATATGTTTGATATAACGCTTTGAAAAGGAAAGTGTTCGATATATTTTATTAAACATATTGTTCGGATGCGCGGTTTGAAACAGGGCTGCCTGCGAGGCAAGGCACGTGAGCTAAGTCCCTGTACCACCGCACCGGTTTTCAGAAATGCGCGTGGGTCAGAATAACTAGGGTTATTCAACCAGCATTTCTGAAAACGCGATTTCGCTTATACGAATATTTTCAGAATGTGTTTTCCACGTTAAACGGAAAAACAATTATTTTAACGGTGTTTTCTGAAAACGGGTCGTACGCGATGTACGATCTAGATTTATATATATATTTATATTTAGGAGGCGAAAAATTTATAGAAATTTTAGGCTTGCTACGGGTTTCGGAACAACCATTCCCATTCCCTAGCGCCGGTCTCGGCTCGAGTTTCGAGGGGGAAATCGGGTCGTGACATATATCCTGTGACCTACCATTGAATATTGAGATGAGATAAACAAATATGTCCAGTAATTAAAACCAGTAACTGATAAGTCAAGCACATGAGTCTCGGGGAAGTCCACGAACTCGGTCTTTTATGATAATCACCCATAAGAGAGTGAGGTTATCTAGTTATTATAAAAGGCATTTCCTAGCTGAGCTAGGTGGCGACTCCATTTTTCAAACCTTTCTAGATTCAAAGTCAGCCATAAGCCTGTGCGAGCGATCCAGAACCCCGCTCGGCTCACAGTGGCGACTTCACTAGGGATGATCAAGCTGTTTTCAAACATAAACAAAAAACCGTTTTCAAAAGTGTTTTTTTAAAACTGTTGATATGGACCTAAACCACACGGCTTGCGCCTTATCGATCACTAATTTATTTACTATACATATTTGCAGCTGTTGCATTGCATTAGACGATATTCTCTTTTAACCTATTCTCTAGGAGTCCCTACCCAGCCCCAATGCTAATAACCTATCTCACGCTCTGGCGTTGCATTTCAACGTTCAGAACGTCTTATGTGGATTAACATTTTTCATAGCCTAGTACCTCGCTCACTTGTACTTGTGATTGAGGAGACCTATAAAAGGTATATTAGTCCGTGGGAGCCTTAAGCCAGTTACTACCAATACCCATCGACTCATCCCACATGCGTTCCAGATTAGACACTATCCTCTAGGAAAATACATGTGAGCAGAGCAGGATTCGAGGGCCGCTTGCCCAGGATTTTGGTTAACTTATCGATCTGGAAATGGTTTGAGAAATGGAGTCGCCACCTAGCTCAACTAGGAATGCCTTTTCTACCGACTAGATAACCTTACTCTCCTCCATCAAGATTATCGTGCATCAGACCAAAAGACCGGGTTCGTGGACCTCCCCGAGACTCATGTGCTTGGCTTATCTGTTACCGGCTTTATTTATTGGACATATTCGTTTTATTCTCATATCAACAATATATACAGTTCATAGGATATGGTGCTGAAAGTAAACAAATCTGAAAGCGTGTAAACAAATAGACTCGTATATGACTCGATCTGGACTGGACATGCAAAGCCAGTAGCAGGTACTCCTAAGCATACATCTAAACCTGGAGGTTTTTAGTAAGTAACATAAATCTAGCTGGTCTGGGATTAATTTCATGCATAAATCATAAAACCGGATGTCTAAGTGAGATTGATTTTATTAGGTGATCTTGAAAAACCTATGCAACCATTACTACTTTTTCGTATTAATCCTAAGATGTCTAATTGACAGGCTGTAATTGCATTATTTGGCTAATTTATCCTTTAACTGGTTAATATTTGATTTGCATGCTTTTAGAAAGCGGTAAACAATATTGACTGGCCCATGTACAGTTGGTATACATACAAGATTATAGATACTTTTAAACCTCGTTGACTTTTTGGGTGCCTAGCACTCGCGCGGGTTTGACCATCAGTGTGGTCTGAATTGTCTCTTGGTCAGAACATGGAAGTTGTCCGTCTGGTCAATACGGTTCATTCGATTTGAACTGTGATCGAATCCGGATTCTGGTGAACCCAAAATCTGCTCTAGAAACTGCTGGGTTTACGAGAGCTTTGGCTCGTGGGCCCAATTTATACTTTATGTTACATATCTGGGCTCATTGGCCCGATTTACAATGGGTTTGACCAATTACAGTGCATAAAAGTAAACTACATTAAATTCTCTACGTCTGGGTTAAAACCGGGCCTGATTTCGAGCCCAAACGAGCCCGGAAACGCGTTTAGAAGTTTGGATCAAAGCCTGGAAGTTCTAAAAGCAAGTTTTTGAAAGCTAAAGAACGACAAACACGGCGCTGGCGGGCTATTGTGGCGGTGCCCCCACCTTGTTCTGGTGGAGGCTCCGGTAATAGAGGCGGCGGCGACGGTGCAGGCAGCAGGTCCGGGGTTCATTTTTTGGTCCGTTCTCACTCGTTAAAGCTATGTTTTTCTTGCAAAAGTAGTCAAAACGCATAAAATCGAACAAGGAATTCAAATATGCAATTATAGAAGGTTTAAATCTAATTTCAACATCGAAAATAGCAAATTACAACAACTATTTTAAGGTACTTTTCATGGCAAACAAGATTGAAAACACATAAAATATGCATCTAAAGAGCACTAATTAATTGGGCTTCTGGATTTGACTATATAAAACACATTAAATCAGTCATTAACATGCTTATTCGTCGATTTCATGGAAATTTGATAAAAATACATAATTTGGCAATTATGGCAAACATAATGAAAATAACCTAATCATGCATCCCAGCTCACAAATATTCAGCAAATATGAACAAAATACATTAAACGTAATACAGGGAATATAGAGGGTCCTTAGAAGTACTGTTCTGAATCTTTAGCTCGTTTATTGGCGAAGTGGATGCGAAATCCAGCTCCGAGTTTGTGTAGGGCTATGTTCTTGGAAAATCAAAGCGTAGTTTAGTATTTTAGGGACTGGATTGAATGAAATTTGTGTGTGGTGTGTGCTATAGTGTTCGACCAACTAGGGTTTTTAATGGGTGGGGATCGAATTTCTTAAGCTAGGTGTAGACACCTATTTTTCGGATAGGTAAAAAGTGATAAGGGACTGAAGAGTACAATGATGATTTCTAGAGAAATCTGTCCGGGTGACGAGCTATCGATTTTCTTGCTAGAATCTAAGTAGGCGTAATTTGTGCACAACTGCAAACTTGGAGGATGAAAACGTAATTAGGCGTAAATAGCCCATACAAATCCAAAGAGATTGTACTCTAAGTCCGAAATTGGACTAATTGCAATGTCTTAGAAGTTTATGTGCCAATTTGCAAGTTTTGCGGACCGAAATTGACTATAACCAAACCCATAGGACTTTAGTAACCTTTTTAGACACTTTTAGGCACTAAAATAAACTTTTAGAAGCTTTTTAATTAGCTAGCAAGTCAAAATCCGAGAATTAAAAGGAAAATCATAATTAATTAATTAAAAACCTAATTCTAATTTTAGAAGCATATCACTTAACACTTCTTCAACCTCTAACCAAACTCTAACTGGACGAAACTGTAAATAGACTTAACCTAACCCTAGACCTAATAGACCCCTATAAATACAGCCTTAAGTCAACCTGACTGGAGGTGGCACAAAAACCCTAGAAATTAGACAAGCTAAATTCGACCACCCTCTAAAATAGCATAGCTGAATTTTTCATACCCCACACACACAAATTTTCGGTCCTAAAAACACTAATACGTGTTAGTTCTCCAAGAACGCAGCACCCGCATCAGATTCAAAGATGGATTCCGCATCCGCTTCGCCATCAAACGAGTCAAGAACTCAGACCGGTAATTCTGAGGACCCTCTTAATTTATCCTTTTGATTTTTCATTAGATTGTATGCCATATATGCTATAATTGCTGTAATTATGTGATTTAGGATGTATGATAGCTTATTTGTCAAAATTGCCATCGAATTTCCATGATAATTAAATTCAAAACTTTATCAAAATTGCCATAAAATAGATGAATAAGCATGTTAATGACCTATTTAATGTGTTTAATACGTTCAAATCCGGAAACCCAGTTAATTGTAGCTCTTAGGATGCATGTTAGATGTGATTTTGAGTTTATTTGCCATGGAAAAATAATTTTCGAAGTTGCTGCTCATAAATTATTTTTTGTTTAAATCAGCTTTAAACACTATGTAAATTACATATTTGAGTTCCTTGTTCAATTTTATGCGATTTTAACTACTTTTACATGAGAAACGGAGTTGAAACGAGCGAGAACGAAGTAAAACAAATCGACCCCTGAAACTACCATCGCACCGCCGCCGCCGCCGCCTCTGAAACCGGCGGCACCACCAAAACAAAGTGGTGGCGCCGCCATTATGACCTACCGGCGCTGGCAGTCACACCAGCGCTGTGTTCGTCGTTAGTCAGCCTTCCCATACGTAGACAATTAAGTGTACTTTAATATTCTGTAATGTAATGGGCCATACCGATGTAAAACGGACTCAGAAATCCAGTAATGTAAATAGTGTATAAATCGGGCCCTGCGAACTAGCAACTTCTAGAGCCGATTCCGGGCTAACCCGAACTCAGAATCGACTCCGAAATAAACCAGTAAAACCAGATCGACGAGACGCACAACTCGCGACCGAGAGCCAATTCCGACCAGACCGATGGTCAAAACCTGCGCGAGTGCCATACACTCAAGAAGTCAACAAGGTTAAAAAGTATCCCTAACCTTGTATGTATATCAAACTGCCCCTTAGCATGCCAGCACTATTTATCGCTTTCCAAAAGCAGATCAAATTAACCGGTTAAAGGACTAATCACATAAAATTGGCCAAATAATGCAATTCTAGCCCGTCACTTAGACATCGTAGGACTAATACAAAAATATAGTAACTATAGGTTTTTCAATACTCACCTAATAAAATCAATCAATTAAACGTTTACATCCGGTTTAGGCTTTGTGCATGTAAAATATCCAGACTAGCCAGACTTATTCTATTTGCTAGAAACCTCTAAGGTTAGATGTATGTTTAGGAGTACCTGCTACTTGCCTCAATGCTAGTCCAGATCGAGTCATATGCGGGTCAAACCTGTTTACACGCTTTCATACTTGTTTATTTACAACTTTCATATCCTGTGAACTGCATATACTGTTGAGATGAGATAACTGCCGGTAACAGATAAGCCAAGCACAAGAGTTTCGGGGAGGTCCCCGAAGCCTAGTCTTTAGTTTGATGCACGGTAATCTTACCGGAGGCGAGTAAGGTTATCTAATCGGTTAAAGGGCATTTCGTAGTTGAACTAGGTGGCAACTCCATTTTTCAAACCATTTCCAGATCGAGAAGTTAGCCATAAGCCTTGGGCGAGCGGCCCCCGAACCCCGCTCCGCTCACACTAGGGTTTATGTTTTTGGTCCGACCTTTAGATAGGCTGACTAACATTAGTATTTATAGGGGAAGATATGACCTAGAGTTTACTAGAGTCTTCTAGGGTTAAAAGTGTGTGAAGTGATAGGTCTTTAGCTATAAATACTATTTTTTTTAATTAAATTCGTATTTCATCTTGATGGCCAAGTAAAAGAGTGCTAAAAGGTTATTTTGGTGATTGAAAGTGTCAAAAAGGCTACTAAGACCCTATGGGTTTTGTTATGGTCAATTTTAGTCCGTAAAACTTGCAAATTGGCCCATAAACTTCTAAGATAAAAATATTGCAATTAGTCCAATTTCTAGACTTAGGATACGATCTCTTTGGATTTTTATAGGCTATTTGCGGCTAATTACATTTTGATCCTCCAAGTCTACAGCTATGTGCATATTTTGCTTGCTTAGATTCCAACAAGCAAATCGATAGGTCGTCACCCGGACAGATTTCTCTGGAAATCATCATTGTACGCTTCAGTCCCTTATCACTTTTTACCCGTCCAGAAAATAACTGTCTACAGTTTTCCCCCTCTTTAATGAAGATTAATAAAGTAGGTCAATTCTTGTTAAAGAAGAGACTTGCTGTTAGACAAGCGACAAGGATACTGCCCACCATCAGAGGTATTCGCTCGGTTGGTGGTTTGGTAATGCACTAGCTTAAGCATTACCGGTGTTGGTGCATGACTCTGACTTCATGCCCCCTAGTTTTTGTCTACTCAGCATTTGGCTGTGAACATGTCTTTTCAACTGTCCTAAAGGTCGTCCATTGAGCCTGAACTTCATGTTGTGTGCCCCGTGGAATGGAGCTATAAACTCACAGCCGTCTCGAGAGTTATCTGATGGCTCAGACCCTGTTAATTATCTTGTTTGGACCTTTTTAGGTTTGTAGAAGGGATAGCATCCCCTTGGCCGTCCCAAGGGCCACCATATTGAATAGGTGCCTGGATTTCGTTATTTATTCCACAATTAACGGATACTTTCTACCGGACTTTGGTGTCTTTCTACCATCTTCAATGTCTTTTTGCCGTTCTTTAGTGTCTTTATACCATTCTTTGGTGTCTTTATACCATTTTGTGTGTAGAGTCTGACTCTACTTTTGGTCATTGTCCTCTGGGCATATATATTTGCGATTTTCATCCTCTGTGGTGACTGTGTTTTTAGTTTCCATCCTCTGCGGTGTCTCTATTTTTGGTTTCCATCCTTTGAGGTGTTTGTAATTTTAGTTATCCATCCCCGGGGGTGTTTGTATTTTTGGCTATCCATCCTTTGGGGTGTCTGTATTTTCTGTTCATGTCCTCTAGGGCGTTTATATTTTTGGTTGTCCATCCTCGAGGATGTCTGTATTTTTTACTGGAGAATTTTGCGCTTTATTTGTTGACGTGACTTTCTGTAGTTTAGTCAGATTCCCTGAAGGATGCGTGTTCTATGTCCTCGGAAGCGCTTATATGTCATACTTAAGAGTGTACTTTTTTGTCCTTTAGTGGCCTTGTGCCCTTTAAGAGAGCCATCCCATCATTTGTTTTCATTTTTATTTCCCTCTCTCCATCTTACACTCTCTGAATTCAAAAATTTGTTTTATTTATTCTGGTTTGGACTATGGAACTACTCTGGGACTTTAGGGAATTGTGTATTGATCCTGACCGACAGGCTGTTCAGCATGCTGCTTTACTGGAGGTAGGCGAGGAGGTCCCGCTTTTGTTGCGTTTGAAGGGGCATTTATGCGCCAAGGCTCATATGAGATGCGTTTTGCTGTGTTTTAGCTCGTATATAGACATTCTATTGCTTGTATGTTTAAAATACGTTAGAAATATTGTCAAAACTTAGTCGAAAGTGGGGCCGGACCCGAAAAATTTTATTCGGGGAGGGAAAGAAGTGACGACGGCACCATGGCATAGTGGCGCCGCCACCACTATGTTCTTGCGTTGTCGCCAAAATAAGCTGGCGGCGTCGCTAGTGACACTGGCGCCAGTGCCCTTTGGACACACGACCTCTGGTGCAGTTTTTGCTTTTCCGGTTTGATTTCTGATGATTTTGACTCAAGTTTTTTATCTTTCTTTACTTTCAGGAGAGAGATGCATTCCGTACGTCTGAGAACTTTGTCGATGCGCGTATCTGGTACGATACTTTGCCTACTGTTGTTTGTTCTCAGGTAGATGCTACGAGTTTCGGCCGTCTTGCTAGCGGTCTGTTCACTGCGACAAGGATTTGTGACATCGTTTCTCTATGTGCACTGATGGAGCGGTGGATGGATACCACCCATACTTTTTACTTTCCGGTTGGGGAGCTGACAATTACTCCTTTGGACTTCTCTCTGATCACAGGGATGGATTTTAGAGGTCCGCCTGTGCCTTTTGATGGCGGTTTTCCGTTTTATGATCAGAGAGACACATATATCTTCGAGATGCTAGGTTTTCTGCCGGAGATGAAGGGTCGTAGTATCTGTCATGCTGAGCTGTAAGAGCGTTACCGGGAATGCATTCCCAGGACTAGTGGCGAGGTTGACTTGATCACCCGTGCTTTCATCTATAATCAGGCGGGGTCAACATTGTTTTGTAGCTCGAGCGAGACTCTACCGCTTTGCGTGCTACCGGCATTGGAGGACTTGGACGAGGTCGGTTCTTACGACTGAGGGTCCGCTGCTTTTGCCTATCTTTACACCAGCAAGGACCGAGTGGTTCATGGGGGATCACGTCTTTCTGGGATGTGGTCCGCAGTTCATGTGAGTTCTTTTATCCCTCTTAATCTGCATTATATTTCTTATTTTGTCATCTTATCTGGTTTTCTTTCTGTTTCAGATCCGGGCTATCTAGATGGGCCTTATTACTGGTTTCGGTGTCCTTCCGGGGTTAGGATACCCTATGTTGAGATTCTGGGTTTTTTCATGTACTCTAACGCAGAGTTAGGGAGCTAAGTGCAGAGGCCGGTTGAGCGAGCTAGCGTGGAAAGACGTGAGTATTGAACTCTGTTTTTGAAGTATTTTGAGTTTGGATTATAATGCTGACCCAGATTTACCGGTTGTAGGTGGATACTACTTGGAACACTCCACCTGGAGCTCGTTGGCCTTGGTGTGTACATAGAGCCGTAGACAGGTCGGGCATGGTTATTTGATGCATGGACCGAGTTGTAGGTCCAGATTTTTAGGGAGCGTGTTCTCTATTGGTGGGGTGGCCCACGTGCTCGTATGGTCCCCTTTGGACGTCCTTTTTCGATGCTGCGCGGCAGGGACGTGGTATCACCTACTCTTCGACCGGATCTGAGGGTTACCCGGCTACAGGTTTGGAATCTGTCCCTCAATTGAACTATTTATACGACTTTGCAAGACATCATCTTTTGGGAAGGCTTCCACTGGATGGAATGTCTGTCGTTCAGGTCAACGGGTGGTTGCAGGGCCACATATATGTGTTACTTGTCTGATTTTTCTCCTTTTGGATTTCTTCGTCTACTTGAGTTCTTTTTCTGGTGTTTTCTAAGGGAGGTGCTAGACGTGGGACTCGTTCTGTCCGTGCTAGAATAGATGTTTCCGGGTCTCTTAGTCAAGTTCTAGCTGGTGGGCAAGTTGGCATTGCTGACATGATCTCCGGTTCTTTAAGGCAGATGCCGGAGAAATCTGCTCGTAACGGTGGTGTGCGCGGGCCTTTGCAGGACTTTGTTCCTTTATGCTACATGACGCATTCCTTTGCGCTTGCCGACTGTACTCACGTGAGTGCATTTTCCTTTTGTGCTTTTAGTCTAAGGGTCTGTTTGCCCCTTTGGACTGAGCGTCCTCTTTTAGTTTTCAAGTGCCGGTGTCCGAAGTAGTTCAGCTGGCTGACGCAATCTACTAATAGTGTGATCGCTTGTGCACTGTCTCTGCACATATGAGGGTAAAAAAAAATATGCAATATTTTCTATTCTATATGTATGCATGTATGCAATCCAATAGCTCTAACTGCTCTCTAGTTTCTTCCGTAGTTGCGCATTGACGACTTGGAGGAGCGGCTGACAGTGACATCCTTCCTGGGTTCCCTAGCGGTGGGGGCAGTTTTTGTCCCGGTGATCGTGGGCAGAGGGCCTGTGGTAGCCGAGGGCTTAACATTTGTGGAGGTCGCGGAGACTTCAATTCGTCTTCTGGTGGCGCGCAGTCTAGGCATTACGCTGGTGACACGCCCTCTAGGAGCCGTTGCGGAGACTCAAAGACCCTAGAGCAGGATTTAGACTGTGATGATTAGGCTTGTATTGTATGTTTGCTACGTTTTCAACGTTTGCCTTTATTGATGATTGTGTATGTTGGCACAATATTTTGTACATCTAGCGTCTTAGACGCCACATTTTTATTGCATGGTTTCTGTTGTTTGCTATATTCGATTTAACTCTTCTGGCATCTATAGCTGGATTGTTCTTTTTCTAGTATTAATTTTAAGGGAATTTATGTCCTTTCTGCTTCTATCCTCTGGCTGTCGGAGACCTGATACCCCCGGTTCTCTAACTGGTTGAGACCTGATGCCCCATATTCTCTGACTGTCGAGGACTTGATGCCCCCTAGTTCTGATTGTTGAGACGCTGGCGCCTGTCTTGATTCTGGAGTAGATGGAAACTTGGAGCTTGGAGTTTTTGGAGGCTGGGGGACCTTAAGTCCCCAATTTCTGGGTGATGTAAGGCCAGCGCCTATGGATTCTGTGGGGATGGGGACCTTAAGTCCCCAATCTTTTGGGTGAGGAGTTCTTCTGCCCCTGTTGTCTAGCTGAGAAAGTCTTCCGCTCCTCTATTGAAGGACTTTAATGCCCTATGCTATCTAGATTTCCATCTTTGGATAATGGAGGCATGTCGCCTGTTCTGTGTATCTCTGGGAGTAGAAGTTTGTTGCCTGTTATGAGGGTTTTGATGGCCCATGTTGTCAGGATTTTGTCTCTGGGTATAGGAGGCATAGTTCCTATTCTAGGCATTTTTCGAGAGCGTGGGCTTGGCGTCCGTTGATTGGTTCTGGCGTTGATTTTTGAAGGTAGAGGTCTGGTACATGTTGTTTCTGGTGTTTTTTGAGCTCAATTTTGTAAAAATTGGCCCTATTTTTTGCTTTCCTGGTGGAGTGAGCTCTCCAGTTTGCGTTATACTCCGTGTTGCCCCCCCCCCATTGGAGCGTTCAGTTTTCTCGTCCACGAAACTGGAAGATTTGATGAATAGTCTGATCTTTAACTTGGTTTGCTTCGAGCAGCGCTGTTTATCCTGGCGAAGCTGTACTTGTTTCTACAACAATTTATGCGCATTGCAACATTTACTTAGAGCAACTGGAAAATGCATGAGGAATTTTTGAATTTTTGAAAAGTTTTTGAATTTTTTTGTTCCATTGTCTCAAAGATTTATGTTGTAGGGATTCATGATCCTCTGTCTTTCCTTTCTAGGAACATGCACTATTCAATGATTTCAATATGCATATATTATAAAATATCTATTAAACCGGTTCATTCAATAAGTGATAGAATTGAGATATTTCCTGTTTTAAGCGGTTGTACTCCTGCTATCAAATTGTCCTTGCGGATTTTCGTAATTGATTATTTTCTATATGAGTATTCTACTCGATCGTAACCGATGATCCAGGAAAGACTTTTAGTGAGTGCTGCGGCTCACTACTTAGACTGTCCCGGTCCAAAATATGTTGTTGGACTGTCGCTAGGCGGTGGACTTCATTGATGGTGTCTTATCCGGGCTAGACAATCCGTTTTAGCGTGTGCCCTCCCTTCGTAAAACTTTTTATGGACAAGTATTTTTTAGCCAATGGGCCGGAACCCACTAGCAGGCCGCTGTGCTTTTTGAGACAGTTTGATCGACTCATATTTTCTCAAGGATAGAACATATTGAAACAGAATTATCTCTAGAATGTTTGTTTCCTTATACCGATTATTGAATGGATCGATAAAATAGCTTGATTTTATCATACATGCGTATTGAAGCAATTGAAAAAACATGCCCATCATGCAAGACATCATATGAATGAGCAAATTTGGTGTCATCATTGACTCTGGAATATAAGAATAACAAATAAATGAAGCAAATTGTTCAAAATATCCGGATGCAAAAAATATAAACTAAAGTTAAGCTAAGCTATTACATAACTGGGTAGTTTAGGAGAACAGATCTCCAAATGCTCCAAACATGGGTGGAGCTACCACTTCTGTCTCGCTGGAGATATCATTGTTGTCTGTGCTAGGTGCGTTCTTACTTTGATGATGTCCTCGAAGATTTTGAATCCCGACACTTCTATATTCACGATCATGACCGGTTCATCTTGGCCCTAGTATTGGTTCTTCTTGACCTCTTCAGCCACAAAGTAGTCGTCTAGGTTGTCCCTGGTAACCTTTTCTTTTTCAAATTCAGGATTAAAGCTCGATCCGGCCTTGGTAGTCTGGCCTTGGTAGTGTGGTAGTTCCGATAAGCCCCGCCGTGACTTCCTGATTCCCATTCCTGGAATATAGTGTGCCTTCTTCATCATCAGGATTCCCTTTCCACCCATGAATGTGCATTCATTCATTTGTATGGCGGAGATCCGGAACACTGGTACCGGTATCAGCTCATTCTCGGCGAATTTGATCATGTTGATCACTTTTCCTGGTTCACCCTCGATTGTGGCTATCCCTCCTTCGTACGGGAACTTTATCTTCTGGTGCACCGTAGAGGGCACTCCTCCAAGTTCATGGAACGATGGTCTTCCCAATAGCAGTGAGAAGGTAACTAGTATGTCCTGTACAGCAAATTCTACCCATGCCTCGATGGGTCCAGTTTTGACCAGGGCCTTGAAAGTTCCTTCCACTCCCCTTTTAGTCTCGTCGTAGACCTTGATGATCAATTCTGATGGCTTCAGCATTGTTGATGTTAGTCCAAACCTTAGGAGGATCAGCGCGGGACAAACGTTGATAGCAGACCCGTCGTCTATCATTACAGTGTTAGTGCATTTCCATAGGATTTCGGTTGTGACGTACATCGCTTTGTTATACTGTCTACCTTCAGTGGTAGCTCGTCTTTAGTAAAGATCATGGCGATCGCCTCCTTTTTAGTTAACTAGCTGAGCATGACCGTTAGGGTTACATCTGGTTCAATCGTCATTGCTGTCAGTGCTAGTACCATGGCCTTTCTGCGCTCTTTGGAACGTATCAGCAGGTCCCAAATAGATTGACTTAAGGTAGCCTTTCCCGGTCGGCTTACTTGTAATTCATCAGCCTGAGCTAGCTTCTCATCAAGCGTATTTGCCTCCCTTGGTTGCTTCGGAGCAAGCTTGTTTACATATTCTGGGTTGGTTTCAGCGCCTTTCGTGAACACATTATCCTCCTCATCATCGTCTTTGTCTGAGTTGTACCAAACATTGATGTCCCCAACTATTTTGGTACTCAGAGTCTCAACTGGCTTCTTCGGAATAGCAGTCACTTGATCAATGTGATCAAACTCTGGTCCTCAACCGGTTGATTTGAACTCGCCGAGAGGTATGCTGGGTGATGGTGTATAGAACACCTGGAAATCGAACTTGCCGGATGCGTGTCCCAGTAAATCCATCTGGCCTGGCGATTGATGTCTGAGAAGGAATTCAAGACTTCTTCAGCAGTTTTGTTGCTTCCATGGGCTTCATCGATCCTCATTATCTGATGGGAAGAGTCGACCTTTCCTTGTGCTACCAAGGCTTGGATGGCCTCTTTCAACTCTGTGCATTCCTCTGTTCAGTACCCGAAATCTCTATGGTTTTCGCACAACTTGCCATTTAGTGGCGGGTGGTTTATCAACACTTGCAATTTTCAACTGTCGAAAAATGGCTGTTAGTGGCTCTATAACTGGAGTCGTATTTATTGCAACTAACTTTTCAGGGCTGGCGGGATTAGTGTCGACCAAGGAATCCATAACCTCGTCATAGGTCAGGACGAAGTCTATGGTGTTCACGCTCTTTGGTGGGGGTATTGCATGATAGTTGGGCAGCCGATTATTCTGCATACTGGGATGTCCCATTAATGGATCAGTAATCCTTCCATCGTCTATCAGGTCCTGGATTTCAGCGTAATGCAAGAATTAGTATAGTGCCCTGATTCTGGTGAAACTTGCAGTGAGCATTGGGATTGTAGTTCGGCGCACTCGGATTTGGCGGATTCTTGGGTGGCCTGGGTTGCAGAGGGTCTTGCTTCATCAGTCTGTCTAAGACATTTGTGAGGGAAATTGGGAATTCTGAGATTTTTTTATTCCCCGGTATTTCCCTTTGGACAAAATTCACGTTGTTGCTCTTGGTAGCTGATTAGTATTTTGATTGGTAGCCCCCTGTCAGCGCGCTATGCCTTTTCTCAGGCACTATTTCTTCGACTTGCATTCCATCATCGAGTAAATCATCAAAACTTTTGGGAATCATGTTATGTAGCCTTTCGACCTAATGCGGGAGGACATTCCTGACAACGAGCCTAACCCGATCTTTCTTAGTCGACTTTTCTTTCAGGAGGGCTGCTTTATCGAGCCAACTAGCAAGGAACTCGGAGAATTCTTCCCCATGCTTCTTTTTTGTCAGTTCTAAATCTCTCAGGGTGACTTCCAGTTTGGAACCACAGCCATACTGATTCATGAAGGATGTGGATAGTTCATTCTGATCTACCCTCGTTTTCATAGGTAGGTCGTAATACCAGTGGGCTGCATTCCCTTCTAGCGACCTCGGGAAAACTCTGACGATCACTGTGTTCTTCAGGATAGTTGTAGTGATCACAGAGATGAACTGGTTCAGGTGGGTGCGGGGGTTATCCCTTCCGCTGAAATGGCTGAGTTCTGGCATTTTGAACTTCACTGGTAATTTTTCGTCTTCCCCTAAAGAGTACTCATCCAAGTTGATGATCTGGTCTGTTCTTGGCCAGCATGCTAACCTGAAGTTGTTCTATCTTCTTGGCTAGGTCATGATTGGATTCCGATTGAGCGGATCATTGGTTCTTGAGCTTTTCGCCTTCGGCCTCCGTTTTTGGTTATTCTACGTTGTTGAACCAGTTCTGATCGGTGGTCGCGGGTTTGTTCATCTCTGCCCCGAATCTGTCATAATCCGCCCTGCGCTTCCTTTCGGCTTGATCAACGGTGTTCCTCCCTTGGTAGCAGATGATGGTTCATCGTCTTTCCCTAATCTGGTCTCTTGTCGGGACTACGCCAGTTTTGCGGACCATTATTTCAGCTCCTCATTCTGCCTCTTAACGGAGTCCATGACCTCTTCCTTCACTTGGTCATGTTGAGCCTGCGTCACAAGGGGTGTTGGTCCGGATGATATAGACTTTTTGAATGTGCTGGCTGAGTTGAAGACAGAGCTGGCGGAAGACTTTCTAGAACTAGAGTTACTTAACTGCTCAAAGACTTGTTGAGCTAGTTGAACGGGCGTACGCTGACTTTCCGGTTCTTTGATAGGGCTTCCTGGTCTGGTGAGTCTTGATAGGAGTATTTTACTCCTATAATTAGGGTCGATTATACTCGGTTTTTATCATGTTTAGTATTAATTACATACATTATTTGGCGTTTTTATGTTTGATAGTGTTTGTTAGCGTTTCAGTGGAAATTAGGTGATTATCGAGTATTTGGAACTAATTAATGAGGGATTAAGCGTTGGAGTAAAAGCGTAGCTTGCGGACGAAGAAATTGACCTCGTGAAGAAAGGTTCAACCGGGGATATCAAAGTTTCGAACGTACCTTGTGCACAAAAGCTATGGTCTCGTTCGAAATAAGCAATTTTGAATGAGACCCATGAAGAAAAAGCATGAGTCTCGAACGAGAAAGGGTTTCTCGAACGAGACTCAAGAGAAAATGGGAAAAGTTCGTTCGAACCAAGGAAGAAAGAAACGAGATTTTGCTCTCGGAAACTCTTATTTTCAAATCAGAACACGAAGGACAAACGTACCATGGCTATTTTGCCTATGTCTCGAACGGGAATTCCAGTTTCGAACGAGACATAGGTTTAAATTGCCTAATCAGACTTGGATTTGGACTTAATCTCCTTTTCCGACTTCAAACGCGACTCCTATTACAAATTCGATTTGTAAACCGACTTAGAAGATTCCAGAGCTTCCTCCACTATATAAAGACCTTGTAATATACTAGATAAAATATTAGATTACATTAGTTATATTTTCGTTCTCTTTTAAGTAGCGTTTTAGCTTCTTTTTCCAGCAGTTTATAAGTAGTTTATAATTAGTTTCTGCAAAGAACGATTGTGAAGATTTCAAGTTTAATCAAGACGATTCTTCCGAAATTGACAACTCCGGTATTTATTATTCTAATTATGTTTAATTCTTCATCTTCTTCTTTTTTTTAATTTAAGATTAAGCATGAGTAACTAAATCCCTTGTTCGGGGATTACTATGAACACTTAGATTAGTTTTCGAATTGGATTAGGATTTATTAAGTGAGTAAATTGTGTTTTAATTACTACAACTAATGCTTGAATTAATTTGATCACTTAGTTCATGATTTTGTATTTAATTAACTAATTGAGAGATTGTTAATTAAATAGACATTTGTAATTAAGAACTTAGAAGAAAACACCATGAGAGAGGGTTGGAATTTAGGTAGTCATTGAGTTTGCTTCATAATTATAATTTAATTATTTAATTCAGTTTTAATATTGTGAGAGCAAGTTAATAATTGATTAGTTAATTAGGTTGTGATTTTATTTGAATCTTTGAGACTTGAGAAAGCGGGATTCGGTGCATTAGAATAGCTCGATTCACAATAAAATCACTAAATAAGTATTAATCCATTCTTTTACTAGTTTATTTGGAATTATCAATCCTTGAGCTTTTTATCATTATTGTTTAAACCTTAATCTATTTACTTGTTTTTAGTTTATACTAGTTTACATAATTGATTTAATTTACTTTAGATTTAATTTAAGTTACAACATCCAATTAATTCTTCTAGCTAGCCAATTAGAGAGTAATCGAAATTAGTTGTTTAATCTATTGCTTCTGTGGGATCGATACTTGGTCTTCCAAGTTATATTACTTGCGCGATATCGTATACTTGCGATTAATTGCCAACAAGTTTTTGGCGCCGTTGCCGGGGAGCAATTGTGATTAAATTAATTAAGAGTATCTTATTCTTAATTGAGTTAGTTTATTTTTCAGTTATTTTTAATACTTTGTGAGTTTATTGTTCTTGGATTTTACGTTGGTTTTCTTGTTTTTGTTTGCGCAGGGATTTTGGTTAGTGTATGCCTAATACACGGCGTGCCAGACAACCGCTAGAACCGTTTCAGTCAATCCTAACGTCCTTCGAAAGAAGTATCCGAAAAACAGCTCGGAAATCCAAAACAATGGAGGACGACCGTAACCCTCCGTTGAATCATGATGGGGTTATTCCACCACCACCACATGATGGCCTAGCTCTTAATAGGACAAACAAAAGGGTTGTCCCTCATCCAGAAAGACGTACCTTGAGAGAATTCTTCTTACCAACGTGGACAACGCCAACTATGGATGTTTTGCACCTCCTATCCTTGCTAACAACTTTGAAATCAAGCCGGGAACGATTCAACTACTTGAAAGTCGTTGCCAATTTTATGGGTTGGAAAGCGAGGATCCAAACTCTCATCTTTCAAAATTCACGGAGGTGTGCAACACATTCAAAATCCATAATATGACGGAGGATCAAATCAAGCTTCGTCTTTTCCCTTTCTCTTTGAGGGATAAGGCGAGGAATTGGATTCAATCACTTCCAAGTACCTCAATCACAACATGGAAGCAATTGACACAAGCTTTTCTCAATAAGTATTTCTCTATGGGAAAAACGGCGAGGATGACCAAGGAAACTATAGATTTTCTCTAATTACATGGCGAATCTCAATACCAAGCTTGGGAACGCTTCAAAGAGCTTCAAAGAAATTGTCTGCATCATCATCTAGGTAGAGAACACCTTATCTCTATCTTCTACAATGGTACCAATGAGCGTACACGGGCAACTATCGATGCGGCATCGGGAGGATCACTTACGAAGAAGACTTATGATGAGGCCAACAATTTGCCAGAGGAACTCGCTACAAATAGTTGTTCTTGGTCAACCGAGCGGTTGAGGCAACCACCTCAAAAGGGTATAATGACCCTCGAGCAAATCCAAGAATTTGAAGCAATGAAAGCGAAGAATGCGACCCTTCAAGCACAACTCGAGATGTACAAACAACAAGCTAATCAAAGAAATGCTCAACTTGCGGTAGTTCAAATGGGTTGCGAGACTTGCGATGGGCACGATCATTCGGGAATGGATTGCCCCGTTCTACATCAAAACTCAAATGAGCAAGTCAACTATGTCAATGGGCAAAGGCAAGGCAATGACCCATATTCTAACACCTATAATCCGGGGTGGAGAAATCATCCTAACTTTGCGTGGAGGGACAATTCGGGTCAAGCCAATGCCAACCCAAACATGGGAGGAGCAAATTTTCAAGGAGGAAACCGTGCTCCTCCACACCAAGGCAACTTCAACAACTATCGGCCACAACATCCTCCCGGTTTTCAACAAAATCGAAATGCGGATGAAGGGAGAAACTTGATAAGCTTATTGAGGAAGTTCGATCCGGTTTTAAGAACCAAGCTTCCGTCAATCACCATCTTGAGACTCAAATTTCTCAACTTACCATCTCGCTTCAAAATAGAGCTCAAGGTGGTCTACCATCTACAACGGAATCAAATCTGAGGGAACAAGTAAAAGCTATTGAACTTCGAAGCGGGAAAGAACTTGATGATCCACATGCAAGTAAAGAGAAAGCGATCGATCTAACAACGGGCACAAATGGGGAGGAAGTAACCGAACTTCCATATGTCAAGCCGCCACCTCCTCCTCCATTCGTGCCAAAGGTCCCCTTTCCGGGACGATTAAAGAAGACGTCGGACAACCAAAAATTCCATAAATTTCTGGAAATTTTCAAGAAACTCCAAATCAACATAAGCTTTGCGGATGCTTTGCGTGAGATGCCTCAATACGCAAAATTTCTCAAAGAAATCATAACGAAGACACGGAGTTGGGACGACAAAGGCACAATTTCTCTAACGGAAAATTGTAGCTCGCTCATCCTTAATGACTTGCCCACTAAGCTTGAGAACCCAGGGAGTTTTACAATTTCATGCAAAATATGCGATTTAAATTCAATTAATTGTCTATGTGATTTAGGGGCAAGTATCAATCTAATGCCTTTGTTTCTTTTCAGGGATATTTTTGGTGATCAAACATTGAAGCAAACATCGATGATGCTTCAATTGGCGGACCATTCACTCAAAAAGTCATACGGAGTGGTAGAATATGTTCTAGTAAAAGTAGACAAATTCATCTTTCCGGTGGATTTTTTCGTACTTGATTATGCGGCGGATAAAACATGCCCTATGATTCTTGGGCGTCCCTTCATGAACACGGGGAGGGCATTGATAGATGTGCACGCCGGACGACTCACTTTGCGTATCGATGATGACAAAGTGGAGTTTGATATGAAAAGGATCACGTGAAACACTTTTGAGGAGGAAGAATGCATGAGATTGGATATGATTGATGGAATCGTGGAAGAACTTTTCCCGGTTTCAAAAGTCACATTCCATTCCGATGAGACACATGAGACCACCGGAGATGAATATTCCAAGGAAGATGAGCCGAAAGCCGAGAATTTATTTAGAAGAGAAAGTGTTACACCACCTTCTTCTATTACTCCACCAAAAGTTGAGCTAAAAACGTTACCATGTCACTTGCGGTATGCGTTTCTAGGCGACAACATGACACTTCCCATCATCATCTCAAACAACTTGTCGGAAACACAAGAAGCGAGAGTTGTCAAAGTGGTGAAGCAACATATATTGGCGATTGGTTGGCAAATTTCGGACATTCGAGGAATTAGTCCATCGGTGGTCATGCATAAGATCCATCTAGAAAGTGAGTCAAGAGCATCGGCTCAAAGACAAATACGTTTGAATCCAAATATGAAGGAGGTCGTGCACAAAGAGATAGTAAAGTTTCTCGATGCCGGAATTATATACCCCATATACGATAGTGCGTGGGTTAGACCCATTCAATGTGTTCCAAAGAAAGGGGGTATGACGGTAATTGAAAACGAGAAGGGTGAGCAAATTTCCACAAGGACGGTAACGGGATGGCGTGTTTGTATTGATTACCGCAAGTTAAATACGGAGACGAGGAAGGACCATTTTCCGTTGCCATTTATCGATCAAATGTTGGAGCCGGTAGCGGGCCATGCTTATTATTGTTTTCTAGATGGATATTCCGGATACAATCAAATCCTTATCTTCCCGGATGACCAAGAGAAAATAACTTTCACATGACCGGAGGATTCCATTCGGTCTTTGTAATGCACTGGCAACATTTCAACGATGTATGACCTCCATCTTTATCGACATGATTGAAGATATTATGGAGGTCTTCATGGATGATTTTTCGATATTCGGGGACTCTTTCGAGATTTGCTTGAATAATCTCGAGCGAGTGTTGGCCCGGTGTGAGGAGACCAATTTAGTCTTGAATTGGGAGAAGTTCCATTTCATGGTAGAGGAAGGAATTGTCATGGGACATAAGATCTCCAAGGACGGCATTGAAGTAGATAGAGCAAAAACGGAAATCATCAAAAACTACCACCGCCAACTACTGTAAAGGGAGTTCGTGCTTTCTTAGGGCACTCCGGGTTTTATCGACGATTTATCAAAAATTTCTCTTCTATTGCTCGTCCTTTAACTAATTTGCTTATCAAAGATATTCCTTATGAATTTACTAATGATTGCCTTGTTGCTTTTTCTAGGTTGAAGGAAGCGCTTATCTCGGCCCCAATTATTTCATCACCCGATTGGACTCTTCCTTTCGAACTTATGTGTGATGCAAGCAATATAGCACTCGGGTGCGTATTAGGGAAACAAAAGGAGAAAAAGTTTCATGTGATATATTACGCAAGCCGAACATTGGCGGGTGCTCAACTCAATTACACCACCATCGAAAAAGAGATGCTAGCGGCGGTGTTCGCATTGGATAAATTTCGGTCGTACTTACTTTGCTCTAAGGTTATCATCTATACGGACCATGCGGCCCTTCGATACCTTTTTGCAAAGCAAGATGCTAAACCGAGACTAATCCGATAAATGGTTCTCATGCAAGAGTTTGACATCGAGATTCGCGCCAAAAAAGGAACAGAGAACATCGTCGCCGACCACTTGTCAAGGTTAGAGATTCCGGAACACATTTTAAAGGGCGTAGAGATTAATGAAACGTTTCCGGATGAGATGTTGATGGTACTTTCTGTAATAACCCGTAAATTTAAGAGTTAAAATATAGCCACGTGTCTAATATTTTATTAGACGGGAGTAGGTAAATTAAATTTAAAGATAAATTTAATTTACAAGTGTCCCTAAATTTTTAATATGGTTATAGGATTGCAATAAATTTAAATTTGAATAGTTATATAGTTAACGAAGACAATATGGATTTATGAATTGGGTGCAAAATAATTCATAAGTCCCTAGCGAATATTTTTGGTGCCAATATTCGTGAAATAATTCAAAAAGGTTATCGTGAAAATTTGATAAAATTTGGAAGTAGAAATTTTATCAAGCGCAGTCAATGCGGGCTTAATAAATCAAAAATGATTTATTAAGAATAAAATATAAGTCGGATGGGAATAAAAATTATATTTTTATTCTTGTTATATTTTATTAGATTTTTGGTAAAATTTTCACGAAATTTGGAAATCGTTTCTGTTTAGGCTACGGACGACTAGTTTAGAAGTTGGTTTAAAGTGCATGATTGAGTTAGTACTAAAGCGCACTTTAACCAATACTATATAAACATCATTAGGTTATCAAATAAAGGCTCAGAGGCCTATTCTCATTTCCTTTGAAAGGAAATAAAGAGCAGAAGCTCCATGGTTGGCGGCGGCGATTAGGTCTCGAACCATTTCGATCCATTTCTCGATTCTAACTCAATTTCTTCAACGATTACTCACGTAATCGAGGTATTATATCCGTATTAAACGTTTATTTCGATTTATTTCGAATATAAACTTGTTTATAAACGGTTACCGTATCGAATTATCGTTTTAAACGTCCGTATTGATTTTGAATTGTGTATACGTGATTGTGGACGTTAGAATAGCGTTTTTGGACGTTTTAAGTAGGACGGGAGGTTCCGGAAATGAATTTTCGGGGCTGTGCGGGTGGGCAGCACGCTGTGCGCGAGCACAACACGGTGTGCGGGCGCACACCATGCTGTGCGGGCGCACAGCATGTGCTGTGCGGGCGCACATCATGTGCTGTGCGGGCGCACATCATGTGCTGTGCGGGCGCACATCATGTGCTGTGCGGGCGCACAGCAATAAAATGCTGTGCGGCCGCACAGATAAGCTGTGCGACCGCACAGTACTGCTGTGCGGGCGCACAGCAACCCCGACGGGATGTCGGGGTTTGTTTTTTCCGGTCTTTTCGGGGACTTTCCGGGGGCGATTTCGACGTGCTTTCGCCTAATAACCCGAGGTGTTTTCCAACCGAACCTAAAACATTTTTAATAAATGTTTTTAAACTAAAGTTAGATATTTTAAAATGATAACTTGTGATAGAATAAAGTGAAAAGGTTTTATATACTAAACCTAAAGACTTTTAAAAGGAGATTTTAAAAGTAAAGTTAAACGTTTATAATGGACTTTAAAAGAGTTAAAGTCAACGTTTAAACGGTTTTAAATATTTAGCAATCGGTTTTGCTAAATACTTAGTATATGACCGAGAATTTGTTTTGACAATTAGGTCTATACTATAAATGGTTTTCTTTAGGTATTGCGATACCTAAAATAACTTCCAGGGAGAAGTTAGAACGTTTTCTCAAAACGAGAATTTATAATATGGTTTTAAAAGAAAACAGACCATAAGTGTTACGTGTTTAAATGATTATATGTTTGACCTAGATCTGGGTTTAAGGACCTAGAAGTTTTATAGGAAATATATATTGATGTATTTTATCCTGTTTGCTTTGTGTGTTTAGTCCGATCAGCTAGCGAGCAGTCTGACCACAACCACACGATTAAGTTCCAGACCTAGCGGTGTTTGTGAGTTTATTTGTTTACTTTTGAATATTAGTATTCAATTGTTTTTAAATCCATAAATCGCACTAAGTATGAAACTTAGCCAAGGAAGATCCACTGAAACGAGCTATCTATTGGGCAACAATAGGACTGTGTGATCACCGGTGTTAATGAACTAGGTGAGAGGTAAATATTATAAGCATACATATTGAGATTAGGTTTTAAGCCAGATGCTTGCTAAGCGGCTTAAACCTAATGGGTAGTCCTGAGGTGGCATTGATTTAAGTTCCGGCCCAACAACCCTTTACAGAGTCAAGATGGATGTGATACATATGTATACAGCACCTCCTGTATTAAACAAGAGTTGTGCATATGCATTATATATATGATTGCATTATAACGTAATCAGGATTAGGGTTTCATATGGATCGAGGACTGGTAATATTTTTATATATCGATATTTTGTCTATACGCGATTTTGGTATTTAACTGTAAACCTATCTACTCACTCAGAAATATTTATATTTCTGACCCCGTTGTTGTTTCTCATTTTCAGGTACCTAGCTACCGGGTCTGGTTGAGCTTCCACCCTTCTTCCATCAGGGAAGCTTATTCTGTTGTTATGTAAATAACACTTTAAACTCTTAGATGCTGCAATAGTGTATATAGGTTTGATATGCCTGTAGCCACGTCATGGTTCCTCTGTCTATATACTCTGATAGGAACCTGACTTTGTCTAGCTCTAATAAGTGGCTACTTAATAGGCATATGGTGTTTTATGGTGTCCCCTACGGGTGGGCCAAGCTTAGTGTCTTTGGTCTGCAAAGACAATGTGTGTAGTTTTAGCTGGCCTTACGTTTGTGTGCCTGATGTGCATGTTTTTAAATATGTTTGATATAACGCTTTGAAAAGGAAAGGGTTTGATATATTTTATTAAACATAATGTTCGGGTGCGCGGTTTGAAACAGGGCTGCCTGCGAGGCAAGGCACGTGAGCTAAGTCCCTGTACCACCGCACCAGTTTTCAGAAATGCGCGTGGGTCAGAATAACTAGGGTTATTCAACCAGCATTTCTGAAAACGCGATTTCGCTTATATGAATATTTTCAGAATGTGTTTTCCACGTTAAACGGAAAAACAATTATTTTAACGGTGTTTTCTGAAAACGGGTCGTACGCGATGTACGATCTAGATTTATATTTAGGAGGCGAAAAATTTATAGAGGTTTTAGGCTTGCTACGGGTTTCGGAACAACCATTCCCATTCCCTAGCGCCGGTCTCGGCTCGAGTTTCGAGGTGGAAATCGGGTCGTGACACTTTCAGAGGTAGAAACGCCATGGTATGCGGATATTGCAAATTATCTATCTTCCGAAATGATGCCACCGGACTTGACTTACCACCAAAGGAAGAAGTTCTTGAGCGACGCTAAACGGTTTCTATGGGAGGAACCGTACCTCTTCAAGGTGTGTGGAGAAGGGATTTTGAGGAGATGTGTACCACTACAAGAGATGATGCCTATACTTAGTCAATGTCATTCATCGGATTATGCGGGTCATTATGGTACATCAAGGACCGCCACTCGTGTGCTAGAGTGCGGATTCTTTTGGCCTATGCTATTTCAAGATGCAAAAGACTTTGCTAGTCATTGCGATATATGCCAAAGAGTGGGGAACATATCTAAGCGAGATGAGATGTCGCTTACCACCATTCAAGAGGTGGAGCTTTTTGATGTTTGGAGAATAGTCTTCATGGGTCCGTTTCCTATGTCGTTTGGAAAACAATACATATTGGTGTGCGTAGATTACGTTTCAAAATGGGTAAAAGCGGAAGCATTACCTACTAACAATGCCAAAGTTGTGTTGGATTTTCTCAAACGTTTGATGAATCGATACGGGACTCCTAGAGCAATAATAAGCGACGGTGGATCTCACTTTTGCAATAGGCAATTCGATGCCTTGATGCGGAAGTATAAAGTCTATCATCGGGTCGCTACTCCGTACCATCCTCAGACAAGCGGGCAAGTTGAAGTTTCTAACCGTGAGCTAAAAAGAATTTAGGAGAAGAAGGTTAATAGCACAAGGAAATATTGGTCGCTATGCATTATGGGAGTATCGTACGGCTTTTAAAACGCCTCTCGGAATGTCCCCATATCGCATTGTTTTTGGGAAAGCTTGCCATCTTCCAATGGAACTTGAACATAGAGCATATTGGACCATCAAAACGCTCAATTTTGACCTTAAAGCGGCGGGAGAGAAACGTATGCTTCAACTCAATGAGTTGGACGAATTTCGCTTAAATGCTTATGAAAACGCCAAGCTTTACAAGGAAAAGAAAAAACGATGGCACGATGCTCATATCGTTCCTAAAACCTTCACGGAAGGGTCGTTAGTCTTGCTTTACAACTCGCGCCTCAAATTATTTCCCGGGAAATTGAAATCTCGTTGGAGTGGTCCTTTCAAAATTCGAAGCGTGGCGAGTCATGGGGCATTGGAATTGGAGAATGCTAGCGGTGAAATCTTCAAAGTAAACGAACAATGGTGCAAACTGTATCTTGGACCTTTGACGGATCAAGTGTTGGAACAAATCATGTTCACCACCCCTCCATAAATTTCGGGCCACAGTCTAGCTTTAGACTAAAAACAAAGCGCACTCGGGAGGCAATCCCGAGAGGTTCGTTTATTTATGCTTTATTTTTATTTTTCTTATATTTTCTTTTGGTATATTTTATTTTATTTTATTTTTCCGTTTAAATCCGGGGTGAGTTTTTGTTTTTGGTAGTGCAGGTATTTAAAGGGAGTATATCAAGTTTCAGAAGGGTTTTCCAGGCTGATTTTGAACAATTTTGACTTGGTCTCGTTCGAAACTTGAAAATTTCGAACGAGACTCTTACAAAATTAATCAAAATCTGGCTCAGGTTAGGATGTTCTCGTTCGAAAAATAGAAATTTCGAACGAGACATGCCAAATTTGCCTTGGTCTCGTTCGAGAATTCCTTTCTCGTTCGAGACCAAGTGTAAATTTGAGAGCCAAAGGCTCTCGGTACTTTTGTTTTTGGAGGTTCTCGTTCGAGAACTGAATTCTCGTTCGTACCTAAGCTAAATTTGCCTTGGTCTCGTTCGAGAATCACTTTCTCGTTCGAGACCCAAGTGAATTTTGCCTAGGATCGATCAGGGTACGAACGAGAAACAATTAAAATAATCGATCCTATCAGAACCTTCATTGTTTCGTTCGAAATTTCAAAATTTTGTTCGAAATTTGATTAGTTTTTGTCGGAAATTTGAATTTTTTCAAACTTTTGAATTAAAGGGTAGTAGATTTCTTGGGACTTGTGTTTCTTTTGGGACTTGTGTTTCTTTGAGATTTGTGTTAAAAAAATTTAAACTTCTCACTTGGATTGATGATTTGGCAAATCCGAACCATTCATTAGAGCTTAATTTCACTTGGTTTGATTACATGGCTTCGATCAAAACCGTTAAATTAATTCAAAGTTATTTATTGAAAGTTTGAATTTATTGGTGGGAAATCTTGAGATTTGTTATATTTTCCCTATAAATACCTTGCATTTTTCTACTTCTCAATTCACAAATATTCATCTACTAATTTTCTTCTTTTCTTATTCTTTAAATTTTTGTTTGCTTAGAAAACAATTCTCATTCCGCAATCATGGTGCGAAGTAAGAATGCCGAAAATCAACCAATCCGCCGTTGCACAAGAAATCAAGAAGCGGCAACTCCATCTTTATCGGCCGTTGGAAGAAGTCGTTCAAAATCAACTGGCCCCTCCGCCGCTAGACTTAGCACCACGGCGATTTTAACATCTCATTATCAAGAACCTTTCCAAATCCATACGGAGGAGGAAGGTGACTTGTATTTATCGATCAAAGAGCGGGAGATAGCGGTTCCATTTTGCATCGATTTTGATGATATGGAGCGCCTCGGGATAAAAGATAAAATTGAGAGGTATTTAGACATCTTGGGTCTAACAGCGTTGGCAAAGGTACGTCACCATTCTTACAATGAGATGACTTATGAGTTCTTTTTTACTCTTCAACCGGTTCAAGGTTCTCCTACTTCCATCACTTTCCGCATCAACAACACGGGTCATCTCCTTCGTGTTGAAGATCTAGTGGAACTTTTTGGAATGAGGGGAACGAGATTGATCAATTTGTCATAAGAATTTGATCAAGTGGCGATTTAGAGAGAATTGACGGATTGTAGCGACTACATGTCTAAGGTGCCCAAGATGAATGAAGTAAAAGACATCGCTATTGTGGTGTTTTTGAAGTGGTTTGGGCATTCTTTTGGCGGGCGTCATGAGTACTCCAAGGTGGCGAAGATTGATCTTTTGGCGTTGAACGCCATTTTACATCTGGAGATTGATGCATACCAAGTCAACGCGGCTCATCGTCTTTTGAAGCGATTAAGAGCGGTTCCACAAGAATCTTCAAAGCTTGGTTATGGATGGTTTATTCGACTCTTAGCCGAGAAATACAATTGTATGCCCACGGCTTCTATCTTGGCATCTTTTGAAGCTACTCCGGAAAGAATGATCAACATCTCACATTTAGATGTTGCCTGGTATGTGAAACGAGGGAGAGTTATTCCCTATAATAGGAGGGCGCGATTGTTGACTCGAGTCGAAAGAGAAGTGGTGGCGGAAGAGGAGAGAGCGGAAGAAGAAGGAGGAGAAGTAGAAGGAAGAGTAGGAAGACAAGCGGGGAAGGAACCCACGGAGACTTCGCAAGCCGGAGAAGCGGCTAATGCTTCCGGGTTCGATCAACGGTTTTCTGAGTTGGTTGAACAAAACCGGAGCGGATGGGAGCAAAACCGGGTTGGTTGGAAAACTAACCAAAAATTACTTGAAGACATCCGACATGAGCAACATGTTGGTCTTGCACAACTTCAATGGAGGCAAGATCGAATGAGGGCACGGCTTAATCGGCAAGAGGATTTTCTTCGGGGTTATTTTAATGCTTGACTAGAGCGAGATTTGTTTTTTCTAACCCAAACTCCTTTAATTTTCTGTTTTTAATTTTCTTATTTCTTAGCTTTGGGGACATAGCTAGAAATAGTGTGAGGAGGGGGGAAGAAAATTTTATCTTTCGTTTGGTTTATTTTCGGTGTTTATCTTCTTTATTTTTAGCTTTATTTTTATTTTTAGGGTTTTTATCTTCTTTATTTTCAGCTTTATTTTTATTTTTAGTAGAATGTATTAGGGTGTTAAAGTAGTTTATTTTCAAAGTCTTGTGTCGCTCTAATCTTTGTCTTTAAATAAGAAAAGTGTTAGTTGATTTGGTGTGTATCTTAATTAATTTATCAATTTTAGATTTTCCCGAATCAATGAATATATGAACGCAACTTCTTAATTCGACAATTGATAAGTGATGCTTGCTTAATAACTTAATAATTCGTTGACATAATTGAATAACTTGATACGGATTCATGACATGTCTATTGTTTATTTTTTATAATCGTTTTTTTTTTAACTTTTGGCATAAGTGGCACGATTTTTGTAGGAATTGAGTTTATGGCATAACACTACACACTTTTGAGAGTTTTGAGCTTAATTTCCTTGTTGTGAGTCTTGATTTCATGTTTTATTCCTAGAACTTGCTCGGTGTCCGTTTAAAGTTACACGATTGAGTTTTCAACAATTAGATGATTATGGCAAATAGGTATACCCTTTTCTTTTAGACCACTTAAATAGACTACCCTTTATCCCCTAGATTACACCAAATTTGAGCCTTAAACCTTTTTATTGTTTTTACCGTAATATACCATTTACCGTTTTATGTTTTACCTCTTTCGTTTACCTTATCGACTTGATATATTATTTGTTATGACTATGATGAATATAGGTGATTCGAAACTCAAGATTAGTGAAAAGAAAAAGTGAACTACATTGTGCTTAAAAGATTAAGTTTGCGCCTTAAAAAAGATTGAAAGGAAAAAAAAGAGATAAAAATTTGCAAGCAAAAGCTTCGAAAGAAGAAAAAGTTTTGAGATTGCAAAAGGCAATGAGTAAAGCGTAATTCAAAAAAAGAAAACAAAGTTATGAGTTCATATAAACGCAAAAGCGGAGTAAGATCAACCTAGAAGTTAATAGTAGTAATAAATGGTTTATTAAGTTGATAATTAGCCTTTGTTTTATCCTTTTTATCTACCCCTTTACCTTAGCCACGTTACAACCCCATAAAAGACCATATGATTTTTGTTGATTACCGAATCAAGTAGCGGAGTTCGGGACTATGAGCAAGCTTATGGTGAGTATACATGTTTCAATTGAGAGTTTTTCTTTGTTATCTACCCCTATTTGTTGATATATTGATGTCATTAGCTTAGTTTTTACTAAATTGTGCTATGATTTGCCTAAGTGAGAAATTGATTATTTTCCATGTCCCGCAAGTGATAGAGAAGCTTAAAGTATGATTCAATTTGACATTGGACTAATGAGTTAGTAACCGTTGTTATATTGAATTATGTCTTGAAATTATTGTTGTTATTTGATTGCATCATTATTTAATTGTCAGGTTTAGAAGTTTTGATTGTTCATATTGTTCATAGGTTGGGGGATTTCTTTTATTGATTCATTGTTAAGAAATGTGCTAAGGATTTCTAACATATTTTGTAGAGTAAGGTTTATTCCTTGCTTGAGGACAAGCAAAGGTTAAGTGTGAGAAGGTTTGATAGGAGTATTTTACTCCTATAATTATGGTCGATTATACCGGTTTTTATCATGTTTAGTATTAATTACATACATTATTTAGCGTTTTTATGTTTAATAGTGTTTGTTAGTGTTTCAGTGAAAATTAGGTGATTATCGAGTATTTAGAGCTAATTAATGAGGGATTAAGCGTTGGAGTAAAAGAATAGCTTGCGGACGAAGAAATTGACCTCGTGAAGAAAGATTCAAACGGGGATATCAAAGTTTCGAACGTACCTTGTGCAGAAAAGCTATGGTCTCGTTCAAAATAAGCAATTTCGAACGAGACCCATGAAGAAAAAGCATGAGTCTCAAACGAGAAAGGGTTTCTCGAACGAGACTCAAGAGAAAATGGGAAAGGTTCGTTCGAACCAAGGAAGAAAGAAACGAGATTTTGCTTTCGGAAACTCTTATTTTCGAACGAGAACACGAAGGACAAACGTACCATGGCTATTTTGCCTATGTCTCAAACGAGAATTCCAGTTTCGAACGAGACATAGGTTTAAATTGCCTAATCAGACTTGGATTTGGACTTAATCTCCTTTTCCGACTTCAAACGCGACTCATATTACAAATTCGATTTGTAAACCTACTTAGAAGATTCCAGAGCTTCCTCCACTATATAAAGATCTTGTAATATACTAGATAAAATATTAGATTACATTAGTTTATTTTCGTTCTCTTTTAAGTAGCGTTTTAGCTTCTTTTTCCAGCAGTTTATAAGTAGTTTATAATTAGTTTCTGCAAAGAACGATTGTGAAGATTTCAAGTTTAATCAAGACGATTCTTCCGAAATTGACAACTCCGGTATTTATTGTTCTAATTATGTTTAATTCTTCATCTTCTTCTTTGTTTAATTTAAGCTTAAGCATGAGTAACTAAATCCCTTGTTCGGGGATTAATATGAACACTTAGATTAGTTTTCGAATTGGATTAGGATTTATTAAGTGAGTAAATTGTGTTTTAATTACTACAACTAATGCTTGAATTAATTTGATCACTTAGTTCATGATTTTGTGTTTAATTAACTAATTGAGAGATTGTTAATTAAATAAACATAGGTAATTAAGAACTTAGAGGAAAACACTGTTAGAGCGGGTTGGAATTTAGGTAGTCATTGAGTTTGCTTCATAATTATAATTTAATTATTTAATTCAGTTTTAATATTGTGAGAGCAAGTTAATAATTGATTAGTTAATTAGGTTGTGATTTTATTTGAGAAAGCGGGATTCGGTGCATTAGAATAGCTCGATTCACAATAAAATCACTAAATAAGTTTTAATCCATTCTTTTACTAGTTTATTTGGAATTATCAATCCTTGAGCTTTTTATCATTATTGTTTAAACCTTAATCTATTTACTTGTTTTTAGTTTATACTAGTTTACATAATTGATTTAATTTACTTTAGATTTAATTTAAGTTACAACATCCAATTAATTCTTCTAGCTAACCAATTAGAGAGTAATCGAAATTAGTTGTTTAATCTATTGCCTCTGTGGGATCGATACTTGGTCTTTCAAGTTATATTGCTTGCGCGATATCGTATACTTGCGATTAATTGCCAACAAGTCTCTCGTCTTGTCTTTTCCAGAGAGCAATTGGATGAGCTTCTTTAGTGTCTACATCCATACGTTATTAGTACATGATTTCAAAGATGCTAGATGCATGAGATGCTTGATATGCAAATGCATGTAATGTAGGGTCAGCTTTGAACACATAGCACGTAGCAGGTAGCAAGTTTAGCACATAAAACAATTGATATCACGGAGACAAATTGTTCCTTCCAACCTTATTTCTCCCACATATGTGTTGCTGGCGAGGTTTTGGTGTGTACCCTCGCATCTCAATGCAAGAGTTGTCGTTCCTGCAAACTGTCTTCTAGCAATTCTAAAGAAGATTGACGGCATTTGTCAATGTAATGACTTTTTGATCCATTTCTGGAAGGAGTTTAAGCATGTAGGGTGGACATAGAAGTTTGTTTTTAAAACTCTGGAATAATTTAGTCTGGCGGCTGTATTCAGTGAAAGGAGTTTCCACTAGACTGGTTATTTGAGGTTTGATTAAATAAAGGAGTTTCACTTAATCGGATTTGTTTATTTTAGGTTTGGCCTAACTAGATATTTTGAAAATCTGGTTTTCAAAAACTGGAAATGGTTGTTAGGCCTGAACCAAGACTAGAATTGAAATGGTAGTTTTTTAAAAACTTGGATTTGGAATCATTACATCGATAGCATGCCTCAAATACAAACATTATGTTGGGTATTTTCCTTGAGGGTAGTGTCTAAGCTGGAATGCATGTGGGCCGAGTCAATGGGTCTTCGTAGTAACCGGTTTCAGGCTCCCACAAACTGATATACCTTTGATAGGTCTCCTCAATCACGAGTACACACGACCGAGTTACTGGGATGTGAGTGATACTGCTTCGCATAAACCGTTCTGACGTTAGAGAACAATGCCAGAGCGTGAGATCGGCCATGGATATCGGGACTGGATAGGGACTCCTAGAGAGTAGGTGAGAAGAGAAATTTCTAATGTGATGCAACAAGTGCGAATATGTCTGGAAAATAAAATCGGCGATTGATCAAGCGCGAGCCGTGCGATTTAGGCCCATGGCAACCGTTTTTGAAAATAGTTCTGAAAACATTTTTATTTTTCAAAAATAGTTGTTTTTAATCCCCAGTGGAGTCGCCACTATGAGCGGATTGGGGTTCGGGGGTCGCTCGCCTGGACTTTTGGCTGACTTTTTGATCTGGAAATGGTGTGAAAAATGGATTCACCACCTAGTTCAACTAGGAATGCCTTTTCTACCGACTAGATAACCTTACTCGTCTCTGGTAAGATTATCGTGCATTGGACCAAAAGACCGGGTCCGTGGACCTTCCAGAGACTCAAGTGCTTGGCTTATCTGCGACTGACTTTATTTACTGGACATATTCGTTTTATCTCATCTCAACAATATACAGTTCTTGGGATATAGTACTAGATGTAAACATGTCTAAAACCGTGTAAACAAATAGACTCGCATATGACTCGATCTGGACTAGACATGCAAAGCAAGTAGCGGTTACTCCTAAGCATATATCTAAACCTGGCGATTTGTAGCAAATAACATAAGTCTGGCTGTTCTGGATTGAATTCATGCACAAAGCCTAAACCCGGATGTCTAAGTGAGATTGATTTTATTAGGTGATCTTGAAAAACCTATACAACCATTACTACTTTTTCGTATTAATCCTAAGATGTCTAATGGACTGGATTGAATTGCATTATTTAGGTAATTTATGTGATTAATCCATTGATCGGTTAATATTTGATTTTCATGCTTTTGGAAAGCGGTAAACAGTATCAACTGGCCCATGTACAGCTGGTATACATACAAGGTTAGAGATACTTCTAAACCTCGTTGACTTTTAGAGTGTCTGGCACTCACGCGGGTTTGACAGTCAGTGTGGTCAGAATTAGCTCTTGGTTAGAACATGGAAGTTGTCTGTCTCGTCAATATGGTTCAGTCCGTTTCAACTGCGGTCGATTCCCAGTTCTGGTGAACTCGGAATCTGCTGTGAAAGCTGCTAGGTTTGCGGGCCTCGGGATCGTGGCCCCGATTTATACTTTATGTTACATATTTGGACTTATGGGCATGATTTACATTGGGTTTGACCCATTACAGTGCATAAAGAGTAAACTACGGCAAATTCTCTACTCTGGGTTAAAACCGGGCCTAATTCCGACCTGAACAAGCCCGAAAACGCGTCTGGAAGGCTGGATTGAAGTCTGGAAGATTACGAAAGCATGTTAGAACAACAAAAATGGCGCCGATGTGAATGCCAGCGTCGGCAGGTATAGTGGCGCCGCCGCCACCTTGTTCTGGTGGCGCCGCCGGTAATAGAGGCGGCAGCGACGGTGCGGGCAGCAATTCCGGGGATTCGTTTTTTGGTCTGTTCTCGACTCTGGTTTCGTGCAAAAGTAGTCAAAACGCATAAAATCGAATAAGAAATTCAAATATGGAATTTATAGAGTGTTTAAAGCTGATTTAAACATCAAAATAGCAAATTACAGCAACTATTTTAAGGTACTTTTCATGGCAAACAGGCTTGAAACACACATAAAATATGCATCTTAAGAGCTCTAATTAACTAGGTTTCTGGATTTGACTATATAAAACACAATAAATCAATCATAAACATGCTTATTCGTCGATTGCATGGCAATTTGATAAAAACACATAATTTGGCAATTATGGCAAATATAATGAAAATAACCTAATCATGCATCCCAACTCACAAATATTTAGCAATTATGAACAGAATACATTAAACGTAATACGTGGAATATAAAGGGTCCTCAGAAGTACCGTTCTGAGTCCTTGGCTCATTTGCTAGCAAAGTGGATGCAAAATCCAGCTTTGAGTCTGTGCAGGGCTGTGTTCTTTGAGAATCAAAGCGCAGTTTAATGTTTTAGGGACTGGATTGAATGAAATTTGTGTGGTGTGTGCTAAAGTGTTCGGCCAACTAGCTAGGGTTTTTTTAGGGGTGAAGATCGAATTTCTTAAGCTAGGGTTTATGTGTTTTTGGTCCGACCTTTAGCTAGGCTCACTTACAGTAGTATTTATAGGGGAAGGTATGACCTAGGGTTTACTAGAGTCTTCTAGGGTTGAAAGTGTGTGAAGTGATAGGTCTTTAGGTATTTGGATTAGGTAGAAATACTATTTTTTTAATTAAATTCGTTTTTCATCTTGATGGCCAAGTAAACGAGTGCTAAAAGGTTATTTTGGTGCTTAAAAGTGTCAAAAAGGCTACTAAGTCCCAATGGGTTTGGTTATGTTCAAATTTAGTCCGTAAAACTTGCAAATTTGCCCATAAACTTCTAAGATATTGTAAATAGTCCAATTTATAGACTTGGACTACAGTCTCTTTGTATTTTTATAGGCTATTTGCGGCTAATTACGTTGTGATCGTCCAAGCCTACAGCTATGTGCAGATTTTGCTTGCTTAGATTCCAACAAGTAAATCGATAGCTCGTCACCGGGACAGATTTCTCTGGTAATCATCATTGATGCTTCAATCCCTTATCACTTTTTTCCTGTCTGGAAAATAGGTGTCTACAATAATGATTGTGTTTATGGCATGCTATCAATGTAATGATTCTAAGTCCAAATTCTCAAAAATTTACCATTTCAAACTCATCTAAGGTCGAGCCTAACAACATTTTTTCCAATTTTCAAAACCAGATTTAAAAATATTCTGTTAGGCCAGACCTAAGCCCAATCTCCGATCAAGTAAATCTCCTTTATTTTGATTAAAAGATCTAATATCCAGTCTAGTCAAGTGTCTGTCCATGCACTTGACTAGCTGCCAGGCTAAATTACTTTCCATATTTCAAACCAGGCCGCTAGGTCCACTTTATATGTTTGCACACCTTCAAAAAGGTACAAATAAATTTCTTACATTGACTACTGTCGCTTGTCTATTTAGAACTGCTAAAGAGAGACTTGCATGTATACGTCGACCTTTGCATTGCGATGCGAGGGTCCAAACCAAAAATCCTAGGAACGAAACCTCGCACGGAACACGTGTGTGGGAGAAATAATGTTGGAAGGAACAACGTGTCTCTATGATATCAAAATGTTCTACGTGCTACTTGCTATGTGCTACGTGTTAAACTAACCCTACATCTCATGCATCCTGAATGACATACATACATACATACTAACCCTTTGTGGATGCAGCCGAATACATGCATCACGCACAAACAAATTGTCTTGCAGCCATACTACTATCTGCTCTATTGGGTACCCAACCGACATCTAGAATGTAAAGCAACCAACAAGACAAATCAGAAATGCTTCTACTATGATTCCAGTATCAACGATCTAGACGGCAGACAAACTAGAAAGTCTTCCATAACTCTAACATCGGTGATCCAGACAGCCGACAAATTAGAAAACGATTCTACTAGTCCACCTAGATCTCTAGCAAACAGCATCGATGATCCAGACAGCCGATGAATCAAAAAACTAGTCCTTCCAGATTTCAACAACCAGCATTGGCAATCCTAACAGCCGACAAATTAAAAAAAAGGTTCTACTAAGTCATTTACGACTCCAGCATCGGTGATCCAAACAACCAACGAATTAGAAAGGGATTCATACCAGTTTGCTACGACTCCAGAATTGGCGATCTAGACAACCAAACAAATCATCAAGTCTTTTATGACTCCAACATCAATAACAAGGATAATCAGATGAATCAACAAACAACTGAGTGATCCCGCCTCCAGAAAACCTTCCTCGAGTAGAAGCTTCTAATCAGCCAAATTAGACAAAGTGGTAGAATCAACCCAAGAAGTGTCAACCAGGGTTCATCCAGTATGTCAGATTCAACCAAGGAAGTATCATCTGCAGTCATGACCAACATAGATCGGCCAAGAAGTACATTCCAGAATAAACCTAGATGGAGTTACCAGTGCCTCCACAGGCTTTAAAAGTGAAATTTATCAGAGCCAGCCGACAAGTAACAAACTCACCAGATGAGCGCTAATGTTATACATCCCTCCAAGCTCAGAGGCGTAATAACAATCAATGTAATACACTTAGAATAGAAACAGTCTAAAAGTTAATCAATCACGAGATATCCATCAAGCATCGTGATACAACATATAGATTAGAAGATGAAATCAAGAATTCTGAGCATGGCACATGGAAGTTCAGTCCAATGACTTTCAGAATAATTAAGTGGAGCTTTCAATGACTCTCAGAGTCAACTAGAACAACGGAGATTCCATCCATCTAGAAAAATCAAGCTCTAAACTATCTAGAATAGCCAAAGATCGGCAGAGATTCCAACTACCCAGAATAACCAAGCGGAGCAATAGAGGTTTCAGCTTTCCAGAAGATAAAAAAAAATGGCGAAGGTTTCAACTGAACAAAGAGATAGAAGCTTTAGCTTTCCAGAACAACCGAATAGAACATCATAAATTTCAGTGCTCTAGAAAAGCCAAGTGGAACGGCAAAGGATACAACCAAGCGGAGCAATAGAGGCTTCGACCTATCCAAAATAATTGAACAGAAGTTTCATGCTATCCAAAACAGCCGAATGGAAAAGTAGAGATTTCAACCATTCAAAACACGCCTATCGATGGCTCACCCAACTTCCGGAGAAAGATTCTACTACAAACTCAACATCCTTCGTCGATCTCAGAAACCATGATATCGCCATCAAGATAAAAGTGGTGACCCAGTTATATTGAGATTAGTTAGATATCAGTTCTCTTATGAGCAATGACTTCTGGCATTTCTCTTCCAGCATTTGAATATTTTTGAACAATTGGTTTAATTGATTTCATTTGCATTCCAGAGTCAATGATTAAATCTATTCTGCTCATTTGTGCGATGTCTTGCCCGATGGACATGTTATTTTCTATAATTATATATGCACATGTGATAAATCGAGCCATGTCACTAGCTCATTCGATGACCGGTCCAAAGAAGTGAAATAACTTATAGATATAATTCTATCGCAAGAGGTCTTACCCTTGAATCACGAGAAAAACCGAAAAAGTTGTCTCAAAAAGGACAGCGGCCTGCAGGGTAGAACCCATTGGAGATCTCTTGGCTAAAAAAGATTTGGCCACAAACCGGAAGTCTTGCGCGACACAAATGCGCCCAGTCGTAGAGGCACACGTTAAAACGGACCGTCTAGCCCGGATGGGACAACGTCAATAAAGTCCACCGCCCACCAGCCTATCTTGGAGCGGGACGATCTAAGTAGTGAGAGGCCCAACTCACTAGAAGTCCTCCTCAAGATGCCTACGAGTTGTGTAAGGCACTCATAAAAAATAGTCAAATATGAAAATCTACAAGGACTAATTGACTTCGACTGGGGTACGACCACTTGAAACAGAAAGTACCTCAATTGTACTGGTTATTCAATGAGCTGGTAATATAGATATTTTATCATACATACATGCCATGATTATTGACCAACACATGTACATAGAAAGAACGAACAAAGGACCATAAATTCTAAGAGCACAATCTTTGAGACAACGAAAAAAAAAAACAAATTCTTTGAAAAAAAAATTATGCAGCCTTTTCCAGTAGCGTTGTTAATAGTTGAAATGCGCATAAACTATCATAGAAATAAGTAGATCTCCCCGGAGCAAATAGCAAAACCTGGAGCAATTGACCTATTAAAGATTAAAAACATATCCTACAACTAATTACAAGTTCGTGGGCTCAAACAGAGTCCAATTTCCAGTTCAAACAAACTCGGAAACACAAAAATTCGATCCGGATTGGAAGATCTGGGAGAGTCTAAAGATGAAGAATCAATGGCGCCAATAGGAGTGGCAGTGGCACCAATATGAAGTGGGGGAGGCGCCACTTCTCTCCGGGTCGAAGGATCTTGTCGTTTAGCTCGGTTTCATGCAAAGACGCTAGAAAAAGTAGTCAAAACGCAAGGGGAAACGTACTAGGATTGATAACAATGTTTAAACTTGAAATAAAGGCCCTAAAACACATGCTTCTAACTTGGTCTCATGGAAATCATGGAAAAACAACTAAGAACAGAAAAGGCATGGCAATCATGGCATAAATGGCAGTTTAAGCTATATGCATGCATTCAAAGTAAGCAATTTCAACATGTGATGGTTCAAGCATATACAAACATCCTTTGGGCATGTTTCTAAACCAATATCATGGCAATTATATCAAGAGGTTAAAATCATAGTAAACATGTTATAAATCTTTAAAAGCATGGCAAATGTGTCAAGATCGAAGAACATGGCAATCATAGAAAAATCGAACACAACATACAAACTAAAGACCAAAATGAATCAGATTCGACATATGATGTATAAAACTGGCTTAAACAGAGCAAGGAGCGGTTGTTGAAAATAATGGCAGTTTATAGCAAAAACAGTCAAATTAAACTAAAAAGACATTCGAATACACATAATTTAACAGTTATGATTAAAACATGATAAAAAATGATAAGAGACTGAAGCGTCCAATGATGATTTCCTTAGAAGCTTTTCTAGGTGACAAGCTAGTGATCCTCATATTTGAATTTAAGCGGGCTAGATCAATACGTAGCGGCAAACTTGAATGATTGAAACATAATTAGCCGCAAGTAGCCCATAAATATCCAAAAGGATTGTGATCTAAGTCTAAAAATTTGGACTAATTACAACACTTTAGAAGTTTATGGGCCCAATTTGTAGATTTAGCGGACTAAGTTGACCAAAAGTAAACCTTAGTGGCCTTGGAAGCCCTTTTTCATACTCCCGGGCACTAAAACAGCCCTTTTACCGCCTTTTTCACGGCATATGCTATTAATTATGAATTTAATAATTAAAATGACTTCTAACTCAATACTAATACCCAATGAAACACTCCTAATCTAACTTAGACTCTAGGAAACCCTAACTACTATAAATTCAGCTTTAGGAAACCTTAGTCAGGTGTGGCACCCAGTACATTTAATCAAACACCAAACACTAAAAACCCTAAAACATATTACATATGGCCGAACCCTACCTCTACCACACACACCCACATCATAGTCACTTCTAGTCAACCAAATAAGCTACTACGCTTTAATCAATCAAGAACGCACTGCTGCCTAACGATCCAAAGTTGGATTCTACATTCAGATTGCTAGAAAATAAGATAAGGATTCATAACGGTATTTTGAGTACCCAATCCCATTCTTATCACTTTTTTTGTCTTACGTTAATTTTGTCTTCAATTCTGCCATTTATGATGCATGATTAGTTATTTTTGTCATAACTGCCATAACTGTCATATTTTCTATGATTGTCGTGATTTGATCTTGGAAACATGTTTTAGGATAGTTTTTAATGTTTTTATGAACATAATTTGATGATATGTTTTTCCAGACCTCTAAATATGCAATTTTGCCTGTTTTTACACTGTTTTTGCATGTTTCTCGAACGACCGAAGAATTTTCCCTGTCACGACCCAAAATTTAGAGCCGCAACCGGCGCTAGGAAACGGGAGTGGTAGCTCCAAAACCCGTAGCAAGCCTCAAATCACTATTAATTTTTCGCAAATAATAAACAAATAATATCAAACCACAGAAGCAAATACATTTATATAACATATAACCAAATATTTACACTAACTGTTTAAAACCTCGCGGGCTCTAGTTACCGTACCCTGTACGAACTGGCCTCGTGGTAATATATATTAGTTAGTGTTTCAAAACATATCACCGGCATCTGGGGCCGTGAACAAAACATATTACCCATAGCCTATCAAAAACATATAAACAAGACAGCATGTAATATGTACAATCAAAATGTACTGCTGTCTAGGCTACGACTCTGTCACACGGGACCACTGCTGCAGCATTCACAGAAGTCAGAAACTATACATACACAGCTGATTTCTGGACTTCAAAATTGGCTTCTAGCTAAGTCCACACACTAAGCACCTGAAAGACATCAAAGGTGAGAGGTCAGTATTTGGGAAAATACTGAGTGAGTTTGCATTTACTAACGGTATTATTATAAAAACATAGCATTGCATTACGAAGAAACAAATATATAAAAGTAAAACATATAGACAGGTATATGATCTGTACGAAACTAATATCCTAGCATGTGACATAACTTGCAAATAATCAAATCATACTAATCATCTATCGTCCAATCCGATTATTACATCTCAAGTTGTGAGTCCAACTCACTGGTGGGTCCAACCCACTAGATACGGGGACTCCAGGTTACACCGTAACCGAGTTCTCACTCGTATCAAATCATTATTCAACTTCCAAATTCTTATTCATATCATGTCATACATATCGATTTATTTCTCAAATGCAAACACACTAGACTGACTCGATACTGGTGATCACACAGCCTATTGACACCCAATAGGTAGCTAGTTTCTTCGGATCGCATACTAGTCCTCGTATATATACTTAATAGAAATATCTAACATTTAATCAAACCATATAACATGCAATGCGTATATACAATATAAATATCTATATAAAATAACTTTAATATATAATACACGAAACTAAAGTGCAACTCACAGTGAACGCTATCCACTCTATAATGAAATCGATGTGGTAGTACGCTCGTACTAGTCCTCGTCTAATGCCTGACTGCTTGTTCGTACGTCTGATACATATAGTTTACGTTTATAGTTAGATATTAACCTTGTGTTTTTTTTATACATATATTACTATCAAATTCTAGGATTTAGTTTTATTTTTAGATTATCCGTGAACTCAATATTCCTTTATCGTATTCACGATATATCGTATCCTGATTCTCGTATTCGAGAAACGTATACTATCTTTAGCGTTTCCCATCATTGTTGCCTACGTAAAACGTCGAGCTAAATTCTTACTTTTTACGTATCGGGGTCCTTAATCAAATATTAGGGTCTAATATCCAAAATTACTAAATCCCGCTCAATTAAGGCAAAAAGCCCAATTTGGTCCCCGTGGACCCACTGTGCGGGCGCAGAAGAACACTGTGCGTCCGCACAGTGTAGTGTGCGTTCGCACACTTCAGTGTGCGTCCGCACACAGCAAGTGTGCGTTCGCACACTCTTGCAAAGTGCAGCTCCACGCATAACCCGGAAACATCGTTTCCGGGCTGTTTCGTCGCACCACGACTTCCCCAATACCTTCAAAGTATTATTTCCAACAAAACTCGTATTCTCGTTTTTACCAAAACGCTAAAAACTATCCAAAAACGTTAAATTTCTAATCCTTAATTAAAATATCTATATAATTCGAATTTATCGCCAAATATCAAGATATTTACCTTAAAACGAAGCTTAGGATCGATAGAACTCTCGATTCTGAAGAAATCGCCGCGAAAACTGCTTGAATCGGACGTCGAACGGAGAAACGGTGGCGAAACGACGGTATCGTCGATATTTCTCTCGTTGCATCTGGATCCTTCTTCTGATCCCTTCTTTCAAATGAAGTTTATATATACACATAGTTAAAGGTTCATTTTGGTCCTTCTATTCTTGCTTTGTTACAATTTATCTTTTGAACTTTTCTTTTGTACGATTTAGTCCATAACTAAATCTATAAACTCTTCAATTATAACTTATACATATTATTTATATCCAATAAATAATACGAAACTCGATATTAACACTTTCCGTCAAAATCTAAAATTTCCATTTTCGAAACAAAGTGGTTAAATTACCACTTTGGTCCCTGTACTTTATTTTGAGCCTTTCTTGACATTTTTCCTTTTAATTCCAATTCTAACTTTAGAATTGAAATATAACCTCCATTTCCTTATAATTAACTTCCCAAACTCGACCTACTTGAAATTTATTTGTTGTACTTTTATCAGAATCTTTTCGATTTCGCCACTCTGGCGAGTCCAAACTGGACACATGGTCCAATTAGATAATTAAACATTTTGGGGTATTACATTCCCGGACCAAGAAAGAGTAGCACCACCGCTACTTCTTCTGGCACCGGCCCTAGATCATCTGGCACCATGATCTTTATTACCAGACCCTTTAGATCTTTGTTTCCAGTTCTAATTAGTGTTTTCGCATTTCTGAGTTCGTTTGAGCTCAGAATTTGGCCCTATTTGAGCTTATTAACTTTGTAAATAGTTGTAAGGTTTTATTTCTATAACTTCCCGGACTTGGACCCAGCCAGATCTGCCTGTTATGTAAAAAATAATGGACTTTCATGTCATCACGGGCCTCGAAGCCCAAGCCCGTTGATCCAACAACTTCTAGACCAGATTTCGGGTTCGTTCGAACTCGGAATTGACCCTGTTTTAGACTAGTAAACTCGAATTGACCAGAGGAACAACTTCCATGTTCTGTCTGGATCTAGAATCTGATCGCATAGACAGGCATATGACAGACAATTGTTAGACACTTTAGAGCTTCAAGGTTCAAAAATACTTCTAACCTTATATGTGTATCACCTATAATTGGCACATTCAATACCCGATACAAAGAACCGATAAATTTGATCTCTGAAGATAATTCTATTTCAGTAGGTTCTACCCTTGAAATGTGAGGAGATAAATCACAAACGAATACTTTCTCAAAAAGGACAAAAACAACCTTTTAAGTAGGATCCTCAAAACCTCTTAGGCAAAAAGATTAGGTAAATAAATTAGAGATTTCACATGTCCCATAGATATCCTAGAAAGTTAGAAGCAGCACATAAATTTAAATTCAATGGATTGATCCATCTAGATAGGAGCCAAGAGAGAGGGAGAGCTTCCCATAGCTATGAAAGTCCAGCACCCAACAAATGCCCAGACGCCCATACGCGTGTCTTAGAGTAGGAGAATCTAAATAATGAGAGGGGAAGATCATTAAAGCCCATACTTGACCGCTCGATATCTCCCTGAAGCCGACCATGTCAATACCTCCCCGGAGGGGCATTCTAGGATGATTACACCTATAAGATTATTCCAAGTAAGTATGCAATTCAAATACAGTTTATGAACTAAAAAGAGATTTTCTCGGTGTTGTTTACATCAATTCAGGCTAGCTTGTTTAGCTAACTCCTACAAGCAGATCCCTGATCCCAAGTCAAGCTACGGGAAAAATCCCAAAATTTAAACAGAGGAAAGCCCGACGGCGGTATATGATTAAATCCGAACAAGATGTCAGTCTGAATGACCCAAATTTGAAAAGGGAATACACAATCAAGATAAAAGACTGGCAAAGCTAGAATACACAAAAAATAGGGGTCAGAAAGGGAATTCACTTGCACAACATGCCACATCCTGTATAGACAGGATCGTGCATAGACGACATGGTTCATGATGGTATACAAATAAGCAAGGGAAGCATATCCTCAATCATAAGTCGTCATCATATTCAGATCCTCTAGTACCCAGCAAAAAAAGAAGGCTTGGGTTATCTGATCAACATCATGTTCGTTCTTCGGGATGCGACCCTGATAACGGGAGTACAAGCTAGTATACGGAAGGGCACGACCCTTAACCGCACATAAGAAGCCCAACATCTCGAAGATATAATCATCTCGCTCAGGATATTTAAAAGGCCATTGTGAGGGGACCGGGGTTCAGGGGCCTCTCACCTAGGCTTATGGCCGACTTCTTAATCTAGAAATGGTTTGAAAATGGAGTCTCTACCTAATTTAACTAAGAAATGTATTTTATACCGACTAGATAACCTACTCGCTTATGGGTAAGATTATCGTGCATTGGACCAAAAGACCAGGTTTGTGGACCTCCCCAAGAGTCGTGTGCTCGGCTTATCAGCAACTGGATTTATTTACCGGACATATTCGTTTTATCTCATCTTACCATTTGATTAACAGTCCACAGGATATAGTGCTGGAAATATAAACAAATCTGGAAAAGCAGTAAACACGTTTGACGCGCATATGACTCGATCTGGACAGGTCATGCAAAGCAAGTCGTAAGTACTCGTAAGCATACATATAAACCTGGCGGCTTCTAACAAATAACAGAAGTCTGGCTGATTTGGAATGCACAAAGCCTAAACCAAAAAGTCTAAGTTTGATTGATTTTATTAGGTGATCTTGAATGCCGTATACAACCATTACTACATTTTCATGTTAGTCCTAATATGTCTAAATGGTTGGCTGGAATTGATTTGATTAGCTAAATTAACGTGGTTAGTCTTTTAGTCTGTTAATACTGGATTTGTCATGCTCTTTTGAAAAGCAGTAAACATTGCAAACATGCTCACGGGCAGTTGGTATGCATACAAGGTGAGCAATACTTTAAAACCTCGTTGACTTTCTGAGTGCCTAGTAGTCGCGCGGGTTTGACCGTCGGTGTGGTAAGAACTAGTTCTCGTTCAAAACACGAAAGTTGCCAGTCTCATTGATACAGTTCTATCAGTTTGAACCGGGATCGATTCCAAGTTTAGATGAACATGGAATCTGGTCTGGAAGTGGTTGGGTTTGCCGATTGTGGCTCATGGGCCCGGTTTTACTTTATCTTACATCAGTGGACTTAGAGGTCCGGATTACATCGGGTCTGACCCGTTACAGTGCATAGAATTAAAGTACATGAAAACCCCTACGTCTGGGTTCAAATTGGGCCTAATTCCGAACCCAACCGAGCCTAGAAACCTAAATCAAAGTTTGGAAATATGGCGAAACTGGTTCTAGGAGGGGGGGGGAGAACTGGCGATGCCGCCACCTTCAGTGCCGGCGGCAGAACTGTATACTTCCGGCGCCAGTAGTGTGCCATGGCGACGGCGGCGACGTTTGGGCAACATGGAACAACAATTTGCTTTAGCTCTGTTCTCACTCGTTTCTGCTTCGTTTTTCGTGCAAAAACAGTCAAACACGCATATTAAGAAAAAGGAAAACATATATAATAATTGCCAAATCATGTATTTTTAAACACCAAAAACATTGATTTACAACAACTTTAAGGAGGTACTTTTCATGGAAAATAAGCTCAAAACAGCCTAAACATGAATTCTAGGTGTTCTAATCTACTGGGTTTCTAGATTTAAGCATACAAAACATATTATTTCAGCCATTAACATTATTTTTCATAAATTTCATGGCAATTTATTAAAAATACATGATTTGGCAATTATGGCAATTTCATGATAAAGTCAATAAAAAGACTAAACATGCATCCTAAATATTCGAATTCAACATGCATGAATATGACATCATAAAAGTGATAAAGGGGGTCCTCAAAATTACCGTTCTGAGTCCTTGACTCGTTTGGACGAAGTGGATGTGGAATCCAGCTTCGAGTCTGTGCAGGACTGTGTTCTTGGAGAATCAAAGCGTGTTTAGTATTTTTAGGACCAGAATTAGGCGCGATTTGGTGTGTGTGTGTGTGTATGTGAAATTTTGGCCAGGCTAGGGTTTTTAAGGGGGAATTCGATTTTTAGCTCTAAGGTTTTTTGTTTCTGGTCCGACCTTTAACTCAGCTCTCTTAAGGTTGTATTTATAGGGGTGATTAGGGTTTAGGGTTAGCTAGAGTATTCTAGGGTTTAAATTGTTTAAGTGATAAGTCATGAAGTATTATGATTATTTAAAAACACTTATTAATTAATTAAATAAATTTGGATTTAAACTGGATGGCTAAGCAAAAAGGTGCTCAAATCAGTTTATGTGCCTAAAAGTGTTAAAAAGAAGGCTTCTAAGACCATATGGGTTTGGGTATGGTAAATTTTAGCCTGTAAAACTTACATATTGGCCTATAAAGTTCTAAGATATTGCAACTAGTCTAATATCTAAACTTAGACTATAATCGCTTTGGATTTTTATAGGCTATTTGCGGCTAATTATATTTTAATCCTCTAAGATTGCAGATATGCACAGATTACGCCTGCTTAGATCCCAACAAGCAAATCGATAGCTCGTCACCCGGAAAGATATCTTTGGAAATCAAGCTAGATTACTTCTCAATGGATCAAACCAGACTTCATCCTCAGCAGAGCAGGATGAGAAACTATCTCCGGTAAAATCAGAACAGACTCCGGGCTATAGGCCAGACAATCATTCCTAGTAGACGGGATTAATTTCAAGCAGTCAATGGTAGAAAGCCGCTAAGACATCCAATATTTAGGGAACGCAACATAGAGAATAACATAACAGCAGTCCAACCCTACATTTAAGACTCTGGACATAGGAGAATTTATCATGAAGAAAACGTCACAAATTTTGTCTGCAATAGTTCAAATAAACTTAAGACATTTTCGATAAATGTGGAATAATTACAGAATCCAGGGATCCATGCAATAGGATGACCCTTGGGACGGCCAAGGGGGTGATGTCCCCTCTACAAACCTAGGAGTCATCAAACAGGATAATTATCAAGCATCCATGCAATAGGATGACCCTTGGGACGGCCAAGGGGATGTTATCTCTTCTACAAACCTACAAAGTACCAGATATGATAACTACCAAGGGTCTAAGCCATTAAATCACTCTCAAGACGGCTGAGAGTTTATAGTTCCATTCCACGGCACGGGCAGTCCAAACCTGGCGAATGACCTTCAAGACAGTTGAAAAGTATTACTCTCAAATAGATGTAGAGTAAACCAGAACCAGAGGGCTGTCATGACCCAAAATCGAAGGCCGAGACCGGCGCTAGGGAATGATAGTGGTAGCTCCAAATCCCGTAGCAAGCCTAAAACTACTATATTTTTTTTGCAAATACAATAAATAAAACGTTTTCAGAAAAACTTCTTCAAATAATATACTTATATATATATATATAAAATTATCTAATTCATTTTCTGAAAACTGATGCGAAACGATTCTTAGAAACCAAGGTCTTACAAAGCGATATCTCATATCCAGAACTGCCCTGTTTCTAATCATAATCATGACCAATCTCATTCATGAAAATTGGTAAAGAACCCAAATGGATAAAACACCTTTTATAGACAAATACCATTCATAACCATATTAGAATTTGCAATACAAAATACCGTTTGAAATCAAATCATTAGTCTTATACTGACACCTACTATCTACTACAGCTCTATATGAATTCGTACTTAGTGCAAGCCAATCGACTTCTGGCACCAAGGGAATGGTCTGTCTGATCCGACTCCAGTCACCTGAAAGACATCAAAAGTGAGGGGTTAGTATTTGGAAAAATACTGAGTGAGCTTGCAAATTACTAACGGTATTATAAAAACATAACATCGCACGCTCAAATCGTAAATGAAATCAATATATGATATAAGAAAATAATATAACATTCTCAAGCGATAAATCCAATCGAAACCTTGATCCTAAGCTCCTAACTCATCTGACTCATCGTATTCATATCGAATCATTTTATATAGATTCGATTCAATCCAACTGGTCCGGTCCCGAGATAATTCAACCGAGTTCAACCGCGACCAATCACTTAATCGCAAGTTATGGGTCCCGAGATAATTCGACCGAGTTCAACCCACTAGATACGACTCCCGGGATAGTTCCACCGAGTTCAACCTCGTATCTTTCATTCATATTCGTATCATGCGCATTCATAAAAATCTAGACACACTAGACTGACTCAAGTACTGGTGATCACACATTGACACCCAATAGGTAGTTAGTTTCTTCGGATCGCACACTAGATACTTATATTCAAACAATCGATAAAATTATGTATCGTACATTCAAATCATATAAATGCGATTTATTGGATAATAACAATCACAATATATGAAATTAGCTTTTATAATAATACGAAAAAGTAAAATGCAACTCACAGTGACCGTTGTCACACATGCAGTATCATAATCCATGTCTCTCGAGTGTCATGCGCTATTCAATCCCTTAGCTATATCAGCACCTTGGCCTGGTAGCTCGTTGATACATCAATCACCTATTCAAGTCACTTGTACGTTTAATTTATAAATGTAAACTCAACGCTGAAACCCTAAGTTACAAACTTAGGTTAACACGATCTTATTCTAAATACGTCTCTTAACTTTGACCGTGTTCTTATACTTAGTCGAAATACTTGTTATATTTCATTTATCGATTTTCAACTATAGGTTTTACACATAGCAAAACCTTAGTCGTATACGTCATGTTCTATATCCAAATTTCATGTTTTCGGAGTCCGTAATCAATTTTTAATGTCCGACATACTTGAAGTCGGAAAAATGGGTTGTAACAGGGCAAGAATGTCCAAACATGTGTGTTCATTGGCTGTGCGAGCGCACAAGAGACCATGTGCGTTCGCACAGCCTTATGTGTGTTCGCACACACTGGTGTGTGTTTGCACACTTCTGTGCGCTCGCACACCCTGGTGTGCGTTCGCACACCGTGCTGTGCATTCGCACACCACGGCCGTGCTTTTGCACAAACCCGAAATCCGTTTTTGGGCCGCTCCGACGTGCTCCGACACTCCAAAACGACCAAAACATCATTTCTAACAATCCCTAATTCAAATATCACCAAAAACGTCAAAAACGACGTAGTTACGGTTGATTCGGTTTGCTCGCAACATAACAGCCTGCAAATCTTCAATTACAACACTCATATCAACAAAATTACCTCGATTTAAAGTTGGAGAGGATAGAGGGTTGAAATTTTGATCAAACGGCGCGAGAATCGCTCGATTCCGTCGAGAAACGAAGAAACCGCGACGATTGCAAGTTTCAGCGATTAATTCCCTTCACTGATACGTTTTTAGGTCTCTGGATGCTTCCTTAAGCATTCCATTTCATATGAGTTGGTTTATATAATATGGCTAATTGACAATCCTTCATTTCTTTAACTTAAGCCATTTCTCTTTTAAACTTATTTTTTACCAAACGGTTAATTATTCACTTAAACTCGAATACGTACATATTATTTATATCCAAATAAATAATACGACTTTCAAATTTAATATTTCTCCACAATATTCTTTTATTAATTTATCTCGATTACTATTATTATATTATTAATTATTTCCAATAATTAATAATACGGGACTTTATACTTTATTTTTGTCTTTTCCATAAAACTTCTTTTATTCACTGTCAATTTCTAAAATTTCCATATTGGAATTCCATAATCGATCCTTTCGGGTCTTGGTTATTTTAATAATTTCTCCCTTATCGTCACTCCGGTGATTCAAAACTCTACACGTGGTCGTAATTTGAACTTACGGGGTATTACAGGGGCATGGAATGAGAATCATTCACCTCAACCAGTAATGATCAGGCTAGGGCATTACCAAACCACCAGCAAGCGAGTACCTCTAATGGTGGGCAGTATCCTTGTTGCTTGTCTAATGGCGAGTCTCATTCTTTGACAATAATTGACATACTTTGTTAATTCCTATCAAAGAGGGGCAAACTAGAGACACCTATTTTCCGGACAAGTAAAAAGTGACAAGGGACTGAAGCGTCCGATGATGACTTCTAGAAAAACTCGTCCCTATGACGAGCTAACAATCCACATGTTTGAATGCAAGCAAGCTAGATCAGTGCACTGTGACAAACTTGAGGGATTGGAGCGTAATTATCCGCAAATAACCTATAAAAGTCCAAAGGGATTTTAATAAAAGTTTAAGAAATTGGACTGATTGAAATACCTAAGAAGTTTATGGACCAATTTGTAGATTTGGTGGATGAAATTGACCATACTCAAACCTTAATGGCTCTAGAAGTCAATTTTTGATACTTTCAAGGACCAAAATAGTCTTTTGCTTCCTTTTTCATAGCATATACTAATAATCCTGAATTTAATTGATTAAACAGTTAAGATGGACATCTAACCTAATCTAAATACCTAATAGAACAGTTCTAACCTAACTTAAACTCTAGGAAACCCTAACCCTATTTCTATTTAAACACCTTTATGAAAACCTAATCGGTGGTGGAACCAAGAGGCACCAGCACATACAATTAAAAAATACAAACCCTAATTTATTTTGACATGGTTGAACTACACCAACTTCAAAACACCAAACCCCATTTCAATCAATCAAATCGAGCTTCTATGCTCCACTCAATCCAACACACGCTGCTGCACTTTGATCTAGAGCTGGATTCAACATCTAAATTACCAAAAAACGAGACAAAGACTTAAAACGGTACTTTTGAGGACCCCATTCCAGTCCTATCACATATTTAATATTTTTATATGCATGTTATTTAATTTCGAATTGATAGGATGCATGATTAGTGATATCTCACATATTTGCCATAAACTACAATAATTGTTATAACTGCCATGATTGCCATGATTTTTGTTTTAGAAACATGTTTTAGGGTGTTTTTAGTCGTTTTACACATGTATTCTTTAATTATGCGTATTTGACTGTTTTCACATGTTTTTTATGCGAATCCCATACCTTACCGAAGTTGCCCCGAACCAAGAATGAGCGGCGCTGCCACCACAAAGATGTGTCGGCGCCGCCAGTTTATCTGGCGCCGGTGCTTGATCATCTAGCGTCAACGTTCGTCGCTCCAGAGTGCCCTTAGATCTTTCGACCCGATTCAAGCTTTCCCATTTGTTTACTTTGCAGCACTTTATCCTATGGACTATGTATGTTGATATGAGATTATTATAGATATGTCTTTAAATCAATCTAATCAATAAAGCCAAGTACAAGAGTTTTGGCAGTGTCCACAAATCTACTCTTTTGGTCCGATGTATGACGATTTAATCCATAAGCGTGTGATATTGTCTAGTTGGTATAAAAGACATTTCCTAGCTGAATTAGGTGACGACTCCATTCATTTCAAAAACTAATCCGATCCGAAGTCAGCCATAAGGCTAGGTGAGCGCCCACAAACTCGCTCCACTCACAATGAATTATAAAATCAATTTCCTTTATACACGTCCTTTAACTTTTGTGAATAAAAAAGAATTAAATTTATTTTATATAATTATTTATTAGAAATTCAAAATTAGCTGACTATATATTAATATGGTTTCTTTAGTAGCTATGCTGAGTTAATAAGAATCATATGTTAATTTTATTACTCTAATGCATCTTCATCATATTTCTGACTTATTTTTAGTTGTTTATTACTTTTTCTAATTTTTTTAGTATTTGCTTGATTAAGATATTTGATATGTTATTGCACACCCGTGCTGATTCAGCAGATTCTGATATTATCGACCGATTTGTGCGTATAAAATATGATTTTTCTTATTATTCAAGAGTATGTTGTATTTCAATAAACTTAATAATTACAAATTTATACGGGTTGAACTGTATTTTTATATTTAAAATCTCGTGGTCCAATAATGTCCTATGCATGCATCCGTAAGCGAGTGCTACATCCTTTATTGAGGTAAAAAATAGTGTCTTTTTAAGTTAAAATCTATTTACGTTAGTTGTTAGCATTAAATGTCAAACATCGAAATTACCAATCACCTTGAGACTCGATAGCCAAACGTAAAAAAATGCACTGGAATGTTTTAACCACTCGCCACTCGGGTTTCGGCTCGGTGGGCGTAAAAAGATAGTTTTAGTAATAGTTATTGGGAGTCTTAAGTGACTAGGTCTGATAAAGGGGGGCCAAGTAAGAGGATGGTTTGTTTAGTGGTTGAACAAGGAATTGGCGTCGAAGGAAACTAAATCCCCTTCATCCGCTTACGCTCTCTAATCGCTAGTCTTGGATCACAGTAGCATGACTCTGATGACTCCTCCGCCGTTAGATGTAATGAAATTTCAGTATTAGGGTTTGTGGATTAGCAGATCCGATTTCGTATTTGTTGACGCGACTGTTGTTGATTACAGCAGCAGCAGGAGGACGATGAGATGTTAGTCCCGCACAGCGACTTCGTGGAAGCTCCTCAGCCTATGGAAGGTACACTCATTTCTAATTACTTTGGTTTTGTTAACTTCAAGTGATTTGTGTTGTTGTTTTCAGTTGCAGCAGCTGATGATCCTCCGTCGGCGAGGTTCACTTGGACCATCGACAACTTCTCAAGGCTTAATACCAAGAAGCTTTACTCTGATGTTTTTGCTGTTGGGGGCTACAAATGGTAGTTGCTTTCGTATTTACTTGCTATTCGTACTCGATTACTTGACTTTGCGTTTTGCATTTGCGTTTGCAGGCGGATTCTTATTTTTCCCAAGGGCAACAATGTCGACCATTTGTCCATGTATCTCGACGTTGCGGATTCTACAACTTTGCCATACGGCTGGAGTAGATATGCTCAATTTAGTTTGTGTATTGCCAATCAATTACATCAAAAGTACTCCATCCGCAAAGGTAATTCTATATTCTGTTTACCTTGTGCTTACGACTTGCTTGCTTGGAGGTGAGTTGATTAACAAACTATCACTTTCTAACTACTAAATTCTTTTTTTACAAAGTTCGTTTGACTACTGAAATAACTTTCCTAGCTCTTAACCTTGGTAAGCTGTACTTTCCCGGTTAAATTGATTATAAAGAATTCATTCTGTTTTAATTATCATACTTTGTAATTTAAGAAAATCAGTTTTGCTTTGTTATTTTATATGCCTTACCTGAATTCGGGGTCCCTATATTCCGGAACTGCTTTAAATTTTCCAAGTGTTTTGGATTGTGAAATGACATGTTCATTTTTGATGATCATGCTCTTATTCTGTGCATTGAAACATGGATTTCAATCAGTACCATCTAAGTCAACCCAGTTTGTATTACAGCTATAACTTTCTTCTTCAGCAACAAATCATTAAACACCACTAGTGTTGTTGAAGATTACTTGTATTTAAGTAATAATATCTTCATTAACTTTTTCCATAAATAAGTTTTGAGCTTCAAACGTAGGTTCAAACAAGTGGTGCATAAATGTAGCTCATGGAGTTTGTTCAAGCTAACATTTGCTGTCATTTATGTTGTGCTCTTTATATTAAAGACGGTATCAATAATTTCAGGGGACTGATGAAACAATTTTTTTCTTTTTATTAAAAGAGAATTATTTAGCTGGACTGTCTATGTTATTCACTGAGTTCAAAATCTGAAACAACAATGCTGGCTGTACTTGTGCTACTTAGCTCATTTACATTTTCATGTAGTTCATTTAAATATGAGATGGTTCTTTTAGTTGCATATTAGTACTTAACGTTGCTTTATTTTGGTCTGCTTAAAGGTTTACCCTATCTGTACTTCTATATGCAACTTAAAAATATCAAATCATCGGTACCAATGATTTATGTATTATTTCTTGCTGCAGACACACAACATCAATTCAATGCACGTGAGAGTGATTGGGGATTCACTTCATTCATGCCACTTGGGGAATTGTATGACCCTGGTAGAGGCTATCTTGTTAATGACTCATGCATAGTGGAGGCTGATGTTGCTGTCCGCAAGGTCGTTGATTACTGGTCTCATGATTCTAAAAAGGAGACTGGTTATGTTGGGCTTAAGAACCAAGGAGCTACTTGCTATATGAACTCTCTCCTTCAAACCCTGTACCATATTCCCTATTTTAGAAAGGTTAGATCTTTGACCTCTTGCAACTTGAACTTCTTAAAATCATTTGCGGGCCCATGTATGGAAATGTTACTTGCAGGCTGTGTATCATATGCCAACAACTGAAAATGATATGCCATCAGGGAGCATTCCTCTAGCTTTGCAAAGTTTGTTCTATAAGCTTCAGTATAGTGACACTAGTGTAGCAACAAAAGAGTTGACAAAATCATTTGGCTGGGACACATATGATTCTTTTATGCAGCATGATGTGCAAGAACTTAATAGGGTTCTTTGTGAAAAGCTTGAAGATAAAATGAAGGTATAGACGTTTTTGAATATCGGCCTTTTATTTTTTAAGTTTACCAAATATAATAAATTTCTAATACTGGCTCAGGGGACAGTTGTGGAGGGCACAATACAACAATTATTTGAAGGCCACCATATGAATTATATTGAGTGCATCAATGTAGACTATAAATCGACGAGAAAGGAATCATTTTATGGTACACATGACTGCACTGAGTAACTAGATTATCAAGATTCATCTTGTGGGCCTCACAGGATTTTGTATGTAATTGTAGATCTTCAACTTGATGTCAAAGGCTGTCGGGATGTTTATGCTTCTTTTGACAAATATGTAGAGGTGGAGCGCCTTGAGGGTGACAATAAATATCAAGCGGAACAACATGGACTCCAGGTGAGATGCTTTATGGACATAGCTTTTATTTATTTAAAGCTGTTTTTTTGGGACTACTCAAATGTTAAGATTTTTTCTTGAAAATTTTATTCATTTGTATTTGGGTTTCTTGACTCACTATAAAGAATTCATTCAAGTTTTTTTATGCATCAATCAAATTATGAATTGATAACAAATGTGATGTGATCTGTTTATACTTCTCTTATTACCTGCTTATGGTTCTTATTCTATTTTGATATTTTTTGAGGAGGATTCCTTGTATTGCATTCTTACAAATGTCATCTAATACGCTTTTTATGTATTGAATCTTCCAGGATGCTAGAAAGGGTGTCCTGTTTATTGACTTCCCACCTGTTCTTCAACTTCAGCTGAAACGGTTTGAGTATGATTTCATGCGGGATACTATGGTAAAGGTTAGTTGTTGATTGCACATTGCTTATTTCATGTATGTGGGTGTGTGTCTCTGTGTGTTTCTCTCCTTTGGAAAGCAAATTGCTGTCCTCTTCTCCATCTCAGTCAACAGTATTTAAACTTGAAAGCTCTAGGTTGAGGTCTCGACATCGTTAATCCTAAAATATCATCTTAACAAAATCGATTTTATAACTAAGTTGAAAAAAAATCAGAACAATATACTTGATTTGTTCCTTACCCAGTGACAAGGATACACAAACTCTCCATGAAGTAGTTCCAAAGGGCTTTCTCCATTTGCAAAGTTTCTGTGGTGTTTTTGATTTCATTGTTTTTATAAGGTTGCTTTGGGCTCAGTGTAATGTTTTATGCATTGAAGAATTTACATTTTTGTTTGTGGTTTTGCAACATATAGTTTTGAAAAAATACATTACAATTTTCTCTTCTGCAATTTCAGTTACTCTTCTACTTCTAACTGCCATTTTCCTTCGGGTAATTTGGCAAAAAACGCTCACTTAATAGCATCTACTTTTAGTTACTTCACGATTGCAATTACACCAAAAGATGCATTTGTAATTAATTACTATTATTTAAATATTTAGCAGCAGCCATAGTTAGGTAATGGTGATAGGTCATGGTGATAGGGTGAAAGAGGTGAGCAAGTCGGGTTGTGATATAGGAAGTGGTTGATGGCAATAGAAACAAAACCGCACGGTAGTCCCTTGGTGGTATTAGTATGATTGTGATAATAGAGCCCATTGTTTCTAGCAAGCGGAGTACTGGTGATGGTAGTGCAGTGTCATGGTGGGTAACTGGGATCATGAGTGCTGATAGTACTACAAGTGGTGTTTGTAATGGTGGTAGTGTGCTCCTAGTACTGGAAGTAATAGCGGCACTGTGTGATGGTGGTAGCAAGGTGGTGCAGAGGTTGTTAATGGCTGTGTAAACTTTTAGTGGTGGTGATAGCGGCTTATATTGCAACAATAGTAATTACAGTATTATTACGTGTTTTTTTTAACCATACCAACAATAGTAACCCTCTTTCCTTTTAAATTACAGTATTATTACGTGTTTTTTTTTACTTTAAAGTGTCTAAGTACCCGTGTCCTATTTCGGATCCATATCCCCGTATTTTAAATTTATAATAGTAATGAGTTGGACGTACTGATATGTGTCCGACTTGACACCTGTATCTCCGGGTCCGGGTAACTTAGTTTAAGGATATTGTGTTCTAATTATTTTAATACTAAAAAAACTAAAAAGTCTGTATTCTCATATTAAAAGAATAGTTGTTAATATATTATTTTATTATTATTATTATTACTTTTTACTACTATAGCAATGTTTTCCAGTGTATCAATTCCTTTATTCTAAACAACTTTTGTGTTCCTGCGTCATATCGTGTTGTATCACGTATCCGTTCTGATTCCGTGCTACTTAGTGGCAACTGGCAAGCTATTCTAGGGACATCTTATGCCTTCTTTTCTAATGGCTATTGAGTCAAAAGGCATTACTTGTAAGCATACGCAGAACCCCTTAGAAGTGAAAAGTTGTAGAGGTTTCTTTTGCTATCACTATATTCAAGAGAGATCTGCTGTTTTTGCTCTGATAGGATGCAGAAACTCTGCCTTCAACTGTTCAACTGTTTCTCTCTTTATGCTATTGAGATATAATGTCTTCCAGATGTGGTAAGGTTGCATCCAGTCTAATATAAAATAATCTACTCCCTCCGTCCCAATAAAGTTGTCCACTTTGAGAAATTTTTTTGTCCCAAAACTCTTGTCCACTTTCAAAAAGTAACTAACTTTTGCACTCAAATTTTCTATATTACCCCTAGTTAAATTCCCCTAATAAGTAAATTGAAAGTAAATTGCAAGTGGACTCTTTATTAAATAAGGGTATGACAAGAAAAGTAAGGAACATTTTATAAAATCCATAAACAATAATTGCTTTTCTTAAACTGTTACCGTGTGATAAAGGCAAAGTAGACAACTCTATTGGGACGGAGGGAGTAATATTTTTGGATGCTGAGATGGCAGGACCATTAGCTACACCTGCGCAATTAAGGGTTAGGGTACAAGCTCCTAAAGTGTTACAAATTATTTAGTTTGAAATGTATAGATATGTTGTATTATTCTTCTCAAAGGAAGTACTGCCTTCTTGTGGACTCATTGGCCATTTTATAATTTATTGGATTGTTTAACTTGCAACTTGTTATTCATAGGTGCTTTTTGCCATCTTAATTATGTATTTTCAATGGGTTTCTTTAATCTGGCTTTGTATTCTTAGCTGTACTACTTTATGTTTTTCAATACCTGCAGATAAATGACCGCTATGAATTCCCTTTGCAACTTGATCTTGATAAAGAAGATGGTAAATACTTATCTCCTGAGGCAGACAGAAGTGTCCGAAACCTGTATACTCTCCACAGGTACAATTTGTGTTTCAAAAGAATCTGAAAACAAATTTGGACATCCTATGAATAGAGACTAACTGACTAGTATGTTCCTTGTGTTAACCTTTGGGAATAGGGAATCATTAATTAAGGTGCATTAACTCTTGAAAGGAATAAATTGCGATGAGGGAGAAATTACTTTAAGGATTATGCTCTTAGGACATCTGAAACTGCGATGAGAGCTTAAAAGAGTCACAATGCTATCTGTATGATGACATTTGGACAAGTTTGAACACTCCTTTTTTCAATTAATTGTTGTTTTTTCCACTAAAGGAGCCAAAATCAGGCTCCGCGATTTGGATGGCATGTCTTGATTTTTACAACTCAAATCTTCCAGTATAGCAGTCATCCAATGCTGCTACTCACTCAATATGTTCAGTTATGCATATTCCGTTTCTTCTTTGTTTCGTTCTCTTAATAATTCCCAAATAAAATTATACAAATTCCAAATGCAGCATAAATATTTGGGTGATGTTTTATCCTTCTGTTGTTCCCTGTAACCCTTCTATGGCGATCAATTCTATTGTTCTTCTTTTGCTGTTTGTATTAGTAATTTTTATCATGTGATGTTTTCCCTTTTACCTGATGGCTTAAATTTTCCGTACATTTCATGTGAATTGTATTAATTTCTTTCCATTGTGCAATGGGGTTCTCTTCTCTGGTTAGACTTGTAATCTGCAACAGAAATTGATTCTTAATTGAAGTAGTTAGTTTTTCTTATGTTGGTTGAATAGCAGTATTTTTCCCTATATGCAGAATAGGATGATGATTATCTGTTCTTGTCTTGTTTTCAGTGTTTTAGTTCATAGTGGCGGTGTGCATGGTGGGCACTACTATGCTTATATTCGGCCAACCCTCTTGGATCAATGGTATGCAATATTTTTCACATGTCCTAATTGGTTTGACCTTTGCGTCTCTCTTTCTTTTATATTAGTATGTTTTGAAGCAAATATGCTAGCTAGAGTACTTAAGCTGTAATATCAAATTATTTTTCTAATTCTGTTGTTAACGAGGGTGTTTGTAAGCTATCTCAGTTTTTTTCCATACACCATATTTGCTCTGTTTAAACTCTCTCAATGCCACATCATGAGCTTGTTTGTGTTGATAGCAAATATTAGCATGTTTCAATCTAGATTTTGAATGAATTCAAGTAGGACTTCTTGTAACTGGTGCAGATGGACTTCAAAACTTCGGACACTTCCTTATCCTACTGCCAAGTAGCTTTTGCTTTCTCCTTTAAGATACATTAAAATTCTAATGCACGATAGACTTGGTTGCCTGCCTTTTATTTCTATTTTGTTCTGGGATTTGTCTGCATGTTTTGATTTGTGGCATATAGGTATAAATTTGATGATGAGCGGGTAACTAAAGAAGATATGAAAAGGGCACTAGAGGAGCAGTATGGCGGTGAGGAAGAGGTAGCCTTCTGGCTTTAGTTGGGTTTTATTCACTTTGCACTGACATAAACTGAGGTTTTTGTATTCCTTGCTTTTCTTTCTGTAACAGTTACCGCAAGCAAATCCTGGCTTCAACAACTCACCCTTCAAGTTTACAAAATATTCAAATGCTTATATGCTTGTATATATACGTGAAAGTGACAAGGAAAAGATAATTTGTAATGTGGACGAGAAGGACATTGCAGAACACCTGAGGGTGAGATGATGATAGTACTTACATTCATATATTTGATTTTTTTGGTTATGTGAACATGTCTTTACTGTGCATGTTAACTATCTTCCAGATAAGGCTGAAGAAAGAACAAGAAGAGAAGGAACAGAAGAGAAAAGAAAAAGCAGAGGCTCACTTGTATACTATTATAAAGGTAAATATTTTGCAGATCCTATATTCTCCGTTTTGGCGACAACTCCCTTTCAAATGCAGAGTTACACATGCATTTGCGCACTCTAGTGTACTGCTGTTTAATTGTTGACAAATTGCTGATCTCTCATGGAACACAGTCAGTGATTTAGTGGAGGGAGAGAGTTACATATACATTTGCACACACTAGTGCAATGCTGTTTTATTGTAGACAAAATAAAATGCTGATCTGTCTCATGCAACATCAATCAGTGATTTTGTTATTCTGCGCCTTCAGGTTGCTCGTAGTGAGGATCTACTTGCACAGATTGGGAAGAACATTTATTTTGATCTAGTGGATCATGACAAAGTTCGTAGTTTCCGTATCCAGAAACAGACGTCCTTTAATCAATTCAAGGTAACTTTTATTTTTCTCTTCTTTTTGTCATACAATTGGAGATGCCTGCCCATTTTTTGGGATCAAAAGGCTTCGGGTCATTAAAAATTGTAACAACATTTCTAGCTAACTCACAAATTCGAAGTGTTTATATTCAACTATTGAATAAGTAATAGCATTTTCTTTTACTAGACGAGCAACTAGGCAAATAGGTAACTTGCAAAGACACGTGATAGGCTTGAGATTTCAATAGATAAAAGGACTGATCAAACCTATGCAGTTTTACTTCTTTATCATACATGCCACAAATGTTGTATAGTACTTACTGATTTATGTATATCAATTCAAACAGAGTCGACGTTTTATGCATATTTATTGTCATGCGGTATTGTCAGGCATAATATTTGGTTATGCAGCCTCAATCTCGGGGGAGGTCTTTCAATGAAATTTGCACAAGACCTCTTCTTTTGATCATATAGCAATAAGCATGTTATCTTGCTACAAGAATATTAATGAATGCAGTGTTTATGTTTGCTCTAAGGCTTTAACAAACATAATATATTTTAATTAGCCACTTTCCTTGTAGGGTATTTAAATTAAGAATATGTCTAAAAATACCAATACTTTGCAGGCGAGGTCAATCCTAACCAATACTTTCAAAATCACCCAATTAGCCCTATTTTGTATTTATTATGTTACTTATAGCCATTTTAAAAATAATTGAAAATTTTTCCATGTCACACATGTGAATCCTAACTCAACATATTTTAATAACAAATGTCGACATGTTACCTAATAATTGAACTAAACCATTTGTGACCATTATTCAAAACATAAAACTGGCCAACCATGATGGTTTAGTTGGATTTTTACGTGACGTGTCAACATTTGTGATTAAAATATTGATTGAGCTTGACATGTGGTAAAATTTAAAATTATTTTTAGAAATGGCCATAATTGACACAACAAATACGAAGTTGGGCAATTTTAAAAGTATTGGTTAGAATTGACCTCACTCGTAAAGTATCGGTACTTTTAAGATATTAAGCCTTAAATTAATTACTTAACCAATTGAGGATCATAGAATGTCAGATCTGTTACTTATGATCCTCCTACTCCTTGACTTGTATTATTGGAAGAAAATGTTCTTTTATCTATTCTTTAATTTATAGCTTGATGCTCTCAAAAAATAAATCAAAATTTATAGCTTGATGAGTATGAATGTATATTAGATATCAATATAAATATTGAGAAAAGCTAAGGAACACACCTTCTGAATTAGCATTTATTCAGCTGTTTGTTTTATTTTTCTTTTTTGAAATTGAACACGTATCTATACCTACGTCCGCTTCCATACCATTTTTAGCTTATTCTAAAACAGTGATGCCAGGTATTTCATGGCATGATATTATAATTTGGAAAAACACATATTTGACCCCCCTTTACTTTTATGGAATTTTGATTTTCGACACATACATTTATTTCTTTAAATTAGAACCTTATACTTCTAATGTGGTAGAAAGTATGTTCCATAATGGAAAATTAGCGCGTGTATTACAAGCGATGTTAATGCATATTTTTTTTTACTTCTTTTGTACTTTAATAATATTAAAAGAATAGCCTCTACTTTTGTTTTTATCAAAATTAAGTCTCCTGATGTTATTCATGTAATTTTTTCATTAAAACAAATATATATGACTTATTCAATGGTCACATCTATTAATATAAAAACAATTATAAATAAAACATTATATATAGTATAGATATAGATATAGATTAAAGAAATGGACTCAAATTAAAAGAGGGTAATGGTGTCAAAATAACAAATGCTTCTCTATCCATATCAATTCTGAAAATAGTTTTGCTCTAAAATTATTAACATTTATAATTTTAAAATTTTATAATTAAAGCTGGAATATGTCTTTTTGAGATAAGGATGAAACTGATAAAAACTTAAATTTAGTAAGTATTAGTTATAATCAAAAGAAATTTTTAAAAAATATAGCTGCAATTATTAAAAGTTCAAAAATTTCAATCCTTAATTTAAAATTTTTATTTTTTTTGAATTTTTTCCAATTTAAATAGGAGATTTTATATATTTTGACATTAGAATCTAATTGATTGCAACTAAAACTAAAGGATTTAAATGCATTTATAGATCGATTAACTAGGACTAAATCAGATATTTTATATTCAAAATTGACACTATCAGTACTTTATAGAAGGATTAATTCATAACAAAATAAAAGTACAAGTTCCCAATTTAGAGCAATAAATGTACAGGGTTTAAAATGGAAAAATATGTAGGCTAAGTATGCGTTGTCTTGTAATTAAGTTTAACTATGGTGCCTTGCTGACAAATTTTTTTCCCTTGTTAAGATATGAGTTTGTTACTAAGGCAGGCATTGCAAGTACAATTTCCTTTTATTGTGCTCTTTGTAGGCTCATGAAGTATGCAAATATCAAAATTTGGGTTTTAGATTATGAGCCAAATTAGGAATTTTTGACGTTGAGGATGAGCCTTTGCACACACCCTTTTGTGACTGAAAATCACATCACATCTCAGCTTTTCTTTGGTTTATGTTAGGAGGTCTTATACATAATTTTACTTATGGACTATAAAACTATAGTTTTCACAATATTAATAGAAGATGATTTGTTTAAAAGCATGTGGTAAATAAAATGATATAAAACAGAAGTACCTTAGTACCCAAATAAAAAAGCATTAAATTGCATTATATTTTCCTTGTCACATTATATTAAAATCGCATTCGTACATGTATATTTGCATACATCTTGATCTTTGTTAGATATTCTGATTGTCAAGTTTTTTGCAGGAAGAGGTTGCCAAAGAGTTTGGTATATCAGTTCATTGTCAACGTTTTTGGTTGTGGGCAAAACGCCAAAACCACACATATCGGCCGAATCGACCGCTAACTCTTCAGGAGGAAGCACAATCTGTTAGTACAAATTTGCATTTTCTTTTTTCTTTTATCATGCGATTTTGTGAAGGTATGGCATAGTATCATACTATGCTAGTTTAAATATCTGTGTTTGACATGGATGCTAGAGGGTAAACTGAAAGTTAAACTCACTATGGATTATCACTTGATTGACATGTATTCATTTAGGAAACAATTGATGCAAAATGTAAAAGTTTAAAGGCTCATTTCACCAGATAAAAGCATATGGACTTAATTTGGCAAGACTTTAAAGTGAAGGGCTGAGTAGTGGTTTTACCTCTTGATTTGGCTTTATAATGTGGCCGTTAGTTGTTGGAATGCACTTTTCACATCCGTCAGAAAAGACATAATTAGCATGAAAAAATGCGACGGACCAATATCTCCAAATAGAAGTATTGGTCTTCAATTGATAGGAGACTTGTATAGTGGGACTTCAGAATGCACTTTTACCAAATATCAACCATCTTACCTTAAAATGAAATGAAAGATTTGATAGCATTTTTAGTCCTTAATTGCGTATAATTTAGAAGATTAATCTGTCTCCTATCTTATATTGAATTCCCTGGAGTGTTAAAATTTGCAACATCCACTTGTCCATATATAGACATGCGAACAAAAATAGTTTTGATGGATTGTTTCTTCATATGGATAAAGTCTTAAGTTCTTGTTGTGACATAGTCCACGTTTGAGGAAGGGCGTAGATCATGAGTCATGACTCCTTGAAGCATTCTAATAAAGGGTAGCTTAATTAAGCAATTGTATATGTCAAATTATGAATGAGTTAATCACGAAGTTTCTAGATTTAAGAGTTTCTAGAAATTTTTAGATTTAGAAGTGATAGTTTATGTGGTCTTATTATATTCAAGCATTCTAGAATATTCATGTTCTGGAATGTTCACTCTTTAATGTTCTAGCATATCAATCACTTAGCTAGTGTTCTTGTATATATGTAGATATTGACATTCCATTGTAAAGATACAACTTAACAATAGAAAGTCTTTTTCTTTTGTTTATTGTACACTGGTCCTTTAATTTTATTAAACATGTTATCAGAGCTCTAGGGCTTTATTTTCTTCTTTATAAGACCTTTATTGTTGTTATTCATTCCTGTTTATATTGTGTAGCCTTAATTGTTGTGAATTTCTTTATCATTATGTCAATTGAAGACTCCAATTATGTCCAGAAAATTGGAGAGTTGCATAATGTTTGTTCAACCTATAAACTCAATTGGAAATACTATCTCAAAGGTCTTAATTTATTTGCACATATCTTAAGGGTAAAAGAAAACTTTCTCACCTTCTTGGAACACGACCAACAAAGAATGATCCAACATTTGAAGTATGGAATGAGGATTCCATAATGTCATCACTATTGGATTTCATGTATCCCATGCTTAGTGACGCTTGCGTGTTTTTAACTACGTCAAAGGGAATTTGGGATTTCATCCACCGCACGTATTAAAAGGTTCAAGATGTTGCCCAAGTCTATGATCTAAAGGTCAAAACTATAGCCTCTAAGCGAGGAGATAAGTCTGTCACAGAATATGCCAACCAGCTACAAAATTTGTGGCAAGAACTCGATCATGATAGAGTTCTCCAGATTTGAAATGCCCCGATGATGCTACCACCTTGAAGAACTTCTTTGAAAGAGACCGCATTTACTATTTCTTGGCTGGATTGAACCTTGAATTTGATCTAGTTAGAATTCAAATTTTTGGAGTGAAAGATACACCATCTCTAGAAGAGACAAGTTCATTGATTCGTGCAGAAGAAAGCCGTAGGAGTGTTATGCTTGAACCATAAGCCGTGAATGAGTCGGCCGTAGTAGTAAAATCAAATTTTCAAGGGAACAAGAAGATTGATCAACCCAGACAAAGAAAAAGATGATAAGGATAATCTCTGGAGCAACTACTGCTAGGCCTTCCTATACCATTAGAAAAGGTACTAAAGAATGCACCAAATAACCACTTTATCCACTATCTCACTATTTGTCTCTTAAACACCTATCACCAACTCATAAAAAGTTCATCATGAGTCTAAACACCACAATTATCCTAAACACTAGTTTTGAGGCATAATTAAAAGGATAGTGGAGGGATGCTATGAAAGAGGAGATGAGTGCATTAGAGAAGAATAAAACATGGGAGATTGTTGATAAATCTAAAGGGAAAAATATTGTTGACTGCAAGTGGACTTTCACACTCAAATGCAAGACTAATGAATCCCTTGAAAGATATAAAGCACGATTGGTGGAAAAGGATACACTTAGACTTGTGGGGTAGATTATCAAGAAACTTTTTCTTGGGTTACAAAAATGTATACCGTGAGAATTTTGTTATCATTGTTCGCTCACTTTAACTGGAAACTCTTACAATACGATGTAAAAATTGCATTTCTCCTTGGTGACGTAGATGAAGAAATCTACATGAGCATTCTTCTGGGATTCAAGGGAGAAACAACTCGTAAGGTATGCAAGTTGAAGAAGGCTCTTTATAGGTTAAAATAATCTCCTAGAGCATGGTTTGGACTTTAAAAGATTTGCCATAGTTATGAAGGATTTTGGGTATAAACAAAGTCAAGGTGATCATATACTCTTTTCATTAAGCATGCAATTACAAGAGGAGTGACTGCCTTGCTAGTCTGTAGATGACATCATAGTCACTAAAAATGATAGAGAAAGAGAAACATGAATTAAAACAAAGACTAGCAAAAGAATTCGTGATAAAGGAACTTGGAGCATTGAAGTACTTCCTTCGTATTGAGGTGGCATATTCCAAACAATGGATCTTTATATCTCAATTGAGCTATGTAGCTGATTTATTGACCGAAACAAGGAAGATTGGGTGTAAACCATCCCCCACTACAATGGATCCAAACTATTAAGTAGGAGTAGCTAAAGATGAAGCTATTGTTGATAAAGGAGTGTACCAGAGGTTGGTTGGTAAACTCATATACCTTGCTCATACTCGGCTAGATATAAAATATTCAATGATTGTGATAAGTCAATTCATCACGATCCTTGAGAATCTCATCTTCAAGCAGCTTGCCGAGTGCTACATTACTTTAAAGGAAATCCAGGTAAGGGAATTCTGTTTGAAAAGAATGATAGTCTTACTCTAGAAGCGTTCACTACTAAAGCTGATGCAGGTTCCTGGTGGATACAGGTTCCCCAGTGGATAGAACATCAACTACAAGGTATTGTACTTATCTTAGGGGTAATCTAGTAATATGGAAGAGCAAGAAGCAAAATGTTGTAGCAAGATCATCTACCGAATCAGAATTAGGGGTATTGCTCAGGGATTGTGTGAGCTATTTTGGTTGAAGATCATTTTAGATGATTTGAAAATCAAGTAGGAAAGACCAATGAAGTTTTATTGCGACCCAAATCAGCTAGCAACATTGCTAACAACTTGAAAGGATAAAACATATTGAAATTTTTATATATTTCATTAAAGAAAAATTGGTTGAAGGGTTAGTGTGTATGTCCTATGTTCAAATCAAAGTTAACACATGTCTTGACACAGGGGTTGAATAGTTCAAGTTTTCATGTTCTTATTTTCAAGCTGGGAATGGAAGATATCTATTCCTCATCTTGATGGGGAATGTCAAAGTTTAAAGGCCAAATGTTATAAAATGGCCAAACCTTTTACAAAAGTTTCACAAAAGTCCTGACCTTTCAATTTTGTCGATTTTGGCCAAAAACTGATTATTTGGTTTCACAAAAGTCCTGACCTTTCAATTTTGTCAATTTTGGCCAAAAATGGATTATTTGGTTTCATAAAAGTCCTGACCTTTCAATATTTGGCATGCCACATAGGCGTCACATAGGCGCCACATAGGCAAATTGAAATCAAATTGAGAGTTGGCCACAACTGAAACCAAATAATTTGTTTTTGGCCAAAATCGACAAAATTGAAAGGTCAGGACTTTTGTGAAACTTTTATGAAAGGTTTGGCCTTTTTACAACATTTGGCCAAGTTTAAATGAGTTAGTTACGTAGTTTCTAGATGTAGGAAGTTTCTAGAAGTTTCCGAATTTAGGAATTTCTAGAAACTTCTAGATTTAGAAGTGGCAGTTTATGTGGTTTTATATTCAAGCAAGAAAACTCATATTCTAGAATGTTCTAACATATCACACTTAGTTAAAGTCCTTATATATAAATAGATAGTGGCATTCCATTGTAAAGTACTACTTAACAATAGAAAGTCTTCTTCTTTTGTTTATGCAACACTTCTATTTTATTCAACAGTATATCCTGCGAAATTTTCTTTGTTCTTTCACATAAGACTGTAACCTTTATAGACGAATTATGAATGTGTTGATTCTCAAATATTTAATTGAAGGTGTGATAACCTACTGTTTATTCTATTTCAAATGTGATGTCATGTTGTCAAGGTGATATGCCAAATTGTAATGTTATGGACAGGTGATTGTGACTTTTTATATGAGAATGACTCATTAAAAATACTTGTTCTCTCACCATGAAGTGGAGACAGTGCGCATGCCCGTTAATCTGCTCCTGTTCTTGTAAATGCTTCAGTTGGTTGTGCATAAGCATTGTTGATGTCTTAACATCATATACCTGCTACAATATTCTGATGCCATTTTGAGGATTGATTTGAAACTATGTCTTGTTCAATATCTCTCACATCAATGATAGAATTTTCTGTTGCCTTTCTGATAAAACATTTGGTCATGCAATCAGCTTAGGAGTTAAATTTTTTCTTGTTTTCCGTTAACATTGTTTATGAAATGGTTTCCAAGGAGTGTAGAAATAAAAATTCTTATCTGAACATTAAGTCATGAGATTTCCAATATGGTCTTATGATATATACGAATGCTTCTTATTGAATGTCTTTGGCTTCTTAGTTTTGCATATGCCCATTTTTGGTGTTTTAAGAGTAAAATATGTTGCAGGTTGGACAATTGAGAGAGGTTTCTAATAAAGCGAATAATGCGGAGCTGAAGTTGTTCCTTGAAGTTGAGCTTGGACAAGTATGGTTATCACCCTAACCATCCGTTTTTTTCCTTTTCTTTTCATTTTTGGATGAATATCAGTGAATTTTATCACTCTCTTCATTATCTCTAACTACCATGACAATCTAGGATTTGCAGCCTACCCCTCCACGTGAGAAAACTAAAGAGGATATCCTCCTCTTCTTCAAACTCTATGATCCATCTAAAGAGGAGCTCCGGTAAATAACATTTCACTGGTTATTTTGTTTGCTTGTATACATATATTTTTGGTTAGGCTCATTATTTATGATGACAGATATGTTGGGAGGTTGTTTGTAAAGGGGGCTGGCAAGCCGTTGGAGATATTGATGAAGCTAAATGAATTGGCTGGCTTTGCTTCTGATCAAGAGATTGAACTTTATGAGGTCTGCGATCCAGATTAAGATTATATTTACCTTATAGCTGCATCACCTATTACCTTCGGCCTGTTATATATCTTATTATGTATCACCTATTAACCTTTGGCTTGTTTTATATCTTATTACATCTTTGGATACAGGAAATAAAATTTGAACCTAATGTCATGTGCGAACACATTGACAAAAAGCTTACATTTCGTGCTAGTCAGGTCTGTCAATTCTTAATATGTTTTTTCATCATTTCTTATTTTGCACTTATCGATGCTTGGTTTTTATTTTTATTATTGTTGATTTCTGTTCAGCTTGAAGATGGAGATATCGTTTGCTTTCAGAAACCCCCTCAAGTCGGAAGTGGTGAACAATTTCGTTACCCTGATGTGCCATCGTTTCTTGAATATGTGCATAATCGTCAGGTATACCATGATGTGTTCCATAATGGGAAAATGGTGTTTCTGAAAAAAATGATGAATTCTTCTATTTACTTTCATTTATTAGTCGCTAGCAAAAGTCTAAATTTCTGTATTATTATGGTTAGTAGTTCTCATTTGGTACAGTTTGGTGTGGAGATTCAGTTCCAACAGTTCAGTAGAAACATCATTATAACCGTGAATATTATTTTACACCTAATTATAAATATGAATTATAAAAGGGTGAAGCTCTGTTTAGAGTAAGAATTATTGAGGACAGAATAAATTTTTCTTAATAAATACCTATCTTTTATTAATATAGAAAAGTAGATTCAAATACAAAAGGTGGTTTTGTCAAAATAAAAAACTTGCTTCGTCCCTATTTCTGCTCGAAATAGCGCCACCCAAAAAATAAACAAATAGTAATTATGAAACAAGCTAAATACTATGTTAAATATAGAAATTTAACTTGGATTGTCCAAAATAATAACAATATTATCCTAAATAATAAACATTATCCAAAATATTATAACATTGTCCTAATCAATATTTTTAAAACCAGACCCTCTTCATGAGGGGTTCACAGTTGGACAGATTCAACTAGTTTAAATCGGATTTTTTTATTTTTATTAATGAAAAACTAATAATATGATGGGCTATTGAATTAAAAATAACTATCGAACTTTATTGTGTGATTAATGTTTAAGAGTATGTCGTAATTACTTTATATGAAAGAGATAGATATTGTTTTTAATATTAATAATTAATAATTAATAGTTATTAAATTAAAAAAATTTATAAAGAAAAAATTTGATAACATATTTAAATAAAAAAATAATTATTAAATCTTGTCATGTGAAATATAATTATAATTAATCAATATTTTAGTGTATGTAGTATTACAGAGAGAAAGAGAAAGGGAGAGTGTTATATGAGAGAGAGTATTGTGTGTATAAGAGATTATTGTTTGTATGAGAGAAAAAATAGAGAGTCCACTTTGGAGTTTGGCAAAATACTATCATTTTGGAGGTTGGCAAAATACTATCATTCATCTGAATATCTTGAGGTTAATGGAAGAAATGGTAATTGAAGAGAGCTAATTAAAAAATAACTATGAAAACTGACATACTTCAATCTATAGTTTCCTCAATGGCTTCCACGGGCTCCTTAACGGATCCTGCAACAAATGAGAACTTCAACTGTTTTAAGAGTTAAAGAACTCTTAAACGATCCAAAACTACATAATTTTAGCTAATTTAAACTACGTAATTTATAAATGTAATTACATGAATAATTTATATAAAATTAATTTTTGTACTATAATCTATACGAAATTAAGTTTTTTATGAAATTTTAATTAAAATAAATAAATAATATTCAGTACTTAATTTTTTTTACATACGTATGGAATAAATATTTTTTGCAATCATAAATTAATTTGTAAAGTTCAGTATTAAGAATGGAATGTGAATGAAAATTAATTATATGTTTTTCAATTTGAATCCACATTCTGTTTGATTTTTGCTCGGGTTCAGGGATCTCCAAAACCTCTTCACATCCCTAGTTCTCATACATCCTCCTAACATTGTATTGGACTTGATTTTAGAATGTTTGGAACTTGTATGAAGTGTATCCAAACAAAAATGAGCTCGTATGTGACAATGTGTACTGTTTGATAATATAATTGTACTTGGTACATGAATTGCACCAAAGATTGCTGATGTTTAGAGAATTTTATCTCATATTTAAGCTTTTGCTGGATGAATTTGTATTTAAGATTGGCTTCACTTGTTTTGATGAGTAGGTTGTTCGGTTTAGATCTTTGGAGAAACCGAAGGAGGATGAATTCAGCCTCGAGTTGTAAGTTCATTTAAATTTAGGTATTATAATGGCTCACAAGTGATTAATTAAAAAATGTTTGTTTGAATTGTGTCCACTGAAACTTCAGATCAAAGCTCCACAATTATGATGATGTTGTTGGAAAAGTTGCTCACCATCTTGGCTTAGATGACCCATCCAAAATTAGGCTTACTTCTCATAATTGTTATTCTCAACAACCTAAACCTCAACCTATCAAGTACAAGGGAGTTGATCATTTATCTGATATGCTGGCCCACTATAATCAGGTATACTGCAGAACTACAGATGTGTACTGGTTATTGCTTATTTGTTTTGTTATCTCAAATTGGAATAAAACTGGTGTCATTTCATTCTCAATAGACATCCGACATCCTATACTACGAGGTACTGGATATCCCTCTTCCAGAACTGCAAGGCTTGAAAACCCTGAAAGTTGCTTTTCATCATGCCACCAAGGATGAGGTTAGTGCAGCTGACTAAAATTAGTTTTTCAGATCTCATATTATTTGGGTTTGGAATTCCTGGGATAACTATCGTGCTCTCAGGTGGTGATTCATACTATTAGATTGCCAAAACAGTGCACCGTAGGTGATGTTATTTCTGACCTTAAGACAAAGGTAACTGCTATTACTTTTGGGTTTCCTTCATCTTCATTTCCTGCTCAATTTATTGCGGAGTTCATTTATTGCATTTATATGTACGAATTGTCAGTGAGTTCCTTATTTTCTGTTGGAATTTGTAAAATCTAGTCTTAGAATCTATACCTGATGTTTCCTATTCACAAGTGCTTTATCTTATACCTTAATTTGAACAGGTCGAGTTATCTCATCCCAGTGCAGAGCTTAGATTGCTTGAGGTTTTCTACCACAAGATTTACAAGGTATGGATTTAATTTTACATTTTAAGGGTTCCATTTAGATATAATCCCTGCTTAACACATCTTTTCACTGTGGAGCTTTAAATTTTTGGTTTTCATGGTTTTTCTTATTGTGAACTTTGGAAAAGCAGATTCTTAAAAAAAAAACATAAATTAAAATATTTAAAGCTGTTTGCAGAAATTGTACCAAAAACGGGCTATGATGTTGGGTCTCTAACTAGTTGATGATAAGTCTGTTAGGTAAATTAGATCTAAAGTTATCTTGTTTCATGTCTATTTGTTGCTTGGGTTGGCAATTAATTTATTGATTTATTTAATGGAAGTTTCAACTTACGGTCCTGCTCGTAGATAGCGTAAGATGCAGATTTTAAGTATTGACTATTGAGTGAACTTGTTATCTGCATTATAGTTTTCTCTAATATTTAGAGAATCTTACAGTTGTTTACTTGAAGCTGCATTTGTCATTAGCTCAATTTCTTTATCTTTTTATAGTTAATATGCTTTCGTGTTTTGTTTCTAAGCAACTTTTTATTTTCAGATCTTTCTGCACAATGAAAAAATTGAGAATATCAATGATCAATACTGGACATTACGAGCAGAAGAGGCTAGTCTCTCTCTTTATATATATATATATATATATGTATCTTTTAATTTTTCTTAGATTTATTTGTTTTTAACTTCTCCTAAATATGGATTGGAGTTTTGAACTATTACTTGCATCTTTAGATTCCAGAAGAGGAAAAAAATCTTGGTCCTAATGATCGATTGATTCATGTCTATCATTTTATGAAAGACCCGGCTCAGAATCAGGTAGCATTGACTTTTTTTTTTGTTGGTGTTTAATCATTTCTTTATTTTTTTTTGCAAATTTGGAGAATGGGAAACGTTATGTTTGATATGTTTGCCTAGAAAGGGGACTTTTGCATAACATTTATCTTCAAATCAAGTTGGGAATTGAGAAGTGCAAATAGTAAAAGAATTTCCATTTATAACCTGCTGAGAAGGGATAATGACTAACAAGGGCAGCCAGTTTAACAACGTGCAGAAGAAAAGATTTTAAAAAATTGTTTTCAAAATATTTATCCACCAAAACTATAAGTTGTGCTGATCAACCTCCTCTGCAGAATATTATAGAATTTATTTGACACCTGTCCATAAAAGCAAATTATTCATACTTATGATTATTGTTCCTTAGACATACCTCCCAGTTTTATGATCCGGCAAGGTAAACACCGGCCTTGGTTGGTTGGTAGTGGCCAGCGTAGTTACCTATGTAATTACAAATATGTTATGGTTCCCTTTGTTTGATACCAAGCAGCAAATTCAGAATTTTGGGGAACCGTTTTTTCTAGTCATCCATGAGGGTGAAACATTAGGTGAAGTTAAGCTGCGGATACAGAAAAAACTGCAGGTTCCTGATGAGGAGTTCATTAAGGTAATTCTTATAATACATGAAAAATGGTTACTTTATTTGTCTTGATGTTATTTTCATTGTGATTTTTTTAACGTTTGAGCGTATTTTGGTGTGATTAGTGGAAGTTTGCATTTTTGTCACTGGGGCGTCCCGAGTATCTTCAAGATTGCGATATTGTATCGAGTCGGTTTCAGGTGCGCATCTGTGTGCTTTTGACGCAAGTGCTAGAATGAGCAATTAGTTTGGTCGCTTATTGCGTTTTTTTTTGTTGTGGTAATAGAAAAGGGATGTGTATGGTGCTTGGGAGCAGTATCTTGGGCTGGAGCACTCTGACAATGCTCCTAAAAGGTCATATTCGGCTAATCAGGTACTTAAAACTTAAAAGTGATGCGGTGTATGCAATACAAGGAATCAATGTCTGTTTTCTGATGTCGTCTTAATAAATTATTGCAGAATCGGCACACATTTGAGAAGCCGGTCAAAATCTACAATTAGTACTCATACAGGCATTTGAGCAGTGTTGCAAATTATAATTAGGAGAGAGCTGAGTGTAATTCTTTGATGTAGGGTATAGTTTTTTTTGACTCAATTCTGTTTGTAATTTTATTAGTACATAAGATTTTGTTGTATAGAGGGTATAGGTGTGTATACTTGATTTTCCGTGTTGTGTTTTATTTCTATGCCTGTATAATAATAAAGCTTTCATCTGAGACTTGCTGCTGCAAATACCAAACGAATTTTGATACCAAGTGTAAGTGGCCTCATCTTTTGCTTGGATTTATCCTTTTTACTGAAAATAATACCACTCAATTCCATTTACATTCAGAGTTAAATAACTGTCTGATGTTGTCCCAGCTTAGCTTGGCTTATTTTGTTCCTAAATCCATTAATCTCGACCAGGATCAATTTTATTCCTTCTTATTATGAAATCATGAACTGGATTAGTTGCATGCCTCTCAAAGGACTATCCCGGTGCTTTTTAAGGTTTTTCCTATTAAATGAAACGGCATCTTTCTAAAGTATGCAAATTTTTTTAAGAGAAAAATTAGTAAGTACCTTATATGGCTATACTTAATTAGATTTTTACTGTTGACTAAAATAAAAAGTTGATATATTTTTTAAGTTTTCAAATTGCACAAATAATTTTATGATATTCGAGGATTACTGTCAACTATAAAAAAAGGAAGTGGTTATAAGAATCAAAATCTTCTACAAAATCTCAAAGCATAAATATATAACAATTAATATTTAAGAATCTTTAATAGTCCTTAATTATAATAATTGATAATTTGAATTATATGCCATAAACGGCAAAAGAAAAACCAAAAAAAAATAAAATGATTAAAAAAAAAAGAAAACAACAAGCATTTGAGAAACAAAAAAAATCCAGCAAAACAAGAAATTCATCAACTCATCATAAACAATCAACAAATATGAATACACAATACAAATTCATTTATTTGTAAAAAAAAAACTGATATATCATGTACTTAACCATTAATAAATTAAATTTAATAAAAAAAACTATTAACATCATAAAATCATTTTTAGATAAATCTAACAATAATATATCCTAAAATTAACAGTACACCAAATTAGTTAACTGTCAGTTAACAAGTAGTCACTTATTAGTTAACCTTAACTAATAAAAAAATAATATTTAACATTATGTATTCATGTTTTAGATAACCAACACAAGTATAGTTAGCTAATAGTTAACCGTTAGGAAACATATAATTACCCCCTAATTATTTTCAAAATTATTCAAATATAATAAAAAAACAACTGAACATCAAATTTCAATTATTTTAAAAATAATCATACGTATAAAAATAACTGTTAGTTAACTATTAGTCACATATTAGTTAATTGTAATTAAAAAAAGTAATTATCAATATATATTCGTGTTTTATATAAAAAAAATCAGACAAAGTTAGTTAACTATTAATTAACCATTAGAAAACATATAGTTAACCTTAATTATTTTTACATCATTGCTAATATCCCAATTACAATAAAAAAGACAACAGCTGTCAGCCACCGCGCCTTCGTTCATCGTTCGCCTATCTTCGTCTCACTCTAACGACTGCTTTCTTCGTTCAACTCAAAGCGCCTTCGTTCATCGTTTTTTTCATCAGTTTGACAGGAAAAAACTGCAATATAAAAAATAACAAAAACGATTCAAAAACTTTAGAAATGCTTGCAGAATTAAAGTTTCTGTTATTAGTGTACTAATAGTTACCTAATGGTTAACTAACAGTAATTATTTTGTAAAAATGCAAGAATGACAACGTTGAAGGTTGTTGTTTATTATAAGATCAAAGGAATTTTAATTAAAGACGATGCAGAATTCTGAACTCTAAAAGCAATAACATATAAGGAATTTTTAGAACAATTAGCTTGACATCAACGGGCGGAGGAGCAATCGGTTTGTTCTTTTTCACGACATTGACAGGGAAATCCTCGAAATCACTGTCACTCCCTTCTTCTTCTACATGAACTTCAATATAAAAAAACAAAGACGATCCAAAAACTTTAAAAATAAATTGTAGAAGAAGAAAAATAACCCACCACCGCCACGACCTCCACGTCAGCCATCGAATCTTCCACCTCTTCCACGACCGCCATCGTATGTTTTTCTTTGTTGGAGATTTCTCGGTCGGTGGTTGTGTGTTTAGCAGCCCTTGTTTTCGCCATTTTTAAGAGGAAAATGCAAATTCAAATTGGGAATATTTTCTTAATGATAGGAGTTAAAGATTGAAGGAGAGAATTTAGGGAAGATATATTTGCAAAAAGAGATATACATGCAGATTGTGGGAGTTATCAAAAATAACGGCATAGTATTTGTTTAATTTAAAAAATGTATTTGTGTAATTGAAAAGTTGTTATTTAAAAAAAAATTACTAACAGTAAAAATTTAAAACAAACTTGGTGATCGTAAATTTCAAATTAAATTTGTCCAACACAGTAAAGGGGTTAATTTTCTCTTTCCTTGACTACTATCAAAATGTGTTCTATATTTCGGTTCATAACTTTTGGCCCAAAATACATGCATTTATATGTGATTTGCTAAAAGATTTTGCAAAAATATCCACCTAACCAAATTTTGTAAAGGCTTAATTATTTAAAAATCTCTCATTTATAATTTTTTGAGAAATTTGCACAAAATACCTTGTTCTTAGATTTATATTTATTTTAAATACCTTAATTTTAAAAATTTATATTTTTACTCTTTCTATTTCTACTCTAATTAGGATTTTAACTTATTAGTATTTTTACTCCATTCATTCAAAACACATATACACTCTTCTTTTTTTCTCTTTTTTTTATTTTTCTTTTTTATTTTATTTTTCTCAGGTTTTTTTTTACGTTTTTTCCATGCACACCTTTACTTTTCTCTCTCTTTTCCATTTCTCTCTATCTTCTTCTTCTTCTTTCTTTGATTTTTTTATGTTTTTTTTTATTTCAATACTTTTTTTTAACAAAATCTATCTAAAATTTCTATAATTTATCTAATATATTCGATATATAATACAAACAATCAAAGATCTGAAATAAATAAGGAATCAACGATGAAAAATCAATTCGTCTCAAAATATTTGAAGTAATAAAATGTTCCGCCGCCATTACTGATCTTCTTCTTCTTCTTTCTCTTTCTATATTGTTTTAAATTAGAGCAAACTACTATGACACCCCTCACATTTGACATAATTCACAGTTTAGTCTCTCTTATTTGAACATTGAACTATATAGCCCCTCACTTTTTCTTTTGTCAACGATTTAGTCCTTCCATACATTTTGGATGTTAGTCAACGAAGTCAACAAAACTATATGGTCCCCCACTTTTATTTTTCTCAATGATTTCCCTCACTTTTATTTTTGTCAACGATTTCGTCCCCTCAGGTTTGATTATTATTTTACCCATAAGTCATTTGACTTCGTTGACTAACACTAAAAATGGATGGAGGAACTAAAATGTTGACTGAAGCAAAAGTGAGGGGCCACATAGTTTAGTTTTCAAATAGGGGTGACTAAAGTGTGAATTATGTCAAATGTGAGGGTTTCATAGTAATTTTCTCTTTAAATTATTTTAGTATCGTAATCTGGTAAATTTTTCAATTTTGTTTTGGAAAATTGTCATTTTCTTTATTAATGATGTTTTGATCTGGTTTTTGAACATTTTTTTTGATTAAGTTTAGAAACCGTTTGAAATTGTTTGAAATTGTTTTTTAGAAACTGTTTGAAACCTTTGTAAACTATTCAAAACTATTTGAAACTGTTATTTTGAGACTATTTGAAAGTATTTTTAAAAACTGTTTTTGACTGTTTGAAACCTTTGTAAACTGTTTGAAACTGTTATTTTTTGAGACTGTTTGAATGTGTTTTTAGAAACTGTTTTAAACTATTTGAAACCTTTATAAACCGTTTGAAACTGTTCTTTAACAAAATTAAAATGTTTGAAACCTTTTGTAGACAGTTTCAAAATGTTATTTTATAGAATGTTTGAAAGTGTTTTTAAAAATTGTTTTTAACCTTTATAAACCGTTTGACATCTTTGTAAACCGTTTTATAATTGATAAATCACCAAACGGGATCTGATCTGCTAAGCTTGTGTAATATCCCAAAATATTTAAGTATTTAATTGGACCATGTGTCCAGTTCTGATTCGCCAGGGTGGCGATATCGGAAATAATTCCCAAAAAATTAAAGTAAATAAGTCTTTAGTAGGTCGGTATTGGGAAAGTAATTATACAGAATTTAATATCATATTCCAATTCTAAAGTTGGAATTTAAATTAAAAGGACAAATGTCAAGAAAAGTCCCAAACTAGAGTTCAGGGACTAAAGTAGTAATTTAACCAGTTAAGTCCCGAAAAAGGGAAATTATTTCGCCAAGGTCCGCAAAATGTTTTATTGTAATAGTGGTAAAAAATTTCAGGTCAATCGGAGACCTTTTAAAAATTTGGACGCGGAAGCGTTTTGGGCTAATGTCACGACCCAAATTCATGGATCGCGACCGGCGCTAGGGAATGGGAGTGGTTGCTCCGAAACCCGTAGAAAGCCTAAAAACCATTATAAATTTTTCGCGTTTTAAAACATAAAAAGGTTTGCAACCTCATTGGGGAAACACTTTAACACCTTTATTAAAAACGCGATCGCAATTCAAGATCATATATCACATATGATCTGTTTTCAGAAAATATCGTTAAAACCTTTCTCTCGTTTAACGTAAACACATTTCTGAAAACCGGGTCTTAAGACCCTGATTGTATTTAAAGAAACTAGAGCGCAAACATCAATCTCAGTTGACGCATCTGCTCTGTTTCCAATACAATTCTAAAATGCTAAAGACATAAAACCAGTGTATCTCTCAAACAACTGGTCATAGCATTTTAGAAAACACGCAGCTTTTCAAACATATATTATATACAGTAGTTCAATCAGAGTTTATCAAAATAGTTTGAACTACTGTAAACAGAAAGACAGACTTCCCGTACCCAACTACTTGCAGCTCTAGAGGTATGGCTGACATTGACTTCCGGAATTATTGTGGTGTCAGACCTCGTACTTGATTACCTGAAAGGTAAACATTGGGGAGGGTCAGAAATATAAATATTTCTGAGTGAGTCTACAATTTTACAATTGAATATTCAAATCGCAAATACATAAACATTTGTATATGTAAAATATTATCAATTGGTCGATCCATATGAAACCCTACAAGACAGACTATTGTATGGGTCTCAACCTACACAATATAGGCCTTAGACCGTGAACTGAATCACTGCCGTCTAAGCCGGGTGTCTGGACCGTAACCGTGAAACTGCCATCATAGTACTGCCTGTGACGGTAACCGTTTCTGCCGTCTCAGACTGTTAAGTCAGGGTCGCTAGCACTTCCAACGCCCAATGACATTAACTGACCTCTATGTCAGACATAGGCTCGTATCGAAAAACATTGCTGGTGATCACACAGTCCTATTGACAACCAATAGGAAGCTTGTTCCAATGGATCTTTCATGGTTAAGTTATACTAGTGCGATTTGTGATTTAAAACAGTTCAAATATAAATATTCAAAAGTAAAAACCACAAAGTAAAACTCACAGTACTGTCGTCCCCATTTTCAAAAACGTAAGCTCCAAACAAGGTTGTCAGTCAAACACGTTGGTGTTTGGCTCGCTAGATCGACCACTCGTCAGATCTAATTAGAATTCAAATGTCAACACAATATTAGACATTGAACTCCTAACTTAAGTCCTATCGTATAAACGATAGACTTTAAACAAACTCTATTATAGACGACACAATAAACAACGCATATAAACTAATCTCAATATTGAACTTCTCGTTCAATATATAATACCTCTCTTGGTATAGACTTATAGTCATTTTAACATTAATCACATTGATTAATGTAGGGTCATATTAAAATATCACATCGTTTTAATAACCCGACTATCCTCAAACGTCTAGATTCTTTTAAACCTTTTAAACGTCCTAGTTCATATTTTGATAGTCCACTTATATTCTTTTCGGATCAATTAGAACTAACCAGATTGAACCGAACTGAGTTAGGGTGAAAGCCCAAATCTTTTTCCCCACTGGCCTACTGTGCGTCCGCACGGTAGGGACTGTGCGTCCGCACGGTAGGGACTGTGCGTCCGCACAATCTACTGTGCACTCGCACAGTTTCAATACTGTGCGCCCGCACAGTTGAACTATGCGTCCGCACAGTACGGGCAACCCCGGAATCTTTGATTCAGATTCCGGGTCGCACCAAACTATTTCCGACACTCCGAAACGTTCAAAAACACCAATTCAATAACAATTCAATCCTAATCCGCAATCAAAACGTAAAACCGATTCGAATTCGATCGATTCGATACGGTCGACGTTATAAATTTAATTATAATCCAAATATTTAATAATCGAATTCAAATTACTAATAACCGAATTTAAATTAACGGTTATTACCTCAAATACATGCAGATCTTCGAAGAAATCGGAGTCGGAATCGCGAAATCGGATCGGAAATCGCGAAACCTAATTCGCGCGTAGGGCGCGCCCTCTGCTTGCTAAGCAAGCACGTCAAATGGTATTGACGTAGTGAAATGAGCTCCCCCTCACTTCTGTATATAGGCATTTGGATGGCTAAAGTACCATTTGGTACTAGATCAATCATGCATTTTAACTCTAATTTTAATTAGTCGCCTGTAGTCCAAACGGAGACTAATTCCAAATTTTACGAAACTTTACCCAAACATTCAATAAAATATAAAACGAATAAAAATATAATTTTTATTCGCATCCGACTTATATTTTATTTTTAATAAATCTCCAAAGATTTATTAGGTCAAAATCAGTCCCGCTTAATTAAAATTATTATGTCCAAATTCCATAAAAATTTGACAGTAGCTTCGTCAAATTATTTCGCGAATATTAACATCAAAATTATTCGCTCGGGACTTATAAATTATTTTATTTTAATTTGGACTAATTAATTATATTTAATTCATTAATAACTGAAAACTAATTGAAGTAAAAGTTTAGGGATCAAAAGGAACATTTTTCCTTTATTTGCCGCCCAAGTCAACCGCCTCTTCTTTTCTATTTTCTTTTTCTTTTTCTTTTATTTAATATATATATTTATATATATCTTAACGTATATTCGTCCATAACTCGTCGAACTTTCCGAGTTTCGACATTTTAATTTTGGGGTTTTGTCCGAAATCTTAAACTCTCCATTTAGAGTGGTACATTGATATATTAATTACCAATATATCAATTTATACAACGCTAAAAAGTATTCTCAAATTTATTACTTATGTCCACACTCGTTTATTAAAATTTAAATTCCCGATTTAAATTTTAAACTCATATTATTACGATATTCTTTTACGAATACCTATAAATTAAATTTACGTTTAAATTTAATTTACGTATTCTGAATTTATTAAATCACTTTCCGTGATTTAATTTAAAAACCTTAAATAGTCAAACCTTATTATTACCATTTGATTATTAAATTTAGTCTTTCAGAATATTTTTCTTAATATTCGAAACTTCAAAATATTATTTTTAATATTTTGATTACTCCAATTTGACCTCATGGCATATTCTAATTACTTAAAATTACGGGGTATTACAGCTAAAGTGTAACATTTGAAAAGTTTAAGGACCAAAATATAAATTAGCCAATTAAACTTCGAGAATAGCAATTAAAAGATTATTGATGGAAAATAATAATTTTGAGTTAGTATTATTTATATGAATATAAATAATACGTAAATAATCGAGTTAAAAGGATAATTTAATCATTTGGTTAAATTAGAAAGTTTAAAAGAAAATTGGTTTAAGTTAAAGAAATGAAGGATTAAAAGAGTATCTTAGCCAATTATATATATAAGGATTGAAGGAAATGAAGAATCCAGAAAGAAGAAGAATGTATCAGTGAAGGAAAGAAAGGTTTCGACGATCGATTACGATCTGCCGCGGTTTCGCCGTTTCTCGTCCAAATGGATCGTTCTTTATATCGATTTGTTCAGAATTCAATTCTCTATCTACCACGAGCATCAAATCGAGGTAATTTGATTGTTTTTGATATTGAAATGGTTGGATTAGGGTTATTTCGTTTAAATGCATTAAACGAATCGTAATCGCGTTTCTATTGGCGTTTTTAACGAGAATTGAATTGAGTTATATGTTAAAATGATGTGGAAGCATGTTGGAAACGCCGGCGAGCAGTGAAGCGCCTAGAAAACGACATTTTAGGGGACTGATATGGGTGTGCGAACGCACACTGGGTCGTGCTAATGCACGGGACCCTTCGAGCGCTAGCACAGCCAGCAACCGCGCATGTTTAGATATTTTGCCCCGTTTTGAACTAGATTTTTGACTTCAAGTACATCAGACATTAAAAGTGAATCACGGACCCCGAAAATGAGAAATTTGGATATCCAACATAATGTGTTCGATTAGGGTTTTGAGATATAAAGAACATAAGTTTAAGAATCGATGAATAAAGGATATAACGAATATCTCGATTAAGTATTAGAATACTATCAAAGTTAAGAATCATATTTGAAATACAATTATATTAACCTAAGTTTATAACTTAGGGTTTTGATACTAAGCCTACGTTTATAAATTAAACGTACAAGTGATTCAGATAAGTAACTAACGTATCGACGAGCTACCAGGCCGATGAGCTGGAATAGCTACGTGATCAAACGACGTATGGAGCTCGCGTTCATGGGATCTTTATATTATTATATTATATTTCGAAAAGCGGTCACTGTGAGTAGCAACTTACTTTCACGTATTATAATTATAAAAGTTATTTTCATACAATATGAATATTATTATCAGTACATCGCATGAAAACAAATTTCTTGTATAAGATAGTATGTTGGATGAATGTGATTATATGAATGTTGTTATATTCATTGTTTTAAATATGAGTAGCTAGTGTGAGATCCATAGAAACCAATTACCTATTGAGTGTCAATAGGCTATAAGATTAGTAGTTAGTCCGTCTAGTGTAATTAGACTGTTTGTGATAAGATAAGATACGCTTGATTACGGGAATTTGAATTAGTATGCGATACGAGAGTGAACTCGGTTAAAATAACCTGAGCCCCACGAGAGTGAACTCGGTTAAATTAACCTGAGCCCTGTATCTAGTGGGTTGGACCCACCAGTGGGTTGGATTCACCCTTTGGAATTAAGAGATTGGTCGCGGCTGACGTGGTTGAGTGTAAACACTCCCGGGTCGAACCATTTGGATTAAGTTGATTTGACTATATACGTATAGTAAATCAAGGATTAGAGTTTCGTTAGGGCTCATTACTAAAGGGTGTTTGCTGTGTGCTTATATCATGTATGGAATCTACATACGCATTAAGCATGCGATGCTATATTTTAATAATACCATCAGTAACTTGCAAACTCACTCAGTATTTTCCCAAATACTGACCCCTCACTCTGATGTTTGCAGGTAGTCGGAGTCGGATCAGGCAAACCATCTCCATTGTGCCAGAAGTCATTGGACTTGCACAAACATGAGTTCCTAGAGCTGCAGTAGTTAGTAGGTGTCAGTATTAGATAAACATTTTGACTTCAAATAGTATTTTATATTGTAAACTCTAATATGATATTTTAATATCTATAAATGCATTATCCAAAAGAGTTTTTCTGAAAATGTTTTATATATAATATTATACTTTTAAATGTGAAAAATTATTAGCGTTTTTAGGCTTGCTACGGGTTTCGGAGCTACCACTCCCATTCCCTAGCGCCGGTCTTGGCTCAATAATTTGGGTCGTGATAATTGTGGTATCAGAGCAGTTGGTCCAGTTACCTCTGCTAAGATGTAATTGTCGGTCAAGTAACCTAGGAACTAATGCAGCTATAGAGTTGATGTTTGTCTGATCCAAGTCGTTTGTATGATGTGCTTTGTGATAAGCACGATAAAATGATTTGTGAAATACTTATTTGTTTCTTGTGATACATATATACGAGATATATACGTATTTGTTGTTTCGATGAGACATGCATACATGATATGCTTTTTGAAATGAAGCTTCGAGAAGATGTATTGCCTCCTATGAATAGAATATAATTAATATGATTGTGATTTGATGACATATATATGTATGCTTAACATCAGATAATGTGAGAAATGTTATTGAATTTGATTGATCGAAATTTCAGAAAGAGTATGAGGAAGAAATGCAGAGTTATAGAAGTGGAAAAACTTGTCGGAGACAGAGTTTTAATGTCTAGAGAACTTACAAAACGTAAAGTTTATAACTTGTTAAAGTTATTTGTTTAACGATTCTAAAAGCATAATTGTGCCTAGACCCGTAATAGCTATTGATAATTGCCACGACATCGATAGAAAATGCATCACTATATACATTAATACATGCATCAATAGGACATGCATCATATGCATTATGCTCGGACGTTAAGGTCAGATGTGGCAACTCTTTGGGGATGAGAGACGTCATCACCCTAGTGCACAATTTTGCTAAGATTTAAATGGAATTTTCAAATGAGTCGTTTTATTTGAAATAGTTTTCAAGAAGTTTTGTTTTTATGTAAGTATACCTAGACCAGAACTCTGTGACGGAAGTGAAGTGCTCGCGAGCAAGCTGCGGTCAAGGCTACGAGGCGAATGAATACGTATAATTATGAGAACATAAGATTTGTGCCTCTAGCTAGCGAACTTAGCCTTGATTAAACAGACTAGTATACGATTAGAATATTAGATATGTTTGGATAGTAAAACATATCCGATTAACAACGTATAGAACATGTATATTATGTTTTAATACTCTTGATGTTTGATAAAGTCTATGTGAGCGGAATGCTCGCAAGACTTAAGTTATGATACGTAATTAAGGAAATCTAGGGAACACTGATTTTCTTGAATCCGGTTAATGTAGATGCTTATAGCTACGATATTAATATGCGTATAACATATACAACGCGAGTATATGTTTTAATAATTTGCTAAGTCTACAATGAGTCAGAACACTCAGAGGACTAGTAATAAGACACGTAACCATAGAAGGTCAAAAGGAAGGAGATGTTCCTAAAGTCCAACGTACGTGGACAACGATTAGTCGTGATGATTAGTAGGTATTATATTTTAAGGAATTTATCAGTATTCCTTTATATAATCGCTATACTATGAACAAAGAACTGCGCGAACGCGTGCTGTTGCACAGCAAACATATGAGGCGCGAGAAGAAGATCGAGGTAACAAAAGCGAATGCAACCTAGTCCAATTGGCTAGTAGAGGCCAGGAACGAGATGAAGGTCAATGGGAACCTAGTAAGATCAAGTGGGATTATACAGGCATGAGGAGTACCGCAATAATCCAACGTCGTTATGAATTTGTTAGCCGTAAAAGCAACTGATATAAGGAATTGTGTGTTAATAATAGGACGATGGATACAAAGAAAGTATTGACGTGAAGAAAGGAACACCTATAGAGGTTTGATAGTGGCATACATAAGTTAAGACTAAAAGAGTTTAACGGATAAAGTGGTATGCTAGATCTTCTAGGAGAAGTAAAGTAAGATGCTCGTGCATATCGAGCGAATAAAGGACAAATAGTATTGTCGATCAAGATGTCAATGAAAAGTTTAGCCAATGATTAGTTTCGATAAGGAATTAGAGCAGTGAAAAGACCAAAAAGTAATGAGCCAAGTAAACGTGTGACGGGAATATGAGATACAAAGTACAAAAATAGATTAAACAAGTACATCTAATTCCAGTTTCTTATGGAATTGAGGAGTTTAAAGTGTAAGGCTTGTCCAACTAAGAGTAACTAGCATCAGTCCAGTATGAAAGTAAATAATTGAAAGATTAAGAGACAGACGACAAGTACTGCATTAAATGGATTAAAGAGTTAAAAAAAAAAATTTCACCTCAAGGTTTCGATTATGAAGCGGAATAATAGGCTGTGAAAGGTACAAATGTAATGAATGCTTGTGAAGTGCTAAACCTTAAACTCCAAATTAGATCAAATAAATAGTAAAGTGTATAAGGTGATTGATATATAAGATTGAGTATGATCCTTAAAGGATTAAGATGTGTTAGACAGGGTCAAATTTGTTTGATATATTCCCAGAAAAAGATCCTCAGGAAGAGGTCTTCGGGGAAGAAGAGTTATCAGACGAGTTCGATGTCGAGGAGTACCGGAGTGAGCATTTCTAGTCCAGTGTATGTAAATATCGCAATCCGGGGGAGGATACAGAGATAGCCAATGGTCAGGCACAAGTGGCTCTGAATCAAGTTAAGAGGCAAATACGCTCCTTTTCACAAGGAATGCTACCAGTGGGATTATATTTCACTGAATTTCTGCGTATGGTCGAGGGAATGCCAAAGGTACATGACATGTATGATAAAGGGTAAGGATGCAAAGTAGATTATAGATAATAAGAAATCTGTTAAAATAATCAGAGTTAACAAAAGTACGGGTAACCTGCGTATGACGCAAGGACCTCGATAAGAATGATTGAGGAAAAGGAAAATAGAAAAGTCATGTGGAAAGTTGACAAGGAGATTAGAGAAATGGAACTCTATGTAGTCGCGTACACATAGAAACAAAGAAGGATAAAGAGGACAGAGACATAGGATCAAAACCACTGACAGTTAAGATGTCAGTAAAGGTACAACAGTACAGTATGTAAGTAATCGAGAGCGCACTACGTCGATACTCCAGGCAAAGGAAACTGCGACCTATTATTTAATTGGTAATCGACGTTAAAGCGCTAAAACAAGAAATATCAGAAATACGAGAAACGATAGAGATGATACCAGTATAAGATCGGCTTTATAGACGGCCATGACGACAGTACAAATACGATAAGACGATACGTATATGATTAAGAATGCACTACATCGGGAAATTCAGATGAAGAAAGCCACAACTCTCTATTAAAGATCGATGTTGTGGATATTAAAAGCAAGTAGTGCACAATGTACAAGATGCGCTGAGGAGAAAAGCAAAGAATGTAATAGAAGATGATCAAGAAACACGATAAGAGCGTGAATAAGGAACGCAAGAAGAATACCATAAGATCATATTATTTAGACTATTAATCCTATTGGTTGACTAAGGACAAGAAGCCAAAGAAAAATTACAAAGAAGTACATCTACGATATAGACAAAAGTAGGAATAACAAGTGAAGTAACAAGATAATGGATAGTAATGAGAAGTAAGCTTAATGCTACATGATAGTAAAGAGAAATGATTTGGAAACTAAGAGCCAAACTAAGATTGAGAATTAGAAGGAAGATATAGATAAAAAAGAATTGGATTATGTTGATAAATGTTAAAAGCATCTTTGAAGGTCAGTAGATGAACAATGTCAAGAAGACGACAGAGAAAAGAAAAGCATAGATGAAATGAGGAAGGATGATGAATAAAAAAATCAAGCATGGAGTGAGCAATGATGTCATCAGAAGACATTCTGTTGTAAATATATAATTGGAAGATGATGAAGATCCTCATTTAATGTTTATAAGCAAAGAAAGCTTACCTGAGTATTGGTCACGCGCTGTCTTATTAAAATAAGAAGTCAGCGACCAATATGAAAATCTTATCTGATTAAAAACCAGATTGATGAAACAAATTGATGTAAAGTAAGAAGGACCAAGAAGTTTCGAGAATAGCGCATTACGCTAAAGGAAAGGAAGTAGGTCAATACGTACGAGGTATATTGACACTAGAAGAAAGGTAAATAAGCTTTACAAGGAAAGTAAATAAAGACCTTGTAAGGATACGTTATGAGGATTCACCTCATGGAAGAATCTTCATACGAGAAGAGAAGTAACGAGACAAAAGAGAATAGTGGATAAGGGAATAAGTTCCTAGTACTACGATGAATAACAATCGGATGACAGCAACATTAATACAAAAAGAAAGACTGCGTAAGTAGTGGAACATATATTAACTGAGTATCAATATCACTCAATGAGAAATGACGATATGATTAGATGATATTGGAGAATGAGATCAAGTTGTGACAACGACCAAACAAAGAAGATTAATGGACTGTCTAAACAAGGAAGCCTAATGACGAGAATTTTCGTCCCTAGTGATAAAGTATCAATAGAACGAACTACCATTGGATATCAGTAAGGAATTGAAAGTTCAAAGAGAAGAAAAATGATGATTCCTTGCGTTGACCAGTGTCATAAGATGAACACGGTATCCCTACTATAAATAAAAATTCTAGATGTAAAAGGGATTAAAGTAAGAAAACAATAAGAAAATTTGAGGACGAATTTTTATAAGGGGGGAAGAATGTAATACCCCAAAATACTTATGTATTTAATTGGACCATGTGTCCAATTATGATTAGCCAGGGTGGCGATATCGGAAATAATTCCCAAGAAATTAAAGTAAATAAGTCTTTAGTAGGTCGGTCTTGGGAAAGTAATTATGCAGAATTTAATATCATATTCCAATTCTAAAGTTGGAATTTAAATTAAAAGGACAAATGTCAAGAAAAGTCCCAAACTAGAGTTCAGGTACTAAAGTGGTAATTTAACCAGTTAAATCCCGAGAAAAGGAAATTATTTCGCCAAGGTCCGCGAAATGTTTTATAGTAATAGTGGTAAAAAAATTTCGGGTCAATCAGAGACCTTTTAAAAATTTGGACACGGAAGCATTTTAGGCTAAAGTGTAACTTTTGAAAAGTTTAAGGACCAAAATGTAAATTATCCAATTAAACTTCGAGAATAGCAATTAAAAGATTATTGATGGAAAATAATAATTTTGAGTTAGTATTATTTATATGAATATAAATAATACGTAAATATTCGAGTTAAAAGGATAATTTAACCATTTGGTTAAATTAGAAAGTTTAAAAGAGAATTGGTTTAAGTTAAAGAAATGAAAGATTAAAAGAGTATCTTAGCCAATTATATATATAAGGATTGAAGGAAATGAAGAATCCAGAAAGAAGAAGAATGTATCAGTGAAGGAAAGAAAGGTTTCGACGATCGATTACGATCCGCCGCGGTTTCGCCGTTTCTCGTCCAAATCGATCGTTCTTTATATCGATTTGTTCAGAATTTAATTCTCTATCTACGAGCATCAAATCGAGGTAATTTGATGGTTTTTTATTTGAAATGGTTGGATTAGGGTTATTTCGTTTAAATGAATTAAACGAATCGTAATCACGTTTCTATAGTCATTTTTAGCGAGAATTGAATTGAGTTATATGTTTAAATGATGTGGAAGCATGTCGGAAACGCCGGCGAGCAGCGAAGCACCCGGAAAATGACATTTCTGGGGGCTGATATGGGTGTACGAACGCACACCAGTTGGTGTGCGAACGCACACTGGGTCGTGCTAATGCACGGGACCCTTCGAGCTCTCGCATAGCCAGCAACCGCGCCTGTTTGGACATTTTTCCCCGTTTTAAACTAGATTTTGGACTTCAAGTACGTCAGACATTAAAAGTGAATCACGGACCCCGAAAACGAGAAATTTGGATATCCAACATAATGTGTTCGATTAGGGTTTCGAGATATAAAGAACCTAAGTTTAAGAATCGATGAATAAGAGATATAACGAATATCTCGACTAAGTATTAGAATACTATCAAAGTTAAGAATCGTGTTTGAAATACGATTATATTAGCCTAAGTTTATAACTTAGGGTTTTGATACTAAGCCTACGTTTATAAATTAAACGTACAAGTGATTCGGATAAGTAACTGACGTATCGACGAGCTACCAGGCCGATGAGCTGGAATAGCTACGGGATCAAACGACGTATGGAGCTCGTGTTCATGGGATCTTTATATTATTATATTATATTTCAGAAAGCGGTCACTGTTAGTAGCAACTTACTTTCACGTATTATTATTATTATAAAAGTTATTTTCATACAATATGAATATTATTATCAGTACATCGCGTGACAATGAATTGCTTGTATAAGATTGTATGTTGGATGAATGTGATTATATGAATGCTGTTATATTCATTGTTTTAAATATGAGTAGCTAGTGTGAGATCCATAGATACCAATTACCTATTGAGTGTCAATAGGCTATGAGATTAGTAGTTAGTTAGTCTAGTGTAATTAGACTGTTTGTGATAAGATAAGATACGCTTGATTATGGGAATTTGAATTAGTATGAGATACGAGAGTGAACTCGGTTAAAATAACTTGAGCCCCACGAGAGTGAACTCGGTTAAAGTTACTTGAGCCCCGTATTGAGTGGGTTGGACCCACCAGTGGGTTGGACCCACCCTTTGGAATTAAGAGATTGGTCGCGGCTGACGTGGTTGAGTGTAAACACTCTCGGGTCGGACCATTTGGATTAAGTTGATTTGACTATATACGTATAGTAAATCAAGGATTAGAGTTTCGTCAGGGCTCATTACTAAAGCGTGTTTGTTGTGTGCTTATATCATGTATGGAATCTACATACGCTTTAAGCATGCAATGCTATATTTTAATAATACCATTAGTAACTTGCAAACTCACTCAGTATTTTCCCAAATACCGACCCCTCACTCTGATGTTTGCAGGTAGTCGGAGTCGGATCAGGCAAACCATATCCATTGTGCCAGAAGTCATTGGACTTGCACAAACATGAGTTCCTAGAGCTGCAGTAGTCAGTAGGTGTCAGTATTAGATAGACATTTTGACTTAAAACAGTATTTTATATTGTAAACTCTGATATGATATTTTAATATCTATAAATGCATTATCCAAAAGAATTTTTTTGAAAATGTTTTATATATAATATTATACTTTTAAATGCGAAAAATTATTACTGGTTTTAGGCTTGCTACGGGTTTCGGAGCTACCACTCCCATTCCCTAGCGCCGGTCTTGGCTCAATAATTTGGATCGTGACAGCCTGCACTGACCAATAAACAGAAGTCAAAAGGAACTTCCGGTGGGAGTCACCGGATGTTCGCTCCGACGCTCAAGTAAGTTTTTAGTGAAAGAAAGAAGAAGAAGAGCAAGAAGAGAGAAATCAGTGAGAAAAAAAGAATTACTTAGGGTTTGCATCTTAAGTCCCTTTTTATAGTCAGGGTTTTGGCGCAAACCTTACCTTACTAGCAGCTCCTTCTTCTTGTGGTCCTTGTATTCAGTTATGCTTACGTGGCAAGGTCCCCCGTATTGGGCGCAGTTTGTTAGGTGCGTCAGTCGTAGGGAACATTCTATGCGCACTTGTCAGAGGATCTTCTGTGGACCTAGAATCACTTACACATGAGTGTGGATCATTATAGGATCTCAGAGCCCGTCCTACGAATCTTGTTCGACCGAGATTCAACGTCTTAGTCATCAAAGCTCAGGTGAAGTTTTTTTCTTGACGTTGTCTAGTGCTTATACGAGATACCACTTCATTATACTTGGTTCGGTGACCCCCCAGGTCACGAGGTCCATGACTTAGTCGAGCCCGAACCGACCTATGACGCCGGGCATCATAGACGAAGGAAATATGTACAGGTGTTCCTGAATCCGAGCTTCGGGCGAAGTGCTCCTTTTTCGTCAGAGCTCGGCGTCCCCTATTGGAACCAGGTCGGTAAAAATGCTTGACTGATATCTATATTTGGAGAGGTTGCTTCTCCCCTACTAATTGTACTACTACGTTATCACTAGCCCCCCCATTATGTCAGATATTTATGTCCGAGCTGGTTGTACTTTTCTAGACAGCTGAGTCACGTGGGTGTCGGTTCTTCAGATAAGGTATCTCTTTGTGTAGTGGACACCTCTGACATCGAGCCGTTTTTCAAGTGAGGGGATGAACTACTCTAGGAATGAAGTTTCAAACTTGAAAGGACACGCCCTTCTAACTGCCTTGATTGACATCTATTTGCAGAGATGTCCATCGTGGCGGTTGCTTCTTGCTAAAGCTTCCTCCACGTGTTAGATGATTATGGATGGTGCGTTTTTCTAGGAAGCGTTTAAGTGGAAGGAGAGAGAAAATTGAAAGCGTGTGTCTTTTCTTTCCCTCTCTTTTTCAGTTATAAGTTTTTTTTTTCAAAACTTATAACTTTTCACTTACTTTTCTATTTTTCTTTCCCATTGTTCTTCAAATTTCTCTCGTTTTTTCTTTACTCCGAAGGATTTTCTAGCTATATTTATCTGCTGGCTCTGTGGATTTCTTCTGTTTTCATTTCAAAGTTAAGCTAATTTCATCGTTTCTTCGAGGATTTTTCTACAGTTATCAACAAGTAAGCGTATTTCTTCTATGTAAGCTTTTTCTGGTTGTGTTTTATGTTTACTATGATCGTTTATTTTCTATCGATTTAGACATCGAATAGCCTGTTCCTGATAAGATGATGTGAAATGTTTATTAATTTTGTGCTTTCTCTACGTTTTGAAAAACTGAGAAATTTCGTTGGATATTGACTTTATATTGTTGTTGTCATGTGAATTTGGCTTAGGAGTTTTGTGTGTCTAAACTGTGTTCTTGCGTTTACTGGATGAATTTCCAGAAATGTGAATGTTTACCCTTGCTCTTTGTCTGAAATTGAATTTCCAGAAATCTGGAAATACTTCTTCGTGTTCTTCGTGTTCATGGTGTTCACCCCTCTAGGCTCCCCTTTTGATCCATAAATTTGTTTTTCTACAAATTTTTCTGTTTTCTAGTTGGAACCTGTCTCATCCGAGCTTGTTTCAATTTTCCCTTAGGTATTGTCGGGTGAACACTCTAAACACAAATAGGGAAGGGGTTATGACGATGACGATCCCGAGGTGGACGAGACGTCGGTAGAGATGGAGATCATCAGGCAACGACGAGTTATGACCTCTGAAGCTGAGGAGCTCGGAACCTCCCTACCTCAACCTTCCCGAAAGGGGTAAAAGAAAGCCAATGTTGTGGACGCTGCTGAGAAGGCCGACGACCGTGATATAAGGGCCTCACGATGCACCCAGGGGTTTTTTTAACGCGATGAAGATTGCATTCAGCATCCCAGAAGATTACAAGCTATCTTTGGCCCCAGAGGGAAAATGGTTAAACGATGTACCACAAGAGAATACAATAGTGCTTACGTTGGAGCATCTATAGTCAGGAATCCGGTTTCCTATTTCTGATTACTATAAGAAGTCGAGCTCGTATTTTGAGGTGCCGTTATCGCAGATTCACCCCAAAGGGGTTCGACATTATTCTTGCTTTCTTAAGCTGTGTGAACAGACTGGGTTGAAGTAATTATGAGGATTTTCTGCTGCCTGTATTTGCTGTCTTTGAAGGATAGGAACCAATTTGCCTACTTTCGGTTCCGGGGTGAGAGAAAAGAAGTACTCAGAGGTGGTGGATTCGCTGAAGGAGTTTAAGGAGGATTATTTCAGGTCAGACATCCTACGGCTTTCCAGGGCTTGATTACCACCTGGGCCTCGAAATGTTTTAAGCCGGAGAGATGGTTTCATGTCCCTGGTCCCTTAGAGCTTGAAGATATAATCAAGCTCCAGGATGTTGCTCCTACTGGAGAGAAATCCCATGCCGAAAAACTATGTCCCAAGATTCCCTTTGACTTTTGGAAAGCCGTAGCTCCTTTTAGCATCGGTCTGTTTTTCTGCTAGATGTGAACTTGGCCTTTGTGTTTTCTTGTTTTTTTTTGAATTGACTTGGTTCTGACCTGTTTTCCTTGGTTTCCAGTGTTGCAGTGAACAACATTGATATCGCAAAATTGGCTGGGAAAAAAATTGACCGAGCTACTACTCCAGTACTCCCTCCTGCAAAGGAGGCCGAGTTACTACTCCAGTACTCCCTCCCGGGGCTCTAGGTGCGGAAAGTGCTGCCCCGGCTACCCCTGTGGGGAGAATCGATGTTGTCCCCCTCCGAGTTCGGCTACTTGGAGGGATCGAGGTTCCTCCTGGTGCTGAACCCGTGGGGAACACCCCTTTCATCAATCTGGACTCGACTGAGATTGTTGACGGTCCCAGCCAGAGGGATGTTGATCAGGAAAGGGTAGGTCAGGACTCACGACCTCGAATTCCCAAGATGCCCGACCTGCCCCATGTTTCCTCGGGCTCCACCAGTACTGCCTCGGGTCTTCAAACGATAACTCAGGCTAGTTTTGCTGAATGGGTTAGCCGGCACAACGATGGTGTAAACGCAACTCTACGTGAGTTAGCTATAGTCGGGGATGTGGCCAGGGTGACCACTATGCCCGCCGACCTTGAGCAGTACAGAGCTCACAAACCCGAGAATTTGTGGGCTGTGATTGCCTCCTTTTCTAGACAGGTAACTTTTTGCTTGGTTATTTTCTTGTTTCCCTGCTTTACCTTCTACCTTACTCACTTAGAAAATATTTTGCTTGCTTTTTTCTTTAGGCTGCCCAGTTGTCTTACATGGCCGACGAGAATGGCCATAAGGTGGGGACCGATCTGAAGCTGGCCAAAGAGCTGTTGAAGACCAAGAAAGGTCGTTCAAGGGAGGCGAAACTGCAAGATACAAAAGGAGCCGACCTGGTCGTAAAGTTAGAAGCTCAGCTGAAGGATTACGAGGACCAGTGGGCCGAGGACTTGGCCGTACTGGAAAAGCTCCGGGGTGAAGTGAGTCGGTTGGAGAACGAGAAGTCCAAGGAGGAGGACTTTACCAAACAGTTGGCCAGTATTACTTCTCGAAACGAGACGGCTACTAAGAACTTGCAGGACATTGTAGTTGATCATAAGGAGAAAATTGCTGATGCTGTCAAACGAGCTTAGGCCGCTGAGGCCAAGTTCGCCGAGTCAGTAGCCAAAGAGGAGGATCTATACGAAGACTTCCGGAGGATGTTGTTTGCCGGGGAAACCAAGGTTGCAGATGCGGTAAAAGCTCGTCTTGGTGCCGATGTTGACCTTATTGATTTCAAATTGGATATCAAGGAGCTCTACAACTTGGCTCAAGCTTTACCCGAGGATTACGATGTTCTGTCCGGCATCAAAGAGTACTTGGATGATGATCAAAATTAGGATTCCTTCTTTTGGACAATTCTTCTTATAATTTTTGAACATTTCATCTTTTGTTCTCCTTGTAATTTTGAACCTCGGATTTTGAGTTTGCATGTAAGTTTTCTTTGATTTTTTTTCTGGATTGCCTGATTTTCACGAAATTGGCTAAGTATATAGTGTTCTTATGAAATTTTAACTAAGTTTCTGAGATGAGTAAGATAGTACTGTTTTTTGTTAACAATTTCTCTTAGATTAACTTAGAACTCTCGTTGGGCTTGATTAAGTGTCAGTTTTCGTAAGTTTTTCTTCCACCTACTTCTTCTCATACTGGCCCATACGAGCTTTGAGTCCTTTCAATATTGTCCGGTTCGTTACCTCTGTCATCCATTGCTCTGCAGATGAGTCATTGACGTAAAACGCAGGTCGATTTGCAAATCGCTGCAAAATTCCTTAAAAACTCGGCAATTGAATTCTTTCCCATTCACTACTAGAATGTCCGAAGATAGCGATGGAAATTACCGACGGACGCCATTTCCGTCGCTATATAACACATTACCGACGGAAATCGACGACGGATAAAATTCCATCGCCAATTTCCCAGGAACTTGAGGCGGGAAGAGGGAAAGCACACTCCCGCGTTTTTGCCGACAGATATTACCGACTGATTACATAGCCGTCGGAAGATTTACCGACCGAAGGCATAATCCGTCGCCAATTTCCCAGGAAGTTGAGGCGCAAAGTGGCAAAGGAAACTCCCGCCTTTTTTACGACTGCCTTTGCCGACGGATTAAGGAATCCGTCGGGATAGTTTTCCGATGGAAGGCATATCCGTCGGCACTTTTCCACATCTTTAAACGCTGCGTTTGGCAGCTAAGGTTACCGACGGATTATATACGAATCCGTCGGTAATTCCCAGCTAAATGAAGCGCAGCGTTTTAGGGCTAAATTTACCGACAGATTTGTCCGTCGGTAAATTTAGCCCTAAAATGCGAGAAGCCTTCTTCTTCCCCATTTCTCGAGCCGCTTCTTTCTCCAGCCTTCTTCTTCTTCTTCTTTCTTCCCTCTTCCCGCCTTCCACCCACCCACCTTGCTGCCGCCTTCCACCCACCTCGCTGCCGCCTCCCCTCGCTGCCACCTTGCACCCACCGCTGCCGCCTTGCGCTGCCGCCTTCCATTTCTTCCGGCCATCAACGCCGCCGCCGGTCATCTTCCTCGGTTTGCCATTTCAGTTAACGTTTTTATTTATTATTTTGTTTTTATTGTATTTATATGTAATTAACTTTTTGAAAATAGTTGCTGCCGCCGCCGCTTGCCGCTGCCTGCAGTTTTGCCGCCGTCCATCTAGGTTAGTTTTTATAAAATTTGATTTTAATTAAATTAAGTTATCATAATTGTAGTAGATTAAATTAAATAGTTAGTATATTTAGATTACGTTAGATTAAATTAGGTGTTTATTTAGATTAGGTTATATTAAATTAAATATTTAGATTAAATTAAACTTATTTAGATTAGGTTAAATTAAATAGTTAGTTTATTTAGATTAGGTTAGATTAAATTAAATTAGGTGTTTTTTAAAATTAAATTAGGTTTGATAATAGCCTAATTAGATTTATTTAATTAGTTTATTTAAAATCGATTATATATTAGCCTAATTAGGTTTATTTGGTAAATAACCGTTTCATTTTTAATTAATTAGTAATTAACCGGTTAATTAAGCCTAATTGATAAACATATTTAATTTAGGTCAAATGTGTTAAATAAGGTCAATTTAATACGTAATTAGTAAATAACCGTTTAATTACTTAATTAATTTGTAATTGTAGGCTAAATTTATAATATTTGGTAATTTTATAATTAAATAGTAATTATTAGACGTTTGGTGAATTAGATTCAATTGTGTTATTTTTGCGTTAGTAATTAAAAATAATTGTGATTAATTGAGAATTGTCTTAAATTGAAAACATTAACTTGAATTGGTATGTTGGATATTTTCGTATATGTTTTATTTGCTTGCAGGCTTTACCTGAAAAATGGGCGATGCTCATTTTTAGGGGAAATGCTGTCCGATTTTCGTTAGAAAATAATAACAATTGGATTAGAAAATAATAACAATTAGATTAGAAAATAATAACAATTAGATTAAAATTTTATTGTAAACTTCTCTCTGCTGTGCATTCCTGGTAGCGGTGACAGTAGATGCCTGCTCCAATTTTTCTGACAGGGATCCAGCGTTGGCGTGCAGTTCTGCCCTACAACAAGTAGGTTGTATTTCTTTTTGTATTTCATTTACATTGTTAGATTAAAAACACTTCACATTAATTAATTAAACACGATTTTATTCCCACCGAATAAAATCGTAATCCTAGCCGTAGATTTCCCGTCTCGTGTGTTCAATCTATTGAACAACACGAGATTGTACAGTTTGCACAGTTCGCAAAACTCGTGCTTCTGTAATCTGATTGCCAAAAACATATATGCGTAGTTACGGTAGAAAAATATTATGTGGTTTTTCTAGCGTTTGTTCTCCGGGTGCCTATTGCTATATACCGCGTAACGCTTGTTCTTCACGGAATATTTAATCAGCGTTGCTCGGGATATAGTATATAGCGCACTTAAGGAGAACGACGCCGGAAGGCTGCCGAATATTTTTTTCCGTTCCTACACATATATGGTGGTCGGGTTACGGGGCGCCAGTTTTGCGAATGGGATAGGTCCATACCCTTTTAGCAGTCAATTACATTGACGTTGCTACCCTTGAGCCTGTAAACCACCTAATTATTTGTGCAACAGACATGAATCAGGACCACAGTTGGATGTATATTAGACATAGTAATGGATTGCTAGCGGAAGGATTTTTTGATAAGGTTGAGGAGTTTGTCGACTTTGCTTTACGACATCCTGAATGTAAGAGTGGGGCAAAAATCAAATGCCCGTGCTCTAGGAGAAAATGCAGAAACACAAATTACCGAGATCCAGAATATGTCAAGTTACATGTGTTGCAGTCTGGGTTTGTTGAAGATTACCAAGTGTGGGTTCATCACGGTGAGGGCACTGTCCTGAATCCTCCTCCTTGAGCACAGCCACCGGGTAATTACGATCAGTTTGACTACGGAAATGACGAGGACGGTTTTGATGCAGTTCAGAGAATGGTGATCGATGCAGCTGGTCCTGAAATGTTTACTGATGAAGAGCCTCCTAATCATGAAGCCCAGCTTTTTTGATTCGATGGAACATCTTCCTGTACATCTGCCATACGAAGCTAGAATGGCTGGACCGGTTCAGTATCGGTGGATGTATCCATTTGAAAGGTGATGTAAATATATATCTTTTATATTCATCGGTTTTTGTTTGAAGTGTTTAATTGTATTAATCAATTCATGATTGAACAGATATTTGCGGAAATTGAAAAAAAGGTATCCAAGAAAAGTCGGGTGGAAAGCAGCATTAGTAGCGGATACCTAATGGAGGAAACAGCAAAATTTGCGTCTTTTTATTTTACGGATGGTGATCCGACGTTACCCTGTCGACTGCAAAGAAATGAGGTATTCGATACCGATATGGATGATGATGTCGACCGACTTTCAATTTTCAGAACAGTTGGGGAACCCGTAGGTGCCTGCCGCAAAAGACATCTGGACGAGTCTGAATATGTCGTCGCCCGGAGTTACGTCCTTTTGAATTGTGCGGAAATCGAACCTTATAGAGAGTAAGCATTGCTTCTACACATTTCAATGTATTACTGAGTTACAAAATTTAATGCGCCAGCTCACAAATTCTCATGTATTCTTCTGAAAGTGTTCTCGAAGACGAATTGCATGCAATCAACCCCGCAATCACGCGGATCGAAGTTGAAGGAAAGTTAGAAAGGTAATTTGTGTCCTGGTTTGAAGGACATGTAAGTATTGGCAACGTACGTCTTCTTTTATTTCTCGTTCGTTTTAATTGCTGACTCATGTAAATGTTTACTGTCCTGCAGGTGAAGGACCCAGCTACATGTACGAATCCCTATATTCTAAGTCTTGTGAAAGGCCCACTTAGATCAGTCAAAACATATAAGGGATATTGTGTAAACGGGTTCAAATTCAATACTCAATATTATGGCGAGGATCGAGTTACTATGAATAGTGGAGTTTGTGTTAAAGGGTCTCTCTTCGGTCCAGCCGTAAGCGACTTTTATGGAATGCTGACTGACATTATTGAGATAGAGTATCCAGCGCTGCCAATTAAAAGGACCGTACTATTTAAATGCGATTGGTTCGATCCAACTCCAAACGTGGGTATGTCAGTGCATCGTCGATACAACATGGTAGACGTTAACCACAGAAGGAGGTACAACAAGTACGAACCTTTTATTCTAGCCGAACAGTCCGGTCAAGTCCATTACTTACCATACCAAAGTAAAAGACAAGATAAAAAGGACTGGTGGGCAGTATGCAGGATAAAGGCTAGATCTGAGCTTGACATGCCAGAGGAGGTTATTCTGGCTTTCCAGGACGACGTCGTAGAACATGCTCTTAATGTGGAAACAACTGATGATCCGACTAATTTGGTTGACCCGGACGAGGAAGCAGATGAGGAGGCGTTGGAAACGACGCCAACATCAGAGACAACCGATGATTTTCTACCATCCTCATCAGACGAAGCGGAGGACTACGAAGAGTTGTAGTGTAGGGCTAATTAATGTAATAGAATCCGTATGACTAGTATTGTTACATGCATTAATGACTGATATTTATGTTTTTTATATGTATGTTTATCGACGAATTGATTAATTATTTATTGATATTTGTTATTTATATATGAAATTGTATGTGCATATCTACTTCTTTGTAGATATGAGGGGTCAGGGTAGCCGCAGACATGTTCAGGACCGTCGACAGGGAGATCCGAGAGACACTTCCCCCACAGATGCTCCACCTGACGGGGACGATCCGCAGCTTCAGGCGGCGCCTGGGCCGCAGAGGGAGGCCCAGCAGCAGGTCGAGTACGAGATTGATGCCTCGGGGAGGTTAAAGGTCGCACCTGACGTTCTGAGGTATCACTGTTATCCATTTTTTAAAGTTTAGTTATAAAACACTATTTGAACTAATTTTATGTTTTGAAATGACAGGGAGCGGCTACATGACAGCGGGAAGGTCTCCAGAGGCTTGCTGGACATCTTTCGTTCCTGCTGGTTCATAGAAGGTTCTTCCTAGAAGGGATTGAAGGCGGAGCAGAAGACGTTCTACTGGGAGGAGTTCAAGGTAATATTTACATTAACATTTCAGTTTCATATTATTCAAATTTACTAATTAATTATCTATTTATTTGTTAAATACGTGCAGAAGAAGTTTTGGTGGGACTCCATCTATACCGAGCAGGCGATTAGAGATGTCTTTATGAGACATGCTGCTAATCGTTACAAGGACACAATTCACGCGATGAAGAGTGTCAGGGATAACAGTGTCACAGATGATATTTGGGCGGCATGGAATGCGATTTGGGATACGGCTGCAGCGAAGAGGAAGTCCGCCATCGCTCGGGCTAACAGGGTGAGTGAGCCGTCAGGGCCCGGAACTGAACCGGTGCGCCACACGGCAGGATCGCGCTCAGCTGTGAAGCATATGACTGTTTTGGTAAGTTTTCTAAATTTGTATTCTTCAGACTTAAATGATCATAGTGTTTAAATGTTCATTATTTACATCGAATTCAATTTATGGTTTTTTATCTCAGAGTCAGGAGCTCGGTCGTCCTGCGACATATGCTGAGTTGCATGTTTGTATGCACTCGACGAAGGACGATCGGAACAAGTTTGTCGACAAGAGGTCGCATGATAAGCATGTAAGTCTGATGTAACTTGAAATTGAATTGTTATTACTTGATTATAGTTAATTAAAACATGTGAAATATAAATTGTGAACTGTGAACTGTGAATTGTGAATTGTATATAGTCCATGTTTGTTTGCAGGAAGTCCCTGAAAATGGGTGATGCTCGTATTATAGAGGAGATGCTGCCGAATTTTAGTTAGGAATTTAAAGTTAACTATTTCTGTTTTAGATTATCGAAATCGTACTAACTTGACTACTTGTTTATTTTTTCAGGAGCGTTTCCTTGCAGAGCGTGCAGCTGCGACCCAGTCCTCCCCGGCTGAGGGCAGTTCGTCGACCCCGCAGTCATCGACGAGAACGAACTGTTCTTGTCTCTCGAGGCGGTGAAGAAGCAGCGGGTTTACGGAGTTGGTTCAGCTGCAGCTTCATACATCGCGTCATTCAAGGGTACCGGTGTGCGCCGGGGCTCCTGCTCGTCGTCCCAGCAGACTCACTCGACCGAGGATATCGAGGAGCGGATCCAGAGAGAGGTATCCGCTCGGGTGCAAGGGATGCGAGAAGAGATTCAGAGGGATGTGGAGTCTTCCGTCGACGAGCGGATTGCTGAGAGGGTCCGCTCGGAGCTGGCAAAGATGATAAGCACTCTACCGCCAGCCATTCGCCCCCCGCATCCCCCCTCAGGTCCAGATGACGAGGATATTACTAGACTTTAGTTTTTTGTATTCCTATACAGTATTATGCTTATAAACATTGACAAATTTGTTAACGCTTGTTCTGTATATATATATAGATACTTTTGATTCATTTTATTTAGTGTGTTTGTATGTGTATATTATTTTTGTAATTCTGAACAGGTATAATAGACAAAAAAACATCCCATAACGGGCAGGAAAACGACAATTTTGTTGTCGGAAATGAAGCCGTTTTGCTGACGGATTTCTTCCTTTACCGACGGATTAATCCGTCGGTAATTCAATACCGTTTTCCGACAACACACAATACCGACGGATTATTCGTCGGTAAAGAAAACAAGGGACAACGGAATTTACCGACGGATATTCCGTCGGTAAATATTGCCGACGGAATATCCGTCGGTATATCGTCGGCAACGTCCCTCTATCACCGACGGTTTTACAGACAATTATCCGTCGCAACAGTTGCCGACGGAAAAATCGGTTGGTAAAACGTCGGATCTTCGTCGGTGTGTTAGTCACAACTCACCGACGAATTTCTATTTTTACCGACCACTATTTTTCCGTCGGTGCTATTTCCCGACGGATAGTTTTTATCGCCAAAGAATGCCGACGAAAATCGTGCCGACGGATTGTATCTGTCGGCAGTCCGTCGGAAAAGCAGTTTCCCGACGGATTTCCATGTGTTAGTGACGGAAATTTCCGTTGCCAACACCGGACATTCTTTTAGTGATTGTCAGTAATCAGAGCTCTTGGTATCCCGAATCTACAAACGATATGCCGCCAGAAAAAGTCTTAAACCCGAGTTTTTGTGACAGTGCTTGCGGCTTCTACCTCGATCCACTTCGTAAAGTGATTTCCAACCACTATCAAAAACTTCTTCTGCCCGGTAGTGGGAGAGAAAGGTTCGAGAATGTCCATTCCCCAGGTGAAAAAAGGCCAAGGACTGGTAATGGGACATTGGTCGGTAGTCGGAGCGTGCCTTATATTCTGATGCCTCTGGCAATTTACACAACTCCCCTTCTTCAGCTGTTAAACACCTCGACCACGGGTGAGTGTGCGATTTTCTATACATCACCCCATCAAAGAAAGCGTAATCCGGAGCTTGGCACAAGATTTTATATGCTGCATTTTTGTCCTCTGACAACGTTCCATCCATCAGGTAGTGGGCTATTACCCTACATCCAATCCTCTAGGGGTTTAGTGAGGAAGAAGATTTCATGATTCTCAATACTAAACTGCTTTTGAGCCGAGAAATGGACCCCGGGTATCCTTTCTTCCACTGTTGCAGCTTTAGCTAAGATATTGGCCTCCCCATTCTCCAGCTGAAAGACTTAATCTATTTCCCACTTTCCTCCTAACTCTTGGATCTTGTCTAGAAAAAACTTGACTCTGTCGACGTATCTCCTCATCTCAGGATCCCGAGCTTCAAAAGTTTCCAAGATCTGGTTTACCACTAGCTGCGAATCGCTTTTGATTGTTACATGCTCGACTTTGACCACGTTTACCATTTTCAAACCGGCCAACAGAGCCTCATACTCTGTTGTGTTGTTTGATGCGGGGAAATCAAATTTAACATAGCTGCGAAGTATGACTCCCTGAGGTCCTCTTAGCACAACTCCTGCTCCGGAACCATCCAAGTTCGATGCTCCATCCACTTTAAGGATCCAACTTACCAATTCTTCGTCTACGTTTTCTAACTGATCACTGGTGGTGGTCTCATCTATGAAGTCTTCCAACACTTGCACCTTCAACGCAGGCCTTGGTTCATTACCAAATGCAAAAAACTCCCAGTAGGGCTGACCAACTCACTAAGCGCCCTTTGTAAAGCTTTCTTAGAGGTTGGTTAATCTGAACTACAATCACATGAGCTTCAAAATATCTCCTTAGCTTTTCTGCCGACACCTTCATAGCTAGTGCGAATTTCTCAATTTTGGAATATCTGTTCTTCAGGCCTTTCAGTACTCTGCTATGATAGTAAATTGGGGTCTGTAAAACCTTCTCCTCTTTTACCAGAACCGTTGCTACTGTCTCCTCTGTCACTGCCAAGTACAGATACATGATCTCCCCGGTTTTTGGTCTTCCTCGCACCGGGGGAGTTCTTAGGTAAACCTTAGACTCTTCAAAAGCCTTGTTACACTCCTCTGACCATTTGAAATTCTTCGTACTATTCAAGATTTTGAAAAATGGCAAGCATCGCTTGGCCGAACAACTCATGAACCGGCCCAGAGCAGTCACTCTTTCATTCAACTTTTGTACCTCCTTCACCGATATAGGGGCTTTCATGTTCATTATTGCTTCAATCTTTTCGAGATTTCCCTCAATTCCCTTCTCTGAGATGAGATGTCCTAAGAACTTCCATGATCTCACTGTGAATACACATTTTTCCGGATTAAGCTTCTAGTTGAACTTTTTCAATTTTTCAAAGGTTTCTGCCAAGTCGTCTGCATGATCCTCCATCCTCTTAGACTTGAATGCAATGTCATCCACATATACTTCCACATTTTTTCCCAACTGATCGTTGAATAATTCATCAATCTTTGATAAGTTGCCCAAACATTCTTCAATCCGAAAGGCATCTTCTTGTAGTAATACGTCTCTAAATCTGTGATAAATGCTGTTTTCTCTTCGTCTTCTTTGTTCATGTGGATCTGGTGGTACCCCTGCGAAGCATCCAAGAAGGCGTATACCGCGTACCCACATGTAGCATCAACCAGCTGATCAATGTTTGGTAGAGGAAAGCTATCCTTTGGGCAGGGATTGTTTAGATCGATGAAATCTATACAAAGCCGCCATCTTCCATTCGACTTTTTGATCAACACGTCATTGGCTAACCAATCCGGATAGTCCACCCTTCTGATGAACCCTGACTTCGTTAGCTTTTCGACCTCCTCGTGAATAGCCACTTGTTTCTCGATTGAAAAAGTCCTCTTCTTCTATTTCACCAGTGTACACTTTGAATCCACATTCAAACGATGTGAAATAATACTGGGATCTACCCTTCCAATATCCTCAAGTTTGTTGGTGAACTCTTCCACATACTGCTTTATCCTACTTACTATTGCATCTCGGTGAGTGTTTGGCCAGTTTGTACCCAGCTTAACGCACATCTCGGAGCCCTCCGCCAACTCAATAGTCTCCAATATCTTACGGGGTTTCTGAGACTTCTTCTCTCTCATTAACAACTCAGGGGTGTCAATTCTCAGCGCCTCCACTGTTTTCCCATTGTAGCCATGTAACATTGTCGAGATAAGCTTTGATTTCCTCTAATAGTAATAACTTTGTTTTCTACTAGGATTTTCATCATTAAATAACAAATGCTAGTAACTGCACATGTACTATAGAGCATATGTCTACCAATAATACCATGATAGGCTAAGGGCATGTCAACAATCATGGAAAGGGATGATCGTACCTTCTGTGTTTGTTCCGCCAAGACTCCCTCTGTGCCGTCTTCCTGTTGTATCTCGACACCCATTTCCAAGTCAAGTTCGACCATCCCTTTAGGCAGACTGGTGCTCCTCCCAAACCCAGGAGAGGAATGTTAACTGGCTTCAAATCTGCTTTGGACGCACCCAGTTCAAGGAACATCGGCAGGGTGAGCAGATTTACTGAGCTACTGTCATCGACTAGCAATCTTTTGATCCACTTTGTCCCCATTATGAACGAGATGACCAAAGCATCTTCGTAAGGAAATTCTACGCCCTTAGCGTCTATTGGTCCAAACATTATACTCTGCCAAGATGGCCCTGTCGTAACAAACATGACGAGCTTCTGTTTCTTTTTCTTTCTCCTGCCATATTCGGACTCTAGGGTTCCTTCAGATATGGTGTTAATCACTCCTGACACCTGTGTTTTCTTTGCTCATGGCGCACTTTCTCTACTGCCCCCTCGGCTCAGACCTCACCGAGTTAACTCTGGTATCTCCTTGATCCTGATCGTTTTTGGACGCCACAAAATGTTGCAATCTCCCCTGACATACCAACTTGTCAATCTCACTTCTCAAACGCCCACATTCTTCCGTCTCATGGACGTGGCCATCATGAAATTCATAGAACTTGGATCGGTCTCCGTCTTTCAACAACCTCGGAGGATAACGAATTTCCTCGTTGTTGTTTTTGATCCACAGCAGAATCTGTTCTCTTGGAGCGTTAAGCGAAACATACTACCTCGCTACACCAGCTCTGTCTACGTATCCCTTCGTTCCTCTCCAATACTAAAGCTCAGTCCCTGGACCTGAACTAGTCGAGATAGTATTTTTATAAGCGCGCTTGGTTTCTCGATAACCTGAGGTCTCCTTCAATAGTCTGTATCGATCTTGGCTTCTTCCCATCCCTGGCGAGCTCTGTGACTTATTAGCCACCGGGGGCACCACCGTACTGGCCTTCCTTTGCCTCTCTTCATCTAGATTGATGTAGTTCAAAGCTCTGGTCATCAACTCGGTGTAGGTGTCTACAGTGTTGGTGATCAGGCTGTATTTAAAAGCTTGCATACTCGTGTTATCTTTCATAGCATCAATTGCAGTGTCGTCATTCAAGTCCTCTACCAGGATTACCTCTTCATTGAACCTGGCCACATAGGTCTTCAGACTCTCCCTCTGCTTTTGAAAACATTTCTTCAAATAATTGGACCTTTTCCTTCTCTGTATGCTCGAACCAAAATGGGTTTTGAAAGCCATGGCAAGCTCCTGAAATTTTTAATTGATCCTTCTTTCATGTTTTGATACCACTTTTGAGCGGCATCTTTCAAAATCGTAGGAAACACCTTGCACACAGTTGCATCCGAGACACTCTACACTCCCATAGAAACCTGAAAACAGCTCAAGTGTGTCATTGGATCTATTTTACCATTATATCTATCAATAGTAGGGTACTTAAACTTATATGGAAAGGGTTCATCCCAGATGGCTTTAGAGAGTGGGCTGACAATCCCACAAACCTCGAAGGTCGTGATTCTCCCTTGTATCCTCTCTGTTTTTCCAGCTCGGCCTGTACTAGCCTCGTAACCTCATCGTGCAATGTTTTCTGATGCTGGGAAGCAGCCACTGAACTGTGAACACTTTCGGTCCCTTAGTTCTTAACCGGTGGAGCACCTTCTCTCGCGGTCCGTAGAGGATCTGCTACCGGGTCTGGATCTCCCCTTCCCAGACCAACATTTATTCGCTGTGTTCCCGGTGGCAGATTTTCTTCTTGTCCCCCTCTCTTCGAGGAGGCGGAGGATCGTTTCGATCTTCATCTCTTGGAAGAGGACGGTCATAGCGACTTTTGTCTCTCGGTAGCGGACCATCTCGCCGATCTTCTCCCCTCGGTTGTTGATGTTCAGGCTGATCTCCGTGTCTCCGTCGAGGTGGATCGTTTTGACCTTCATCTTATGGTAGCGGTCCATCTCGACTTTCGTTCCTCGGTGGAAGGCAACCATCCCGACCTTCGTCTCTCGGAATGCCCCTAGTATCTAGATTCTGACAATTGCTCGTTTCTCTAGGAGGAAAAACCGGAGGAGCCAGCGTGGGTGGCACCAGAAAGCTATACCCTTGATTCATCTGAGCCATGAACGCTTATTGCATTTGCTGAGCTGATAACATCTATTGATGCAAATATTCCATGTATTCTTGTATTTGTATTATGCCTGGATGAACCACCACCGATGTAATAACCCAAAAATTTAAGGGTTAAAATATAGCCACGTGTCTAATATTTTATTAGACGGAAGTAGGTAAATTAAATTTAAAGATAAATTTAATTTGCTAATGTCCCTAAATTTTTAATATGGCTATAGGATTGCAAATTTAAATTTTTAGAATTTAAATTTGGTTAAGTATATAGTTAACGGAGACAATATGAATTTATGAATTGAGTGCAAAATAATTCATAAGTCCCTAGCAAATATTTTTGGTGCCAATATTCGCGAAATATTTTAAAAAGGTTATCGTGAAAATTTGATAAAATTTGGAAGCAGAAATTTTATCAAGCGCAGTTAATGCGGACTTAATAAATCAAAAATGATTTATTAAGAATAAAATATAAGTCGGATGGGAATAAAAATTATATTTTTATTCTTGTTATATTTTATTTGATTTTTGGTAAAAATTTCACAAAATTTGGAAATCGTATCCGTTTAGGATACAGACGACTAGTTTAGAAATTGGTTTAAAGTGCATGATTGAGCTAGTATTAAAGCGCACTTTAACCAATAAGTATATATATGTTAAGTGGTGACCAAAATCAATCAAACATTTCATTTCTTTGTTCAGAAAGAAAAGAAGCAGCTACTTGCTTCTTTGTAACTTCGGCGTTTAGGATTTCGCGCCGCTTCGATCCGTTTCTCGATTCTAACTCCATTTCTTCAATGATTACTCACGTAATTGAGGTATTATATCTGTATTAAACGTTTATTTCGATTTATTTCGAATATAAACTCGTTTATAAACGTATCGAATAAACGTTTTAAACGTCCGAATTGATTTTGAATTGTGTATACGTGATTGTGGACGTTAGAATAGTGATTTTGGACATATTAAGCATGATGGGAGGTCCCAGAAATTCATTTCTGGGGTTGTGCGGGTGCGCAGCCCGCTGTGCGCGAGCACCGCGAGCTGTGCGACCGCACAGCACGGTGTGCGACCGCACAGCACGGTGTGCGGGCGCACACTATGCTGTGCGGGAGCACACCAATAAAATGTTGTGCGACCGCACAACTAAGCTGTGCGGGTGTCGGGGTTCGTTTACTTTGGCTATTTCGGGAGACTTTCCGGGGGCGATTCAAACATGCTTTCGCCTAGTAACCCGAGGTGTTTTCCGACCGAACCTAAAACATTTTTAATAAATGTTTTTAAATCAAAGTTAGATATTTTAAAACGATAACTTGTGTTAGAAGAAAGTGAAAAGGTTTTATAACCTAAACCTAAAGACTTTTAAAAGGAGATTTTAAAAGTAAAGTTTAAAGTTTATAACAGATTTTAAAAGAGTTAAAGTCAACGTTTAAATGGTTTTAAAGAGTTAGCAATCCGTTTTGCTAAATACTTAGTATATGACCGAGAATTTTTTTGACAATTAGATCTATACTATAAATGGTTTTCTTTAGGTATTGCGATACCTAAAATAACTTTTAGAGAGAAGTTAGAACGTTTTCTCAAAACGAGAATTTATAATATGGTTTTAAAAGAAAACAGACCTTAAGTGTTACGTGTTTATATGATTGAACAAAGGATCAATTCACCCCTTCAACTTGGCACCAAATATCAAATCAGTCAATTTCGTCGCTTTTGGTACAAACAGACCCACAACTTGCGTTTTCGTATCAAAAAAACCCGTAACTTACATTTTTGTATCAAAAATGCCCCTCTGACATAAAAAAGAGAGTGAGATGTACTAATTATAATTGTTAAACCTAATCAATTTTAATTTAATACTAATTAAACACAATTATATTTAACACTAAATAAATTTAATTAAATTAATTAAATATAATTCTAATCCCACCGGAAACCGCTGCCACCCCTACCGATCACTGCCACCGAAACTCACCCACATATTCATCCCAAAAGGAATGAACAAATCAGTTCATCCCAAAGGATGAAAAATTTGTTCATCCCTTTTGGGATGAACACGTTGTTCATCCCAAAAGGGATGAACAAATTATTCATCCCTTTTGGGATGAACGAATCTGTTCATCCCAAAAAGGGATGAACAACTCGTTTGTTCATCCTAAAAAGAATGAACAACTCATTTATTTTAGGATTGAACAATTTATCTAAAGTTGGTGGTTGTGGTAGAGGTGGGAGTGGAGCATACGGCAGTGGGTAGATGATCCGGTGGCCGGAAAAGGAAAAAGAAAGAAGAACGTGGAAGAAGAAGAAGGTGGAGAAAGGGAGAAAAGGTCCCTAAATATTTACTAAAAATTAAAATGATGATTAAAATTTAAAAATTATGAAGATATAGTTGAAAATTAAAAATTGTCAAGGATTAATTTGAAAGATAAATAAAATATTGAGTCTTTTTAATTTTTTTTTTAATTTTTTTTAGGGAGAGTGTAATTTACTTGCTTGGGTGAGAGTGGGGGAGGGGCTTTCTGAGCTAAAAACACAAGTTTTGGGTCTGTTTGTACCAAAAGCGGCGAAACTGACTCATTTGATATTTCGTGCCAAGTTGAGGGGGCGATTTGATCCTTTGTTCTTATATGATTATATGTTTGACCTAGATCTGGGTTTAAGGACCTAGAAGTTTTATAGGAAACATATATTAATGTGTTTTATCCTATTTTCTTTGTGTGTTTAGTCCGACCAGCTAGCCAGCAGTCTGACCACAACCACAGGATTAAGTTACAGACCTAGCGGTGTTTGTGAGTTCATTTGTTTACTTTTGAATATTAGTATTCAATTGTTTTTAAATCCATAAATCGCACTCAGTATGAAACTTAGCCAAGGAAGATCCACTGAAACGAGCTATCTATTGGGCAACAATAGGATTGTGTGATCACCTGTGTTAATGAACTAGATGAGAGATAAATATTATAAGCATACATATTGAGATTAGGTTTTAAGCCAGATGCTTGTAAAGCGGCTTAAACCTAATGGATAGTCCTGAGGTGGCAGTGATTTAAGTTCCGGCCCAGCAACCCTATACAGAGTCAAGATGGTTGTGATACATATGTATACAACTCATCCTGTATTAAACAAGAGTTGAGCATATGCATTATATATGATAGCATTATAACGTAACAGGACTAGGGTTTCATTTGGATCGAGGACTGGTAATATTTTTATATACCGATATTTTGTATAGACGCGATTTTGGTATTTAACTTTAAACATATCTACTCACTCAGAATTATTTATATTTCTGACCCCGTTGTTGTTTATAATTTATCAGGTACCTAGCTACCGGGTCTGGTCGAGCTTCCACCCTTTTCTATCAGGGAAGCTTATTTTGTTGCTATGTAAATAACACTTTAAACTCTTAGATGCTGCAATAGTGTATATAGGTTTGATATACATGTAGCCACGTCAGGGTTCCTTTGTCTATATACTCTGATAGGAACCTGACTTTGTCTAACTCTAATAAGTGGCTACTTAATAGGCATATGGTGTTTTATGATGTCCCCTACGGGTGGGCCAAGTTTCGAATCTTTGGTCTGCAAAGACAGTGTGTGTAGTTTATCTGGCCTTACGTTTGTGTGCCTGCTGTGCATGTTTTTAAATATGTTTGATATAACGCTTTGAAAGAAAAAGTGTTCGATATATTTTATTAAACATATTGTTCGGATGCGTGGTTTGAAACAGGGCTGCCTGCGAGGCAAGGCACGTGAGCTAAGTCCCTATACCACCGCACCGGTTTTCAGAAATGCGCGTGGGTCAGAATAACTAGGGTTATTCAACCAGCACTTCTGAAAATGCGATTTCGCTTATATGAATATTTTCAGAACGTGTTTTCCACGTTAAACGGTGTTTTTTGAAAAAGGGTCGTACGCGAGATACGATCTAGATTTATATTTGCAAAAAAATTATAGAGATTTTAGGCTTGCTACGGGTTTCAGAACAACCATTCCCTAGCGCAGGTCTCGGCTCAAGTTTCGAGGGGGAAATCGGGTCGTGACAAAGGTGGTATCACAGCAATGTTTTAGGACTTGAATGTCTGAAGTATTGTTGCTGATATCTAGTGAACTATTGCAGCAACATAGGATTCAAGTCATGTGTTGATCAGTTATCAGGTATTGAATACATTCAGCTATAGATAGCAACTATACATGTGTGTGGTATGTATTGATGTTTTGATCAGGAACACATGAGTTGTTCTTGTGTTCGAGGCACGTTACAACTGATGGAGCATGTAAGATGTTCCTAAGTTGGAAACACATTACAATCATGGAGCAGAATGGTCAGAACAGATGACCAGTATTCGAGGAGGATGGTTCTGTTTGAACACAGGACAAAGCGGAGAATTCCTCTGAATTTTTGTTCGAGAAAATAGTTAGATTTTCTCTTAATTGTGTTTGATTGTTGTGTATTTTGCTTATATAAGTTAATAGTTTATACATGTTATATGAAAATGTGATTTTTCTATAAAAAAATTTACATACGGTACTTACACTAAAATTTCATGTGTTTCAGTATGTCTGGACCAAGTAGAGCTCATATGCATGTGGGGTCTGATCCACATAATGTACCAGGTTTGCCTGTTATACCTGATATATCTGTTCCCAAAGAGGTTGTTGACTCAACATCAGCATGTGACATGAACATATGGGAGGATGCTATTGGAGTGGAGGAATTAGACAGAATGTTGAATGAAGACATAAATAGTACTGGAAATAGCCATGGCTCTGTGTCTGAATCGACTGCTACATCGGCTTATCTGGGATTTAAGGTAAAAGAGTTTTTAGCTGAGGTGGACCATCTAAGGAGGGTTCAACAGAAAATAAGACACTCGCCGAATCAGTCGTGGGAATACGTGAGCGAGTGGGAGGTGCAAGAGAACCAAAGTTTGGATAGGCTGAGGGATTATATGAACAAGTATACTAGTGAAGATTTGAATGTGGAGGCATACACTATTGAATTTATGCGTGTATGCAAAGAAGTACTTGAGTTAGTTCGTGATGGTGAGGAAGTTGCGAGCAGGTACGTCAAAGGTTTGGGGCCTGAGTTTGAGGAACTCATGGCGGTAAAGTCTGATTCTGTGGCATATCTGGCTGGGCGCGCAAAACAGATGGAGAGTAAGTTGAGGAGGAAAGATATACCCCTCCAGCCGTACTATTACACCAAACCTGAAGAACCTACTGCTACATTTCCTAGAGTAGGAAACTCTGGACCCGCAAGGCACTACAACCCCTAATTTGTTCCGCGAGGGGGAAAGGATAAGGGAAAACTGAAATTCCGGGGAGGGCGAGGTAAAGGCCCGATGATTCGTGAGGCGTTTCCGTCTCCACGATCATCGTCAGGTAATGTTTACTTATGTGTTTAATGTTTAAGTTAGTCTGTTTATATGTTTTCAATATTCACGTTAGAATTGGAAAATATAAACTATAGATATAAATCATATCCTTAAACAAAAACAAAATACACATATAAGTAAACATTAAAAGTTAAACGATAAATGAAAATTGATAAGTTAAGGATGTTAGAAACGTGCATCCTTAAATAGAAATCAATAACTATTGATAATTAACCAAATAATGTAAAGAAATAATAATCCTAATGTGAGGATAAAGTATTAGGATTAAGAAACTTGAAATATTACGGAGAAGTAGTTGAAAGAAGTTTACAGAGTGAGTATTACAGTTTTGTTTTAAAAATGTATTATTGTGCTCAGATGCATCATGAATGCACATTACAACAATCACTATAGAAAAAGGAATACTTAAATTCCATATACTTATATAAAATAATTTTGTTAGGACATGCATCATGTATATTAGTATATCAAAGAGAAAGTGGATTGTATAGCAACTCTTTGGGGATGAGAGATGTTATCACCCTGAGCCACAATTGTACAAAAGTTTTGAAATGTGAATTGTTAGATTCACAGTTTTGAAGAGATAAATTTAAAAAAATCCAGCTGTTACACATATAATTATATATGTGGAGGTACATATGTGTATATGCACATATGTTTGAAATGATTGGTTTGAGAAACCATTTGTTTATAAAACAAAGTTTTTGTGAAATAAATTATTGAGAAACAATTTGTTTACAAAACAAACTGTATTTGTTTTAAAATGTAAGCATACTCGAACGAAAACTCTGTAATAATGTCAAGATATGATACAAAATAGTGGAGATAAGATGTAGTGATTTTTATTGTTCATAACAAACAATAAAGATCTTTATTCTAATATTTCATTCCGAAACATCAGAAATTAATAAGGATTGAGAAGAGCAGAAAGTGAGAATTTACATTCTTGCTCTAAGATAGACTGAGATGTAAGTCTAGTGATGGACTTTTATGATAAATAAAAGTTCAAGAGTTGATAATAGAAGATGATTGTGTTGACCTGAAAATTTTGGGCCCATAAAATAAATTGGGTTGGTATTATTGGACTTTCAAATATATTTAATAATTTAAAATTAATTATTAAATATAGTCTAAATAATATTAAATAAGTCATTTTGGGTAAGTCAATAAATCATACTTACCTAATATTAAAGAATATATTAATTTTTCTATTAGTTAAGTGAATATTCTCATTTAACTAATTAGAATAGATTAATTATTCTTTCCAAGTACAGAGATATGTGCATAAATACATATTCTCTACACTCCTATAAATAGGAGTGTCTTCACAACACAAGGGAGACACACATAATTTTATAGCCGCCGGAATTCTGCAAACAAAGCAACATAGAAGCTCTGCATAATTTCTTCAAGCGACTACACCAAATCAAGCCTCCATATTCGAATCTTCATACGCCGTGTTCATCACTCGTCGAGGATTCAACCAAGTGGCTACATATCAAATCAAGTCTTCAAATCAAATCTTCATACGGCGTGTTCATCACTCGCCAACGGTTCAACCATTTCCTTCACCAAATCGAAGGAGATTCTACAACGGATTCAAGAACAAGCTTCAAAAGCCCTTGATCCACAAATATTGAAGGAAAGCATCAAAGGATTTAATTTCTACACGTGTAGAAATTACCCAATAAAGATTGAACTCGCTTTTTGATTAAATTCAATAAAATTGACATTTGTGCATATTTTATTGCTTCTTAATATCAGGACAAGAAATTCATGTTAACAAATTTCTGGCACGCCCAGTGGGATATCTCTACCTTTCATCTCTTTCCTTCTCAAATTCAAAGAAACAACAACCAAGATCCATGACTTCTCGAAACAACAACTACGGTCGCCAATCCAAGGCACCAGTGCGTTTTACCGTCCGAAATACTACTGATGCTAGCCCTGGAGCGATAATCAAGGAGAGATTGGTTGAGGATATTTATGCCCGCACTCTTCCCCTTCTTCAAAATATGTTCGTTTTCCAACCATCGGATGAAGAAGCTCCATCTCCAACTCAATCTCCACTAAAGGAAAAAGGAGATCCTAAGTCGCCATCAAGCAAGGATTCGCCAACCACTCCATATACGCCAACATCGCCAAAAGGTTCTTCTAATGTTATGAGCGTTATGATGACTAGCACTACTTCCTTGGAAGAACAAGTCGCTAAGATGAGTAAGGTGTTGGAGTCTCTTGCTGATTCCATTAAAGAAAAGGATGAGCAAATCTCCTTTTTGATGAAGAAGGTGGACAATTTAACTGATAAGGCGATTGTCGTTTCTAAAACTCCACAATCACAAGAAAGGGATGATATTGCGAATATCTTTGCTCCTACTACCATGAATGGTACTTCTTCTAGTGATGCTTCAAAAGAGTCTCAGATTTCAACTACAAATGGTTCTATTCATGGAGATCAATTGAAGAATCTCATTAAGGAGGCTGTCAAAGATCAAGTTGAGAGTGGTACACAACCATCATATTCATATGCCAAACCCTATTCTCATAGGATTGACCTCAAAAAGATGCCCACAAGCTATCAACCTCCAAAGTTTCAACAGTTTGATGGCAAAGGCAACCCAAGACAACATGTAGCTCATTTTGTTGAGACATGCAACAACGCTGGTACTTATGGTGACTTGATGGTTAAGCAATTTGTTCGCTCCTTGAAAGGAAATGCTTTTGATTGGTACACAGACTTAGAGTCTGGCACAATTGATAGTTGGGAACAGTTGGAACGTGAGTTTCTAAATCGCTTTTATAGTACTCGTCGAATTGTTAGCATGATAGAGCTAACGAGTACACGTCAATGGAAAGATGAGGCTGTTATTGACTACATTCATAGATGGAGAAACTTGAGTCTTAACTGCAAAGATCGTCTTTCAGAAGCATCCGCTCTAGATATGTGCATTCAAGGCATACACTTTCAACTGCTCTACATTCTCCAAGGTATCAAGCCTAGAAGCTTCGAGGAGTTGGCAACTCGTGCACATGACATGGAGCTAACTATCGCCGCTGCAGGAACTCAAGGTTCAATGATAGAAGATCCCCAAAAGGGAAAAGAAAGACAAGAGGCTCGTAAAGTGGGCAAAACATCAACCAAGGTTGAAGGGAAACACTCCATGGTCGTTACCACAACACCCTTCAAATTCACCAAGCATGAAAAGAAACAAGGAGGAAAGCCTGCTACCTTCAACCGTCAAGAAGTAAAGAAGAGTACTTTAAAGGAGCGACAAGAAAAAGTCTACCCTTTCAATGACTCTGACGTTTCTAAAATGTTGGATGACTTGCTTGACGCTAATCTCATCCAATTGCCGGAAATGAAGCGTTCCGAAGAGGCTGACAAAGTGAATGACCCAAACTATTGCAAGTATCATCGACTTATTAGTCATCCACTCCAAAAGTGTTTTGTCTTAAAAGATAAAATTATGCGACTGCATGAAAGGGGCGATGTAGTGTTTGATGAAGATACTGCAACTTCTAACGTAACCACAATTATGAACGAGAGTTCCTACGTTGTGGCTTTAAAGTTTGGAGATTTTGAACCAGTAGAAGCATGGATACAATCTTCCCCTAGTGAATATGCATCTCATTCTCTACAAGTATCAAGTGATGACTCACACTTTGCTGGGGGCATCAACATTCAAGACGGGGAGATCGAAGACAATTCTGATGAAGGATGGACTTTTGTTACTCATCGGAAAGGAAGAAAGAATAAGGCACAACTGCCTAAAGCGGCTCCAATCAGGTCTAAGATGATAAAAACCAAGATTGTTAAGACGTCAACCTCTTTAAAAGTAGTGAAGGAGAAATCACTTTCGACAAAGATTGAAGATGGCTCTACACAAAAGCCACGAGTGCCCATAACTCTCAAAGAGTTTTTGCCAAAGAAATTGCTACAAGTCGATGAAGTTTTTCCATGCTACCATGTTGACGAAGAAGATCATGATGACATAGAAGAAGAGGCAAAATCTGAGTGTAAAGAACTCGCTTTTAATCCTTGTACGGCCAAGATATGCTTCACTGACGAGGACTTATTTCTTGGTTCTAAGCCTCATAACCGTCCACTATTTGTTCAAGGTTTTATTCTAAAACAAATGATCAATAGAATCTTGATAGACGATGGATCTGCTGTCAATATCTTGCCTCTAAAGACCATGAAAGAGTTAGGCATACCTATGGATGATCTTTTCAAGAGTCGTTTGGTAATTCAAGGCTTCAATCAAGGAGGTCAAAAGACTCTTGGGAAGATTAGGCTTGCAATGACAATGGATGATATGGAGTCAAATGCATTATTCCATGTGATTGATGCAAGGACTACTTACAAAATGTTGTTGGGAAGGCCGTGGATACATGAGAATGGTGTAGTTTCGTCCACACTTCATCAATGTTTTAAGTATTGTCGAGATGGACAAGTGAAAAGGATAGATGCTGATTCTAAACCTTTTACAATGGCAGAGTCTTACTTCGCCGATGCAAAATTTTATAATGACTAGTCTACAAATGACGATGAATCTTGTAAAGAAGCATATGTCAAAGAAGATTATGGAAAGGAAGCTGATATCCCTGCATGCACATCTTCTCCACCTGTTTGTGCGCCTCATGAAGCATTCAAGAAGGGGGTACAAGCGCCGAATGCACATGAAGTAGAAAAGATGATCAAAGGCCTGCAAGATTTAACTCTCCCAGTTACAGGTTTAGCATCTTCTAGTGTTTTCAAGCTTCCCTCAGAAGAAGCTCCAAAGCCATCACAACCTTCTATAATAAAGCATGGTGTTCTGCCGACTAAAAGAGCGAATGGATTTGATCCAAACGCTTATAAATTGTTGTCTAAAGCAGGGTATGGACAAAATAATACCTTTCTCCTAGCAAAGGAAGAAACATGTGATGACTATAAAAATGAAGGAAGTATGAAGAAACCTCAAAGGGTGTGGAAAGAGAAAAGCCAACCTATAGGTTCTAAGGCTGGTCTTGGATACAATACTTGTCAGCCATTGCGCCTGAAAATTCGCAAGGAAAATGCACAACATATCACCATTGAAGAACTTGAAGAGAAACAAAATAATGAAGTGTCTACATCGAGAACTTCAGTTTTTAATCGCCTCGGAAGTCTTCCCAATTGTATATCTGTTTTTGACAGGATTGGAGACCAAAAGGATGTCAATATGCAAATTCAGAGAACTTCAGTGCACAAAAGGCTTAGAGTTTCAAATAAGTGGAAGTCTAAAGAAAATAAAAACTATGACGCTGATTCGAAGGACATATGCAGCAAGTTTCCATCCCGCATGAAAAGATGTACTAAATGGGTGGTATCAACAGGTGATGTGCTAAAAGGAAAAAAACATACGGTAGTAATCACTTGTCAAAACCCTCATTCACGCATAGAGAGTGATGAAGTGGAGAATGCAACCGTCAACCATGTCAGTATTGTAAATGATGATGAGGAGATTGAAGCAGTTGCCGAAGATGCTCCTCCTACATTCGAAGAAGGAAACAAGGCAGTTGTTGACGAGCTAAAAGAAGTCAATCTTGGAACAATTGAAGATCCTCGCCCCACCTTTTTGAGTGCCAATTTATCAACTAAAAAGGAGAATGATTATGTCAAACTACTCTTAGAATTTCGAGACATTTTTGCATGGAAATATACAGAAATGCCAGGGCTTGATCCAGAATTTGCTGTTCATCATTTGGCTGTAAGACAAGGAGCTAAAGTGGTCAAACAAGCTCAACGACGTTTTCGGCCAGAGTTGATTCCACAGATTGAAAATGAGGTTAACAAACTCATTGATGCTAAATTCATTGAGGAGGTCAAGTATCCTACTTGGGTCTCCAATATTGTGCCAGTAAGAAAGAAGAATGGGCAAATCCGAGTTTGTGTAGATTTCAGAGATCTAAATAATGCATGCCCAAAGGATGATTTTCCATTGCCTATTCCCGAGATCATGATTGATGCTACAACTGGCCATGAAATTCAATCATTCTTGGATGGCTCATCTGGATACAACCAAATTCCTATGTCACAAAAGGATCAAGCAAAGACTGCCTTTCGTACCCCAAAAGGTATATTTTGCTATAAAGTCATGCCTTTTGGTTTGAAAAATGCGGGTGCCACTTATCAGCGAGCTATGCAAAAGATATTTGACGACATGCTCCATAAGCATGTAGAATGCTATGTTGATGATCTTGTCGTGAAAACTAAGAGAAAGGATGATCATCTCGAAGATCTAAGAAAAGTTTTTGAGAGATTGAGGAAATATCAATTAAGGATGAATCCTTTGAAGTGTGCCTTTGGAGTATCAGCTGGAAAGTTTTCAGGCTTCATTGTGCGACATCGAGGAATTAAGATAGATCAATCTAAAATAGAGGCCATTTTGAAGATGCCAGAGCCAAGAAACGTACATGAACTCAAAAGCTTACAAGGAAAATTGGCTTATATTCGTCGGTTCATATCGAATCTAGCTGGTCGTTGTCAACCATTTCATAGGTTGATGAAAAAGGACATTCCTTTCCAATGGGACCAAGCGTGTAGTAATGCTTTTGAGTGCATTAAGAAGTATTTGTTGAATCCTCCAGTTTTACAAGCGCCGGTTCCAAGTCGTCCTTTAATCCTCTACACTGCAGCTCAAGAGCGTTCATTAGGAGTTCTGCTAGCACAAGAAAATGATGAAGGCAAAGAAAGTGCACTTTACTATCTTAGCAGAACTTTAAATGGGGCTGAGTTAAATTACCCCAATTGAGAAGATGTGTTTGGCATTGATGTTTGCAATTAAGAAACTCAGACACTATCTACAAGCTCATCAAATTCGATTGATCTCTAAAGCTGATCCAATCAAGTACATCATGTCAAAACCAGTTCTTTCGGGAAGATTGGCGAAATGGGCTCTTCTGCTACAAGAATTTGATATAAGCTACGTCTCTCAAAAAGCAATTAAGGGCCAAGCACTTGCAGATTTTCTAGCAGATTATCCCATTCCAGATAATTGGGAGTTCTCTGATGACTTGCCAGATGAGGATGTATTTCTCATTCAAAACTCGCCTTGGAAGATGTACTTTGATGGAGCTGCTCGTCAAGATGGTGCAGGGGCCGGTGTCGTGTTCATATCTCCTGAAGGGGAAGTTCTCCCATATGCTTTCAACTTCTCACAGAATTGCTCAAATAATGTAGCTGAATATCAAGCATTGATACTGGGTCTTGATGTGGCGATTGAGACGAACATCGATCATATCAATGTGTTTGGAGATTCGGAATTGGTGGTCAACCAACTTCTTTCAATTTATGAGGTAAAGAAACCGGAGTTGATGCCATACTTTCAACATGCTAATAGACAAATCGAGAGGTTTGATAGCATCAACATTGAACATGTACCTAGAAAAGAAAATAAGCAAGCATATGCATTGGCCAATCTTGCAGCAACTTTAACCCTTTCAGACACGGAAGTTCAAGTACCTGTTTGTAAAAGGTGGGTTGTTCCGGAGTTCATACTTGATAATGATGGGGGTGACTGTGAGCAGGTAAGTTTTGCCTCTGTTTATGAAATTGAAAGAGAAGATTGGCGCCAACCTTTGATCGACTACTTAGAGCATGGAAGACTACCTGACGAATCAAAGCACAAGGCAGAAGTAAAACTAAGATCATCTCGCTTTGTTTACTTTAAAGATACTCTTTATCGTCGCTCTTTTGATGATATCTGGTTACGGTGTCTGGATGATGAAGAAGCCACAAAGGCGTTGGAAGAAGCGCACTCGGGGGTGTGTGGGGCCCATCAATCAGGGCCTAAGTTGCACTTTCATATCAAAAGGATGGGATATTATTGGCCTACAATGGTAAAAGACTACATGGAGTATGCTAAGAAGTGCCAAGGATGTCAATTCTATGGGAATATCATTCGTCAACCTCCTGAGCCGCTTCATCCAACTGTTGCTTCTTGGCCTTTTGATGCTTGGGGATTAGATGTTGTTGGTCCTTTGCCTAAAAGTTCAGGAGGGCATCTCTACATACTAGCTGCAACTGACTACTTCTCCAAATGGGCTGAAGCCGTAGCGCTCAAGGAAGTCAAGAAAGAAGTGGTAGTGAACTTCATAAAGAACTACATCATCTTTCGACATGGCACTCCGCGTTACATCATCACGGATAATGGAAAAGAGTTCTCCAATAAGGCTATGGACAAGTTATGTGTGGAATTCAAATTCAAACAATACAACTCGTCCATGTATAATGCACCAGCCAACGGTCTTGCAGAAGCTTTCAATAAAACCTTATGCAGTTTGCTTAAGAAGAATGTGAGCCGCACTAAGAGAGATTGGCATGAAAGGCTAGGAGAAGCTTTATGTGCTTATCGTACCACACATAGGACGGCAACCGGGGCGACTCCATATTCACTTGTGTATGGCACTGAAGCTGTACTACCATTAGAATGTCAAGTTCCATCTCTGAGGATCGCCATCCAAGAAGGTCTCTCTAGCGATGAAAATGCACGCTTGCGCCTTGAAGAATTGGAAGCTCTTGATGAGAAGAGGTTGGAAGCACAACAAAGATTGGAGTGTTATCAAGCTCGAATGTCAAAGGCCTTTAACAAGAAGGTGCGCCCGCGCTCTTTTCAACTTGGAGATTTAGTTCTTGCAATAAGAAGACCTATAATCATCTCACGTCGAATGGGAAACAAATTCCTTTCAAATTGGGATGGCCCTTATGTTGTTCAAGAAGCTTACTCTAATGGTGCATACAAGATTGTTGATCAAGATGGACTACGTATTGGACCAATCAACGGAAAGTTCTTGAAGAAGTACTATGCTTGAAGCTCGGCGACGCTCCTGGCCCGCATGAGCTAAAACTGTGCACGGCTCTCCCCTAAAAAAAATTGTACTTGAACTACGTTTGACTTGATCTTTCGCAAGAAAGTACGTAGGCAGCTTGAATCATACCAAGTTCAGTCATAATAAAAAAAAATCAATCAAAAAAATTCTAAAGTCTTGAACTACGTTTGACTTGATCTTTCGCAAGAAAGTACGTAGGCAGCTTGAATCATACCAAGTTCAGTCATAACAAAAAAAAATCAATCAAAAAAATTCTAAAGTCTTGAACTACGTTTGACTTGATCTTTCGCAAGAAGGTACGTAGGCAGCTTGAATCATATCAAGTTCAGTCACAACCAAAAAAGAGTTCATTCAAATAAAAAAAAATTTGTTCAAAACACTCCAATATATTAAAATACATGTGCATTGATAAGATAAATATAAAAGAGAGGATCTGAAGAAGAAAATATAAGTCTTATTAAATGATCAAAGGAGTCTTATTACATAAACATAAGACAAAATAAAGAAAATGCATCAAATGACAAAAACAAAAGAATAAGATCTAAGGTGACCATTGAACATGGTTAAAATCATCAAAGTTTGCTTCCAATAAGCTTTCAAGCTCTTGTAGCTTAGCTTCATCATTTGGATCATGAACTGAAGCAACCTCAACATGGGAAATCCCATCACGGGTCTTCAAAGCATTTTCTTGATTATCTTGAATCTTCTTCTCGACCACCTCTAAGGACGACTCGAGCTTTTTCAGTTCCTCTTTAGCTTCATCAATCCTGGTTTGCAAAGTGGAACGATCATTGGCAGCTTCATTCTCAACTGCGATAAAAGCATCCAGTTTTCCTTGAAGCCTCTCAAGTTCTTTATCTCGAACATTCACTGACATGCTTGAATGAAGTTCAGATTTCTTCTTGTTTACTTCTCTAATATTTTGAAGAAGACTATTGAGGCGTTCTTTTAGAATCGATGTGTCAAGACTCTCATACTTCTTCATCATATCAAGAAAAGTAGATATAGCTTCGGCCATTGAAGGAATCTCTGATAAAGGCGTAGTAATGAGTCTTTTTTGTAGCGATTCCCAAGATAAAGTGGCTACTTGACGTTCAAAGCAAAGAAACATGTCAGCACCACATAGTTGACTCTTCTCAAAAGCGTTACGCTTATCCTTTGGTGCGACCTCCTTTTGTTGTTCCAAAGCATTCTCCTCTAAAGGAGTAGTGTTATCAACTAGAATCGCATGTGAGGGTTGTATGAAGTTTGTGTGATGACCATCTTCTAATGCTCTAGCCACCAACTTGAAAGATTCAGAGCTGAGTGCTGTGTCTTCTATGTCTCCATATTCTTCACAATTGCTTTCAAAGTTTAGATCATGGAGATCGAGCTTCAACATAGAAAAAGAAGAGGTGATGAGTAAAATGGTAAATAAAAAAAAGTTTATAAAGACAAAGTTAAATTATAAACATTACCAATTTGTCGCATTGCGGAAATGAACCACTTGGGATGCTACCAAAATCCTTAGGATCCCCAGTAATCCACAACTTAGTCTTCTTTTGCCTATTCCAATGCCGGTCAGAGTCATCTTGATCAGTTCCTTCGAAATCCAGACGGTCTTGATCCATGTCCTTGATGCCATCCTCAAATGTATGAGTAGAATCATTATTCTTTGAAGGAGTCCTCTTTTCTGCTCGACTTCCAGAAGAAACTTCATAAGCCCTTGCTTGTGTTGTGCGCTTCTTTGTTGCTCCTATCGGTGTACAAGTAGACGCAACATCAATAATTTCATTGGTGGCGGCTTCAGAAATCTTCTCTCCTGCATTCTTGGTTTTCAATTTGATGACTAGCCTTAATTCTTTTACTGGTGTCTTTAGCCATTTTCTAGACCACCAATCAAAGTAATCTTTGGTGACAAAAGTTTTCCCATTATCAGGAACCATAGGAAGCTTTATTCTTGCTAGAGTCGAAGATCTAGTGCAAGATTGCCAAAGACGAACTATTTGATCCAAATTCAAGCCCTCCAAGTGTTGTTTAAGATCACCGGGAATGTCTTGGCAAAATCCGAATTGTCTGCTGAATCGATAAGGACTGTATGGTTCATATATGTAGACATGATCAAGGCGTGCAACCAAATAACTCGATCTAAGACTAGCAAGGTACTCCCAATAACCAAGGGACAAGTCTTTATCATCAGTTAATGTCGTTCTTTTTGTTGAAGGATTGAAAGAAGGAATAATGAGCTGCGACGGATTTCTAAATAGAGCAAGGGCAGCCGAATCTTCAAAAGTACGAGCCATTCTCTCACCAACATAAGAGGTCATCAAGGGAACTCGTTCGCGATTGGAACTAAAATGCGTCTCAAATCGATGAGCAAGCCATCCATAAACATAATGAGTGGGAAAAGAAACTGCACAAGTCTTGAAGTCAGATGCAGTCGAAATTCCTCGCAGACCATGATAAATACTTGCTAGAACTGGAACTGCCAAGAAAAAACGACGAGAAGTTGCCATCATACTTGCAACTTTGAACGTGCTTGGGCGAATTAAACCTGCATCTCTTCCGGGAAGCACAAATTTACAAAGCCAACAAGATATGAAGGCGGCCAAGTAAACTTCTTCTCGGTCACTAACCTTGACGTGAAGATTAGAGAATGGCTTGTACCATCCTTTTGCCCGACGTTGGCATTTGTCAATAACACCAGAAGGATTATAGGTCTCCCTTGGTCTTGCACTCCTCTTCTTGTTATCTCTTTTTGGAGGCTCTCTATATCTTGAAGGGCCACAAAACCAACATTTGATCCAATCGCTGATGGTCATCTCGTAATGGTTACCCATTTTCTTGCAGCCTTTATGAAAAGAGAGAAATAAGAACTTGCAGCTTATGGGTAGAGAAGGCTTGCCATCACGATCAATCCCATTTAATTCATTTGCAGATGGGATGACTTCATCATAAAAGGAACCATCTATCGAAAGACCGCCAAGCATCTTCAAGTCCCACAAAGAGATAGATTCTTCTCCTTTAGCAGTACAAAGTGTGTTTGTAGAAGAATCCCAATGCTCACAAAATCCACGCATGGCATTCTCCTTGAAATCATAAGTGAAGAGTGAAGCAAAGATAGGCGCATATAGATGAGATGAAGTAAAATTGTGCTCGTTGCTTGCTAATACATCCTCCGCCCATTCCCAATAGCATTCGGTGTAAGTAGCTCCAACGAAGAATGAAGAAGATGACCCCCATGATAGCTCTCCATTTTGGATGCGATGCCTTAGAAGTGGTAACACATCATGTGAAGATGAAGTCTTATGAAGAGAAGATTGTAGCAATGTGACCCTTGAAGATTTGGTGATAGCGTTATCGCAACCATAAGTGTCTCGCGCCGTCTCTAAACTCCATGAAGAAAGATGAAGACCGTCATTTGAAGAAGACCAAGTGGGGGCATGACGACCGATGACAGGAGTGTAGACTGCAAGTGTAGTACCCTCTTCCACGTTTGAAGATTCATCGTCTAAGATATGAAGATTTGTCGAGGTAGAAGATGTAGTCTCCTTGAAGATGGTCATTTTGAAGTATAAAGTGCAGCTTTGACGATAGAATGTAGAATGCTCTAAATATGAAGATTTCAGAATTTGTACCTTGAATGATGATCGAAGCAACACCGAAAAAAAAAGCAAAGATAAATCCCAAATTGAATGCTTAAAAAAAAATTGAGATATAGAGAGAAGATGGCGTACCTCTTTCAATGATTTAAACACTGAAGACTTCAAAGTATGAAACTCGAGACAATAATGTTACAGCTCTTACGAAAACAACTGTAAAAAAATGAGCACGTGTACAATTAAGCCTAATTCAGAGCAATACCGGCACAAGAAGAGGAGTTATTATTGATTGGTGATGGCCAAAATTATAGACAGATTAAAAAACGATTACTTTTAGAATGTCCATTCTAAAGTTATTTCTTTTAGCAACTCATGTTATGGACATATGCATGCATGAAAAGAGAAAGAGCTAAAAGAATGAGAAGTCTACGCAAACATGCATGGATCAAAAGAAGATGGGCTACAATTCAAAGTATGATCTGTTAAGGCACTTTCTAAATATTATGTCAACAGTGGCATTTTCCAAGAAACTATGGAGCAATGTGCAACAAGTTAAATTTAACACCAAAATGATAACATCAAGTCAAGCACGATAAACATGAAGTCATGGACATGGATTACAATTGCCAATATACAAATAAAAAGAAGGTGAAAAGGACCAACCAATTTTCCAACGAACCAAAACAATGCAAAGGCTTTCAATGAAGAAAAAAAGAAGAAGAAAAGTACAAGTTCTTGCAGTCATTGAGCTTCCTATTTATAGACCAACGTTGGGAAAGTTTTCCTTTTTGTTCTTTTCTAATTACATCAGGAAAATATATGTATTTTTAAATAAAAATACTTCAAAAGGAAATATTTTTGTTCAAGAATGTAAAAATAAGTGGAAAGGAAAGTTCAAAGAAAAGGAAAATTCCTAATTAAGTTTGTATTGTGCGGGTACTGCAACATGTCATTTATACGCAAGAAAAGGATTCCTAACTAAAATGGGATTATTTGCTATCAAAAGACAAGAAGAAAAAGAGAACTGCAAAAATCATGATCCATGTAATTAGCTAAAACAAATCAAATTCAAAGTTACATGAGTAAATTCAGAAGAACTAAAAAAAAGAGGGGCAATGAAGTTAATGATTCGGCTCACCAGAACTGAATTTGAAGGAGAAAATAATGTCGGGAGATTGTCCTTTCTTCAACAAATATGAGTACTGAAATTTCTATTTATAAAGCCTATATAAAAAGATTGCCTAAATAGGCCGGTGGCATTAGTCAAGATTGTTTCCTTTGCTTTCCTAAATATACAGGAAAAATAATATATGGATTCCATAAATTTCTTGAAGTGGAGCTTATTACCATCTATCCTAAAGAAGAATCAAAATTGTTCAAGAAGAAAAATCAAGTCCCTCTGCATGTTCCAAATTTGTTTACGTGCCTACCATATCTCATAATTACTATTTGGTATATATGTCCTAGAATAAATTTCATGTAAAATTAAATTTACGTGAATATTTTATTCTTGAATTAAATTATTAAAGTAAAAAAAAATATATATTTTAATAGTTTAATTAAATTTTGAGACATGATCGCTAAAAAAAAAACGCGAACAAGTCTCAAGGGGGCATTTGTTGACCCGAAAATTTTGGGCCCATAAAATAAATTGGGTTGGTATTATTGGACTTTCAAATATATTTAATAATTTAAAATTAATTATTAAATATAGTCTAAATAATATTAAATAAGTCATTTTGGGTAAGTCAATAAATCATACTTACCTAATATTAAAGAATATATTAATTTTTCTATTAGTTAAGTGAATATTCTCATTTAACTAATTAGAATAGATTAATTATTCTTTCCAAGTACAGAGATATGTGCATAAATATATATTCTCTACAGTCCTATAAATAGGAGTGTCTTCACAACACAAGGGAGACACACATAATTTTATAGCCGCCGGAATTCTGCAAACAAAGCAACATAGAAGCTCTGCATAATTTCTTCAAGCGACTACACCAAATCAAGCCTCCATATTCGAATCTTCATACGCCGTGTTCATCACTCGTCGATGATTCAACCAAGTGGCTACATATCAAATCAAGTCTTCAAATCAAATCTTCATACGGCGTGTTCATCACTCGCCAACGGTTCAACCATTTCCTTCACCAAATCGAAGGAGATTCTACAACGGATTCAAGAACAAACTTCAAAAGCCCTTGATCCACAAATATTGAAGGAAAGCATCAAAGGATTTAATTTCTACACGTGTAGAAATTACCCAATAGAGATTGTACTCGCTTTTTGATTAAATTCAATAAAATTGACATTTGTGCATATTTTCTTGCTTCTTAATATCAAGACAAGAAATTCGTGTTAACAGATTGCGATTAAGATAAGAGAGAGTGGGATCTAATTAAACACAACCCTATTAGACTTCAAGTAACTGTCAGTGAACAAAGTCATACGCATGTGTTTAATTAAAATGGATCAGAGATTGGTCTTACAGACAGAGCAGATGTCAGAAATTGACATATATCTTGAATCCAAACGAGTGGTTAGATAAAGCAAAACTCATAAGTCTGAGAGGAGTAAACCTCAACACTTAACCAATAAATAACAACAAATCAACTAAAAGAAAGATGATGAAAAGGAAAATAATTCTCATAACCAAGTAGTTATACTACTAGTTCTGATTTAAATAAAGAGGGTCGTTGATTATGTTAACGACTGATAGACTTTGTGAAGTCGTGTCAAACAAGGTATTCATTAATAAATAATTATTAATTATTTAATGAATAAACAATATACTTAAATAGTATAACAAACCTTGGATTTACATAGATAGAAATGTTATCAAGGTAAGAAGAATGAGATAATGAATTAAAGGAGTAAGTTTCAGATGTTATCTCGAAACTAACAGGATGTAGTAAAACCCCAATAACTAGTAATCGAAGCGTTAGATCGGTTTGATATTGGGATAGGATAATCTCAGGACGGTTATTTAAGTTTTAACCGTTGCGATCGACGAACGGAAAGATAGATGATGCTCGAAGATGGAGGTGATATTGTGAAACTTGTATGAAATTTTGGCAGTAGGCCAAAAGTGCAAGCGATCACAATAAGAAGTGTAAATTTTAATTAACTTGGAATTGTCAACATAAGCTCCATATATGTATAGAAAGAATTTGAAAACTGTGTGAGACAGTAATTTCAAAAGATAAAATTCCGAGAACCGAGCCTTATGACTATGAAGTTTAGGCTGACTGGTAACGGAATGTACATGTTGTGTACATGTATTTTAAGTGTCGGGCTAGAAATGCGTAAAGCATGGCCGACTAAAAGTGAAAAATAATCAATAAACATTTTGTTTTAATGTGAAATGTTTTGAAAGTGGAGCTAAAGTTGATAGTCAGTTAATTAAACATGATAGTAACAGCTATAGCACAGTTATGAAAATTGTTAGCTGTGAACAAGGATGATATGTATGTGGTGTAAGTTAGAAAGTGTTTCATGGGAGATGATTAGATTATAACCAGACCCGCACCTATTCAACCACATTCCGGCAAGAGAGAAGATCAGTTACCCAATCTGTAACAGGAAATTACTATAGATTGAGGAGCAAGTAAAGGACATTCTATAGAAGGTATAGAAAAGTAAGGAAACTAAAAGATGAGTGATTAGTTTATGAAACAGTAATCATAAAACATATTAAAAGTCATCTCAATAATAAGATGAGCCGTAAACGAACAACTAAGGTTAAAAAGAAAACAAAAGAAAGAAAAAAAAAATGTGTGACAAAGGTGGTATACTAAGAGTGGAGTTATCGAAAGCTAGTGAAGGTAACCTAGTTTTATGATAACCGTGGAGTAAGTTAAATGATGCTAACTTATACCTACCTACTTGGATCGCTTAGCAAGAAAGAGACTAGAAATTAGTCCTTAGAATGCGTTGCAGTACGCTAAGCTACGGGGTAAAAAAAGTATTTTATACAAGTTATAGGATCAAGAGGATATACAAAGTGGATAATCTGTTTGTAGAATGGGAGATCAAACAGATGACATGAATAGCAGCGAGGAAGAGGGATATGATTGATGATGCCAGTCAAGATAGTACTATGCTTTCCGAAGCATGAAGTGAGATTAAGTATAAGTAAAGTTTGGATTATAAGTGAAAACTAATAATAAGTATATGTAAATTCGAGGATGAATTTATATAAAGGGGAGAGAATGTAATAACCCAGAAATTTAAGGGTTAAAATATAGCCACGTGTCTAATATTTTATTAGACGGGAGTAGGTAAATTAAATTTAAAGATAAATTTAATTTACTAATGTCCCTAAATTTTTAATATGACTATAGGATTGCAAATTTAAATTTTTAGAATTTAAATTTGGTTAACTATATAGTTAACGGAGACAATATGGATTTATGAATTGGGTGCAGAATAATTCATAAGTCCCTAGCGAATATTTTTGGTGTTAATATTCGCGAAATATTTTAAAAAGATTATCGTGAAAATTTGATAAAATTTGGAAGCAGAAATTTTATCAAGCGCAGTCAATGCGGACTTAATAAATCAAAAATGATTTATTAAGAATAAAATATAAGTCGGATTGGAATAAAAATTATATTTTTATTCTTGTTATATTTTATTTGATTTTTGGTAAAATTTTCACGAAATTTGGAAATCGTTTCCGTTTAGACTACGGACGACTAGTTTAGAAGTTGGTGTAAAGTGCATGATTGAGCTAGTACTAAAGCGCACTTTAACCAATAAGTATATATATGTTAAGTGGTGACCAAAATCAAGCAAACATTTCATTTCTTTCTACACAAAGAAAAGAAGCAGCTACTTGCTTCTCTGTAACTTTGGCGATTTAGAGTTTCGCGCCACTTCGATCCGTTTCTCGATTCTAACTCCATTTCTTCAACGATTACTCATGTAATCGAGGTATTATATCCGTATTAAACATTTATTTCTATTTATTTCGAATATAAACTCGTTTATAAACAGTTACCGTGTCAAATAAACGTTTTAAACGTCCGAATTGATTTTAAATTGTGTATACGTGATTGTAGACGTTAGACTAGTGTTTTTGGACAGATTAAGTAGGACAGGAGGTCCCGAAAAATTATTTCCAGGGCTGTGCGGGTGCGCAGCGCGCTGTGCGACCGCACAGCACGGTGTGCGGGCGCACAACATGTGCTGTGCGGGCACACAACAATAAAATATTATGCGACCGCACAGCTTGTGCTGTGCGACCGTACAGTACTGCTGTGCGGGCGCACAGCAACCCCGACGGGTTGTCGGGGTTCGTTTTCTTCGGTTATTTTGGGGGATTTTCCGGGGGCGATTCCGACGTGCTTTCGCCTAGCAACCCCTATTTTCCGACCGAACCTAAAACATTTTTAATAAATGTTTTTAAATCAAAGTTAGATATTTTAAAACGATAACTTGTGTTAGAAGAAAGTGAAAAGGTTTTATAACCTAAATCTAAAGACTTTCAAAAGGAGATTTTAAAAATAAAGTTAAAAGTTTATAACAGACATTAAAAGAGTTAAAGTCAACGTTTAAATGGTTTTAAAGAGTTAGCAATCGGTTTTGCTAAATACTTAGTATATGACCGAGAATTGTTTTGACAATTAGGTTTATACTATAAATGGTTTTCTTTAAGTATTGCGATACCTAAAATAACTTTTAGAGAAAAGTTAGAACGTTTTCTCAAAACGAGAATTTATAATATGCTTTTAAAAGAAAACAGACCATAAGTGTTACGTGTTTATATGATTATATGTTTGACCTAGATCTGGGTTTAAGGACCTAAAAGTTTTATAGGAAACATATATTGATGTGTTTTATACTGTTTGCTTTGTATTTTTAGTCCGACCAGCTAGCTAGCAGTCTGACCACAGCCACAGGATTAAGTTCCAGACCTAGCGGTGTTTTTGAGTTCATTTTTTTACTTTTGAATATTAGTATTCAATTGTTTTTAAATCCATAAATCCCACTCAGTATGAAACTTAGCCAAGGAAGATCCACTGAAGCGAGCTATCTATTGGGCAACAATAGGATTGTGTGATCACCGGTGTTAATGAATTAGATAAGAGGTAAATATTATAAGCATGCATATTGAGATTAGGTTTTAAGCCAGATGCTTGTAAAACGGCTTAAACTTAATGGGTAGTCCTGAGGTGGTAGTGATTTAAGTTCCGGCCCAGCAACCCTATACAGAGTCAAGATGGCTGTGATACATATGTATACAGCTCATCCTATATTAAACAAGAGTTGAGCATATGCATTATATATGATAGCATTATAACATAACAGGACTAGGTTTTCATTTGGATCGAGGACTGGTAATATTTTTATATACCGATATTTTGTATATACGCGATTTTGGTATTTAACTTTAAACCTATCTACTCACTCAGAAATATTTATATTTCTGACCCCATTATTGTTTATAATTTTTCAGGTACCTAGCTACCGGGTTTGGTCGAGCTCCCACCCTTTTCCATCAGGGAAGCTTATTCTGTTGTTATGTAAATAACACTTTAAACTCTTAGATGCTGCAATAGTGTATATAGGTTTGATATACATGTAGCCACGTCAGGGTTCCTTTGTCTATATACTCTGATAGGAACCTGACTTTGTCTAACTCTAATAAGTGGCTACTTAATAGGCATTTGGTGTTTTATGATGTCCCCTACGGGTGGGCCAAGTTTCGAATCTTTGGTCTGCAAAGACAGCGTGTGTAGTTTATCTGGCCTTACGTTTGTGTGCCTGCTGTGCATGTTTTTAAATATGTTTGATATAACGCTTTGAAAGAAAAAGTGTTCGATATATTCTATTAAACATATTGTTCGGATGCGTGGTTTGAAACAGGGCTGCCTGCGAGGCAAGGCACGTGAGCTAAGTCCCTGTACCACCGCACCGGTTTTCAGAAATGCGCGTGGGTCAGAATAACTAGGGTTATTCAACCAGCACTTCTGAAAACGAGTTTTCACTTATATGAATATTTTCAGAACGTGTTTTCCACGTTAAACGGAAAAAAAAATTAACGGTGTTTTTTGAAAAAGGGTCGTACGCGAGATACGATCTAGATTTATATTTGCAAAAAAATTATAGAGATTTTAGGCTTGCTACGGGTTTCAGAACAACCATTCCCATTCCCTAGCGCAGGTCTAGGCTCAAGTTTCGAGGGGGTTCGTTTACTTTGGCTATTTCGGGAGACTTTCCGGGGGAGATTCAAACATGCTTTTGCCTAGTAACCCGAGGTGTTTTCCGACCGAACCTAAAACATTTTTAATAAATGTTTTTAAATCAAAGTTAGATATTTTAAAACGATAACTTGTGTTAGAAGAAAGTGAAAAGGTTTTATAACCTAAACCTAAAGACTTTTAAAAGGAGATTTTAAAAGTAAAGTTTAAAGTTTATAACAGACTTTAAAAGAGTTAAAGTCAACGTTTAAATGGTTTTAAAGAGTTAGCAATCAGTTTTGCTAAATACTTAGTATATGACCGAGAATTGTTTTGACAATTAGATCTATGCTATAAATGGTTTTCTTTAGGTATTGCGATACCTAAAATAACTTTTAGATAGAAGTTAGAACGTTTTCTCAAAACGAGAATTTATAATATGGTTTTAAAAGAAAACAGACCATAAGTGTTACGTGTTTATATGATTGAACAAAGGATCAATTCACCCCTTCAATTCGGCACCAAATATCAAATCAGTCAATTTCGTCGTTTTTGGTACAAACAGACCCACAACTTGCGTTTTCGTATCAAAAAAACCTGTAACTTACATTTTTGTATCAAAAATGCCCCTCTGACATAAAAAAGAGAGTGAGATGTACTAATTATAATTTTTAAACCTAATCAATTTTAATTTAATACTAATTAAACACAATTATATTTAACACTAAATAAATTTAATTAAATTAATTAAATATAATTCTAATCCCACTGGAAACCGCTGCCACCCCTACCGATCACTGCCACCGAAACCCACCCACATATTCATCCCAAAAGGAATGAACAAATCAGTTCATCCCAAAGGATGAAAAATTTGTTCATCCCTTTTGGGATGAACACGCTGTTCATCCCAAAAGGGATGAACAAATTTTTCATCCTTTGGGATGAACGAATCTGTTCATCCCAAAAAGGGATGAACAACTCGTTTGTTCATCCTAAAAAGAATGAACAACTCATTTATTTTAGGATTGAACAATTTATCTAAGGTTGGTGGTTGTGGTAGAGGTGGGAGTGGAGCATACGGCAGTGGGTAGATGATCCGGTGGCCGGAAAAGGAAAAAGAAAGAAGAACGTGGAAGAAGAAGAAGGTGGAGAAAGGGAGAAAAGGTCCCTAAATATTTACTAAAAATTAAAATGATGATTAAAATTTAAAAATTATGAAGATATAGTTGAAAATTAAAAATTGTCAAGGATTAATTTGAAAGATAAATAAAATATTGAGTCTTTTTAATTTTTTTTTATTTTTTTTTAGGGAGAGTGTAATTCACTTGCTTGGGTGAGAGTGGGGGAGGGGCTTTCTGAGCTAAAAACACAAGTTTTGGGTCTATTTGTACAAAAAGCGGCGAAACTGACTCATTTGATATTTCGTGCCAAGTTGAGGGGGCAATTTGATCCTTTGTTCTTATATGATTATATGTTTGACCTAGATCTGGGTTTAAGGACCTAGAAGTTTTATAGGAAACATATATTGATGTGTTTTATCCTGTTTGCTTTGTGTGTTTAGTCCGACCAGCTAGCCAGCAGTCTGACCATAACCACAGGATTAAGTTACAGACCTAGCGGTGTTTGTGAGTTCATTTGTTTACTTTTGAATATTAGTATTCAATTGTTTTTAAATCCATAAATCGCACTCAGTATGAAACTTAGCCAAGGAAGATCCACTGAAACGAGCTATCTATTGGGCAACAATAGGACTGTGTGATCACCTGTGTTAATGAACTAGATGAGAGATAAATATTATAAGCATACATATTGAGATTAGGTTTTAAGCCAGATGCTTGTAAAGCGGCTTAAACCTAATGGGTAGTCCTGAGGTGGCAGTGATTTAAGTTCCGACCCAGCAACCCTATACAGAGTCAAGATGGTTGTGATACATATGTATACAATTCATCCTGTATTAAACAAGAGTTGAGCATATGCATTATATATGATAGCATTATAACGTAACAGGACTAGGGTTTCATTTGGATCGAGGACTGGTAATATTTTTATATACCGATATTTTGTATAGACGCGATTTTGGTATTTAACTTTAAACATATCTACTCACTCAGAATTATTTATATTTCTGACCCCGTTGTTGTTTATAATTTATCAGGTACCTAGCTACCGGGTCTGGTCGAGCTTCCACCCTTTTCTATCAGGGAAGCTTATTTTGTTGCTATGTAAATAACACTTTAAACTCTTAGATGCTGCAATAGTGTATATAGGTTTGATATACATGTAGCCACGTCAGGGTTCTTCTGTCTATATACTCTGATAGGAACCTGACTTTGTCTAACTCTAATAAGTGGCTACTTAATAGGCGTATGGTGTTTTATGATGTCCCCTACGGGTGGGCCAAGTTTCGAATCTTTGGTCTGCAAAGACAGTGTGTGTAGTTTATCTGGCCTTACATTTGTGTGCCTGCTGTGCATGTTTTTAAATATGTTTGATATAACGCTTTGAAAGAAAAAGTGTTCGATATATTTTATTAAACATATTGTTCGGATGCGTGGTTTGAAACAGGGCTGCCTGCGAGGCAAGGCACGTGAGCTAAGTCCCTGTACCACCGCACCGGTTTTCAGAAATGCGCGTGGGTCAGAAAAACTAGGGTTAGTCACCCAGCGCTTCTGAAAACGCGATTTCGCTTATATGAATATTTTCAGAACGTGTTTTCCACGTTAAACGGAAAAAAATTTAACGGTGTTTTTTGAAAAAGGGTCGTACGCGAGATACGATCTAGATTTATATTTGCAAAAAAATTATAGAGATTTTAGGCTTGCTACGGGTTTCAGAACAACCATTCTCATTCCCTAGCGCAGGTCTCAGCTCAAGTTTCGAGGGGGAAATCGGGTCGTGACAGCCGAAGACCCTGATCCGGTCGTCGTGGTTGTGACCGCAGTTGCATCTGCTGGAAAACTTAGCTGGGTGGGGGTTAACGTATTACGCATGAAACTTAGCAGATTCAAAGTCTGGACCACCGAAGGATTAGCACTCCAACTTGTAGCATTATTGGTGGGAAAATCCCTTATTTCTAGATGTTTGAGCACCACCGGAACGGACATTCACCGGCGTGGTTAATCTAGTCCCCAATGGTGGCCTGTTATCTACCACCACGCTCTCCACATTAACCCCAGTCACATCTGAAATAACCCTGGTAGTATCTCCTCCACAAACATTCACTAAAACTCCTCCATCACTAACATGTTTATCCTTTTCCACCATTTTTCAACACAAAGCTCAGAGAAATGAACAACGCAACAACAAACAAAATGGGAATAACAGATTTCCCACAAACGGCGTCAAGTGATAAATCACCAAAACGAGATCTCATCTGCTAAGCCCGCACAGACCAAAAAACAAAAGTCAGAAGGAACTTCCGATGGGGGTCACCGAACGTTTGCTCCGATGCTCAAGTAAGTTTTCAGTGAAAGAACGAAGAAGAAGAGAAAGAAGAGATAAATCAGTGAGAAAAAAGAATTACCTAGGGTTTGCACCTTAAGCCTCTTTTTATAGTTAGGGTTTTGCTGAAAAACTTGCATTGCTAACAGCTCCTTCTTCTTGTGGTCCCTGTATTCAGTTATGCTTACGTGGCAAGGTCCCCCGCACTGGGCGCAGTTTGTTAGGTGCGTCAGGCGTAGGGAACATTCCCTGCGCACTTGTCAGAGGATCTTCAGTGGTCCGAGAATCAGTTACACGTGAGTGTGGATCATTGTGAGATCTCGGATCCCGTCCTACGAATCTCGTTCGACCGAGCTTCAACGTCTTAATCCTAGAAGATCGGGTGAAGTTTTGTTCTTGACATTGTCTATTGCTTATCCGAGATACCACTGTGTTATACGTGGTTCGGTGACCCCCCAGGTCACGAGGCTATAAATCAGTCTAGCCTGAACCGACCTATGACGCCGGGCATCATAGACGGAGGCCATATGTAAAGGTGTTCCCGGATCCGAGCTTCAGGCAAAGTGCTCCTTGTTCGTCAGAGCTCGGCGTCCCCTATTGGAACCAGGTCGGAAAAAAATGCTTAACTTGGCGATATCTGTTTTTGGCGAGGTTGCTTCACCCCTACTAATTGTACTACTACGTTATTAATAACCTTTGTAAACCGTTTGAAACATTTGTAAACTGTTTGAAACCATTTTATAAACATTTTTTAAATAGTTGCAAAACTATGTTTATGAAACCTTTTAAAACCATTTGAAATTGTTTTTAATAAATTTTTAACTAGAAAAAATAAATTAATAGTTTATAATATTCTTTTATTTTGGAAAAATTTATGATCATTAAAAATTATTAATAAACATAATAAAACTATAAAATAATTCGATTTAACAATACAATGGACAGAATAAAAAATAATCCAATGACACGCTAGCGTACAAAAATAAAGTCAACAAATGAGGGTTATGAAAAGCTAATATTTTCCCTAATTCGGTATTCTACTAATTTTTCCTAATTTGTTTTCATTTATACATTTACATAGGAAAAAGTTCAGTTTTATCCTATTTTGAGTTTTCGTATTTCACCTCTACGCTAAAGAGTTAAATTGACGTCTTTTTATTTGGAAAGAATTTCAAAATAACCGTTTATTTTTAGTCTATATTTAAATTAAACATTAATGTTATTAATTATACAAAAACACTTTCTTCAAAAAATTCAACAAATAATAATTTTATTTACTTAATTTACATTAATTAGCAGTAATTTTTTAAATTAAAAAACATAAAATAAATGCCCTTTATAAAAAAAATATAGTCGATTTACGTTTTTAATTTATTTAATTTTTAATAAGATTTTAAAAACAATTAACTTTTAAGATTTATTTGAATATTTTTAAAGTTGAAGGACTTATTTGTATTTTTTTCAAATAAAAATATATGATATGACCTTTTTATTTAATTGTTTTTAATATTTTTTTCATTAGATTAAATTTTTTAAATTTGGGATAGAGGTGAAATCCGAAAATCCAAAATAAGGTTTATATGATTTTTTTTCTATGTCAAAGTTTAAATGCAAAAAAGTTACTAGGTAGATTTTTTTAAGTAATTAGACCTTTTGTGAACTCAAACAAATTGTCTTTTTTTTTCATGCAGGCGATAACTCCTTCTCCACCCGATTCCTCACCACCGTGTCTCTTTCTATCCAGATCTATATTTTGCAGTTCTAAGAAATTTATGTGTATTAACATGAATTTACAGCAGTTTGCGCATTTCGATTCACCAAATCTTCCTTCTCTAGTGTACTACCACTTTGTTTGCAATGTGTTTCTGTTTGCTGCTCTTCATTGACAAAATCAAATCGAATGACAAATTCTCCATAACAGTTTTGCTTCGTTATTGCTATGTTAGAACATAACAAATCTATAACCAATGTTCCTCTTGCTATAATATGCGGGTAAGCATCTTGTTCTGCATTTTTTAAGTTTGTTGTTGTAACAGCTGAAATTATTTAACCTTTCACTTGTTTTTTCCTAATGGTATCTCAAATGTCTTAATTTTTGGACCTCAACTATAAATTATATATATAGTTCACTAATACGAGTAAAATACTTATATGTACTCGAGTCGTTTTCCCTACGCTTTAGTGTATTTTGTCATATATTTTGAGGTATTTGTGTGCCTTATTATATGTGTGAGCGTTTCAGAACATTAGAGTTTTGGAGCATATTTGGCCTAAGAAGGTGAAGAAATCGACGAAGAATCGTTGCGGCACAATCTTAGAGCAAGGAAGAAAATGGAGTTGCCTTTTTAAGAAGGTCACGATCGTGACTTTAACTTATATAAGAGGTCATTATCGTGACCAGACATCATTTTGGTACCGAGAAAAATCCTCTATGACATGTCAAGCTTGGGACTCTCACTTACAGAGAGGGTCACGTTCGAAACCAAGGTTAAAAAAGGCTTTTCAAGATGCAATTTGAAGACACCAGACTTGAGGCCCACTTTCTTATTTGCCAAGCACTCATGTAATAGGTCGTTGCTTATTTCCTTTTTGGGGAGTATTATATAAACACTTCTATCTCCATTTTAGGTCATATCTCATCATTGTAGGAGACATCAATCAATAGTTGTAGTTTTAATTCCTTTTGCTATCAACTTTCTGATAGAATATTGATAGTTTTGTGTTCTTCAAGGAAAATTTCCATATTTGGGAGTTTGAATATTCAAGTATTAATGCAAGTTTTATTATCATTGGAATTTTCATTATCTTTAATCTTAAGCTATTTTTCATCATTTACTCTTTAAGGTATTTATTTCTATCTCTTATCTTATCGCTGTTTGTTAATCACTTTAATTCTAGTTAATTGTGTAGTTATTGTTCATTTACGTTATAATTCTTCTCGTTTACGTTTTAGTTCTTGTTACAGTAGTGTTAATCAGAAATCTATGCTTGTTGTGCTAAACGAATTGAGCATCGATTTAAGTTCATTCTCGTCTATCCTCTCATTCTTCATGGGATCGATAACTCGGACTTCATAGTCCTATATTATTTGCAATTAAAAGAAAAGAGACTATAGACCCATGATGGGACACATCAAATAAGAAAGATATGGAAGCTGTAAAGAGCTGATACAAGAAATAACAACGTGTGAGACGATATATAGATGCAGAATTAAAGGAAAGAACATGAGTAATGATATGAATATATTTTATACGTTTACAGAACGTGAACAAGAAAGAAGTTAAGTTAAGGCCTATCATGAAGATAGTGTAAGTTAGATCTAAATAATGAACTTTCAGAACAAGGTATGGACGTTGCTGGTTCTTATATGAATGGGGAGTGAGTAATTACTTTGATTGTTCTTATTTATAAGAACAAGTAATCAAGTTATTTCTAGATTATTTCTAGAAGTGGTATTAATGGAAAATTGGTCTGTTTGACTAAGAAAGGAAGGACACGTACTATTTGTGTGATCTGTGTTATAAATTTTGAGAGAACGTCAAAATTAAGTTAAGTTCTCCAAAAACGAGTGACATTTTGGAGACACGTGAAGTCTCAAATGACATCTAGACAGTCCAAGAACGATTCAAGTGGTTATTGAGTGGAACAAACCCGTAAATATATAGAAATTAGTAATTTTTTGGATTTCGCATAATACTACAAATTTTGCTTGAAAGATTTTTCAAACATCTTTGCACCAGTAATAAGATTCAACTATAAAAATATGAAAGTTGAATAGGCAAATCTACGTAAAGTAAGTTTGAGAATCTAACAGGATGTGGGACTATAGCAATAATACTAACATGACTAGAAGATATGTAAGAATTATAGTGAATTGGATAAGTTAAGTGTCGAATAGAGATATGTTATAATATAACATGATCGAGTTATGAAATGCGTTCCTTGATAGCTGAGAAAGCATTAGGTAACTGTCAATGTATGATTGGGAATCAGTAACAAAAATTATGTGATAAAAGTCAAGAGACACTATTTGTATGATACAAGGTGTAAGTTATGTACGAAATAAAAGTTAATGAAAATTTGATTTTAGATATAAGAAGATACTTGATATATAAAAATGAGTTGTTATGATATAAGAAACATATCATATAGAGATCATGCTATCTAAACGTAAGTTTAACAGATAGTGAATTATGAATAAGAGTAGCGCAGAGAAAGTGTGACAATTTGCAGAAATTACATGCATAGTACACTACTGTGCTAGCGATCATTAAGCAAGACATTCATACTTTGAATGGTCAAGTATTAGACATAAAGTCTCGAGCCTTGGAAATCTACTGGCTCAACCAAATATAATTCTAGGATGAAGTTGTGACACCCCATATTTTTAAGGTTATTAAGTGGTGCCACATATCCTAATTTGCGATAATTAGAGTTAAGAAGATAGAGAATAAACTAAAATATTTTGGATTAAGACCGAAGTGGGTTCAAAAGTTAGTCGCGAAATAATATTTAAGTTTGGAAATTATTATTCGTAAGAGCGAGTATTAACGGGACTAAGAAAAAGTTAAGAAAAACCTAAGGAATTAATATATTAATATGCATCTCTAAATGGAGAGCTAAGGTTTCGGACAAAACTCTAAAATTGAAATGTCGAAATATGGAATTTTGGATGTAAAAATTGAAGGATATAGAAGATACTGATTACAGACAAGTGGCGATGCATGAGTGGAGACAAGTGGCGATGTATGAGCGGAGACAAGCGGCGTGCATGGGCATCAACACGTGGCGCACATGCACGGAGACACATGGCGTGCGTGCACAGCGACACGGGCGCGCATGCACATCGACACGTGGCGCGCATGCACAGCGACACGTGGCGCGCATGCACAGCGACACGTGACGACACGTGTTGCGCATGCGTAATGACACATGGCGTGCATGCACAACGACACGTGATGATGTATATGTCTATATATAGAAACGTTTCCAGTACGTTTTCTTTGACGATCGATATATTCTCTAAAGAGTGGCTTTGATACGTCGAGCTTGTTTGGTCGATATCTCTCTACTCCGATACCATAATTTGACGTTCTTTATGTCAAATAGAAGATATCAACCTGATCTTAAACTCTACCAATTTTGTTTTGAAAAAGTTCGGCCAAAAAGAGATCAAATCCACGACCTAAGTTTTGGCCTAAAACGACATGTTTGGTTCGTCGTGCTCTGACCAATTTTCTCTCCTTTCTAATCTCGGAAATCCTTTGGTCTATGTTTTTGAAATTTGGAGAATTAAATTCTAAGGATTCGATGTAGCATCTAACTATCGGATCAGGAGATTGACGGTTTTTGATATACGTGGTGGATTGGAAACATCGGTGTTTGTGAGTTTACTATTTACTTTTGTGTATTGTTCAAAGTAGTTTCTATGTTATGATTAAAGTAAATGCATCGCATACGATATGGTTTTGTTATGATCGAAGTAAATGCATTGCATTTGATATGATTCTGTTTGTGTGTGTTATATAATAGTTTGTTTGTAAAGTACGATGTTTGGTTTAACAATCAGAAGAAACGAGCTACTTATTGGGCGTCAATAGGCTATGTGATCACTAGTGTCAAGGTAATTCATAAAATAGTCTTGATCGCTTTGTAGAGTACTCGTCTCATTTGTTATATACGAAGTTAACTCGGTGTAACTATCTAGGGACCTGTATCAAGTGAGTTAACTCGGTGGAACTATCTTAGGACTCACACTCGATAGTTGGATTTGAGAAGTGGTATGAGTTAACTCGATAGAACTATCTCAGGACTATGTTATATGGTATTGGTTAACTTGGTGGAACTATCTATGGACCATACCATTTGTTTTAAGGAAGTTTTGTTATGATAGGTTTTGAAATAGTTCAGTTGGGTTATGTTATGATTAAGATTACGGTTTCAATCGAATCTAATGTTGGATTGTTTTGTTATGTCTTGATATATGTTTGTTTAGTTTATTTTGTATAATATCGTAAGTAAATATGAACTCATTCAGTGTTGACTGACCCCCCCCCCCCCTCCCATAGTGTTTTACTTTCAGGTTTATAGCATTTTGGTGTGACAGTCTTCTATTCTTGTTCCAGAAGTCTGTACTTTTGAAGTATGAAAAGAAAAAAAGATTTCAATCGATAGAGCTGATATATCATATATACTCTGATGTATGATTGGATCCTATATGTTTTGTATGGATTTGAGACTACACTTTTTGATCGTTTGTGTGCTTTATCAGTTGACTACGTATGAACTGGTTTATATGATGTTTGTTTGGTATGTTTGAAGCAACAACTTTATAGTGTTTTTATGCTTGCTACGAGTTTCAGAGCAACCACTCCCATTTTCTAGCGCCACTCGCGACCCCTGATTTTGGGTCGTCACAGAAGTGGAAATACTCAACTAGAGAAAGTGATGGATATAGATAAGCAGAGAAACTTTTACGGTTTCAGTATTGTTAATGGCATACAGAAACATGACGATAGATTATTTGAACTAGACATTACTAATTTGAGGATTAAATATAGGACTTGTCTTAATACCATGAAGGGGTACCAAGAAATTAAATAAGTTTAACGATATAACGATATAATTAAGGATATGACAAGGATAGTGGTAAAGTGTCCAAAGGACCAATAAGTCGAATATTGGTATCAATGACTATACAGATTCTGGAAACAATTGCTCATTCTAAAATGGAAATGAGAAAAGATGTCAAATGATTGTGTAGTCAAAATGCCCAAGTATCGGGAAAGTTTTGACTCGATATAAGTAATTGTAGACAGTATGATGAAGATCATACATTCCATACTCTCAAAACTTTGCGTACTATGGCATGTTGACAAGAGTTTATTCCAATCCTAATTTTATGTTTTCAGACTCGTTTGAACTCGGAACTGGGTCCCGTTTGAACCCACGCGTACATATTTAGCCATAGGACCCGTTTGTAATATTTAATGGGCATGTCGCACTTTAATTCGGGTCTTGAAGCTCAAACCTGTAACCCGCTAAGCCAACCGGGCCTTGAAGCCCACGATCGACGAAACCAACCGTTCTATAAAGGATTTCGGGTTCGTTTTAACCTGGAATTGACCCCGGTTCAAACTGATGGATCCGTAATGACGAGACGAAGAACTTTCGTGTTTTGACCGAGTCAATATTTTGCACCCCGATAGTTAGAAACGCATCGAGTGCCGAACACTCCGGTCGACGAGGTTAAAAAGTATTTCTAACCTTGTATGTTTATCACCCACCCATATGTACTTTGAAACTGTTTAAACGCTTTCTAAAAGAATGCCAAATCTAAATATTAACAGGCTTAATGACTAACCACGTTAAATTAGAAATCAAATCAAACAAATCCAGCAGATCACTTAGACATCTTAGGACTGCCGTATAAAATGTAATTAGAGGTTTTATAGGCTTTCAAGATGAATTAAAATAAAATCAATCTCACTTAGACATCCGATTTTAGGTTTTATGCATGTAAATTGGTCTAAACCAGCCATTATTTGATTACTTGATAGAAACCGCTAGGTTTAGATGTATGCCTACGGTAAGTGATATTTTCTTGAAGTGCCAGTCTAGATCGAGTCATATGCGAGTCTACTTGTTTACCGCTTTTCCAAACGTGTTTACTTTTTAGTATTGTATCATGTGGCCTACTATTGTTTATTGAGATGAGATAACTGAATATGTTTGGTAAATAAACCATTAATTGATAAGACAAGCACACGAGTCTCGGGGAGGTCCACGAACCCGGTCTTCTGGTCCGACGTACGATAATCTTTCCCATAAGCAAGTAAGGTTATCTATTTGGTAGAAAAGGCATTTTCTAGTTGAACTAGGTGGCGACTCTATTATTTCAAACCTTTCCAGATTCGAAGTCAGCCATAAGCCTAGCCGGGCGAGCCCCCGAAGCCCAATTCGCTCACACTAATTAATCTCAATCTTTAATTTCCGACTCCATCAACTCTATTACTCCGACTATCTCTAGCATCTGTCGTTTGTTTCAACCCTTTAACAAAATCAATGATTAACGAAAGAAGTTGCTAATTCATATTAAGGTGACTAACATAGATGAAAGTTGTTGGAGTAAACAAAAATGATGCTGATGTTGGCAGCAGTCATGACCCTTTTGATATCTTCTGATCTTTCTTTGGTGGCAGCCCTTTTGGTGGTGAGAATTGTCAACACAAAGAATTATGAGAACTGTGAACTCACTAACTTTTGTTTTATGGCGTGACGGATGACGGATTTGTTTTGTTTTGACTTGGTGGATATTCTTTTGCAGATTGTGGCAGCAGCAGAGGCCAGAGGCAAAGGAGAGGTGAGGATGTGATGCATCCTCTCAAGGTTTCTTTGGAGGATCTGTACAATGACACATCCAAAAAGCTCTCTCTTTCGCGGAATGTTATCTGCTCAAAGTGGAAAGGGTCGTTTTTAACGTTATTGTGTATGAATTTTCAATAAAGGTTCCAAGTCGGGTGCACTAGTGCAATGTTCTGGATGCCAAGGCTCGGGAATGAAGGTTTCAATAAGAGACCTTGGCCCGTCCATGATCCAGCAAATGCAGCATCTGTGCAATGAATACAAGGGTACTAGCGAGACCATTAATGACAAGGACTGCTGCCCTCAATGCAAGGGTTAAAAAGTTGTGCAAGAGAAGAAGGTGCTTGAAGTTATTGTTGAGATGGGTATGCAAAATGGCCAGAAAATTACGGTTCTCGCAGAAGCCGATGAAGCTCTGAAAGCCCCTGTGAAAAGTCCCCCTATCGAAGTCGGAATGCTCGCTTGTGCAGCATGGTGCACGTTCATACAGCCACTACACGTTCGTGCAGCACTGTTGTGCTTTGCACAGCAGCTAGCCGTGCAGCCCCTTGAGGGCTGTTCTGACCTACTTCCGACGCTCTGGCACTTTTTAAAAAATTAATTTGACACTTCAAAACACAATCCAATTTAACTCTATAGTTAAAACGTTGAATCGATTCTTATTCGAAAAATTTGATACATTCGACGTTAAAACTTTAAATATAATCCAAATTACTAATAACATATCTCAAATTAACGATTATTATCTTATGTACGGCAGATTATCAAAGAAATCAAAGTTAGAATCGAAAAATCGGTCGCGAAATCGCGAAACCTAGTATTAACGCATTGTACGTGCAAGATAGCAGCTCAATCCCTTTCCAACGCTGCAAATGAGGCTAACCCTCATTCCTATTTATAGAGATTGAATATGGATAAAGTATCATTTGGCATTAGTTCAATCTTCGTCTGTAGCTAAAATAGAAACGAATTCCAAACTTTGTGAAACTTTACCTAAAAATCCAATAAAATACAAAACAAATAAAAATATAATTTTATTCGCATGGGACTTATATTTTATTTTCTAAAAATATTTAACGATAATTGATGTCACACTTAATCCAATCATCAAAATAAACTACGTCCAAATCTTATAAAAATTGACGATAGCTTACTAAAATTATTTCGCGAATATTAAGACTAAAAATATCCTCTCGGGATTTATAAATTATTTTACATTAATTTAGATTGCATAATAATATTTAATTATTTAATAACTGAAATAAATAAAAATTTAGGAGTTAAAAGGAGCATTTTCCTTTCCTTAACCCCCACGCTCCACAACCTCTCTTTTCCTTTTCTATTTTCTTTTTCTATTTATTATTATTACTAAGTAATCCCCTAAAAACCCCCCACCTTTCAACCAACTTTCGTTTGTACTATAACCTTTCAAAATCGTCAATTTCACCCAAATTATCACCTTTCACTTTCAACTGCACCCTCGAAGTATTAAATTGACCTATTTTCACTCGAAAAAAGTTTAAATCAATATTTTATATTTTTAACTCATATTCTAAATAGTACTAAATGTTAAAATTTCAACAATAAAAGCATCTTTTCTAAAAAATATTTCAAAAATTACTAAATTTCACATCCACTTTATTCAACTTTACTGTTTTAATTACACAAAAATAATTAAATTAAATATTATTTATAATATTTATTGAAATATATAGTATTGATTTGAACGTTTTCCAGTGAAAAGAGGTCAATTTAGTATTTCAATGGTGTAATTGAAAGTGAAAGGTGGTAATTTGGATAAAATTGGCAATTTTTAAAGGTGAGGTGGAAACGAAAGGAAATTGAAAGGTAATGGGTTTTTCAAGGGATTAGCCTTATATATATATATATATATATATATATATATATATATATATATATATATATATATTCTCTAGTAAACGTCGAGACTTCCAACCACAAGGACTGCCAGATGACAGACAAGTGCTAGGCGTTTCGTGTCTACAAGGTTTAAAAGTATTTCTAACCCTATATGTATATCACCTGCCTTTTGTATATGCTTGCAATGTTTAATCACTTTCGATAGCATATCCGGATCCAATATTAACAGGCTAATGAACCTAATCACGTTTCTTAATCAAATCCATCAAATCACTTATGAATCATAGGATTGCCATGAAAATGTAATTAATTGTTGTATATGCATTCAAGATGACTTAATAAAACCAACCTCACTTAGACATACGGTTTAGGCTTTATGCATGTAAAATGGTAAAGACTCACCACTGTCTGTTATATGATAGAAACCAGTAGGATTATATGATTATTAAATAGTACATGCTACATGTCTCACATGCTAGTCCAGATCGAGTCATATGTTCGTCTTACTTGTTTACTGCTTTCAATCGTGTGTAAATTTCTAGTACTATATCCTCTGGCCTGCCATTGAATGTTGCGATGAGATTAACCAGATATTTCACACAGATATACAATATATTTTATAAGCCAAGTACAAAAAATTTGATAGTGCCCACGAACCCAGTCTTTTGGTCCGATATAAGGTGGTCTCATCCATAAGCGTGAGAGATATACCCAGTCGGTATAAAAGGCATTTCTTAGCTGAGTTAGGTGATGACACCATTTTTCAAACCTTTTCAAATTCTAAGTCAGCCACAAGCCTGAGCGATCAACCAACAAACCCCGCTCCGTTCACATCTATATGAGAGTTATCAAAACCAGAGAGATTCTTAGCAAGTTTCATAATGAGTTGGAGAGTGATCCTTCTAATAGTGTGATTCTTGACGAATATAGAGTTATGAGTAAGTTCTTCTATAAGCTTCTGAGCTGGGAGGAAAGTATTATGAAGCAAAAATCTAGAATGAAGTGGATTTTCCTGGGGGATCGCAGTACCAAAAATTTCATAGATGTGTTCATCATAGATTAGCTAAGAAAATAATAGTTAGTCTTAATATCAATTGTAATTTCATCTCTAATCTTGTCCAGCTTAAGGATGAGATTTTGAAGCATTATTCTAGTTTCTTTGGTACTTATATTAGTAGCATGAGTAGCATTAGGCCTAAAGTTTTTGATCAGGGGTATGTTGCTAGTGATGAGGATAGTCTGATGTTAGGGAATAGTGTTTCTGATGAGGAGAATAAGCATGGCATGTTTAGCATTTATAAAGACAAAGCCCCAGGGCTAGATGGTTTTAGTAGCACTTTTCTCAGAAAGAGCTGGAGCATCATTTGCAGAAATGTTACTACTACTATTAAGGATTTTTTTTATCTCAAGGAAAATTCTTAAGCAAGCCAACTCGACTGTTATTGCGTTAATTCCTAAGGTGGAGTCTCCTATCTCTATCAGTGATTTCTGACCTATTTCGTGCTGTAATGTTCTATATAAAGCCATTTCTAAAGTCCTAGCTTATAGATTAAGTTTTATTTTGGGGAAATTTGTTGCAGTGGTCAGTCTGCTTTTGTGCCGGGAAGGAGTATTTATGATAATATTCTTTTAGCCCATGAATTGATTAGAAATTATCATAGGTAAAATGGAGATTCTTGTGCAATGAAGGTGAATATGCAAAAGGATTGAGGAGGTATTAATTGTTTGATCTAAGGTTATCTAGAAAATTCATTAAGTGGATTATGTCTTGTATCAGATCTCATATGTTTTCTATTAAAGTTAAAAGGTGAAATTTGTGATTACTTCGATGGTGCTGGAGGATTAAGGCAGGGTGACCCTTTATCCCCCTTAATTTTTGTCCTGTGTATGGACTATTTGACTAGAAGCATGTCTCTTATATTATTAAAATATATTTAAATGATAAATAAAATCAATTCTTCAAATAGTGGGTTAGCCGAGTTTTTCCAAAACTACCAAGCTAAACCCACATGTCGGTGACCCAAGTCCAAACCGACCCAACTGATATTCCAAAATTATAAACCACAGTTTATAATTATAATATTAAATAAAATATTAATTAATATCGAAATAGAACTCAATAGCTTGAAACCCAAATAATTAAATATTACCGGCAAATATCTCAATTAATTAAATAACAAAATAAAGCTAATATAACTTTAATCCCAACGACATTCTAAATCAAAAATCTTAAGTTATCGATTAAATAATAATTATTAATTTAATTTTTAAGTATTCAAATATTATTTTTACGTCTTAAAAATAATATAATTAATTTGACAAACTTTCAAATAAAATAAAATCATCAATACTTATTTAATATAGTCAATTTACAAAATTATAAATAAACTATAATAAGATTAATTTTAATGTAAGTTTAAAATATTAATACCCAAAGTAATTTCAATTTATAAAATAATACTATTTAAACCGCTAAATAAATAAGTCGAAATCACTTTCGTAATTTAAAATCAAAACAATCAAGTATAACTAGTTTATAATTAACCTTAGGGACTTATTCATTTTACTCACAATTTTTCAATGACTGAAATAAACTTTTAGCCACAACAGAATTTAAATAAGCCAACCAAACCTTGACACATTAATCGTCTCCTACCTTTGATCATAACCCAACTAACATACACAGTAGCAACTGAAATCTTAAGCTTCCAAAACTTCCATAATAAATCCTAACAACCAACTCATGATTCAAGAACAATCTATACTACCTTAACTATCCAAAATCAAGGAGTCAAGACATAATAGAATCGAAAATAACATTACACAAAACCACGAAACTCCACTGATCTTAAGAACGACGATCCCGAACCGAATCGTTGAGACAATTCATGATTAACGGCTTAAACAACTCACTAATAAATGTACAAGAACTATAATCATTCAAAATAGCAAAATCATAGCCTGTAAATCTAAGTAATTTCGGCAGCAACATACTTAAACATTCATAGTTTATAAACATCTAAAACGGTGAAACGACGGTAAATAATACGGGTTCGTTTACGTACCGTTTGACGAAAGGAAAGTGTAGGATCGTAGAGGAGTGAGTCTACTATCACGGGGAATGAATGAAACTGATTTCGATCTTCAAACGGCTGTGGAACGAATTGAATTTCAGAGAGATCGATTTAGGATCAAAACAGAAAATTTCATAAAAATGGTAAAACGGCGGCGATTGATACGGGTTCGTTTACGTATCGTTTGACGAAACAAAAGTTGGGATTTGTAGATACGTGAGTCTTCTATCGCTGGAAGGAAACAGAACTTATTTCGGTTCTGAAACGCACGTGTAATTCGATTTAGAACGGAAGTAGCGCATAGGAGTAAAACTTAAATTCAAGCACAGTGATTTCTTGTTTTCAGCAACTTTAAGAGGGGAATAACAATGTTTTTCTTCGGGAAAAGTTATAGGAAAATGACGGCTAGAGTTGTATGTAGTGTGGTGAAGATTTTTAGTTTTCAAAATGTTTTAAAATAGTGAAAGGATCGAGAGAAATCCGGAGTAGAAGAGACGTGCACAGGCTGGTATGAAGGATGGTGCTGGTCTCGAACGAGACCAGCCATATTTAACTAAGGTCTCGTTCGAGACCTTAAACATTTTTTTTTCTTAAATCGAACCAACAATCGAACCAAAACACAAACTATACCCCAACACGAATTTCAAAAACGTAAACAATTCAAAATTATTAACGAAACCCGCAAAATAAATTTCAAATTTTTTACGGGATATAACAATTTTTTTGTCCAAATGTGATGGAGTAATTCTATATGTTATTGTGGTGAATGTTGGGTTTGGTATTGATCTACCCTTTAACGACTAAGGCGATGAAGAATGAAGAAGAAGATAAAGTTGATTATGCTAAATAGGTTTAATTAGAAAAACAGACTGGAAAGGTCGTTAATTAATTAGAATTGATTAATGTTTTAATTGAAATTAATTAGAATTAATTAATTTTTTAATTAAAATTAATTAGAATTAGTTAATATTAATATTTTTAATTCGGTAATCTCGCTCTTTTTTTGTCAAGAGGGTGAAACTAGCATAGTTCTAAGTTGAATTAAGCCTTTTTTTTATTTTAATCAATATATGGATGTACACTTCGAGTAACTTGCCCTTCTTGACCTAACCTGAAGCGCTTGTCTTACTCATCTAACTTACGAGTGAGCGGAGTTTAATTAGACTTGGCAATTCTTGTCTATGGACATAAACATGTTATACCCGTTTAGATACGAACACGATTAGACTAAACACGAACACGACATGATTATTAAACGGGTTAGATATATAAAAATTAATATAATATAGAAGAAAGTATTAATATGTTGAGATAAACACAATTATAATTATATATAATGTAAAAAAATAAATACAAATGAAGGAATTAGTAAAATTAAAATTTTAAATATTTAATTAAAATTAATTAATCATGTTGAAACATGTTTAAATGAGTTAGGCGGTGTATAATTTATTTAAATACAAAATTAATCATGTCATAAATAGCTGTTTACATCAAATTCAACTCCGTTTAATTTTATATCATGCCATGTTTAAAATTGTCAGGTTTAAATCTATACTATATATAAAAGCACGGAGGGGGGGTGGGGACAAGCAAATTTACTGAATTGTCATTTTAAATTTATTATTCATTGGAGGTTTTATGGTCATTAGTTAATTAGTTTTTAATTAAAATATCTATTTAAGTGATAGAGTTAGAGTTAGACAAGAATTGGATATTGATTTGGATAAGAATTTAATTAAAAACAATGTATCTAAACAATAATCGACTCATTATATATCAACTTTTTGTTAATATAAAGTCTATGATAGTTAATATTTAATACTTAAGAATTTATCCAAATAACAAAGATTTGAAACCCTAACAATTTAAAGACCATGCATGATAAAGATTTGAAACCCTAACAATTTAAAGACCATGCAATTGAAAAGAGTTTTAGCCTCTCAGGTCTGCCGCATTCTTATGACTTTTAGGTTAATGGTAGTAGAGTAAAATATGAATTAAGGGAAAGTAAAGATATGGATTAAGGGGAAAGAGTTTTAAGGCAATTGTATCAAATCATAATAGTTCGATAAAAATAAATAATTACTTCACTAATATGGTACTGCTGTTTAAAGTTTTTTTAATTTAATTATTAATTAAAATATAAATATAATATTTAACGAGTTACACTACGAGTCACGTGTGAAACACGTAAAGCGACTATTCGATTATAATTAAACAATAATTATTCTATCTAAATTTTAGCTAACTTAAATTATTTTTAATTCAATTAAAATACTCTCCTATTTTATAGAATTGTCTACAATATTTTTAGATACTCTCCTATTTTGTAGAATTATCTACCTTTCATATTATATTAAGATGTGCATTCTTATAGTAAAATTATCATTCTAATTCATAATTTTAATTATTCTATGACTATTTAGTTGCTAAACTATTATGGTGTTATTAAATCAATTTAGCTATAAGACACATTTATTATAATATTGTGCGAGTTTCAATGCGTAATTTTAATTGGGTACCAAGTCTTTTAATGGTTGAAACTGAACAAATATTGATTTCTATCTCAAGGTAATTGATACCAAGTCTTATAAGGCACATATATCTCCAGTTATAATTAAAACTACCTGCTATTAGTAATTAGATTAAAAAAATTAACTAAATTAAATTCTCCAGTTATAATTAAAACTACCTGCTATTAGTAAATTACTCGATTGAAATATCTTTTAGAAACAATTACATTTCATAAGTTACACTAATATACATGATTTAAATTGTCTTAGCATGTCAACTCTAAATTTTTGCATGTATAAATTGCATCATATACAGAATTTAAATTGCCTTATGAAAGTTTTTCAACTTACGGGTTTTTTGCTCTCTTTCCTTGGTTAAATAGTAGTGAAATGGACATTGGGTAGATAAAGTAACACTAATCATATTATCTAAATTAAATAAATATTATTCATGTGAATTGATTTAAAAAAAATAATTTAAAATATTATATTTAATTCTAATAGAAATACTAATTAATTTAATATTAATCATAAATAAAATAAATTACTAATAATAATGAATTTATTTTATACATAGATTGACGAGTTACGTTACGAGTCACGTGCGTAACACGTTATGCGAAACTAGTTGTTTTAATAGTCCGAATTTTTGTAACTTGGAGCTAATATTTATCAATTATTTGTTGAGGACTTTTCTAGACCTTTCGCGAGAAGTCTCTGTGTAATTTTCACCCAAGCATCATCAATCTAATAGATCAACATCTTTCAATCTGAACCGTCCAATTTACCTTTTAAATACAAGGGTATAACCTCAATCACAAACCCTCTTGCTCTCTCGCTCGCCGTCTTCTGCTGTGGCTCTCCTTGTGATCTAAACAATCCGTACGTTTTTTTTTGATTTCGTTACTGTTTATATTTTGAATGGTGCGTTGTTGATTTTGATTTAGTTGTTTTTTCAGGATCAATTTTGATAATAATATGTTCGGAAGAGGAGCTCCGAAGAAAAGCGATAACACAAAGTATTATGAGATTCTTGGCGTCTCTAAATCTGCTTCACAGGATGATCTAAAAAAGGCGTATCGAAAAGCGGCTATCAAGAACCATCCCGATAAGGGCGGTGATCCTGAAAAGGTAATGAATTTATTAATGTTTTAGGAACAGATCTGTTGTTTTTTGTTGGGTATGTGATTTTGAGTTGGAATATGATTGTATATGTTACTGTGACTTAATAGTTTAAGGAGTTGGCACAAGCTTATGAAGTTTTGAGTGACCCGGAAAAACGGGAGATTTATGATCAGTATGGGGAGGATGCTCTTAAGGAAGGAATGGGCGGTGGCGGCGGTGGTCATGACCCTTTTGATATTTTCCAGTCTTTCTTTGGTGGCAGCCCGTTTGGTGGTGAGAATTGTTGATTTAGTGGTGTTTTATGGCGTGACGATGACGGGTTTGTTTTGTTTTGACTTGGTGGATGTTCTTTTGCAGGCGGTGGCAGCAGCAGAGGCCGGAGGCAGAGGAGAGGTGAGGATGTGATACATCCTCTCAAGGTTTCTTTGGAGGATCTATACAATGGCACCTCCAAAAAGCTCTCTCTTTCGCGGAATGTTATCTGCTCGAAGTGTAAAGGGTCAGTTTTTAACGTTTTGTTGAGTTTGTGGGTGTTATGTAGGTGATTAACATGGGGGGGGTTGTGTATGAATTTTCAGTAAAGGTTCCAAGTCAGGTGCATCAATGAAGTGTTCTGGCTGCCAAGGCTCGGGAATGAAGGTTTCGATAAGACACCTTGGACCGTCCATGATCCAGCAAATGCAGCATCCGTGCAATGAATGCAAGGGTACTGGCGAGACCATTAATGACAAGGACCGCTGCCCTCAATGCAAGGGTGAAAAAGTTGTGCAAGAGAAGAAGGTGCTTGAAGTTATTGTTGAGAAGGGTATGCAAAATGGCCAGAAAATTACGTTTCCTGGAGAAGCCGACGAAGCTGTGAGTTTATAAGCTGGATTATGGATTCGTTATCTTCTTAGTTATAGGCTATTATTTTAACGTGCTCATTAATTTGTTAATTGTGCAGCCTGACACTGTCACCGGGGACATTGTTTTTGTCCTGCAACAAAAGGAGCATCCTAAGTTTAAGCGTAAAAGTGATGACCTAGTTGTTGAGCACACACTCTCTCTTACAGAGGCACTTTGTGGCTTCCAGTTTATCTTGACCCACTTAGATGGAAGACAGCTCCTTATAAAATCCCAGCCTGGGGAAGTCGTCAAACCAAGTATGTTGCTTTTCTCTTTTACGACTTCAATTTTTTTATTTGTTTGCTTGCTACCGTCCTATGCAATTTTGTGCATATGTGATTGAACTAGTTTATCAAGTGGCAAGTTGCTTTACTTTTGTGTTGGGTTTTAGTCTTACTTTTCTCATTGACATTTATATAGTTCTTGTATCAATTTATTGTATGTTGTGGGAGATATTATTTCATGATAGAGTTTGTAAATCAACTATTGTCCTGTAGTGTTTTGAACTATTATATGTTCAAAGTCTTTGGGCTGATAATTTGTGAATGGTGTCAGCAAGGCCCGTCTGTCTGTGACTATAAAGTTACTCATAATAATTACTGGATTTTATTTCCCAAGCTTGCTTGATGTTAATATCTGATCATAATGGTAATGTTGATTACAATTTTGGCTGAATACAGATCAATTCAAGGCCATAAACGATGAAGGGATGCCAATGTATCAAAGGCCATTTATGAGGGGTAAATTGTACATTCATTTCACAGTTGAATTCCCAGACTCGCTTCCCGCAGATCAGTGCAAAGCCCTGGAATCGGTTCTTCCGTCGAGGACTTCAGTCCAGCTGTCTGACATGGAGGTTGATGAATGTGAGGAGACCACTTTACATGATGTCAACTTTGAGGAGGAGATGAGGCGGAAACAACAACAGGCTCAGGAGGCATATGATGAAGATGACGATATGCCCGGTGGCGCCCAAAGAGTGCAATGCGCCCAACAATAAGGGATTCAAGTTTGACAGAGTGAGAATAATGTGATTCTCAAACTTTATTTTCCTTAGAATTTGGGATGTGTGATGGATTAAAATATGATGATATTGTCAAATCTGCTCTGCTTCTCTCTCTTAGTGTAATGTTTATGTAATTTGAATTTATGACATGCTTGCTTGCTTACTTGGCTATAATAGATCTGCTATTTTTTAACATTCTTGAATTGCACCCTAATAGCAGAAGTATCCGTGGGCTTTTGGTTCTTTTGTGCATGTCATTCTCAGGGTGAGGTTTTATGCTTTAAATTTTTTAAGATGTTTATTAGTTTAGTATTAGATATTAAATTAATAATAAATATATTAAAAGATTAAATATAGTTCAAAATCAGGGTACGCAGCCTTATCGATAGAGTAATAAACTATTTTGAAGTGGTGTTATTCTAATAATTAATATTTAATTTATTGAAGATTTTAATTTTATTTTCTCATAATTATTGTTAATAATTTTGAAAATATTACTAGAAGTAGATATTTTTATGCATTAGTATATACATGGGGTTTCTACAATAATTATCAGATAATAATTACAAAAATAATGGCATAATGCAACCGCTAAAAGTATAACCACAATACAGCCGCTATAGAGCCCTTTGACTTTCCTTAATGTATTTTGAAAAACAAAAGTGACCATAAAACAAAAGCTAAAATCTAAGTTGGTATTTCAAATGGTTTAAACACCGAACAGTAAATTATTAGATCGTGCGTTTAAAATTTTTTTTCATTTCAATTTGATATCAACATGCTGACATGACATGAACTCAAGATTAAATGGTATATTATATCTTTTAGATAATTTCTAGCTTTTGCTCGTCCAACTTGACGTTCAATGGCGAGTTGGTAGAGAGTGATTCTAACTCAACGTTATGGCGAGTGGTTTTTTCTTTTCACTCAATTTTTTGGTTATTGATTCTTTTGTGTACATAATTTGCATACTGAATGCAAAATTAAAGAAAGAAAAAGTGAATATTCAATTGAGCAAAATAGAATTATGCCACGGACACAGTTATTGAAATATTGGATCATTGATTTTGTTGTAACATTGATATTGATTTTTGAATTTTTGGTACCAATTGTTGTGATCGGTTCGTGACCGAATTGGTACTCGCAGCGGAATCGAAACCATTCGGTAGGTATTTAATTATGAATTTGATCAACAAACAATAATATAGTAAAATAAATAAATAACATAAGAGATTTATGTGGTTTTGCATTAAAGCGTACATCCACGGGCGAAAAAATCAAGTCATCCACTAATCATCAAAAAGAGTATAAAATTGGTGAAAAATTATCAAATAGAGAACATTTCTAGCAAATACTCCCTTAGAATAAAAACTCATAAAGTGTTTAACTCTTTACAAGAAGTAACCAAAAAGGGTACAAATTAACCTATATTCATCACATCACACATACTCCCCTTTTCCCCTTATTCACATCAATATCTACATTGTGTGTTCGATTTTTGTTGTCCTCTAAAAGGTGAATAAGGTAGGCTATATATAGAGAATAATTAACCTATAAGGTATTAGGACTATTAATCCTAATTGGATTTATACTTTCTAATAAGCCAATGATAATAAAGTTATCTTTCTCCTAAATACTTCACTAATTAGAATCCTAATAAAAATTAGAATTAGAATTCTAGGCATATTCCAACAATCTCCACCTTAACTTGAATTCTCCAAAAAAACTGTGATTATTGTTGTGCTCCACCTTCTCCATTTAAGTTCAAACTGAACTTATTCCAAAAGAGGTTTTTAAGGACCATACAAGCTTAAGAACGTCTTAAACTTGCTGAAACCGAAATGACTTGAACATTTACTATCTTCGGTTGTATCAATCAAAATTTCACGAAGTTTCGAATTTTGTTGGTCTTAAAACTGATACCAGAAACAAACGTCATTAGTAGCCTATAATGAAAAAATCAATAAAAAAATGTTGAGATTGTAGCATATCCCTTAATCTTCATAAGTCGACCAACCCAATGAGCATACATCACAAGTGCAGCATCCAATTTCACTTCATCGCCACAGAATCTATAGAACTCGTAGTTTTATATACTGAGATACAAGACATGTGCATTTAGAAATCATGTTGAACATTCATTATTGTTCTGACTATCTCATTATGCATCTTGCCCTTAACTGAACCAAAATCCAAAATTCTGCATGTATTAACTGTTGCCATAACTACACTCCACTATCAACTCATTTGTAGTCGGAAAACCAATCGAAATTGGCACATATGTGATATGAACAACTTGAATCTGCATAAATTTTGAATTTAAAAAAGACCGGTTCCCTGAGCCGGTTTGTTTATAAATGATAGCACACAGTTCTCATCTGATTATCTCCAAACAAATTGACTTATGAGTGATCTAATAGTGACGCCGTCTCAAATTACAAACGTTGTAATCCATCTTATGTCTAAGATTGCTACTTAATTAAAACAAAATCTCTTTTGGAATGTCATAATTTTATCAAAATCTGACTATGCCCAAACAAACTCTTCATTCAACAAACTCTTAAAGCAATTTTTAGATTCAAATCACTAATAGAATTCCATGAGAGTATAAAGAGATTACCTCAATCATTCATCTTACAAAAGCTTTATAAAATCCTCAAATAGTGTGTTTAGAAAAGTCACACATCTCTTCTTTGTAGTTTAAAGTGACATGCATCTCCATCATAAAATTCTCCTTAAGAATATTAATACCCAAGTCTGTCTTCAATTAACGACTTTCAGCTTCCAAATTTGGTGGCTTCTCCATCTCCAAATTTTTTTTTGTGTCAAGTATGCGAAATCCTCCAAATAATAATTTTGCCATAATAATTATAATCCATAATATATTTGACAACCAAATTTGATTTGATACCAATTGCTGTAACATTGATACCGATTTTTGAATCTTTGGTACAATTGTCATGACCGGATCGTGACCGGATTGGTATGCGCAGCGGAATCGAAACCATTCGGTAGGTATTTAATTATGGATTTGATCAACAAACAATAATATAGTAAAATAAATAAATTACACAAAAGATTTACGCTATTCTGCATTAAAGCGTACATCCACGGGCGAAAGAATCGAGCCATCAACTAATCATCAAAAGGAGTATAAAATTGGCGGATAATTACCAAATAGAGAACATCTCTAGCAAATATGCCTTAGAATAAGTACCCATAAAGTGTTTAACTCTTTACAAGAAGTAACCCAAAAGGGTAAGAATTAACTTATATTCCTCACATCACACATACCCCCTTTTCCCCTTATTCACATCAATATCTACATTGTGTGTTCGATTTTTGTTGTCCTCTAAAAGGTGAATAAGGTAGGCTATATATAGAGAATAATTAACCTATAAGGTATTAGGACTATTAATCCTAATTGGATTTATACTTTCTAATAAGCCAATGATAATAAAGTTATCTTTCTCCTAAATACTTCACTAATTAGAATCCTAATAAAAATTAGAATTAGAATTCTAGGCATATTCCAACAATCTCCACCTTAACTTGAATTCTCCAAAAAAACTGTGATTATTGTTGTGCTCCACCTTCTCCATTTAAGTTCAAACTGAACTTATTCCAAAAGAGGTTTTTAAGGACCATACAAGCTTAAGAACGTCTTAAACTTGCTGAAACCGAAATGACTTGAACATTTACTATCTTCGGTTGTATCAATCAAAATTTCACGAAGTTTCGAATTTTGTTGGTCTTAAAACTGATACCAGAAACAAACGTCATTAGTAGCCTATAATGAAAAAATCAATAAAAAAATGTTGAGATTGTAGCATATCCCTTAATCTTCATAAGTCGACCAACCCAATGAGCATACATCACAAGTGCAGCATCCAATTTCACTTCATCGCCACAGAATCTATAGAACTCGTAGTTTTATATACTGAGATACAAGACATGTGCATTTAGAAATCATGTTGAACATTCATTATTGTTCTGACTATCTCATTATGCATCTTGCCCTTAACTGAACCAAAATCCAAAATTCTGCATGTATTAACTGTTGCCATAACTACACTCCACTATCAACTCATTTGTAGTCGGAAAACCAATCGAAATTGGCACATATGTGATATGAACAACTTGAATCTGCATAAATTTTGAATTTAAAAAAGACCGGTTCCCTGAGCCGGTTTGTTTATAAATGATAGCACACAGTTCTCATCTGATTATCTCCAAACAAATTGACTTATGAGTGATCTAATAGTGACGCCGTCTCAAATTACAAACGTTGTAATCCATCTTATGTCTAAGATTGCTACTTAATTAAAACAAAATCTCTTTTGGAATGTCATAATTTTATCAAAATCTGACTATGCCCAAACAAACTCTTCATTCAACAAACTCTTAAAGCAATTTTTAGATTCAAATCACTAATAGAATTCCATGAGAGTATAAAGAGATTACCTCAATCATTCATCTTACAAAAGCTTTATAAAATCCTCAAATAGTGTGTTTAGAAAAGTCACACATCTCTTCTTTGTAGTTTAAAGTGACATGCATCTCCATCATAAAATTCTCCTTAAGAATATTAATACCCAAGTCTGTCTTCAATTAACGACTTTCAGCTTCCAAATTTGGTGGCTTCTCCATCTCCAAATTTTTTTTTGTGTCAAGTATGCGAAATCCTCCAAATAATAATTTTGCCATAATAATTATAATCCATAATATATTTGACAACCAAATTTGATTTGATACCAATTGCTGTAACATTGATACCGATTTTTGAATCTTTGGTACAATTGTCATGACCGGATCGTGACCGGATTGGTATGCGCAGCGGAATCGAAACCATTCGGTAGGTATTTAATTATGGATTTGATCAACAAACAATAATATAGTAAAATAAATAAATTACACAAAAGATTTACGCTATTCTGCATTAAAGCGTACATCCACGGGCGAAAGAATCGAGCCATCAACTAATCATCAAAAGGAGTATAAAATTGGCGGATAATTACCAAATAGAGAACATCTCTAGCAAATATGCCTTAGAATAAGTACCCATAAAGTGTTTAACTCTTTACAAGAAGTAACCCAAAAGGGTAAGAATTAACTTATATTCCTCACATCACACATACCCCCTTTTCCCCCTTATTCACATCAATGTCTACATTGTGTATTCGGTTTTTGGTGTCCTCTAAAAGGTGAATAAGGTAGCTATATATACGGAATAATTAATCTATATGGTATTAGGAGTATTAATCCTAATTGGATTTATATTTCCTAATTACCCAATGATAATAAAGTTATCCTTCTCCTAAATACTTCACTAATTAGAATCCTAATAAAAATTACAATTAGGATTCTAGGCATACATTTCAACAAATTTTGTTGATAATTATTATAATTATGTTTTTGAAGTTGTTACTCTTGTTGCTGTTAGTCTTTGTCAAAAGATAATGAGAAAATTAGGAAAATAGCTAAATAACAAAAAAATTAGCATTTTTTAAATTTAAAATTCCAACTTTATTTTTGCACCTCAGCGTGTCACCCATTTATCTTTTTTACTCTATGATTTTTGTTTTATACTCCATATTTACCTTATAGATTTTATACAGAATAACTTTTTCTTCTTCTTTAAAAAAAAATTAATAAATCAACAAATTAATTCTAAATCCTCAACTCATAACATTTCAATGAATTGATTCCTGCGATTCTATTGTTATTTCTTAAAATTTCATTGCCAGTTTCAAATCGAATTTCTGATCTATTTGAATTTTTAATTTGTAATTAAATCGCTTCAAATTTTGCTTCGAGTTCGGACCCAACGATCATAACTTTCTTTAAAACTAAAAAACACTGTAAACTTTTTAATTTATTTTATGTAATTAAAAATTAATTAAAAACAGTTTCAAACGATTTCAAATAGTTTCAAAAAGTTTCGTATACATAATTTTGCAACTATTTTAGAAAACGTGTATAAAATGGTTTTAAACAGTTTACAAAATTTTCAAACAATTTCAAACGGTTTACAAAAATTTCAAACACTTTCAAACAATTTTCAAATTCACAATTTACAACCTTTATTTAAAAACAGTTTCAAATATTTTATAAAGGTTACAAACTTTTTATAAAAGTTTCAAAAAATAGTTTCAAACAATCCTTAAAAATAATAGCTTCAAAAAACAGTTTCAAACGGTTTACAAAGATTTCAAACAAGTTCAAACGGTTTCTAAAAACACTTTCAAACAGTCTCAAAAATATCATTTTCAAACATTTTAAAATGGTTATAAAACAGATTCAAACGGTTTATAAAGGTTTCAAACAGTTTAAAACTGTTTTGAAAAACACTTTGAAACAGTCTCAAAAATAGTTTAAAAAGAACAGTTTCAAACCGTTTACAAAGTTTTCAAACAGTTTCTAAAAAACACTTTCAAACAGTCTAAAAAATAACAGTTTCAAACAGTTTCAAACCGTTTACAAAGGTTTCAAACAGTATAAAACAGATTCAAACGATTTTTAAAATTAATTTAAAAAACATTTGAAAACCAAGTCAAAACATTATTAATGAAGAAAATGACGATTTTTTAAAAAAAAATTGAAAAAAATATATCAAAAAACGATACTACACAAATTTAAAACAACATAGAAAGAAGAAGAAGAAAAAGAAGAAGAAAAATAAAATTCTGAAAAAGAAGATGAATGACGGCGATGGCGAAAAACTTCATTATTTCAATTTTTTGAGATGAATTAGGTCAAAAATTTTCATATTGAATTCTTCTATATCTTGTATTTTTAGATAGAATTCGTTAAAAGATTTCATTAAAATGAAAAAAAACATAAAAAAAATTTGAGAAAAAGGAAAAAAAAAGAAGAAAAAAATAAAGAGAGAGAGTAGAAGAAAGAGAAGAGAAGAGAAAGAAAAAGAAGAGAGAGAAAAGAAAGAAAGAGAAAAAGATGAAAAAATTAAGAGTGTAGTCTTCCATGAGTGGAGTAAAAATGTGAATAAGTTAAAATTCTAATCGGAGTAGAGATAGAAACATTATAAAAAGGGAGTAAAAATATGAATTTTCAAAATTTAGGTATTTAAAACAAATAAATCTAAAACAGAGTATTTTGTGCAAATTCCTCTCAGTAATCAGAGGCCGAAGTAGCAATGGAGGTGTGTCGGTGAACTAAGAAGAGGCGAAGTTTAACATATTTGTGTAGTAAACAGTCTAACCATGAGTACATATCAGCATTAACGTTAATTTAGACACCTTCTAAAATGAAGGGTGTGCATCCTAGTTTTTATGTACATGAGGGTCATTTTGATCCTCAAAATACATTAATGGGGGCCAAGAGTTATGGTGGTTGCATTAGGCAGAGATGGCCACGGTTTTATAAACCGACGGTTCCGGTTCAAAATAGTCGGATCACAGTTCAAGAATAATATTAGTGCTGAACCACGCTTTGGACGGTTTTGAGGTGGCTTGGAACCGGCTAGTTCCGGTTCAGATTTCGGCCAATTCGAAAAAATATATTTTTTAATTTAAAACTAAAATTATGTATTAAATTAAAATTAAAATATTAAAATATGGATCTCACTCACTTTTAGACAATAAAATATTTACTATGAATTGTAAAATTCACTATTACCATGTAAAATTCACCATGTCATCTATGTTGAAAATTGTAATCAATTGAAGAAGAGCATAATAATTACAATACAAGAATCACCAAAATAAACGGTCGAGTTATACTTATCATCTCTCTTGAGCAAAAAACCTCTCCCTCCTCTCTCAAAAACTCAAATAAAAACCTATGATTTTGCGAAGGTGGTTTTCGCCTTTCGCCGGAAAACCACCTCCTCCACCCTTTAATCTTTACTTTTTAGCGATCTTTAGTTATTGTTCAATAAAGAAGACCCTTTTATTTTAGATGGGTGAAGAATCATAATTTGAAGGTGGTTTTGGTGGCCGAAAAACTACCTTCTAATTTTAACTATGGTTTTCTTCAAAAATCTATTAATAAAATTTTTCTTCTCTTTTTCTTTACTCGATCTGACGGATATTTACTCGGATCAAAAAAGTTGAAAGCTTTTTGATCGGATCTAAATCCTCAACTTAAAAAATAAAGTCTTTATGGTTGATTTTTCTAATATGTTCTTTAATGTTGTGTTTGTGTTTTATTAGATCTAATTTTTGGATTCATGTAAAAGGCAAGACTTGAAAGTTTGAAGTTTTAAGGATAGAGCGATTTTAAGATCGTATTTTCAATGTTTGAACCATAAATGTATTGGGTAATCCATTTGGTGGTTTGAAAAGCCCTAATCGAAAACTGTATTTACAGCTCACATCATTTATTTTAGAATGGTTCTTTCAATTTATTGAAGAACCGGTTATTTATTATATTTTCATTACTATTAATGGAAATTTTAGCTTTTGACAAAAAAAAAGAATCAATATTCATAACAAAGCAAAATAACAGCATCCTTCACATTGTTTCCTCAGAAGGAAATAACATCCCATATATCAAGGAAATCAGCCATAATAAGTAAACTAGTAAATGTCAAAATAATTAGCCACACTTATAGCCTAAACTTTTGTAATTACTTGATTCTTATAATCTTAGATTGAGCTGTGTATCTTGCACCTATTCTTATATAAATATGGGTTTCTACATTGTTAGAAATCACTCAATTATATCATCAATCACTCTACTCTTTCATGGTATCAGAGCCTTGTCCATTTATACAATTTGAGTTTGGCCGGCCCACGTAAAATATGCGTGAGGGGGGACGTTGTTGCTCGGCCCGTACACGCTACGCGTGAGGGAGAGTGTTGAAGTAGAAAATCCCATATTGGTTGTGTATGTGAATGGACTTGTGTTTATATATTAGTTGGGCACTTCCACTTAATACCAATTGGTTTTAAGATGGAATCTAACATAGTATCAGAGCGATCTTTGCATCTGATTAAATCATTCTTCTAGTTTTTTTTTTCTCTCATGGCTCTTATGAAGAAAAACAATCACTCATTAACAATTCAAAATTTCCATCAAATGGCTAGTCTTGTTTCTGTTAGACTTTCTTATTCCAACTTTTTGCTGTGGAAATCATAAGTCAGCCCTCTCATACGCACTGCTCATTTGTTACATTACCTTACAGAAGAAACACCTTCCGAAATAATTCAAAATGGTGATGAAGAAGAGGTTAATCTTGAATACAATATATGGATTAACAATGATGGTCTTCTCACAAGTTGGCTCTTAGGAACCATGGCAGAGGAAGTTCTTGGACTTGTCGTCGGATACGACACTGCTCGGAAAATATGGGAATGTCTTAAAGAGCACTTTCTTGCATCTACCAAAGAGAAGGAAATGCAACTTAAAAATCAGCTTTCTGTCAGACAACGAACTCAATCTTTGGATGCTTTTATAAAGAAATATAAAAATATATATGACAGCCTTGCTGCGATAAAACAACCATTAGAAGATGTGGAGAAGGTTTTTCAATTATCAAGGGTCTTAGAATTTCAATACAGACCCTATAATTTGGATGTCCTATCTAAACCTCCCTATCCATCTTTAAATCAATATGTTATGGGTCTTCAAGGCTTTGATCAAGAACTCACTATGGAGGAAGAAGAAAAGAAAGCTAAAGCTCCAAATTTTGAACAAGCTTTCTTTATTCAAAGAGGACGAGTAGCACGAGGCATACATAATGGTGGTCAAAATTTCAACTCGAGAGGCAAAGGCTTTCTTCAAGCTGGTACATATAACAACAATCATAGATCTGGCTCATCCAACAGCCATGATGGTGGAAATAATAGAAACTTTTACACCAACAACAATCAACAAGCTCACAATGGGACTAATCAAAGGAGAAATATCCAACCGCCTGCACAATCAACCAAAACTACAGGTATTTGTCTAATTTGTGGCATTAGTGGTCACTCTGCTTTATCATGTTTTTACAGATTTGATCATGCATATCAAAATGAGAATTTACCCCAAGCTTTCGCTGCACTATCACTACCTATGGAAGAAGACTCGAATTGTTATGCTGACTCGGGAGCGACATCGCACATGACATCTGATCCAGGTATACTCCATGCACGCTCTTTATACGGAGGAAATATGAAAGTCTATAGTTGTGATGGAACTCCTCTCCCAATTACACACATTGGATCATTGACTATTGGTTCACTTAAACTGAATAATATTCTAGTGGTTCCTGAATTAAAGAAGAATTTGTTATCTGTTGCTCAACTCACTGATGAAAATTCTTGTATTTTTGAGTTCTCATCTTCTGGTTTTTTGATTACGGACCCAATAACTCAAAAGATTCTTGCTAAAGGAACAAGAAGAGGCAAGCTTTACTGTCTTTACGGAGGTGTTGAACATGCATTATTGAGCTTAAAAAATAACGAGGCTACAGATACTATCTGGCATCAGTGGTTAGGACATCCAAACTCTTGTATTTTACAGCGTATGGCTTCAAAAGAAATCATTAAGGTTCCTTCTTGGAGAAAAACACCAAATTTATGCAGTAGTTGTCAATAGGAAATAGTTGCAAACTACCTTTTAATTTAAATACTGAACATGCTAAGTTTCCTTTTGAGAAAATTCATTGCGACTTATGGGGTCCTGCACCTGTTCGCTCCATGCAATTCTTTCAATATTATGTTACTTTTGTAGATGATTTTAGTAGATTCACTTGGTTTTATCCTTTGAAAAGAAAATCTGATTTTTCATCATGCTTTTGTAAGTTCCAGCGGATGATTGAAAATCAGTTTGATGCTAAATTCAAGATTTTTCAATGTGATGGTGGAGGAGAATTCCCAAACAATGAATTAATTGAACACTTATATAAATGTGGTATACTTCGTTGTATTTCATATCCTGGTACTCCAAAGCAAAACAGTGTCGCAGAAAGGAAGCACTGTCATAGTGTAGAAACAGGTCTCACTATGCTCATACATGCTAACATACCAATGCGCTTTTGGGTTGACAGCTTTTCTAGAACTGTTTACTTGATCAACAGGCTGCCTACGCCTGTTCTCGGCTTTGAATCACCATTTAATCATTTTCTTAAAAGGGATCCTGACTATTCTTTTCTCAAGATCTTTGGTTGTAGATGTTTTCCTTATTTGAGGCATTACACTTCCAACAAGCTTCAGCCATGGTCAGCTCCATGTGTATTTTTTGGGTATAGTCCATCTCTTACGGGATATCGTTGTTTCCATCCACCAACACAAAAGATGTATATTTCGCGTCATGTGGTATTCGATGAATATTTTTTTCCTTATACTAACCTTACTCATTTGTCTAAAAGCCTTAACTCGCAGGGGGATATAAGCTCATATCCAGATTCTGATAAGTGGATTCAATCTTCTAATTCTTCGCAGTTTTCAGCTGCTAACAACTCTAAGGGATCAATACCCTCATCAACTCTAAAATCTTTCCATTTTGATATAATTGAGAATGCTTCATCATTACCACTCTATACCACAGCTCCTAGCCGAACACATATGAATGATGCAACTGAAGGAGCTATCATACCGATAATTGAAGAAACCTCAAGAATCCAACATCACTTAAAAAGTCCACAAACCACACCATTACCTTCCTATTCACCACCCTCACAAGATTTGAACCCATTAGATAATTCCACTTTATCATCTCCTAATTCCCTAGCGATCCATTACAGCATTCGGCCACCATCGCACAACTCAAGCTCAACTTTTGTCCATCCTATGCAAACAAGATCTCGTAATGGAAAACATACCGGTCATGTCCAAAAAAGTTTCAACAATCATGCTCATGCAATGGTAACCACTCTTTACTCTAATCATGTTACAAGTCTAGATATTTCAGAACCCAAATCAGTCAAAAAGGCACTTAAATTTCACATTGGTATGCTGCTATGTGTGATGAATCAGAAGCTCTTAAGAAGAACAAGACCTGAGATTTGGTTCCATGTCCAACTAATGCAAATGTAGTTGGCTCTAAATGGGTATTTAAGACAAAATTGAACTCTGATGGTTCTTTAGAATGGTTTAATGCTCGTCTTGTTGCTCAAGGATTTTCTCAAGTTCCAGGGGTTGATTTTTCTGAAACATTCAGTCCAGTTATGAAGCCAGCTACTCTCCATCCGATTCTTGCTATTTCAACTACACTATCATGTTCAGTTCGACAGCTTGATGTTAAAAATTCTTTTTTGCACGGTCAACTGAAAGAAACAGTTTATATGGCACAACCTCCGGGGTTCCTTGATTCGGTACGTGGATGGTTTGATAGGTTCACTCTTCATCTCTTGCAGATGGGTTTTTGTTGTAGTAGAGCTGATTCAAGCCTGTTTACTCTTTATTGTGAGCAAGGAACAGTCATTCTTCTCCTATATGTCGATGACATTGTTCTTACAGCTAGTGACGATCATCTATTATAGCAAATTATTCTTCACCTAAGTCCTGAGTTTTCCATCAAAGACTTGGGTCCTCTGCATTTTTTCTTAGGTATTGAAGCTCATAAATTGGCAGGCGGCATGTCTTTGTCTCAGTCAAGATATGCATGGGATATTCTTTCTCGGGCTTCCATGATCGAAGCATCTTCCATCTCTACTCCAATGGCTTGTAAGGGAACTTCTACATCCAATGATAATGATATCGTTAATGCTACATCATATCGAAGCGTTGTCGGAGCTTTACAATATCTAACTGTCACTATAATAGACATTGCTCAATCTGTCAATCGCGTTTGCCAATATATGCATGCCCTGACAGTAGCTCACCTAAGACTGGTCAAGCGTATTTTAAGATACAATAAATGGAATCTTTCTCAAGGAATTCGCTTCCTTTCTCAAAGTTCTCTATCGTAATCTGCTTTTTGCGATGCTGATTGAGCAGGTTGTTCCACCACAAGGCGCAACACTACTGGGTTTTGCATATTTATTGGTGCCAATTGCATTTCTTGGGCTTCAAAGAAACAGCCCACGGTCTCTCGATCAATTGCAGAAGCGGAATATAGGGCTATGGCGTCTGCTACTGCTGAGTTAACATGGATTACATATCTTTTACGCGATATTAGTATTTCTGTTCCTCATGCTCCTCAACAGTTTTGTGATAATCTCAACGCTCTTCACATGTCCATTAATCCAGTTTTTCATGCTCGGAAAAAGCATATCGAGCTTGACTATAACTTTGTCTGAGAGAAAGTTGCTTTTGGTTCTCTTGTTACACGTTATGTTCCAAGCACATAACAAGTTGCTAATCTACTTACAAAACCGCTATTGCGCAAACAATTTCAGCTGCTATGCTCCAAGCTTGGAATGCATTTAGTTTCCCATTCCAGCTTGATGGGGAGTGATAGAGTTCAATCTTCAGAAGAAAATAACATCCCATTTATCAAGGAAATCAGCCATAATAAGAAAACTAGTAAATGTCAAAATAATTAGCCACACTGATACGAACCTTCAGCGATAGGCTATACGAACCCTTAATGCAATGCCCAAGAACTCGTATAATCACTAACCTTAAAACCCAATACCTATCTGATTCAAAACCCTAGGATCACTCTAGATCAGATTACAAAGATCAAGTGTAAATAGAACCTAAAAGATTAAGTCTTTTAAATCCTAATTACTAGCACGCCACAAAGATGAATACAAGAATAAAACAAGGGTTTCTATGAAACAAATATCAATATATCATAATCTGATTGTAAAACCCTAAAACAAAGTATTTATAATGTCTCAACCACCAATGGCATACTTGTAAATAAGTAAAATTCGAAATAATAAACCCTAGTCTTGAAATGGGCTTTAAGTATGTTATACAAAGCCCATTCTTTATAATCTTCATTTGAATAAGTTTGAAGATTAGCCAGCCTTGTATATAACTATTTAAGGTCTCTTGAAGCTTCTTGGCCCGTGACCTTGTAATTGGCCCTTGGGATAAACTCAACGGATCTTGGATATGCATTCTGCCCTTTTCATCAAGCCATCAAAATTAGAATCTTCAAGCTTTTGAAGTCCTAGCCCATCCATAACATTCCCTCCTTCTATTGGATGATTCGTCCTCGAATCAAGCTCATCGCCTTCATCAAAAGGAGTTAAGTCAGCAACATTGAATGTACTACTAACATTATACTCACCCTTTAAATTATTGGCATTGTCATTGATTCTTTCCAGCACTTGAAATGGACCATCTCCCCTTGGACTCAATTTTGACTTTCGTTGGTTTGGAAACCTTTCCTTTCAAAAATGAACCCAAACCCAATCACCAGGTTGGAAAATAATGCGCCTTTTTCCTTTATTCATTCACCTAGCCATGTTTTCATTTTGCTTGTCAATTCTTTCTTTCACCTGTTTGTGCATCTTTTGAACCAAATCAGCCTTAGAAACACCATCAGCACTAATAAGGTTAGTCATAGGCAAAGAAATTAAATCAATTAGAGACAACGGATTAAAACCATACACAATTTCAAAAGGTGAAGTGTGTGTAGTGCTATGAACAGCCCTGTTATATGCAAATTCGACATATGGTAATAAATTCTCCCAAGATTTTAAATTCTTAGAAATTAAAGAAAGAAGCAATTGCACCATGGTTCTATTAACCACCTCAGTTTGCCCATTTGTTTGTGGATGACAAGTAGTAGAAAATAGTAATTTAGTACCCAATTTAGCCCACACAACACGCCAAAAATGACTAAGAAATTTTGTATCCCTATCACTGACAATTGTCCTAGGTATTCCATGTAAACGCACAACTTCCCAAAAGAACAAATCAGCAATATGACAAGCATCATCAGTTTTATGGCATGGTATAAAGTGTGCCATCTTGCTAAAACGATAGCCACAACAAAAATACTATCCTTACCCTTCCTAGTTCTTGGCAAACCAAGTACAAAATCCATAGACAAATCTGTCCAAGGCATATCAGGTATGGGTAAAGGTGCATATAATCCATGAGGTTTCAGTTTGGACTTAGCTTGCATGCAAACAATACATTTACTACACACTTTATGAACATCTCGTTTCATGCCAGGCCAAAAGAAATGATCACAAATAATAACATAAGTCTTACTAACCCCAAAGCGACCCATCAATCCACCACTATGTGCCTCGTTTATCAACAACAAACGCAAAGAACAATTAGGCACACACAACTTGTTCTTTTTAAACAAAAATCCATCAAAAACATAAAAATCATCAAATGCATTCCCATTAATACAGGTTCCATACACATTGCAAAAATCAATATCATCTTTGTACAAATCCTTAATATACTCAAAACCTAACAATTTAGAATAAAGAGTATTAAGAAGTGCATACCTTCTTGAAAGTGCATCGGCAACCACATTTTCTTTACCTTTCTTGTACTTGATGACATAAGGAAAGGTATCGACAAACTCCATCCATTTAGCATGTCTTCGATTCAACTTGTCTTGCCCTTTTAGATGTTTCAAGGATTCATGATCGGTGTGAATCACGAACTCCTTAGGCCACAAGTAGTGTTGCCATGTCTAAAGCGCGCGTACCAAGGCAAACATCTCCTTGTCATATGTTGGGTAATTCAAGGCTGCTTTATTTAGTTTCTCACTAAAGAAGAAAATTGGACGCCCCTCTTGCATCAATACAGCCTCAATGCCAACGTCACTTGCATCACATTCAATCTCAAAGATTTTATCAAAATTAGGCAAAACTAACAAAGGTGCACTACACAATTTTTCTTTAAGTAAAGTAAAAGCATGTTCTTGTGCATCACCCCAATTAAAAGCAACATTTTTCTTGACTAATGCATTCAAAGGTGCAGCTAAAGTACTAAAATCATTCATGAAACGCCCGTAAAAGCTAGCCAATCCATGAAAACTCCTTAATTGACTCACATCAGTTGGTTTTGGCCATTCATGAATAACTTTCACCTTTTCAGTATCAACCTCCAAACCATTAGAACTAACAATAAATCCAAGAAAATTGACTCGATCTAAACAAAAACTACACTTCTTCAGATTGGCGAACAACGTTTCTTTTCGAAGAACTTCTAAAACAGCCCTAACATGGATTATATGATCAGAATCAGACCTAGAGTAAACTAAAATATCATCAAAATAAACAACCACAAATTTACCAAGAAATTCACGCAAGACATGGTTCATCAATCTCATGAATGTACTAGGTGCATTTGAAAGCTCAAATGGCATAACTAGCCACTCATACAACCCATACTTAGTCTTAAAGGCAGTTTTCCACTCATCCCCATTTTTCATGCGAATTTGATAATAACCGGATCATAAATCAATCTTAGTAAAAACACATGCACCATGCAATTCATCAAGCATATCATCTAACCTAGGGATAGGATGACGATACTTTACCATTATCTTATTAATTGCACGACAATCCACACACATTCTCCACGTGCCATCTTTTTTTGGAACCAGAATCACAGGAACCGCACATGGACTTAAGCTCTCTTTAACATACCCTTTTTCCATTAAATCATCCACTTGCCTTTGAAGTTCCTTTGTCTCTTCAGGGTTACTTCTATAGGCTGGTCTATTTGGTATGGCAGCCCCGGGTACAAAATCAATTTGATGCTCAATGCCTCTTTCAGGTGGTAAACCACTTGGCATATCATCGGGAAAAACATCATCAAATTCCCGCAACAAATCACAAAATTTTCTTGGCAAGGCAAGATCAAGATCAGAAGTGTTCAAATATATATCCTTGTAAGTAACCACAAACACTACCCTATTAGAATGCAATGCATGCCTAATTTCGCCTTCTCTAGCTAAAAAGCTACCCCTGTTGTGTTTTGATTTCTCACTTGATTGAATACCATTGTTTTTATCACTCTTTAGTGATTCGTCAATACATTTGCTATTTTCAGTTTCAGCTCTTTCTCTCTCAATTTTGCACTGATCATCATACACATCCTTAGGAGAAAGAGGTGTTAATGTAACTTTTCTTCCATCCTTTGCAAAACTATATCTATTAAGGAAACCATCATGTGTAGATTTTCTATCAAATTGCCATGGTCTACCTAATAAGATATGTCCAGCATGCATTGGTACGACATCACATATCACCTCATCAGAATATCTACCAATTGTGAATGGTACAATAACCTGTTTAGTCACTTTAATCTCACCACAATTATTAAGCCAAAGCAATCTATATGGTCTAGGATGAGGTATGACATTCAAATTTAACTTTCGAACCATAGCAATACTAGCAACATTAGTACAGCTACCACTATCAATAATAAGGTTGCAAATCTTACCTTGTACATGGCATCTTGTGTGAAAAATGTTGTCCCTTTGCTGCTCTAAGTCATTTCCATCCTTCATTTGTACACTAAGTGTATGTCTAGCAACCAGCAAATTGCCTCGCATTGGTTCTTCAATACCATCATTACTACAATTTTCTAGTGATGGAATCTTTTCATTATCACTTTCGTCACTTTCAGTCTCAATATCGCCGTGATCTTTGAGCACCATTGCTCTTCGATTTGGACATTGTGAAGCAATATGACCATTACCTAGGCACTTGAAACATTTTATATCTCGGTTTCTTACTATAGGTGTCTCAGATTTGAATGAACTCTTTGGATCTGCCACTCGTTTTTGCTTAGATTCCTATAAAACAGATTTGTTAGAATCAAATTTTCCGCCCTTTGAAGATCCACCCCAATTAGGTTTTGAATTTGAAGTAGCACCCCAATTCGAATTGGAATTTGCATTTGATGTCCAATTAGACTTGACTGTCCAGTTTGATTTTAATTACTTCTCAATCTTGATGGCGAGATGCACCATCTCTTCAATCTCTCTATAATGGTTTAATTCAACCCGGTCAGCAATCTCCTTATTCATTCCTCTAAGAAAACGAGACATAGTTGCTTCCATTTCCTCATGTAAATCTAGCCTAACCATTAACATCTCCATTTCTTTAAAGTAATCCTCAATATTCTTTGTACCTTGTCTTAAGTATTGAAGTTTTTGATACAGCTCTCTTTGATAATATAAAGGTACAAATCTTCTTTTCAAAACATCCTTAAGAGCTACCCAACTATTAATAGCATTTTCTCCACTTCTGCGCCGAGCTATTACCATTTGTTCATACCACATAATGACATACTCAGTAAAATGACTAACCACTAACTTCATTTGCTTCTCATCAGAAAAATTATGGCAATAAAAAATGAGATCTACCATTTTCTCCCGCTTCAAATAGGCTTCACGGTTAGTCTTACCGGCAAAATTAGGAATTTGAAATTTGATGCTACCTAGGTTTCTGTCCACATCATCGTGATTATTATGCCAATTGCCACCATAATGACCATCTGCATTGCCTCTACCAATATCAGGGTTTCTCCTCGCACCGGGACTAGCAACAAATCCTCTACCTAAGTTAGGTTCATGCTGACCAAACTCATCATAATCGTCATAATCAACATGTTGATGATGCCCATGATTATGAACTCCCATGTTCACTCCCACATTAGGTACATTAGCTCTCCCATTTATTGCATTTACACCCAAATTTGGAGCATTTTCCCTCACTTCTTGTCGATTTGCACCTACTGACCCAGCAATTGCAGCAAGTTGCTCTTACACAGTCTGATTATTAAGCTCCATTCTTTCTAATCTTTCAACCAGATTAGCCATACTCCTTTGTACTCTTTCATTTTCTTGAAATTGTGCTAAAGGAATACCTTCATGAGGTAACCTAGTTGTATCATCACCAACCCGTTCACCCGTTGATCAACTTGACATAGTGACCCTGAAAAAGAAAGATGGCAGAATAGCAAAAAAAAAAAAAGTTAAGAGCAAACAGATTCCTCACACACTCCCCTCACGTGTTTGCACTCAAAAGATGGGGTTGTTCACTCGTGTTTAACACACAAAAATAACGATCTCACAAGGCTTAACTCACACCACTCAAGCTTTATATCAAGTATTCTTATGTGAATCAGTTCAACTACAAATTTCCAACCAGACCTTATGAAAATACTAATAATCAAGTTTTAATACTTAAGAAGCAAAAAACGCAATATATATCAAGAAAACAGCAAATGTGTATCCAAATCAAAGAAAACAGAATTGAAAGAACATAAAACTCAAATAGAATCAAAAGACAAATAAAAAAAATATCTAGATGCAAGAATATGTCTAGGAAACAAGAAAAAAAAAGATAAAGAAAACCAATTTGGAAAGTAATCAAAGAAAGCCTAGAAAATTTTAATCTGATTTGAAAAGATCTTATATGGTGTCAATCCATTCAAATTCAAATTTCTCAAATAGATCACTTAAAACAGCCTTAAACTCAAAACAAATCCCTTTTAAATTAGAGAAAAAAAATCAGAACTGATCTGCCAATTATTAACCCTTTTAATGCTCTTGATTTCCACCACTTCACTGCACACATTAATTTTTGCAATCAAACTCACAAATATCAAAACCAACAAAAAGACCTTATAACTTCTTCAAGATTTCAAATTCCTTTTCCTTTTTTTATATATATTTTTTTGATCTGAAATTTCAAGAACAAAATTTCAGATTCCTATTTTCTCTCCTTTTTTTGTATTTTTTCCTTTAAATAGCAAATTGAAGAACAAGAACACTAAATCAAACACATGAAATAAATGGATAACCAACCTGATTTTCAAGAGCCAAAACTCTGATACCAAATGATACGAACCTTCATCGATAGGCTATACGAACCCTTAATGCAATGCCCAAGAACCCGTATAATCACTAACCTAAAAACCCAATACCTATCTGATTCAAAATTCTAGGATCACTCTAGATCAGATTACAAAGATCAAGTGTAAATAGAACCTAAAAGATTAAGTCTTTTAAATCCTAATTACTAGCACGCCACAAAGATTGATCAGATCTTTGATAAGTGAAAAGCATTCAATATGAATACAAGAATAAAACAAGGGTTTCTATGAAACAAATATCAATATATCATAATCTGATTGTAAAACCCTAAAACACAGTATTTATAATGTCTTAGCCACCAATGGCATACTTGTAAATAAGTAAAATTCGAAATAATTATCCCTAGTCTTGAATATGGGCTTTAAGTATGTTATACAAAGCCCATTCTTCAAAATCTTCATTTGAATAAGTTTGAAGATTAGTCAGCTTTGTATATAACCATTTAAGGTCTCTTGAAGCTTCTTGGCCCGTGACCTTGTAGTTGGTCCTTGGGATAAACTCAACAGATCTTGGATATGCATTTTGCCCTCTTCATCAAGCCCATCAAAATTAGCATCTTCAAACTTTTGAAGTCCTAGCCCATTCGTTACACACACTTATAGTCTAAACTTTTGTAATTACTTGATTCTTGTAATTTTAGATTGAGCTGTGTATCTTGTACCTATTCTTATATAAATATGGGTTTCTACATAGTTAGAAATCACACAATTATACCCTCAATCACTCTACTCTTTCATCTCCATACTAAAAGCTTAGCAAAATATTCAAAGCAAGAGTTGCAACATTAACCCGTTACTCTCTTAGCTACTTCAGTAGGAACCACATAGGAGTAACAATCCCACAAACAAAAAGACTATAATTCATCACTTTTTTTTGTTTTCTTGGCTTGCCTAAATTAAAACTCAATAAACTTAAGCTTGTCCTTCATCATATCCAACTACATCATTTTAAGTCTCATTACTTTCTTTAATAGTTGATTTTCATGTTTGTAAATATCATTCATCCCATAATAGCTTCGTTTTCGGCCTGCAATGCCTAATCTCTCCCATTTTGGTTTCTAGTAGAATATTGCTTTCACCCCGCCAACTCGAAAAAGAGCAACATTATGTTCATCTTTCATAACATCGGCCTTTATTCTCATGGCTGAAAAAAAAGTACAATTCTCAAAACATATACCCAAAATTTTAAAATGCATTAAAAGAGCTTTTTAAAAGAATTTTTGTTTCAACCTAGTTGAGTTTAACTGATTTCAGCAATTAAAAGTAAAACCCAACAATTATTGCAAGAATTTCAAGGTTTAACAAACAATCGCATTCACACAAATACATAACTTTAAAATCAAAGCTATTAGGTTTAATCCTTTCTTCAATTGACAATTGAAATTCAAATTAGAAATTACATAATACTATTAAAGCAGAAATAGATAAAGAAAACTAACTTTTTCTTTTGCCAAAGATAACAATCAATATACTAATTTATAAAAGAGAAGCAGAAAACACTGTACATCGAACAATGTTCTGCTTCTCCTTTAAATGCCCTTTTATCATTGCCTCTCAATGCCTTAGAAGTTGTAATTATACAGTCAACACTATATATTTATGCCATTTCACTTTTTACTTACATTTACACCCTCACTCCTATCTCTTAAGGTTAGTTTACTATACTTGGTAATTTACTTAAGTAAACCAAGACATGTGCATTTTAAAGGCACGAATGCCCATCACATGTGGGTCCTTTGACAAATAAACCACCAAATGAACTTCTTAAGTAAGCAACTTCTTGAACAAGTAAGCGCTGTATTGTTAAATCTTATGTGGCAGCATCAAGTCCATATTTTTTTCCCTTGGCTTTTTTACCCCTGCTTCTTGAGGAAGCAGCTTCTTGAAGAAGCCTGCTTACGTGGCTGATTTGTAACCACAGCCTTTAGTTGTCTTTCCCTATTTACTCCTGCATACAAACATTACATATGTTAGAGTTTGAAGTTTGAACACACAACTATAGTTTTCTTACACTACAAGAAACTTGATTTTTGAAAACGTGAGTTGTCGTTGTGAAAACCTAAAATTTGGTTGTTAAAAGTTTTTAACAACGACAAATGTGGTTGTGCGTGTTGGCGTAATGTAATGCTTTTTATAACGACTTTTTTAAATAATGGTCGTTGATATAAATTTTACAAAATCTATAAGATTGGTTGTTAAAAGTTATTAGTAACTATAAAAAGTCGTTGTCAAAACATTATAATATTAATTATTATTTTAATATGTTATATAATTTTATAATTTTTATAATTTAAAATACAATTATTATTAAAATTTAATATTTTTTATTTTTTGATTGATATATTACAACAAAAGTAAAAATTATTTTTATAGTGAAGGGTGAGTTTCTTTTATAGTGAGAATGCATCATTCTCATTTCATTTATTTTCAATGTGGGATTTTAATTATTCCTTCTTTCTTTTAGCAACGAAATTATTTGTCGTTGTGAAATGATAATATTTAAAAACGACATATATTAAATCGTTAGTAAAGCAAATAATTTACAATGACATGATTAGTCGTTGTAAAATAATTATCTTTAAAAACGATATAAATTAAGTCGTTGCTAAAAGTATAACTTTTAATAACGATTTTATTAGGCGTTGTAAAATAATTATATTTAGAAACGACATTAAAATAATCGTTATAAAAGGTATATGTATTGTAACGATTTTAATGGTCGTTGTAGACCGTTGCTAAAACTCACTTTTTTTGTAGTGTTACTAGGTTGCAATTTTTTTCTTTGCATATATTAGATTACTGCTTGAGTAGCAGTAGATTATTTAGTAGTTCACATACTTATTTTCATTTTCAAGTTTTGGAATGTATTTTGTAGTAGATGAGAAAATAAGAAATTTTGTGATATGTGTATTTTTTATTTGTATATAAGCAACTTCATGTTAGTACAATTTCTTTTTTTCTTTCACCACGATCTCAAAGTTTCCAATTGATGAACTTCCTACTATTGCAAATATTAAATAGTCGTAATATGCAAGGTATTTGAATGTACTATATAAATTTCATTTAAAATAATGAGTGGCATTTTTTTAGTATAGATTTATTGTTTGTGCTTATTATCATCACTAAACCATGCCGATAGCTATATGTTTAAACAAAATTAAAATTTAGAGTACTTATCTGATGGCCTGCTCAGATTGTGGTCATTTTGTTCTTTATTTATTGACTTGCTTTTCGGCATAAGATTTCTAGCTTCTTGTTGCAGTTAGTTTATCATCCTTCGTATATACAAGCCAAGCCGGATCTGGCAGCAAACAGATCATAATAGTTAAAATTGTTTCATATATATTTATATGTAAAATAGTAAGGGGTAGAACAATAAAAATATTGACAATGTACCTCTTTGTCTATTTTCAAATTAGAAAGTTCATGCCTTCTGCCATAGCCTCGAGGTGTTCTTAGAATCTAATCTTCGTCCGACCTTCCTCGTAACACACATCTGTTTCTTACGCAACTTCAGCATCTCCGGTTTGCTGGGTACAATGGAACGGCTGCCCCACTTTTATGCAGCTGCGAATATTTGGATTGCATGCCTTTGATATCGACCGCTGACCCTTCTACCGGTCAAGCTGATGATGCGACGACCGTCGTTGCTCATTTAGTTGTGGTAATTAGGTGTCCTTAGCGAGTTGAAGATTGACCGAATCGAACGCTGCTTGCATTTTACATTTGCGATGGTGTGATATGGAAGTGCAGTGCGATGGACGGTTAGATTTGTTGTGTTTTGAATGAACGGCCTGAATTGAAATGACTTTTGATTACAAATGATCTCACTGCACATGAGTTTTGGCTTGAGCCGAATGGTGGAGTCCTTGCTCGGTGTCCCACTCTGGCAGTCCCAATTAAATTGTAAGAAATAACCTCCATTTAAATAGCTTATTTTTTTCTTCTATAAAATAATAATGTTTGATTCTATATTCTATTTAGTTATTCTTATTATTTTAAAAACAAATAAAGGAATGTCTTTATTTATTATTGTTATATCATAACATTCTTATGTTAAAGAGAAAAAAATACAATTGCCTATACGGTGGCAAAATAATCCCAAAAATACCGGTTGACCATTCCATGTTGAGTCATTACTGCGCTGACCTTCATTTGTTTAATAACTAAACTTCTTGATTAGAGAAATACTGTTACATGTAAATTGATCTTCAAACATATTTTTTCCAAATTTGAAAAATTTGAAAGAACAAAAAATCTTATATATTTGATTCTTATTTCTTCCATTCTAATCTCTTCGAGTCTTTATACAATTCTTAGCAAAAAACGAAGAGCATTAAATCGAGCTCAGATCATGATCAACTGCAAAATTAAAGCAAAAATCGAAGAAGCAAAAACGCAAAAACATTGAAATTCTATCAAAAATTGAAGATTCGTCAAATCATGAGCTAATTAATCACTAATTCTGGTGAGTAGATTACTTTAACTCATTTTTCTTACAATCGTTTGAAGTAATAATAGTAGAATATCAATTATCTTTGAAAAAATTGAATGATAGGGCAAATATTTGATGATAATTTAAACAAACTGTGATTTTAGGTTTGCTATTGGTTTTTTATATGTGTAGATCTGTTTTACTATGTTTCTATGTATTTTTTTTGTTTTAGAGATTGAACAACTGATAATTAGACTTTTTTGTGAATCATTCAATTTGTTGGGAATCCTTTAATTTGCTATGACTACTACTTAATTAATGTAGTTTACTATATGTTTTATATATGTGTAACTGTGTTTTAATATGCATTAAAACTCAAAATCAGTTGCTGAGTTAATATAACTGACAATTGAAACAATTTGATTGAATTTGGTCTAACTGACAATTGAAACAATTTGCTATAATTAAGTAGTTATGTTTGTAGTTTATTATGTTTTATATATGTTTAACTGTGATTTAATATGTAATGAAACTCAAAATCAGTTGCTGAGTTAATATAATTGACAATTGAAATTATTTGATTGAATTTGTCATGTTTTAGGTTTACTAATAGTTCTATATCAGTTTTCTATTATGTTAGTATTGATTTTAAAATGATGTTTTGCAGGAAGTAACACACTGAAAGCTCTTATATACTATAATGGAAAATGAGATGCAGTTCTTAATTACTCAAATTACATAATGAAAGGAATTTTAGTACCAGATGACACAAATTTTGAAAACCTTTGGTCAATGATAGAAAATATACTTCAAGTTAACTACTGGAAAACCAACATGGAGATCAAATATCAGTTAAAGAACAACGGTCAAACTTTAGAAGTTGAAGACGACAACAGTCTCATATTTTACATTGAAATGAGAAGGAGTGATTCTAGGATAACAAAGTTTCCACTTTGCATTTTAACCAAAAGATCTGAAGAACATCCCCAATTACCGATGATTAACAACAACTCTTCCATGGCAGTTAATGAAGAGCAAACAGAAAATGTAGTATCCAAAGACTCACCCATGGATTTTGTAGAATATGCTGATTTTTTCAGAAAACAGATCAATATAGAAGTGGAAGAAGCTGAAAGTAAACAAGAAACTACCGAGTTATAACTGATCCAAATCAAAAAGAAGTCTATGTTGGGAAAATCTTTAAAGATAAAACAATCATGAAGACATGTTTGATTTTATATGCAATTGCTAATAAATTTCAGTTTAAAGTGATTAAATCATGCACGATTGAGTATGTACTCAATTGTTTGGATATAAATTGCAAAGGGAGTTTAAGGGCTTCAAGAGATGGAAGGACAAGCATGTTTCTTATTAGAAGACTCAAAAGCATTCACACATGCTCAGTAGACACTAGAATAGAAGAAAAAAGGTAGACAACATCTTCAATTGTAGCAGAGGTGAAAAAATACAATTTTTTGAATGTCAAAACAGTTTACACACCGGGAGACATAATTGCAGACTTTAAAAAGGAATATGGTGTGATTTTGAATTACAATAAAGCTTGGAGAGCAAAAGAAAAGGCGCTTGGACTGATTAGAGGTAATCCGCGTGACTCTTACGATGTTTTGCCTAGTTATTTTCACATGATTTTGGAAACAAATAGTAGACATTCAAACTTTAGAAGGCAATACATTTCTATATGCTTTTATGGATCTCGATGCTTTTATAAAGGGTTGGAAATATAGCAGACCGGTGGTTGTAACAGATGGTACTTTTTTAAAATCAAATTATGGTGAAACTCTATTGACAGCATGCACACAAGATGGAAACGGTTAAATTTTTCCTCTAGCATTTGCTATTGTCGACTCTGAGAATGACGCTTCATGGGAATACTTCTTTGGAAAGTTTAAAGAAGCTTTTGGTGAAAAGAATGGACTTTGTATCGTATCAGATAGATGTGAAAGCATTTCTAAGGCAAAAAACAAGTTGTTTCCTCAAACAACTCATGAAGTATGTATGTTTCATCTTCTGAATAATCTGAAATCTAAATTCAAGAATAAAGATAATAAGGTTAAAGAATGTTTTTATGCTGCTGCAAGTCATACACAGTTATGAAGTTTGACTACCACATGAATGAGCTTGATAACATAAATGTACCAATTCGACCCTACCTAATGAAAATCGGAAAAGAAAAATGGGCAAGGGTGCATTCAAAATTCCCAAGGTACTCAACAATGACATCAAATATTGTTGAGTCTATGAATGCAGCTAACAAAGCAGCTAGAGATATACCGGTAACAACACTTCTATAATATTTGAGGAGTTTGATTTAAAATTGGATTTACACAAATAGGACTATTGTAGCATCTACATTTATAAAGCTGACAAATAGAGCAGAAGAGCAGCTTAGAGAAAACTACTCATATTCTTTAAGAATGAAGGTTAACCAAATTTTTACCTTTATATATTTTACTAACTGGTTCCTAATGGTTTATCTCACATTTCATTTTGTTTTTTTTCTATAGTTTGCACCATCAATGACAGCTTTATACAGTGTGCAAGATGGAACTAACACATACATAGTCAAGCTAAAGGAAAAGACATGCACATGCTGTAGATTTTAAATGGATGAGATGCCATGTGCACATGCACTTACAGTATTGAGCTCATTATACCAAGATCCATATCAGTATTGCTCAACTTTTTTCAGCAAAGAAAACTTGGTTGCAGTTTATGAGGGTGTTGTCTATCCGATGCCAAGCAAAAACAATTGGGATATACCCGCTGAAATTGAAGGAATGACAGTTCATCCACCAATAGCACTGGCGCCAGCTGGAAGACCAAGAAAACAAAGAATAAAGTCAGCATTGGAAGGAAAACAGAAAAAATGTGGAAGATGTGGAACGAGGGGACATAACAAAAAGACGTGCCGAAATCCACTAATTTTCTCAGTATTGGTGATACATTGAGTATTCTTTTTTCAATAATTGACATAAACACAAAGTATTCATTATGTTTTTAGTCAGGTAGTTTACCAAACCTGTCTGTTTTGCAAAAAGTCTACTCTAATAAATGGTTTACCAAGTGTTTACCTAAAGTTGCCTATTAGTTTACATAAGAAAATCGTTACCGTATAGTTTGCTTTATAAAGTGTTTAGTTATGGATCATCGAAATTATAAATTGTGTATGAGGAAAAAAAACATCATTAATAGGATGACAAAAGCTATATACAAGACATAAAAAGTTATGTTATTTTAAAAAATGGTTTAACAATATTGTACTATTATTAAATGGTTTACCAAATGGTTATTGAAAGTTTTCTATCAGTTTATCTAAATCAAAATTGTAAAAAATTTCATTGCAAAATGCAATATGAAAAAAAAATCAAATATGGAATATGCATATAGATCATGAAAAGAAGAAAAAAAATTACTTAATTATAGTTTAATATCATGTTTCATGAAACGTAAAAAATATCTAAAAAGAGATTATCAAAGGATTACTACATATTTTTTAAAAGTTATTTAAAGGTTTATATGATGTTTTTAATAATAAAATCAATATAGAATGTTTTTCAAAAAGTTTAATAAAACAGTGTATGATAAGAAATATAACATTTATAAAAAATTTAATTCATTAAAAAAAAGGTTTACCAACAATGTCTTAATAGTTAACTAAAGATTTACCAAAGGTTTCTTAACACTTAACTAAGGTTTACCAATTCAAAAAAACATAAGATAACAAGAAGCAGTCAGTTAAGCTGCCAAAAAGCATACTAAATACCTATAAAAAACTAAAATTAAGAAGTCTGATCAGACTAACGACAAGTCCATAATGAAAACATTCATTATTCTGCAATCGTTTTCTTTGCACGTCTTTTCAATTCCCGATTTGTGTTCTTGGGCTTAACTTCTTCACCACTGTGAATGTTCCCAGTCAATTTCTTCATGCCATACTCATAAAGCAAAAACAAAATGCGATCACGATGATGGACTATATTCAAATCAGATGGGATAGATGTCTTCTTTATCAAATACTCCGCAAAGGCTAAAACATACGCTCCACAATCACTATAACAAATAAAAAAAGAGATTTAATAAAAGAACATAAAGATATATATATATATATATATATATATATATATATATATATATATATATATATATATATATATATATATATCACAATTTAGATGAACTTACTTCGCTGACTGGCTTGGAATATCGGATACAACTTCAACCCAAAAAGCATCAGTTGGATTCTTATCTCGATAAGCAGGAGATGACATATCAATGTCACTTCGAAGCGCAAACAAATCCAAAGAAGCGAGAAATAGTGGTAATAAAACTGCATATTTTTCTGCCGCTTCTAATCCATTTTTTCTCGCTAAAGCAGAATCCAAAGAGTTATACAAGTAGATACATCTATCCTTGAAAACCAAACGACCCAAAATCCAATGTTTATGTTTCCCAACATTCATCGGAATAAGAACTTCATCCACATCCTTCCAATGAGTGTTGCACATAATTTTCTTTCCACAAATAAAATCAGGTCCAGCATTGCACAAACTTATAACAGACACATCACGATTCTTCTTAACGTACTGTTGCCATAACGCACTGATTATATCATCAAATAGACAGTAAGTAGTAATACGCAGACCATCAACTGGGAAATACTTGGCCTTTTTGCGTAAATAATACATACCAACATTGATATGCTGCAAAAAAATCCAAATAAGTAAACCAAATAATTACTGAAGGTCAACTACAAATAAACTAAAATAAATAATTTAAAATCAAATAAAAGAAGTACTTACAGAGTCGTGTAAAAATTGATCCTTAAACTACAACTGATAAAACCATAGCTTCTCCACAATGAGTTCAACTTCAAAATTCAACTGGTATGATGTTGTCCTTATCCGCATACATTTTTTTCCTAAAAAAAATCATAAGTAATTTACATTACAGAACAAACAAGCACATAAATTAAATTATTTAATGCAATAACTTACTTATATTTTTTGCCCCTACATCCATCTTCAAGCCAATTATAGAAAGTATCTTGTCCAAAATAGGTGTAAAATTGACCGAGTTTATCATCGAGAGGAGTCAATCCATTCACAATATTCATATACATATTCGGTTCATTGGATTCCGGCGGAACATAAGGAAGCTCTTTGTCACTCTTCTCAGCATACTCAGCAGCAATCTCCATTATTTGCTATTTTATATTAATTAAAATGATAAAACCATTAGTAATTTATGGAAAAATAACATAAACACATAGTTAACCTATAGTGTACATAACATGAAATATCTCAAAAGGACTGGAATGAAAGACAATAACATCCTTAACAGCTGCGTGTTATTTCAAAATATAAACAAAAAGATATTAGTAAATCGTTGGATATCCCTTAGTAACCTTTTAGTAAATATATATCAAAATAGTAAACCTATAGTAAACTATTAGTAAACCTTAAAATATATCTTGGGGGATTTGTCTGTACTGCTTGTAGAATCCTTAACACAAACCTGAAAAAAAAAATACAATTAATAAAATTATCAAATATATAAGGGTTAATGTCATAAAAATTCACCAACTTTACACGTTTTCTCATTTTAATCACGTAGTTTAAATTTTCTCATTTTCATGCACGAACTACCACTTTTTTTCAAATTCATTCACGGTGTTGAGGTGTCACGGCTACATTGGTGTAATTCGCTGACGTGGAGGTCATTTTACACCAATGAATGAGTGACACCTCAGCACCGTGTATGAATTTGAGAAAAAGTGATAGTTCGTGCATCAAAATGAGAAAATTTAAACTGCGTGATTAAAATGAGAAAACATATAAAGTTCGTAATTTTTTTTGACATTAACCCAATATATAATAACAATTATTTATAAACTATAAAGAATGTATGCAAAAAAAAAACAAATTATCACCTTAGAATCTGAAGCTAATGCAGCTTATGTCAATAGCTTGACAACAAGCACTGAGATCAATACCATCAAAAGGTAAAACATATGCAGGAAAATCCTCATTCTTTCACTGAGATCAATACCATCAAAAGGTGAAACATATGCAGGAAAATCCTCATTCTTTTTTGCAACAAGCGGACAATCAACATCAGCATCCTAATAAAATAGAATACAATATATATTTATTAGTACCAAACACATAAGGACCATGTTTTATTAAAAAAAACTAAAAACACTAAAACAAATAAAAATATACCTCTCGGCTCTCGTTTTTCTCGACATCATCATCGCCCTTTCGACTCTCTTCTCAGTTTTTCTCAAAATCATCATCGCCCTTTCTACTCTCTTCCTCAATTTTATCAACATCATCATCGCCCTTTTTACTCTCCTCCTCGTTTTTCTCAACGTCCTTTTCAGCCTCTGCCATCTCACTACCATTGATGTTTGTAGTTGAATCTTGGCCAGCCTTCTCCTCAGTTGGACCATCTTCATAATAACCATCTTCTGTTTTATCAAAATGAGCGACGTCTTTGTCATTGCCATTGTCATCATCTTCACTATCATTGCTTTCATCCTCATCATCGCCTTTTTTATTGCCACTGTCTTCATTGCCAGTACGACGATCACTCATAGTCTCTTCAAAAGAAGATGCTTCACCAACAGGATCCAGCTAAAAATAAAAAGGAAACAGTTACTAAAATATACTTAAAAATTAAAGTAACAAAAGGAGTTTGCTAAAAGTTTACTAACAATTTATTTCACAATTACCTTATCTTCAGTTTGCATGGTAGCAGTGGACATTATGCTCTTCAGTTCAGCTAAAGTTTTTAAAATCTCTGAAAACTGATTCTTAGAATAAGATTAGTAATTTGCAAAATCATTAGCCAAATTTTCTTTGATTCAAAACCAGTTTATCGAGTTCCGTCTTCGACCAACCACATTTAAGCAATCTTGATCAACAACATCTTCATAAACTTTTTCCTTCCCTTTTTAAAAAAAACCGTCCAAATTCAATTCCAGCCTCTCCTCCGTAGTGGGTTGTCTATTGCACAATTGCAACTAAATCAAATACAAAGTAAGAAAGTATTATCTACTAATAGTATTTCAACACATTACTAACATATAAACAAACTAAAAAAAATATAAAACATATATTACAGTTTACTAACAGTTAAATAAAAGTATATTATAAGAATAAGAAGGTACCTGTTTTGCTGACTGACTGAAAATTGTACAGGTCAAATACTGCCGGTCTCTAAGAATTGACGACTTCCACCGCAAAATACGAGGCACTTGTGTGCCCATACAGGATGCAATTGTGTCTTTGGCAATGGGACAACATTCTAAAAACCATGTTTGAAAACACAAGGGGAAGCCATCGTATCGTAAATTTGTACGAGCAGCATAATTTTTTATTTAAAATAATCATATTTTTTCAGCGAACTCAATTTACTTTTCAGAAACACTAATGTGTATGAAACAAGTCTTTACCCCAAGGAAAATTCTCAAACTCCCCACTACTAACGAGATAAAAATGTTCATTCGGAACATTAGACTCAGTTTTGTTGTTATACAAAAAGTATTCAATGAAATACAAGACTGCCATTTTAAAAGCATCATTCTCATTGTCCCAACGCATTAATAGAAAACAGTCCTCAACGCATTTCTTTGTAATCTTAGTTATATTTCCAAAACATCTTTCTTTCAAATCAGAACTAAGACTCCTATATTGCTTCTTATCAACACTCCCTTGACATTTCAAACTAGTTATAAGAGCAAACTCATCAAGTGAAAATTGTAAAAACCTACCAGACACTTTCAACCATAATTCATAAAAAAAACTGGTTGCTTAACCTCCATTAAAAGCAAATAGTGAATAAGCTGAGGTTTCAACTTGTACTTCTCTTGCATGCCTAAAAATTTGCCAAAGTAGCTTTTTGCAAATCTGTCAAGCGTTTTCTTAGACAAAGTCTTCTTCAAGTTGACAACCACATTTCCACCAACATGATGGCCAATTTTAAGAAAAAAATGATCTTCTAGCCTAATAAAGTAATTCCAGTCCTAATGAATAACAAATAAAACAAGTTAGCGAGTACAAATAGTAATTGATATTGAATAATCAGTAAACCCTTTGTAAATACATAGTAAACAACACATCTACTAATATGAATTAATAAAAAATAAATAAACGAAATACTAGGATAAAATATTGATATGCATATAGATCATGAAAAGAAGTAAACAACTAAAAAACTATTGGTAAACCAAAAACACAACCTTAAAAGTAATTTACTACAAATAAAAAAACGGACAATAAAACGACAAGTAAACTAATAGAAAACCTAGATAAAATTGAAATATTAAAACAGAACAACTCTAACAGTGAGAAACCATATGACAATTAAAAATAGTAAACTAATTATAAAACAAACATAAATAAAACCTTAATAAAACTACATTCAAAGTTAAAACCATTAAAAAACACAATGAACCACATCTTAAAATTAATTTTAAAACCTAAACTATTAAAAATAAGAAAAAAAACAGATCTAATATAAATGAAAATAAATCTGAATAACATATAAATTAAAACCTAATTTCCTAATAACTAATATTAACAAATAAAATAAATTCAAAAAATAAATACCTTAAGAGTTGATATTACCATTGGAGAATCACTAACAGCCTTCTCCTTCTGGATTTTAGAGACAGGAACATCCACAAAGTCATCATCAGAATCAGTTGGCTTAATAGCTCTCATTTTTTTGAAGATGATGGATCCTTCCTCATTACACCGGTGGCGGGAAAATCAATTTTCCTTTTAGTACCAGTTTTCTTTTCTTTGGCCATTTCTTTTTTAAACTTAGGAGAATTTTTGGTAACAGACCTAGTAGTTACCATTGAAGAGAAAATTAGTGATAATTTGAAAATAGAAAAAGCAAGAACAGATTAAAAAGAAAAACGAAGAACAGTTGAGATTAAAATCAGTTTATTTTTAAAGAAATACGTGAGATATGGAGAAGTTATAGAATGACTGTGAGAGAGAATTAAGAAAAATTTAAATTTCAATGACATGCAAGCCTATATTCTAGGGGAAAATGAGAGGAAATAAAACCACAGTTTTATTAATGACAGTTAACGATAATTTAGATGACTAAGAAAGTGAGATTATGAGGAGATGGAAGTCTTAAGTATTTATGAGGAGCAACATGCCGGACCGTATTTTAGGAATTATTTAGGACTTCAACAGTGCTGTGCCTAATTTTCTCTATGTTAAATTTGCATCATGCTATAGAGAAATAAATAATTCTACTACAAATTTTATCATATTACACTCATAATTACGATTTTATTAAAGTACACTAAAAATATTTTTTTCTTACAAGAAACTGGTAAAATAAAGCATGCCTTATGTGCAAGTGAGGGATTCTTACATATGTAATTAATTATATTTATCCAAAGTAGTATTAGTTATTTCAATAAATAAAGAAGCTTCAGTGTTACTTTTGTACGTACCAATGTACCATATATACAATATAAGGGCGTTGTTCATTGTTTTCATTCATATGTGTGTGTATTACTATTTTCATTTACTATATATTTCGTTTTCGATTTTATTCTATATTTTTGTATAACGTAACTACATTTATCCCGAAGCAACACGAGGGTAATGTACTAGTATATATAAATATATAAAAAGAAGGCTAAATGACTAAAATAGGCCAAACCTTTCATGAAAGTTTCACAAAAATCCAAATATCTAAAAGTTTATCCAATTTGTCCTGAAACGCATGATTTTATTTCAATTATGTCCAACTACACAATTTTGCTTATGTGGCGCTGATGTGTGGTATACCACATCAGCATCACATAGGCACCACATCAATAAAATCATGTAATTGGACATTATTAAAATGAAATTATGCGTCTCATGACAAATTGGATAAAATTGAAAGTTTTGGACTTTTATGAAATTTTTTTCAAAGGTTTAGCCTTTTTTGGTCATTTGGCCTAAGAAGAATGGTTATCTCCTGAAGGTGATGAACCATCCTTAAGCAAAGAAAATAAAAGTGGACTTAGCGGCTACTAATTGAGCCATATAATTACACATTCATTTAACAAATTTGAGTAGAATTAGAAGAACAAATTAGTTTTTCTTTTTCTTTTGATGAAAATGACAACTTTGTTAAACGAATGGTAGTAAATATATGTAATCATTTTAATTATGAATTAGAAAAGCACTTATCCGTGGCATCTTCTAAAATATTTTGAAATATCACCTGTTTATTCGCTTATTAAAGCACAAGCTTTCGCATGATAATGAATGTTGGGGTTGGAGTAGTCCAACCAAAATAAAAAACAGTGAAGAGTACTTGAGAGGCCCTCTCTTTTTAGAATAAATGTCCAGAAGAAAAAAATATAACAATTGATAAATAAATATTTATCTATGATATTTGTACTTATTTAGATATTCCCATAAAAGAGAACCGAGAATGAAACAAATATTTAATAAAATATAAGTTAATTAGTGGGATAATGGTAAATTATTTAAATTTATAATGTATGCAAAATAAAATACACATATATGATAGAAAAATCAGAACAAGTTAGAATCTAGCAATAAAAAAAGAGTTAATGTCAAAAAAAATCACGAACTTTACATATTTTTTTATTTTAATCACGCAGTTTAAATTTTCTCATTTTCATGCACGAACTATCACTTTTTCTCAAATTCAGGCACAGTGCTGAGGTGGCACTCATTCATTGGTATAAAATGACCTCCACCTCAGCAAATTACACCAATAGAGCCGTAACACATCAGCACCGTGCATGAATTTGAGAAAAAGTGGTAGTTCGTGCATAAAAATGAGAAAATTTAAACTGAGTGATTAAAATGAGAAAACATATAAAGTTGGTGAATTTTTATGACATTAACCCTAAAAAATATTATCCTATAACATAAAAATTAGAACAATCTAGCACAATAACACATATATAAAGAATAACTGATAATTTAAAAATATTAATATTCATCAAGATTTAACAATGGATTTTTTTCCGTAGAAAACAACCAAAAGATCATTTAATTAAAATTAAATAAGAATACAACCAATTAAATCGAGTCTCTCCTGTTATAAAAGTCTCAGGGGTAGACAAAAGAAGGAAAAGATTTCTATTACAAAAGCCTCAGAGAAAGTAATCCAACTAACCAAAGAGAGGGAAACAGAAACCACCCCTGTTACAAGGGGGCCTGCAACACACTAACAAAAAGCAAACCCTGCAAAAGACACAAGAAATAAACCAACTAGAGCACTACAAAGCTAATGACCCCGTTATAAAAGCCTCAAGACCAGAAGCAAGCAGCCCTTGGCAACACAAAACACCAAACTTAAGAGAGCTGATTGATTACTCCATTAACCTTAACATTCTTATCACCAACTATATCAATCAGAACAGTTATGATATTCTAGATAATGTCTTCAATTTTAGTATCCTCCTTCAAGAAAATCTTCTTATTCCTAGCTTTCCAAATGTTATAAACGGTTCTTGCAAGGACAATTCTTCTACAATTCGCCATCAGACTTTTTCCAGAAGGCTTCCTGCTAAACCAACTTATGAGTCTTCTCCAACTGCTCAAGTCCGAAGGACATATGCAAACAGTCAAAACTCTTTGCCAAATGCTCTTAGCATAACAGCAATCAAATAAATAGTGGTCAAGAGTTTCAGTAGCGCTAGAGCACATATCACAAGTATCAGAATCAATAACTCCCCATCTTTTCATTTTGTCTTTTGTTCTCAGCTTTCTCATGATAGACAGCCAAAGGATGAAGTTGAATCTTGGCATGGAATTTCTACCCCATACAACCTTTTGTACCAATTCACAACATGATGATTAGCTCTAAGCTTCTTCCAAACCTGATTGATTGAGAATTTGTAGTTCTTCTCCATATTTCAAGAAGAACTGTCCTCCACATCATTCTTGACTCTATAATTGTTTCTGATGAACTTCCAGGAAACATCAGTTTCTTCATCAAAAGGATCAGGAAAGTTCCACCTATTGTTCTTCCATAAGTCAACAACTTTGACATTCTTGTGGATATTAGTATCTTTCATTTTGACTCTAGGAAACTTCTCAAGCATTGAGAAACCACCAAGTCAAGGATCATTCCAGAAATTGATCTTCTTTTCATTTCCCAACTTGTACTCAACAAGCTGAGTAACCTCTTTCCTAACTTTTAGAAGACCTCTCTAAATCAAACTATTAGTACTGTTTTGCTTTTGCCTCCCAATAACTGCTGTTTTTGACATTGTTGCAATTGATCCAGGCAGCCCATCGAGAGTTAGGATAACTAATTATATGTCAAACATATTTTATTTGACAATGGATTATTTTAAAAATAAAGAAAAGAAATTTAAGACTGAAATACCAATAAAAAGCTCTTATTTTGCAAAGTGTTTCTCGATGACGAGACTAATTAAAAACACTATCCATTCAAAGTTAATAGAATAACCAGCAAAAGTAACATAACAAAACAAAATCGTTTATCTAGAAAATCAATACAATCATTATTTTTCTTTCATATCCAGCCAAGATTTTTTTGACAAAGTTGAAATTAAATAATTAAATATTAACAAAAATAATGAAAAAAATTCCCAATATGAATTTTTTTTTACATAACATGACAACATTTAAAACTCCAAAACAAGAATGATTTGAATATATCATGTTCTCATAATTGGTCAAGATAATTTCAAATAAATATTGAAACTTTGTAATGAAATTCAAAGGCATACTGACAGAATATGTGAAAAAATCCTGATCTAAAAAAGAAATCAGTCCCCTTTCTTTTTGGGAAAACCTGAAAAGTACATGATTTTAGGTAAAATAATATCAAAAATGCGGTTGTTTCTTTTTTCTTGGGACTAACAACTTTATTGCTAAATTAATTAGCATTAGCACGTGATTTATATAAAAATATTTGGACACTACGTAAATTAAAAAAACAAAGGTTTTTTACACAAACAACCTAATTTGCTAGCTTTCTAATTTTGTACGGGTGTAGATTTGGATTTTCTAAACTACCACATGCGGACCAATTTATTACTTTCATACGGACTCTGTATATTAAACTCTAATAGTATTCAACTCATAATTTCATTTATTTTCTCTCTTCTCATCATTCAATTCTCTCTTCCTCTCAGTTCATCTTTCTCTCTCTTCCTCTCAGCTCATCTTTCTCTATCTTCAATCACGATTGTTTTTCTCTCAGCTCAAATTTAAACAAATTAATCTGTCAACATTAATCATTATTCTACCTCAGTTTCTGATCACGAACTGATTTTGATAAATTTCATCAGCTATCTACATCAATTCGACGTCTTCATCTTGACATTACAAAGAAGCAACACCTAGATCTTAATCTGAAATGAAACAGTTAAGATAATTCAAGTTCAGATTTAATTTCTTGCTATAGTTTAATTAGATTAATCAACAAAATGACATTATTAAGTAAAAAATATAAAATATAAAAATAAAATATAAACATGAAACTGTGTTAATTTTATTTTTCATGTTGATTTTGATTCAGGAATGGATAGTATTGCAGTTTTTGTTCAGTACAATGGTTTTGGAATGATAAGCTGCAATACACAAATTTTGTTGTTAAAGGACTTCTAATTCCAACAGATTGTACCATGCAACATCTTGAAGAATTACTAGCCAAACAGCTACAAATAAATTTAAAAGAGACAAATATGCAAATCAAGTATCAGGTATATTAATACTTATAAATTTACAAATACTTGTTAAAATATATATTGACAGAATATAATTAATATAAAATTGATATATTTTGGTTGACATGTTGTTGACTTTATGTTGATGAATTGTTGATATCTTGTTGTTTTAACAGATTTTACAAAGATTACATTTATTTTTTTTCCTTATGTTGACATCTTGTTGATGTGTTGTTGATATACTGTTGATTTTTGCATAAACTCTTGTTTTTTTTACTCTTATCCAGATTAAAGCAGACTATCCATCAATAATAATACAAGATGATGATGCTTTAAATTTCTACTTTAAGATGAAAGGAAAATCATCAGATCCAACACACTTCCCTCTCTGCATTGAAATTGAACAAAAAATAAAAGATCTATCATTGTATGTATCATCATCGAGATCAACACACCAAAATGTCAACACAAATACATCAGTTTGTGAACTCCAAGAGTATTCAACAAATGTTGATAATTCCAATTCAGTTTTATATATGTTTCAGTATGCAATGGACATGGAAAATCTGTTAGATGAGGATCAAGAAGTGCATAGTCCTTACGTAGAAAGTACGATCATTAATGAAATAAAGGCGACAAAAATTGAAGAAGGTAAAAAATACAAAGACAAGAGCACACTAAAGACTATATTAAGCATTTACGCGATCAACAATCATTTTCAGTTCAGATCTTACAAGTCGTGCAAAATTGAGTACATAGCAATATGCAAAGAGCCTGATTGTGAATGGAAATTGAGAGCGTCGAGAAATAAAAAATCAAGTGTATTCATTGTGCGAAAATTTAACAATGTACACACTTGCAAAGTTGGGGAAAGGATGGCCGATAAAAGGCAGGCAACGTATGATTTGGTTGGAACTTCATAAAGGATAAGTACTCAACTTCAAGACTGTTTACACGCCTGCCGATATTATTAGAGATATGAAGAAAGAATATGGAGTCGAACTAAGCTACCAAACAACATGGAGATCAAAAGAGAGGGGATTAGAGCTCACGAGAGGACATCCAGCTGATTCATACCAATTACTGCCTTCTTATATACACGCGCTGAAAACAACGAATCCCGGGTTTGTTGCTGAATTGGAAAGAAGAGAAGACAAATTTCTTTATATTTTCATATCGTTGAATGCATCAATTAGAGGATTGGGTTTTCGCAAGCTGATAATTGTAGTGGACGGTACGTTCCTCAAAGCAGCTTATGGAGGAACTTTTATAACGGCAGCGACTCAAGATGCATCAAATAAAATTTTTACTCTTGCATTTTGTGTGGTAGGTTCTGAAAATGATGCTTCGTGTGAGTGGTTTTTTTCTACAAACTTAGAGAAACATTCGGCGTGAGGGAAGGAATATGCATTATCTCGGATCGACATGATAGTATTAACAAAGCAATTGAAAAGGTATTCCCGGAAGTAGATCATGGGATTTGTACCTACCATCTTTTCAATAATGTCAAGGCAAGATATAGAAGAGCGAAAGATGAAATCAGAGAACAATTTTTTGGGGCATCCAAAGCTTACACGCTTGAGCAGTTTGAAAAACACATGGCGGGATTTGACAAATTTGACTCCAAGATAAGGGAGTACCTCAGTGAAGTTGGTTTCAAAAAATGGACGACAGTCCATTCCACCAGCAATAGGTATTTAACAATGACTTCAAACATTCCAGAACCTTTAAATGTAACAAACATAGCTGCAATAGAACTGCCCATAACGACGTGCTCGAATTTCTACGTTCGCTTGTGCAAAAATGGACTCGTGCAAATAGAAATTGTGCAAGATCATTAAAAACAAATATGACAAAAGTTGCTGAGGAAATATTGAATGAAAGCTACATTCGATCTCTGAATCTGACGGTAAACCTATTTTCAAAACTAATGAGTTGTTGACATGTTGTTGATTTCCTGTTGATTTTTTGTTGATATGGATTACCCAAAATTGGTTTTCTAACTCAATTCTTTTTTTTTTCAGGTAAGCCCTCCAAATGACAATATATATATTGTCACTAAAATAAAAACTCCGTTCTCGGTCAATTTGGACACACAGACATGCTGCTGCAGAAGATTTCAAACAGATAAAATATCGTGCCTGCACGCAATTGCTGTAATCAGGAAATACAACAAAGATCCTTTGTTCTATTGTTCAAAGTACTATATGAAAGAGACGTACGTCAACACGTACAATCACACTGTGTAACCAATGACGAATAAGTCAACATGGAATACACCTCAAGAAGTAAAAGATATAATCGTGCTGCCTCCAGAATCAAGTACAAAATCTGGGAGACCGAAGAAGAAATGCATATTGGCAGGACATGAAAAAAAGTCAAAGAATAAATGCACGGTTTCCAAGAAAATGGGTCACAATAAAAAAACATGCAGAGGTTGACTATAATTACAGACATATTTATTTCTTTCAAATTAAATTGCTGTGATTGAATTTCATATTTTTTTTAAATTAGAAATTTGACTGGAATTTTCAATTTAATGTTGATATCATGTTGATATGGTGTTGATGGAAAGTTTATTTTCAAGCTTTTTAAGAAAAAATAAAATTAGTGTTAAAATGCTGTGTTGATAGCCTGATGACATTCTGTTGATTTGACTTCTATAAACTAATATTTCATTTTATGAATTTTTTGAATAAGTAAGTACTCATTGTTGATATCATGTTGCCAACATGTTGACTACTGGAATTTTCAATTTTATGTTGATGTCATGTTGATATTATGTTGATATGGTGTTGATGGAAAGTTGATTTTCAAGCTTTTTAAGAAAAAGTAAAATTAGTGTTAAAATGCTGTGTTGATAGCCTGATGACATTCTGTTGATTTGACTTCTATAAACTAATATTTCATTTTACGGATTTTTTGAATAAGTAAACATTCAATGTTTATGTCATGTTGCCAACATGTTGACATCATGTTGTCATCATGTTGATATGATATTATTAATTATTTTAAAGAACACTAAAATTACAACAAAATTTAAATTAACTGAATCAAATAAAAAAAATTATCAGTAAACTGTTCAAAACAATATGAAAAAACAACAAGAATAATTCAGATACCAAATATATTTAAAAACAAACAAATAACTGAACATAAAACCAAAAACAAGAGTTCCCAAAATAATAACACCTAATTAGATACATTATTCCTCCTCAGATCTGTTCAAAGCTGGACGGTTCCTTCAACGTCACTTTTATAATCAGTTTCTGTCTTCCACTTCCCATAAGAAATCAAGCCTTGACAAAGTCGATTCCGGTACCTTTTCATTTCATCTCCCAAAAATGATAAAGTAATAAGCTTGCCATGAATTAGATACGCCGCAAACAAACAAGTAAAAGCCCCACAATCACTGCAATGTTTAAAAGAAAATTTAACAAATCAGAAAAAGGTATTAAAATCAAATGAAAACATAGAGGAAAACAGAATAGAAAATGTTACCTCTTAACTTGAATTTGCACTTCAGCAACATTTTCATATGAGAAAGGAGAATATCTGCTGTCGAAACTAGAAGATAAGACAAATAATACAGCTTCATTCCTAGACGAATAGAAGTCCATTTGTTTCAAAAAAACAGGAAGATGGTGCGTAAAAGCTCCTATCATTTTCGCAATATTTGCTTCAATCTTTTCACTCTTGTAGGAATTGTAGACATAAACCTTGCATTCTTCGAAATTAACCCGCACGAGAAACCAATGATTCGGGTCTACGATGATTACGAGACATAGAAGGTCATTCACATCCAACCAACGCTTACCATATCGACAACATCCTCCCAAATAGTATTCAAGAATGGAGTTTCCAGGCGTAACTTTAAATTCAACACAACCAAACGCAACGTACGAAAAATATTCTGAGACTAAAATCTGACTGAAAATGGAATCCGTAGTACAAAACTTCATCTTGTTCTCAAACAGAGATTGAATCTTCTTCCTCAAGTAGTAAAAAAATAACATCGATATGCTGTAACGTACAGAAAAAAGTATAAAAAATTAGTAAACCAAAACAAATGTCAACATAAAATTAAGATAATTAAAAAACACTTACAGAAGTAGATAATTCTACACCATAGAAATTTAAAGTGTGAAAAAAAATCTTCTTCGAAATTAAATCACCGCTAATATCGAAAGGAGGACTAATTACAATATATTTTCCAGTAAGCGAACTACAAAACATATAAAAAATAAAAACAATCAACAATTTTTGATGCAAATCTATAAAATAAGAAACAAGAATAATAAAGTTATATTACCAAATTTTTCTATTCGATCCTTGCTTAATCCAGTTAAAAGTTTCCATGTCTCTAAATGCATCAAGTTTAGTGTACTCAAGATCAAGCAAGAGACAAGGAGCTTCATTGTAAGGCAATGCAATCCGGTCTACAATAAATAAAGAAACAAAATCAACAAAAAATAAAAAATATATTCTAAATAGAAACTTAAAAAAATAACAAACGAATATTAGTTAATGAATGCTTGATATTATACTAATAATAGTTCATAATAATGATTAATTTCATGAAAAATAAATGTATACTTATGTTGACTAGATGTTGATATCATGTTGACCTAATTTTCACAAATGTTGATATCATGTTAATTTCATGTTGATGCAAGATGATATGAACATCAACAAATTAATAAAAAGGACAATTTAACAATCACCTAAAGTATTTCAATTCATCAAAAACATAAAATACATAAATATTTACCAGATTGACCAAATCCTTGACTCAAAGAAGCAAGCTCACGGCTCCTACAAATAGACGCAACTTGTTCGTCCAATTGAGTTAACTGGGAATCAGTTAAAAAATCGTGTCGTCCCTTCAATTTTTGTAACAAGTATAAACAGTTAAGAACAATAATATAATACACTTTAAATTCAATAAAAACCCACAAATACTAATGTCCAAATTTTTATCAACATCAACCCCGGAAACATCGTCCGCAGCTTGTTCAACCTTTCTTTCACCACCTTCCACAGATTTATCTTCTTCTTTCTTATTAGCATTATCCACAGCAGAAAGATCTTCAACCTTATTAAGCTCATTATCTTTATTTTGATTATCCTCATCACTTTCCGACAAAGAATCACTTTTATGACCACGATCACCTTGATCATCCTTATCGTCAACATGCTAAAAACTCAAAACATATATCAACACAACAATTTCAAAAATAAAGGAATGTATATAAACAAAATAAAGAAAGTAAAAAATTGTACCTTAATAATTTCTGACTTTTAATATAACGGTCCATTTTGGTGACCAAATCCTTCAAAACAGCTTATATTTTAATCATACCCTTATCAATATCGTCATGATAGGATTTAAGATCCTTCTTGATCTCAGACTGCTAAAAAATAACACTTTTGAGCTGCTTTTTAAGATTCCAACTCCTCTTTGACAGACTGTTGATATGCTGTTGATTTTGTATTGATGCAGAAGTCAAAGAAGGGTCACTCGCATCATTAACAGCAGGCAAATCGTCATCGTTAGCGGTCTGAGCTTTCTGGTACTTCCCTTCTTCTTTTCAGATGCAAAAAAGTCGTTCAGGAATAAAACCCTTTTCTCATCCGCAGAAGGGACAATTCATTCAAGCTTAAGCTACATTTAAGAACATAAAAGAAAATCAACAATATAAAAAAATAAAAACAAAAAACAATCAAAATACAAATACTGTAAACAAAAAATACATTTGATCTAAGATTATAAAAATCGCTTTCCAACTCGATCACGGCAGGAGTTTTGCTTGAAGTCCAATTCAAGCATCTTGGCACTTTTTTTACCCACAAGCATGCATATCTTACCGTCAACAGCAGAAAAACACTCGTAATATAAATACTGCAAAATAATAGGGAACCCATGCAATCTGCAATACGCTTCTTTTTTGATCTTCTTCAAAAGATCCTTGCTCTTTAAACACTTATGGGTATAAAGAAAATTTCTTTACCCCACGGGTAACAGTTATAGTCCTCGAAAGCTATTACGTCCAAACAGTGACGGATCCAGGAATTTTTTCTAGCCCGGGCTAAATGACGTGTAATTAATAAATTTATTTTTAAAAAATTTATATTAATAAAAAAAATAAATTATAAATACTACCACCAAATTTATCTATAATTTTAATTAAACCATTTTGATTAGTTTTTATCATATTATTTATTTAACATTCACAAATTTATCCAAATAATAAAATTCATTAATTATTTATCAACAACATAAAATAAGATGACAATATTTTAGAATATTTATTTGTTGTAATTTAATCACTTCTTTGATTTTTTTAAGAATAAATCAAGTTAAAAACTTAAAAAAAAATAGAATTGAATATAATTATTGCACAATAAAATTAATAAATAAAATTAATTTATACAAATAAAATTTTAAAAGAAAAAAATTATTTAAAATTGGAAATTAATTGATTTTGGAGGAGATTTTGAAATTAGAAAAGTTAGGTGATAAAATTTAGGAATTAAATTATAAATTTTGGAAATTAAATTAGAGAATTTGGTTGAAGAAGTTTTAAAAAAAATAAAAATTTGATGGAATTAAATAAAGGTTTGATGAAGAATTATCAATTCAAAGAAAAATGAAGGGTTGAATTGAGAGTATTCTTAATTTTTGGAAGATGGTTGGCACTTGGCAGGTTGCTAAGTCATTGTATTTATGATGCACCATTTTAATCTATTTTGCTAACGAACAAAGGATCACTTTGGCCCTTCAACTTGGTACAAAGTATCAAAAACGTCTAAATTAGCAAAACGGGATCACTTTTACCCTGAACTTATTAAATTTGGTATAAAAATCCCCCTCCCCACTCTCACTTAAGAGAGTGAGATACACTCTCCGGGTTTCTTTTATCCTAAGTGGTTTTAAATGGTAAAGAGGTTAAAATGATCCTAATTTTTTCTTAACATTTTAAATTAACTCCTAATAATTTAAAACAAAAACAATTTAATCCTTTTAAATTAAACTTTTATATAACAAATTAACCCCTAAATTTTTTTATATATAACAAATTAATCCCCAAATCTATTTTTTAATAAAAACATTAAATTTTTAACAATAAAAAATTAAAAAAATTTAAATTTTTTTATAGACCCGTGGGTCCTCAAGGTCTGTTCTTGAAGAAGCCCAACAAACTCTAACCCATACAACCCTAACCAATCATCTAGCAATCATACAAAGCAATCATAATAACCCCTATACTAGGAGTTTAGCTACTCATAATTAAACTTGAAGCAATAACTAAGCAAATATAATTCTAAATCGTACCTCGCATGCGACCCGTTTTCAGAAGACACCGTTAAAACATTTTTCCGTTTAACGTAGAAGCAATTCTGAAAATATTCATATAAGCGAAATCACGTTTTTCAGAAATGCTGGTTGAATAACCCTAGTTATTCTAACCCACGCCAAATTCTGAAAACCGAAGCGGTGGTCTAGGGACTTAGCTCACATTGCCTTGCCTCACAGGCAGCCCTGTCTCAAACCACACATCTAAATAATATGTTTAATAAAATACATCGAACACTTTCCATTTCAAAGCTTTATATTTAACATATTAAAAACTTGCACAGCAGGCACACAAACATAAGGCCAGCAGAACTTAAACCAATGTCTTTGCAGACCAAAGACACAAAGCCTGGCCTATCCGCATTGGGACACAACTAAACACCATATGCCAAATATGTAGCCACCTAGTATAGATAAACAAAGTCAGGTTCCTATCAGAGTATATCAACAGGGGAACCCTGACGTATCCACTGACATAGCACTCCTATACACACTACTGCAGCATCTAAGAGTTTAAAGTGTTATTTACATATTGACAATGAAAAGCTTCCCTGACAGAGAAAGGTGGAAGTTCGACCAGACCCGATAGCTAGGTATCTAAAAAATAATAAATAACAACGGAGTCATAAATATAAATATTTCTGAGTGAGTAGATAGGTTTACAATTAAATACAAAAATTGCATATAGTTAAAACATCGGTATATAAAAAATACTACCAGTCCTCGATCCAAATGAAACCCTAGTCCTGTTACGTTATGATACTATCATATATAATACATATGTTTAGATCTTGTTTAATACAGGATGAGCTGTATACCTGTGTATCACAGCCATCTTAACTTTGTATAGGGTTGCTGGGCTGGAAACTTAGTCACTGCCACCTCAGGACTACCCATTAGGTTTAAGTCGCTTTGCAAGCATCTGCCTTCAAAACCTAACCTCAACATATATGCTTACAATATTTATCTCTCATCTAGTTTATTAACATCGGTTTCATACTTAGTGCGATTTCTGTATTTAAAAACAGTTGAATACTAATATTCAAAAGTAAACAAATGAACTCACAGACACCGCTAGGTCTGATACTTAATCCTGTGGTAAGTGTGTTAAACTCCTGTGGTCGAGGTCAGACTGCTGGCTGACTGGTCGGACTAAACACACAAAGCAAACAGGATAAAACACATCAATGTATGTTTTCTATATAATTTCTATGTCCACAAACCCAGTTCTTGGTGAAACATATAATCATTTAAACACATAGCACGTATGGTCTCTTTTCTTTTAAAATCATATTGTAAATTCTCATTTTGAGAAAACGTGAAAACTTCTCTCTAAAAGTTATTTTAGGTATAGAAATATCTAAAGAATACCATTTATAGTAAAGACTTAATTGTCAAAATAATTCTCAGTCATATACTAGGTATTTAGTAAAACCGTTTGCTAAATCTTTAAAACCGTCTAAACATTGACTTTAACTCTATTAAAGTCTATTATAAACGTTTTACTATACTTTTAAAACGTCGTTTTAAAATATCTCACTTTGGTTTAAAAATATTTATTTAAAATGTTTTAGGTTCGGTCGGAAAACACCTCGGGTTACTAGGCGAAAGTACGTCAGAATCGCCCCCGGAAAGTCCCCCAAAGCCCGAAGAAAAACGACCCCCGAATGCTCGTTGGGGCAGCTGTGCGCCCGCACGGGAGCACTGTGCGGTCGCACAACATTTTATTGCTGTGCGCCCGCACACCGTGCTGTGCGGTCACACAGCGGGCTGCGCGTATCTATTCCGGGACCTCCCGTCCTGCTTATGTCACGACCCAAATCCGAGGGTCACGATCGGCGCTAGGGAATGGGAGTGGTTGCTCCGAAACCCGTAGAAAGCCTAAAAACCTTTGTAAATTTTTCGCGTTTTAAAGCATAAAAAGGTTTGCAACCTCGTTGCAGAAATACTTTAACACCTTTATCAAAAACGCGATCGCAATTCAAGATCATATATCACATATGATCTGTTTTCAGAAAATATCGTTAAAACCTTTTCTTGTTTAATGAAAACACATTTCTGAAAACTGGGTTCGTAAAACCCGATTGTATTTAAAGAAACCAGAGCGCAAACATCAATCTCAGTTGACGCACCTGCTCTGTTTCTAATACAATCCTAAAATACTAAACACATGAAACCAGTGTATCACTTAAACACCTGGTCCTAGCATTTTAAAAAACACGCAGCTTTTCAATCATATACATATACAGTAGTTCAAATCAGAGTATATCAAAATAAGTTTGAACTGCTGTAAATAAAAAGACAGACTTCCCAGTACCCGACTACTTGCAGCTCTAGAGATGTGGTTGACATTGACTTCCATAATAATTGTGGAAGTCCGACCTTGTACTTGATAACCTGAAAGATGAATATTGGGGAGGGTCAGAAATATAAATATTTCTGAGTGAGTCTACAATTTACAATTAAATATTCAAATCGCAAATACATAAAACATTTGTGTATGTAAAATATTACCAATTAGTCGATCCAGATGAAACCCTACAAGGTAGACTATTGTATGGGTCTCAACCTACACAACATGGACCTTAGACCGTGAACTGAATCACTGCCGTCTAAGTCTGGTATCTGGACCGTAATTGTGAAACTGCCATCACAGTATTGCCTGTGACCGTAACCGTTACTGCCGTCTCAGACTGTTAAGTCAGGGTCGCTAGCACTTCCAACGCCCAATGACATTAACTGACCTCTATGTCAGACACAATCTCGTATCTATCGTAATACTGGTGATCACAGAGTCCTATTGAAAACCAATAGGAAGTTTGTTCCAATGGATCTTTCATGGTTAATTATACTAGTGCGATTTGTTATTTAAAAACAATTTAAATATAAATATTCAAAAGTAAAAATCACAAAATAAAACTCACAGTACTGTCGTCCCCATTTTTTTAAAAACGTAAGCTCCAAGCAAACTTGTCAGTCAAACACGTTGGTGTTTGGCTCACTAGATCGACCACTCGTCGGATCTAATTAAAATTCAAATGTCAAAACACATTAGACATTGAATTTTAACTCTAGTCCTATCGTATAAACGATATACTCAATAAACAAACTCTGACACTATAAATATCGCATATAAACTAATCTCAATATTGAACTTCTCGTTCAATATATAATACCAATCTTGGTATGGACTTATAGTCCTTTTAACATTAATCACTTTGATTAACGTAGGACTTTATTAAAACATCACATTGTTTTAATAAACCAACTATCCTCAAACGTCTAGGTTCTTTTTAACCTTTTAAACGTATTAGCTAACGTTTCAGAAGTCCCTTGAATTAACAATCGAGTATACAACTCGAACTAGGATGAAAACGTCCAAATACCGGACCTCCGACTCGCTTAGGTGCCTGTGCGTTCGCACAGCCCTGGCTGTGCGCTCGCACAGCCTTTCCCTGGGCTATGCGCCTGCACAGCTAGCCTGTGCGCCCGCACAGCGCTTTGGCTGTGCGTGTGCACAGCCACGGGGATACTCCCCGGGCCAAATCCGACATGTTTCCGATGCTCCGGAACATTCAAAAATATTAATTCAACACTCTACTACACAATCCAATTCAATTCTATAATTAAAACGTTGAATCGATACGCATACGATCGATTCAATATGTTTACCATTAAATATCGAATATATAATAATTATATATCGAAATAAACTTCGTATACGAGATTAATACCTCGATTACTTGATTAATCGTCGAAAAAACGGAGTCGAAATCGCGAAATGGATCGCGCCACGGCAGAACCTAATTTCCCGCCAACCTCGCCTCTGCTTGCTAAGAAAGCAGGCCCCTCATTTCATTCTGCCAAATGAAATAAACGTCCCCCCCCTCTCTTCTAGGAAATTTGATTGGCTAAAGTATCATTTGATACTAGCTCAATCATGCACTTTAACTCTAATTTTAATTAGTCGTCTGTAGTCGAAACGGAGACTAATTCCAAATTTTACGAAACTTTACCCAAAAATCCAATAAAATATAAAACGAATAAAAATATAATTTTTATTCGCATCCGATTTATATTTTATTTTTAATAAATCCCGAAAGATTTATTAGGTCCAAATCAGTCCCGCTTGAATAAAATTATTATGTCCAAATTTTATAAATATTTGACGGTAGCTTCGTCAAATTATGTCATGAATATTAACATCAAAATTATTCACTTGGGACTTATAAATTATTTTATTTTAATTTGGACTAGTAAATTATATTTAATTCTTTAATAACTGAAAACTAATTGAAGTAAAAGTTTAGGGATCAAAAGAAATATTTTTCCTTTACTTGGCGCCCAAATCAACCGCCTCTCCTTTTCTATTTTTTTTTCTTTTTCTTTTATTTAATATATATATATTTATATATATCTTAACTTATATTCGTCCATAACTCGTTGAACTTTCCGAGTTTCGACATTTTAATTTCGGAGTTTTGTCCAAAATCTTAAACTCTCCATTTAGAGTGGTACATTGATATATTAATCATCAATATATCAACGCTAAAGAGTATTCTCAAATTTATTACTCACGTTCACACTCGTTTATTAAAATTTTAATTCCCGATTTAAATTTTAAACTCATATTATTACGATATTCTTTTACGGATACGTATAAATTAAATTTACGTTTAAATTTAATTTACGTATTCTGAATTTATTAAATCACTTCCCGTGATTTAATTTAAAAACCTTAAATAGTCAAACCTTATTATTACCATTTGACTATTAAACTTAGTTTTTCCGAATATTTTTCTTAATATTCGAAACCTCAAAATATTATTTTTAATATTTTGATTACTCCAATTTGACCTCATGGCATATTCTAATTACTTAAAATTACGGGGTATTAAATCTTAATTAGTTCGAAACACTATTTTAACATCCAAAATCACGTATACACAATCCAAAATCAATTCGGTTGTTTAAAATGATTATTCGATACGGTAACTGTTTATAAACGAGCTTATATTCGAAATAAACGTTTAATCCGGATATAATACCTTGATTACGTAAGTAATTTTCGAAGAAATGAAGTTAAAATCGAGGAACGGATCGAACGGCCGAAACCCTAGTTCGTCCCACGTCTGGGAGCTAAGCAGCTTTTCCTTTTGAAAAGGAAATGAAAATAAGGCTTCTACTTCTAATTCCTTTCATTCAACATATATATATATACTTAATGGATAAAGTGCGATTTAGTACTAGCTCAATCATGCATTTTAAACCAACTTTTAAACTAGTCGTTCGTAACTCAAACGGAAACAACTTCCGAATTTTGTGAAAATTTTACTAAAAATCAAATAAAATATGAAAAAAATAAAATATAAATTTTATTCCCATCCGACTTTTATTTTATTCTTAATAAATCATTGGTCGATTTATTAAGCGCATTGATAGCGCCTGATAAAATTTATACTTCCAAATTTTATCAAATTTCATGATAACCTTTTTTAAAATATTTCGTGAGTATTAGTGTCAAAATAGCATCCAATTCATAATTCCATATTGTCCCCGTTAACTATATAGTTAATCAAATTTAAATTCTAAAAATTTAAATTTGCAATCCTATAGCCATAATAAAAATTTAGGGACACTTGTAAATTAAATTTATCCTTAAATTTAATTTACCTACTTCCCTCTAATAAATTATTAGACACGTGCTTATATTTTTATTCCTTAAATTTTCGGGTTATTACAGATGAGATGGATTCACTATAGTCCAATAGAGACATGGCATTTGACTAATATGCCTCTCGTTTGCAAAACAATATATTGTAAATGGAAGTTGAAAAAGAAATTGAATCCTTATGGCATAGTTGACAAATATAAAACTCGACTTGTAGCAAAGGTTATAGACAGTGTGAAAACGTTGGTTTCTTTGATACCTATTCACCTGTTACTAGAATAACATCCATTAGAGTGCTAATTTCGATCGCTGCACTGTATGATTTGGTTGTACACCAGATGGATGTTAAGACTACCTTTTTAAACGGTGACTTGGAGGAAGAAATTTACATGGATCAACCGAAAGGTTTTGTGATACATGGTCAGGAACATAAGGTGTGCAAGTTAGATAAATTTTTGTATGGTATAAAACAAGCACCTAAGCAATGGCATGAGAAATTTGATAATCTTGTCATCTCAAATGGTTTTAAAGTGAATGAAACTGACAAATGTATTTACTACAAATATGAAAAGGAACTTTGTACTTACATATGTCTATATGTAGATGACTTGTTGATGTGTGGATCAATGTTGTGAATGCTGTGAAATTAATGTTGAGTGCCAACTTTGATATGAAAGATCTAGGAGAAGCGAATGTCATTCTTGGCATAAAGATTACTAGATCTGAAAAAAGGAATTTCTTTAGATCAATCTCACTACGTTGAGAAGATTCTTAAGAAATATAATTACTTTGACTGTAAACCTGCGTGTACACCATATGATCCAAGTGTAAAATTATTCAAGAACACTGGTGATAGCATACGACAGTCTGAGTATGCGAGCATCATTGGCAGCTTTGATATGCCACTGATTGTAATAGACCTGACATGCATATGTCGTTGGATTACTATGCAAGTTTACTAGTAGACCAACATTGAGCATTGGCATGCTATTTAAATGGTTATGAGATACCTTAAAAGAACCATGAATTGTGGTTTACGTTATCAGAAGCATCCCGCTGTACTTGAAGGATATAGTGATGCAGATTGGAATACTTTGTCTTATGATTCCAAAGCTACGAGCGGTTATATTTTTAGTATATTAGAGGAGCTATTTCTTGAAAATTAAAGAAACAGATGATTTTGGCTCAATCTACGATGGAGTCAGAAATGATAGCATTGTTGCTACTAGTGAAGAAGCAGGATGGCTAAGAAGCCTGCTAGCTAAGATTCTCTTGTGGGAAAGACTGATACCAGCTGTGTTGATCCATTGCGATAGTACCGCGACTATTGCAAAAATTGAGAACCGTTATTATAACGGTAAGAAACGATAGATACGTCGTAAGCACAACACTATTAGAGAATTCATTCATCTCAACAGGAGCTGTTAGAGTGGATCATGTACGCACTGATGATAACTTAGCAAATCCTTTGACGAAAGGATTAGCTAGAGAAAAAGTCCATAAAACTTCAAAAGGAATGAGACTATTGCCTATAGAATGAATCTGTCACGACCCGAATTCCACCCTGATCCAAGTCACGACCGGCACTAAAAAATGGGAATGGTTGTTCCGAAACCCGTAGCAAGCCTAAAACCTCTAGAAATTTTTCGCAAATATTATTAGTGGATCGCACCTCGCGTACGATCCGTTTTCAGAAAACACCGTTAAAACCTTTATCGTTTAACACAAACACAATTCTGAAATATACATATAAGCGAAATATGGTTTCAGAAGTACTGGTTGGATAACCTTGTTATCTCAACCCTCGCTTCCTTCTGAAAACCTGGCGTGGTGATCACTGGAAACCAGGAACTTATCTTTCGCTTGCCTTAACACACAGGCAGCCCTGTTCCCAACCACACGCCACTGTTAATATGTTTAATAAAATAAGCGGACACCTTGCGTCTCACAATGGTGGTATTAAACATATTAAAATACACAGCGGACCGGTTATACATAGCCGGCGTATATAAAACATATTATTTTGGACCCTCACAAAAACACATGAGGCCGACCCGGTAACTAGACACAATATGTCACTAAGCAGTGTTGAGCAAAAACCCAACTCGTAATACTCGGTAAATACGAGGTCGAACCCACAAGGAGTGAATTAGGAGCAATTGATGAGAATGAATTTTAGTTATGATTCAATTCGTTTAGCAAAACACAAATGGTTGAAGTTTCAAGTAAGATTAACAACTAAATAGGCACTAATCAACTAAACAATTAAACTAACAATTCAAGCAACTATAATAATAACGAGTTTAATCAATAAGTAAAAGGTGTTTAGGGGTTGAAATTATTCCTAGGTCATGCATACATAGTAATGGATGAATTGGTATCTAGCAAGGGCCGAGTTGTGCCTAGCGCACCGTTCCCGCTCTCTCGAGACTCTAAGAACGACAAAATCAATAATCAACTAATCAATTAATGCCTAACTCACTCTCGTGATACAAAACAAAACCAATTACCCAACATCAATTAATCAACAAACTCAAGGTCACCTAAATCCTAATCCACTCTCGTGGTATTACAATCTAGGCTTCTAATTCCAAAGTCTATTCACCTAACCATTTCTCAATGAGTCAAGCAAACACTAAATCATGCATTAGATAGCTAAGCTAACACAAGCATTAGAAACTGGAATTAGAACAAGCATTTAACCAATCAAACATACCAATTAACACAACCATGAAGGAAATCATCTCAACCCCCAAACATGGGGGATTAGCTACACATACCAAGAGCTAAATTAACAAAATTATAAATGGAAGACATGGTTAAAGAGTACTTACAATAAGATGGAAAACCCACAAATAAGAGTTGCAATAGAAAATAAAACTTGTTCATCCAATAAAGCTTCAAAGATCTCAACAATGGTGGAAATATAAAAAATCTGGAAATTCTATTGAAGAAGAAAAGGACTAAACTTAGGGATTTCTAAAATTAGGAGAAGATTCAAAAGTACACTAATAGAATAAAGTCTAGGGAAATCTCTTTAACCTAAAATAGAGGTAAGGTTGCTTTTATAGTACTTACAAAAGAAGGAAAAAGACAAACATTCATTTACACATGTTGGGCCCAAAAATGGCAAATTAATCAAGCCTTGTTGCACTTTTAAATCAGAATTCCCCTCTCCAGCAAGTCCAAGCTCGAATCGAGCTCCTTGGGTTAAATGAGGAGCTCGATTCGAGCAGCCTTTTTCTGCTCCGAATCGCGATCTTCAAACCTTCGTAACTCGGTGTAGAAATGTCCGATTGAGTCGATTCTTGAACCGTTGGAAATCTTAGGACGTCTACTTTAACTTTCATGAAGATCACTAGTTCATTTGAAGCTTCTAGCTAGTCCAAATTGGTCAAATAGTGCACTGGGGTCAGCTTTTTAGATTTGCAAATGAGCTTCCGCAGCGCTTTTGTCGTCTTTTTCAACTTTTGCACCAAAATGCTTCCGCAATGCTCCTAAGTACATGAAATACTAAAACACGTAATAAGGCATTCGAATTACCATAAAACCGTGATAAAACGTTATAAAAGCATGCGGAAACGACACTGTGGATAGGAGTAAAATACTCCTATCAAACCTCCTCACACTAAATCTTTGCTTGTCCCCAAGCAAGAAATGAACTTAGGCAAATCAAAAGGTAACTAACCATGGCGATCTCAAACAAGTATCAACAAATGAACTCCTATTCAACAATGGCTCAAATGATATTGTCTAAAGTCAACAACCGCTAATGATGCACACAAGAGATGAATGCACTTTTAATGACAAAATGTGATGACAATTAGACTACACTTGCATTGGCTTAAGGTTCTTGTTGAACAAATCAAGTCATTAAGATCATCTAAGGGACATGCACTACTTGGTCAAGTGATAAGAGGGCAATTAAGGAATAGCAAACATAGGCATCAATTAAAAGCATATTAATTCTCACAAGATTCACTCTAACACACAAGTGTTTGAGGGCACACAATTAGGCTCAAGAAAAATGCTAATTCACCATAGGCTTGCTTTTAGTCCGATTCTCCCCTACTTAGTTCGGTAATCAATTGCTATCATATGGTCTTTTGAATGGGTTGTAACATGGCTAGGGGTTAGGGGGTAGGTAAAGAGGGATATTTTGGCTACAAAAATTGACTTGACAACTAGATATTTGTTCACATTTATTTGTCTAACTTGGAATTTTCTTGCACATTTGAACTTCATCTTGATTTTCATGCCTTTTATTCAACTTTTCTTTTTACTCTTTTTTTTTCTTTTCTTGATCTTTCTTTATTCTTTCTTTCTTTTCTTTAGGCACATAATTACTTCTTTGCTCATGCTTTTCCTATTCTTCAAGTTAGACAAACTTCTTAATAGTTAAGAGTCATTCAAGTCACATTTTTGGGGTATTTTCAAAGGGTAAATTGTTGAAGGGATGGTGTGTTAACATGTGTTACAATTTGAAAGAAATGGTTTAAGGCTCAAAGGGGTGACCTAGTGGTAAGGGTAGGCTTTTTAAGTGGTCTTAAACAAAATGGTGATCCTAATTCCATAATCATTTAGCAATCGACACTCAACTATATAGTCTTAAATGGACACCAAGCAAGTTCTAGGAATGTAACTACACAACACACAAGAATTATAATCGAGGCTCAACATATTAGAAAAGAATGTGGTGCTATGCACTTATTTAATTCCTATGTTCTCACGCCAATCATGCCCAATTTTATTCACAAATGACACAAAATTTTCAAAAATTTGCACATCATGCATCCATATCCCAAAACAACTATCATGCTCACAATTGTTTTCACCAAAGAACATTTTCACCCAATTTCCATCAAAATTTGTCACATAAAAGTATTTTCATCAATCAATCATCCTTGGAAGTTGTTTAAATTAGACAAAAACATTCATGCCAATAAAGATCGGGAGATGTCACAAGTTGATAAATTTCCAAATTCCGCCACAATCACAAACATTCAAAACATTTACTATCATGCTTAGAACAAAGATTTAGCGGAGGCGACTCGACAACTAGACCACTAACACAACTAAACAACAAAACAAAATAAAACACACTAAAGCATAAAACAAGATAAATTTCAACTAACGACATACAATTGACTAACCCTCCTCACACTATTTCGAACTTAGTCCCTAAGCAAGAAATATAAAGAAAAATTGTATGAGTTGAGTTAGAGAAATGCAAATCTTATTTTAGTCGAATTCCGGTGGTTCAGGCGATGGAGTTGGATATGGATAGGTCGGCCCCCTTGGGCATTGAAATAGGCACGTAATTTCTCCTCGTGACGCTTTTGTCGACCATGAAGCCTCTTTTGGCGATATTCCATACGTGCCCACATCTTGCGTTGATCTTCCATGAATCGGAGTTGGGCGGCCTCAAAATCATTCCTTGCATCCTCATTAGGAGCCGGTGGTTTCCATTGTACCCCTTCCGGGACATTTTGATTCTCGACACTAGTGCCGGCCGCATGTTTGTCTTTCCTCCTCACCGGCTCTTTAGCTCGCCTCGGCTCTACCTCTTGCCTTGGTGATGCGCACAATCTAGGCGGGATTGGTTCGCCGGGATGTCCTTCCACCCAATTATCGTGCTTGTACTTTCCCACAACTCTTTCCTTCCTTACATACCCTCCGATACTCAAGTGATCCATGTCTATCATTCGTGGCGGTTGAATTTGATACTTGCTTTCATCAAATTCCGGATCTTTTCTTGCCAAAAACAACACCAACCATCCGAAACCTTTCTTATTTTGAACTCTAGGAGTCTCTTGGAGCAACTTCATCAAGCGGTATGCCAAATGCACTTGTTTGTCCGGTTCCGTTGGGTGATCCAAAGCTTGCAAAAGGAATAAATCCGACTTCGCTATTTTGTTATGCTCATGGCGTCCATAAAAGGTGTGGCCATACCACTTGAGCAAGACTATGGTAGAAATATCTCGGACCTCTTTCAACTTGGAGACGTGTGAGTCGTAGCTCGGTTTGCCCGATGCCATGTTCCATACCTCGCTTGCTTCAAAAGCACCCATTTCCGGGAACTCTTTCAATCCCTCATCATTCAATGCAAAATCTTGAAACAAGTTTTCCATGGTATATTCCCGCTCCTTGCCATCCAACCGAAATGTAATAGAAGTATCGTTGTTTGGTGCAAGAGTGGTGAAGAATTCAAATGTGAGTGCCTCGCATTGATCGTGCGGTATCCTTATCAACTTGTCAAGAAAAAGGAATTGAATATCCCCCTCCAACTTCTCATGAATGCCCAATTTCTTCATAGTCTCCCAAAAAATAGCATAAGCATCGGTGACACCCAATTTTGAAAGCTTTTCATAGCGTTCCCCCTCTCTAACCGAACGGATTTCGAAGGGTGCCTTGTATTTCCTTGTGAGAGATCCCGGAGTGTTTACTCCTACTACTCTAGCCCCGGAGGCGGTCGTTTTCTTTGAAGAACGGATAGGTTGTGGTGGTAGATCTTCTTGAAATTCTTGCTCACTAGGAGGTATGGATTTTTGCTTGGAGGCTCGGCTTGCTCTTGTATTCCGGGACATTATAGAGGAAGGAAAAGGGTGTTTGGAAGTGTGTTTAGTTTTGAGTTTGGCTTTAGTATGGTGGAGATAGAGCTTGGAGAATATTTGCTGGAAGAAAGAGAATGGAGTTCTTGGCTATGGAGTTTTTGATAATTGTGGAAAACAATTTGGAGAAGAAGAAGTGTTGGAGTTCTTTTTGTGGTAAAATTTCAAAAGTAGGAGAGGGAAGGCTAAGATCTTGCCATGTCATTGATCCTTGTAGAGTGTGTTTCTAGTTGAAGGGTCAAGATTAGAGCCACCTCATCAATCCAAGAGTGTTTCAAAACAACCAATAGGAACATTTTAAAAAAAATTGCACTTCTCTTCATTAAAGGGGGGAGCTCGAATCGAGCTCCCCCTTCTAAAAGCCATGCTCGAATCGAGCATGGTCTTGGCCCAGCCATGCTCGATTCGATCATGGACTTTGGCAAGCCATGCTCGAATCGAGCATGGCAATCTGGTTACCCAGATTGCCATGCTCGATTCGAGCATGGTCCTTTTCAAGACCATGCTTGAATCGAGCTCCCATTTTATGAGGGAGACTTCGATTTGAGCCTTTCCATCCAACCTACACACCAAAATTCAACACACCGGCGTTATCTTGAACAAAAAGATGAAAAAAATTAACAACTATGAACACTCTAAGCAATCTAAGACATAAAAAAAAAACAAAAAAAAACATGAAATCGAACCTCTTGGGAATGCCTCCCAAGTGCGCTTGTTTAAAGTCGAAAGCTCGACCGTTGCACGGTGGAATCATGTAGGAGTTGTGAAAGATATCTCATCTTCCACCCGATTCGTCAAGGGTCCAAGATACGGTTTACACCAGTGGCCATTAACCTTGAAAGTTTCACCCTTCGAATTCTCCAATTCCACCGCACCGTGATTCGCCACATTCCGGATTTTGAATGGGCCACTCCATCGAGATTTTAATTTACCCGGAAACAATCGCTAACGTGAATTGTAAAGAAGTACAAACGAACCAACCTCTAAGACCTTTGGGGAGATGTGAGCATCATGCCATCGCTTCGTTTTCTCCTTATAGAGCTTGGCATTCTCATATGCCATGAATCAGAATTCATCTAACTCATTCAATTGAAGCAATCTCTTTTCCCCCGCCTTATTGAAGTCAAAGTTCAACTTCTTAATAGCCCAATATGCTCTATGCTCAAGCTCTAGAGGAAGATGACACGCCTTCCCATAAACAATACGGAATGGTGACATACCGAGTGGAGTTTTGTAGGCCGTCCTATATGCCCATAATGCATCATCCAATTTCAAAGACCAATCTTTTCGGGATCCATTCACCGTCTTCTCAAGAATTCGTTTTAATTCACGGTTTGAAACCTCAACCTGACCACTAGTTTGGGGGTGATAAGGTGTGGCGACCCGGTGATCCACATTGTACTTCCTCATAAGAGCTTGAAATTTCCGATAGCAAAAATGCGAACCGCCATCACTAATGACCACTCTAGGGGTCCCAAACAGATTCACTAGCCGCTTAAGAAAACTCAGCACCACTTTAGCATCTATAGTGGGCAAAGCCTCCGCTTCCACCCATTTCGAAACATAATCCACACATACCAAAATGTATTGGTTTTTGAATGATACCGGAAAAGGCCCCATGAAATCTATACCCCATACATCAAATATTTCCACTTCTTGAACCGAAGTCAAAGGCATCTCGTCTCTTTTTGAGATGTTGCCTACACGTTGACACCGATCACAATGGTCCAAAAATTCTTTGGCATCACGAAATAAGGTTGGCCAAAAGAACCCGCTCTCAAGCACTCTAGCGGCGGTTCTTGCCGAACCATAATGTCCGGTCTCATGACATTAACTCAAAATGGGCATCATCTCCCCCAAGGCCACACATCGTCTCAACATTCCATCCCAACATATTTTAAACAAGAAAGGTTCATCCCACAAGTACCTTTTAACATCGGATAAGAACTTCTTCCTTTTGTGGGATGTCAAGTCCGGAGGCATGACTCCCGATGAGAGGTAATTTGCAAAATCGGCATACCATGGTGTCTCCACTTCCCGAATCATCATAAGCGTTTCGTCCGGAAACCGCTCATTAATCTCCACACCAATAGGAATTGGTTCCGGATTCTCGAATCTCGAAAGGTGATCCGCTACCACATTCTCCGTACCTTTCTTGTCTCGGATTTCTACATCGAACTCTTGCATGAGAAGAATCCACCGAATGAGCCTTGGCTTCGCATCTTGCTTAGTGAATAGATACCGTAAAGCGGCATGATCAGTGTATATGATGCATTTCGACCCAAGCAAATATTGTCTAAACTTGTCGAGAGCAAAGACAACCGCCAACATCTCCTTTTCGGTAGTGGTATAGTTGAGTTGTGCTCCCGCCATAGTTTTACTAGCGTAGTAGATCACATGCACCCGCTTGTCCTTTCTTTGCCCCAACACGCAACCCAATGCTTGGTCACTAGCATCACACATTAGCTCAAAAGGCAAACTCCAATCCGGAGATGATATAATGGGAGCGGTCACAAGTGCCTCCTTTAGCTTCTCAAAAGCATCTTGACATTCCCTTGTGAAGTCAAACGGCGCATCTTTTACTAGCAAACTTGTCAAAGGCCGTGCAATAGACGAAAAATCCTTAATGAATCGCCGGTAAAAACCCGCGTGGCCCAAAAATGCCCGAACTCCTTTGACCGTTGTCGGAGCGACTAATTTTTCAATAACCGCCGTCTTTTCCCTATCCACTTCAATTCCCGCCTCCGATATCCTATGCCCGAGTACAATGCCTTCAACCACCATGAAATGGCACTTTTCCCAATTTAGCACCAAATTTTTCTCACATCGTGCTAAAACCCGCCTTAGATTCGCTAAACAACCATCGAACGAATCGCCAAACACGGAGAAATCGTCCATGAACACCTCCATTATATCCTCAATCATGTCGTTGAAGATTGAGGTCATACATCTTTGGAATGTGGCGGGTGCATTGCATAGTCCGAAGGGCATTCGCCGGTATGCAAAGGTACCGTAGGGGCATGTGAAGGTCGTCTTCTCTTGATCTTCCGGGAGGATTAATATTTGATTGTAACCGGAGTACCCATCAAGGAAACAATAAAACTTGTGTCCCGCTACCCTTTCTAACATTTGATCGATAAATGGTAGCGGAAAGTGATCTTTTCGGGTTACCTCGTTGAGCTTCTGATAATCGATGCATACTCGCCAACCGGTTACCGTCCTTGTGGAGATTTGCTCTCCTTTTTCACTCTCCACCATTGTCATACCTCCCTTTTTAGGAACACATTGAATGGGACTAACCCACTCACTATCCGAAATTGGATAGATTATTCCGGCGTCGAGGAGCTTGACAATCTCTTTGTGCACTACCTCCTTCATATTCGGATTTAATCTTCGTTGCCTTTGAGTCGACTTCTTTGACTCGTCTTCGAGATTAATCTTATGCATCACAATTTGAGGACTTATTCCTCGAATGTTGGAGATTTGCCAACCCATTGTTAACATGTGCTCTTTCACTACTTGCACAACCTTCCTTTCTTGATCCTTAGAGAGCTTATTTGAGATAATTATCGATAAGGTCTCATTTTCCCCAACAAAAGTATACCGGAGGTGTGGCGGAAGCGGCTTCATTTCAACCTTCGGGGGCAACTCCGAAGATGGTGGAGTCACACCATTGCTCTTGTTTAAACTTTCCGGCTTCGGTTCATCCTCTCTAGTATATTCATCATCCTCCGACTCAGAATGAAACGAAACTTGAGAGATTTGTTGAGGACAAATTTCTACCCTCTTTGCTTCGTTCAACAATTGCACATTCTCCCGGAGTTGCTCTTCCACAATCTCATCAATCACATCAATTCTCATGCAATCCTCCTCCTCGATGGCATTCCGCATCACTCTTTTCATATCAAACTCCAGACTTTCCTCATCAATTCTCAAGGTGAGCTTGCCGGCATGAACATCGATGAGAGCACGCCCGGTGTTCATAAAAGGGCGACCAAGGATCATAGGACATTCTTTATCTACCGCATAGTCTAAGATCACAAAATCCACCGGAAAGATGAATTTGTCCACTTTAACGAGTACGTCTTCCACTATCCCATACGGCTTTTTGAGAGAGTGATCGACAAGTTGCAATACCATCGAGGTGTGTTTTACCGGTTTATCACCAAACAAAGACCTAAAAAGAAACAATGACATCAAATTAATACTTGCCCCAAGATCACACAAGCAATTTATATCATTCATATTTCCTATGGTGCAAGGTATAGAAAAACTCCTTGGATCTTTAAGCTTTATCGGTAAGTTGCTTTGGATTATGGAACTACAATGCTTTGTGAGCGGTATTGTCCCACCTTGCTCCCAACTACGCTTGTTCATAATTATGTGTTTCAAGAATTTTGCATATTGGGGCATCTCCCGAAGTGCATCCGCCAAGCTTAGATTGATTTGCAATTTCTTGAAAATCTCAAGGAACTTGTGAAATTTTTCGTTCCCTTGAGCTTTCCTTAACCGGCTTGGGAATGGAACCGGTGGTACAAACGGTGGCGGCGGTGGTGGCCTCACATAGGGCTCTTCAACCTCGATAACCACTTCCTCACATTCCGTTGGTAGTTCTTGGCTTGAGCTTGCTACATCAACAATCACTTGAGGCTCATCCTCCTCAACAACATGCTTCTTCCCATTGGCTTTCTCAAAGTTTTTCCCGCTTCGGAGCTCTACCGCCTTAACTTGCTCTCTAGGGTTGTTTTCCGTAGTGGATGGCAACCCTCCTTGAGGTCTTCCTTGAAGCGAAATCGCCATTTGAGAAATTTGAGTTTCCAAATGATGGATAATAGAAGCTTGATTTTTCTCCCTTTGCTCCATTTTCTCTAACTTCTCTAGTACCTTGGAAAGCACATTTCCCTCATCCGTATTCTTTTGTGGTTGGAATCCCGGAGGGTGTTGAGGTCTACCACCATAGTTGTTTCCTTGCCCTTGATGGTTATGATAAGGGCCTTGATAAGGACCTTGTTGTTGGGGCCTATTTCCTCCTTGGAAACTAGGACCCGCTTGTTGATTTGCTTGCACATTTCCTTGGCCCTCTTGATTCCTCCATCCGAAGTTAGGATGGTTTCTCCACCCCAGATTATAGGTATTCGAGTAAGGATCATTCCCTTGGCGTTGACCTCCCACATAATTCACTTGTTCGCTCCAAGTTTGACCCGTGGCATAGCACTCATTACTTCCATGATTGAAATCTCCACAATGCTCACAACCTACTTGGACATACGCAACCGGAGCATTCCGTGGAGCCACTTGCTTCTTCAAGGCATCAACTTGACTTTGCAAAGAGGCATTCGTAGCTTTCATTGCTTCAAACTCCTTGGATTGGTCAAGCGTCATTAATGCCTTTTGAGCCGGTGGTCTTCTCCTTTCCGAGGACCAAGTGCTACTCACCATAGCCAATTTTTCAATCAACTCATTAGCCTCATCAAGCGTCTTTTGCATCAAAGAACCTCCCGCGGCCGAATCAATGGTAGATCTTGTTATCTCACCCAAACCATTATAGAATATTTGAAGCACATGCTCCCTTACAAGTCGATGATGAGGTACGTGCCTTTGGAGATCCTTGAACCTCTCCCAAGTTTCATAGAGAGATTCCCCCTCATATTGGTAATAATCAATGATGTCCTTTGTCAACTTTGCGGTTCTCCCCATCGGAAAGTACTTGTGAAGGAAAGTTTGAGCAAGATCCCGCCAATTGTGGATTGATGCATTAGGTAATGATCGAAGCCAAAAGCTAGCCTTATCTCTTAGTGAGAATGGAAACATCTGAAGCTTGATTTGATCGGCGGTGACATTATGGAGGTTGAATGTGTCCAACACTCCCAAGAACTTGGCTATGTGTTCATTCGGATCCTCACTTGGTAACCCAAAGAATTGGCACCGATTTTCTAGGAGTTGAATCGTGCTAGGCTTGATCTTAAAAGTAGCCGCGGTGACCGGTCTTGCAAAACACCCATAGGTAGCATTATCCACATCCGGGAGGAAGAAATCCCCCAAAATTTGTCTTTGTGCTTGATGGCCTTGAACTTGAGGGTGATTGTCCCCTTGTTGCTCTTGCCGATTTCTCTCATCGAGTGGAGGAGGCGGATGTTGCCTCACTCCATCGTCTTGAGGGTGATATTGCTCCTCCTCATAATTATCATCCCTATGTTCCATGATAACGGGTATACGATTCTCCCTTCTCACACTTCTTTCAAATCTCCCGAGGCTGTCTTGAAACGGTTCTAGCAGAAGATTGGCCCTTCGTGTATTGTGCATACACTATAGTCGATCTCCTACACAAACAACAACAAACAAACCACGCGTAAATCCGGAAAGAAGCAAAAACAACAAAAGTGATAAAAACAGAAAATAGAGCTAACTCGACCGAACAATGACTAATTTCAATCAATCAATAAACACTCGTCACTCCCCGGCAACGGCGCCAAAAACTTGTTAAGCAAAAACCCAACTCGTAATACTCGTTAAATACGAGGTCGAACCCACAAAGACTGAATTAGGAGCAATTGATGAGAATAAATTTTAGTTATGATTCAATTCGTTTAGCAAAACATAAATGGTTGAAGTTTCAAGTAAGATTAACAACTAAATAGGCACTAATCACCTAAACAATTAAACTAACAATTCAAGCAACTATAATAATAACGAGTTTAATCAATAAGTAAAAGGTGTCCAGGGGTTGAAATTATTCCTAGGTCATGCATACATAGTAATGGATGAATTGGTATCTAGCAAGGGCCGAGTTGTGCCTAGAGCACCGTTCCCGCTCTCTCGAGCCTCTAAGAACGACAAAATCAATAATCAAGTAATCAATTAATGCCTAACTCACTCTCGTGATACTAAACAAAACCAATTACCCAACATCAATTAATCAACAAACTCAAGGTCACCTAAATCCTAATCCACTCTCGTGGTATTACAATCTAGGCTTCTAATTCCAAAGTCTATTGACCTAACCATTTCTGAATGAGTCAATCAAACACTAAATCATGCATTAGATAGCTAAGCTAACACAAGCAATAGAAACTAGAATTAGAAAAAGCATTTAACCAATCAAACATACCAATTAACACAACCATGAAGGAAATCTTCTCAACCCCCAAACATGGGGGATTAGCTACACATACCAAGAGCTAAATTAACAAAATCATAAATGGAAGACATGGTTAAAGAGTACTTACAATAAGATGGAAAACCCACAAATAAGAGTTGCAATAGAAAATAAAACTTGTTCATCCAATAAAGCTTCAAAGATCTCAACAATGGTGGAAATATAAAAAATCTGGAAATTCTATTGAAGAAGAAAAGGACTAAACTTAGGGATTTCTAAAATTAGGAGAAGATTCAAAAGTACACTAATAGAATAAAGTCTAGGGAAATCTCTTTAACCTAAAATAGAGGTAAGGTTGCTTTTATAGTACTTACAAAAGAAGGAAAAAGACAAACATTCATTTACACATGTTGGGCCCAAAAATGGCAAATTAATCAAGCCTTGTTGCACTTTTAAATCAGAATTCCCCTCTCCAGCAAGTCCAAGCTCGAATCGAGCTCCTTGGGTTAAATGAGGAGCTCGATTCGAGCAGCCTTTTTCTGCTCCGAATCGCGATCTTAAAACCTTCGTAACTCGGTGTAGAAATGTCCGATTGAGTCGATTCTTGAACCGTTGGAAATCTTAGGACGTCTACTTTAACTTTGATGAAGATCACGAGTTCATTTGAAGCTTCTAGCTAGTCCAAATTGGTCAAATAGTGCACAGGATCAGCTTTTAAGATTTGCAAATGAGCTTCCGCAGCGCTTTTGTCGTCTTTTCCAACTTTTGCACCAAAATGCTTCCGCAATGCTCCTAAGTACCTGAAATACTAAAACACGTAATAAGGCATTCGAATTACCATAAAACCGTGATAAAACGTTATAAAAGCATGCGGAAACGACACTCTGGATAGGAGTAAAATACTCCTATCAAGCAGCCACCCTAATGGTACACACGTGCACTAGATCTTATCAGAGTATCTACAAATAGAGGACTAGTGGCACGGCTGCTGGCATATTACACTTATACTATTGCAGCATACTAAGAGTACAAAATCCTATGTACATTACCAAAGAAGAGCTTTCTTGAAGAAGGGATGTGGAAGCTCGACTGACCTTAAAGCTCGTTTCCTGAAAAATTGGGAAACAACAACGGGGTTAGAAATATAAATATTTCTGAGTGAGTAAACAATTTACAGATAAATACCAAAATCGCATTATATATAAAACAACTATATATAAAATATGACCAATTACGTCGATCCATATGAAACCCTAGTTCACACATGTCCTAACAGACACACTCATCTTACGAGCTTATGGACAACAGAATAAAGACCGTGAACTGAATCACTGCCGTCCAATTCTGTATCTTTGGTACCTGGACCGTAATCAAAAACTGCCTTCACGGTTCATTCCGCGGCCGTAACTGTATTACTGTCGTCTCAGGGTTTACCCGTGAAGTCAGGGCATTTACTCTCCCAATGACTTACACGACATGCATACCTCTATACCTCGACATAAGTACATCTAGAAATCGGTGTTGGTGATCACGCAACCCTATTGCCGCCCAATAGGTAACTCGTTCCAATGGATCTCTCTTGGCTAGTTTATACTACTGCGATTATGGATTTAAAACAGTTGAATACTGATATTCAAAAGTAAACACGTAAACTCACAGTACTACTAAGTTACTACTTAGCACCGTCGTTGGTGTGACAGACTCCCTGGAGTCCTTGTCTGACTGCTGGACAGCTAGTCGAATCAAACATACAAAACACACAATACAAACATTAATACCTATTTATGATATATAACATCAAGGTCCGGAAACCTAGATTTAGCCTAACATGTAACACATAACACGTATGGTCTTTTTCTATTTAAGAACCATTTAAACTGTTTTCATCTCAAGAAAACGTTTAGACTTCATTTTAGAAGTCATTTAGGCATAGCAATACCTAATTAAAATCACTTAATAGTATCGACTTGATTGCCAAAACAATTCACAGTCATATACTAATTATTTAGCAACATCGTTTGCTAGTTCTTTTAAACCGGTTAAACATCGATTTTAACTCTTTTAAAGTCCTTTATAAATGTTTAGCTTTACTTTTAAAATCTCATTTTAAAAGCACTTAGGTTTGGGTTGAAAACATTTCTTTAAAACATTTTAGGTTTGGTCGGAAAACATCTCGAGTTACTTGGCAAAAACCCCTCGGAATCGCCCCCCGTCAGAGTCCGACAAAGTCCCCACGTATGCGCTCGAGGAACTATCAAAGCGGGCCAGCCGCCGGCCTGTGCGGGCGCGCCGCACTCGCACAAACTGTGCGGGCGCGCTGTACTCGCACATACTGTGTGGGCGTGCCGCACACGCCGCCCCGGGAAAATCAATTCCCGGGTCGTTCCGACTAACGTCTTTTAGTTCGACACGTCCAAAAATGCAAATTTAACGTCCTATAACACATATACACAATCCAATTATAAATCAGACGTTTAAATCGATCGTTTGATGCGGTAACCGTTTATAAACGAATATATATTCGAATTATATCAAAATATATTAAAATAAACGTTTAATACAGGTTTAGTACCTCGATTACTTGAGTAATCGTCGAAGAAATGGAGTTAGAATCGAAAAACGGACGAAAAATCACCAAACCCTAATGTTCGCCGTCGCCATTGGAGCTAAGCTGCTCTTCTTTTGTTTTTGAATTGTTGAAATGGGTTATGTGTCCATTTCATTCAATTGGAATGTATATATATAGTTTTGGTTAAAGTGCCTTTTAGTACTAGCTAGCTCAATCATGCACTTTAAACCAACTTCTAAACTAGTCGTCCGTAGTCTAAACGGAAACGACTTTCAAATTTCGTGAAAATTTATCCAAAAATCTAATAAAATATAAAAGCAGTTTAACCAAAAACAGTGTAGTGAAAGCAGCATTTTGGCCTGTTTTATCTTAGGGACGCCACGGTTGGTAGTCTGTTTTGCACCACCGAGATGTGTCGCGAAACGTCTAAAAGAGAGCGACCTAGTCCGCAACTCAGCCTCATCGTGTTCAGTTCATTTATAGCAATTGTTTCAACATATACTCTTTTATTGCAAAGTCATTTTGCCAAGTCATAGATATGTGAATTAATTTAAGGGTTAATTACATATAAAATCATCTCCTTTATACGAAATCTAAAAAATAACACGACCTTTAAAACGTGTCAATTCAGGGCATCACCTTTCATTTCTTTTTAAAAACAATATGTACACATTATTAGATAAAATTTTACTGACTTGGACACCCGATTAGAGTGCCACGTATCATGCCAGGTCAGCAAAAAACGCCATTAAAATGTGCTCATGTTGTTTTTGAAAAAAAAAATGAAAGGTGGTGCCCTGAATTGCCACGTTTTAAAAGTCGTGTTACTTTTGCAATTTCATGTATCGGTACTGATTTTATATAAAATTAACCTTTAATTTAATTGACGTGTACCATTGGGGAAGCAGTTTTATCACGGCGTCACCACTCGCTATATGGAAGGACCTGATGAAAAATAAATAGAAAATGCAGGGAGATAATAAATGCATTTTTAAGTGAAGGGACTCGATGTAAGAAAAAAAAATACAAGAATTTGAAAATGGATAATGCCTATATTACTTATTAAGAATTCCATGATTTTTTTTTATCAGAGTTAAGAATCCCATGACTAAATGTTTGTTTTGGACAACGTATTCTTTGCTTGCCATCAAACCCGGTCGTAACCCTAGGTCACTAATAATACAAATAAAATTGGGATAATTAAGAGAATACCTAAATAGCAAAAATATTAGCATTTGATAACTCAAAAATCCCAACTTGATTTACCTACTCTAGCCTGTCACTTATTTATTTTTTTACTCTTTTATTTATTTTTATACTTCATTTATACTTTACATGTTTTATTTACAGCTTCTTGTTTTTCTTCTTCATCTCATTCAAAGAAAAATAACTAATAATTCAACAACTTAGTTCAAAATTTTCAGCACATAACAATTCAACAACTGATTTCTCTAATTATATTATTACTTCTTGAAAATTTATAGCGAATTTTAAATCTAATTTTCGATCCGCTCAAATTTTTAATTCGTAATCAAATTGCTTTAAATTTTATTTCGAATTCACATCTAACGATCATAATTTTCTTAAGAAAGAAAGAAAGAAAATTGCAAACTATTAACTTATTTTTTTGTGATTGAAAATCTATTAAAAACGGTTTCAAACAGTTTCAAAATATTTTTTAAACATAGTAATGCAACCGTGTTTTTTAAGTTTATACAATGGTTGCAAACAGTTTACAAAAAGGTTTCAAACGATTTACAAAATATTTTAAACAGTTTCAAACAGTTTACAAAAATTTCAAACAATTTATAAAGGTTTTAAACAGTTTATAAAGGTTTTAAACAATTTCAAATATATTACAAAAATTTCAAAATTCTTTATAACGGTTTTTATAACACAATTTATAAAAGAGTTTCAAACACTTTACAATGGTTTGAAAGAGTTAAGAAAGGTTTTAAACGGTTTCTAAAAACAAATTGAAACAGTCTCTAAAAATATTTTTAAATAGTTTATAAAGGTTTCAAACAGTTTACAAAAATTTCAAACAGTTTACAAAAGTTTCAAATAATTTACAACGGTTTCAAACAGTTTCAAAAAGAACAGTTTCAAATAAATTACAGAATTTTCACAACAGTCTATAAATGTTTTTAAAATACAGTTTATAAAAGGGTTTAAAAACGGTTTATAAAATTTTTTGAAACAGTTTCAAACAAATTCTAAAAACACAATTTGCAATGTTTATCTAATATATTTAGAAAACAGTTTCAAACAGTTTATAATGGTTGCGAATATATGAACAAAATTAACAATTAACATATAAAAAAATATAAAGAGCAGGAAGAAGAAAATCAGAAATAAAAGGATAAGGTGATAGCGATGCTAGATTGTTTGTGTTATATATCGAAAGTATTTGATGAGTTATATAATTTTTAAATAAAATCTGTTAAAAAATTCTATAAAAATGGAAGGAAAAAAAGAAGAAAAAAGTAACAGAAAGTAGAAGAAGAAGAAGAAGAAGGAGGAGGAAAGAGAAAAGAAAGAGCGAAAAAAGGTAAAAGAGAAAGAGAAAAGAGAAAAAAGAGAGAATAAGTTGTGCATGTGCTTAAAAAAAAATGCTATTAAGTTTATATTTGATTGGGAATATAACTAAAAACAGTAAAAAAATAAAGTAAAAAAATAAATTTTTAAAAATGAGATATTGAGTGCAAATAAAATTAAAGAGTATTTTTTTGTAAATTCCTCAATAAAATTTTAATATCTTTATATACAGTCGACCCTCTAATAGTTAATGTTCTATAAATTAATAATTCTAATAATTAATAGAAAATTAAGAGAACCAACTTCGTTCCACGTCAACAATAATGCCAACAAAGGGCTTCAAATCTTAACAGCTTGCTCTTTGAAATCCAATGTGATTCCGGTTCCATCTTTATTATAATTACCTTAATCTCTTAAAGATATTCAATTTTTTTGATTTTTTTATAGCTACATTTTTTAAAATCTTCAATTTTAGTTTATTTTTTAATTTTCACATTCAATTGTAACTAATTGTTCAAATTGAAGCGGGAAAAAATTTAAACAACACATTTGAATTTTTTTCCACTCAAATTTGGACAAAGGGCTACAATTAAAAATAAAAAATTGAAAATGAACCAAAATTAAAGATTTTAAATGATGTGGTCATAAACAAAAAGATTGCAAAAATGGGGTATTTTTGAGAGATTTAAAAGTGATAATTTAATATATATATATATATATATATATATATGTTAACTTCATTTATCCATGGTCTCTTTGCTAAAATGATTACTACTATTCAAATTTTATTTCTATTCTTCTTAAAATATTAGTTCATTTTCTTCGAAATTCTGAATTTTCTTTTTGTCAAAGATAGTCTAAATTAATTAAATTTTCGGACAATTAGGATAAATAATTTACTTTTTTATTTATTATTTGTAAGGGGCCCTGCTCCCAAGGGGCCCTGCTCCCAACTTTTTTCATTACAAAAATAAATAAAGGATCAATTCACCCCCTCAACTTGGCACGAAATATCAAAATGCTCATTTTGGTTGCTTTTGAGTGAAACTAACCCGTAATTTGATTTTCGTATCAAAAATACCCAAAGAGAATTGGTATCACCATCCCTAAATTATGTAAAACCAGATAAATTCATCCCTCCATTTTCACCGTAAACCACTCCATTTACCGCCAACCGCCACATCCACCGGAAATCGTCGTCAGAATTTTTTTTCCAACAATTTTTTTTCTCGTCCGTCAGAGCAGAGCAGACCCATCTGGGTCTACTCCTCTTCATCGTGAAGTGGAGTAGAACCATCTAGGTCTGTTCCTCTTCATCGTGCAGAGAGGTCTGCTCTCCTCCGTCGGAGGAAACCCATTTGAGTCTGCTCCTTTTCATTGTGAAGAAGAGTAGACCCAAATGGGTATGCTCCCAGTCCGCCGAAGCATATTCATTACAGTCCGCCGGAGCAGAGCCTTCTAGGTATGCTCATGTTCATCTCATAGAGGAGCAAACCCAGATAAGTCTGCTCCCCTCCGTCGGAACAGACCCATCCGAGTCTGATCCTCTTCATCGTGAAGAATTGTCGGAGCAGAGCAGACCCTTCTAAGTCTCCTCCTGTCCGCTGGAGTAGACCCACCCATTAAAGTGGTGGCTGCCGAATTTGTTTTTACGACAACGGTAGTTGGTAGCGGCTGATCGGCGGTACGATAGAAAAAAAGAAAAACAAAATTCATAAATTTTGAAAAAGTATTTTTTTGGAAAATATTCAAGGACTAATTTAGAAAATTGAAAAAATATTAAGGATTATTTTAAACTTTTTATCAATTCTTTTATGGAGAGTGTGTTTCAAATGCGGGTTGAAAGTAGGCGGGAATGAGGTAGGGGCTGATTTGATACATTTTGACATAATTGCGGGTCTTTTTGATCCAAAATATTTTAAAATAATTTTTTTTAACATTTCGTATCAAGTTGAGGGGGTGAAATGATCGTTTTTTTCTTACAAAAAGTCTTGAACTTTTTCTATTAAAAATATTAATCATTAGACATGTATTTTATATAAATGGGCCCCTCAATTTTTTCCTTTAAAAACCCATATAACTTTTATTTTTTAAAAATAAAGACATTTTTTTATAAAATTGGTCCTCCTAATCCAATCATTGATCTACCACTAATTATCTGGCTTAACATTTTTTTTTATTTTTATCTATTTCTGTTTCGGTTATATTAAATGATTGATTTGTTTATTATTATGTACTAGACGCAATACGCAGGATCACATTAATAATTTATTTAGATAATAAATTAATAAAAAAATATTTAAAAAAAGTGAAAAAATTATAATATGAAGACTAATAAAATAAAAATTTAGTGTTAATAATAGATAATTTGAAAACACTAATGATCTTTAATACTAATATTCTTTTAATCATAATTTTCATATTAGGTAATGTTAAAATAATAAAAATGAAAAAATATTTTCATAACATGTGAGTTAGTCAAAATTCTGAATTAATTTTAGTTTTTATAGATTAATCTTCAAAAAATAAATAATTTATAGAGATTAGAAATTAATATAGGTTAGAACACTATATTATAATGCACAGAGATTAGAAGTTAATATAGATTAGAATACTATTAAAATAAATATATTTTATATAAATGATTAAAAAAAGTGAGAATTGATGAGAATGCTACATTTGATGAGAATTAATGAGAAAATTTTATTTGTTGAGAATCAATGAGAGACATCTGTTGGTCCTCTCAATTTTATATGTATATAGATATATTTATTTTACATGTTATGTAATTTTAATATATATAATATAAAAAAATTTCAATTGTTATTCAAAAAGGTTAGTACATAATTATTTTTGACCTGGAGTTAATATATAATTAATACTCTCCCCGTCTTATAAAAATAGAAAAAATAGCTATTTTTTTATCCCATAAACATAAAAAAATAGTATTAGTTAAATATAAAATGATTAAAATTATTTTTAGAATTTATTATATCAAAATTAATTAATTTATAATTCAAATGTATAACTTTAAACATATAAATTTCATTAAACAATATTTATGTAGTGACTTTGATTTTTATGAACTATTAATTTATATTGACTTGCTTTAAAAAATAAAAGAACAATTTAGAAATTTTAACACAAATTAACTATAACTAACTAACTTTTAATTCTTGTGAAACTTCAACTTTTTCTATTTTTATGGGACAGACGTACTTAACCGTTTAGGGCCCTAAAGTCGGCCTTACTTGCCATGATCGTCTATGAGAGTCATATCAGCTTGACCGTGTTATGCATGTTTACCAACTTTCTCTTTTATTTTTAGTTATCTATATTTTTCAAATTATTTCGAGTTTGAGCTATTGTACTTTAACTAGAGAGGCTGTAAATGGTGTTGCTTTTATAACACGATATTTCTATTTGGGGTGTTCCGGTAAATCGATAAATTTAATAAGATGGAAAATCAAAAGAGTTAATTGTGTCCATTATAACCCGGTTCTTTTGTTCCGATGCTCGTTATGTTATGTATCTATAGAGGTGAGATATATTAGTTGTTATGAGATATGTTCCTACAATTACTATACGTGGACTCCATTCTAGTACTGCCCATCAGGCTCCATCCGTTTAACTGAAATTGTACATATCATGGTATAATGGAGGCAATGGTACACCTTGTGGTACATATGGCGGAACAGCTGTGGTCGATGTCACCGTCCCTTCTGTGTCTAACGACGGGAACGGAATTGGTTGGACTGGTCTTTGGTATCCTTGGTAACTGGGATGATTCCAAGGGGGATATCCTGGGTACCATCCTGATTGCGGATACGTCAGGGGTGCTTGATACTGGGGGGTGTAGTAACCCCATGGGGACTGCGTCTGTCCCGGAATTCCCCTTCTTAGGGGCGGTGGAGTAATGTCGTACGGCACTCCTGTTGTTGGGGGAGCGAGGTTGACTCTTGGTGCAATTCCTCCTCCGGTGCTAGCTATGGGGGGCAGAATTGGCCCGACGCTTATGGGAAGAGCTCCCGTCGTCACCACCACTCCTGGTGGCGGTGGTTCTTCCTCGTTGTTCATTCTCTCGTTATTCATTCTCTCGGCAAGAAACCAAAATTAAGAATTTTTAAGTACGTAGAAAACGAACTAATCGTTCCCACAGACGGCGCCAAATAATGGTTCTTGAACTGCCGGTTTGAGTTTGATCCAACCTACAAAAGAAAATAGGTTAGAAGGATTCGAGCCGGGGTTGGCTCGAATACCCTCCGATGCCTAAGTCAGATAGCTTGGAGTAGTGTTGAGAGTAAATATGAGTGAAATTAGATTTACCTGACTTAGAGCTTGGTTTATATACACCATAGTCATTGTGATGTACTAGGAGTCTTCTCCTTTATTCTGATCTCATCTTCTAGATATGATGAGACGTTCTTCGTCTTTATCCCTGATCTTCAGGGAAGCTTGACTTATCCGAGCTATTAGTTAGTTACTGTTAAGTACTGGGTCAAGGACCTGCGACTGGTCCTATCCGTTCTGGATCTGCGTCATGTCATTGTCTTCTGGTACTGTTTCGGGTGTGATATCCATCAATACTGCTCGACCCATTTTTAGATTCTTCGGATTCTTAGGTCGCCCGGGTTCCTAGATTCCTTACTCAAGATTGAATATTCTGGACTCGTGAATCCCTTGTTCAAGTTGAGCTGATTATGTTTGATCTGCTAGTGTGGATTTTAAGAAATTTTGCCGTTTGATTATGAGATGTATTATATATTGATATATGCATTATGCCATTTTTTTTTGAAACTATGCCATTTTATTTTATTCATTAAGGAATTTAAAAGAGAAATGAACCCACCATATGACCCTTCCATAAATGGAAAGGGTGTTAATTTATTTAAATAAATTATCTTTAATAAAATTAAAAACAGAAAACGGATAATGCTAAGTAATAATTAAGTTGCAATATCTTTGCTGGGAAGTGATTAAATCCGTTGACATATTATTTAAGTAAGGGCATGAACACAATTATTCAAATTATCTGAAGCAATAAAAAATCCTGTTCAAATTATAAACATGAATAGTTCTAATCAGTCGTCAGGCGGTAGTCTTGCATTGGCTATTGGGTTATGTTTAGCTGTTATACTGGTAATCATTATCTTGAGTTTAGTTTCATATTATTTCTGCAATCGCTCCTCCTCCGTCGTCACTCACCGCACCGGCAACACGGCCCCACCAGCCAGCTCTATCAACGATCAAGATTCGATAAATAGTATTGTCGAAGATACTCTTATCGGTACATGTCCTAAGTTGCTTTACTCGCAAGTAAAGTGCTTAAAAGGTGAGGCATCGGTAGGCTCATGTTGCTCTATATGCTTGGGGGATTATAAAGATAATGACATGTTAAGGTTGTTGCCTAAGTGCAGTCATTTATTTCATTTCAAGTGTCTGGATTCCTGGTTAAGGCTGCATCCTACATGTCCTATTTGCCGCAATTCGTCCTTCTTTTCTTCTCTCGCCGAGGAGGTTGAGCTTGGGCGTTGACCCGATACGTCATTTTATTACATTTTACAGATTAAACTTTTTTATGATTTTTGTTATATTTTTAATGTCTAACTTTTATTTTTCTAATAATGGAAAATTACACAATCAATTTCGATCGGTTTGCCTATGTGATTGAGGAATTGCCTATTTGGCAAAGTTTGATATCCAACTCCGCGAAATAGACAATTATTAGCAATTTAATTGAATAACCTTATGTAATTAGAAAAATGAAAGCTAGATTATAGAAATATAAAAAGTAAAACATTAGCAATCATTTTATAAAAAATGTATAGTTAATTACAGAAAAAATATTAAATTTTATATTGCATATTTTAAAATAGATAACTACTACTGATGCTCATGGGCAAAATTATCTTGCTCTTTCGGTGTACAAAATTCTAGATTGCATACAATTAATTGTAATTTTAACAATGTACATGAGCTGGTTACGGAATCCAAGTAAAATGGTGTTTATCTAGTGGTTATGTGTACAATTAAATGTCTATCAGATACCTAAACTTCACAGAATATTTGAAACTAACACTTAATCTTTAATTTATTTGTTTTTGATATTTGGTCCTTAATATTTATCTGTGTTGAAAGCAAGCTGATATTTTTAAATGAAACAAAGCTGACGTGACAAGTGTTAGGTCAGTTATTTTACATATAAACTAGGTTAAATTAATATTTTTATTATAAATTTTTTAATTTAATAATTCAATTCATGTAATTATTTTAACTTTTATCGTGGAGCTTTTTTCAATTTAATTATTGATGGAATCTGCCTTCTCAATGGAATCTTGGAACCTATAAAACAGAGTAAATGGTTTATCAGACGGCGGTTTCTGACTAGCGCTCTGATATTTAAGTCAGTCTTTGATTTTAAGGGATTGTATTAAATATAATTGTGTAGTATAGTCACGACCCAGTTCCATGAGTCGAGACCGGCGCTAGAAAATGAGAATATTTGTTCCGAACTAGAAACCTGTATAAATTTTTCGCATTTTCAAAACATAAAAGGTCTCAACATCTGTTCGTAAGTACTTGAAAACTTTTATCTGAAAATGTAATAAAAACACTGTAATTGTATCTCTAGAACTCAGGGCGCAAACATAAATTCCACATATCATAATAGCCCTATCCGAATACAATGCAAACAGTATAAATTCAGTTAACATAATAAACAACTGGTTAAAACGTTTAGTACAAACATATAGTTTTAATATAAATCTAGTTTTATTTTATAAACTACTGGCAAAAGCTCTTTTATTCAAACACGCATCATTTAAAACCATATACACAAAACAATAGTTTCATATCAGAGTAAACCATTTCAAAATGAACTACTGTTGGATAGACCAAACTACTCTGCAGCTCTAGAGTAACATTACTCAAAAGCGACTTCCGAAGAAAAGACTAGAAGGTTGGTTACGTCAAAACATTATTTACCTGTAAATGGAAAATATCAACGGGGTCAATATTGAGTGAGTTCATACAATTTACTAATGAATATTATATAAAACAAATCGCATGCTATAAACATTTTACTGCATATGCATCCTAATAAGGAACATAAAGAAACCTTAATCCCAAATTTGTAATCATGTCTAACCATACCAAACAACTTAGTCCTTATGGTACAGTCACGAGAACATTGCACCTAGTTACCGATACCATGTGGCACAGTCCAGAGAAATTTTACCGAGTTACTGATACCACTACTAAATCCTGAATTATGAGTCCAGAGAATATCAACCGAGTTACTCACTAGATATAAGTCCCGAAAATATTCTCTACCGAGATCCCAGTCTCGAGAGACTTCATCGAGTTATCTCATATCTAACAAAGGATGTCCAACTAATGGATATATAACTAAAGCTTAGATCGAAACTGGTGATCACACTGTCCTATTCCCACCCAATAGGAAGGCACGTTCCATCAAATATATATTGGTTTCAAACAAATGTATTTATGCAATTCATATAAAATATTTGATTGTATAAAACAATGCACGTTTAAATACTCAAAAGTAAATATATATATAAACTCACAGAAACCGTTATCCCAAAATCAAACTTGATTACTCTCCAGGTCCAATAGCTAGTTGGCTTGTCATATCTAGTTAGAATCCAATCGTCAAATACGAATTCTAACTCTAAATAGTAGACTCTATAGACAAGCTAGACATATATCATATCACTTATCCCGACTCTCGGTATAAACTTGAAGTCCTCTTATCATTAATCGACTTGATTGATGTATAGCTTATTAAAACATCTCATCGGTTAAATAAACAGACTATCTGTATGTGTCTATGTTCTTTTTAACCTTTTAAACATCCTAATTCATAATTCAAAGTCTAATTGAATAAATATTGAATACACCGTTCAAAACTGTCCAAACATCGTTGAAGCGGAGTTACCGTGCGTATACACGTCAAGATTGTGAGCTGGCACAAGTCCCTATGCGCAAGCACAGGCCCCTATGCGCTCACACAGTCTTAAACAGACTGTATGTCCGCACAGCCACGAGAATCGCGTTCCCAGGGCTTTTCGACATGCTCTGATCTCAAATTCTCGCTCCAAACAGTAATGTACACTCTACACAATTCAATTCTGCAATCATAACGTGAATTCGAATCGAATTCTATAGATTCGATACGATAACTGTTATATTTTTGAATATAAACCAAATTCTATACAACTGAATTCAACTTAATGGTTATTACCTCGATTACTAGTGGATTACCGAAGAAATTTGAGTTAGAAACGAGAATTGGATCATGAAAATCCTAAACCTAGTTTGTTGCGCTCTGAAATGAAGAAATGAGAAGATTTGGCTTCTTCAACATCATTTCAATTGAAATAATTTTGTTTATATAGTTTGATTAAATTCCAAACTAGTCCCTGGTGACTTATGCGTCACTTTAACCGAAATTCTTAAATATTCGTCCATACCTAATACAGAAACTAACTCCTAATTTCATGAAATTGTACCAAAAAAATTCCATAAAATATAAAATAAATAAAAATATATTTTTTATTCTCATGGGACATATATTTTATTTTTAATAAATCTTCGAAAAGTTATTGGGTCTAGACTTAATATAAAATCTATGTCCAAATCTTATGAAAATATTCACTTGGGACTTATAAATTATTTATTTCAATTTTTAAGCATTTCCTAATTCCCGATTAATAAAATTTAAATTTTCAAATTTAAATTTTAAACTCCTATAACTATTTTATATTTTTAAAGACACTTATAAATTAAATTTATACTTAAATTTAATTTACGTTGTTCCGGTTCTATTAAGTATTCTCCTCATGGCGTGACTTATCCTTTAAATTCACGGGTCCGGTGTGCATAGCTCAAGTCATTTATATAGTGAGCATGATGAATAATTTTTAGAGTTAGAATATGAAAAGGATTTCTATTCAATTGAATGAATCTAAATAGGAAATGGATTTCTATACAGCAAGAATCGTATTTAGGAGGATCATATTTGTAGATAGGGATATGTTTCCAAGTAAGAAAGTGATTCCGCAAGATTATATCTTCTAGAATCTTTATAGTATTTAAGTTACTCACACAATGAGATTAACCAGCAACGCGCTTTGTATATGATTTCAGGTTTCACCAAATCTTATTGGATTTGGCCATTCTAGGGATTCAGAGAATCCTCTTTTTATTTCTTTAGTCACGACGAGGCCTTTACGACTCTAACATTGTTAGATTTGGGCGAGTTCTTGAATGTGCTATGGCGAGCGGATCTTATGCGACTCGGTTCATTATATTATTTTTGAGTTCGGTTTCCATCATTAGTCTTCCACAAGTGAGCTAAGGTCTGGGTATTTATGCTTGTTTGATTTTAGCTTTTCTTTTTGCGAGTCATTTAATTTACTTGGCGAGTCGTTCCAAATCTCCTTATTTTTCAACATTTCGACACGTGTTCACCAAAGTTCTTGGATTTGGGACAAATGTCATCTTTCTTCGACACTTGGCCTCCACCCGCTTGTTAAATGTAGGGTTTCGTTTCTTTAAGCTGTACTTGATCTTTCATTTCTTTCCTCATTCTCCGTTTTCCTCTATTCCCTCGATTTTCTTTGGTATCTGAAATTCTTTGTTGATTCTTTCAAGTTTTTGTTTTTATTTTTCTTCCCTTGATTCCAAGTATTCTTTTAACCCTTCTTTGCGTTTTAGGATCTTTTTATTTCATCATTTTTTCTTATCTTTTTACTCTTTTTACTGTTCTTCTTTTTCTATAGTTTTTTCGTTACTTTGATCTTCTTCTTTTCTTCAATTCCAATTTTCGTTGTTTGTCAATTTCCACGCCCATCAATGTCAACTAAGAGGGAAAAAGTTGAGTTTGATTGTATGACACTTAAGGAGTCATCCCTGTCCAAGGAGAAAATATTAGAAATTTATTCCAAGTATAACTTTCCTCCGTATTATGGGGTTAAAAAAATCGATTATCGTCTGACAACGTTCATCTATCCTGGCGTGCCTCGGGAGATACTTTTTTTTACGAGCAACTTATAACTAGCCTAAGTTTCCCTTTAGATCCCTTTATTTTTTTTAACTTTGTTACGAACTGAATATCGCCATTGGGGAACTTCATCCGTGACTATCCATGTTTTAATCACTTTTGTAGAGTCATGTAAACTTCAGGAGCAGCCCCCTTCCATGAATTTATTTCATTATTTCGTTTCTTTGTCTAGGAACGATGGTTTGTTGAGTTTTGCCAATGGTAGGAAATTGTGGTCTGTAATTAGTTTACCTTGTCTTGAAGGGTGGAGATCGAAGTTCATTTTAGTAAAACATAATTTTGCCTTTTCCAATAATTCCAAGGTTTTTTGACTAAGTTGGTGAAGACCTCGCCTTCGCTTTTGAGTTTTTCTGAGTCCGCTTTGGCTTTTGTATTATCTTTCCATAGTATTTTTCAAAAACCAATCTTGTTAGTATTAGTTAATAGTCATCTTAGGTGTCAGTGGTTACCTTTGAAGGATCCTTCAAAAAGGGCTCGCTGATATCTCTTATGAAGAGATTGCTGAAGGTATTATTGTGATTTGTACTTGCTTTATTTTTTGTAAGATGTCTTCTTCGTCTGACAAACTGCTTTAAGGTTTCAAAGTAGATATGTCCATTCCTATGGGCGAGGTTGCTGGTGCCGAGGTGATTCATCTTGAGACGATTCTTTCCGAAACAATTCATTAAGGTATCCGCTTCCTTGACTTTGGTGGTGTCTGTATGAGAGACCACCAAAGTTTTTATTATTGATTCCGAGCCTATTTCTGAGTCGGATACTAGGGATATTGAGTCTACCCCAAATGTGATTTTGAGTATCACCCCCTTTTCGATGGGCTTGGATACCCCTGCTATTGTTGATGGTGATCCCAAGGTTAAGAGAGAACGCCGACTTGTTAAGAAAGCGACTTTGGATGAGATTCCAAACGTGGCCGATTGGGTCGAAAGGCAAGATCCACCAAGCCTTCTGAATCCCAAAGTTTTGGATGGGTTTATTAAGAATTTATCCAATTTTGAGGATTTTAAGTGGTTTGATAAGGAACCATGTGCTGATTCATCAAATTTAGCTTGTCTCCATTGTTTTTTGTATTACTTTCTTCATTCTTCATCGTTCTTTTCGTTTTATTTTCTTTTGTTTTGTTTTTACTTATTTATCTAAACTTTGTTTCTGCAGACGATTCAAGCAATTCTTATTTTGAATGATTGTCGTCAAGTCGCTGAAGACAAAGTTCAAAGGCTTGGGACTCTGCTTGCCAAATCTAATTCAAAATGGGCAAGATTGAAGAGATTACTAAAGGAGCATGACACTCTTATTTTGGAGTTGAAGATTCAGGATGCAATTCATGATCATCAGGTGGCTTTTTTTTAGAAAAGGGATACCGAGCTGACTCAGGAGATTGAGGCTCTTATTGCTACCAACGTTCATGTTGTTGACGAGAAAGATCAGTTGAAGGCTGAAGTGGGGAGCCATCATATTCATCTCCTTGGTACGAAGTCGTTATATTCAGTTTTGGTAAGTGAGTATCGACTGGCCATTGGCGCGAAGCTGTAGGAACCAAATCCCGACATAGATCTCTCTAGTGTGAACAGCTTGGATCCCAGAGATTTGGCTAAGGCGTTCATGAAGAAGATTGAGAAAAATCATATTGATTTAGCAAAATCTTCTCCGTTTGCTAATTTGTAGTTTTCTCCTTTTGGACGAGTTGCCTTCTGTGTTTTTTTTGGAATTAATGAAAATTTATTTCTTTTGGGCGAGTTGCCTTCTTGTATTTCCTTTTTGCTTTAATGAAATTTTATTCCTTTTGGACGAGTTACCTTTTGTTTATTTCTTTTGGGCGATTTACCTTTTTTTTTTTGTATTTCCGTTAGTTAGTTTAAACCAATTTTTATTTTTTGTTTCAAGAGTTAATGTAAACTCTTGATTTTTTAAGATTAGTCTAAACCTTGATTGTTTTCAGAATCAATCTAGATCCTTTTTAAGAATTCTTCAGGGTTAATCTAAACTCTAATAGTTCTTTTTTGTTTTATTGTCTTGATTTTATTTCTTCCTTTTAATAGGGGTTCAGACCCTCTTATTTGTTTGTAGAGTTTCAAACCCTTTTTGTTTGTGGGTTTTTGGAATTTCTGTATGGGGTTTTGCGCCGAATAAATTTTTGTTGATTTTGAAATTTTTTCTTACAGGCTATTTTGATTAAAAAAAAGATAAAATTTAACATTCATTGGGTAGGTCCTAAATCCCTATTACCGACGTGTTACTTACTGAGTACTTCATCATTCTTTTTTGTCAAGTCTTTTTTGGCTCGTGGAGGTCCACTATAGATTCGTCGTAGCATTTTTTGGCTATCTTTTGATCTCCCCTTATCGTCACGACTCCTTTCTCAAACAGTATCTTCATGGCGAGTGCCCTTATACTAGTGAAAGCCAGCGAATCGTGGAGGAATAGCATTCCCAAGATCGCATTGTATGATAGGTCCATATCCACTATGTTAAATAGTGTATTGATTTTTTTTATTGATTTCTCTTTCTGGACCTGCAGTGACCGTTAAGGTTACGGCTCCTAAGGGGTTGATAGGCAGTCTGTCGAGTCCTGATAGAGGAATCGAGACTCGTCGAAGTTTGGCTTCTATTCCTCCCAGGCTTTTGTAAGCTACATTTGTCATTAGGTTCACAATACTTCCTTCATCGATTAGGATTCACTCCATGTTCCAGTTCTCGATTATTGTTGTCACCACTAGAGCGTTATTAAGGGGTGCTTTTGTTAGTGATATGCGCTAGGTCAATCATGTTTGACCACGTATTGACTTTATATTTTGTTATTTATTAGTTGGCACTTTTATTATCATTACATATTATGATTAAATGCTTGAATGGTTAATTCTTCTTATGGTCATCAAGTATGTGACTTGATAGTAAAACCCTTAGGATTAATAAAGAATTATCTTCAAACTATCCCTAGTCTTAATAGTACATTAAGACTAGTATGATGTCGATTGATTATTATGTTTTACTAATCATGTATATGAGTATTAAGTCAAATCATATGTGCTATTTAAGAAATGAAGCACTGGATGACCCATCATGAGAATACTACATAAATCATTGCCATAAGTATCTCTGATTATAATAATATTAAACCAATCGTTTGACCTTAAAATCACCATGAACTTTTACATAGTTATTTCACATTTTGATATAGTCTTACATTATCTTTAATAGGATAATGGAATAGATTGTTGTTGGATATGAAAGTAACTATGTGAAAAATATGAGTGACTGAGAAGAAATTTGTTCCTCAATTATTTGAGTAAGCTATTTATGGACCCTTTAAAAAGATAGAACGAAGGAAGTGCATAGCCATAATAAATGAATTGATAGAGACTTATTAGTTTCAGTCTACTTGGAATCAGGAACTAATGGTTGATTATTATAAGGATGACAATACTATGCCTTATATTCAATCTGGATATCGTGAGACAAAGGGATTAAAATATTATATATAAGGTTAAATCGGATAATCTATATTCATATGGCTCGGGTAGTCATAATGTCTTGTTAGATGCCACTTATAACTTGTGGGCCGAAATAGAGATTTTGAGACCAATGCCAACATTATATGAACCTACAGGGTCGCACACTAAGAACAGGCCAAAAACAGTTAAGGGTTTTACAAACCCAATAGAATAAAGTGATCGATAGATAATTACATATATATATATATATATATATATATATATATATATATATATATATATATATATAATTTGTAATAAATATCTATTAATTGAATTTCGAGTTCAAAAGATAATATATATGTGTGTGTGTTTGTGTGTATAATTATCAAAAAAGAGTTTTTGATATACATAAACTCATAAGAGTTATAAAAAACGTAGTATTTGAATTTGATTGCAAAACACGTTTTTGAGTAAACCCTGGATGTGTTATTTTCCTATAAATACACTCTTAAACTTAGGGTTTTACATATGTGTTTCCGAAATTAACACAAGACATAATCACTAAATAATTCGTAATTACTTTATGAAGCAATAGTGCTAGCATACAAGCATTCGTTTTGGTAAAGGTCTGTTCATGTGGATACTTGTAGAGAACGCATTCTTTTGGAGGCGTTTCTGATCCGAGGCAAGGTATCACGTAAGTGAACGACCTCCTTCCTTCCTACATTACTGTTTGAATTCGACATTCGAGTAAGTTTTATTTATGCAACTTGTCTGTCTCTTCGAATTACATGGTTCTTGTTTTGGGTTTTTTTTATAAATTTTTTGAAATGCCGTTGTGTTATGAATTTAGAAAACCCAACACTTCAAACACTACACATACTTTACTAGTGCGATCAATCCTTGAGAAGGATAAGCTCAATAGCGCCAACTTTCTATACTGGTACAAAAACCTAAGAATTGTTCTCAAGCAAGAAAGAAAGGAATATATCCTTGATCAACCCCTCCCTGAGGAACTAGCTGCTAGTTCTACTAGAGCTCAAAGGGATGCTTATACAAAGCATCTCAATGACTCTAGTGATGTCACTTGTATTATGCTTGGATGCATGGAGAATGAGCTCCAACAACAAATGATGGAATTGGATGCGAACACCATGATTGTTGATCTCATGAAAATGTTCTAAGAGAGAGCAGGAATTGAAAGGTTCAATACCATCAAGGATTTTCTTTCTTGCAAGTTGACTGCTAGTGGCTCTGTTAGTCCTCATGTTTTGAAGATGAAAGGTCATCTTGAACATTTGGACATGCTTGGTCTCACAATTGTCTAAGAGTTGGCTGTGGAAATTATTTTCCAATCTTTGCCAAAGGGTTATGATGGTTTCATCTTCAACTTCAATATGCATAGCATGGAGAAGACCATCACATAGTTGAATGGGATGCTTCAAAATGCCGAAAAGAGCATCAAGAATGAAACCAAGGATGTTCTCATGGTCATCGAAATTGACACGCCTTGATACAAATACTTGAAAATAATTAAAATCCACGGGTCAGATAAAAATATGAGTGAGTAAGTATAAATACATGAAAATATTAAGTAAAGTAGAATCTTTTAAAATTCATAAGTATCGTCGTTCAGAAATATTTGAAATCCTAAACCTAAAAAATATCATACTATATCTATAATACCCAATATTTTTATGGTTTTTAAAGGGTGCCTGTAATACCCCAAATATTTGAAGTAATTAAATTGTATCACGTGTCGTAAATCCCGATAAATTAAGTTAATGTGGATTTAATTTAATTTTTATTGGGGATTTAGACTAAATTTTTATTAAGCGTATTAGCGGGATTTGAGGAAAAGATTAGAAAATTAAAATAAATTAAAATATAAATCCCGTGATGGAAATTATTTCGCCAAGGTCCGCGAAATATTTTATAGTAATAGTTGTAAAAGTTTCGGGTCAATCGGAGACCTTTTAAAATTTGGACGCGGATACGTTTTGGGCAAAATTGCAACTTTTGGAAAAGTTCAAGGACCAAAGTGAAAATTATCCAATTACGCCTCGAGAATAGAAATTAGAAGATTATTGAAGGAAAATAATAATTTTAGAATCGTATTATTTATTTGGATATAAATAATAAGTACGTAATGGAATTAAAGTAAATAATTAATCGTTAAGTTGAAATAGAAAGTTTAAAAGAGAAATGGTTTAAATTAGAGAATTGAAGGATCAAAGTGGATAGTTAACCATATATATATATGATGATCATTTAAAGAATGATCCAGAAGAGAAGAGAAGTAGCAGATGATGGAAAGCGAAGGAAATTTGACGATCGATTTCAATCCGCCGCGATTTCGCCGTTTCTCGTACAAATCGCGCGTTCTTTATATCGATTCTCGTCCAAATTAATCGTTATGATCGTCAAACTGAAAATTAGAAGTAGTTTTCGTAAGAGTATCGATGATAGATATATGTGGATAGAAGTGACGAGTCAGGTAGACAGGCGATAAGAATATAAAGTATAAGTATGAGATTTGGCTAGCTAGGTATAGCCAACCCCAACCCTGCAAGAAAATGGAGGGTTTGAAGAATACAATAAGAAAGATTAAGAGATAAACGACAAGTGCTGCAAAAAGTGAATTAGGAGTTGGAACTTCCATCACAAGATTGCAATTATGAAGCGGATTAGTAGACCACGGAAAATACAAACGTGATGACTATATGTGGAGTGTAAGATCCCAAATTTCAAGTTTGGCTGATAAGGAGTATAGTGCATAGTATGATTGATGTAGAAGATTGATAGTGATGACCTTTGAAAGGTTAGATGCAAATGTAGCATCGAATTCATCGGACATATGGATGAAACTTCGTACATCAAGATAAGTGAAAGGATGTGAGAAGAAACTCAATATCAGGATTGAGCCACACTCAAGAAAGTAGTATTAGATGGATCAACACAGGAAATAAGGGATAAGAGAAAAATACCTACAATAAGGTTTTCGTATTGAAAAAGGTATAAGGACCCAAATAAAGATAAAGGATGTAAAGAAGTATGTTGAGGCAATCAAAACTGAGGAAGTTGAATAACCTGCATATGTCACAAGGAACTCGATAAGTATGATCGAGGAATGAAAAATAGAAAAGTCAAGTGGAGAGTTAACAAGGAAATCAGAGAAATGGAACTCTATGTAGTCGCAGATGCATAGAATAAAGAAGGATAAAGAGGACTGAGACATAGGATTGGATCCACTGACAGTTAAGATGTCAGTCAGGGTACAATAGGACAATATGTAAGCAATCGAGAAAGCACCACGTCAAGAAATTCAGACGAAATTGGCTACGACCATCACTCATGGTCGATGTTGTGAATGCTAAAAGAAGAGGTATACGATGTACAAGATGCGATGAAGGAAAATACAAAGAATGCAATAGAAGATGATCGAGAAGCACGATAAGAGTATGAATATGGGATGTAAGAAGAGTACCATAGGATTTTAGCATTAAGACAATTAATCCTATTGGTTGATTAAGGACAAGAAGTCAAGGAAGTAACAAGACTGTGGATAGTAAGGAGTAAACCTCACACCACGATACGGAAAAGAGAAATAGTTTGGAAATTAAGAATCAAATTAAGATACGGTATTGAAAAGAAGAAATAGATATGTAATAGTTGGATTATGACAATGAATGCTAAAAGCATTCTTGAAGATCGAAAGACGAACAATGTCGAGAAGACAATAAAAGAAAGAAGAACATAGATGAGATGAAATGAACACGTAAATAAGAAGTTAAGGACGAGTATAACTGAAGAGTTAATACAAAAGTTAATATTGGAATTCCAAAGGATGGATTACGACGAGACTTATAATGAGAAACTTACTGAAAGGAGAAATTAATATCAAAAGGAGATTGATGTGAAGAGATTGTAAAGTGCCAAATATGGCAACAAGGATTTGAATATAGTAATGATCATAAAGATCAGTATGTCTTCAAGGTCGTAAAGAATGGTTACGCTTGCGATAAGGACGACTTTCGTCCCCATTGAATACGGACGACATTCCTCTAAGCAAAGAACTTCGCAAAAGTGCGGAGAGAAGTTGGACAAGAAAAAGAATGGATTAACGAATTGGAAGATTAGTGAAAGATATACGCGATAAATGAAGATGATAATAGTGACGACACTGTTAAAGGCGATACACGACGACAAAAGTTGAAAGAGTCAAGGATCCTAATTGGAAATGAGTAAACGAGGTACATCGAACAAACTGGGAGTAAAACTCCTACGCGGCAACAATCTTTGTTTCACTGGTACGAAGATCGTATATGTAACAGCTGCGCCCGAACTGAGAAGGTTCACAAAGAGGTTAAACATCTCTTTCCTATAGGACATCAAGTATTGATGTACGGACAACTATGATATAAAGGAAGATAATGTAAGACTAACAACCTTTAAAAGGTGTTAACAATGATTGTAAGAGGGAGTAAAGGACAGAATAACAAAAACAGTTGTCCAAGGTCACAAAGAATAAAAGATGGAACAGATCAGTGTAAAGTAAGAAAAGACAAGAAATTTCAAGAATAGAACGTCACGCTTGAGAAAAGAAAATAGATCAACGGATATACAGGCGAATAAGAAGTATACAAGATGTAAAGACACAAAGAGAAAGTCAAGTAAGCCCCTAAGGAAAGCAAAGACCTTATGAAGATACGCCATGAGAATCCAATTTGTGGATAACCGTCGATTAATGACGATAATAAAATATGGAATTTTCATATGATAAATGAAACGACGAAATATAAAAGGATAATGAATAGTGGATTAAGTTCCTAACATCACGACGACTAGAAGTCAGACGGCGACACCAGCCTTATGAAAGAGATTACGTGAATAACGAAGTATGAATTAATGAGTTGTCCACATTAGTCGGTGGCAAAGTCTAAAAACGAGGATTATCGTTTCTAGCGATAAGATATCGCTAGAACGAACTATCATTGAATGTCAGTACTAAGCTAATAATTTAATTATAGGAATAAGACTCCATAATATCGATTATCAAACAAGGAACAGATACAGAGTTATGTATTCAAGATACAAGAAGAAGAGATCAAACGTAGGGAGTTATAGTATATAAGAATACAACTAAAGTCGTTATAAAAGGATCATATAAGTAGATAATGACATGAAGGTTGTCAATAACAATTGATATTAATGTACCAGAATTACAAAACTGGAATGATGATTCTATACGCCAGCGAGTATATATATATGTTTATGGATTAAGATAAGTCAAGATAGTATATGAAAATTCGAGGATAAATTTTTACAAGGGGTGAAAAATGTAATACCCTAAATATTTAAAGTAATTAAATTGTCTCACGCGTAGTAAATCCCGATAAATTAAGTTAATGTGGATTTAATTTAATTTTTATTGGGAATTTAGACTAAATTTTCATTAAGCGTATTAGCGGGATTTGAGGAAAAGGTTAGAAAATTAATATAAATTAAAATATAAATCGCGTGATGGAAATTATTTTGCCAAGGTCCGCAAAATATTTTATAGTAATAGTTGTAAAAGTTTCGAGTCAATCAGAGACCTTTTAAAATTTGGACGCGGATACGTTTTGGGCTAAATTGCAACTTTTGGAAACGTTCAAGGAACTACGTGCAAATAAGCCAATTACGCCTCGAGAATATAAATTAGAAGATTATTGAAGGAAAATAATAATTTTAGAATCGTATTATTTATCTGGATATAAATAATACGTACGTAATGGAATTAGAGTAAATAATTAATCGTTAAGTTAAAATAGAAAGTTTAAAAGAGAAATGGTTTAAATTAGAGAATTGAAGGATCAAAGTGGATAGTTAACCATATATATATATGATGATCATTTAGAGAATGATCCAGAAGAGAAGAGAAGGAGCAGATGACGGAAAGCGAAGGAAATTTGACGATCGATTTCGATCCGCCGCGGTTTCTCCGTTTCTCGTCCAAATCGCGCGTTCTTTATATTGATTTGTCCAGAATTCGATTCTCTATCTTCCTTAAGCTTCAAATCAAGGTAAAATTGAGTTTATGATTTCTGAAATTGGAAATTTGCGGGCTTTTTTAAGTGTCAATGTTACGTTCGAATCGAACACGTCGAGATCACGTTGTAATTGTCGTTTTTAATAGTTTTGAGTTGAGTTTGGTGCTAAAGTGAAGCGGAAGCATGACGGGATGAAGTTTAAGCACGTCGGATTTCCCCGAAATGGATTCCGGGCTGTGCGAACGACCACAAACAAAAGTGTGCGAGCGCACACAAATGTGTGCGGGCGCACACAAATGTGTGCGGGCGCACACCAGATTGTGCGACCGCACAGGGTCAGCCAACGAACACGTCTATTTAGACATTTCCGCCTCGTTTTGACCTAGTCTCCCAACTTCAAGTATGTCGGATATTGAAAATGGATTACGAACTCCGAAAACACGAAATTTGGATATAGAACATGAGGTATACAGCTAGGGTTTTAATATATAAGAAACCTATAGTTGGAGATCGATAAAAGAAATATGATTAAGAGATCATCGAAATTGAGTCGTATTTGGAATACGATTGTAATAATCTAAGTTTATAACTTAGGGTTTTAGTACTAAGCCTATGTTTATGGATTAAACGTACAGGTAACTCGACAAAGTAACTGACGTACCGACAAACTACCAAGCCATCTAGCTGGAGTGGTTACGTGATAGGACAACGCATGGAGCTTACGCTTGCGGGATTATAATATTGCATATTTGGATAGCGGTCACGGTGAGTGGCACTTTACTTTTATGTATTGTTATTTAAAAGTTATTATTTTGATATATTAGAATAAACATATCGCATAGTATATAGTTTGAAGTATCGCTTATTGAATTGTTTTTATCGATTTTCTTTTTCTATTATTATCGATTATTATATTGTTTATCGAATTATTATAGTTTTGAAACCAGTGTGTGATCCGAGGAAACGTGCTACCTATTGGGCATCAATAGAACTGTGTGATCACCGGTGAGTATGTCAGTCTAGCGTGTCTAGATTGTTATCGTGTCGTAGAATTATATCAAATATTGAATATCAAATATCGCTTATCGTATCACATCATATCGTATCGTATCGTATCGTATCATATCGAAGTTCGAATATATATCGAATTGGATACGAGGTTTAACTCGGTTTAACTATCTCGGGACCCGTATCTAGTGGGTTTAACTCGGTTGAACTATCTCGGGACCCACACCTTGGGATTAAATGACGGTAGCGGTTTAACTCGGTTGAACTATCTCGGGACCCCACTAATCAGATCGATCGAATTGATTATTTATCGCTATAGATCGTAAATAAGTTATAGATCGTATTGAGTATCGTGATTACGGTTTCAATCGTAGCTAATACTTGGATTATATAATAGCATGTTATGTTATATTTTGAGATCGAATATTGATTTTATTTATATGGTTTATCGTATGCGATGTTATGTTTTAACAATACTATTAATGATGTGCCTACTCACTCAGTATTTTCCAAAATACTGACCCCCTCACAGTGTTGTTTTTCAGGGGAACGGAGTCGGATCAGACAGACCATCTTCTTTGTGTCAGAAGTCGCTTGGCTTACACAAAGCACGACTTCCTATAGAGATGCAGTAGTCAGTAGGTATCAGTATAAGATTAATGATATGTTTTAATTGCGAAATATTTATGGTAATTTTAGGCTTGCTACAAGTTCCGGAGCTACCACTCTTGTTCCCTAGCGCCGGTCGCGGCTCAAAAAAAATTTGGGCCGTGACAGTGCCACATGTCCTAATTTGCGATAGTTAAAGTCAAGGAGGCCGAGAATAAAATGAAATATTTTGGACATAGACCGAGGTGAATCTATTTTAATTATCGTGAAATGATAATTTAAATTATAATTTTATTAGTTAAGAGAAGGGGTGATTGGACTAAGAAAAATTAAGAAATATTAAAATAAAATAAAATAAAGGTTATGGGCTAAATTAATTATACTAATGCCCGTTAATTATTGTTAAGAAATTATCATCAACGTTTCTTAAATTTACGAAATTGTTTTTGTTTGATTTGGTTATAAGTTAAGGTTTGGGGTTGAAAGGGTTATTGAGTTTGAATTAATGTCTAATTTTACCCACAATCCCACTACTATAAATACCACCCACTCATTCTACTAACCATCATCTTCTTTATTTGACAAGAATCAAATCTCTAACCCCAATTTTTGCTCTCCACTGCTACCACCACCATCATCACCATCATCATCTTTGTTTTTTCTTTGAACAACATCCACGACGGAGGGCGAATCTTTCATTTCTGACAACCGATTTAATAAATTCAAACTTGGTTAGAGAGCTAACCTACACATGATAAAGGTTTAATTTTTGGATTTGATTTTGGTTGAGTATTTGGCTCTTAATGTTGAGTTTTAGTAAGATGAATTTTCTATTTTGGAGATGGACGTTGAAGCTGAGTTGGGTGTCGTTTTGAAGGTGGTTTGTGAAGTTTATCTTGACGGAAATTTGTTGCATGTCATGTGAGCACGTCAGATTGGGTCTCGACAGGCTCAGTTCTTGTCACGGCCCGAATTCTCAAGCCGAGACCGGCGGTAAGGAATGGGAATGGTAGTTCTGAAACCCATAGCAAGCCTAAAATTAAATAGAACTTTTTCGCAAATATCATATAAACGCCAACCTTACAAACGGAAGAAGCATTAAACAAATACATATTTATATACACTAGTAAAATCATAGAACTTGCTTCGGGCTTATCATTTCCGTACCCCATACGTACTAGCCCGACATATACTACTAGTGTCAAGTTCACTTCACGGGAATCTACCTCTGTGGAACAAAATGCAAATATCGTAGCCAAATATACATATATATACTTACAGCAACTATAGACAAATGAAAAACATGTTGCTGTACTGGGCCACGACACTAGAAAGACATTACACTACTGCAGCAAGTAGCAACTACGGAAGTCGGGACTGTACATGCAAAATTGTCTTCCGGTCAAAGGACAAACTTCTAGCCAAGTCCAGCATCTAGGCACCTGAAAAACATTTAAATCAACGGAGTCAGCTTTAAGCTGAGTGAGATATATGTTACTTAATGTATTACCAAGCATCGCATTTTAAAACATTTTACAATTATACAATCACATCGATTTCAATCAATTCATTTAGGCAAACAATTTGATCCGATCATAATCTTAATCCTGGACAATTCTTAACGTAGGCATCTTCCTAGACTTATTGAGAGTACTGCTTTCTCGTGTCCTTTTAGGTAAGGTCCCGGGATAGTTCGATCGAGTTCAACCTATACCCAGCGATACAGTCCCGAGATAGTTCCACCAAGTTCACTTGTATCACACTCAATATCCATTCAAATCAAGGTGTGTTCCGGGATAGTTCCACCGAGTTCAACTCCCTAAACACATCTCCCGAGATAATTCTACCAAGTTCAACCTCGCGTCTATCGCGATATAAGTTACTCTATTTCGATCTTTTTCTATAGTCTAGATTGACTTGACTCTGTAATCACATAACTATTTTGGATTTATACAAATTCACGTTTTGCAAACAATCATCAAATAACCAAAACAACACAATCCAATTCAAATATAGTTCAATCCAATTTATTCAATTCAATGCAGTACCAACAATTCCCATAATCAATCCAATACAATACAAACAGTTCGATGCAATTCAATCCATACAATCAATTCAATACAACTTAATCAAACCGTATATTTATGTGATTCATTTAAATACTATTCATATAGTATATCAAATAATTTATAATACGATAATACTATAATATACTCACATCTTGCTATCCAATTATATCACGATACTAATGCCTTGGCCGAATATTTCTAAGCCAATACTCTCAAATTTGTAGCTTTTCGATACGTCTGTCACAATCATAATTTAAATACGTTTAAATTTTATAAGCGTATAACCAACAATTATAGACATAAGTAATAACTTTAGGTCGACTTATTTAACTCGATATATTTCTTTTAATCTCGATATTATCTTTAACTTGATATTTTTTTAAATATCAGCTTTAGCTTTTAAACTTCGACGGCTTTATTTTGAAACCGATAACGTATTTAATAATTTAAATACGTCTAGCTCGAGTCTCAAATCCAATCTTTATCACATTGTATTGGTTGTAAAAATCACTTTATCTATTCAATCTCTATTTATCGCATTTTTTATGTCAACTTTATAGTCTATGTTTTAAACTTAAAACGCTCAATCCTTAACTTCAATTCCTTTTTGTTTTAACGTTCATAACAACCCATATACATTAATGTTTTATCAACTTTCAATCGATAAAACCTTAGTCCAATGTTCGATTTCATAGACAGTTTTACGTTACGATTGATTTCTAGCTTCGTAGCTTGTCATTTTACGTAAACTTTATCGCGTTAGGACCTCAGGAAAGGGTTTTCATCAGCCCTTTCCTCCATTGGTGCCCTCCCATACTTTTATAAGAGGAGGGGCTGCTTCAGCTCTGGTGCAACGCAGTGCTTCGGCACGGTGGTGCACCTTACTGGACAGTCAGTCCAACAAGTAAGGACATTAAGGCCTCCGGCCAGCCACCATCTCCTCCATCAAACCCTATGCATTCAACACACAAATTCAAAAATCTCAATCCTCTCATCAACTAGCCATTTAACTTAGTTTAAACCCATCAATACAACTCACAAACACCATTTTTAGCTTTGAATTCATCAATTCTGTGGATTCCAACTAAACCAGAAAATTATCTCTAAACCCTAACTTCAAGTTGTGATTTTTACCTTTCTTAATAGAGCTAGATCATTAGAGCTTCTCCTCCCCATTTCGTGGCCACAAGAATCGTCCAAAACGGATGAGAATCAATGAAGTTATGATGATTGTAATTTTTTTTTGCATGTGAGGTTTGAAGGTTAAAGATGATGGTCTTTTGAGATCTGAGATCAAATGAAATTCTGAGTTTAAAAATCAAATTCCTTAGACTTTTATATTTATGGAAAAAGGTCTCCTTTGATATTCAAAGAAATCGACTTAAACCGTTTGTTATTATAACTTATTTTTCACTCCAATTCATCCGAACGCTAAATCTTTTAAGTCCGATAAATTCCGTATTATTTATTTTTAAATAAATAATATCATTCACATATCTTATAATTTCACTTTCCGATAATTTATTTTAGCAACTTTTGGCTAAAAACGCTCAAATTCCAATTTGAGCTAAAAGACACTTTTTCTTATTTTTTCCGTTCAAATTTCACTTTAATAAATATCGATATCCAATTATTCGATATTATTTTTATAAATACTAATTCCCGTCAATAATCTATTTAATTTATATTTTCCGAGAATTAATACATTATTTTGCAATCTTGGGCTTAAATACACTTTTAGCCACTTTTCCGTATTTTCCTTTTTAACCCAATTCCATTTCTTTTATGATATTTTAATATTGAAAATTTCTTATTAAAATTTCAATATCGACCTAATCGGGTCTTTTTTTATTTTAATAATTTAAAGCGAGCCATGCCGCTTATTTTCAAATTACCTAATTTTCAGGGTATTACATTTTTCGCTCCTTAAAATTTCTTCATCTTGTACCAACTTTGCTATTTCCCATAGCCGTAGTACTGTACTCGTAATATATCATTCTTGATGCCAACTTTTAATCAATCTTCAACCATCTTATATCAACTATATTTGATTAATTTTAACAATTCAAATGGTTGACCTAACATTCTAAGTCAACTTGGACTTGTCAAAAATTGCTCTTTGAGCCTACTTCGGCTATCCGAACCGCTTATCCTGAAGATTCCGTTTACTAAATAAAATTGGTATTCAAATAGTCTGCAGCATGGTCTACAATTTTTGTTGAGACTTCGCGTTGAGATTATCCCTTGAAGATATCAAAAATCTGCCTCAATGTTGCCTTCTTAAGTTGATTTTGGAGACTATCAAACTGCTGTTATTGGCTGCTGTTTGAGCCTATGAACCAATCATCTAAAACAATCCTTATTCCAAACAACTTCCATACCCCTATATTTTGATATCCAATCTACAACTTTCATTAAGAGTCGAACTCAAACCGACGTCTTTTTGGTTTCCGAACTCACCTTCGAAGTTGGCTTTTAGCCACACTTTTATGCTTCGTTTAATTCATGTTTTTTGCTCGTCTTTGAGACTGAAAAACAATTAATCTAATTGGATGATACCATGATTAAATTATCCAAATGTAATCTATGCAGTACCATTTACTTGTATCCATAAACTAAAATTAAAAATAATCGGGTCACATGGTCCGAATTTTTCCCGAAACATATCCTCGTGGGCTGATTTGGAACTGCGTTCTATCGTCGCCAATTCCAATCCATCCCACCTTGGAAATTCTTTTAACGTTCCTACTTAACGTTCATTTCCCCTTTTTTTTATTAGTATAAGATTAATCCTTCATCTTTTCTTGTCTTTTAGTCGTTTACTTTCTTCGACATTAGGGAGGAATTATTATCTCACAATAATTTCATCGATCTTCTTTCGATGCTTTCTTGCAATCTTACTCTCGGCCCTAACACTTTCTTGTTAGGTTATGCAACTTCGTAATAATCTCTATATCCGTCTTGCATCGAATAATTTTCATCTTTATCGGAGTCCGACGTCATTTTACCTTGACGTTTCTCGACTTTCTTGTACTTAATCGTGTATATGTTCATACAGGATATCCTTATCAATATCAATCGATCACTTCAAGGCCTCCTGAGATTGAATCTCATGAAGTTGAATACTTAGCGAGTATTATTTAATATGTTTTGCGTCCATCTTTCATCGTGTATTTCTTATCTTTCGATTCTTTAACTCCACTTCTCCATGTCGAATTGGTAGCACCTTTAACATCGTCCGATGACATTCTTTTCCTTTTCTTATTAACTTTTTCTATCATTTCATAGGTCTTACTTTAATGTATTTTGATCGCTTTATACATTTTACTCCAATGTACATGTCATATATGACATCTTTTGGTTCTAATGAATGTAGGATTAATAGCTCCTTTATCGTCGTTAATTGAAGTTATTATCTTTATCGTATTGCATTTCTCGATTCCTTTGCATTTCTCGAAAGGCATTAGAATCATGTCCAAGTTATTCCTTTTCAGACTCATTGACGTATTGCACTCTCGATCACGTATACATCTTTATCTTTGACTCTTACTAACGTCTGGTCTATCAGCAAGGTCAATCTTGTGTTCTCTTTTAGTTTATACATTTGGCTCTTTTTGCCTGCGGTTATATCGAATCCGCTTTTTTTATATCACTTTATTCTTTGTACTAGGTGTCCTTTCGTCAGACTACTTCGTTATGATCTATTTTTCTTTTCTTTCTCGTTTACTTTTACCAAGTACTATGCATTATATGCGTATCATTCAATTCTTTTCACTACTACATGGTCTTCCCATAGTCCGTATTCTTTTCGGGTCTTTAAGTTTTCTTCTTTTCACTTTACACTTTCCATTTTAGCCTCGTCTTGTTTCTAGGTAAGCGTCACGACCCAAATTATTGAGCCGAGACCGGCGCTAGGGAATGGGAGTGGTAGCTCCGAAACCCGTAGCAAGCCTAAAACAATTAGAACGTTTTCGCAAACAAACAATCACATAATAACCATACAGACGAAAGAAAATACATAAACATATATACATATGTACACTAGTCGATCGATACAAACATATGTGCATATAGCTTCTATACCACGTACGTACTAGCCCGACGATAATATATACATACTAGTGTATCCAGGTCACATCACGGGCAACTAGCTCCGTGAGACAAAATAACAACAGACGAGCCTACAAAAAGATATACACAAATAATAGCAAGTATGAACAACCATCACAGTACAGTGCTGTCACAGACCACAACTCTGTCAAAAAGGTGACTACTACTATAGTTCTATGGAAGTCGGGAACTATACATGCAACTGCGGACTTCCGGACCCAAAAGGTGGACTCTAGTCAAGTCCATACTCTAAGCACCTGAAAATGTTAAACCACAACGGGGTCAGACTATGCTGAGTGAGATTACATATTACTAACGGTATTATAAAAGTAGCATCGCAGTTAACAAAACATTTAAACAAATATATAATGTATACCAAGCATTTGATCCAATCAAGACCCTAGTCTTACAAACGATCCTGAACTAGGTATTTCTTACTTGTTACAAACGATAGTGATTTCTCAAATCCTGTTGGTAAGGTCCTGAGAAAGTTTGACCGAGTTTAACCTATACCAAGTGGTACAGTCCCGGGATAGTTTGACCTAGCTAAACTAGTACCGTTACTTATAACCAAATGATCGATATGTGAGTCCCGAGATAGTTCGACCGAGTTTAACCCTTTAGACACAAGTCCCGAGAATAAACCACCGAGTTAAACCTTGTGTCTAACACAAAGGAGTTAATCTTTTTCTATTTCCTAAGACTTACGCGACACTGGTGATCACACAGCTTATTGACGCCTAATAGGTAGCTTGTTTCTTGGGATCGCACACATGTTTCTTATACATAGAAACAATCAACAAACGATATACTATACAAACAAGTTATATAATATGCGGTGCAATTGATAATAATATTTATAATATATTAAATAGCTTTTACGAATAATACATGAAAGTAAAATATAACTCACATGGACCGCCATTCAATCAACTATATTATCGATATGATGATCAAACCCCGATAATCCAAATGCGTCAAACTCGTAGCTTGTCAATATGTCTGTTACAAATTCAAACCAATATAAGTTTAATTTCGTAAATGTATCTCAAAATCTAAAATCTTAGGTTAAGAACTTAGGTCGATTCAATCTTATTCTCACACAATTATTGGTTCGATAACTCCTAAATACAATTTCAAAAGCTAACGTTCAAGGAGTCATACAACCTTTTTCAAATACATTTTGCTCATATTTTAACTTTTAATTTTTTTATCATTTAATGGTTTACTTTAAACCAAAACCTCTTGTTCTTCCATTTACGTTTCATTCTTTACGTAACATAATTTTTTCATTCTCTTTTAGGTTCCGAAAACAGCTCAAAAAGTCGAAAACAAAAGTTCGGCTGCCCCCTTTTTGGTCTGCTCGACGAGAAAAAGTGTTAGTTCGTGCATGAAAATGAGAAAATTTAAACTGCGTGATTAAAATGAGAAAACGTATAAAGTTCGTGATTTTTTTTGACATTAACCCTTCTTTTAATCTCAATATCATCTTTAACTTGATATTCTTTTGAATATCAACTTTAAGTTTTAAACTTTAACGGCTTTATTTTTAAACCGGTAAAGTATTGAATAACTTAAATACGTCTAGATCGAGTCTCAAATCCAATCTTGATCATATTGTATTGGTTATATTACACCAAAATCACTTTATCTATTCAATCTCAATTTATCGCATTTTTCACGTCAACTTTATAGTCTACGTTTTAAACTTAAAACGCTCAATCCTTAACTTCAATTCCTTTGCGTTTTAACATTTAAAATAGCCCTTATACATTGATGTTTCAACAACTTTCAATCGATAAAACCTTAGTCCAACGTTGGATTTCAAAAACTGTTTTACGTTACGATTGATCTCTAGCTTCATAACTTGCAATTTTACATAAAATTTATCGCCTTAGGACCTCGGGAAAGGGTTAGCATCAGCCCTTTCCTCCATTGCTGCCCTCCTCTTCTTTGGCAAGGGGAGGGGCTGCTTGAGCTCTGGTGCAACGCAGCTTCACTGTGTTCGGCTCTGGTGCACCGTGCTGGACATTCTGTCCAGCACGTCCAGACACTAAGGCCTCCGACCAGCCACCATCTCCTCCATCAAACTGATAGGAGTAAAATACTCCTATGATACAAATCGCTTTTACATCGCTTTGTATGCTTTTTATAACATGTTTGATAGTGATTATATCTCTTATTACGTGAGTTAGCGTTTAAGTATAAACAGAGCGGATGTGAAGGTTTTGGGTCCAAAAGCGCGAAGTGTTGAAGATATATGGTTGTCGGAAGTTGGATTGAAGCCTTGGAGCAAGTCGGCAACCAAGAAGGCCATTTAAGCCTAGGTCTCGATCGAGAAGCCCAGACACATATGCTTCTCGATTGAGAAGAGAAGTAGAATGTCAGCAAAATGGCCTTCTCGATCGAGAAGTAAGTTTTAATGAGGCTTCTCGATTGAGAATCACCTGTTCTCAGGAATTTAAATCCTTTTGTGTTTTTGTGCTCTCTTGGCCCACTTCCACTTTTGGCCAAACAACTTGTAATAGGATATTTTTATTTCCTTTTTGGGCTTGACTATATAAAGCACCTTATCTTTTTAGGCCATTTTATCTAGCACTTTGTAAGACATCAATTAAGAAGTTTTTAGTTATTCCTTTTGTGTTCCCAAAAATAGTGTAGAGATTTTCATTGTTCTTGTTGTTCATCATACTATTTCCATTTTTTGGGTATTAAATCCCTTTCAATACAAGTATTATTAATGGGTCTTCATTATCTTATATATGTTTGCTTGTACTTCATTTCTCTTTATGGTAAATTTCTCTATCCATATTATGTCTATTTATTATTACTTGGTAGTTGATATTAGCTTAGTAATGGTAGGCTAAACCCCTTGTTTGGGGGTTGTTAATGAAGGCATGTTAGGATTTAAGGATTAGGAGTGTGTGGGCTATGGTTTATTGTGGTTTGTATGCTTAGCCTAGGTTAGTGTGATCTATTAACCTAGGGCTTAGGTCTAATTAATTAAGCGAGAGTCAATTAATTAGACGGACTTGTTTAATCATAAACCTAGGACCTAATCACGCTAGGGCGGTTTAGGGATTAGGTTGTCTTTAAGTTTGCGTATTGAATTGCAATTAATTGGTTTAGTCGACATCTAATTATGCTAGGGCGATTTAGATGTCGGTTAATAATTAATTGTGATTTTCCTAGTTCTTGACTCAAGAGAGCGAAATTTATGGCTTTAGAATGGCTTGACCCGAACGACACCTATTTGCATTCCGACTCCTAGGATTCTACCGGCCCTATTTAGTAACCCTTGAACCTCTTTTATTATTGTTTCAATCCCTTAACTAATTAGTTTGTGATTTGTTGTTTGTTTTATAGTTTAATCTTTGTTCGCTTTAGTTTAATTCCGTAGTGTGCGGTCGAACACCGTGGTGTGCGGTCGCACACCGTACTGTTCTTGCGCACCGTACGGCCGTGCTTTTGCACGCCGTTTCTGGGCAGCTCGGACATGCTCCAAATCGATTCTGTCATATTCCTATCTCATTTTAACAAAAAAATCAACTACAAATTCATCAAAACGATTAGCGAAAACGTGATTACGTTTCATTCAAAATGAACAGCCCCGTATTCCTCAATTTCAGCACCCTAAACCGCAATCATACCTCGATATAAAGCTTAGGATTGATAGAGAATTAAATTCCGAGCAATTCAATATAAAGAATGTGTGATTTGGATGAGAAACAGCGAAACCGCGGCGAATCGAAATGGATCACCTTATTTTCTTCTTTCTCTTTATCTTCTAGATCCTTCTTATTCATGAAATGAAATTTCATTTCAATTATCTATCATTTATAAAGCTTGGTTAATTTTCCTTTTTGATCCTTCATTTCTTTATTTAATACAAATCTTTCTTTTAACTTATCTTTTAATCAAACGATTAATTATTTACTTTAACTCGAGTATACATGTATTATTTATATCCAAATAAATAATACTTCTCCATAATTATTGTTTTCCTCACTAATCTTCTAATTGCTATTCTCGAGGCTTAATTGGCTAATTAACACTTTGGTCCTTGAACTTCTCAAAAATTGCAATTTAGTCCAAAACGCTTCCGCGTCCAAATTTTAAACAGTCTCCAATCGATAATACAAAGTATCTCGCGGAATTCGGCGAAATAATTATCAACTTGGGATTTATATTTTATTTTATATTAATTTCTCTCGATTATCTCGTAATCCCGACAATTCTGTTTAATGGAAATTATTCCAAATTTCCTACATTATTATATTAAATTTACTTTTATCAAAAATTATAACACGTGGCACGTTATAATTTATTTTAATTATTGGGGGTATTACATTAAGATTACGCCACCTCATCACCCTCATGTGAGTCCTTGAAGAGTCTTGGAAAAACCAAAAGATGATGTGGCCTTTAATGAAGCTTCTCGATCGAGAAGCACCTGAGAAATGTGATTCTCGATCGAGAAGCACCTGAGAAATGTGCTTCTTGATCGAGAAGCACTTTTTTGCAAGATTCTGCTTCTCTTCTCGAAGCACTTCTCGATCGAGAAGCTTGGTTTTTTGAGCCAAAATTTGCTTCTTGGTCGAGACTCAAAAAAATTTCAATTGCTCCTCAAACTTGATGCTTCGCTTCCCCGATCTCTACACAACAAAAACACGAAACACCCCGGTATTACATGGAACAAAAGATGTAAAGAACTAAGCTAATCAAGAAACTAATAAAAATTGCTCAATGTAAATAACTAAGTAATTAAGCTAAAAGGAAGAAAATCGAACCTCTTGGGATTGCCTCCCATGTGCGCTTGTTTCAAGTCGAAAGCTAAACCGTACTTTTGCATGAAACTCAAGAAGGAAGGGCGAGATGGACTTTCTCTCCTGATTGATCCGTCAAAGGTCCCAAGTAGGGCTTGCAATGGTGTCCGTTGACCTTAAACGTCTCCTCTTTTTGGTTATCCAATTTTAGAGCTCCATGATCCGCTACATGCTGGATCTTAAAAGGTCCACTCCACCGGGATTTCAACTTGCCCGGAAACAAACTTAGTCTCGAATTATACAGCAAAACGAAAGCTCCAACCTCAAAGGTCATGGGCTAGATGTGGGCATCATGCCATCTTTTGGTTTTTTCCTTGTAAAACTTGGCATTCTCATAAGCATTGAATCGAAACTCATCCAATTCATCGAGTTGCAACACCGCTTTTTGCCTGCCTCTTTGAAATCATAATTCAATTTCTTGATTGCCCAATAGGCCTTGTGTTCTAGCTCCACCGGCAAGTGACATCTTTTTCTATACACGATTCGTTCAGGGTTAATACCAAGCGGAGTTCTGAAAGCCGTATGATAAGCCCACAAAGCATCGTCCTACTTTAGGGACCAATCCTTCCGTGTCCCATTCGCCGTCCTTTCTAATATTCGCTTCAATTCCCGATCTGATACCTCTACTTGACCGCTTGATTGTTGGTGATAGGGGTGGGAACTCGGTGGTACACACTATACTTCTTCATCAACGCTTAGAATTGCCGGTTATAAAAATGAGACCCCCCGTCACTAATAATCATCCTTAGGTCCCAAACCGGTTCTTTGAACGCTTGAGGAACCTCAGGACCAACTTGGCATCATTTGTGTGTAAGGCCTCCGCTTCTACTCATTTAGAGACGTAATCAACTCCTACCAAGATGTACATATTCCCAAAAGAAACCGTAAAAGGGCCCATAAAGTCGATACCCCAAACGTCGAATATTTTTACTTCTTGAATGGAGATCAACGGCATTTCATCCCTTTTTGAAATATTCCCAACTCATTGGCAACGGTCACAATGCCCCACCATGTCCTTAGCATCACAAAATAGTGTTGAAAAAAAAACCGCTTTTAAGCACTCTCGCGGCAGACCTTGATGCCCAATAATGGCCGGCATAATCCGACTCATGGAAATGGACCAAGATTGGCATCACTTCTTGAATAGGCAGACATCTTCTTATCATACTATCCCCAAAAATTTTAAACAAGAAGGGTTCATCCCATAAATACCTCTTGACGTCGAACAATAATTTCTTTCGTTGGTGAAAATTCAAATTCGGAGGCATGACTTCCGACGAGAGATAATTGGCGATGTCGTCATACCAAGGTGTTGCCAAGTCGGATATGGCCATAAGCGTCTCATCCATAAACCTTTCATAAATTTCCACCTCAATGGGTATTGGTTTTGGATTTTCGAGCCTTGATAGGTGGTCCGCAACCATATTCTCTGTTCCTCTCTTGTCTCGGATCTCAATGTCAAACTCTTGCATCAAAAGGATCCACCGGATTAGGCGAGGTTTTGCATCTTGCTTGGCAAAGAGATGCCTCAATGCCGCGTGGTCGGTAAAAACAATAGTCTTGGCCCCAAGAAGATAAGATCGGAACTTGTCAAGAGCAAAACTCACGGCTAGCATCTCTTTTTTCGTGGTGGTGTAATTCAATTGAGCCCCCGCCATAGTTCTATTTGCATAATAAATCACATGGACTCGCCCCAACACACACACACTATATCTTGGTCACTAGCATCGCACATGAGCTCAAATGTCAAGCTCCAATTCGGAGATGAAATAATAGGACCGGTCACAAGTGCTTCCTTTAATTTCCCAAATGCATCATAACACTCTTTTGTGAATTCAAATGGGGCATCCTTCACTAAGAGATTCGTCAACGGCCTTGCGATAGATGAGAACTCCTTATTGAGCCGGCGATGGAAACCTGCATGGCCTAAGAATGCCCGGACTCCTTTCACCGTGACCGGAGCAACTACCTTCTCGATTACTTCCGTCTTCATTCTATCCACCTCAATACCCGCTTCTGAAATCATATGCACAAGCACAATACCCTCTTCAACCATGAAGTGGCATTTCTCGTAATTAAGGACCAAGTTGGTGTCCTCACACCGCTTTAACACACGCTCGAGATTCGCCAAACACCTGTTAAAAGAATCACCAAAAACATAAAAGCCATCCATAAATACCTCCATTATGTCTTCCACCATATCATTGAAGATTGAGGTCATTCAACGTTGAAAGGTTGCGGTAGCGTTGCACAATCCAAAAGGCATCCGCCTATAAGCAAAAGTGTTGTAGGGGCAAGTGAACGTCGTCTTTTCTTGGTCATCAGGGAAAGTTCAAAATTTGGTTATAGCCAGAGTACCCGTCGAGAAAGCATAGTACTATGACCGCCACTCTTTCAAAAATTTGATCAATGAATGGTAGCAGAAAATGGTCTTTTCGGGTCTCCGCATTGAGCTTCCGGTAATCAATACATACTCGTCAACCGGTCACCGTTCTTGTAGAGATTTCACTACTAGAAAACTGCTGATTAGTGACGGATTTTAGCGACGGATTTGAAATCCGTCGCTAAAATCAAATTTAGCGACGGATTTAGCGACGGATTTTGAATTCGTCGCTAAATCCTCGAAAAAATTGGCGGGATTCCTCCCGCCAACTTTAGCGACGGAAATTCCGTCGCTAAAATGGCGGGACAAACCCCGCCAATTTTTTTTCGCTTTAGCGACGGATTTCAAAATCCGTCGCTAAAAGCTTTACATTTAGCGACGGATTTCAGAATCCGTCGCTAAATGCTTACTTTTAGCGACGGATTTCAGAATCCGTCGCTAAATGCTTACTTTTAGCGACGGATTTCAGAATCCGTCGCTAAAAGTATTAATTCTATTAAAAAATAATAATTTATTTAAAAAAAATATTTATTTAAAAAAAATATTTGTTAAAAAATATTCATTTATTAATAAAATAATTATTTATTAAAATATATTTATTTATTAATAAAATAATTATTCATTAAAAAATCAATTATGTATAAAAAATAATTATTTATTAAAAAATAAATATTAATGAAAAAATAATAATTTACAAAAAATAATAATTTATTAGAAAATTTATTATATTAGAATGCGGTAATAAAGTGTAAAAGTAATAATTTATTATTTTTATTTAAAATAAGTATTTGAAAAATAATTTATTAATTATTTATTTAAAATATAATTCTTTTATAATGTGGTTGTTAATTGCGGGAGTAAGTATTTATTCATTTTAGTTATATTTAAATATAATATATATAGATATGTATCAAGAATCTGAGCTGGATAAGATGGAGTTACGCGCGGGGAAACTAGAAGGTTAAAGAGATTTGGCTGAGAGCAATTGAAGGATGGGTGACCTGCTGGGAAGTTTGCAAAAATTGCCGCAGGATGATGATAGGTTACCTGTCGCGGGTGAGTGGGTGACCGTGGGCTATAGATTAAATAATATTTCATTTTTAGCTTTAATTAAAAAAATTAATTTTATTTTTATTTTTTTGAAAAAAAAAAATAGGTGACAAATTAAAATCCGTCGCTAAATCCGTCGCTAAATTTTTTAAAATCCGTCGCTAATTTTTTCTTTTTGTAGCTAAATAATTTAGCGACCAGAAATATGCGACAAATTAAATCCGTCGCTAAAGCCATTTAGCGACGGATTTATGTCATTTAGCGACGGAAAAATCCGTCGCTAAATGACATATTTCTAGTCATTTTCAACTACGGTCATCCAACCTTTCTTGGGCACACATTGGGTAGGGCTCACACATCCGCTATTCGAGATAGGATTGATAATCCCGGCATCTAAGAGCTTGACTATCTCCTTGTGCACCACTTTTTTCATGTTGGGATTCAACCTCCTTTGCCTTTAAGTGCATTTCTTGGACTCATCTCTAGGTGGAGCTTGTGCATTACCACTTGAGGACTAATCTCTCTAATGTTGGAGATTAGCCATCCCATGGCCAACACATGACTCCTTACTACTTGTACCACCCTCTTCTCTTAAGCTTGTGAAAGCTTGTTGGAGATAATAATGGGAAGTGTTTTGTTTTCCACCATGGGTGGTACCTCGGATGATGTAGGTGTGATTCCCTCATTCTTGATTAAAATCTCCGGCTTAGGTTCATCTTCCTTGGAATACTCATCATTAGGATCATCGGAATGGAAAACAAGCTTCGAAACTTTCACATATTATGTTTTTGCCTTGCTTCTCGATCGAGAAGGGGTCTGGGAATTGCTTCTCGATCGAGAAGCTTCTTTTCCAGACTTTCTGTTTCCCTTTTTCCTTGCTTCTCGATCGAGAAGGCCCTGGGTTTCTGCTTCTCGATCGAGAAGCTCATCTTCACAAGGGGAAACTTCAATTTTTCTTATTCCTCCCCGGTTAAGGTTAATTTGAAGCTTCTTGAAGATCTCAAGAAACTTATAAAACTTTTGATTGACCGCCGCCTTTCTTAGCCGGCTTGGGAATCGTACCTTAGGCACAAAAGGTGGAGGTGGAGGTGGTAACTAGTGTGAGGAAATATTCGAAAGGTGTTGCGAAGGTCGAATGTAAGAATCGACATAGGTTTCGCATAAAGGATTAAGAAGTGTTAAGAGAGTACGATAATAGGGCTTGATATTTGGTTGTGCTGACAGTACATATGTCAGTATAAGGTGCATTCCATAAGTATCAATGAACGTTAGTACGTTGGATACTGAAGTAATCCAAGGTAAGCGACGTTTTGAGATTGTTGTTGACAATTGGAGATGCGACAATAATGAATGAAATGAAAGACGACGACAATGATAAGTCGTGAATAAGAGTACTCATAAGGAGTTTGATTATAAGAAAATTATAAGGAAGAAACGAAGAGTTATCATAGAAGTCTAAAGACGTTACTTCTGTAACTCTAAGTATAAATTATCTACGGGTTTATAAACCAATGTAGAACGAGTTGTTTAGGATGTATACGGAAAGAAGTATAGTATCTATCGAAGATGATAGTTATGAGGATAATCAAGTTTAATTAGTTAAACTTGATAGACTTCGGGATTATTGAACTGTATGAAGGATTGAATCAAGAGAGTTCGAGAATCACAAGATGGTTAACGGTATAGAAGTATAACAACGCAAAGAATAAGATTAGGATACAGTAAAGTATCATTAGATAAAGAATGTCTAATTAAGGTTATTGGTCATTAAGATAAAGAGTTATCGAAAGGATATGAAAGGATAACGATACATCAAGAGATGTATCAAAGCAGTGTAAATAACACTTGTAGCAATTGACAAAGATATGCTGCTAAAGTGACCTGCAATTTGAAAGTGAGGAGTATAATCATAAGTATAAGGGAAGGCAAACATTATGAGAAGCGGATGCCAATTTGATAAGGATATAGACACGAACATAGGATAAATCTAAGAGAGACTCGACTCATGATACAAGATCATGATGTTGATGAGTCAACGAGGCAATAAGCCAACGAGGTAACGAGCCAACGATACAAAGTAATGATTAGTAGTAAGGACATGGTATCGAACGCACACCTGCATGTGCGGCCGCACACAAGGTTGTGCAAACGCACACAGCCTCTTGTGCGTTCTCACAACCAACAACATGCCCTCTTGGACATTCTCGCCCCGTTAAGACTTAGTTTCTTACTTTAAGAGTGTCGGACATTGAAAAGGAAACACAGACCCCGAAAACGAGAAACTTGGATATCGAACATGACGTGTTCGATTAGGGTTTCGAGGTATCAGGAACCTATGATTGAAAATCGATGAACAAGAGATATTACAAGTATCTCGACTAAGTAATAGAACACAATCAAAGTTAAAAGACATATTTAGAATAAGATCGTGTTAACCTAAGTTTATAACTTACGGTTTGGTACTAAGTCTACGTCTATGAATTAAACGTACCGACAAGATATTAGGACGACAAGATGGAGTAGCTACGTGATCCAATAATGCACGGAACCTACGTGATTGGATGATGATAATGTTGTTTTGGATAGCGGTTTATGTGGGTTGCATTTTACTTTCGCGTATTATTTATAAAAGTTATTTTCATATATTATGAATGTTAGTATTAAATACATCGCATTTATATTATTTTGAATATATGAATCTGGTGTACGATCCGAAGGAACCAACTACCTATTGGGTGTCAATAGGTTGTGTGATCACCAGTATTTGAGTCAGTCTAGTGTGTCTAGATTGTTGTCGATAAAATGAAAACGATATGTGATATATGATAAACATGGAAGTTTGAATATGAATGTAGATACGAGAGTGAACTCAGTTGAGATAACCTAAGCCCCGTATCTAATGGGTTGAACTCGGTTGAGTTATCCCGGGGCCCATAAGTTGGGATTAAGAGGTGGTCGCAGCTAACGCGGTTGAGTTATCCCGGGGCCGGACCATTGGATATGAAATGATTTGATATGGATATGATATGAGTACAAAAGGATAGGAGTTGAAGTTCAGAGTTTCAATCGGATCTATCGCTTGAGAATATTATACTATTTTCTTACACCATATAATGATTTTATTTATGATTTGAGCATGCGATGTTATGTTTTTATACCGATAGTAATTTGCAAACTCACTCAGTATTTTCCCAAATACTGACCCCTCACTTTTGATGTCTTTTAGGTGACTGGAGTCAGATCAGACATACTAATTCCTTTGTGCCAGAAGTCGATTGGCTTACACAAAGTACGAATTCATATAGAACTTCAGTAGTCCATAAATAGAATTGGTCATAGTTATGCCTAGAAACAGGGCAGTGCTGGATATGGGACATCGCTTTGTAAGACCCTGGTTTCTACGAATTGTTTTGTATCGGTTTTCAGAAAAAGAATATGAGATTTTGATGTTATAATCATACTGCTTAAATGAGTTTCCTGGATACGTTTTATATATAATAATATATTGTATTCGCGAAAAATTATTAGTAGTTTTAGGCTTGCTACGGGTTTCAGAGCTACCACTCCCATTCCCTAGCGCCGGTCTCAGCTCAATAATTTGGGTCGTGACACTTAACCATTCGAAAGAAACACAACTCACAAGGATAAATGAGTTGTCACAATCTCATGATTCAAAATTCAAATTTATGTTTCTTTTCCTTAAAAAGCCACTCCACTTCATCTTCTTCCTTTTACTTTGCCATTTTTAGCAAAAAACTAAAACCTTCTTCATCTCTCATCATAGAATTCGGCCACCACCTTACCACCCCCTAAACCACCACCAAACTTCAAAAGAAACACATTTCCGACCACCCTTTTGCCTCTACTCAACATGGTTAGAAACGCTAAGTAAATAAAGGCCGCTACCACCGCCAAGGCCCCTAACGCCGCCACCTCCGCGCCCTCACCACCACCACTCCGAGCTAGGGAAAAGAAACCGCATCTGGTTCACGAGTTGTCAGAACGAACACACCGGCCCCTTTAACAAGACGATTTGAAGCTCCATTCGAGATACGGTCGGTGGAAGAGGGAGAGCGTTTTGAGAAAATCAAGGCACGTAAGTTTTCTATTCCATTTCAAATTGATTGGAGCAAAATGAAGGGATTCAGATTGGTAGCGGACTTAGAGAAATACTTGGAAGTTTTGGGTGTAGTGCGGATTGCAAAGCACCCGAGAATCAGGTATGAGGAATTGACGTGGGAGTTCTTCACATCTCTCAAAACGGCGGATGACAACAATTTAGAGATTTATTTCTGGTTGTTTAATGTGGAGCATGTTTTGAATTTTGGTGTGCTAGCAAGGCACCATTCGGTGATTCAACCGATTTGAAGGATAACACGAAGAGTTTTGACTACAAGGAGCTGTGGGAAGAGGTTTCGAATTTGGGTGGTTACCAAGCAAAGACGACAAAAGTGACATGGGAGTTCTTCACATCTCTCAAAACGGTGGATGACAACAATTTAGATCTTTATTTCCGGTTGTTTAATGTGGAACATGTTTTGAATTTTGGTGTGCTAGCAAGGCACCATTCGATGATTCAACCGATTTGGAGGATAACCCGAAGAGTTTTGACTACAAGGCGCTGTGGGAAGAGGTTTTGAATTTGGGTGGTTACCAAGCAAAGACGGAAAAAGTGAATGATATTAAGGATATCGTTCTTGTGGTGGAGGTGAAGTGGCTCGGTCACTCATTCAGAGGGCGACATGAATATAGCAAGGTAGGCGAATCCGAGGTGTTCTTGATGAACACAATGTTGCATCCAGAGGTGACCAAGTACAAGATTAACATGGCCTACCGTTTGATTCGCACCTTGAGAGAAATTCCGAAAGCGGATACCAAGATTGGTTTTGGGTGGTTGATCACTCGGTTTTATCACAAGTTCGGGGTTGTCAATTCGGCATTTGAAAGGCTCACTCCTATTCCGTCTCGGTTACTAGTTGAGACGCAATTGGACAAATCCGGTTATGTTCAAAAGGGAGACGTTGTGCCATATTTCAAGCAATCTTCTTGGATCAAGGCTCATGGTGAGGACACAGCACGTAGAGCAAAATTTTGGAGAAGAAGCGGGCATCCAACTGGAAGAGCAACCGGCCCCGAGAAAGGAAGAGGAGCCGGTGAGAAGGAGAGGAAAAAAGCCGGCCGAATCAAGCACCCAAAGAGAAAAAGCTCCGATAAATATACAATGGGAGCAATTGAATCCGAGTGCTTTTAAAGGGAATACTTTTGAGGAGGAGCAATGCCTTTTCATGGCAGAACAACGAAGAGTGTGGCGCAGGATGGAGCATGAGCAACAATGCCTCCAGGCGAGGCAAGGGCGGCAAGAGGAAAAATTCAGGGACTACTTCAACGCACAAGGCGGATCGCATTACCCGTCGCCTACACCATCTCCCGAACCCCCGGTGTTCGCCTAATCGCGATTTGCATTTCTCTAACTCAAACTCATACAATTTTTCTTTGATTTATTTCTTACTTAGGGACTAAGCTAGAAATAGTGTGAGGAGGTTGGTTAATTGTATTTCGTTTATCGCTTTATTTTGCTTTATTTTGTTATATTTTTAGTGTGTTTATGTTGTTTTGAGTCTTAATGATTAAGTGTCGTGTCGCCTCCGCTAAATCATTGTACCAAGCTTGATGAATGCAAATGTTAGTGATTTTGGAAAATTTGAAATTTATCAATTTTTGATATCCCCCGATCAATGAATGGCATGAATGCGTTTTCTTGTTTAGACAATTTCTTTTTGATGCTTGCCTAATGAAATGCAATTCATATGACATGTTTTGACAGGAATTGAGTGAAATCATTCGTTGGTAAAGTAATTGTGAGCATGATAGTAGCTTGCGTGATATGGATGCATAATGTGCATTGATACGAAATCTTGTGTCATTTTTGAAATTTTGAACACGATTGGCATTAGAAAATAGAAATTAAGCAATTGCACAACACCGTCATTTGTTTTCTAAATTTTGAGTCTTATTGTGTTTCTTATGTGTTGTGTGTGCTAGATTCCTAGAACTTGCTCGGTGTACATTCAAGATTATATGGTTGAGTGTTGATTACTAAGTGATTATGGCATTAGGATAACCCATTTTCTTAAACCCACTTAAAAGCCTACCCTTAACCATTAGATTACACCCCTTTGAGCCTTAGACATTTTTATTGTTTTAACATACTTTCACACATTATCCTTTCAACATTTTATCTCTTTTAAAACACCCCAAAATTTGACTTGAATAACTCATATTAGTTAAGAAGTTGTCTAGCTTGAAGAATAAGAAGATGTGAACTAAAAGATGTGAACTAAAAGAAGTGAAAATTGTGCCTTGAGAAAAGAAAGAAAAGGAAAACAAAGAATAAAGAAAAATCAAGAAAAATAAAAAAAAAAGAGAAAAGAGAAGAAAAACAAAAATATATATAAATAGAGGCATGGAATAAAGAAGAAGTTCATTTGTATGAAAAGTTCCAAGCTAGACTAAAGTTGTGATGAATGTAATAAGTTGTCAAGTCAAGTTTTAACCAAATTACCTCTTTACCTACCCCTAACCCCTAGCCACGTTACAAATCCAAATAAAAGTCCATATGATAGTGATCAATTACCGAACTAAATAGTGGAGAAACGGACTAAGAGCAAGCCTATGGTGAATTGGCATATTCCTTGAGCTTTAATTTTACAACCCTAAACACTTGTGTGTTAGAGTGAATCTTATGAGAATTAAAATGTTTTTGTTAATCTTATGTTTGCTATGCCATGAATGTTCTTGTATCATTTGACCAAATTCTTGCATGTCGCGTATCTGATCACAGCGGCTTGATTGTTTCAACGAGAACTCTAAGCTAATGTAAGTGTAGTCTAATTGTCATCAAAATATATCATTGCAATTGTATTGCTCATATGTTTGCATCATTAGTAGTTGTTGACATTAGACAATTGCATTTGAGTTTATTTCTTATTGGGGGTGCCCTTGTTGATACTTGTTCAAAGAATTCCATGGTTAGTAACATTTTGTTGTGCTCAAGTTCTTTTCTTGCTTGGGGACAAGCAAGGGTTTAGTGTGAGGAGGTTTGATAGGAGTAAAATACTCCAATGATATAAGTCGCTTTGACATCGCTTTGTATGCTTTTTATCACTTGTTTGATAGTGATTATATCGCTTACTACGTGGGTTAGCGTTTCAAGATAAACAGAGCAGATGTGAAGGTTTTTGGGTCCAAAAGCGCGAAGTATTGAAGATATATGGTAGTCGGAAGTTGGAAGTTGGATTGAAACCTTTGAGCAAATCGGCGATTAAAAAGGCCATTTCAGCCTAGGTTTCAATCGAGAAGCCCCGAACACATATGCTTCTCGATCGAGAAGCAAGTTTTAAGGAGGCTTCTCGATCGAGAAGCACCTGTTCTCTGCAATTCAAATCCTTTTGGGTTTTTGTGCTCTTTTGGCCCACTTCCAGTTTTGGCCAAATAATTTGTAATAGGATGTTTTTATTTCCTTTTTGGGCTTGACTATATAAAGCCCCTTATCTTTTTAGGTCATTTTATCTAGCACTTTATAAGACATCAATCAAGTAGTTTTTAGTTATTCTGTGCTCACAAAAATAGTGTAGAGATTTTCATTGTTCTTGGTGTTCATCATACTATTTCCAGATTTTGGGTATTAAATCCCTTTCAATACAAGTATTATTAATGGATCTTCATTATCTTATTAGCTTTTCGAGTTAACGATATTAGCTTTTCTCGATTGCTCTCAATTAAAGCAAACGGTAGGAAAAATGCCTTAAATCGGGTCACAACTCTATCCATGTTATTTGAACCATTATCAGTTCAATTACTTGTCAAAACTAATCTTTGGTTGAACCTTTCATTGATACCTCAATCAATTTTACTGTTTGTCTTTCATCTATGTGAAGTCTACGAGCATCTTGCTCCACTTCTTTTAGGAAATCTAGCACATCTATTGATCCGTCAAACTTATTTGGTCTTAACTTCATATAGGCCAATATCCATTTCCTTTTCTCATGTTGATACTGTCCTTATATTAATTGTTTTATCATTAGCATGCAATTTTGCATAGCAGTTACTTGTGCTGCCAAAGAATTAACTTTGATGTTGGAGTGTGGCGGCACTCCTGGTACGTGCACACTGTCAGCCTGGTCTATTCTAGGTTCCTCTTGACCTCTGTCTCGTCCACAGCATCTTCTTGCCTAATGGACTGGGGCATATTCGTCTTTGTTACCTCTAACCTCTTCCCGGGCTTCATTTACTATATATAAAGGAATCCTTATGAATTTCTTAAAACATAGCATACACAAGCCATCATAACTAAACGCCCTACACGCAAGTTGAACCTTAGGAATACTTTGTTCCATTAGGCCTTCTATGGCTATGTTCGCTCTATAAGTTTCGTGAGTATTCTTATACATCAAACACATGTAATTACGTTGTATACATTCTACGCGTATCACTATCGTGACAATAAGTATCTATGTTAATCGAATACAAAGAACATCCGTATCTCTTAGATTTTCCTCGGCTATGCCGCGTATCTTAAGTCTTGCGAGCATTCCGCTCCCCATAGACTTAGCATAACTAGTCATCATTTAATCATAAGGCACAATTTCTAGTTATACCTATCAATCATATACACATATTTCACTCATCGTATTAGTTATCACAAGCTTACCTTTGAGCAAACCCGAGTGATTGCGCAGCAAAACATACTTATCTCATCAATCTTATATCATCCAATCAAATTAGAATAATCATGATTCTCAACAATATTCTTATATAATATGAGTCTCGAGAGTATACAACTCTTTACAGACTATAGATACTCGAAAGAGTATTGCTTACTCGAATAAACACATTTCATAGTTTGTGCTCATGCACACATCTAAATCAAATCCTAATAGCACATATAGGAGAGGACATCTTTGTAAAACATTTGAAAAATTGATGAAAACGATGATTACGTTTAAAAGACATGACTGGAAATCTCTATAATCTGTAGTAGTTCCTAGCTTAACCTAGGGACATCCTACCTAGGAACAACAAACATCAATCACATACAGGCAACGGCCTACGAATCAAAACCATTGCTCAGATACCAATTTTCTGACGACTCAAATTTATGAGCCGAGACCGGCGCTAGGGAATGGGAGTGGTATCTCCGAAACTCGTAGCAAGCCTAAAAATACTTATAAATTTTTTTCTTTATAAAGTGTGTTTCATCCTTGAAACAATATCAAAATACATGTGACCCCATTTGAAATATACATCAGAGTTAAAATGCGTTATCCAAATACATAGTAAAAAACATATAGAGTACTACAGGCTGCTAGAATGAAAACCTTCTTTCACGTCTTGTACAAATGACTTCCGAGAATTAAAACTTCGGAAGCTTGATCCTTCAAATCAAAGCTTACTCTTCCTATAAAATGGGAGGAGCGACGGAGTCAGTATAAAACTGAGCGAGTTCACCAAATTACAAGCAATATTACATAAAAGGTGACAACGTTTAAAACCCTCTTTATGTATATTTTACTCACCTTCATATACGTTTCAATGATCGTATATATTTTTCATAATATATACATCTCTCAAACCATATATTTATGTCATATCGTATTTGACATCTTCTATTTCTAGTTATGGCTTGATGTTTTTCTTTTATTGTTTCATTTCTTTAGTTTTTGACAAACGTTTTAAACATTGGATAGTATTGTCTTAATAAATCCATATCGAGCTGCACTTCTGACAAGCCGCTTATAAGTGGTTCCATATGGTTTGGTCCCGAAATAGTTCTACCGAGTTTAACCACAACCATATGGTACAGTCCCGGAGTTAAACTCGTACCATTTCTTATGTCCGTATTAATCGAGGTGAGTCCCGGGATAGTTCCACTGAGTTTAACTCCCTAGACCCAGGTTCCAAGATAATTCCATCGAGTTCAACCTCGTGTCTGTCTTCGAGTTCTGAATTTGCATATCTTATGAACTCCACTGATGGTCGCACCGTTCCTATTGTCGCCTAATAGGAAGATTTGTTTCATATCGTAGTTATCGTTCTTGTCTCAAATAAATTCTCGTTATTTTATGTTTGATTTTCTTATCATATGAGTCCCGAGGACTATTATCGAGGATGGATGAGATACAGGTCACGGGATAGTTCTACCGAGTTTAACCTCGTATCTCAGATCTTATTATGGAATGTACCGTAGTACAATTCTCTTGTTACGTATGTTCATCGTTCCGTTACTTTACGTTTGGTTTTCTTGATCCTTTATGGACCACGACATGCACATTACAATCTAAGAACATACATTTACCACATGCACATTACAATCTAAGAACATACATTTACCACATGCACATACGAGTACTCATTTTGATTAATAGTACATATCAGAATGTACTATGTTTCATTGCTCGTATATTGTCGATACTAGTATCATAATGCTTTACCCTTCCATGGTTCTTTAAACATTTGAATCTTTTTCGTTTAATTATGTTATTATCAAAATAACTAATGCGATAAATAGTCATTTTCAAAACATACGATACCTACTATTTTTCAAACATACAATTCAATATATAATATATTCATATAGCCTTTCGTATTAAAATATGTGGCTTTATGAATATTGATGAGTAATTAAAGTGTACTCACTACATGCTATCTAATTACTTCAAAAAGAAGCAAATCAATGTCTCGATCATTAAGTTTCGAGTCCCGTCGGTTTTGCCTCGCCGGGTTTACGCAAAGTCTTTAATATCAAGAATTAATAAAATTCTAGTTATAACTATTTTAACGATAATTGGATTTCTAGCAAACTTCGGCTATCGAAACCGCTTACTTAAAATAGTCCGACCCTTAAATAAAATTGATATTCTTAAAGTTTGGTATTTTGTCTACAATTTCTATTCAGACCTCGAACTGATATTAGCACCCGAAGGTGTCAGAAAGTAATTCGAAAGTTGCTTCCTTAAAACTGTTCTGAAAGACTACAAAATAGAGTTTTAGGGGCTGCTGTTTAAGCCCCTAAATAGTATATATAAAAACGGCATATTTAAAACAACTTTGTTTACGACTTCCGTTTAGACTCGAACTCGTTTCGACATCTCGATAAGTCACAATAAATTTTCTAAGTTGACTCTTTAATTCTTTTTAATTGAAATTCATCATTTTTCAGGCTTCAAAATCGCTTATCTTAAACCGTCAAAAATGTGATTAAATTGTCCATATTTAATCTATGTAACACTGTCTACACTTTCCCTTTAGCTTCGAACTTGATTCGGTACGCGTAGGGGATCTAAAAATGTACTCGAACTGCCTATCCCATTCAATTTTAGAGCTGTTGGCAGCCCCTAAAACTGCCTAGCAAGCCTACGTTGACTTGTTGTGCAGGGCATATTCTGCCTCGTGGGACAGAACCGAGTTGGTCGGGGATTAGTCCGACATGCACTCACGCCATATGTATAATTTCTGACATGAAAAATGGCCATAACGACTTCCGTAACTGCTCGCAAACTTGGTTCGAACACAACTCTTAAAATAGTATTTTATTAACATAACATACGTTCAATCCATTTTTAATTCGACATTTCTGAAGCCTATGTCCTTTTTAACTTTGATAATTCATACTTTACACCTCCGTCTATTCAATTTTTTTTAATATTTTTCCAAAATGACTAAGTAGTCGACGTCGGGCTTATAAACGACATACATAAAAACGTCGAACGACTAATCCAATTATGCATTTGTACTTCCTGGCAGAAATACCTCAGAAAACATGGCAGATTTGCTCTGGTGAGCAGCCATCTTCTGCATCGGAGCAGAACCACTACCTCCGTGGTGTGGTTTGACATACCACCTGATCATTTCGACCTATTTTTAGCCACCATACTAGACTCCAACCCATCCAAAATTCAGCTCAAACATGACTCCTTAACAAGTTTTATGACAGTTTACAACTCATCCAAAAATCAATAAAAATCAAACAAAACTCAATCAATTGACCATGAATCTTCATAATTCGGAATGTATACCTCAAGTTTGATGTGTTGACTTGATAACCAACCAGTTCCTCCATGATTTCTCCAAGTTTCAAGCTCTAAAATCATAGCTCAACCTCTCAAGCAATCAATTATACAAAGTTATGAACATAACTCAAAATCTTTAACATTTCTCATCAAATTCTTTCATAATTCAGAATTATACCTTTGATTGTTGTTCTAGCTTGTGACCGAGCTATGTTCCTTCAAAATTGATGATCAATCTTCAAATCCAAGCTCCAAATCATTTGTTTATAACCTCATAAACAATCAACACACAAAATCACTAACTTATCTCATAAACCGTAACTTTTCTCTTTTATTTTCCATCAAATTAAACAATGGAACTTACTTGAGCTTACCTTGATCACCTTTGCTCCATGATTAATTTTCCTCAAGAACCATGGATTTTGGTTGAAAAATGGTCAGTCTAGCACCATGAGAGTAGAGTTCGGCCATGGAGGAAAATAGGAGAAGTGGGAGTTCTTTTTCTTTCATTTTTTTCATCAAATGAAGTCGATGGAGTTTAACTCCTTCCGTAACAAGTTTATTGCATCATCACATGGATTTTAGCTCAAGGGTCTAAATTGCAATTTAACCCAAATTCTTAATTAACCGTCGTGTTTAATTTCAAAACGATTTCGTAAATTTACGAAACTTTGACGATAATTTATTAATAATATTCCGTGGACCTTGGTATGCAAATTATTAACTATACCTTTCCAATTTATTTATTTTATCTTATTTTCCTTTTTTTTAATCCCGCTTAAATCCAATTTATCGAATAATAATTTCTCATTTAAATTATAATTTTACGATAATTCTCATAGACCCGCTTTAGTCTAAACCCTTATTATTTAATCTTAATTCGAAATTTTCAATCTTAATCTCAACGATTATGCCTCGTGGCATTATACGTATACCTTAAAAATATAGGTTATTACAAATAACATGTATTTGTCTGAAACCTTTTGCAACTAGTCTTGCTTTATAGGTATGAACATTGCCATCCATGTAAGTCTTCATTTTAAAGACCCATTTGCACCCAATGGTTTTTACACCATTTGGGGGATCAATCAAGGTCCAAACTTTATTATCATATATGGATTGCATTTCAAATCTCATGGCTTCAAGCCATTTTTCAGAGTCAGGACGATTTATGGCCTCTTGATAGGATGTGGGTTCTTCTTCATCCACAATCATCACATCATTGTTCTCAGTAATGAGAAATCCATATCTCATAGGATTACGACGTGTCCTATCAGACCTCCTTTGGCCTTGGGCTACTTTTTCTGGTTCAGTAAATGCATATTGATTCATTTGAGGTTCCATACGAGGTATAATGCTACTTTGTGGTTCTTGATTTTCTTCAAGTTGTACTGTACTCCCACTGGTTCCTTTGGAAATAAATTATCTTTCCTAAAACACACCATTTCGAGCAACAAACACTTTATTCTCATAAGAATTGTAGAAGTAGTATGCTTTAGTTTCTTTAGGATATCCTACAAAAAGGCATTTGTCAGATTTGGGTGCTAATTTATCTGAAATTAGCCGCTTCACATAAGCTTGACATTCTCAAATCTTAAGAAAAGACAATCTGGGAGTTTTTCCAGTCCATATGTTATATGGTGTCTTTTCAACTGCCTTTGATGGAACTCTATTGAAAATGAATGCAACGGTTTCTAAAGCATATCCGCAAAATGAGATTGGAAGATCACTTTGACTCATCAGTGATCGAACCATATCCAATAGAGTTTTATTTTTCCGTTTAGACACACCATTTCCATTGTGGCGTTCCAGGTGGAGTCAATTGAGAATATCCTGCAATCTCTTAGATGATCTACAAATTCTTGACTTAAATATTCACCACCTCGATCACATCTTAGCGTTTTAATATATTTACCAAGTGTATTTTGTACTTCATTTTTAAAGATTTTGAACTTTTCAAAAGACTTAGATTTATGTTTCATCAGATAGACAAAACCGTATCTACTGAAATAATCAGTAAAAGTAATGAAGTACCAAAATCCACCTCTAGCATTTGTACTTAATGGACCACATACATTTGTATGTATAAGTCCCAATAAGCTTTTAGCTCTTTCACCATGTCCAATAGAAGGTGGATTTGTCAGTTTACCCACAAGACAAGATTCACTTGTTTCAAATGATTCATAATCAAATGAATTTAAAAGCCCATATTTTAAAGCTTTGAAATGTGTGTCTCATTTATGTTTCCTAAACGACAATGCCGGAGATAAGTAGCGTTTAAATCATTGGACTTAAACTTCTTAGTATCGAAGTTATAGATTGATTTTTCATTAGCGTCTTCAACATTCAAAATGTAAAGACCACTAGCGCGTGGAGCATATCCATAAAGAATGTTATTATGCGAAATACTGCATTTATTATTCCTAATAATAAATTCAAAACCAACCTTTTCCAAACAAGAAACAAAAATAATATCACTACATATGGTAGGTAAATAATAACAATTATCTGAACATAAAATAAGTCCACTAGGCAAAGATAACTCACAAGTCCCTACAGCTAAAGAAGCAACTCTTGCTCTATTGCCGATTAGTAGGTCCTCTTCGCCTTTTGTCAAACTTCTATTCCTTTTGAGACCCTGCACATTAGTACAAATGTGGGAACCAAATCCAGTATCTAATACCCATGAATCATAAGTAGAGATATTAATTTATATAACATGAATACCTGAAGAGGTAGTCTCACTACCCTTGTTCTTCTTCAGATCATCCAGATATTTCTTGCAATTCCTTTTCCAATGACCAAGTTCCTTGCAGAAGTATCAAGTTCCTCCCTTTGGCAGTTTTGCTTTAGGTTCATCCTTGAGAAGCCTTTCCCTTTTCCTTATCAAAGTTTTCATAGCCTTTCCCTTGTTGACCATGAGAATATCCTTGGTTTCATTCTTGATGCTCTTTTCAGCAGTTTGAAGCATCCCATGCAACTCTGTGATGGTCTTCTCCATAATATGCATATTGAATTTCATGGTAAGACCATCGTAAGCCTCATGCAAAGATTGGAGAATAATGTCCACAGCCAATGCTTGGGCAATTGTAAGACAAAGCTTGTCTAATTGTTCAAGATGACCTTGCATGTTCAAAACGTGAGGACTGATTGAGCCGCTAGCATTCAACTTGCAAGGAAGCAAATCCTTGATGGTATTGAACCTTTCAATTATCGCTCTCTCTTGAAACATTTCCATGAGATCAACAATCATGGTGTTCGCATCAAATTCCATCATTTGCTTTTGGATCTCATTCTCCATGCATACAATCATAATGCAAGCTACATTAGTAGAGTCATTATTGAGATACATTGTTTAAGCATCCCTTTGAACTCTAATAGCACTAGCAGCTGGTTCCTAAAGGAGAGGTTGATCAAGGATATATTCCTTTCTTTCTTGCCTAAGACAATTCTTAGGTTTCTGTACCAGTCCAGAAAGTTAGTGTCATTGAACTTATCCTTTTCAAGAATTGATCGCACTGATAAAGTATGTGTAGTGTTTGAAGCCATATCTACAACAATAAATATACAAATAGCATTTAATAAAAGGCACAATAAAATTCCCACAACATATATCCATAATTCAATTAAACCCTTAATAATAATTTCAACAATTGAAAAATAACAGTGGGGCAAGATCCATATTTCAAGCTACTTCAAGTAAACTTTGGCTATCACTTTAAGTGTTGTTATTTAGGTAGGTAATACTTTACCAATTACATTTTATACAATTTTTGAATATAGAATATTAACATCACATGTTATTTAATATTCTATCTAATAACCTTGGTTCAAAACCATTTTGATAACCTAGTTAAGTCTAATCAAATCAAACATATGATATCACTTTTATACATCTTATCTTACTTAGATGACTTTATATATTATGCTTTGCCATATCCTTTACATAGCAATCTAAGTTTTGATAAGTGTTGTTACAATGGGAGGTATGTTAAAAACTTAATATTAGATAAGGGTTTATGTTATCCTCTTTAGTTATCCTATTTTATTCCATATAAAATAATCATGCAAAGCATTTAACCAATAAGATAAACAATAAAACATGCTTATTTAACTATTTTAAATCATAATTAACAATTATAGCGGGTCCAAATTTTTTTCTCACATGTTACACTTAAGCAGTCTAAAATTTCTTTATCCGAAATCAATAATCTTAATTGATTATGCCTTATTTTAATTTGTTCGAAACAGATCAAAATAATCCTCATATCCATAATAACTGGTTAATGATACTTTTATAAAACTGTTTAAAAATAATAATTTATTTAATATTTAAATAAAATAGTTTCACTAATCTGTTTTAATCAGATTATTTAACAATTTTACTAATTTTGTTCAAAATATAATTATACATAGTTTTACTAATCCTTTTCAAAACAAAATTAGACATATTTTTGTTAATCACAATTTTACTAATCATGTTCGAAACAGATTTAAACACAGTTTTACTAATCTTGTTGAAAACAGAATTAAATACAGTTTTAATAATCCAGTTCATAACAATTTTAAACATGCAAACTGTTTCCCCCTTATACGTATGAAAATTAATATTACTAATCTTTTAATCAAACTAAAACGTAATAATAATTTAAAACATTATACAAGGACTGTTCAATCAAATTAAACACTTAATCACATTAATTCGTATATACAGTTTTCATACAATTTAATCACATAAACGATTTAGGTATAATTAAAACTTGTTTAAATTCCTTCCAAAACAGTTTCGAAAAACAGTTCCTTTTCAAAACAGAATATACAACAAGCATGTATCATATATGTACTCATAATCTCATCAATCAAATTACAAGTGGCTCTGATACAAGGAGTTATTGGTTCATAACGCAGCGGAATTTCAATTTTTTTATCAAAAGCCCAAAACAAGATCCATGTAATTCAAAGAGACAGAGAAGTTGCACAAATAAAACTTACTCGAATGTTGAATTCAAACAACAATGTAGGAAGGAAGGAGGTGGTTCACTTTGTTGATAATGTAATAACCCGTAAAATATTAATGGATTAGATCGTGCCACGAGTCAAAAAAATTCCGTAAATTGGATCAAATAGGTCGGGAATGGACATAAAAATAAAAAATTATGAAGGATATATCGGAAAATAATAATAATTCAATGGAAAGTATTATTATTAATACTCCCTCCGTCCCATTTTATTTGTCCACTATTCTATATTTGTATGTCCCAAAATGATTGTCACATTTGTATTATATACACATATGTTCCTCTTTTACTCTTAATATAAATGGATATAATTTATAAAATATTATGTACTATAAATACATATGTTTGACTATCTTACATTTTTAATACAAAAATTAATGACTACTTCTTTTCTAATATAGTAATTCTAAATTAACTCAAGAATCAAAAAGGGTATAAAGAGAAGAATTGTTAGTAATTAAAGTTTTCTTAATATGTATGAAATTAGAAAGTGGACAAATAAAATGGGACGGAGGGAGTAATAAATAAGGATTAGTCGGAAAAAGGATTAGTCCAAAAAAGGATTTCCGAAAGATAAACACGACGGTTAATTAAAATTTTGAGCTAAAGTGGAATTTTAGCCACTTTGAGCCAAAGTGGGCCTTCTGCCAATAACTTGTCAAATAAGGGAATGAAATTTTATTCATTACATTTATCCAAAATAAAAATACCAAGAAAGGATTCTGAGGTGATTAGGAAGCACGTCGAGAAATCTATTGAGTTAAAACGAAATTTAACCGAGGTTAAGTGGACTTTTGTCCCCTTGATGATGTCAATAACTTCTTCACTAAGGGATTATCATCATTTCATTTTCCTAAGATAGGAAAATAGAAAAAAAAAAAAGGAAAGCTCTCTTCTTCTCCTCCTTAGGCCGAACCATGCCCCATCTTCATATCTCCACCATTTCTTCTTTAAATCATGAAACTTGAAGCAAACTCTTCATTGATCAAAGGTAAAGCTATTAAACTCTTCAATTTAAGCTTTTATGGATTAATTGTAGAGTTTAATTAAGTAGAAAATGCTAGGGTTTGTAAGATAATTTGGGGATTTCGTTATTTGATGGATATAGTGTGTTCTTGATCTTAATTGAAGAAGATTGATGGTGAATGATGCATGATTGAGCTTCGGCCTAAGACACCTCTAAGAAAAGGTAATGTTATGACGTTGTTAAGTATTCATTTGATGAAATTGGATGAGTTTTGTGGTATTGGATTCGGCATTGTTAGGATTTCAATTGATGATTGATGATTGTTTACTCTAGCTTATGGATATAGTGTTATTTGATTGAAATTTTGATATGTAAAGGATGAGTGATATTCGTCCATGGAGTAGGATGATGTTAAGTGGTTCTAAATGTGTAAGTGTTTCTTTTAAGTTAAATAGCTGAAATATAGTTAAGTTTGATTGATATGATGTTGATTGAATTTCAATGAAAAATAAAGAAACGGGTTCGGCCATTTTGGCAAAATTATGATCAAATGTTTTGTGTGATGATTAGATATGGAATATGTGTGTTTAGGTGTAAATGTGATGGCTGGATCATGTTTAAGTAGAGTCATGATTACGTTAAGATTAGTCTAGACGCGTAGTGATCGTAATGTAAGCGTGTACGAGCTAGTTTGACGTTTTTTTTTCAATAAAACGCTAAACGATATTAAATGGTTTATAAAGCTTATTTAATAATAATTTTATGATAGGAACTTGATGAAGATGATAACACTAAGTTAAGATCGTCAAGTAGGCTATTTGATACGGAAATCAAATAGTAATCATAATCGATTACGAGGTCGATTATTCGACAAAAGTGAAGCATGTTTCAAAAGTAAGTTTGAAACTTAAACTTAAACATAAACCTAATTGTTTGGTTTATAAGTCAAAGAGAACTTCAAACTAATGTTTAAAATAAGAAACCTAATAAACATAAATGATATATAAATTGCCATATCGATAGAATAAGAAAGTATCGGGGCTAGATGGGATAGTATGACGGGTTTTGTGTATACGTGTATCTCTCGAGTCTATGGTATCTATTAAGCTAGATTCATACTCGAGAAATATTTGATGGTTGTCCTAGGTTCGACAAGTCAACCTATTAGCGGACAAGAAGTTCGGGGAGTTTGACGGACGCTATTATAAATCGAAGTTTTTGGATAGCAAGCAGTGAGTTTATTGTGGATGTTCACATTTGCAGTATTTAAATGCATTTATTCTTACGTAAATGTTTTATACGTTTGCATAGTGTCATTTTAGAGGAAACGCCTTGTTTGAAATGCATACATCATGGATTTGAAACCTGTATGAATCCAATGAAACGAGCTTTCCTATTGAGCGGCAATAGGAACTGTGTGATCACTAGTTAAGATCAGAGGTTCTACAAGCATTAGAAATTGGCAGAGATCTTCTCGAGAACATGACAGACATAGTTTTGTCACGACCCAAATTATTGAGCCAAGACCGGCGCTAGGGAATGGGAGTTGTAGCTCCAAAACACGTAGTAAACGATGTTATTAAATACAAACGGAAGCAAACATATCAATGTATGTATATATATATACTCTTCGATTTATGCGATTCACATGGGCATTTCACTTCAATAACTTGTACGTACTAGCCCATCTATCGATCTATACAAAAGTTGTTAACACAAACAACATCAAACGATCATACAACATAGCCTAACTAGACATGTACAAAGCATATAAGAACTTGCTATACTAGGCCACAACTCGTCATTGTATACTGCTGCAACGCTAAGGGAACTCGTACTTTGTGCAAGTCAAGGACTTCTGGCACAAAAGAGATTGACTGTCTCATCCGACATTAATCACCTGAAAGGGGTAAACATCAACAGGGTCAGACAATGCTGCGTGAGTATACCATACTAATGGCACTACGCAAAAGTAACATCGCATTTTAATAAACAAAACAAGTATATATGAACATATAGTATATTTCAAGCAATTGATCTGATTGGAACCCTAATCCCCAAAACCAACCTGGACTAGGGTAGAATTCCTAATACTATCGGGCGAATATGATTTCTCAAATCCTTTTGGTATGGTCCCGAGATAGTTCGACCGAGTTTAACCTTACCAAGTTGTACAGTCCCGGGATAGTTCGGCCGAGTTAAACTAGTACCACTACTTAATTCCATACGATCGATCGATATGAGTCCCGGGATAGTTCAACCGAGTTAACTCCGACTAAACGATAAGTTAGACGATAATTTAAACGTTAAAGGTACCTTACTAAGCTATCGAGACTAATTTTATGACTTACCCGGACAATGGTGATCACACAGCCTATTGACGTCCAATAGGGAGCTCGTTTCCCACGGATCATATACTAGTTTTCACAAGCTATTAATCGATATTTGGATACATAAAATTCATATATATTGATAAGAAAATAATATATCATGCGATGCATTTTAATACTAATATGTTGTATAGCATAAAATAAACATAGCGTACAATACGCAAGAGTAGTGTATACTCACTCACTACTTGCTATTCATAGATTTCGAGGATTAGCAAAGCGATATCGCGTTCTCTACGTTTCGGAATCCCATTGGTATTCATCTTGCCGAGTCTATGCAAATTCGATAATAGAGCGAAATTAGTAAAATTTTAGATATAATTATTTAATCTAAAATTGGGTTTCTAGCCAACTTCGGCTATTGAAACTGCTTATTTAAAATAGCTCGTATTCTAAATAAATTAGACATGTCCATAGTCCACACCAACGTATACGAATTTCATTTAGACTCAAACTTCATTTGACATTTCTAAAGTCTCCAAAATTTCTCTCAAAGATAGCTTCTTAAACTTTCCTATTAAATTCATGTTTTTCACTCACTTTTGATCTTTAAAACAATCAATCTAATCATACCATATTTTGATTAAATTGTCCAAATGTAATCTATGTAACACAATCTATCAATTTCAATTAACTTCGAGTAAAATTCATTGTCTGAAAGTGTCTGAATTAGGTCCGAAACAACCATTCCTTAGCTTTTGGGCACTGCATTTTGCAGTCTCCATGGACTGCTAACTAGCTCTGCTCGACGAGCAGAGTTGGCCTGCTCATGGAGCAGACCTTTGGTCTGCTCTTCGAGCAGAGCTCACATATGCTCGAATAGTAGAATAATTCTGCTCATGGAGCAGAATATTTCTGCTCTTCTAGCACAATTGATTTCTGCTCGTTGTGAGCAGAAATTGTTCTGCTCGTTTGAGCAGAACCGAGCTCCATCTCGATGTATTCGCAGCCGTCCTCACTTAAAACCGTATCCAAAACTCCAAAATAATCCATTAAAACCATAAGTTTTAAGCTTTAATTGTTCAAAACAATATCTCATGCATAAACCTCAATATATCTTAATGAACACTTAACCAAAAACAAAACCGAGAATCTCATCTCGTCCGTATGTAAGTTAGCTCTCCAACCGAACTTGAATTATTGAAATCGGTCGTCGGATCGTGAATATATGGATGTCGTTGTAAGGAGCGTATATAGAGAAGAAAGAGTTGGGGATGATGATTTTTAGGGTTTCTGTTACTTTTAGATAACCTTCTTATTGAAGTAGATGGTGATGTGGTGGCCATTTATATATTTTTGGTTAAATTCCAACTCAACTCAAGTACTAACCAAGTACTTTAACCCAATTCTTTAATTATCGTCTGAAAGCAATTTTAAAACGATTTTGTAATTTTACAAAATTTTGACGATAATTTCTTAAAACAATTTAATACGCATTGGGATATTATTTAATACCCCGAGAACTATAGTTTATTTTATTTGAATTCCAATTAATAATTGAGGTCCCGTTCAGTCTCGCTTGATAAAACTATCTACGCGCAATTTTTTATGAAATTTTAACCATAGTTTTTAATATTATTTTACGAACCTTGATGGTAAAATTTATTAATTCGGGACTTCCCAATCATTTTATTTAGATTTATGGCCTTATACTTAGTCACGTTAATTTCACTTTAATGAATAATAATTTCCCACAATTATTATTATTTTGTGATCACTAAAATAGACCCACTTTGGTCTAAGCCCTTATATTTTACTTAATTTGGGCTTCTTCAATTTAAATTTCCCAAATTAGAACTCGTGACCCAATACTTAGTACTTTTAAAAATACGGGGTATTAGAAGGTTGAAATCGGTGGATGTCTTGCGGGACCTATGTCTAGGGAGTTGAACTCGGTAAAATTATCCCGTGACTCGCCTCATTGACTGGATGTAAGATAATACTAGTTAACGTGGTTGAATTATTCTGGACTGTACTATATAGTTATTGCTAACTCGGTAGAACTATCCCGAGACTAAATCATAAGGAATACGTATCAGAAACTTATTTAAAAGATTGGATTGAGTGAATTGATTGGATTGGGGAAATTTATTGGGTTCAGGTAATTAAATTGGATTGTGATAAGACAAGTTAAGGTTTAGGGTTTTAATCAGAAAAATTGTACTCCCTCCGTCCCGTAAAGATAGAAAAAGCACCCATTTTACAAGAATTAAGAAAGTAGTTATTTATAGGTAACTTGTGATAATTTGTCTAAATTACCCTTTGTAATCAATTAGTTATGTACATTTTCCAAAGCCACTTTACTAGTTATAGCACTTATAACTCATTTATTTATCTTTTTAAAATATGCATTTAATGTTTTATGATAAGTATGTAGGGGTATTTTGATAATTTTTGATTTAACTAACTCCACTTTTTCTATTTTTATGGGACAAAAAAAGGTGGTACTTTTTCTATCTTTATGGGACGGAGGGAGTACATTGATGCATATAAGTGATTGTTCATAGCATTGTTTGAATGTTTTATGAACTACTCATTTGTTAACTAATGAACTCACTCAGTTTCGACTGACCCCCTAATAGTGTTCCGTTTCCGGTATATAGTCTTGATAGAACGGACTTCTATCCTTGCCCCAGAAGTTTTTAAGCAGGTTCATGATCGGTAGTGTTGCAGTAGTCAAGCCCTAGTATATGTACATAGTCGTCAAAGAGTTTTCTTATGCTCTGTGCATGCTCTTATATGTATAAATGTTTAGAAAATACGCTTTAAACCGTTTGCTTTTGTTTGGAACGGGCAGTGCTAGGATGTAAAGTATCGCATAGTAAGACCCAGGTTCCTTTGAAACGTTTTCGGATTTTGAACAAACATTTGTAAATGTCCTGTATTGTAAAGGTTTTAATGGAAATGTTTTGTATATATTTGTATGTATTGCTTCCTCGCGAGAAAAAAATTTATACTCGTTTTAGGCTTGCTACAGGTTTCGAAGCTACCACTCCCATTCCTTAGCGCCGGTCATGGCTCGAGATTTTGGGTCGTGACAAAGGTGGTATCAGAGCAATGATTTAGATTCATAGGCCATTACTCATAGGTCATCGATGTTTGTGTGAACCTAGGATTGACATTGTCACAAGGTTAAGCTAGGAACTACAATAGCTATAGGACTCGAGTCATGTTATTGATAAGTCCTCTTTTGTTTGTCAAACTCTTAGCTTTCCTCGATAGGATGCGAGTCTGTTATATGTATATGATTGTTTGTGTGTGAACTTTGTTTGTTCTTTTGGAATACGTACATAAGATAAGGACGCGTGTTTCATTTACGATGAGGTATGTATATGTGATATGCATATGAAGAAAGAATTGTGAGAAATGGATTTCCACCACAAGATTGTTTGTTCCAGCTTGTATGGGCTAGAAAAAGTTCAACTACGTGCTGCGGAAACTGGAGAGAAAGTACCTCCAGTATACCAGAATGGTTTCTTGGAAGTTCAGGAAGGATCCCTAATACCCAACAGGAATAGTCATCGCTATGAATGACTTGGAGATTCATTGAAGAGTATAAGGATGAAGGAGAGTTTTGATCGAATCAAGGGATACTTAGGCTCGTTTACTAGAGGCTTCTTTCCAGTAGGAGCCTATGCCATGGAATTTCTTTGAATGACCGAAAGGATATCCGAAATGATAAGAGGAAGAAGTGCAGAGATCAATATGATGTTTGTAAGGGGTCTAGGACCCGAGTTTAGTGAATTGCTCGAGGAAGTATTCGAGGATTACTCCTACATAGTTGGTAGAGCCAGTCAGATCGAGGAAGCACTCGAACGTCAAGGGAATCCCGCTAGACCACTCTTCTATCGTCGAGGAAGGCCACAAGTACTCGAACCCCAATTGCATAATCTTGAACCAAGTGGATGGTTCAACACAACAAAGTTACCAGGGGTAGCCCGAGGCAAGAGGTCGCCAATCAGTGATAATGATCCGAGAACGGGGCGAATCTAGTCATGCACCCCCAGGTACGATAAGTGTGCTTGTGTATCACATTGCATATAATAGTTTTGGTTTGACCGACAAGGCAAACCGTTATAGTATAGACGCCTCGTATGAACGATAAATCATAATAACATAGAGAATGCAATAAGAAACCTGACAACCTAAGTGCAAAACTTGAGATAGTACCTAGAAAGGGAACAAAACATAGAGAATATACATTGAACATATCTTGAAAGAGTTCGATATACTTTACAAAATGTCCAATATGCATGAATGACCTAGGCTATGCCCTTAACATAGTTGGTTAGTATATGATGGAAAGATAGGGAACAAGAAAATAAAAAACCTTAATAAGGATTATGATAAGCCATAATAAAGAACAGTAAATGTCAAAGAAGATCCAGTCTGAGTTGACTTATGGTATTTTCCAAAGAGATTTCTTTTGAAGGTATAATTGTGCGTAAAAGCCGTATGATAGATGATACAGGAAGCATGAAACATTTGATTAAAAAAATGCATTGCAATATCAGCTGATATGTATATATAGTTTGATATAAAACCATATTTACAAAATCTAATTATGCATTATACATTTGCTGATACAAGCAGCGCAAAATATTTGAAATATCAACTCCTTAGTTGTCACGACCCAAAATCTTGAGCCATGTCCGGCACTAGGAAATGGGTGTGGTAGCACTGAAACCCGTGGCAAGCCTATGATTCACTATATTTTTCCGGAAACGAGAATAAATCATATTAAAGCGTTTTCAGAGAACTTGTTTAAACAAATACATCTATATCAAATCTCTTTTTGAAAAACACATACGAAACAAATCTTAGAAACCAGGGTCTTATAATGCGACACATCAATTCAACATTTTCCTATTTCATCTTATGCTAATACATAAAACTCGAACAAATTCCACTCATGGGAAATTGGTAAAGAAATTAAACAGATAAGAATCGTGCTTCATATGAGATATGAACACACATTCACCATATCAGAGCTAATAGTCAAAATACCGTTTGACATCAAAACATATTCGTATACTTACATCTATCGACTACTGCAGCGTTAGAAAGTAAATCTCACTTCTGACCATACTTTCAAAGCCATTGCAGACTTCCGGAATAAGAATGAGTGAATATATATCACTAATGGGATTACTCAAAGTCAACATCGCATTTTAAAAAAACAAAACCAATATATATGAAAATGTAATACATATTTCAAGCAATTGATCCATTGAAACCCTAATCTTATTCCTGAAACGCATTACCTATACTACTTATATTCATATCGTTTATTCTCACATCAGATCATATTATCCAAGTGGTATCATCTCTTAATCATCAAGTGTGGGTCCCGAGATAATTCACCGAGCCTGTAGCCCGAGATAATTCACCGAGTTAACTAATAGACCTAGGTCCCGAGATAATTCACTGAGCCCGTAGCCCGAGATAATTCAAAGAGCTTATCCTACGGTCAATTATATTCACATACTTTTTATGAGGTACCATACATAACGACTCATTCACTTTTCATTCTGAGCCATATAATTTCCACTCTATATAGACCTATATATAGACGTCTAGACCATTACGACTCTGGTGATCACACAACCTATTGACACCCAATAGGTAGCTCGTTTCCCCCGGATCATATAGGAGTTGCTACAACTTATTAATCGATATTTCGATTCATAAAATTCATATATATAACGAGAAAATAACGTATCATGCGATGCATTTTAGTACTAATATGTATGATAGCATAAAATAGTTATAGCTTATAATACGCAAAAGTAGTGTATACTCACGACTTGCTATCCATAGCCTTCGATAATTAGCAAGCGATGTCACGTTCTTTACGTTTCGAATCCCATTGATATTCGTCATATCGAGTCTACGCAAATTCGATAATAGTACGAATTAATAACATTCTAGCTATAATTATTAATCTAAAAAACTATGTTTCCAGCCAACTTTGGCTATCGAAACCGCTTAATTAATATAGCCTGAACTCAAAACAAATTGGACATTCCTATAGTCCGTAACAACTTCTACAAGTTTCATTTAGACTTGAACGTTATTCGACATCTCTAAGGTCTCCAAAATTTTGCTCAAAGTTAGCTTCTTAAAACGTCCTATTGATTTCATGTTTTTCGACCAACTTTGAGCTATTAAAACTATTACTTAGAGTAGTCCAAATTCTAAATAAAAATGACATTCCTAAAGTCGGAATGTCACCTACAATATTCCTTTTGACCTTAGTTTGAAAATAGTGTTCGGAAGTGTCGGAAACTAGCACGGAAGTTGCTACCCCGTACAGTTTTTAAAAACTGCAGAATTAACCTTTACGGTCCGCTGTGTTTACAGCCAATTTTGCTGCTGTTCTGCCACTGTTATGGCAGCAGCTATTCTGCACTTTTGTTTTCTGTTTTACAACGAATAAAACAATACCAAAACCGACTCATTCCAACATTCTGTTAGCTCAAAATCTTATTTCCAAATTTGCTACTTAAATACATTTTATCAATTATCAAAACAGTTTTTAAATTAATCAAAACACAACTAATTCATTTTTAAATCCAGCTTTTCCGAAGCCTATATACTTTTCAACTTCGATAACTCATATATTACAGTTCTGACTCTTCATTTTATTTTATTGGCCCCTTTTCCCAAATTTTTTATATTTTTCAAAGTGCCTAACTAGTCAACTTTGAGCTAATAAACGACATGCTTAAAAATGTCTAAACCCCAAACAAATTATACATTCCTACTCTCGTATTGTAATAACCCGGAATTTTAAAAAATAAAATATTGGCACGTGTCTAATATTTTATTAGATGGGAGTAAGTAAATTAAATTTAAAGATAAATTTAATTTATAAGCGTTCCTAAAAGTATATTGTGGCAATAGGATTTAAAATTTAAATTTTAGAAATTTAAATTTTGTTATTTATATAGTTAACGGGGATAATATAAACTTATGAATTGGGTGCAGAATAATTCACAAGTCCCGTGCGAATATTTTTGGTGTCAATGTTATCGGGATAATTTAAAAAGGTTATCGTGACAATTTGATAAAATTTGGGAGTAGAAATTTTATCAAGCGCGGCCAATATAGGCCTAATAAATCGAAAATGATTTAATAAGAATAAAATATAAGTCGGATGAGAATAAAAATTATATTCTTATTCTTGTTATATTTTATTTGGTTTTTGGTAAAATTTTCACGGAATTCGAAAGTCGTTTCCGTTTAGGTTACAGACGACTAGTTTAGAAGTTGGTTTAAAGTGCATGATTGAACTAGTACTAAACGTCACTGTAGCCAAATCTATATATATAACTCAAACATGAGTTAAATGGTTACACAAAACCATTTTTCTTTCTTTTGAAAGAAAGAAAAGAGCAGAAGCTCTCTGAGGCGACGACGAAGCTAGGGTTTCGACCCGTTCGTCCGTTTCTCGATTTTAACTTCGTTTTTTCGACGATTACTTGATTAATCGAGGTATTAATCCCGTACTAAACGTTTATTTTGATATATTCTGATATATTTCGAATATATATTCGTTTATTAACGGTTACCGTATTGAATCGAACGTATACCTATTATTTCGAATATTTTTGGTGTCAATGTTATCGGGATAATTTAAAAAGGTTATCGTGAAAGAAAGAAAAGAGCAGAAGCTCTCTGAGGCGACGACGAAGCTAGGGTTTCGACCCGTTCGTCTGTTTCTCGATTTTAACTTCGTTTTTTCGACGATTACTTGAGTAATCGAGGTATTAATCCCGTACTAAACGTTTATTTTGATATATTTTGAATATATATTCGTTTATTTACGAATACCGTATCGAATCGAACGTATACCTATTATTTCGAATATTTTTGGTGTCAATGTAATCGGGATAATTTAAAAAGGTTATCGTGAAAATTTGATAAAATTTGGGAGTAGAAATTTTATCAAGCGCGGCCAATATAGGCCTAATAAATCGAAAATGATTTAATAAGAATAAAATATAAGTCGAATGAGAATAAAAATTATATTCTTATTCTTGTTATATTTTATTTGGTTTTTGGTAAAATTTTCACGAAATTCGAAAGTCGTTTCCGTTTAGGTTACAGACGACTAGTTTAGAAGTTGGTTTAAAGTGCATGATTGAACTAGTACTAAACATCACTGTAGCCAAATCTATATATATAACTCAAACATGAGTTAAATGGTTACAGAAAACCATTTTTCTTTCTTTTGAAAGAAAGAAAATAGCAAAAGCTCTCTGAGGCGACGATGAAGCTAGGGTTTCGACCCGTTCGTCCGTTTCTCGATTTTAACTTCGTGTTTTTGACGATTACTTGAGTAATCGAGGTATTAATCCCGTACTAAACGTTTATTTTGATATATTTTGATATATTTCGAATATATATTCGTTTGTATACGTGTTAGGAGCGGAAAAACGAGGTCAAAAGCACGTCGGAACGGCCCGGGAATTGATTTTCCCGCGCCCGCACAGGCCGGCGGCGCGCCCGCACAGGCCGGCGGCGCGCCCGCACAGGCCGGCGGCGCGCCCGCACAGGCCGGCGGCGCGCCCGCACAGGCCGGCGGCGCGCCCGCAGGCCGGTGGCTCGCCTACATTGATAATTCCTCGAACGCATACGTTGGGACGTTGTCGGACTCTGACGGGGGGCGATTCTGAGGGGTTTTCGCCTAGTAACTAGAGATGTTTTCCGACCGAACCTAAAATGTTTTAAAGAAATGTTTTATACCCAAACCTAAGTGCTTTTAAAATGAGATTTTAAAAGTAAAGTTAAACGTTTAAAAAAGACTTTAAAAGAGTTAAAGTCGACGTTTAACCGGTTTAAAAGATTTAGCAAACGATGTTGCTAAATAATTGGTATACGACTATGAATTGATTTGGCAATCAAGTCTATACTATTATATGATTTAATTAGGTATTGCTATACCTAAAAGGACTTTTAGATAGAAGTCTAAACGTTTTCTTAAGGTGAAAACGATTCAAATGGTTTTTAAAGAGAAAGAGACCATACGTGCTATATGTTATATGAATGGAATGATTAAATTAAACCTAGGTTTCAGAACCTAGATGTTTATGCCAGAAATGGGTATTGATGTATTGTTTTGTGTGTTTTGTATGTTTGATCCGACTAGCTGTCCAGCAGTCAGACCAGGACTCAGGAGAGTCTGTCACACAAACTGTGGTGTTAAGTAGTAACTTAGCAGTACTGTGAGTTTACGTGTTTACTTTTGAATATCAGTATTCAATTATTTTAATTCCATAAATCGCAGTAGTATAAACTAGCCAAGAGAGGTCCATTGGAACGAGCTACGTATTGGGCGGCAATAGGGTTGCGTGATCACCAACACCGATTTCTAGATGTACTTCTGTCAAGGTATAGAGGTATGTCTGTCGTGTAAGTCATTGGGAAAGTAAATGCCCTGACTTCACGGGTAAACCCTGAGACGACAGTAATACAATTACGGTCGCGGGTCAAACCGCTATGGCAGTTTCATGATTACGGTCCAAGTACCTGAGATACAGAAGTGGACGGCAGTGACTCAGGTCACGGTCCTTAGGCTGTTGTCTATAAGCTCGTAATACGAGTGTGTCTATTAGGGAAATTGTGGACTAGGGTTTCATATGGATCAATATATTGGTAATTTTTAATATATATAACTGTTTTATATATATCGTGTGATTTTAGTATTTACCTGTAAACTGTCTACTCACTCAGAAATATTTATATTTCTGACCCCGTTGTTGTTTCTCAATTTTCAGGAAACGAGCTTTGAGTTCAGTCGAGCTTCCACATCCCTTCTTCAGGAAAGCTCTTCTTTGGTAATGTACATAGGATTTTGTACTCTTAGTATGCTGCAATAGTATAAGTGTAATGTGCCAGCAGCCGTGCCACTAGTCCTCTGTTTAGATACTCTGATAGGATCTAGTGCACTTGTGTATATCTACTGGGTGGCTGCTTAGTGGCATATTGCATCTAGTTACCGAGTCGGCCTCGTGTGTTTTTGTGAGGGTCAAAAACAATATGTTTTTATACGCCGGCTATGTGTAACTGGTCCGCTGTGTATTTTAATATGTTTAATACCACCGTAGCGAGACGCAGAGGTGTCCGCATTATTTTATTAAACATATTAACTGTGGCGTGTGGTCGGGAACAGGGATGCATGTGTGTTAAGGCAAGCGAAAGATAAGTCCCTGGTTTCCAATAATCACCACGCTAGGTTTTCAGAAGGAAGCGAGGGTTGAGATAATAAGGTTATCCAACCAGTACTTGTGAAAACCACAATTTTCTTATATGTATAATTTTAGAAATGTGTTTGCGTTAAAAGAGAAAAGTTTTAGCGGTATTTTCTAAAAACGGATCGTACGCAAGGTAAGTTCCAATAACAATATTTGCGAAAAATTTCTAGAGGTTCTAGGCTTGCTACGGGTTTCGGAACAACCATTCCCATTCCCTAGCGCCGGTCCTGACTTGGATTAGGGTGGAATTTGGGCCGTGACACGTATATACCGTTTACATTAATCGTTACGGAGCGCACGAATTTTGACGAACATACGAGCGTCTGGTGGCTGCTGAAACAGCTCCCCTTGGGCTGTCTACTTCTGGGCAGAATTTGCCCAGCAGATTTCCAGCAACCTGCTTTTGTGAGTAGCCCTGTTCTTCTCACTAGAGCATGCTGGTTCTGCTCTCCGGAGCAGAACGGCCACGTCTACCTCATAGTCTAACATACCGACTTCACATCCGACCACTTTTCTGACAATAAAACTGACTTTAAACCGACCAAAACGTAGCTCAAAATCAGCCCCTTGACATGCTTAAAAACAGTTTGTATGCTTAACTTTAACTCTACCAAAACTCAATCGAACTTCATCGAAACACATCAAACCTTCTTGAATCATATAATTCCAGAAATTACCTTGAGCTTCTTCATAAGGCTTATGGCCGAAGTGAATTACTCCAAGATTCACCATCAAACTTTAAATTCTTTACTCCAAAAAACATAACTAATCATCCTAGCACCAAGCAATATCTCAACATCAATATTCAGCTATAAAATCTAATTTCCTTTATCAAAATTCGATCATCTTTAACCATACAAATCATAAATTAAAGGCTTACCTTTCTTACCCTTTTCCTTACAATTGATTTGCTTCCATAAAAGTTGATTTTGATGGAAAATGAGATACCTAGGAGATGAAGATGGCATTCGGCCATGAAGAAGAGAGGAAATGAGGTTTTGCATTTTTGTTGTTCTTATGAGAATGAGAAGGATCATGATTTAATAAAATGGCTAAGTTCACTTTAGGCTTAATTTGGTTTAATTACATTTTAACTCAAATCCTTAATCAATCGTCGCGTCCAATTTATAAAACGATTTCTTAAATTTACAAAAGCGTGACTAATTTATTAGTAATATTTCACATACCTTATCGTGAAAATTATCAACTCGGGCTTTCCATTTTTATTTATTTTATTTTAATTCCCCTCAAATCAAATCTTCATAATAATAATTTTTCACTTAAATTATTATTGTTTTGATAAGTACGATAGACTTATTTTGGTCCAAATTCTTATCAATTGACCTTAATCCTACGTTCTTAATATTAAATCCTTATAATTATGCCTCATAGCACTGTCCTTAATATTTCCAAAAGTGCGGGGTATTACATTAATGATGAGAAGTGTCATCACTCTAATTCGCAATTATACTAATATCTTATGGTATTTGATTTAATAGGAAAACGTTTGAAAGTGCCGACAGGCAAATTCAAATGGATTTGAAACATAAGTAAACCAAACGGAAATTCATGTGACACCAATAATGAAATTATAACGAAGAGCAATAATAAATGAAAAGATCGTACTGAGATAGATTAGTAGATAACATAGGATCGTACCTCATAATTAGAAAATGTGAAGGTAGTGATCGTTTAAGGTGAGTAAGTCATCTAAAGAATAAGAGGTGCAACGATGATCAAAGATATATATAGTGGTGCATAGCCATCGACACTAAGGTGTATGGTTGAGATGGATAGTCATCACAATGATGTGTCTCGCGAAATGAAAATAAGTAAACCCTCAGGAGGACAAAGACATGAATCGACAACGCTTAGAAAAAAGCGCAAACAAGGTAAATGATCGATAGGGCTAATAAGCCATGTAGATATCGAAGGATGTGAAGGAATAGAAAGTGAAAACTCAACCAAAGGGCTGAGCTACAACACGAAGGTATCATTGGATAGATCGGAATGCGAGACAATAAGAAGGGATACCTTTGACAAGGTAAAGAACTTGGAACGAGATGCCTATATCAAGGCATCCAAGTAAAAGAAAGTATAAGTACCAAAGATGGATGAAAGATGCAAGGACATTTATTAGAATAATCGATATAAAGGAGGTCTAGATGACCAAAGTAAATGAAATAAAAGTTGATAAAGGTAATCGAGGAAAGGAAATACGAGTGTTACTTGGAAAGTAACAAGAGGAATCTAGGGCTAAGGTATCATGGAAAAGAGACTCGATACACATCGAGTATTTCCAAGCAGGCATTCAACTGCATGAGACCTAGGAAGCCATGAAGTATGCGACCGGTATAAGGGACAAGTATTCCTAAATACCATAAGGCGTCGATAAGGATGCTGAGTGAAAAGTTGCATAAGTTTAACTGTAAAGACAGCGGTTAATAAGTAAGGAGATCAGAGTGTTGCAGCAAAAGCGAAAGAGGAACAAGTAAACATGTACGTGATCAAGTACGAGTAAGGTAAAGGATGTCATGAAAGATGACGTCGGACTTTGATAAACTCGAAGATCCATAAGATGCAGGAATAGGATAAAGATTCACCAAGGAATGGTACGACCTAACGAATGAGAGTTAGGATTGAAGTAGTGGTCTTAAGAATTATTCGAAGGAGGATTGATAGAACCGTACAGAAGGATAGTTCATGATGAATGTCAAAGGGAACAAAAGATTATAGGACATAAGACAAGGAATTAGGGATAAGTAGTATGTGTTAAGTAATACTCCCTCTGTCCCATTCTAATTGAGAAAATTCTCATTGCACATTGTTAAAGAAATTTTAGTAACTTCACTTTTGTATCCTCATATTACATTAAATGTTTCACCACTATTAAAAAAAATGCTTTTAAAATGCATTAATTGATGAGGGTAAAAGAAGAAAAGTAGTGTGAAAAATATTCTATAAATAGAAGTTTTCAAATAGAATGGGACACCCAAAATAGAAAATTTGGTCAATTAGAATGGGACGGAGGGAGTAACACATTAAAAGATAAGAGATTTACGGATGAATGATCCTCGAGATAAGGTAAAAAGGTTAACCTTATACTCGATAAGAAGTGAAAAGTGTAAATGAACACTTTAGGAGATTAAGATGATGTCGAAAGTAGTTCGACTCTAATGTATAAGAATACGGAAAGTATAAGAATACAGAAAGTATTTCAGATAAAGACTATCTGAATTCTTTCTTCATAAGCTCAAACAACAGCATATGCAAGCAACTAACGATAGCGCATGTAAGCGACTTCCGGGTCAACTTTCGACGCTTTCGGGTTTCAATCTCAACCTGAAACACAAATGAGAGATGTAAAGGACGTTGTGAACTATACGAATACCAATTTCATTTAGTGAATAGATATTTTCAAATACACACTTTGGATAGCCAAAGTAAGCGAAAAGAGCATAATTGGACAAGGTTAAGGAAATTTGAGAAGTACAAGTTAAAGTTGATATCAACAAGATTATTAAAGAGACATTGTTGAGAAAGAAAATATTCAAAGTTGGTATTCAAGGTGACACTACCCATATGGTATTAAGGAAAGAATAATATATAAAGGATGACGAATACCAATGCTAGTGAGTAAAATTACACGGGCATGTTAAGGCAAGGAGTTAGCAAACGACGGGATTAAAAATCTGAATGCGACAACAGTTGTTGTCTTGCCCTCACGAGGATCGTATAGAAAGCAGCTACGCGCAAACCAAGAGAGTTCACAAAGAAATTGGACATCTCTATGATAGAAAACTATAAGTAGCCATGTACTAGTACGTATCATACTAAGGAAAGTATGACAAGGTAAAATATCTTTAAAAATGTTCATGGTAATCTTAACTTGAACCTAAAACTTAATAACAAGGGCGGTTATTCAAGTATAATATTTAAAGAAAAGGGAAACACACCTAAGGAGGGTGTAATATGGTTGAAGTAACCAAAAATAGTCACAGACAATAGAGGTAAGTAGGAAGAATAGTACGATGAAAGGTCAGGAATGATCGTCAGTACACAAGCACAAAAGCTACAGACCAAAGAACCTCCGACAATGAGAATCCTTTGGGAGCAGTCACTGTAGTGTAAAGTAAAAAGGAAATAGGCGACAACGATATGCATATGATTTTATTCGAGGGCTAATTCATTATAAGGTGGGGTAATTGTAACAACCCGTAAAATATTAAGGGATTAAAAAGCTCCACGAATCCAAAAATTTTGGTAATTTGGATCAAGTAGGTCGGGAATGGACACCGGCTTAAGGAATTATTAAGGATATATCGGAAAATAATAATATCATGCCCCATCTTCATATCTCCACCATTTTTTCTCCAAAGATCATGAAACTTGAAGAAAACTCTTCATAGATCAAAGGTAAAGCTATTAAACTCTTCAATTTAAGCTTTTATGGATTAATTGTAGAGTTTAATAAGTAGAAAATGTTAGGGTTTGTAAGATAATTTGGGGATTTTGTTATTTGATGGATATAGTGTGTACTTGAGATCAATTGAAGAAGATTGATGGTGAATGATGCATGATTGAGCTTCGGCCTAAGACACCTCTAAGCAAAGGTAATATTCTGACGTTGTTAAGTATTTGGTTGATGAAATTGTATGAGTTTTGTGGTATTGGATTCGGCATTTTTAGGCTTTCAATTGATGATTGATGATTGTTTACTCTAGCTTATGGATATTGTGTTATTTGATCGAAATTTTGATATGTAAAGGATGAGTGATATCTGTCCATGGAGTAGGTTGATTTTAAGTGGTTCTAAATGTGATTATAAGTGTTGGTTTTAAGTTAAATAGATGAAATAGAATAAAGTTTGATTGTAATCATGTTGATTGAATTTCGATGAAAAATTAAGAAAAGGGTTAAGCTATTTTTGTAAAATTATGATCAAATGTTATGTATGATGATTAGATACGGAATATGTGTGTTTAAGTGTATATTGATGGCTGGATTATGTTTAAGTAGAGGTATGATTGCGTTAAGATTAGTCTCGACGCGTAGTGATCACGATGTAAGCGTATACGAGCTAGTTTGACGTTTTTTTTCAATAAAACGCTAAACGATATTAAATGGTTTATAAAGCTTATGTAATAATAACATTAAGATATGAACTTGATGAAGATGATAACAATAAGTTAAGATTATCAAGTAGGCTATTTAATACGGAAATCAAATAGTAATCATAATCTCGGTTACGAGGTCGATTATTCAACAAAAGTGAAGCATGTTTCAAAAGTAAGTTTGAAACTTAAACATAAACCTAATTGTTTGGTTTATAAGTCATCATATCAATAGAATAATAAAGTATAGGGGCTAGATGTGATAGTATGACTGGTTTTGTGTATACGTGTATCTCTCGAGTCTATAGTATCTATTAAGCTAGATTCTTACTTGAGAAATATTTGATTATTGTCCTTGGTTCGACAAGTCAACCTACTAGCGGACAAGAAGCTTGGGGAGCTTGACGGATGCTATTATAAATCAAATTTTTTGGATAACAAGCAGTGAGTTTATTGTGGATGTTTACGTTTGCAGTATTTAAATGCATTTTTTCTTACGTAAATGTTTTATACATTTGCATAGTGCCATTTTAAAGGAAATGCCTTGTTTGAAATGAATACAGCATGGATTTGAAACCTGTATGAATCCGGTGAAATGAGCTTTCCTATTGAGCGGTAATAGGAACTATGTGACCACTAGATAAGATCAGAAGTTCTACAATCATCTGAAATTGGCAGAGATCTTATCGAGAACACGACAGACATAGGTTGAACTCGGTGTATGTATCACGGGACCTATGTCTAGGGAGTTTAACTCGGTAGAATTATCCTGGGAATCGCCTCATTGACTGGATGTAAGATAGTACCAGTTAGCTCGGTTGAATTATCCCGGGATTGTACTATATGGCTATAGTTAATTCGATAGTACTATCCCGGGACTAAACCATCATGAATAAGTATCAGAAACTTATTTAAATGATTGGATTGAGTGAATTGATTGGATTGATGAAATTGATTGGATTAAGGGAATTAAATTGGATTGCGATAAGACAAGTTAAAGGTTTAGGGTTTCAATCGGAAAAATTATACATGGATGCATATAAATGATTGTTTATAGTATTGTTTGAATGTTTTATAAAATACTCATTTGTAAACTAATGAACTCACTCTGTTTCGACTGACACCCCAATAGTGTTCCGTTTCAGGTATATAGTCCTGATAGAACGGACTTCTATCCTTGCCCCAGAAGTTTTTAAGTAGGTTCAAGATCGGTAGTGCTGCAGTAGTCAAGCCCTATTATATGTACATAGTTGTCGAACGGTATTCTTATGCTCTGTGCATGCTCTGATATGTAAAAAATGTTTTGAAACTACACTTTAAACCATTTACTTTGCTTTGGAACGGGCTGTGCTAGGATGTAATGTACCGCATAGTAAGACTCAGGTTCCTTTGAAATGTTTTTGGATTTTGAACAGACGTTTGTAAATTTCCTGTATTGTAAAGTTTTTAATGAAAACATTTTTGTATATATTTGTATGTATTGCTTCCTCGTGAGAAAAAAAAAATTATATTCGTTTTAGGCTTGCCACGGGTTTCGGAGCTACCATTCTCATTCCCTAGCGCTAGTTACGGCTCGAGATTTCGGGTCGTGACAGATACCTTGCCTCAGATAAGAAACACCTCCAAAATAATGTGTTCTCTACAAGTTTCCACACAAACAGACCTTTTGCTAAAACAAGTGCTTGTGTGGTAGCACTATTGCTTCACAAAGCAATTACGAATTTATGAATAATATTAAGTTATTATGTCTTGTGTTAATTTTGAAAACACATATGCAAAACCCTAGGCATAAGGGTATATCTATTGGAAAATAACACATCTACGTTTACTCAAAAAAATTATTTTGCAATCAAATGCAAACACTACGTTTTTTGATAACTCTTTTGAGTTTATGTATATCAAAAACGCATTTTGATAATTACACACACACACGCACATATATATATATATATATATATTATTAATATTATCTGTAAAAAATAACATCTTAAGGATAACATTTATCTTTTGAATTCGAAATTCAATTAATATACATATATATATATATATATATATATATATATATATATATATATATATATATATATATATATATATATATATATTTTACGAATTATATATATAATTATCTACTAATAACTTTATAGGTTATTTACATAAAAAAATCACGACCTTTGCTAGTAGTTTCATTTTAATCTCGACTTTTTAAAGGTGACATTTAAAGACATATTCTTTCTAATTTTTTCAAATTCATAATTTTAGTGTATTTTTGTTAACTAAGTTCTTTAATAAACCATTAATTAAATATGCAAATTATAAATCGACACCAAATCTTATTATCTTTTGGTTAGAGTATGTAGGATTATGAATTTTTAATAATAAAAAATACATCGAATTTTACTTTGATGATAGATTTGAAACAAATTAAAAGGTCGTGTCTTTAAATACCACTTCTTAAAATTCGTGATTAAAATGAAACTACGTGTAAAGTTCGTGTTTTTTTATGCAATTAACCCTAACTTTATTTTTATTGGGCTTGTAAAATCTTTAACTGTTTGGAGCCTATTCTTAGTGTGCGCCCCTATAGGTTCATATTGCGTTGGCAGTGGGATCAAAGTCTTTATTTCGGCCCACAAGTCATAAGTGGCCTCTAACAAGACATTATGACTAACCAAGTCATAAGAATATCGATTATCCGATTTAACCTTACATATAATAATTTAATCACTTTGTCTCATAATATCCAGATTGAATATAAGGCATAGTACTGTCATCCTTATAATAATCAATCATTAGTTTCCTGATTCCAACTAGACTAAAAAGATAACTCTCTATCAATTCATTTAGCATGGCCATGCATTTCCTGCAGTCGATCTTTTCAAGGGGCCTATAGATATCTTACTCAAATAATTGAGGGGCAAGTTCTTTCTCAGTCGCTCACATGTCTCACATAGTAACTTTCATATCTAATGACAATCTATTCCATTATCCTATTAAACATAATGTAAGAGTGTATCAAAATGTGAAATAGCTATGTAGAAATCCATGATCATTTCAAGGTCGAAGGGTTGGTTTAATATTACCATGATGAGAGATACTTTTGACAATGATCTATATAGTATTCTCATGATGGGTCATCAAGTGCTTCATTTTTTAAATGGCACCTATGATTTGACTTAATATTCATATACATGATTAGTAAAACATAATCATCAGTTAACATCATATATATCCTAATGTACTATTAAGACTAGGGATAGTTTGAATATATTTCTTTATTAATCTTAAGGGTTTTACTATCAAGTCACATACTTGATGACGTTAAGAAGAATTAAGCGTTCAAGCATTTAATCATAATGTAAAATGATAATAAAAGTGCCAACTAATTAATAATAAAACATAAAGTAAATACATGGTCAAACATGATTGACCTAGTGCATGTCACTAACAAAAGAGCGGGCGACAGCGGGGGTGGTTTTCAAACTTTCGGGTTGACGGCTATTCTGACGGAGTGAACTCGAACGGATCACGTGGATCCGACGAGTTCATGATCGACGGATCAGGACGACAAAGAGTAAAGTTGGGGTAAGCAAGGAGTGAGTACACTTTATTACTCGTCGATATTCATAAAGCCAAGTACATTTTAGGGTTAATGTAAAAAAATCATGAACTTTACACGTTTTCTCATTTTAATCACGCTGTTTAAATTTTCTCATTTTCATGCACGAACTATCACTTTTTCTCAAATTCATGCACGGTGATGAGGTGGCAATCATTCATTGGTGTAAAATGACTTCCACCTCATCGAATTACACCAATGAAGCCGTGACACCTCATCATCGTGCATGAATTTGAGAAAAAGTGGTAATTCATGCATGAAAATGAGAAAATTTAAACTGCGTGATTAAAATGAGAAAACGTGTAAAGTTGGTGAATTTTATGACATTAACCCATATAAAAATATAATTTTTAAATAATAATATACATATATACTTATATTTATATGTTTTTTGTCTTTATAGCTTGATTATTATTGATATATGAATTAATAATTGTTATTTAAATATATATGGAAATTTATTAAACTCAAATTATTTAATATTTGAATTAATTTTAATATAAAAAATAAAAAACTAAAAAAGTTATCAAATTCGGGCGAATCAAAATTTTCGGATCGGTACGGTTCAGTTTTTTGCCTCCAAACTAAGAGTTTGGTTTGGTTTGGTTTGGAAATTTTCCGAACTGAAAAATTTCCAACCCAACCGATGCTCACCCTTTATGTACATAAAAAATAATTAAAAGTAGGGCTAATTCCATAAATAATCACAATCTTTACGCGAAATTGCTTTTAGTCACGACTTTTAAAAGTTGCCATATAACACTATAACCTTTCATTTTTTTTTTCAAATCTATCATTTCAATATATTTTTGTTGACTAAGTTCTTCATTAAACCATTAATGAAAGACCCAAATTATATATCGACACCAAATATTATTATTTTTCAGTTAGAGTACGTAGGATTAATAATTTTTAGTGAGAAAAAATACACCGAATTTTACTTTGGTGATAGATTTGAAACAAAATGAAAGGACATGCCTTTAAATACCAACTCTTAAAGGTCGTGATTAAAATGAAACTTAATGTAACAGTCGTGTTTTTTTTATAGAATTAACCCTTAGAAAACTCTTTTTTTCTCTCTAACAAACCCTAGGCGCCTAGAGCTTTTTTCTTATTTCTTCTTCGGCAGCCGTCAATGGCTTAATTTTTTCTGTTGACGGTATCCACCCCTTTATTTATGTTATTTTAATTTTATAGAATACAATAAATAGCCAATTCTTTTTCATTTTTTTGATGGACTAAAATTTATCTCGAAGAGCAATTCAATTATCAAGAAGCGAACATAGATTGAAGATCTTTCCTCAACTAAATGGATTCGTCTATGAGCTATACTAGTTTTATTTATTTTCTATTGTTTGTCTTTTCTATGAATGTTTTATTTTGTCCTTTCTTTATGAAAGGTTTGTTGTCCTTTCTTTGTGAAAGGTTTGCTGTCTCTTTTTTCGAATGAGTTATCAAGTGTTGATTGAATCAGATGCTGTGAGTTTGCGGGGGATTGGAGAAGTTTGAACGAAGAGTGATTGAAGATTGCACTTAATTCGCAAAACACTTAGTAATTTATTTTTATTTTCGTAAGTAAGATCTGCGAATCAGGCACCATGTTGTCTGTTCCATGTCAGGTCATCGGGTTTAGTTTTCAAATTATCCCGAATTTCATACAAATGTAACTGTTTTATGTTCAATTTAATGAGATCCGATGAATTCAAAAAAAAGACCCTTAATAAAACATGTCCATCGGCAAGATATCACATAAATGAGCAGAATAAAATTAATCATTGACTATGGAATTTAAATTGTTCGAAAATATTCAAATGCTGAAAGAGAAATGCCATAAGTCATTGCTGATAAGAGAACTGATCTCTAACTAGTCCTAATATGACTGGGTCACCACTTTTATCTTGCTGGAGATGTCATGGATTCTGAGATCAACAAAGGACGCTGAGTTTGTAGTAGAATCTTTCTCCGGAATCTGGGTGAGGCATCAATTGGCATGTTCTGAATTGTTGAAATCTCTATTGCTCCACTCGGCTTTTCTGGATAGCATGAAACTTCCATTCAGTTGTTCTAAATAGGTCGAAACCTCTATTGCTCCGCTTGGTTGAATCCTTTGCCGTTCCAGTTGGCTTTTCTAGACCACTGAAACTTATGTTGTTCAATTCAATTGCTTTATAAATTTGACACCTCCGTCATTCTACTTAATGGAAACTTTTTCCATTCCACTGGGATATAAGGCTATGATAAACTCTTTGTTCTTTCATTCAGCAGTTTTGGATAGTTGAAAGCTTTGCTGTTCTAGATAGATTGAACCTTTATTATTCCGCTTGACTACTCTGAGAGTCATTGTATAGAACTTCAATGTCATTCCATGTGTCGTTTCTCGATTTCTATCATTCAGTCTTGATATTATATCAGTCCAGCTTTTGCTAGCGTAGATCATGACGTGTGATTGCATAATCTCCGGACTTCTGTTTTTTACCAGTACTATGCCCCCGAGCTTGGCAGGATTTCAACATTAGTTCTCATCGGATGACTCTGTTTCTTTGTCAAATGTCTTTAATAAATTTGCTTTGAAAGCCTATGGAGGCACTAGTATCTTCTTCTAGTTTGTTCTGACATTCTTGCTGAACTGCAGTTAGTACTTCCTGGATTGATCCCAATACTTCGACTGATATGAAGCTTCTGTGGTGAGAATTTTATGAAGTACTAGTTTCTAAATTGTCCACTAAGTTGTCTAGGCTTCTGTACTATTAACGCTGGAGTCATTGAAGACTTTCTTAACCGTTTGTTGGCCCGTCGGCTATCTGGAGCGCCGATGTCGGAGTCGTGGAAGAATATTTTCCGATCTGTCAGCTGTCGGGGTCGCTGATGTTAGAGTCGTGGAAGAGTGTTTTCTAATCCATCAGTTGTCTGGGTCACCGATGGCGGAGTCGTGGAAGACTGTTTTCTGATTTTCGGCTATCCGGGTCGCCGATGTCGAAGTCCTAGAACACTGTTTTCTAATTCGTCGATTGTCTGGGTTATCGATGTCAGAGTCAATGAAGACTGTTGATCTGTTGGTTGTTTGGATCGCCGATGTTGGAATGTGGAAGACTATTTCTAATATGTCGGCTGTCTGGGTCAACGATGTTGGAGTCGTGGAAGAGTGTTTTATAATCCGTCAACTGTTTGGGTCGCCGATGTCGGATGCCTAGAAGACTGTTTTTCGATCTGTTGGTTGTCTTGGTCGACGATGTCGCAGTCGTGGAAGACTATTTTCTAACCTTTCTAATGTTTGGGTCGCCGATGTTGGAGTCGTGGAAGACTGTTTTCTAATCCGTCGGCTGTTTGGGTTGCCGATGTAGGGGTCTTGGTAGAATCATTATTGATTTTTTGGGCTAGTCGCATGATATTCTGTATATGGGCCGGGTACTCGATAGAGCAATCAGTAGCATGGCTGCAAGAGAATGGGTCAGCGCATGATGCATGTATGTTGCTGCATCCACAAGGGATTAGTATGAGATGCATGATATGCAGGGTCAGTTTAACATATTGCACGTAGCATATAATAATTTAGCACGTAGAACAGTTCGATATCACAGAGACATGATGTTCCTTCCAACCTTATTTCTCCCACACACGTGTTCCGGGCGAGGACACTTTCCTAGGTGTTTTAATCTAGACCCTTGCATCGCAATGCAAGAGTCGAAATATACCTACCAGCTCTCTTCTGCGGTTCTAAACAGACAAGCGGCAGTAGTCGATGTAAGAATTCAATTGTTCTCTTCCAGAGGTATGCAAACATAGAGAGTGGATATGACAGTCAGTTTTGAAAATCAAGAGTGATTTAGCACTGTGGTTAGTCAAGTGCATGGACAAACACTTGACTGGACTGGTATTGGAGTTTGTAATAAAATGAAGGGGTTTCACTTGATCGAGTTTTGTGTTTAGGTCTAGTCTAACAGAATGTTTTGAAAATCTGGTTTTGAAGACTGGAAAATTTGTTAAGCCGGACCTAAGGCTGAGATTGAAATGGTAGTTTTGAAAATATGACTTGGAATCCTTACATAAACACTTTGCTTCAAATACATATATTATTTTGAGTATTTTTCTAAAGGGTAGTGTCTAAGCTGGAATGCATGTGGGATGAGTCAAGGGTTTTGGTAATATACCTTTGATAGGTGTTCTCAATCAAGAGTACAAGAAACTGAGGTATTGGTCTATAAGTGATGCTACTATGCATACGACGTTCTTTGGACGTTGGATTGCAACGCCAAGATGTGAGATCGGCTTTGAGCATCGGTGTTGATAAGGGTTTTTTTCCTATAGAGAACCATCTAATGCTGCAATAGTTAAATGCATCGGGTAAGTAGAGGTAGAGGTCGACAAGATGCAAGCTGTGCGGTTTAGGTCCATGGCAACCATTTTTAAAAAAAACTCTGAAAGCGTTTTATGTTTATGTTTTGAAAACATTTGATTGTATACATCCCTAGTGGAGTTGCCACTTTGAGCGGAAGCAGGGGTTTCGGGGCTTCTGTTCGCCCAGGCTTATGTCAGGAGCCTATTCTGGACATGTTTTGAAATAATATGGAGTCGCCACCTAGCTCAGCTAGGAAATGCCTTTTACATCGGCTCGATAACCTTACTCGCTTATGAGTAAGATTAGAGTGCCGACCATAGACTGGGATCGTGGACCTATCTGACTCATGCGCTTGGCTTATAAACCTCTACTATTTACCTACTGGATGCATCGATATCATCTCAACATTCAATTGCAGCTCACAAGATATGGTGCTGAAGAAAAGAAACACTTATGAATGCAGTAAACATGTTTGACGCGCATATGACTCGATCTGGACTGGTCAAGTAGCATTTATTCCTATACATTCATCTAAACCTGGCGGTTTCTAACAAATAGCAAGTATTGGATGGTCTGAATTTATTACATGCATAAAGTCTTAAAAACCTAGATGCATATGTTTTATTGACTTTATTAAGTCATTCTTGAAAATCCTATACAACCTCTAATTAGATTTTACATGAAATACTAAGATGTCTAAGTAATTTGCTGGATTTGATTTGATTTGCTAATTTGACGTAGTTAGTCCTTTAGCCTGTTAATATTGGATTTGCATGCTTTTGGAAAGCGATAAACATTATCGACATACTCATGGGCAGTTGGATAGACATACAAGGTAAGAGATACGTTTAAACCTCGTTGACTTGAGTGACTGGTACTCTCTATATTTTGACCGGCGGTGTGGTCAGAACTGATTCTCGGGCAGAAAAAAGAAGTTATATGTCTCCTCGATACGGTTCCATTGGTTTGAACCGAAGTCGATTCCAAGTTTGGGTGGACCCAAAATCCGGTATAAAAGTCGCTGGGTTCGTAGGTTGTGGGCATATGGGCGTGGTTTATATTATGGGTCATAATTTTGGGCTTCTAGGCCCGAATTACATTGGGACTGACCCATTACAAACCGGAATATTAAAGAACATAAAAAAACCTGAAATATACACTAAAAAGACATCAAACGCACAGAGAAAGACATACAAACATTCACAAATTAATTTGTGACAATTAATCAAGCATTAACACACCCTAATCTACGATTTTCAAATAGTTTCGATAATAAGGTGAAAGGCACACGAAGAACATAGAAAAAAGAGTCAGTTGATTCTAACATTCTCCCTAAGCGTAAGAAATCAATATATTTGAATTTAATGGAATAAAAATATTAAAGCGGACCTAAAACATGCTTTCTAATGCAATTTTATGGCAGTATGTGAAAAGAGCATTAAGACTATAGTTATAGCCAAAAACAATCAAAATCAGCCTAAACAAACAATCTAAATATGCAATTTGACAAACATGTTTAGAGGTGTCTACACTTATGTTATCTCAAATTGAACAAAACAACAATCGAGCTTTTGAAACTTTGGAACATGCACATATTGTATTTTCTCGACTGCCGCCTTTCACATTGGAGCTGGGTAACGTGCCAGAAAATCTTTTCGTCGCTCAATTGAAATCTTGTTCACTCGAGTTAAAACCCATTTAGTCTGTAGATCAAATCTCGGGAGAAGGAATCCAAAACTGCAATTAATCCTATTCACCTTCCTTTCAATGGTTACTATCCAAAAAACATTATATTTCTGAAAAACCATTTTGTTTAGTGTTTTCACAATTCTAGCAAAAGTATGTACAGAGAGAAGGTTTCAATCGATAGGGCTACAGTAGTCGAGTCCTAGTTATATGTACCGTCTTTGTCAAACGGTTTTTGTTATACCACTTATACTCTAATGTTTTTATTTGATCGTACAACTTTATCGTTTTGAAGTACGCTTTATGTTACCGTTTGTGTTTGATACTACTAACCATGTTTGGACTTGTTTATATCGTATTTGTTTGGAATAGACAGTATATGTTTTATGATCGCATGTTTGTTTTAAAAGCAACAAGTTTTTTGTGGTTTTAGGCTTGCTATGGTTTTTGGAGCTAGCACTCCCATTCCTTAGCGCTAATTACGACCTAAGATTTTTGGTCGTGACAAAGTTGGTATCATATCAATGGTTTAGTTTCCTAGGCCATTTTATGTATGTGTTATATGATATGTGATCCTAGGTTTGACATTTGTCCCTAGTTAGGCTAGGAACTATTGCAGCACATAGCATTTGAGTCATGTCATCGATATGTTTTTGTTTATTTTCAAAACTTTCAACTCTCCTTTATAAGATGTGTGTCTGTATATACGCATGTGATCGAGACTATGTGATTAGATGCGAATGCGTATATGATTAGTTTTGCGCTTAGATGTGAGTATAAGTTGAGCTCTAGTTTGCCGTATGAGAATTGATAGTAGCGTTTGTTTGCTTTGGCCAGGATGGATGACCAAAGATAGACACATGCTCATGCCACGGTGGCACAAGAAGTAGCCGAAGAGGCTCAAGATGAGTCTTGGTTAATACTAGGTTTGTGAAGGGCTTATTTCCCGAGTTTGTGAGTTTGATGTCAAATATGATCATGGATTTGGTTCGGTTGATAGATAGTGCTCGACAGATCGAGACCTCCCTGATTCAATTTGGACGACTCCCAGATCCTTCTGGTCAAATACAAACTAAGAGTGAGAATGTTCATGTCGTGCAGAGTGCTTCAATGCAGTCATATGCTGGAAATTTCCCTAGATCCCGACGTAATTGAGAACATAAAAGAGGCAGACATGGTAATCGAGCTAGAACTTCTGGAACAGGGTTTTGTGCTATGACAACCGCTGGTGTAAGAGTTGGAACACCCCTTTGCCAGACCTGCAATAAGAGGCCTTATGGAGTGTGCCATTTTGTCTCCGGAGCATGTTTCAACTGTGACCAATAGGGTCACTTTGCTAGAGATTGTCCAAGGTGAGGATCCAAGAGTCGATGATTAGTGTTGTACATACGTCCTATCGTCAGCAGAGACTTGCGCATTAGGCAGTGTTTGGGTATGGTCAAACAGGGAGTATGTTTACTTACCGGAGAGACCGAGGTTATGGAAATCGAGGAGGAAGAAATGGTGGAGGTCGTGGAACTGGTCAGACTTTACAGGCTGGTGGAAGTCAGGCCAAAGTTTTTGCGTTGAATCCCCAAGAGGCTCAGGCTTCCAAAGTTTTTGTGGAAGGTACATTCCCTATCGCTTCTATAAATGGCTTAGTGTTGTTTAATCCGGGTGCTACGCATTTGTTTGTTTCGCCTAGTTTTGCGGTTAAGTTGGGAAGTCAACCCACTTATTTTGAACATCCTTTATCATTAGCCAACCCAGTAGGCGAGAGTATAGAGGTTAGCATAGTTTATCCATCTTGTCTTGTGAGTGTTTAAGGAAGAGATTTTTTCGCTAATTTGATCTTGCTAGAAGTGTTACCCTTCAACGTTATACATGGAATGGATTGACTGGCCCAACACTATGCCAATGTGGATTGTCGAAAGAAGATGGTAACGTTTTATACGCCTGGAATTGAACTTGTTTCAATCCAAGGAGAGAAGTTGGAATCTCCTACAAATATTGTTTTGGCCATCAAAGCATGTAGAATGCTAATGAAGGGATGTCAAGCATTTTTATCCATTGTGAAGGATGTCCAAAAGAAAACTGGAGAGGTATAAGATGTACTGGTGGTATCGGAATATCAAGATGTTTTTCTAGAAGAATTGCATATATTACCACCAGATCGAGAGATATAGTTTTGTATTGAATTGTCTCCTAATAGGAAATCAATATCTATACCTCCTTATCGGATGGTACCTGGAGAGCTTAAGGAACTAAAAGATCAATTGGAAGAGTTTCTTAATTGTGGATTTATCAGACCAAGTGTTTCTCCATGGGTTGCACCGCTGTTATTTGTCACGAAGAAAGAAGGGTCACTTTGACTTTGTATAGACTATAGACAGTTGAATAAGGTAACGATTAAGAATAAGTATCTGTTACCTAGAATTGGTGATTTATTCGATCATGCAAGGAGCGAAGTATTTTTCTAATATTGACCTTAGGTTAGGTTATCATCAGTCGAAGATTCGAAACGAGGACGTTTTGAAGACAGCTTTTCGGACTCGTTATGGACATTACGAGTTCTTACTGATGTCATTTGGATTTACAAATACACCAGCGGGTTTCATGGATTTGATGAATATAGTGTTCAAGCCATTTTTGGATCAGTTTGTAATCGTGTTCATTGAAAATATCTTGATATATTCACATCTGGAAGAAGAGCACGCGCATCATTTGTGGTGAGTACTTCAAGTATTAATAGAACATCAGCTTTATGCTAAGTTCTCCAAATGTGAATTTTGGTTAAAGGAAGTGGCGTTTTTGGGACATGTTGTTTCTCAAAGTGGCATTATGGTTGATCCAAAGAAGATTGAAGCTGTGTCGGAATGAAAACAACCATATTAAGTTACAGAGATCCGTAGTTTCTTGGGTTTGGCAGGATACTATAGACGCTTTGTGCAGGACATTGGAAAGATTTCTCTACGATTGACGAAGTTAACTGAAAAGAATGCTAAGTTTTATTGGACAAATAAGTGTGAAGTCAGTTTCTTAAAACTGAAGGAATGCATAAAAACAACACCAGTTTTAGCATTTCTAAAAGGAACGGAAGGGTTCACAGTTTTCTGTGATGCTTCAAGAGTTGGATTAGGATGTGTCTTGATGCAGCATGGTCGAGTGATAACCTACGCTTCTCGATAGCTGAAGAAACATAAAGCGAACTGTCCAGCTGACAATTTGGAGTTAGCGGTGGTGATTTTCTCTTTGAAGATTTTGAGGAACTATCTGTATGGAGCAACTGTGAGATATTCATGGATCATAAAAGTCTAAAGTATATCTTTGATAAACGTGAAATTAACCTTAGACACAGAAGATGGTTGGAATTGTTGAAAGACTACGAGTGTACTATTCAGTACCATAAAAGAAAGGCCAATATAGTGGCGGATGCTTTGTGCAGAAAGTTTGCAGGAAGCCTTGCGAACATTACCACAGTGTGGCTAAGGCAAATGATTAAAAAGATTCATAAGTTGTATAGACAAGGAGTTAAGTTTGAAGTTTTAACCCTTGGAAGTTTGTTAGCTGAGTTGAGTATTCGACCAAAGTTGATTGACCAAATCAAAGAGTTACAAATGGATGATCATCAACTGAAACATCTAATGGATGAAGTCCAGCAAGGAAAGAGTTAGTATTTTAGTATTGTCAATGGAATATTAAGACATGGCACTAGATTGTATGTGCCAGATATAGATGATTTGAGACAGAAAATCATGGAAGAGACCCATGGACCGACGTACAGTGTACATCATGGAACATCAAAGACCCTATGGATTTCTGCAATCCCCACCCATTCCAGAATGGAAGTGGGAAAGAACTACCACAGATTTTGTGGTCGGTTTGCCTAGAACGCCAAAAGGATTCATTCCATATGGGTGATTGTAGATCATCTGACAAAGTTAGCACACATTATCCCCATCAAGACGACGTATTACGTAGCCAAGTTAGCACAAGTGTAGATTGACAAGACTGTCAATTTACATGGAGTTCATATATCGATTGTGTCCGATAAAGGTTCAGTTTTTACCTCTCGTTTCTGGAAAAGTTTGCAAAAAAGCATTAGGAACGCAACTAGATTTTAGCACTGCTTTCCACCCTAAGACTGACGGCCAGTCTGAAAGGACGATTCAAACTCTTCGTTTATGTATTTTGGATTTTGTGGGTAGTTGGGATGCATAGCTACACTTGATAGAATTCTCCTACCACAAGTGTAGATCCCTAATTTGTTGGGATGAAGTCGGAGAAAGAGAGTTAACGGGAGCAGAAATTATTCAGATTACTACCAAAAAGGTACCATTGATTAGACAATGGTTGAATACGGCTTTTAGTTGTAGGAAAAGTTATGCGGATCCAAAAAGGATGCAGAATTCCAAGTCGGAGACTATGTATTCCAGAAGGTATCACGTATAAAGGGTGTAGTTTGTTTGTGAAGAAAAGGAAAATTATTTCCAAGATATATTGGTCCATACCAGATCGTAGAACGCATTGGAAAAGTTTCTTACAAGCTGGATTTACCCCAGACATGTCACAGGTTCATCCTGTGTTTCGCATTTCTATGCTTTAGAAATATATATCAAATCCCTCTCGTGTGATTCAATCGCAAATAGTAAAAGTGAACGAGGAGTTGACATATGAAGAGGACCCAGTAGAGATTATCGATACCCAACTATGAAAGCTTCGAACTAAAGAGATTTCGATGGTGAAAGTCCTTTGGAGAAAGCATTCGATTGAAGAATGTACATGGGAAACAGAAGAGGATATGCAGCGGAAATATCCATAACTGTTTGTTCCAGGTACGTGGCTATAATTTAATTTATGAGGAAGGGTGAATGTAATAACCCGTAAATTGCTAAGGTATTAGATTCTGCCACGTGTCCTAATTTATGAAATTTAGGTCAAGTAGGTCGGGAATGAGAATCGTGTTACGATATAAGATCAAAATAAATTTGTTAAGTGGATCGCGATATAATAATTTAAATTGGAAATTATTATTCGTTATAGCGGGTATTAGCAGGACTAAATAAATGTTAAGAAAATTAATATAAAATAAAATGTAAGTCTTGAGTTAATAATTTTCACGCCATCTTCTGTGAAATATTTTTAAGAATTTATCGTGAAAGTTACATGAAGTTCCTAGCATTGTTTATGATAATATGTTTTGTACGAATTATACGAATTTCATAGCATTGTTTATAATCGCAATTGTTTCGTACGAAATGCATACATCATTATTTTGAAACTAGTATTGACCCGGTGAAACGTTTTTTCCTATTGGGCGGAAATAGGAACTGCGTGATCACCAGTTAAGTCAAGAGATCTACACTATTTTGCTTGTGCAAAAAGTTTGAAAACATCTTTCTCGTTTGTTAGATACGAGGTTATCTCGGTGAAATTATCTCAGGACCTGTATCTAACGAGTTAATTCGGTGGAACTATCCTAGGACTCACCTCGACCATTGAATTTGTAAAGTGGTACCAATTAACTCGGTCGAATTATCTCGGGACTGTACCACATGGTATCGGTTAACGCGGTCAAACTATCTCGGGACTGTACCATTAGGATTACGTTAATCGATTTTCTCGGAAAAAGGATTCAGTTCAGATGGGATTTGATATAAATCAAGGATTAGGGTGTCAGTCGAATTTTGTATTTATATACATATGAATAAATTGTTAGTAGCATTGTTTTGATTATTTTTATAATATTCACTTGTAAACTATATAAACTCACTCAGTTTTTACCGACACCGTCGGCATAACCTTTTTTAGGTAAATAGTGTTTTGACGTGACAGACTTCTACACTTATTCTAGAAGTCTGTTTTTTGAAGTATGTACAGAAAGAAGGTTTCAATCGATAGGGCTGCAGTAGTCGAGTCCTAGTTATATGTATTGTCTTTGTCAAATGGTTTTTGTTATATCGCTTATACTCTGATGTTTTGATACGTCGTACAATTGTATCTTTCTGAATTGCGCTGTATATAACCGTTTGTGTTTGATACCAGTAACCATGTTTGGACTGGTATATGTCGTATTTGTATGGAATATATAGTATTTGTTTTATGATAATATGTTTATTTTAAAAGCAAAAAGTTTTTAGTGGTTTTAGGCTTGCTACGGGTTTCAGAGCTACCACTCCCATTCCCTAGCGCCGGTTGCGACCTGAAAATTTTGGTTTGTGACATTGAACTCATGTGATCGTAATCTAATTTTAAAGTACATAGTTTAGTCGAGAAAAGACGAAACCTCTAGGATTCTACGTATAAAATGGCTAGAAGCCATTATATTCATGATTATGCCTCATTATTTTTGATTAACAAGGATCAAACTTCTTTCATTTTGTCTATGATATGGCTAAAGAAACCATTATCTCAAACATATAAGACTAAACTTAAATGAAAGTAATCCGTTTTTTGGTTCACAAGACAATCTCTAAGATTTTAACCATGGAATAGTTTGGAGCCATTTAAACACTATTTGTATACTTGAACACATTTCGGTTCGTCCAGGAGAACCAAAACCCTTAAGATTTTTAACCACAAAATGGCCCAAGATCATTGAAACATAACTTATGTACTGTTAATTCACTTCTTTGCACTTAATTTTTATGTGGCTAAGAATATAACCAAACTTGTTGAATTTCAATTATGAAATAGTTAAAAACTATCACATCACAACTTGTGTACTGCTAAATAAATGAAAATAATGTTTTGTTTAGCCAACAAAGACAAACGTCTGAGATTTCCATTATGAAATGGCTAAAAGCCATCGAAGTACAATTCATATGCTGTCGAAAATGCCAATAATACCTAGTTTGACCTAAGTAAAAGTTGAACGTCTTGAGTTTTAACCATGAAATGGCTAAAAGCCATCACATATCTTTTTGTATGCTCTATAAGCCAACTGATTGCATTTTGAGCAACCATAAAATTCCAACCCCAAAGTAAAACACTTGAAACATATAAAACTAAAAGCAAAAATAAAAACACAATAAAATATAAAAATAACAAATAAAAGAAATAAGAAAAATATAAAAATAACAAGTGGCCAACTAGCCTACTATTTGTTTCCACATAGATTTAATAAAGATCAAGTGGCAATTTATTTAGCCCGTATGCCAAATTTTATTTAGTTTTCTTAAGAGGTTTCCCACAAAGTGTGAAAAAATTATTCCATATTTCCTTCCACAACATTTTGATAATAAACATGGTTGTTGTCAAAGTAAATATAAGAAATAAACTGGTTACCTCAATGGAAATATGTTCAAGATACTTTTTCTCAAAATTAATTGGTTCAAACACCTTAACCAAAGCTACAATCTCTTGAGAAGCTTGTTATTTTGAATGAACATTCTCTGGTATATGAACTTGTGTTGTTGGACTATGAATCTCGATCAACTTCTTAGCCTTAAATGGACTGAGAACCTTAACCAAAGAAGTGCCTTCATGACTTTTTGGCTCTCTGACATTTAGAGGTTTTAGCATTTGTCCTTTGCTTTTCACGGTAGCTTTGTGCCTTAGAAGTCTCCTCTTTTGAGCTCTAGTGATACCTAGAGGCAACTCCTCGTGATAAGCCTCTTTCACCTTTTTTCCATGAGGCACTTTTGAAAGAGATTTGCTATGAAAATTTACATGCTCTTTTTTCTTCTTTTGACAAGAAACTAAAAAATATTTGCACGAGTATTGACACTTCACCTTCGCAATATCCCTATCATTTGTTTTTAAAGCACACTCATTAGCAAACAATAAATTCAAAATTGTTTTAGGTACCCAAATCCGTTTTGTTTTAGAAATTTGATGAGTGGCTTTCACACATTCTTTCTTTTGATTTTGAACACATTGTCCTTTGCAGGTATTACTTCTTGGACTATGAATTTCTTTTTTCTCTCATTGATGGTGCCCCCGAGCATGGAGGTTAAAATTGAGATTATAAAACCTCTTGCTCGTCGATACCATGATGTTTATTTTCCACATATTGAATAGGCCTAATATTTTGGCCTTTTTTAAGTTCCACATCAGAGGTTGTAATAGTAATAACCTCCTCTATTTATGGTGAAACATACCTTTTCTCGAGGATTAATGATTAGAGATTGGAACTTGAATAATTCTTCCAACCTCTTGAATTCTCATGAATGATTGCCCCTCAAACCCTTGGTTGATGCCATGTTTGGCTGTGTTAGCAGCCTTTAGTATGCTTTCATCATTTTGAGACAACAACTTCACTGCAACAATCACGTCATTCAATTAGAATTCCATGTCAAGTTTCTTCTTAGCTTTTGTTTGGCTTATCTAAGCCATTATTTAACTTATTTCAGCCATTAATTGGCTTATTATAACCATTAGTTTTGATAATATTTCATGCACCTTATCCAACCTCGACTCATAATTCTGCCGTATTGGTTTTTGTTGCTCCTCAAAATTAGGTTTTGAAATGTATGTTGCCTCCTTCCAAAAATATGCAGAACGAGGCATATCATCATCATAAAAAATTTCATCATCAGTGTCTCCACTAATGTTAGTAACGAATTGTTCACGTCATACCCTTATAGGAGCATATGTTGCGTATGGAGACACAACCGTTCTTTTTCCATATTCATAATTATATATGGACATCTTAATATACTTTAGTCCCACTGGGCGTGCCAAAATTGTTAGGTTTTTTCACAATTCTAGCAAGAAACTGTAACAAGTGTAGGTAAACTGCGGGCGTGTCAAGAACAGATTCCAAATTTGTGTAGAAATTGACTTTATAACAAGCAATTGGGGCTTGGTTAACCTTATAACAACTACACCAAAAGTTTGCTAAGTAAACTTGAATGAAAATAATGCAAATATCTCGAATTCAACTGTAAATGTGTTTACAAATTGAAAGAAAATGAAAATAACATATGTTTAAGTGTGTGTTTTGCCTTTGGGCATGTTTTTTTGGATGTTTGATCGGGGGCTTCAATTAGGAGGTCGTTCTTGCATCAATAAAGCTCGTGAGGACGGTTTAAGACTTCTTTGAAAAATTACAATTACTCCAAAGCTTCTTCGAGCACCAATTTGTCCCTTTTTACCCACGTTGCTCTCCCCATTTGTTTAAGAAGTTTCCCACGTTGCATGCTTTATGATTCCACGTTGCATGTCTCATATTTTGTGTCCAAAAGCTTCTTAATGTAGTTATACACTCATGAGAACATGTTTGGTTAGTTTTTCAACTCTAGAAAGGTTTATTTTTATGTCTTTTGGATACAAGCCATTTCTTGCTTATTTGTCGTGATTTAACCGATGGCCCAACCTCTTGCCGTTTTAACAACAAACTTTAACTTCTTATCCATTAAGCATGTATTACTTACAAAGGCTGTGGAAAAACCTCTGTATTATGAAATAACATCAGTTTAGGACTCAATAAAACCTATGATTTGTGAAGGCCTTTAAAAAGCCTCTATATAGAATTTTAGGATTATCTTTTATGCGGTTAGGGCTAGTTTCCTCAAATAATTCGGCATCCTCAAATTGCAGATGTCTACTCGTCGGGTATCGGCCGGACCTGATGGTCTAGCCCGTTTCGTACTCGTCGAGTAGGAACTTGTCACAACCCAAATCCGTGAGTCGAGACCGGCGCTATGGAATGGGAGTGGTAACTCCGAAACCCGTAGCAAGCCTAAAACCACTAAAAAACTTTTGGCTTCAAACCGAACAAAACATACATTCATGCAAACATCATATAAACTAGTTTCATGCATAGACAACTGGTAACATATAAACGATCAAAAAGAGAAGTTTCAAAACCATATATAATCATATCACAACATCAGAGCGTATACCAAACATTTGAAAACCGTTTTATACAAAACTATCACACCAAAAGGACTACACTACTGTAGCTCTTCTGAGTGAAATCCTTTTTCTTTATATACTTCAAAAAAGGTAATGACTCGTGGAACAAGGATAGAAGTCTGTCCCTTTAAAATGTAATAAACCCGAAATGAAAACACTGTAGGGGGGGGGGGGGGGGTTACACTGAGTTAGCTCGCATTTACAAAAGGTATTATAAATATAAATCACATATACTAAAAACATATATCAAAACAACCCAAACATCCGATCTGATTGACATCCTAGTCTTAAACTCATAATACAATACACAACCCTATATCTGTATCAAAACATATCAAATCTAACCAATCCAAGTGGTACAGTTTCGAGATAATTCCGCCGAGTTAACCGCTACCATCGCTTAATTCCAAGTTGTGAGTTCTGAGATAGTTCCACTGAGTTAACTCACTAGATACAGGTCCTAATATAATTCCACCGACTAAACTTCGTATCTAATATACATAATCCTCTTTTCCATTTCGCCAACCCTAAAGAGCTCATATCAAATCAATCCATGTGGTACGGTCTCGAGATAATTACACCGAGTTAACCTCCACCATCGCTTAATCCCTAGTTGTGAATCCCGAGATAGTTCCACCGAGTTAACTCACTAGATATAGGTCCCAAGATAATCAACCGAGTTAACCTCGTATCCAACATACATAATCCTCCTTTCTATTTCACAAACATAATCATAAAGAGCTTAGATCAAACTAATCCATGTGGTACGGTTCAGATAATTTCACCGAGTTAACCACTACCATCGCTTAATCCCTAGTTGTGAGTCACGAGATAGTTCCACCAAGTTAACTAACTAGATACAGGTCCAGAAGTAGTTCCATTGAGTTAACTTTGTATCTATTATTCATAATCCTCCTTCGTGTTTCACAACAAAAATCATAATAAATTCAGATTGAAACATAATCAAACAAATTGACATCTACGACTCATATCGGTATCGAAACCGTAACCCTAAACTTATATCAGAATCAAACTTTACAAACAAACTATTATATAAAAAACATATCACAAAATCAAATAATATGCAATGCGTTTAATATACTAATAACATAAAACAACAACTAATAATAATAATACACAAAAGTAAACTGCAAACTAACGGACACCGCTTTTTCCAATCAACAACGTATATCAAAACCATCAAGGTCCTTGAGATCCTGATGCGATAGCCAAATGACACATCGAATCCTTAGAAATCAATCCTCTAAACTTCAAAAATGTTAACCAAAGGGTTTCGAGATTAGAATGGCGAGCAAATTGGTCGGAGCACGACGAACCAAACATGTCGTTTTGGGCCAAAACTTAAGTCTTGGATTTGATATGTATTTAGTTTTAATTTCACAAAACAAAACTAGAGTTGTTGAAGAGTACGTCGATAGCTTCGATTTGACATATAGAATGTTGAATTCCGATATCACAGTAGAGAGATATCGACCAAACAAACTCGACATATGAAAACCACTTTTTATAGAATATATCGATTAGAGAATAAAAACGTACTATAAACATTTTCTATATATAGACATATACATCGTTACGTGACGGCGTGCATGTGCGCCATGTGTCGCTGATGTGTCAGTGCACATGCACACCATATGTCTCCTCATATGCACTCCATGTATCTCTAATCGTTATCTTATATATCCTTACATTCTGTATTTCGACGTTTAAATTATTAGAATTTTGTTTGAAACTTTTATCTCTCCATTTAGAGATGCATATTAGTATATTAATTTCTTAGGTTTTTCTTAGTCCAGCTCATACCCGCTGTAACGAAAAATAATTTCCAAACTAAATTATTATTTTGCGATAAGTAAATTAGACCTATTTTGGTCTATATCCTTAATATTTTTACTTATATTTGGCCTCTTTAACTTTAATTATCGTAAATCAAAATACGTGGCATAACTTTAGTAGCTTAAAAATACAGGGTATTACAAAAGTACTCGACGAGTGGGGAGCAGACCGGTAGGTCTGGGTTTTAACTTTCATTGGGTTAGTTTTAGTGCAACCCCTTTCTTTTCTATAACTTCTTTAATTTTCCAAAAAAATGAAAAGGTATGAGTTGGATTTCAAGCTTCTTAAATTTAAAAAACCTCTTGATTTTGCAATTTCTTATCTTTCGTTTTGGATCACACCCGAAATCTGTATTGGGCTTTTATCAAAGGTTTTAGTCAAAATATAGGCTCAGCACATTGAAAGTTTTGAAAATTGGGCTTTTTACAGAAATAAATAAGGGTTGTTTTCATAAACAACCAAGATTTTGAATTTTATTTCTTTTATACGGATACAACTTTTCAATATTAAAACTACAGTACACGCTAGAAATATTTTCTTTTATACTGTCCAAATATATACTCCTCATCTCAAACCAATCCTCATATTACAATAATTTTCTCTCTCATCATCATCAATTTCTCTCATCTCTCTCAATTCATATTTCTCTAATCTCTGTCATATCACACAGCCGTCTCTGACTTTTTTAGATCTGACGTCCTCATCCATCTATCTTAACGCCGTCGTTCAACATCGCTTCAAGTTTCGTCAGTATTGTTTCTCTTTTCGCTGTTGTTGGAGCTGAAGATCCGCATAGGATTTCGGCGAGGAAAAGCGGTGACAGTAGAATTGGTTGTTTCTGATATTGTAAAATGGTTTCTTGTTGTTTTTGCGTTGTTTCTTGTTGTCGTTTTTCTATTTTGATTTCAGAACTGAAATTCATCCTTCTTTTTCATCCTTCTTTTTTAGATCTACAATTTTCTTTCTTTTTTTATTTATTGTTTTTATATAACAGTAATTTTTCATCATTAAACATGTATAAAAATTATATTTTCATGTTATATAAAATAATTTTGTAATTTTATGGAATAAAAATCTGTTATTTCTGCATTTTTACTGTATTTGGTTGTATTTCTTTGTTTTTCTTATTCTGCAGCACGATTTGTTGATAATGATTAATTGATGAATTATTGTAATGTTGCAGTGTTGTTGATATTATGTTGACTTTATGTTGATATTGTGTTGATAATCAGCTAGTGTTTGCTTGATTTTAACATTGGCAAAGAAGATAATATTGTCAGTGAAATAAACTAAAAAATTAAAAATTTAACTGAGATTGGATAATGATGTGTTAAAATTGGGGGAAAAGATAAATAATAATTTTGAATGATTATAATGCTAATGTGTTGATATTATGTTGATTTTCGGTTGATATTTTGTTGATTTTATTTTGATATCTGGTTGATTTTAACATTGGCAAAGAAAATAAAATTGTGTATGAAATAAACTTAAAAATTAAAAATTAATTTGAAATAGAAAAATTGATACCTTAATTTTGATTAATTGCTAAATTATTGTAATGTTGATATTTTTTGTTAATGTTAAAAAATCAACTAAATATTAATATAATATAAACACAAGATCAACATTGTATCATTATAATAATTCCATTATTATTGTATTTTTCACCAATGCTAAAATCAACAAAATATCAACCGAAAATCAACACAATATCAACACTGTAACATTACAATAATTCAATATCTTTATTTGTCTTATTTTCCAATGTTAACATATCATTATCTTGTCTCACTTAAATTTTTATTTTTTTTAGTTTATTTCACGGACATCATTATTTTATTTGTCAATGTTAAAATCAATAAAATATCAACATAAAATCAACAACACTGAAAAATTATTATAATTCATCAACTAACCATCATCAATAAATCGTGTTGCAAAATAAAAAAACGTAGAAATACAACCAAACACAGTAAAACTATATAAATAACAGATTTTCATTCTATTAAATTATTTTATGTACATGAAAATTAGTATTATATTCCTTAAAGATAATCTTTACACATGTTTAATTGTAAAAAAATCACTAATACTTAAAAACAGTTAACAAAAAAATCTCTAGATCTGAAAATGAAAAGAAGAAGAAGAAGAAGAAGAAGGATTAATCTTTTTGCCTCGAAATCTGATCATATGCCTTTACAAAACTTCTAAAATCCTTAAAAACTTCTGATATCTATTTTTCGTTCCAACAAAAACTCCGATTCAGATCTGGAAAAGAAAACGCGGAAATAGGAGAACGGCGGCGGCGCACCGAGGATGAAGGCGGGAGCGGAGCGGCGCTGAAACTTAATGAAGGGCGGCGACCATGAAAAAGAATAAAGAGCAAGGGATGGAAGAATATGGAGGAAATAAATGTTAATTTGAGAGTCAAAAGGAAAAATCGTATAAAAGAAATAATTTTAAGATGTTAGGTTATATTTATAAAATAAGATGGTGGGGAAAGTAAAAAAATGAAATGGGTTGTATAAAAATAAAGAGTTTCTCAAATGCCGTATTTGGCATAAAAAGCCCAATAAATAACTTTGTCACAACCCGATTTCACAGATCGCGACCGGCACTAGGGCAATGGGTATGGACTTATAAAAATCCGTAGCAAGCCTTGCGGATAAACATACAACATATAAACCTGCAAGCAAAACCACTACTCGGGAGCAACCAAGACTCCAACCTAAGTCTAGCAGTTTATATCACAACTTAAATAATAACTTAAATATCTGAAATGCTCGTTAAAACCGGATACTCAACAGTATGCCTAAATCAAATTCAAAGTATAACATGCCAACATCGATAATAAATAGTCGGACCACTCCGACAAACAAAAGTATAAAAACAATCACAATCGACTAACTAGTCCTAGAGCCTTCAGACAAATTTCCAGAGCCTTCAGACAAGTCCCGGAGCCTTCAGATAAAGTCCCAGAGCCTTCAGACAAGTCCCCGAGCCTTCAAAAAAGTCCCTCAACCTCCAGAATAAACCCAAAGAGTTGCCCAGAAGGCGGGATTTAAAAGAGCCAGACTCCCCATGTGGCATAAAGACGCCAAAACACGGTAGAGAAACACCGAAACATGGTACAGAGACACCATAAGTTGCAGAAAGACGCCAAAGCCTGATGGAAAACATCAGCATACGGTAGAAAGACACTGAAGCCTGGTAGAAAGACACCAACATCCGTTAAGCGTGGAATAATTAACGGAATCCAGACACCTATGCAATATAGGTGGCCTTTCGAACGGCCAAGGGATCCTGTCTGTCTATAAGAAAGTCTCGGACATGACAATTACCAGGGTTCGAGCCATCAGACCACTCTCGGGACGGCCGAGAGTTTATAGCTCCATTCCACGAGGCACGCACTCAGGCAGCCCGGGCTCAACGGCAGTTGAGAAAAATACTCCCAGCCAGATGCGAAGTAGGCCAGAACCGGAGGTGCATGAGGCCAGAGTCATGCACCATAGCAGGTAATGCTCAGGCTAGGGCATTACCATACCACCCGGCGAGCGAGGGCCTCAGATGGTGGACAGTATCCTTGTCGCTCGTCTAACAGCAAGTCTCTTCTATAATAAAAATTGACCTACTTCGTCAATTCTCGTTAAAGAGAGGGCAAATAGTAGACACCTATTTTTCAGACATGTAAAAAGTGATAAGGAACTAAATTGTCCAATGATGATTTCCAGAGAAACCTGTCCGAGTGACGAGCTTTTGATTTGCTTGCTGGAATCTAAGCAGGCGTAATCTATGAACAATTGCAAACTTGGAGGGTTAAAACGTAATTAGGCTTAAATAGCCCATAAAAATCCAAAAATATTGTAATCTAAGTCTAGAAAATGGACTAACTGTCATATATTAGAAGTTTATGGGCCAATTTGCAAGCTTGACGGACTGAAATTGACCTTAACCAAACCTATAGTGCCCGAGGTACCTTTTTTTAACACTTTCGGGCACCAAAACGCACTTTTAACAATCCTTTACTTAGCCACCAATTTTAAATCCGAATTTAATTAAAAGGATAGACTTTAAAGCTAATCTCAGCACTTAATAACTTATCACTTCACACACTTTCATCCTAGAATCTTCTAGAATCATCTAGAAGATTCAAGGAAATCCTAGGTTATCCCTAACCACTATAAATACAATCTTAAGTCAGGTTGGCTAAAGGTGGCACACACACCCTAAAAATAGACTGTAGAATTCGGTCACCACACACACACACACTAAAATCCAGTCCTAAAAACACTAAACACGTGTTAATTCTCCAAGAACGCAACATCCGCACGGATTCGAAGCTGGATTCCGCATCCACTTCGCTAGCAAACGAGCCAAGGACTCAGATGTTAGTAGTATGTGCCCTAGGGCCATTTTGTATTTATACTTGTATAAACAAATCCCATTGGCAATGATATATATGTTTTATTTGAACTAAGTGCCTCATCAACTAAGTGTTTAATTATTGCATGTTGTCCTTATCACATTGTGATAGAATCTATTCTTAAGGTGTTGAGAATATGAGTGACAGATTCTATTATACAAGTGATCTAAATAACCGTTCACGATCAATGGGGTCCTACGAATAAGGGCATCGCATTATCCCGAAAAGATCGTCACCTCTGTTTATTCACCTGATTAGGAAAGAGTTACTAATTATAGGAAGCAGTGAGTCTCATACTACTTGATGGTGATCAGAATAAACATATGGACACTCAAAGGGTTTGAGTGAGTCGAACAAGTGACACTAGTTGACTTATACATGGTATTTCATCAAAGTCAATTTAATGTCATCTATTTCATAATTATACATATGTCCTTTGACTTACGGTGACACTATCTTGTATACAGGCGATTAGAGTTTGATACTCCTTATCCCTAGATCTTTCATGAGCTAGAATAGCGGGATGTGTTGGCTCTAGTTAGTTGTATATGGAGATAGGGTTTTAACCAAGAGAGGATTTATCACTCCGGATGAACGGAGAAAAGATTCTATGCTATCTCAAATTGTTCTCGATGGATGATAAAACCTGCGCAGGTGTATATGACTTACTTAGAAAGTTGTTTCTAGTGGAAGTCATATTTATCAAGAATAAGAACTGAGATGAGGTCATATGATCAAGACAAACAGTGTTTGACTTAACCGTGACACTAGTCGAGATCGGAATCTTAGATGAAGGGAATTTTGAGTGTACGGTAATTATGAACATTGGTTCATAAAGAATGCATCGAAACATTCATATCTATTTGGGGGTCGTGAAATGTTGCTAGACGTCACTCATGATCTACGAGAATTAATAATTAATGGGATTTAATTATTTAATATACGAAAGGCGTTTCTTATGACTCTCGTTGCCATATAGATGTGAACCTAGTTAGTCACACACAATAGGGTGTGCAACCGATTGAGTTTACGAGAGATCGATTTCATATAGATACTAACATATCTCGGAAATTAATCTAAGATGAAAAAACAAATACAGTTAGGGACTAATTTGTAAGAGTTATAAATTAGTAGGCACCTAATGTATTTTATCCAAGTTAATATGATGATGTCACGATGATGTCATGTTATGATGTCACGATGATGTCACGATGATGTCATGTGATGATGTCATGTATGTCTCTGTGTGTGACACCTAGCATCAGACGTGTCAGAAGGTGGCAACACCTATGCTTGATGTGTGACAACTAGCATCTGATGTGTCAGATGGTGGCAACATCTATGCTTGGTATGTGACACCTAGCATGTGAGGTGTCGAATGGTGGCAACACCTTTGCTTGGTGTGTGACACCTAGCATGTGAGGTGTTGCATTCTTAAGCAAAGCTCTACCCTATAAATAGAGGTTGCCTTTGCTCATTCTACACACACCACACTTAAGAGACCATATTTGAAGGAGTTCAAGTAGTCATCAATCACAGAAAAGCTTGGAGAAAGTTTTTCATACATCCCAACAAAGACGTAATCGAGGCGAGAGTTTGAGCTTAGGGTTGCTCGGCAAGAGGAGCTCTTGCAGATTATTTCAAGGCGAGGATTCAATCAGACGCATACTCGTGTGGACGAGCTTCAGGTCGCCGTACTATCGGGACTACAAGAATCGTTGGAGAATCGACATAGGTATTCTTCTTACGGTTTCTAGATGCGTGCTTTAATTACTAGATGATACGACGATCCATTTGTTATTGATATGATCAATTTCTGGTAATTCTGAGGACCCTCAATATTGTTCTTTTGATTTTGCCATAAATTTGCATATATGATTGTCATAATTGCTGTAATTGTGCTTAGGATGCATGTTTAGGCCCTTTATTGATTGTTTTCCATGAAAATCGCCATGATTAATCAATCCGATGATTTCAATAAATCACCATAAAATTCGATGAAAAAGCATGTTAATCACTACAAATTATCTGTTTTTAATATTTAAACCATAAAACAATCAATTGAATACCTTGGAATGCATATTTCTAGGTGTATTTTATCTATTTTTGCCATTAAGAAACCCTAATAAAGTTGTTGTCCCGAAATAACTTTTTGCCTATATGAGCTTTAAACACTCCGATTATGTGTTTTTTGGATTCCTTGTTCGAGTTTATGCTGTTTTGACTACTTTTAGCATGAGAAACGGACTTGAAACGAGTGAGAACAAAGCAAAACAAAATCACAGAACTTTTGCCGACGAACAACTGCCACCGCCGCTCAAACCGGCGGCGCCGCCACAACAAAATGGCGGCGCCTCCACTCCATCCTGCCGGCGCCTGCACTATGAAATGGAGCCCTGCTCCTCGTTCCCATCCTCCCAGATTTGCTTCCCAGATCTTCCAGACTTCGATCCAAACTTCCAAACGTGTTTCCGGGCTCATCCGGACTCCAAATCAGGCCCAGTTTGAACCAAGACGTAGCTAATCTAATTTAGTTTAATATTCTGTAATGTAGTGGGTTAACCCCGATATAAAGCAGACTCAGAAGTCCAGATATGTAACATAGTGTATAAACCGGGCCCACGAGCCCGAGGCCCAGCAAACCAGCAACTTCTAGAGCCGATTTTGGGCCAACCCGAACTCGGAATCGACTTCGGATCTAACCAGTATAACCGGATTGATGAGACGCACAACTCTTGTGATTTGACCGAAAGCCCATTCTGACCAAACCGATGGTCAAAACCCGCGCGAGTGCCAGGCACTCAAAGTCAACGAGGTTAAAAAGTATTTCTAACCTTGTATGTATATCCAAATGCCCCTGAGCATGCTAGCGCTGTTTACTGATTTCCAAAATCATCCAAATCCAATAATAACCGGTTAAAGGACTAATCATCTAAAATTGGCCCATTAATGCAATTCCAGTCCATCATGTAGACATTGTAGGACTAATACGATAAAGTAGTAATGGTTGTATAGGTTTTTCAAGACTCACCTAATAAAATCAATCAATCACACTTATACATCCGGTTTTAGGCATTGTGCATGTAATCAATCCAGACCAGCCAGACTTGTGAATATTTGCTAGAAACCTTTAACGTTAGATGAGTGCTTAGGAGAACCTGCTACTTGCCTCAAATGCCAGTCCAGATCAAGTTATATGCGCGTCAAACGTGTTTACTGCTTTCATACTTGTTTATTTACAGCTTTCATATCCTCTGAACTGCATCTACTGTTGAGATGAGATATAATTCGAATATGTCCAGTAAATAAAGCCGGTAACCGATAAGCCAAGCACAAGAGTCTCGGGGAGGTCCACGAACCCTAGTCTTTGGTCCGATGCACGATAGTCTTACCAGAGGCGAGTAAGGATACCTAGTCGGTTAAAAGGCATTTCCTAGTTGAACTAGGTGGCGACTCCATTTTCAAACCATTTCCAGATCGAGAAGTCCGCCATAAGCCTTTGGCGAGCGGCCCCCGAACCCCGTTCCGCTCACTTCTAGGGTTTACAAATGTGAAAGAAAAGGTTTTGGGTCGAATAAGGGTCTATTTATAAGCCCCGACACAAAATTACAGGTGAGGCGCGTTCGTCCCATCGTGCCTTCACTAGGCGCAGAAATCACATCGGGCGCGTTAGGCCATCGCACCTCGTAACGCGCCTCAAATTTTGATCTAACGGTCAAACGTTTCTCGTGCATAGCATATCCAAAAATGAACCTGATCCAACACTGCAATAGGGAGATATGGATGTTTATGAAAACATGTCAGATTTAGAAGGCACACGAACACATCATCGATTATAATCCGGATACAAATCAAATTGCCATTGAAAACCCACACGACACATGCGACACATACACGATACAAATCAAACCCTAAACAAAGTGTCACACTTGCTAATTCCATCATAAACAATCTGAAATCAAGTCAGAACCACGACAAAACCATGACGGAAAAAACACGGGATATTACAATCTCCCCAACTTATATAAAATTCGTCCTCGAATTTAACATAACACAACCCATGTAAAACATATCATAAAAATATTTGTCGTCTGAACAAAAACGCACTTAGCCAATGGAAAAATACATAAGCATGACACCCAAAGTAATCAAGGAAAGCAATAATAACAATTCTGCATAACGAACTCTGTCTCTCAAGAACGTTCCTCAACCATCTAACCAACCCAAACTGTAATCATAGGAATTTTGTGCTTAACAACCTAAGTACTTGCGTAAGCAAAACTCAAAAGGTTGTTCCTCGAAGGATAACTCAATACCACCGCTGACATAAACGGAATAATCTCAAATGGTCACAAAAAGTATCATAATAACTACCACTTAATATAAAACGATAATGCCATTTCTAAGTGAAATCAAACGAGGAAATACAAACTCTCCCACATGAAACTCGACTGAAATACTAAGGATAATAAAGAACGAAAACTCAAATCTCTCTCAAAAGGTACATCTAAACAGAAATTCAACTCGGAGAAAAATCAATACAAGACAAAAAAAGTCTGAAATATATGGGGTGTTGCGTTCTCCCTAACTTAAATAAAATTTGTCTTCGAATTTTTAAACCTAAACTGATTTGCAAAATGAACGGTCACACATACATAAGCGCCCAAATTTTGATTCTATAAGTTCAGTACTCCAAAAATTACTGGATCAACAGAAATCTGAACAATAAAAATTATCCAACTGAGAATCACAATTACTCTGTACAAGGATGACTTCCAAAACTAGCTAATGTCTTAACGACTAACAACTCCACATTATCAAAGTGCAATAACAATCCCGAAGCTCAAATTGTAGTTCTTACAAAAACCACACTCTATAATACCATTAACTTAGTAAATAATGAAACACAAAAACCATACCGTTATTCAAAAGAAAAACGTGAACTTATCTCATGCTAAAAAAAATTCCAGATTATAACAAACAATCTCAAATACAAAGATTCTTCCCATCATCCCTTTTGTAGTACACAACTTATACTTATAATAACAAAACCTCAAAATTGATTAACACCTAAGTTTAAGACAACTAAAGCATCCAAAGTTTTTCCATCAATAATTGTAACCTCAAATCCTAACAATAGATCACCTATATCAAATTCACCATTAATCGGATCATTGGTTATATTCAAAATTAGACTCATAGGAAAATAAGATTTCCAAAACACAAAATATTATATACTAATATTATCCACTTTTCTTTAGAGATAAAAATAGTATAAACTCCATTTTTTTATACTCGAAAATAACAAGCCGTGAAAAAAAAATCCTTTGTACCAAAATACCCATAGATGTTTTAAAACCTCAAAAAACTTATGTCACTTTTAAATCTTATTTTTAAATAAAATCACGATTTGAAGAAGTCGTTCAACCCGTGAAATTTGTTATTTCTTTTGAACCAAATTTGATAAAATTCTTTTCTTTCCACCCGGACGTAAAATTCTTTTCTTTCCACCCGAACGCAACCTCAAATTCATTCTTACTTCCAATAAAACACAAGATTTTGTTAATACAAACCTAACCCGTACAATATTATCGTCCAAAATTCACCACCATCATCACAAAGTATTTGTCTAGCTACCTAAATTTCAAACCAATTGAAATCCATCCTCTTTATAAATACATTTATCACATAGTGACTCGCGGGTTCATTTCAAAACATCTTTCTCAAAACACCTTATTGATAAAATCCATTTTTTACATAATTGTGCGTCAGGGTCATGATATGTCTGAACACAATTATGTGATAAAAACATTTCAAATACTTCCACAAATTTCATTTGAAATCAATTTCTCGATAAAATATTTGCTAAACGCTACACACTGTGAGACGTGCACTCGATACCCTCAAAATATTTCTCAAACTCCTTACTTGCAATTTATCAACCACACGATACTATCATAACAACTCAACCTGATAACTTCTCTACAACTCAAAAGTATAAAATAATATCTAATTAAACTCCAACCAAAACTGAAAGTTATACCCAAAGAAAATAACACATCATATACGTTCCTACAAAACTTACCGCCAGTTCCCGCATCGCATCATCAAACTTGATGAAAAACACCAGTGTATGAATACATCGATCTATCTTTTCGGATCAAAACTTCCAATATCCTTTCCAGGACGATCAAAAACCATCAACCGTTCCAAGGGAATACTTTCCTCATCTTCCTCGATATCGAAACCCAAAGATTTCGATCCACAAAAACAATATAACAAACCCAGCTTCACCCAAAACTGAAACTAGAGCAAAACAGGGTTTAAACAAAAGTTCGACTCCTAATCAAACCAAACATCAAGGTAAATTAATAAGAACCGTGTGACAGAAATTAATTCATGTGCTTCTCCGCACGAAGAGACAAAACCAAAACTATCAACACAATCCAACCAAACTTGTGAGGTATATAACGCAAATTAAAACCAAGATATTATGATTTCTACAAACCATAAACCACCCAAACATGCCATTAACCATAATTAACCCAAACCTATTTAAAGGCAAAAACAAAGCATGCTACAACAAACTATGATTCGTCATAACCAAGAATAATAAGTAGTATGTCATCGATCAAAATATGCATCGAAACTCATTATAAAATATAAGTCGATCATAAAAGTTTTCAAGTTCTAGTTGAGTCTCACGGTTTTAAAATTTTTGTTTTCTGGAAAACCTCCTTTACAATTCAATTTCTTTAAAAGTTCCCAAAGTATCTCGATCAAAAACCATCATCAAGTTATCCGAGTCATTATAACTACCAAGCTCAACTTCCAAATTTGGGTGACCCTTGTCAAACCCAATACAACCATTGATAAAACGTACTCAAAACATTTGTAAATACGGAAATGCCCTTAAATAAAATTTCAGTCTTTTCTTAAATATAGGAGCTCAACGTAATCCAAGCATCAAACAACAATTCAAAAACTCAAGAGAGAAAACACTTTATTGATTCTGAGAAACGCATACTCTCGTCAAACATAATATACCAAAGCATATGACCAAAGACACTTCCAATGTTCACAAACCAAAACATGGTAAGATCATAAAAGTGATAATAAATTTTCAAAGCCATATTCCATCATTTAAATAATATTATTTTGAAAATAATCGTTGGTCAACCCAAGTCAAACGTAAGATTTCGAAATATACGAAATTCATCTTACTTGCAAAGTAACCAAAAAATCACATTTTTTTATATTAAAATCATACTTTTCTTCTGATTCTCGTGTCAAAACACAAATTAAATCAAAATAATTTTTCCAATCAAACCATAAAACCAAAGTGCGACCAAACAACATGTAGCCACAAAACATGCTTAAAGATTTAATACAAAAATCCTTTAAAAGCAAAAACAAGGCCAACACCTAACGTATCATCGTACTTGCCAACCTATTTGGCAACCAACAAATACAGCGAAAGCCAAAGTGTACTCACCAAAAAGGGATATTAAACTCCGTAGATCATTAGACTTTACTCAAATTACAGAAAGATCACTAAAAAAACTTTTGTTACAAAATGATCATTGAATTATACCTTTTATTACAAAAATGTTTATGTTGTTACAAAAACAACACTAAACTTTTCGTGAATTACAAAAATATCACTAGATAATACCTCTTATTACAAAAAGGTCACTCAACTATGTTCTTTTTTGTAATTTTGGCATGTCACGTCAGCAAAAATGTTGCGTTTTTACTTAAAACGCAACGTTTTAGATGGCTGAACCCCTTTGTAATAAAAGGTATAGTTTAATGACCATTTTGTAACAAAAGTTTTTTTAGTGACCTTTCTGTAATTTGAGGAAAGCTTAGTGATCTACAGAGTTTAATATCCCACCAAAAAGGTATAAGCAATTCAATATGACCAAAATTATCCAATGCATAAAAGCCACCAACTAATCACCCAAGGTAAACATCATATAAAGCACAACAGCCAACAAATCACCCAATGTATAAGCAATAAACATTCCAAAGTAGAGCATCAGTAACACATAAGACCGACACTCAACATTCCTATAGATGAAGGTAGAAATTTTTGAAAACAAAATATGACGTTTCTATAGACAAGACTTGAATCCTAATTCCGCAGTAGATCCTATGACACAGCAACAACTTAACATGCCATAAAGCAGTAAACACATAACATGCAAAATGGCCTTGGTTCGAAACCAACGCTCTGATACCAACTTTGTCACGACCCAATTACCCAGATCGCGACCGGCGCTAGGGCATGGGTATGGTCGTACCAAAACCCATAGCAAGCCTTGCGGATAAACATTCTATATATAAACATGCAAGAAAAACCACTACTTGGGGGCAACCGAGACTCCAACCTAAGTCTAGCAGTTTATATCACAACTTAAATAATAACTTAAATATCTGAAATGCTCGGCTAAAATCCGATACTCAACAGTATGCCTTTTATAAATCAAATCCAAAATATAACCAACCAACATCGATAATAAATAGTCGGACCACTCTGACAAATAAAAGTATAAAAACAATCACAATCGACTAACTAGTTCTATTACGGTCTAAAAGTATCGACTAACTAGTCTAACCCGACCCAACGTTATGCCAGAGTAAAACAAAAGTTTAGATCCGGAACATTTAAATAAAATCAATGTTCATTTCAAAACATGGAACTCAATCATAGCTTAACAACAACGATTTACTTATACAGCAAGCCTAAAACTAGCCACAATTGGCCAAATCCCCCAAAGTAGACACAAGCGTGCTAAAACACTTCAATAGGTTTAATAAGGATTTAAATATGCATTTTAAATCAACCAACTAAGATTTGAAACAAGAATAGATCCTTTGACATAAACATGGTATGATATGCCCAATCTTATAACAACCAACATGAAATGATTTGCCAAATAAGTTTAAACGATACCAACATGCCAAAGTCATACGAACAGCCCCAACAATGTCAATAGGCAGCAACTATAATACTTAACGATAACAAAAACCAGCCAAAGCGTGAACATGCATTTCAAGCCAATACTCCAACCTTAGATTCACCAAACATGCCCAAACAGCATAGTATAGATCAAATCATGATACATCATCCCTAAGCATGTATTTCAAGCCACAATCAACATATCAATACAGTAGCGACGTTTCTAGTATATGCATGTGCATCAATCTAGCATTTAACCTAATAATTGATATAAACAACCAAAGTATAATCTCATACAAATATGATAAACCAAACCTAATCATACAAATCAGTTTTAACATGCCAAAAACAGCGTATCAATAATCACAACACCTAAGGTATAGGTTTAACCCTAAAATACAAGATTCGACACTTACCTAGGAGAGTTAAGCGGATAGGCACATCACACGAATCCAAGAACGGAACAGATCAAAATATGAACGCTAAAGACCTCACACAACACTGGAAAATAAGGGTTCATAAGCCACAAGACGAATTGAACGAAGGAAATATGAACATACTTAGGATAGTTTTAGTGTAAGTATGTCGGCTAGTGTAGACACCTATTTTTCGGACAGGTAAAAAGTGATAAGGAACTAAAGCATCCAATTATAATTTCCATAGAAACCCGTACGGGTGACGAGCTTGCGATTTGCTTGCTGGAATCTAAGCAAGCGTAATCTGTGCACAATTGCAAACTTGGAGGGTTAAAACGTAATTAGGCGTAAATAACCTATAAAAATCCAAAGAAATTGTAATCTAAGTCTAGAAAATGGACTAATTGCCATATCTTAGAAGTTTATGGGCCAATTTGCAAGTTTGACGGACTGAAATTGACCTTAACCAAACCTATAGGGCTCGAGGAACCTTTTTTAACACTTTCAAGCACCAAAACGCACTTTTAGCAATCTTTTACGTAGCCACCAATTTTAAATCCGAATTTAATTAAAAAGATAGAGTTTAAAGCTAATCTCAACACTTAATAACTTATCACTTCACACACTTTCACCCTGGAATATTCTAGAATGTTCAAGAAGATTCTAGGAAACCCGAGGTCATCCGTAACCACTATAAATACAGCCTTAAGCCAGCTTGGCTAAACGTGGCACACAAACCCCAAATATAGACAGTAGAATTCGGCCACCACACACACACACACACTAAAATCTAGTCCTGAAAACACTGAACACGTGTTAATTCTCCAAGAACGCAACATCCACAAGAATTCGAAGCTGGATTCCGCATCCACTTCGCTAGCAAAGGAGCCAAGGACTCAGACTGGTAATTCTGAGGACCCTCAATATTATTCTTTTGATTTTGACATAAACATGCATATATGATTGTCATAATTGCTATTATTGTGCTTAGGATGCATGTTTAGGGCCTTTATTGATTGCTTTCCATTAAAATCACCATGATTAATCAATCCGATGATTTCAATAAATAACCATAAAATTCGATGAAAAAGCATGTTAATCACTACAATTAGCTGTTTTTAATATTCAAAACCAGAAAACAATTAATTGAATACCTTAGAATGCATGTTTCTAGGTGTATTTTAGCTATTTTTGCCATAAAGAAACCCTAAAAAAGTTGTCCCGAAATAACTTTTTGCCTAAATGAGCTTTAAACACTTTGATTATGTTTTTTTTCTAGATTCCTTTTTCGATTTTATGCTGTTTTGACTACTTAAACGGGTCAAACCCGATGTCAAAAGGACTCAGAAGTCCATATATGTAACATAGTGTATAAATCGGGGTCACGAGCCCGAGGCCCAGCAACTTCCAGAGCCGATTCTGGGCTAACTCGAACTCGTAATGTACTCCGGTTCAAACTTGTAGAACCGGATCGACGAGAGGCACAACTCTTGTGATTTGACCAAAAGCCCATTCTGACCAGACCAATGGTCAAGACCCGCGCGAGTGCCAGGCACTCAAAGTCAACGAGGTTTAAAAATATTTCTAACCTTATATGTATATCCAACTGCCCTTGAGTATGCTAGCACTGCTTACTGCTTTCCAAAAGCATCCAAATCCAATAAATACCGGTTAAAGGACTAATCACCTAAAATTGGCCCATACATGCAATTCCAGCCCATCACCTAGATATCGTAGGATTAATATGAAAAAGTAATAATGGTTGTATAGGTTTTTCAAGACTCACCTAATAAAATCAATCAATCACACTTATACATTCGGTTTTAGGCTTTGTGCATGTATTCAATCCAGACCAGCCAGACTTGTGAGTATATTCTAGAAACCTATAAGGTTAGATGAATGCTTAGGAGTACCTTCTACTTGCCTCAAATGCAAGTCCAAATCGAGTCATATGCGCGTCAAACGTGTTTACTACTTTCATACATGTTTATTTACAGCTTTCATATCCTGTGAACTGCATATACTGTTGAGATGAGATATAATACGAATATGTCCAGTAAATAAAGCCGGTAACCAATAAGCCAAGCACAAGAGTCTCGGGGAGGTCCACGAACCCTACTCTTTGGTCTGATGCACGATAGTCTTACCGGAGGCGAGTAAGGCTATCTAGTCAGTTAAAAGGCATTTTCTAGTTGAACTAGGGGCGACTCCATTTTCAAACCATTTCCAGATCGAGAAGTCAGCCATAAGCCTTGGACGAGCAGCCCCCGATCCCCGCTCCGCTCACAATGGCGACTCCATTGTGGATTAAAACAACTGTTTTTAAAACATAAACATAAAAACGTTTTCATAATTGTTTTCAAAAACGGCTACCATGGACCTAAATCGCATGGCTTGCGCCTTATCAATCACCGGCTTTATTTTTCAAGCATATTCGCACCTGTTGCATTGCATTAGAAATTTCTCTTCTCACCTAATCACTTGGAGTCCCTATCCAGCCCCGATACTCATAGCCACTCTCATGCTCTTGCTTTGCACTCCATTGCCTAGAACGTCTTATGCGCAGTAGTATCACTCATAGCCCAATACCTCGGTCGTTTGTACTCGTGATTGAGGAGACCTATCAAAGGTATATCTGTATGTGGGAGCCTCGATTACTACCAAAACCCAATGACTCAGCCAACATGCATTCCAGCTTAGACACTACCCTCTAGGATCAACCCAATATAATTATTGTACTTGAGGCATGATTGTCAATGTAATGATTCTAAATCCAATATTTCAAAAACTACTACTTCAATTTTAGTCTTAGGTCCGGCCTAACAAATTTTCCAGTTTGAAAACCAGATTTCCAAAACTTCCAGTTAGGCCTGACCTAAAAGAAACAAATCCGATTTAAGTGATACACCTTTGCTTAATCAAACCTCCAATAACCAGTCTAGTGAAAACTCCTTTCGCTGGATATAGCCGCCAGGCTAAATCAAATTCTAGATTTCAAAACGAACTTCCACGTCCACCATACATATTTTCAAACTCCTTCTAGAAAGGAATTTAGAGTCATTACATCGACAAATGATGTCTATCTGCATTAGAATTGCTAGAAGAGAGTTTTTTTGCAGGAATGTCGACTCTTGCATTGCGATGCGAGGGTCAATTCCAAAATACCTAGGAATAAACCTCGCGCCGGAACACGTGTGTGGGAGAAATAAGGTTGGAAGGAACAACGTGCCTCTTTGATATCAAACTGTTCTATGAGCCAAATTTGCTATGTTCTACGTGTTCAAAACTAACCCTGCATCTCATGCATCTGCATACCCTGCATCTCATGCATCCAGTATCATAGAACTTACATATTAACCCCTTGTAGATGCAGCCATCTAGGAAATCACTCCATTGCTCTCTGGCAACGACAGTCAGAAACGTTCAAAACTACACAGTCAACATGTCAGGACCGAGTGAAGCCAGCATAAATAAACTCAGGAAGGAGGTTACGGACGCGGTCAAAAAGCAGACAGATGAAATGAAATAATGGATCATGGCCTGCATGAACCCCTAGAGTCATCCCGGAACCAGTCGAATGAGAAAACCAGGATCCAGATCAGATTTCATCACTGAGGCCTGACAAGAACGTCAAGCGGCATTTGCCTGATCCGAGGAGGCGATCAGGGAGCAAAACCCCGACAAACAGAAATGGCTCACCGATGTCCTAAGCGAGGGACAACACCAGGCAAGAAAGAGAAATGGAAACATCGAGGTAGAAGAAGGGCGAAGACACATGTCGCCACTCCTAAAAAGCCTATCTGCAACTGAATGGGCGAAAATGAGCAAATTCCACCTGAGGAACCTCCGGTTCATGTTTCACCTCAGCGTAGACCAAGAACTCCTTCATGCCGCTGCTAATTTATGGGATCTAAAAACTCATGTGTTTAGATTCCACAATGTCGAGATCTGCCAACTTCTCGAAGAATTTGAGGCAATCCTCGAGGGAGATGAGGACGTTACCCGAGATTTTGCCTAACCCGCCACAGGCTACCCAGCAGTGAGAGGACTCACACCTTGGTTCTCACTTCCGCCTGGTAAGTTGGCAACATTAAGAGAAGGGGACCATATTCACCTCCCTTCGATCATAGCTATGGCTAAAGAGATGGACAGAGCCAGCAACAGTTGGGTTAGGACAACCAGATTCTGCCTTTACGCACAGTACATACTTTGCTCAATCAAGGGACATGCCGATATCAGAATCGTACACATAATGGAACAAGTAGAAAAAAGGGACATGCCGATATCAGAATCGTACACATAATAGTGATATTAGGTGAGACACTAACTTCCTTGGACAATTTTCAAATTACTAAGAGACTCTCTAGGAGTCTTCTGCTCTTGCAAATTTGGCTGCAAGAGAGGCTACATATGATATTGCCACCTGCCGATCCAATGCTCTATATGCCGAAGAATTTAGCAAGACGCTGAGTAGTCGTACGCAAGCCGGAAAACTGGAATACCTGGGTCGCAACAATCACTGAAGCTAATATCCGCTGGAGGTGCCCTTGGTGGAAAATCAGCCACGTCGTCACAGAAGTTTATGCAGGATGTGTCCCTCTACCAGGTTTACGCACAGCATCGTGCTATGAACCAGGCCACCTATGTCGACAATATGGGATGAAGCAGGAAATCGTGGAATATCCATCCCCTTTTTTCGGAATACCAGTGTGCCAAGAATTTCTGAAAAAGCTCATAGCTTGCTGGCCAGAGAGGCGTATAAAAAGGAATGTGATCACTAACCGTAATGACATTGCAAATGAGTATTACAAAGTATGGGTCTCCCTACACAAAAACGACGCGACAAGCTTACTGAGAGGCAAGAGGGCCAGAGAATTGACCGATGCACAGGTCGAGAGAGAAGAATATGAGTATTTGAACCAAGCAAACTCCGGGTTCTACAGACTCAATGGGCCTCAGCATCCATGACACCACCAGTGAGACTGAAGTGGTAGCTCCACCCATGTTCGGAGAACTTGGAGATATGTTCTCCTAAACTATCCAATTTTGTAGTAGCTTAGTTTAGATGTAGTTTCTATTTTCGCATCCGGATATTTTGAACAATTTGCTTTGTTTTTATTCGATTTCTTTATATTCCAGATTCAATGATGATACTAGATTTGCTCATTCATATGATGTCTCACCTGATAGGCATGCTATTTTCAATTGTTTCAATATGCATACATACGATGAAATCGAGCTATTTCACCGGTCCATTCAATACCGGTACAAGGAAATGAACACTTCCGGAAATAATCATGTTTCAATAGGACAATACCCCTGAGAAAATATGAGCTGATCGAACTATCTCAAAAAGAACAGAGGCCTGCTAGTAGGTCCCGGTCCATTGGCTAAAAAAAGGCTTGGCCAAAAAAAGTTCTACGAAGGGGAGGCACACGCTAAAACGGATAGTCTAGTCCGGATAGGACAAAACATCAAAAAAAAGAGAAAAAAATCCACCGCCCAGCCGCTACCACTCGGCATCCTATCTTGGAGCGGAATAGGCTAAGTAGTGAACCGCATCATTCACTAGAAGTCCTCCCCAGATCATCTGTTACGATCGAGTAGAACACTCATATAAAAAATAGTCAATCCCGAAAATTCACAAGGACCGATTGATAACAGGGGTAAATCGCTTGAAACATGAAATATCTCAATTGTACCGACTATTGAATGAACCGGTTTGATAGATCTTTAATAATGTATGAATATCGAAATCATTGTCTAGCGCATGTTCCTAGAAAGGAAAGACAGAGGATCATGAATCACGCACAGCATAAATCTTTGAGAAAATGGAACAAAAAACATTTCAAAAACCTTTTCAAAAAATTAAAAATTTCCTCATGCATTTACAGTCGCGCCAAGAAAAATGTTGAAATGCGCATTAACTGTCATAGAAACAAATATATTCTCCCAGAACAGATAACAACGGCCCGTAGCGAGCCCAGCCAAAGACGAGATCATTCATCAAAACATCCAGTTTCCCTGGACCAGAAAACTGAACGTTCCGATGAGGGGGCAACACATAGTATGACGCAAAGAGGAGATCCCACTCCACAAGCAAGCATAAAATGGGGCCAATTTTCGCAAAATTGGACTCCACCAACACAAGAAAACAAAAAATAGGTCCAACTTTCGCAAAATTGGACTCCGGAAACACAAGAAACAACGATCGACAGACCGTTACCTTTAGGAAAAAGCTCCAAAAACAACAGCCTCGAGGCCGGTATCTTCAATAGTAAACAAACAACAGGCTCACGCCCTCAAGAGATATCCAGAATAGACAGAAATATCTACGATACCCGGAGACGGAATCCAACCAAAACGGACCATCATAACCCTCACAATAGACGACAAGCATCTACCTCTAGATGAATTACAGAATAGGCAACATGCCCCCGCTATCTAGAGACAGAAATCTGATACCAGGGGGCATTAAAGCCCTCAAACAGAAAAGCAGAAAACTCCCTCAACCAAACAGAAGGAATAGAGAAATTCAACGACTAGAGAACCGGCCAGTGAACCAAGGGCATCGGGCCCCTATCAGCCAGAAACCACAAGCGCCAGCCTTAACTTGCCTAGAAACTACGGGCACTAACCTCACACCAGGGGCATCAAGTCCCCAACGACCAGCGAACCCGTAGTAGAACTGGGGGCATCAGGTCTCTACCAGGCGGAGGGCATCAGGTCTCTACCAGCCAGAGAACCGGGAGCATCATGTCTCCACCAGCCAGAGAATAGGGGGCATCAAGTCTCCAACAACCAAGAAACCGGAGTCATCGAGTCTCCACTAGCAGAAGAACCGGGGGCATCAGGTCTCCAACAACCAGGAAACCAGAGGCATCAGGTCTTCACCAGAAAGAGAACCGGAGGCATCAGGTCTCCACCAGCCAGAGAACCGGGGACATTAGGTCTCCACCAGCCAGAGAACCGGGGACATTAGGTCTTTGCCTTTCAGAGAACCGGGGACATTAGGTCTTTGCCTTTCAGAGAACCGAGGGCATAAGTTCTCCACCAACCTGAGAACCGGGGGCGTCAGGTCTCCACCAACCAGAGAACCGGGGGCCTCAGGTCTCCACCAACCAGAGAACCAGGGGCATCAGGTCTCCAACCAGCCAGAGAAAACTGGGGGTATCAGGTCTCCACCAGCCAGAGAACCGGGGGCATCAGCTCTCCACCAGTAAGAAAAACGGGGCATCAGGTCTCCACCAGCCAGAGAAACGGGGCATCAGGTCTCCACCAGTCAGAGAAACGGGAGCACCAGGTCCCCACCAGTCAGAAACCAGAAGCAAAAACAGAGAGGCTAGAAAAGGCTAACACAAATATAGCAAATAAAACAAAGCTATGAAAATAAAGCGTCAAGAACACTAAATGTACAAAATATTGTGACAACCTACACAGTCATAAATAAATGCAAAAGTTCAAAACCTGACAAACGTACAGTACAAGCCTAACTATCAGAGTCCAAATCCTGCTCTAAGGTCTCTGTGTCTCCGTAACAGCTTCCAGAGGGCGTGTCACCAGAATAGCGCCCAGTATGTTCGCCACCAGAAGACGAAGCGAAGTCATCGCGACCCCCCCGTATGTCAGATCCTCGTGTACCACGGGCTCCACGTCCACGATCGCCAACACAAAGTCCACCTCCACCGCTAAGGAACCTAGGAGGGATGTTACTATCAGCCGGACCCAACCCTGTCAAACGGACCTGCTCCCCCATATCGTCAATTCGCAACTACAAAAGAAACCAAAGAGCAGTCAGAGCTATAGGATTGCATACATGCATACATATAGGATATAAATATTGCATATTTGTTTTCACCCTCATTTGTGCAGAAACAGTGCATAAGCGATCACGCCAGCAATAAGCAACATCGGCCAACTGAACCACGTCGGATACCGGTACCTGAAAACTAGAAGAAGATGCTCAGTCTAACAGGGAAAACAGGCCCTTAGAATAAAAGAACAGAAAAGGAAAATACACACATGGGTACAGTCAGCAGGCGCAAAAGAATGCGTCATGTAGCACAAAGGACCAGAGTCCTGCACAGGCCCACGCACGCCAACGTAACACGCAGATCTCTCCGGCATCTTACTCAAAGAACTAGAGACCATATCACCAGCACCGGCTCTCCTACCAGACGGAACCCGACTAGGAGACCCCGGACCGTCTACCGTAGCAAGGACAGAACGAGATCCACGTCTACCACCTCCCTGAGAGAACACCAGAAAAGAACTCAAGAAGACGGAAAGAACCCAGAAAGACGAAAAAACGAAAAGAATGACACATACCTGTGGCCCTGTAGTCGCCTGCTGAACCTGAACAACGGGTACTCCGTCCAACAGAAGTATCCCCAGAAGACGATGCCTCGCGAAGTCGTCTAGATAGCTTAGCTGAGGAACAGATACCAAAAGAGTAGCAGGATAACCTCTCAGATCCAGTCGAAGCGCAGGCGATACCACGTCCCTGCCATGCAGCATTAATGAAGGAGGTCCAACTAGGACCATACGAGCACGTGGGCCACCCCACTAATGGAGAACACGCTCCGCCAGAAACCAGGACCTACAGCTCGGACCATGCATCAGATAAGACATGCCCGATCTTGCTACGGCACCCTGTACCCGCCGAGGCTAGCGAACTCCAGGAGGAGTGTTCCAAGAAGCATCCACATGTAATAAGTAGAACGGTGGTCAACACTGCAAGTAATACCCAGAGTAGTTCAAAAACAGAGTTCAGTACTCATATATATCCACGCCAGCTCGTTCAGCCAGCCTCTACACTCGGCTCCCTGACACTATGTCAAAGTACGAGAAAAGTCTCAGAATCTCAGCATAGGGTATCCTAACCCCGGAAGAACACCAAAGCCAGTCAGAAGGCCCATTTGGATGGCCCAGATCTAAAAACAGAATAAAAACCAGCTAAGATGACGAAATCAAATGCACGATGCAGTTAAAAGCAATAAAACAACTCACGTGCACGGCAGGCCACATCCCAGAAAGACGGGATCCCCCATAGACCACTCGGCCCATGCTGGTGTAAAGATAGGCCAAGGCAGAAGACCCGAAGTCATACAAACCGACCGCGTCCAAGTTCTCTAAGGCCGACAACACGCAAAGTGGAAGAGTCGCACCTGAACTACAGAACAAAGTAGACCCCAACAGATAACAGATGAAAGCTCGGGCAATCAGATCAACCTCGTCGCTAGTCCGGGGAAAGCTATCCTTGTAACGGTCATACAGCTGAGGGTGTCGAAGACTACGGCCCTTTATCTCCGGAATGAAACCCAGCATCTCGAAGATGTACGAATCCCTCTGAGGATAAAATCTGAAACCACCATCAAAAGGCACAGGCGCGCCTCAAAAAGAAATCCTAGTAATCAGCGAGAAATCCAGAGGAGTCACTTTCAGCTCCCCAACCGGCAAATAAAAAGTGTGGGTAGTATCCATCCACCGCTCCATCAGTGCACGCAGAGAAACGCTGTCACAGATCCTCGTCGTAGCGAACATACCACTAGCAAGACGGCCAAAACCCGTAGCGTCTACCCGAGAACGAACAACAGCAAGCAAAGATCGTACCAGATACGCGCATCCACAAAGTTTCCCGACGTACGGAACACATCTCTCTCCTGAAAGCATAAAAAGATCAAAAAACGGGATCAGAAACATCAGAGATCAAACAAGAATAACCAAAAAATGCACCACGAGTCGCGTGCCACAGAGGTACTGGCGCCATTATCACGGCGCCAGTATCACTGGCGGCACCGCCACTTCTTTCCCCTCTCTGGGACAAATTTTCGGGGACTGGGCCCACTTTCGACGAAGTTTTGACAATATTCCGGACGTATTTCAAACATACAGATAATAAAATGTCTATCTACAAGCCAAAAACGATGAAAAACGCACCTCGCGATGAGCCCTTGCACACAAATGCCCCTCCAGATGCAACAAGAGCGGAACCTCCTCATCCGCCTCCGTAAAGCAGCCTGCCGGTAGAGATCAATACACGGCACCCTAAAGGTCCAGGGTGGTGCCATAATTCAAATGCTCAAATTCAGAGAATATAGAAAGAGGAAAGGGAAATGCAAAATGAGAAATAAGGGGATGGCTCTCTTAAAAAGGCACAAGCCACTAAAAGACAAAAAACTACATCCTTTGAGGATATGTCAGAAAGATACCTCTAAGGATGCAAGGTAAGAAGACAGAACAGCCGGAAAATACAGACACCCAAAAAAATGAATAGCCGAAAAATACAAACACCCCAGAAAATGAACAACCGAAAAATACATACACCCCAAAAGATGAACAACCAAAAAATACAGACAATCCTGTAAACAGACAAACAAAAATACAGACATCCCAAATACAAACAGTCTTGAAAACAGAAAGACAAAGATACAGACTTTCCGGAAGACGAACAGCCAAGAACGACAGAGCAAGTCCCAGATCCTTCAAACAAAGTCTTAGAGCCAACAGAGCAAACCCAAAAAATCAGAACAAGTACGGGAGCCTTCAGACAAAGTCCCAGAACCTTCAGAACGAATCCAGAGAATCAGAACAAGTCCTAGAGCCTTCAGAAAAAGTCCCGGAGCCTTCAGACAAGTCCCGGAGCCTTCAGATAAAGTCCTAAAGCCTTCAGAACAAATCCAGAGAATCATAACATGTCCCAGAGCCTTCAGAAAAAGTCTTAGAGCCTTCAGACAAGTCCTCGAGCCTTCAAAAAAATCCCAGAGCCTTCAGAATAAACCCAAAGAGTTTCCCAGAAGACGGAATCCAAAAGAGCCAGACTCCCCAAGTTGCATAAAGACGCCAAAACACGGTAGAGAAACACCGAAACATGGTATAGAGACATCATAAGTGGCAGAAAGACGCCAGAGCCTGATGGAAAATATCAACATACGGTAGAAAGACACTGAAGCCTGGTATAAAGACACAAGCATCTGTTAAGCGTGGAATAATTAACGGAATCCGGACACCTATGCAATATAGGTGGCCTTTGGGACGGCTAAGGGATCCTGTCTGTTTATAAGAAAGTCTCGGACAGGACAATTACCAGGGTTCGAGCCATTGGACCACTCTCGGGACGGTCGAGAGTTTATTGCTCCATTCCATGGCGCACGCACTCAGGCAGCCCGGGCTCAACGGAAGCTGAGAAAAATACTCGCAGCCAGATGCGGAGTAGGCCAGAACCGGAGGTGCATGAGGCTAGAGTCATGCACCGCAGCAGGTAATGCTCAGGCTAGGGCAGCACCATACCACCCGAGCAAGGGCCTCAGATGGTGGCCAGTATCCTTGTCGCTTGTCTAACAGCAAGTCTCTTCTATAATAAAAATTGACCTACTTCGTCAATTCTCGTTAAAGAGAGGGTAAACAGTAAACACCTATTTTTCAAACATGTAAAAAGTGATAAGGAACTGAAGTGTCCAATGATGATTTCTAGAGAAACCCGTTTTGGTGACGAGCTTTTGATTTGCTTGTTGGAATCTAAGCAGGCATAATCTATGCACAATTGCAAACTTGGAGGGTTAAAACGTAATTAGGCTTAAGTAGCCCATAAAAATTTAAAGAAATTGTAATCTAAGTTTAGAAAATGGACTAACTGCCATATATTAGAAGTTTATGGGCCAATTTGCAAGCTTGACGGACTGAAATTGACCTTAACCAAACCTATAGGGCCCGAGGTACCTTTTTAACACTTTCGGACACCAAAATGCACTTTTAGCAATCTTTTACTTAATCACCAATTTTAATTAAAAGGATAGACTTTAAAGCTAATCTCAACACTTATTAACTTAATACTTCACACGCTTTCACTCTAGAATATTCTAGAATGTTCTAGAAGATTCTAGGAAACCCTAGGTCATCCCTAACCACTATAAATATAACCTTAAGCCAGCTTGGCTAAAGGTGGCACACAAACCCTAAAAATAGACAGTAGAATTCGGCCACTACACACACACACACTAAAATCCAGTCCTGAAAACACTGAACACGTGTTAATTCTCCAAGAACGCAACATCCGCACGGATTCGAAGCTGGATTCTGCATCCACTTCGCCAGCAAACGAGCCAAGGACTCAGATCAGTAATTTTGAGGACCCTCAATATTGTTCTTTTTATTTTGCCATAAATTTGCATATGTGATTGTCATAATTGCTATAATTGTGCTTAGGATTCATGTTTAGGCCCTTTATTGATAGCTTTTCATTAAAATCGCCATGATTAATCAATCCAATGATTTCAATAAATCACCATAGAATTCGATGAAAAAGCATGTTAATCACTACAATTAGCTGTTTTTAATATTCAAAAACATAAAACAATCAATTGAATACCTTAGAATGCATGTATTTTAGATATTTTTGCCATAAAGAAACCCTAAAAAAGTTGTTGTCCCGAAATAACTATCTGCCTAGATGAGCTTTAAACATTCCGATTATGTGTTTTTTGGATTCCTTGTTCGATTTTATGCTGTTTTGACTATTTTTGCATAAGAAACAGATTTGAAACGAGTGAGAACAAAACAAAACAAAATCCCATAACTACTGCCGACGAACCGCCGCCGTTGTAACTGGCGGCGCCTCCACCCCATCCTGCCGGCGCCGGCACTATGAACTGGATGTCACGACCCAAAACTATTGAGCCGCAACCGGCGCTAGGGAACGGGAGTGGTAGCTCCGGAACCCGTAGCAAGCCTAAAATCACAATTAATTTTTCGCAACCAATAAATGAATACATTAAACTTTTAATATTAAACAACGGAAGCAACACATTTGTATATATACCATATAATCAATCATATACACTAACTGTTTTAAAACCTCGCGGGCTCTAATTACCGTACCCTGTACGAACTGGCCTCGCGGTATTATATACATCAGTTAGTGTTTCAAACATCTCACCGGCATCTGGGGCCGTAAATCATATACTAAACACGTAGCCTATCAAAATGCACAAAAGACAATAACAGCAGTTAATATATACAATCAAAATGAACTGCTGTCTAGGCTACTATACTATCGACGAAGGACCACTACTGCAGCATTCACAGAAGTCATAAACTAACATATACAGATGACTTCTGCACTTCAAAATTGGCTTCTAGCTAGGTCCACAAACTAAGCACCTGTAAAATATCAAAGGTGAGGGGTCAGTATTTGGGGAAATACTGAGTGAGTTTGCATTTACTAACGGTATTATTTTAGAAATATAGCATCGCATTTTAAATCAACATTAATACAAAAATACATATGAACAAGTACTCGATCCTGTCGAAACTAAAATCCTGAAACATAACGTAACTCACTATTATTCAAATCATACTGATTCCAATAGTCTGACCCGGGAGCGTTCGCGTTCAACCACGTCAGTCAGAACATATCTCTTAATCCCAAAGTGGCATTAGATACGGGGCTCATGTTACTCTAACCGAGTTCACTCTCGTGGGGCTCAGGTTATTTTAACCGAGTTCACTCTCGTATCAAAATCATATTTTAACTTTCATAATCATATCATCCATGCATATCAGATCGTACCTCATAGTCAGACACGCTAGACGGACACATTACTGGTGATCACACAGCCTATTGACACCCAATAGGTAGCTAGTTTCGTTGGATCGTATACTACGTTCTTGTACGTAAAAACTTTTTCAAAACATATAACATATCAGTAATTCAAATATATATAGTGCGATGCATATCAACAGCATATAGATAGTAATACCAAATAGTATCAATTGATAATACACAAAAGTAAAATGCAACTCACAGTGACCGCAATCCAAGAAATGATATGATCGATTTGATAGTACGCTCTCGCTAATCCGCTTCTATTGACTCCACTATTCGCTGACACGTCTGATAAATTGTTAATGATTAGACGTGCACTTTATATTTTAATACGTATAATACTTGCATAATTTAAATATTGGTTTCATTCTTGGTATTATTCTCGTATTCAGAAATTCTTAGTCGTATCCACGACTTACCAAATACTATTCCTTGTATCCGAGAGTTATATAATTCTCTTAACACTTTACATTATCGTTACTTGCATAAAACGTCGAGCTAAGTCTATTTTAGTCCCTCGAACAAAAAGTCAGTTTTAGTCCCTCATGGAATACGCGTCTGCACAAGGTGGTGTGCGTTCGCAAACCATGGGTGTGCGTTCGCACACCGGTGTGCGTTCGCACACTGTGGGTGTGCGTTCGCACACCTTCACTGGTGTGCGTCCGCACACCATCACAGGTGTGCGTTCGCACACCACGGGTGTGCGATCGCACACCACGTGCGATCCGCACGCAGTCCTCGGAAACGTCGTTTCCGGGCTTCCCGTCGTGCTATCACTTGCCATACATGCCAAACACTCCGTTTCCAACAAAACCCGTAACTTTGTTTTTCCGAAAATGCTAAAATCGAGTTTAAATCGATAATTCCAAATTCTAAACTAAAACAGCCTATAAACTTGCTTTTAGCACCAAAAATCCGAAAATTTACCTTGAAATAAAGCTCAAGATCAGTAGAGGATTGAATTCCGGAGAGATGGCCGCGAAAATCGCTTGAATCGGACGTTGAACGGCGAAACGGTGTAATCGGCGATAACCTTTCCTTTCTCTCGATCCTTCCTCTGATTCTTCATTTCATATTTCCTTTCTTATATTATTTGACTAAAAGCCCACTTTGATCCTTGTTCTTTTTGTTTCTTATCATTTATCCTTTAAACTTTTCTTTTATACGATTTAGTCCATAGCTAAATCGTTAAACTCTTTTATTACGACTTTTAAGCATTATTTATATCCGATAAATAATACAAAGCTTGATATTAGTACCTTCCCGTCAAAAATCCAATATTTCTATTTTCGATACAAAGCGGTTAAATTACCACTTTGGTCCCTGTACTTTATTTAGACTTTTTCTTAACATTTTTCCTTCTAATTTCAATTCTAATTTTAGAATCGAAATATAACCTTAAATTTTCTCATAATTTATTTCCTGAAACCGACCTACTTGAAATTTATTTATCAAAATCTTTCCGATTTCGCCACTCTGTCTAATCTAAACTGAACACGTGGTCCAATTAGATAATTAGACATTTTGGGGTATTACACTGGAGCCGTGCATCTCGTTCCCAGCCTCCTAGATTTGCTTCCCAGATCTTCCAAACTCCGATCCAGACTTCCAAACGTGTTTCCGGGCTCATCCGGACTCCAAATCGGGCCAAGTTCGAATCCAGACGAAGATAATCCAATGTAGTTTAATATTATGTAATATAACGGGTCAAACCCGATATAAAGCAGACTCAGAAGTCAAGATATGTAACATAGTGTATAAACCGGGCCCACGAGCCCGAGGCCCAGCAAACTAGCAACTTCTAGAGCCGATCCCAGGCTAACCCGAACTCGAAATCCACTCCGGATCAAACCAGTAGAACCGGATCGATGAGAGGCACAACTCTTGTGGTTTGACCGAAAGCCCATTCTGACCAGACCAATGGTCAAAACCCGCACGAGTGCCAGGCACTCAAAGTCAACGAGGTTTAAAAGTATTTGTAACCTTATATGTATATCCAACTGCCCCTGAGCATGCTATCACTGTTTAGTGCTTTCCCAAATCATCCAAATCCAATAATAACCGGTTAAAGGACTAATCACCTAAAATTGGCCCATTAATGCAATTCCAGGCCATCACCTAGACATCGTAGGACTAATATAAAAAAGTAGTAATGGTTGTATAGGTTTTTCAAGACTCACCTAATAAAATCAATCAATCACACTTATACATCCGGTTTTAGGCTTTCTGCATGTAATCAATCCAGACCAGCCAGACTTGTGACTATTTGCTAGAAACCTCTAAGGTTAGAATGCCTAGGAGTACCTGCTACTTGCCTCAAATGCCAGTCCAGATCAAGTCATATGCGCGCCAAACGTGTTTACTGCTTTCATACATGTTTATCTACAGCTTTCATATCCAGTGAACAGCATCTACTATTGAGATGAGATATAATACGAATTTGTCCAGTAAATAAAGCCGGTAACCGATAAGCCATCCACAAGAGTCTCGGGGAGGTCCACGAACCCTAGTCTTTGGTCTGATGCACGATAGTCTTACCGGAGGCGAGTAAGGCTATCTAGTCAGTTAAAAGGCATTTCCTAGCTGAAATAGGTGGCGACTCCATTTTCAAACCATTTCTAGATCGAGAAGTCAGCCATAAGCCTTTGGCGAGCGGCCCCCGAACCCTGCTCCACTCACAGCTAGGGTTTACAAAAGTGAAAGAAAAGGTTTTGGGTCGAATAAGGGGTCTATTTACAGGCCACGACACAAAATTACAGGTGAGGCGCGATGGGAGGCGCAATGCGAGGCGCGTTCGTCCCATCGTGCCTTCTCCAGGCGCAGAAATCACATGGGGCGAGTTGGGCCATCGCACCTCGCAACGCGCCTCAAATTTTGATCCAACGATTAACTTTTTCTCGTGCATAGCATATCAAAAAATGAGGCCGATCCAACACTGCAATTGGGAGATATGGATGTTTATGAAAACATGTCAGATTTAGAAGGCACACGAACACATCATCGATTATAATCCGGATACAAATCAAATTGCCATTCAAAACCCACACGACACATGTGACACATACAAGATACAAATCAAACCCCAAACAAAGTGTCACGCTTTCTAATTCCACCATAAACAATCTAAAACCAAGTCGGAACCACTACGAAACTATGACGGAAAAAACACGGGATATTACAATCTCCCCAACTTATATAAAATTCGTCCTCAAATTTAACATAATACAACCCATGTAAAACATATCATAAAAATATTTGTCGTCCGAACAAAAATGCACTTAGTCAATGGAAAAATTCATAAGCATGACACCCAAAGTAATCAAGGAAAGCAATAATAACAATTCTGCATAGCGAACTCTGTCTCTCAAGAACATTCCTTAACCAAGTAACCAACCCAAACTATAATCATATGAATTTTGTGCTTAACGAGCTAAGTACTTGCGTAAGCAAAACTCAACAGGTTGTTCCTCGAAGGATAACTCAATACCACCGCTTACATAAACCGAACAATCTCAAATGGTCACTAAAAGTATCATAATAACTGCCACTTTATATAAAATGATAATGCCATTTCTAAGTGAAATCAAACGAGGAAATACAAACTCTCCCACATAAAACTCGACTAAAATACTAAGGATAATCAAGAACGAAACCTCAAGTCTCTCTCAAAAGGTACCTCTAAACAGAAATTCAACTCGGAAAAAAATCAACACAAGACGAAAACACGTCTGAAATATATGGGGTATTACGTTCTCCCCAACTTAAATAAAATTTGTCTTTGAATTTTTAAACCTAAACTGATTTGCAAAATGAACGGTCACACATACATAAGCGCCCAAATTCTGAATCTATAAGCTCAGTACTCCAAAAATTACTGGATCAACAGAAATGTGAACAATAAAAATTATCCAATTGAGAATCACAATTACTCTGTACAAGGATGACTTCTAAAACTAGTTAATGTCTTAACGACTACCAACTTCACATTATCAAAGTGCAAAAACAATCCCGAAGCTTAAATTGTAGTTCTTACAAAAACCACACTCTATAATACCATTAACTTAGCAAATAATAAAACACAAAAACCATACTGTTATTTAAATGAAAAACGTAAACTTATCTCATGCTAACAAAATCTCCAGATTATAACAAACAATCTCAATCACAAAGATTCTTCCAATCATCCCCTATGTAGTACACAACTTATACTTATAATAACAAAACCTCAAAATTGATTAACACCTAGGTTTAAGACAACTAAAACATCCAAAAAAAATTCATCAATAATTGTAACCTCGAATCCTAACAATAGATCACCTATATCAAATTCACCATTAACCGGGTCATTGGTTATACTCAAAATCAGACTCATAGGAAAATAAGATTTTTAAAGCACAAAACATTATATACTAATATTATCCATTTTTCTTTAGAGATAAAAACAGTATAAACTCCATTTTTTTTACTCGAAAATAACAAGCCGTGAAAAAAAATCCTTTGTACCAAAATACCCATAGATGTTTTAAAACCTTAAAAATATTATGTCACTTTTAAATCTTATTATTAAATAAAATCACGATTTGAAGAAGCCGTTCAACCCGTAAAATTTGTTATTTATTTTGAACCAAATTTGATAAAATTCTTTTGTTTCCACCCGGACGTAAAATTTAACAATGAAAATCTCTTTGTTTACAAAAATACCATTATATCAATATACCAAACCATTTGTACAAAAATCGAATCTATATAAACAAACTTATTTTAGAATCCCAGTGTATACACATAAGTGGAGCATAACTAAATTCCTCAATCCAAAAATCCTTAACTAAATATCGGAAATTATCACGAAAACTTTCAAATCTAAAATCAACCATACACAACACTTAGCATAACTATATCTCGAGCGCAACCTCAAATTCGGATATTAAACTCCCTGGGTTACTCAAGTCTCAGGAAATCTCAAAAAGGTCACTAAAGTCAATTTTCTTACAAAATGGTCACTGAACTATATCTTTCATTACAAAAGGGTTCACCCATATAAAACAACGTAAAAATCTAACATTTTTGCTTACGTGGCAAGCTAAAATTACAAAAAGGAAAATAGTTCAGTAACCTTTTTGTAATAAAAGAAATAATCCAATGATTTTTTTGTAGTTCACAAAAAGTTTAGTGTTCTTTTCGTAATAATAGAAATATTTTTGTAATAAAAGGTATAGTTCAGTGACCACTTTGTAAGAAAATTGACTTTAGTGACCTTTTTGAAATTTCCAGAGATTTGAGTGATCCAGGGAGTTTAATATCCCTCAAATTCATTCTTACTTTCTATAAAACACAAGATTCCGTTAATACAGACCTAACCCGTACAACATTATCGTCCAAAATTCACCACCATCATCACAGATTATTTGTCTAGCTACCTTTTCGGTAAAAATTTCAAACCAATTGAAATCCATCCTCTTTATAAATACATTTATCACATAGTGACTCGCGAGTTCATTTCAAAACATCTTTCTCAAAACATCTTATTGATAAAATCCATTTTTACATAATTGTGCTCCAGGGTGATGACACCTCTCATCCCCAAAGAGTTTCATTCAACTCTAATCATTTCTATGCACGTGATGCATGTACTATTATGCATGTCTCTAATTATCAATTTCTCTTTTATTTAATGAACATACTCAATGCTCAATGCAATTTCCTATTCATAACATTCAAAATGCATGTTCATGATATGTTAGGGCACGATAACGTGATAAAAATATTTCAAATACTTCCATAAATTTTATTTGAAATCAATTTCTCGATAAAACATTTGCTAGACGTTACACTCGGTGAGACGTGCACTCGATAACCTCAAAAAAATTCTCGAACTCCTTACTTGCAATCTATCAACCACACGATACAATCATAACAACTCAACCTGATAACTTCTCTACAACTCAAAAGTATAAAATAATATCCAATTAAACTCCAACCAAAACTGAAAGTTATACCCAAAGAAAACAACACATCATATACGTTTCTACAAAACTTACCGCCAGTTCCCGCATCGCATCATCAAACTTGATGAAAAACACCAGTGTATTAATACACCGATCTATCTTTTCGGGTCAAAATTTCCAATATCCTTTCTAGGATGATCAGAAACCATCAACCGTTCTAAGGGAATACTTCCCTCATCTTTCTCGATATCGAAACCCAAAGATTTCGATCCACAAAAACAATATAGCAAACCCAGCTTCACCCAAAACTGAAACTAGAGCAAAACAGGGTCTAAACAAAGGTTCGACTCTCAATAAAACCAAACATCAAGGTAAGCCAATAAGAACCGCGTGATAGAAATTAACTCATGTGCTTCTCCGCACGAAGAGACAAAACCAAAACTATCAATACAGTCCAACCAAACTTGCGAGGTATACAACGCAAATTAAAACCAAGATATTATGATTTCTACAAACTATAAACCACCCAAACATGCCATTAACCATAATTAACCCAAACCTATATAAAGGCAAAAACAAAGCATGCTACAACAAACTATGATTCGTTGTAACCAAGAATAACAAGTATTATGCCATCGATCAAAATACGCATCGAAACTCATTCTAAAATGTAAATCGATCATAAAAGTTTTCAAGTTCTAGTTGAGCCTCACGGTTTTAAAATTTTTGTTTTCTGGAAAACCTCCTTTACAATTCAATTTCTTTAAAAGTTCCCAAAGTATCTCGATCCAAAACCATCATCAAGTTATCCGAGTCATTATAAATACCAAGCTCAACATCCAAATTTGGGTGACCCAAGTCAAACCCAATACAACCATTTATAAAACATACTCAAAACATTTGTAAATCTGGAAATGCCCTTAAATGAAATCTCAATCTTTTCTTAAAAATAGGAGCTCAACATAATCCAAGTATCAAACAACAATTCAAAAGCTTAAGTGAGAGAACACTTTATCACAAACAACCATTCTGAGAAACGCATACTCTCTTCAAACATAATATACCAAAGCATATGACCAAAGACACCTCCAATGTCCTCAAACCAAAACATGGTAAGATCATAAAAGTGATAATAAATTATCAAAGCCATATTCCATCATTTAAATAATATTATTTTGAAAATAATCGTTGGTCAACCCAAGTCATATGTAAGATTTCGAATTGCGTGAAATTCATCTTACTTTCAAAGTAACCAAAAATCACATTTTTTATATTAAAACCAGACTTCTCTTCTGATTCTCGTGTCAAAACACAAATTTAATCAAAATAATTTTCCCAATAAAACCAACGTGTGACCAAACAACGTGTAGCCACAAAACATGCTTAAAGATTTAACGCAAAAATCCTTTAAAAGAAAAACAAGGCCAACGCCTAACGTATCATCGTACGTGCCAACCTATTTGGCAACCAACAAATACGGCAAAAGACAAAGTGTACTCACCAAAAAGGCATAAGCAATTCAATATGACCAAAATTATCCAAGGCATAAAAGCCAACAACTAATCACCCAAGGTAAACATCATATAAGGCACAACAGCCCACAAAACATCACTCAAGGTATATCTCATATATGGCACAACAGCCAATAAATCACCCAATGTATAAGCAATAAACATTCCAAAGTAAATCATCAGTAACACATAAGATCGACGCTCAACATTCCTATAGATGAAGGTAGAAAGTTTTGAAAACAAAATATGACGTTTCAAAAGACAAGACTTGAATCCTATTTCCGCAGTATATACTATGACACAGCAACAACTTAACATGCCTTAAAATAGTAAACACATAACATGCAAAATGGCCTTGGTTCGAAACCAAAGCTCTGATACCAACTTTATCACGACCCGATTTCACAGATCGCGACCGATGCTAGGGCATGGGTATGGTCGTACCAAAACCCGTAGCAAGCCTTGCAGATAAACATACAATATATAAACCTGCAAGAAAAACCACTGCTCGAGGGGCAACCGAGACTCCAACCTAAGTCTAGCAGTTTATATCACAACTTAAATAATAACTTAAATATCTTAAATGCTCGGCTAAAACCCGAGACTCAACAGTATGCCTTATATAAATCAAATCCAAAGTATAACATGCCAACATCGATAATAAATAGTCGGACCACTCCGACAAACAAAAGTATAAAAGCAATCACTATCGACTAACTAGTTCTATTGCGGTCTAGAAGTATAAAACAGTTGACTAGTTTTATTTAAACAAAAGAACCTCTGAAGGAATCAAGAAATCGGAGATCGACCAACTCTCTCAAATCATAACCCTGGAAAAATTGGAAAAACAACGGGGTCAGATATACTGAGATGAGTTCATAATGCTATTTACATTTATTAAGATTAAAACTCTTAAAACCAAATCCTTTTATACTAATATACTTATGTACTTGATTATGGAATGCAGTATTAAAATGAAACCTGAAGTATATAACCCAAAGTATATAACCAAAGTAGATGGGAATAAATCATCATCGAGCCCAAAGTAAGCCAGACTTATAGTCAGCCAATCCCAAAGTACTTACCGGTGCACACAGTCTCGATACTCGCCTATCGAGTAGCTCGTTCCAATCCAGATCCATAATCATTTAAAACAGTTTATAAACAGTTGATATACTAAAATAATTTGTGGTACTTAATAAGCGGTAAATAACACTATAAACTCACTGCTTGCGAATCCACATGATAACCAGGCAAGAAACCTAAACCTACTCTGACTCCGAAGCACGAACAGTCGACGGGTCTAGAAACAAAGCTTATGTTAAAAACAATTCATCCCCTAACTCTAAGAATACTAGACATCACATAGGACTAGCATCTCAAATACAATCCAAAGTACAAACCACAGTAAATGCCACATCATAACATTCAACATATAGAATCCATAGCCAAAGTAATACCACGGTCAAATAATAAGTTAAGCCTAATTGAGTTCCCTTTTGAAAACATAATCCCGAAAGCGTATATAACTTCGTTTGATCTTTAAAACCAAGTAAAATCCCCAAAGTGGTGAATTAGCCGAGTTATACAACTACAAGCTTAATCTCACATGTCGGGCGACCCAAGTCTAACCCGACCCAATGTTATGCAAGAGTAAAACCAAAGTATAGATCCGGAACCTTTAAATGAAATCAGTGTTCATTTCAAAACATGGAACTCAATCATAGCTTAACAACAACGATTACTTATACAGCAAGCTTAAAACTAGCCACAATTGGCCAAATCACCCAAAGTAGACACAAGCGTGCTAAAACACTTAAATAGGTTTAATAAGGATTTAAATACGCATTTTAAATCAACCAACTCAGATTTGAAATAAGAATCGATCCTTTAACATAAACATGGAATGATATGCCCAATCTTATAACAACCAACATGAAATGATTTTCCAAACAAGCTTAAGTGATACCAACATGCCAAAGTCATACGAATATCCCCAACAATGTCTATAGGCAGCAACTATAATACTTAACGATAACGAAAACCAGCCAAAGCGTGAACATGCATTTCAAACCAATACTCCAACCTTAGATTCACCAAACATGCCAAAACAACATAGTATAAATAAAATCATGATACATCATCCTGAAACATGTATTTCCAGCCGCAATCAACATATCAAAACAGTAGCGATGTTTTTAGTATAAGCATGCGCATCAATCTAGCATTTGACCTAACAATTGATATAAACAACCAAAGTATAGACTCATACAAATATGATGAACCAAACCTAATCATACAAATCAATTGTAACATGCCAAAAATAGTGAATCAATAATCACAGCACCCAAGGTATTGATTTATCCTAAAACACAAGATTCGACACTTACCAAGGAGAGTTAAGCGGATAGGCACATCACACGAATCCAAGAACGAAACGGATCAAAATTTGAACGCTTAAGACCTCACACAACATTGGAAAACAAGGGTTCATAAGCCACAAGACGAATTGAACCAAGGAAATATGAACATACTAAGGATAGGATGTGCGAATCATTTACCGGAGTCTAATAATCAAAGGAATTGATGTACAACGATCCATCTCAGAGAGTTTTAGTGTAAGTATGTCGGCTAGGGTTTGCAAATGTAAAAGAAAATGTTTTGGATCGAATAAGGGGTATATTTATAGGCCCCGACACAAAATTACAGGTGAGGCGCGATGGGAGACACGATGGGAGGTGCGATGCGAGGCGCGTTCGTCCCATCGTGCCTTCACCGGGCGTAGAAATCACATGGGGCGCGTTGGGCCATCGCGCCTTGCAAAGCGCCTCAAATTTTGAACCAACGGTCAAATTTTTCTCGTGCATAGCACATCCAAAAATGAGCCCGCTCCAATGGGGAAATTAGGAGATATGGATGTTTTATGAAAACATGTCAGATTTAGAAGGCACACGAACACATCAAAACCCACACGACACATGTGACACATACAAGATACAAATCAAACCCCAAACAAAGTGTCACACTTGCTAATTCCACCATAAATAATTTGAAACCAAGTCGGAACCACGACGAAACCATGACGGAAAAAACACGGGATATTACTGTGGTACCCCATATTATTTTTAGTGTCTATTTTCGTGCGTGTCCAATTTTAATTTATTAGGACCTCAAAAATACTTAATAAATTCACGAGATGAATTTATAAGTTTGAAAATGCGATTTGGAGTGTGTTTTGCCTTAAATTTGACTTTTGGCAATTTTACGCGTTAAAAGTGAATTTTGCGATTTTTTGCTAAAAACTGTCAAAATAATTATTTTAATTATTTTTAAAGGCCCAAAAATATTTTTAATTCAGCCCATATGTTTAAAATTTAATATTTTTAAATATTTGAGAAACTTGAGTTTATTTTGCCCCTAGAGTTCGATTTATTTACAAGAATGCCATAATGACAAACTTGTAAATAAATGAAACATGAAATAATATCTAGATATTTCCATAGTATTCTTCTTCTCCAAGTAATTCATTGTATTCTCCATTAGTGTGGGTGCCGAATTCTCCAAAGAAGAAAACACCACTTTATATTCTTTTAATTTCTCACAAAAATTCCTTAAAGAAAATTGACGGAAAACTTGCCTAGATCATTATCCTCGGCTTTAATCAACGATCAAGGTATAATTTCAAGCTCAAATCTTTAATTATATTTTTTATTTTAGTTGAGCTTAAATTATATACTTAGGATGGTTAAAAATTGTGTTTTGATGATTAATTAGTTGCTTTTAATAATTGGTTATGTGGGTTTCGGTTTTAAATTAATTTTTATGTGAAATTGAATTATTTTTTTAATTTATGTGCTGATCTAATTAATTAGATTAATATATGCTTTAAAGTGTATTTTTCGTGTATTAAAAATGTTAAATGTTTCGGGTATTAATTTTATGATATAAGTTTCGATTTTTAAAGTTTAATTTCTTTAAAAATCAATAAAATAAGGATAAATTAATGGATTTTAAATTTCTGGAAATAATTTTTTTTATGATTGATTTATATGTTGGGTTGATGAAGAATAAGTGTTTTATTAAGAAATTTTAATGGTTTGTTAATCGGGGTTGATTTTTGATAATTTTATTTAGTTAAAATTGTTTTAAAAGGGTATTTATGTCATTTTAAATTTCTGGGCATAAATTATTTATGAAAAATTATGGAATTTATTTGTTGATTATTTTTGGAGTTAAATTGATTAAAGTGAGGTGTTTTGACGGAATAATAATCGGTGTTGAATATTAGTTGATATTTCGGTTTTAATTGTTGAAATCTTAGAAAAATAATGGTTTTAAAATTATGGGCTGCTGGTTTTACAAGATAAAAAATAAAATTGTTTGCAAAATAAATTTTGATGAACTTTGGTGTTAAAAATGTTAAAAATGAATTTTTAAGCGTTTTTAAGCGTTTAGGCGTTTTCCTGCCAAAACCACCGGAATCCGGTGACCGAAATCGGAGCAAAGGGGACAGAGCATGGTGGCTCAGTCCCATGCTCATTCAGCTGTTGTTACTGCCGAAGTTGTTTTGGTAGAAAACGAAGGGGGGCTCGTGTGCTAAAATATTTTACGAAAAAATATTTTTGATTTTTAAATTGTGGTATATTTGTTGAGATTTTCTAAAAGTGTAATTTTAGAAAATAGTGTGGATTTTATATGTGTTAGAATTATAATGTATGTTTATTTATTAAATTAAATAAACTAGTGTGGTTAGAATTTATCGTATGGAAATACGATGACGCGGAAAGAGATAGTTGGAATAAAATTTGGATATTTGATTACGTGGTTTATTTGATTGAGTTGGTCTAGAGTATATCATAGAATTTAGAGTTAATACATTTATTAATGTTTAATTTCTAAATTAGATCCAGCGAATTTTGCCGCGGAAACCGGCGAGCAAAAGTTTTGAAATTTCGACGGGCAAAATTTTTTAAATTTGGAATAAGCGAGTACTGTGAGTGTGTTTACAACTTATACTGCTAAATATTAGTATTAAAAATGTTTGCAAATTGCTTTATATCGCATGAACTATTACACATAGTTTTTAAAACCGATTTAGATTTATTGGAACGTGCTTACAATTGAGCTACAATAATGTTGTGTGATCACCGGTATTGCATTTAGACATTGTTGCATATGCTGTGTGAATTCGGACGACGGTCTGGAAGTAAGTGGCGACGGCCCAGACATATGGGAACATATCTTCAGAGACAACAGAATATAAACGACCAAAGGCAGTAAAGAGAAACTGGCGAGATCTGAGAGGTTGAACCTTTTATTAAAAAAAAAAGTGAATTGGCAACAGTATTTATGTACTGCCGAAATCCGTTGTATTGTAAAAAGAGTCCGGGACTTTCATATACGTAAAATTAGAATGATCGCATTTGACTGCTAAAGTACAAAAAGAGAAATAAATACGGCAAAAATAAAATAAAAGGTTAACCCGAATAAAGTGGAAAAAGTGGAATATTTATATTTCCTGTTTTTGAAAGCATATAGGAACATGAATCATGGTTTAGGATTTCATATGAATAGGTAATCTGGAATGCATTGCTTTCATATTAATGTTTATTTGTACATGTTGTACGCATTCACTAAGTTTTTATAACTGACCCCGTTGAATTTATAATTTTTACAGGCGAGTAGTTTGAGGTGTGGATTTTCAATTTCTTGTTCCGGAAATCCCTGGTTGAATAAAGTGAGAATGACATTTTCTTTAAATGTCTAGAGTTGCAGTAGCTATAATAATGAACAGTGATACCATAGTGGTCGTTGAACTTAATTATGTTTTATATTTTAAATAATGTTTAATCTCTGATGTATGTAAAATGTGTATGATGTGCGGAAGTCTGAGCGACTGCACGAGAATAAATGCGATGAACGCATCTGCATAATGAAATGCAGTTAAATCCATAATGAAATGGTCTGCATAATGAAATGCAGTTATCGCCATAATAAGATTGTGTGTGCATAATGAGATGTATTATAAACCCCTATGAAGTGGGTATGAAACTTGAATACATTAATTAAAGAGAAAATTAATTTTAAAGTTTCATTATGATTTTATCGGAACGTTTTAAACGGAGATTTTAAAATGTTTGAAAATGTGTTTTTAATTCTACGAAATTTTTTAAGTGATTTTTAAAGTATTTTTAAGGCTTGCTACGGGTTTCGGAGCAACCACTCCCATTCCCTAGCGCCGGTCTCGGCCCTCAGTTTTGGGTCGTGACAAAGGTAGTATCAAAGCAATGATCTAAAAGTGGTTCCACTATGAAAGTGATGGTCGAAAGGTCGTATCATTGCTAAACACTGTATGAATATGTTACTAGGGTACCTAGTCATTGATATTGAGTCTACTGCAACACATAGGATTCTTGTCATGTCATTTGTTAGGTCATCATTTGTTTTTAAACATTCTCAGCTTTACTCTAGAAGTGAGTCTGCATGTTTGTGTATATTACGTGATTGTGGTAATTAGTTGCGATAGTGTGCAATTAGAACGTTAGATAGGAATTTTATTAGACGATGCGTTTTGATTAGGATGGCTGATCAACACGAGGAAGTCATGCAAAACAAAAACGCTCATGATGAGGCGTCCGTTCATAACAATGCGATGCCTGATGCGGGTCGTGGTCGTGGACGTGGACGAGGTCGTGGTAGAGGCCGTGGGCCAAATATTAACATTCCTGGTTTTGATTTCTAGCAATTCTTAGTTGGAATCGCGGCTATGCAGACGAATCAAGCGGAGGTGTAAAATATGCACAGAGAGCAGTTTGATTATCAACAGCAACGAGTTGGTGCGAACGTTGATCGTGATCTCTTTATGGCTTACATGAGGCTCAAGCCCATGAAGTTCGACGGAGCGAATGATGCGTTAGATTTCCTAGAGGAAGTAGAAATGAATGCTAGACATCTTATTGCTAACGAAAGGTAGTCGATTTTGATGGTGGAGATGTCAGTGAAAGGAGCTGCGAAGGATTGGTTCCAAAGGCATATTCAACCAAGTATGGGAGAGATGACTCAGAATGAATTTGTCACTCGATTTAAGGATTTCGTTTTGCCATTTTCTGTAACGGAGAATTGTCGAGAGAAGTTGTTGAATTTGAATAAGGTAGGGAAGACGGTGAAAGAGTATGTGACAGAGTTCAGAAGGTTGAGTCGTTTCAAACCTGATCTGATGTTGGATCGAGAGAGGGTGAATTCAAGGTTCATTAAGGGGCTAGGACCTGAATTTATTGGACTACTATCTGATGTATGGAAGGATTTGGTTCAAATCATCGATAGTGCACGCCAGATGGAAACTACTTTGATCCAATTTGGAAAGATCACTGCTTCTGGAGAGTAAGTAACTATGGGAGAAGGAACTAAACATTCTAATACCAATAGGTTCATTGGACCATATCGTAAAGGAGTTAAGAAAAACAAGAAAGATAGGAGATTTAGTGTGTCTGGATCAAGTTCTAGTGGACGAAGTTCATGGGGAACGGTACCACTATGTCAGACATGTGGAAAGAGGCATTTTGGAGTATGCTATATGACAAGAGGATGTTTCACGTGTGGAAAGCAGGGTCATTTTGCTAGAGAATGTCCTATGTCTGGACCACAAGGTTCAAATGCCAGTGTTGTTCAACCAGTGTTTCAACAACCTAGACCTGTGTATCCTGCAGTGTCTGAGTAGGCACAAAATCAGAACGTGTTTAATGGACAACGTGGAAGAGGATATGGGGTTGGTAACCATGGTGGAGGAAGGACCACATGAGGACGAGGATCTGGAGCGACTACTCAGGCTAGCGGAGGGCAGTTTAGAGTTTTTGCGATCAATCCTTAGGAGGCTAATGCGTCGAATGCGGTAGTGCAAGGTATATTTTCAATATCTTTGCATGATGCATCAATTTTGTTTGATCCCGATGCTACGCATTCATTTCTATCGTTGAGTTTTGCGTTAAAATTAGGAATTCAACCTGTTTTTTTGCAAAACCCATTGTTAGTAGCTACACCTGTACGCGAAAACATAGACGTTACTGTAGTTTATCCGGCGTGCCCGGTGTTAATCGGAGAGCGAGAATTGTTGGCAGATTTGCTACTGCTCGATGTTTTGGAATTCGACGTCATCCTAGGAATGGATTGGCTGTCGCGATATTATGCAAATGTGAATTGTCGAGAGCTATTCGGGGAGAGAAGTTAGAAACCCCAAAGAGTTTAGTCTCGGCTTTGAAAGCGAGAAAGATGATGAGTAAAGGATGTCAAGGATTTTTAACTCTGGTATGAGATATTCAGAAGGAAGTTGGTAGTGTGAACGATGTACCAGTAGTGTCGGAGTATTCTGAAGTGTTTCCAGAAGAGTTACCTGGATTACCACCAGATTGCGTAATTGAATTCTGTATTGATTTAGTTCGTGGTACAAGTCCAATATCGATACCTCTGTATCGGATGGCACCAGCAGAAATGAAGGAGTTGAAAGATCAATTAGAAGAACTAATTAATCGTGGATTTGTACGACCAAGTATCTCACCTTGGGGAGCACCTGTGTTGTTCGTATAGAAGAAGGATGGATCTATGAGGCTCTGTATAGACTACAGACAACTTAATAAGGTCATAATCAAGAATAAGTATCCTTTACCCAGAATTGACGATTTATTCGATCAATTGCAAGGAGCGAGGTACTTTTTGAAGATTGATCTAAGGTCTGGTTATCATCAGTTGAAGATCGGAAATGATGATATTCCAAAGACTGCATTCAGAACAAGATACGGTCATTAAGAATTCCTGGTGATGTCATTTGGATTGACAAATGCACCAATAGCTTCATGGATTTGATGAATCGGATTTTTAAACCGTTTATAGATTTTTTTTGAAGATAAACCGTTTCTAGATCGATTCGTGATATTGTTCATAGATGATATCTTGATTTATTTGCGCACAGAAGAGGAGCATGCGCAACACTTAAGGATTGTGTTACAAACATTGAAAGATTATCAGCTTTATGCCAAGTTCTCAAAATGTAAATTTTGGTTAGAAGAAGTAGCATTTTTAGGACATGTAGTATCTCAAAGTGGGATCAAGGTGGATCCTAAAAAGATAGAAGTTGTGAGTGGAAGAGACCAAGTTCAGTGACAGAAATTTGTAGTTTCTTAGGTTAGTTGGTTAAATAGACGGTTTGTGCAAGACTTTTCTAAGTTGTCTGCACCATTAACCAAGCTAAGTCAGAAGAACGCGAAGTTCATTTGGACTGATCAATGTGAAGTAAGTTTCCAGAAACTGAAGGAGTGTTTGACAACAGCTCCAGTTCTAGCATTACCAGAGGGTAATGATTGACTTACAGTCTATTGTGTTGCTTCTAGGATCGGGTTAGGGTGTGTACTAATGCAACATGGACGAGTTATAGCATATGCTTCTCGTCAGTTGAAAAAACATGAAGTTAATTATCCAAACCATAATCTAGAATTAGCAGCGGTGATTTTTGCAATAAAGATTTGGAGACATTACTTATATGGAGCGAAGTGAGAAATATTCACTGATCATAAGAGTCTGAAATACTTATTTGATCAGCGAGAGTTAAATCTCAGACAGAGAAGGTGGATGGAGTTGCTAAAGGATTATGACTGTACGATACAGTATCATCCTGGCAAAGCTAACGTAGAAGCTGATGCGTTAAGCAGAAAGTCAGCAGGAAGTTTAGCTCATGTTACTTTAGTTGAGAGGCGACCAATGATTAGAGAAGTGCATTCATTGTTCGATCGAGGAGTTCAATTGGAGGTTTCGTATTTGGGAAACTTAGTAGCCCAAATGACGATTAAACCTACATTGAATGATCAGATTAAGGAACTTCAGACAACGAATCCTCATCTAAAGGATGTTATTGAAGAAGTGCAAAATGGAGTAGACTTTGAGTTCAGTATGAAAGGTGGTATTCTAAAATTTGGTACAAGGGTGTGCGTACCAAATGTAGAGGAATTGAAACAGAGAATCATGATGGAGGCACATGGATCTAAGTATAGTGTTCATCGTGGTTCTACCAAGATGTATCACAATGTTAAGCAGATGTATTGGTGAAGCGGTATGAAATGAGATATAGCGAAATTTGTTGCGAAGTGTCCGATATGCCAACAAGTGAAGTTGGAACATCAGAGACCATTTGGATTTTTGCAACAATTACCAATACTAGAATGGAAATGGGAAAGAATAACCATGGATTTTGTCGTTGGATTGCCTAAGTCGCAACGAGGTTTTGATTTGATATGGGTTATCATTAATCGAATGACAAAGTCGGCCCATTTCATTCCGATCAAGGTAACCTATACGGCAGCGAAATTGGAACAGATCTATATTGACAAGGTAGTCAGTTTACATGGAGTTCCTGTGTCAGATCGAGGATCAGTTTTTAAATCTAGATTTTGGCAAAGTCTGCAAGAAGTTTTAGGAACGCGTTTAGATTTCAGCATGGCGTTTTATCCCCAAACTGATGGACAGTCTGAAAGGACTATCCAGACTTTGAAGGATATGCTAAGAATGTGCGTTTTAGATTTCAAAGGCCATTGGGATGAGTATCTACCGTTAGTAGAGTTTTCATATAACAATAGTTATCATTCCAGTATTGAGATGGCACCATATGAGGCGTTATATGGATGTAAGTGTAGATCTCCAATTTGTTGGGAGGAAGTTGGAGAAAAAAAATTGACAGAAGCTGAAATTGTACATATTACATCTGAAAAAGTGGCGTTGATTAGGCAACGTTTGGAAACTGCATTTAGTTGGCAAAAGAGCTATGCTGACTTGAAAAGGAAGGAAATCGAATTTCAAATCGGAGATTTTGTGTTTCTTAAAATATCACATATGAAAGGTGTAATCCGATTTGGAAAGAAAGGAAAGCTAGCGCCAAGGTATGCAGGACATCCAGTGTTTCATGTGTCGATGCTTAGGAAGTATATTTCTGACCCTGATCGAATTATTCAACCGAAAGAGGTTGAGATAAACGAGGAGCTATCTTATGAAGAAGAGCCCGTAGAGATTGTTGATACCTAGATTAGAAAACTCCGTAGTAAGGAAATACCTATGGTAAAAGTGCTCTGGAGGAGCTGAACAATCGAGGAGTGTACGTGGGTAACAGAGGCGGATATACAGAAACGATATCCCCACTTTTTTGCTCAAGGTAATAGTTTGTTTTGAAATTCGAGGAGGAATTTCTTTTAATGAGGGGTGAATGTAATACCCCGAATTATTTTTAGTGTTTATTTTCGCGCGTGTCCAATTTTAATTAATTAGAACCTCGAAAATAGTTAATAAATTCACGAGATGAATTTATAAGTGTGAAAATGTGATTTGGAGTGTGTTTTGCCTTAAATTTGACTTTTGGCAATTTTACGCGTTAAAAGTGAATTTTGCGATTTTTCGCTAAAAATTGTCAAAATAATTATTTTAATTATTTTTCAAAGGCCCAAAAATATTTTAATTCAGCCCATATTTTTATGAGTTGATGTTTTGAAATATTTGAGAAACTTGAGTTTATTTTACCCCTAAAGTTCGATTTATTTACATAATGACAAACTTGTAAATAAATGAAACATGAAATGATATCTAGATATTTCTATTGTCTTCTTCCCCATGTAATTCATTTCCTTCTCCATTAGTGTGGGTGCCAAATTCTCCAAAGGACAAAACACAACTTTTTATTCTTTTAATTTCTTACAAAAATTCCTTAACGAAAATTGACGAAAAACTTGCGTAGATCGTTATCCTAGGCTTAAATCAACGATCAAGGTATAGTTTCAAGCTCAAATCTTTAATTATATTTTTTATTTTAGTTGATTTTAAATTATATACTTAGGATGGTTAAAAATTGTGTTTTGATGATTAATTAGTTGCTTTTAATAATTGGTTATGTGGCTTTCAGTTATAAATTAATTTTTATGTGAAATTTAATTATTTTTTTAATTTCTGGGCTGATCTAATTAATTAGATCAATATATGCTTTAAAGTGTATTTTTCGTGTATTAAAATTTTTAAATGTTTCGGGTATTAATTTTATGATATAAGAATCGATTTTTAGAGTTTAATTTCTTTAAAAATCAATAAAATAAGGATAAATTAATGGATTTTAAATTTTTGGAAATAATTTTTTTTATGATTGACTTATATGTTAGGTTGATGATGAATAAGTGTTTTATTAAGAAATTTTAATGGTTTGTTAACCGGGGTTGATTTTTGATAATTTTATTTAGTTAAAATTGTTTTAAAAGGGTATTTATGTCACTTTAAATTTCTGGGCAGAAATTATTTATGAAAAATTATGAAATTTATTTGTTGATTATTTTTGGAGTTAAATTGATTAAAGTGAGGTGTTTTAACGGAATAATAATCGGTTTTGAATATTTGTTGATATTTCGGTTTTAATTGTTCAAATCTTAGAAAAATAATGGTTTTAAAATTATGGGCTGCTGGTTTTACAAGATAAAAAATAAAAATGTGTGCAAAATAAATTTTGATGAACTTTGGTGTTAAAAATGTTAAAAATATATTTTTAAGCGTTTTTAAGCGTTTAGGCGATTTCCTGCCAAAACCACTGGAATCCGGTAACCGGAATCGGAGCAAAGGGGACAGAGCATGGTAGCTCAGTCCCATGCTCATTCGGCTGTTGTTACTGCCGAAGTTGTTTCGGCAGAAAACGAAGGGGTTACGAGCCCCGGGTGCCAAAATATTTGACGGAAAAATATTTTTGGATTTTTAAATTGTGGTATATATGTTGGGATTTTCTAAAAGTGTAATTTTAGAAAATAGTGTGGATTTTATATGTGTTAGAATTATAATGGAATTATAATTCTATCTTTATTAAATTAAAAAAACTAGTGTGGTTAGAATTTATCGTATGGAAATACGATAACGCGGAAAGAGAAATAAATATGGCCAAAAGAAAATAAAAGGTTAACCCGAATAAAGTGGAAAAAGTGGAATATTTATGTTTTCTGTTTTTGAAAGTATATAGGAACATGAATCATGATTTAGAGTTTCATATGAATCGGTAATCTGGAATGCATGGTTTCATATTAATGTTTATTAGTACATGTTGTACGCATTCACTCAGTTTTTATAACTAACCCCGTTGAATTTATAATTTTTACAGACGAGTAGTTTGAGGTGTGGATTTCCAATTTCTTGTTCCGGAAATTTCTGGCTTGAATAAAGTGGGAATGACCTTATCTTTAAATGTCTAGAGTTGCAGTAGCTATAATAATGGACAATGATACCATAGTGGTCGTTGGACTTATTTATGTTTTATATTTTATATAACGTTAAAACTTTGATGTATCTAAAGTGTGTATGTGGTGTGAAAGCCCGAGCGACTGCACGAGAATAAATGCGATGAACGCATCTGCATAATGAAATGCAGTTAAATCCATAGTGAAATGGTCTGCACAATGAAATACAGTTATCACCATAATGAGATGGTGTGTGCATAATGAGATGCATAATAAACCCATAGTGAAATGGTCTGCACAATGAAATGCAGTTATCACCGTAATGAGATGGTGTGTGCATTATAATGAGATGCATAATAAACCCAATGAAGTGTTAATTAAAGAGAAAATTAATTGTAAAGTTTCATTATGATTTTATCGGAACGTTTTAAACGGAGATTTTAAAATGTTCGAAAATGTGTTTTCAATTCCGCGAAATTTTTTAAGTGATTTTTAAGGCTTGCTACGGGTTTCGGAGCAACCACTCATTCTCTAGCGCCGGTCTCGGTCCTCGGTTTTGGATCGTGACAATTACAAACTTCTTCTTAATTATATCAGATATGCTACATTCATTTTTTTGTTTTAGAAAATACGGGACACTGATAATATGTTAACATTTATATGAACTTTTTCATTCTTCCCCATCTTCTTCTTCCCATATGTATCGTCTTCTCATCTTTCATTATTAAAAAAAAAATTTAGAACAGATGAAGTTGTTTTAATGGAAGAGGTAGTCAGTTTGGAGCGAAGAGTGCAGCAATACATTAAAGTTGTAACGGAAATTCATATTTGAGTAATGTAAATTAAATGCCGATAGCATCTTAAATCTAGGTAATGTAGATAAAATTTCAATTTCAAAAACAATTACAGGTTTTCCATGTCATCCAAAGAGCCATTTATCTCTAATCATAAGCATGGTATTCGATATAATAACGAGCCATTTTAAATTATAAATTATTAGTAATATTTTTTAATAGCTATAATGTTATAGTGTTGATTTTATGTTTATTTTGTGTTGACTCTGTGTTGATATTTTGTTGATTTACGGTTGATATTTTTATTGACTTTAGCATTGATAAAGAAGACAATAATGGTGTCGGACTATTGTAATTTAATTAACATTGTTGATCTTATGTTGATATTGTGTGGATGTTATGTTGGTATTTGGTTGATTTTAGTATTAGCGAAAAAGACCATATTATACGTGAAATTAAATAAAAAATTTATAAATTAAATTGAAGTAATGTTGAAAAAAAAAAACTTCGTGTAAATCAATTAAAATTAATTAGTTTATTACATGTTCATTTTTGGTTGATTTTGTGTTGATTTTATATTGATTATAAAAAATAATTAAATTTAAATGTGTGGTAAATAATAAATGCTGATTAATTATGAATAAAAAATAATGATAAAAATATAAAAAAAGTAAAAATCAGTATAAAAAAGATTTAAAAATTAATATTATCCAGTTTATTAAATATTGTTGATATTGTATAGATATTATGTTTATATTAAAACTGACAAAAAACGTGAACACACAACAAAAGTCAAATCCAAAAAAATCCAAAAAATCCAAAAAATTAAATATATGATAAATATTATGCGTAAAAATATAATGGTGAAAAAAATTAAAAAAAATGAAAAAAAAATGTTGGAAAATAAGAGTTAGTATAGAAAATAATATTTTAAAAAAAGTAGTATTAAAAAAACAAAATTTGGTTTGAAATGTAAAATTTTGCAATAGATAATAAAAATATAAATGTTATATACAAAGTTTTTTAAAATTTCCATATGCACAAGTAAATAACATATGTAGAGGGTAATGAACGGACGTCATCATGAATAAACTAGATTTATGGGTTGTATTGACGGTGTTTGGGCTAGAGCTAGAGTTAGGATTAGAATTTTGGGCTTTTCAGGAGGGAGAGAAATATGGGCCTCTTTAGATAAATACCAAAAAAAGATAAAGTATTCTCAAGAATACTATTTCAAATTTTTTTTTTTTTAAAATACAATATGTACTTTTTTTTGTAAAAATAACTTTTATTATTCTCAAAAATATTTTTTTTAATCTCAGGAATACGATTTTGGTTACCCAGCGGTATACCAACACCGTTGGTTAACCAACAAAAAAAACTATTTCAAATTTAAACCTCCATTTTTATTAAACTAGTTGAAAATTCTATTACAAACCCCTCCCCTTCATCACTGCAAGAGCAACCGTCAAATAAAACGTAAATCGTCTTTTTTAAAATCTAAAATTATTGATTCACCATTTGTTAACCAACATGGTTCTAAAAAAAATAAGGTCATTGGTGTACCATTAGTACACCATTGGTTAACTAGCAACAAACATAAAATTCAGCAACTGTTTGCTAACGATTTCATTAATTATATATTCAAAATAAAAATTACAGGTTATCTAACGATTTACCCAATGTTAACCATTGGTTACCCAACATCCAAAAATATTACAATTTTCGCAAACATTTCTTCAGACACCTAGAGTGCAACATGCTATGCAACACAAAAAAATCGAACCACAAACATAAAATTCAGAAACTGTTTACTAACGACTTCATTAATGATATATCAAAAATAAAAATTACATGTTACTTAACGGTTTACCCAATGTTAACCGTTGGTTACCCCGACACCTAAAAAATATTACAATTCTCATAAGCATTTCTTCAAACACTTAGAGTGAAAGCAGTGCAACACCAAAAAAATCGAACCACCACCACATCACCACTGTGGTTTACAAAAGAAAACCAGTTAACTAACGATTGGTTAAATAGCAACAAAATTAAATTTTATCACAACAGATCTGCCACCTCCGGCGATGACAACCAGTTAACTAACAATTTTATTACTAATATATTCAAAATAAAATTTATTACAAAGTTATCCAACGGTTTACTCAATGGTAACCATTAGTTACTCAACACCCAAAAACATTACAATTCTCATAGGCATTTTTTCAAACACCTAGAGTGCAGGCTGTGTAGCACCAGAAAATCGAACCACAACCACATCATCACCATCGTTCACAAAAGAAAATAAGAAATGGATTAACTAACACCCAAAATAAGAAATCGATTTTAACTAACACCCAAAATAAGAAATGGATTAACTAACACCCAAAATAAGAAATCGATTTCAGATCTGAAAAAAAATTGACTGAAACGATTGTGTGCGACGGCGGCGGCAGTGGGCTTCTGTCGATGGTGTGCGATGGCGGAGGTAATGACTGAAGGCGAGGAGAGTATGAAGATGACTCGCGGCGAAAAAGAAAGACCGAAAATCGCAGTAGCAGCAGTAGAAGTGGACTCGCGGCCGAGAAGAAACACCGGCGAAAGAAGGAGGTTGAGTTGGAAAAGATAGATTTGGGTGGCTGTAGATAAAAAGAAGGAAAATTAGAATGAGATGGTGAAAAAATTAGATTTGGCTGAGAACAAAAGAAGGAGATGAAGAGATAAAGGTATTTGTCTAAAATAGAAAGCTTAAAAATGAAATTAAAAAAGAATAAATTGTAATTATCAAAAAAAAAATGACACCGTAATTATCTAATTAAGTTTACATATTGTAGTATTTTGTCTAATTAACTCAGAAACATGATGTTTTTAAATTTTATTTTTTTACGTCATTAAAAAGTTTTTTGCAATTTCTGTTCATACAATCATTATATATAATTGAATGATATTTTATTTTATTCTTGAACTTCTATTTTTCTAATTTAGAAATATTTTTAACAATTTTTTTTATAATTGAGGAGGGGGGAGCGCTTGTTGGAGAAATCAAACCCACGATCTAGCAGTTTGCTGCTAGCGGTTATATTATTTAAGCTATAGTTTATTGGTGAAATATTTTTAACAGTTGTTTAGAAATCTATGACGAAAATATTAAGAAAATGACATATTAATTAGAAAAAACCAAAGTTTTAAAATTAACTAACTTCGAATATAGATCATCTGACCAAAAATTAGGTACCTAATGTTGAGTTTTTCCTATAAATCAAATTTTACGAAAATTATATCCCTTGCCCTCTGCTTGGGATGCGGGGGATTCCACACCAATCTCCAGTCTCAACAATGCCATTTTTCTCTTCCCTAGTAAAAATATACTCTCTTTTTTAAATAATTAAGTTTATCTTCTGCTCTACTAACGTTGTACCGAATAAAATAAATATACATACAACTATATTTTATATATATATATATATATATATATATATATATATATATATATATATATATATATATATTTTGTCGACTACTCCAGTCAGTCTCTAATCTCAAGAATCCCATTTCTCCATATTAATTTTTTTCTAATAAAACGATTCAAAGTAATTATCACCGGATTGTATTTTAATTTGATTATGTTGCTCTCTTTCCAAAGTTGTAGTTTTAACTTTTAAGTATGCGTGAACTTTTGAGTTGTAGATTTTTTTTTATCTATTTGTATAATATAAATTCATAGAAAAATATACTACCTCCGTTCTTTTTTAGCTGTCCATTTAGCCAATATTGCACCTACCAAGATAGTGCTTCTTTTACCTTAATTTATAAATAAAAATACTAATACAGCCCTATTAGTTAATAAATGTCTTTTAAATTAAAACATAGGGTCATTTTTTAGGGATGAGTAAACTTGGAAGATAAGTAGCTAATATCACATGAAATTACTATATGGACAACTATTTGTAGACAAATAAAATTGGCTAAATGGACAACTAAAAAAGAACGGAGGGAGTATAATTCATATTGATTTTCTAAAAACAAGACAATGAATCACCATATAATTTACATAATTCTGTACAAGACTATGATAGATCTCAAAGTTTATTCATTACTTATTGCAAGGTATTTAAACTCTAGGGGATATTAAATGTTTACTTAGTTACATAATGAGAACTATTTTTTGTTTAAATCAGAACTATATTTTATTTAGTCTTTTCTAATACTAAAGTTATCATGTTTTTTTTACTGAAAAGTCATTATTTAGTTTTAAGTATAAACTTAAAAAGGTCATCTAACTATAAATTTTATTTCGAAAAGAGCATTGAACTATTAAATTGTATTTCAAAAAAGGGTATTAAATTATTAATTTTTATTTTAAAAAAGGAGACTAACTTTTAAACGGCGTGACATTTAAAATTGACAAAATTGTAAGTGTTGTTTCTTTTAATTTGATAATCTGGATTTTACAAGCAAAAGGTGTTTATGTACTTACAGCTTATGAGAACAATTACAACAAAAAAAGTTCACACAATCCATATGTGACATCTATATGATAGCCATATGACAGCTGTAATAACATAAAAGATCTTCTACAACTAACTCTACAATAAGCAGAATAAACCAACTTCAGAAGACCTTGACTTGAAGTTTGTTAGATTTGCACTCTAAGAAACTTCGGAAACAGTTGCTTTGGTAGGTTCTGTTATTTCCCCGCAATCTGAAGCATGCATATTATATACATGCTAAGCTTGGAAATTTTAAATTGAAAAGCATATGGAGAAAGGGTCTTGGTAAAATAATTTGCAATCTGATAGGCAGATGAAACTAGCAAAAGATAAAGAATACCAGCTTTAACCTTTTTACAAATGAGATGATAATCAAAATCTCAATGTGCTTGGTACGTTCAGGGAAAACTGGGTTAAAACCTATTTAGTCTGCAGATCGGATCTCAGGCGAAGTAATCTAATTGCAATTAATCTTGTTCAACTTCCTTGCAATGGTGACTCTCCTGAAAACATTAAATTTCTCAAAACCCTTAGAAAGATTCGAAAATTGTCAAATTATTGAAAAATTCTCAAAATAAATAACATATATCATCATGAATTTTGATGGTATTAGGCTAGGGTTAATGTTAGGATTTGGGGTTTTTCAGTAGGGAGAGACATGACGTTTTTAATTTTTACTTTTTACACCATTTAAAATTATTTTACAATTTTTGTTCATACAATCTTTATATGTAATTTAATCGTATTTTAATTTATTCTTGAACTTCTATTTTTCTAATTAATAAATATTTTTAACAGTCATTTAGAAATATATGACGAAATTATTAAGAAAAGAGGTAATTACTTTCAACCCCCTGACGTTTGATATATTACACTAGTTAGATCCTGACATATAAATATTATACTAATACACCCTTATTACATTAAAAAAACCTTCCGTTATATTTTTCATTAGTCAACGGTTAAATAACAAAAATAATATACTATATCCCTTAAAGTTTGATGTATTATATTAATCCGCCCTTTTATTTTGCGATATTATACATATTACCACTATTCATATTTTCTGATGTATTTAATATTTCAAATTTAATAAGATAAAAAGTATATAAATAATAGAAAAATGTTTTTTTTATCTTTTTATTGTGATTAATATATCGTATTATAATTTACTTTTAATATAAAATAAATAAAAATAGGAATATGCATTGCTTTAATGATAGTAATGTATTTATAATTTTCTATTAAATAAGATAAATTAAAAATATATGTCAAACTTATATTTATTATCTTGTGAAAGGACAAAGCACTACTAAAACATTAATGCATATTTATTACTCCATTTAAACTTATTTTACATCAAAAATAAATTACAACAGGACATATTAATTATAATAAAAAATCAAAAATACTTTACTTTTCTATTATTTATATGTTTTGTATTTTATCAAATTTGAAGAATATACTAAAAAATATGTATTATTGCAAAATAAAAGGGCCAATTAGTATGTATAATATATCAAACTTAATTTAAGGGGTATGTAGTATATTTTTTTTAACTAACGGTTGAATAGCAAAAAATTTAATGGAAGGGTATTTTACTATAATATTACAAAACTGAAGGGTGTTTTAGTATAATTTTTAAACATCAGGGTCTAATAATATAATATATCAAATCTCAGAGGTTGAAAGTAATTACCTCTTAAGAAAATGACATATTAATTAGAAAAAAACCAAAGTTTTAAGATTTACTAACTTGGATGAATATAGACCATCTGACAAAAAATCAGGTACCTAAAGTTGAGTTTTTCCTATAAATCAAATATTACGAAAATTATATCCCTAGCCCTCTGCTTGGGATGCGGGGGGATTCCACACCAATCTCCAGTCTCAACAATGCCATTTTTCTCTTCCCTAGTAAAAATATAGTACTATATCTTTTACATAGTTAAGTATATCTTCTGCACTACTACCAATCTCTAATCTCAAGAGTCCCATTTCTCCGTATAATTTTTTTTTTTCTAATAAAACAATTCAAAATAATTATTACCGGATTGTATTTTAATTTGATTATGTAGCTGTGTTTTCAGAGTTGTATTTTGAAGTGTGCGTGAACTTATTGAGTAATGGATTTTTTTTTAATCAATTTTTATAGCTTTTTGCATAATAGTAGATCCCAAACTTTATTCATTACTCTTTGCAAGGTATAAACTTTATGGGATATTGAACGTTCACTTAATTATAAATTAAGATAAATATTCATGTAGCGAATTTTACTTTAATGATTGATTTAAAACAAAATAAAAAGTCATGTTTTTAAATGCCAATTTTTAAAGGTCGTAATTAAAATAATATTTCGTATAAAAATCGTGATTTGTTTTATGAAATTAACCCTTAGTTTTAAGTATAAACTTAAAAAGATTATCGAGCAATAAATTTTATTTCAAAAAAATATTAGACTATTAAATTATATTTTAAAAAGAGTACTAAACTATTAAATTTATTTTAAAAAGGATACTCGCTTTTAAGTGACATGACATTTAACGTTAACAAAATTATAACTGCTCTTTCTTTTAAGGGTTAATTACATATAAAATCATGATATTTGCATCAAATTTTAAAAAATAATATGACCTTTAAAACGTGTCAATCACAGCCACCATGCCACGTTAGTAAAAATGCCACAAAAAATTGCCGCTGTTATTTTGGAAAAAAAATAAAAAATAGTGTCTGTGATTGACACGTTTTCAAAATCAAGTTATTTGAAACTTGATGTGTCATGATGTTATGTGTATTAACCCTTCTTTTAATTTGATAATCTGGATATTATAAGCATACGTTGTTTTGTATACTTACAACTTACGAGAACAATGACAATAGAAGAAGAAGCTCACACAATCCATGTGTGACAGCTGTATTACAACCATATGACAAGTGTATTAAAAGAAAATATCCTCTACAACTAACTCTACAATATCAACTATAGAAGACCTTGAAGTGCATTTAGACTTACACTCTAAGGGGCCGTTTGGTTCGCCATAAAAAAGGGAATGGGATTGGGTATGAGAATGATTCCCATTAATTGTATTTATTTTGTCAAATTGTACTAGGAAATGGGAATGTGATTGCCCTTCAATGGGAATTACCCATTCCCCCTTACCCCATGGGAATGGACTTTTGAGAATGACAATTAAATTTTACAAAATATTTTAATAATAAATATATAATTATTAAAAAACTATTTTCAAATATATATTATAAAAAATATACTAAAATAATAAAAAAAAAATTAATATTTTTTTTAAAATAATTTTTAATTTTTTTAAAATAACTTTTTATAATTTTTATTTTTTTATTTTTTTTTAAATAATTTATTAATTTTTTAAATAATTTTTTTAATAATTTTTTTAATTTTTTCGAAAATATTTTTTTAAAATACTTTTTAATTTTTTTAAATTTTTTAATTTTTTTTTAAATAATTCATTTTTTATATATAAAAGAATATTTAAAAATAATAATAAAAAAATATTTTTAATAAATAATAAATATTTTTTTATTAAATTTTATTCATTCCCATTCCTATACTAGTTTTGAGCCAAACAAAAAATAAAAACAATCATTCCCATTCCCATTCCTTCTCATTCTGATTCACATTTCGATTCCGATTCCCAACCTTGAACCAAACGGCCCCTAAGAAACTTTAGAAATAGTTGTTTGGTAGGTTTCGTTATCTTCCCGTAAGCTGAAGCATATATATTATGTAATCTTAGATTGAAAATTGTTGATTGAAAAGCATGTGGAGAAAGAGCCTTGGTAAAACAATCAGCAATCTGATTGACGGATGAAACTGGAAAAGATAAACAATACCAGCTTTAATCTTTTTTCAAATTAGATGATAATCAATGTCATTATGCTTTGTACGCTCATGGGATAATGGGTTATGTGCAAGTTGAATTAATGATTAATTATAACAGAAAATAACAGCAAGAGATTGATGATTCTTATGGGGATTTGGAAACAGATACAAAAGCCATTGTAACTCACAAGTGAGAGAGGTTAGAGCTCTATATTCTGCCTAATAGGTAATAGCTAGACCTAGAGATGGTGATTTCTAATATCCTGTGTATTTCCGGCAAGTTTCGTCGAGATTTTGGATAGTTTTTTATTTCTTTCATGTTTGATTTTTATTGGTGTTATGTTTAAAATATGGTTTGAATTAATTTTTGAGTATTTGCATGCACTGTTGCATATGAGTTTTAATCAGATTTTTAAACTGTGGTATTTTCGAGTTTCGTTCAAGTTTTAAAACTGTTTTTGAAGGCTTAAACGATTGTCAAGAATTTATGATGATCGTCAACTTTTAAGTTTTTGGATGATCGTTTGCAGTTTTGGATGGTTGCCAACTATCAACTGTCAACAAAATATAAACTCAAAATTCGTTTTAAATCTTATTTCCATGCAAATTTTAAACTCAAACCGGAGTTTTTTCTCTCTAGAACCCACACCATTGAACATAAGCTTGAACCTTGGTGTTTTAAATATTTTGAATTGATCCTTGGGAGTTTTTATTCAAGAAATTGAAAGATTTTCATACATGCATCAAGCTTGATTCTTGAATTTCAAAAGGAATCTTTGATCCATTATTTTCTCAATTGATTATCTGTTTCTTAGCTCCAAGAGGTTAGTGGTGATATCTACTCTTGAATTTTTAACGTAGATGTTAGTTTTTATGCCTTTTTCATGGTTAAAATGGGTTGGTTGTTGATGATAATTTTTATGACCTATTTTATGATTTTAAATTTGGATCATTAACATGCAAGATGTTTGATTGATGTTTTAATTTTTGAAAGTTGTTATGGCTGAATTAAATTGTTGATTACATGATCATTAGAGCTTGCATGTGGTTAATTAGAGTTTATTAAGAAAATAATAACATCGCATATTTTGATATATTTGGGTATGTGAAAATTGCTAGACTTCTGTGTAGGGGCTGGTATTAGGGCTCTGTAAAAATCGAACCAAACCGAATCGAAAATACAATTACGGTTCGGTTTTTTTGGTGCTTATGGTTTTGTTCGGTTTGTAATTAGGTAAAAGTTTGGTGTTCGATTTTCGATTCGGTTTGAGCATTTTAAAAATCGAAAAAACCGAAAAACCCGAACAATTAAATAAAAATAAAAATAATATATAAATATATGTATTTTTATATTTTTTGGTTTTAATATTTTAATTATAGTTGATATATAAGTTAATAAATTTCATACAACATATAATTAAGCTAATAAATATAGGCTTAATTGCTCTAAAAATCACCAACTTTCGCGTGTTTTTAGTATTTGACACGAACTTTTGATTTTGGCATATAAATACACGAACTATCAATTTTTTGCATATGTAACACGGGTACCTTTTTGACATAAAACGGCATCGTTTCTGACCTTAAACGGCAATGTTTTATACCTAAAATGACACCGTATTTCACCTAAAATGGAAACTTGGTCATATATGCAAAAAATTGAAAGTTCGTGTATTTATATGCCAAAATTAAAAGTTCGTGTCAAATACCAAAAACACGCGAAAGTTGGTGATTTTTTATGCATTTAAGCCATAAATATATAATAATATTTATTAAACACCTATTATTTAATATTAGAATTTATTTTATGATAAAAATTAAAAAATGGAGAAAGTAAAAAATTTTGGTTTTCACCGAAGCGAACCGAATCAAACCGGACTTTTTGGTTCGGTTTGGTGTATAGCCAAACTTAAAATTCGGTCCGGTTAGATTTGAGATTTTTATCAAATTTTGGTGTTCTGTTTGTTCGGTTCGGTGACCGAACCGACTGAACTAACCGAATGCACAACCCTAGCTGGTATGCATGTATTTATGGTTTTGTTTTATTTTGGTGCGATTTGGTAAAATTATAAGTTTAGCTACCAAATTTTCATTTTTGGCAATTTGAGGGACCAATTTGTATTTTTTTAAATCGGTCGGTTTTGACCCTCTGGGGCTGTTTTTATAAATATTTGATGAATGTATGTTTGATTTGATTTTATAAGTTTCTTTGAGTCGGTTATGCCCTGTATCGGTTTTAAAGACATTTTTTGGTATTTTTGTTGATTTCCGGATTTTTTTTTGGGATTCGAAAAGCTATTGATTTTAATCGTTTGGATAAAATGTGATTTTTGGAAAAATATATATTTGTATTTATTATATGCATGGTGCTGAGGTGACACTCATTCATTAGTGTAAAATGTCCTCCACCTCATCGAATTACACTAATGGAACCGTGACATCTCAGCACCATGCATGGATTTGAGAAAAAGTAGTAGTTCGTGCATGAAAATTAAAAAATTTAATCTGCGTGATTAAAATGAGAAAACGTGTAAAGTTGGTGAATTTTTATAACATTAACCCTTAATTTTATAACAACTTTATCTCCTAGTTAAGGAGGGGTTACAAGTATTTAGTATTATAACGGTTTTTTCTTCTATTTAAAGAGGGGTACGGTTCTGCCTCCTATTTTAGGAGGGGTTATGATTAATTAATATTCTAAGGCTTAATCAATCAAAACCCCCCCACCTTTATTTCCTTTTGCAAAAATACCCTGATGTAGAAATTTTTCCAATTATACCCAAATTTGCCTTTTTATGTTTCAATTGTACCCCACAAGCATTAAATTGACTTTTTTCACTTATAAAAAGTTTGAAATAATCTTTTATTTTTTAAATTATTAATAATATTAAAATCTAATTTAAATATAGGATAAAAATGGAGGATTATTTTAAACTTTTTTTAAGTGAAAAGAGATCAATTTAATGCTTTAGGGTACAATTGAAACATAAAAGGGCAAATTAGGATAAAATTGGAGAAATTTCTACGTCGGGGTATATTTGTAAAAGAGGCTAAAGGTGAGAGGGTTTTAAGTGATTAGGCCATATCCTAACAGTTCTGTCTCCTATTTATGGAGGGAGTTCAGTTCGTTGAGAATATCAGCAGATGTTATCATCTGAAGAAAGAATTTTCTTCAAGCTTCAGAGGTTACTTGATTCCTAAGGTAGCTGATGTGGCTTATGATGATTGGCTCGGTTGTAATGTCACACAGATAGTGTGTTAGTTTGTGATTAAGCAATTGTGTAATGCCAGCTGTGCTTTGTCAGTTAGCTTAGGATTCTGTTGTAACCTATATAAGCAAGCCTAGCTTGTTTATTTTCAGCTAATTGATTTTTCTGCCATTTGCAAAGTTAAATATGGTATCAGAGCTATAAGCTCTCGGCAATTATTTTTTCTTTCTCTCATTTTCTCGAGAAACAAATAGCTCATACCCAGCTGATTTTTCTTGATCAATCAAGAAACAAATTACTTTTTTAGATTCCTCACATCACTGTGATCTCGTTTATTGTATTTTTCTTGAAGAAATGACAACAAACAATACACAAAACGCTTGGAGACAAGAAGAGAATCCTTCGAATTTGTATTACATTCATCCAAATGAGAATCCTGCACTTGTTTTAGTAACTCCTGCATTGAATGGAGAGAATTATCATTCCTGGTCAAGGTCTATGAGAAGAGCTTTGCTTGCCAAGAACAAGATGAAATTTGTAGATGGATCAATCACAGTACCTTCAAAAGATAATCCGCTGTACTTTGTTTGGGAGAGAGTAATAATCTGGTAATGTCCTGGATCCAGAATTCTGTTTCTCCTCCTATTAGCATAAGTATTGAATGGATTGATTCAGCATTGGAAGCATGGATAGATCTTGAATCCAGGTTTGCTCAAGGAGATTTTTATAGAGTCTCTGATTTACAAGAGGAACTTAATAATTTCAAACAGAATAGCTTGTCTGTAGTTGATTACTTTACTCATTTGAAAGAAATTTGGGATGAACTCAATAACCTAAGGCCATTTCCTATCTGCAACTGTAGTCCACAGTGTAGTTGTTGTGTCTTTGATAAACTTCAGAAGTATAAGGATAATGATGCTGCAATCCAGTTCTTAAAAGGTTTAAATGAAAACTTTGGTACTTTGAGATCACAAGTGATGATAATGGATCCTTTGCCTGGTGTTAACAAGGTTTTTGCCTTAGCTAGCCAACATGAAAGACAGATTATAGGAGGCAGCTCAATGATGAAGATAGCTGAACCTAATGTTCTTTACCAATGTAAACAAAAGTAGTCCAGGATTTCACAATGCAGAATCCTCTACTGCTCAAAATGATGCTTTTTTTTTTCTGGAAACAATTACCAGAAGAAGGTAACACAGGCAACTTTACTGGATATAGATAATATAACAGTCAATTGAAGTGCACCCATTGTGGCTATAATGGTCATCAATAGACTGGTGCTATAAAAAGCATGGTTACCCTCTGGGTATAAGCCAAAATCAAAGCAGAATGTTAGCTATGCTAATCAGATTGAATGCACTGGAAATGATTCCACTGAACTCAATTCATCATTCTCCTCACCTCAAGGAGTTTTTCACAATGTTTTTTCAGATTGTAATGACATATCAAAACAGGATCCACCTATGAAGTTTACTGCAGAACAATATGCTCAAATTATGCAACTTCTGCATAATTCTCAGAATGGTCAACCTTCTATAAACTCAGTCTCCACATCTTTCACTCCAGCATGCAATAACTCAGGTATGACATCACTTTCTCATTCTGAAAACTCAAAATTACAAAAGGATATATGGATTGTAGATAGTGGGGCCACTGACCACATCATTTGCTCTTTAGATTATTTTACAAACTATAAACCCATTTCAAATTGTTTTGTGCATATGCCTAACAGTCAAAAAGCTAGAGTTACTCACATTGGAACCATTCACTTATCACCAACTTTTACTTTACAAAAAGCCCTTTTTGTTCCCAGTTTTACCTTTAATCTCATATCTGCAAGTCAACTAACTGACTCAGAACAATGCTACATCCTACTACATTCTAATCAGTGTTTCATTCAGGATGTTCAAACCTCGAAAAGGATTGGTTTAGCTAAGAAGTTTCAAGGTCTCTACTATTTGATTCGACCAGAATTCAGCAGACCAAAAGTTGCTGCAAATTCTGCTTTCAATATCAGCCAATTTTCTCCATCAATTGACACATCTCAATTGTGGCATTTTAGATTAGGACATCTTTCAAATCCCGGATTAGCCATCTTACAAAATCTTGATTCCAAGATCACAAAACCAAAAATAGATCACTGTAACATTTGTCATCTTGCTAAGCAAAATAAACTTTCTTTTCCTGTTAGTACTTCAATTGTGCAAAACAAATTTGATCTAATACATGTTGATATTTGGGGACCTTTCAAAGTTACTTCTATTTATGGTCACAAGTACTTTTTGTCCAAAGTTGATGACAAGACCAGATATACCTGGATTTACATGCTTAAACTCAAATCAGATGTTCAAACTCACCTTCAGAGTTTCATTACACTTATAGAAACACAGTTTGATTCCAAAGTTAAAAGTATTAGAAGTGATAATGGATTGGAATTCAATATGTCACGACCCATTTTCATGAATCGCGACCGGCGCTAGGGTATGGGTAATGTAGTACCAAAACCCGTAGCTAGCCTTTCATTTAACATATAAACACATAAACCTGCAGAAAACCAATGCTCGGGGGCAACCGAGACTTCAGCCTAAATCTAGCAGTTATAATATTCAACAGTTAATATAACATGCTTATCCAATTCTGAGTCTAAAATAGATTTATCATATACCAATGTAAATAATATAACATGCCAAAGCATTATAGCCAGTCGAACCAATCCGATAAAATATATAATAATAATAAAGACGTCTAGTTACTACTGCGGTCTAAGAATTAAACAGTTTTACAGTTTATTAAAAATAAAAGGAACCTCCGAGGAAAAGTAAATGCGGAGATCACCAGACTTTCTCAGATCATAACCCTGGGGAAAATTGGGAAAACAACGGGGTCAGATATACTGAGATGAATTTATACGACTATCTACATTTATTAAGTGGAAAACCTTTAAAACCGTTTAAAACATTTAATAACGATATTACAAATAATAGTTGGAACCCTAATCCAGAATTCTAAATAATAAACATAATCCAACATGTCTGGTCCCGAGAGCTGAGCTACACCGAGTTACCACTGACCACACTTATACCAGAGTCCTGAGAGCTGAGCTACACCGAGTTACTCTACTTGGTCCCGAGAGCTATGCTCACACCGAGTTACCACATTACCATAATTACCTTTCCCAGATCATTACCGGTGCGCACGCAGTCCTAATGATGCCCATTAGGTAGCCTGTTCCAACTAGAAGCCATAATATAAAAACAGTTCAAAATATACGTACAGTATATATATTTAATATTAAAATAAAAATTTACTTAATAAAGCGGTAAATAGTAAGTACAAACTCACTGCTTTCTAATCCATGTGACTACCGGCAAGCAACTAATCCTGGTTCGCCTCTGGAGCACGAACAATAGACGGGTCTAGACAAATAAAATAATTATTAAAAACAGACCCTAACTCTAGAGAGTACTAGACACCATATAGGACTAGCACAAATTAACACGTCCGAATAAAACAAGTCAGAACACACAAAAATACCCATTAGGTAATAAAGCCCAATTAATATAAGTCTATTGAGTTCTCGCTTAAAATCCAATTTATAAATATTATTTAATAATCTTTAAATAATAATTAATTTTCCAAATAGTGGGTTAGCCGAGTTATCATTAACTACCAAGCTAACCTCACTTGTCGGGTGACCCAAGTCTAACCCGACTCAAAACGTTTATCAAATATAAACCCGAGTTTATATTTGTAAAATAATTCCATAAAATAATAAACCATTTTAAAAAAAGCGGAACTCAATAACTTCAATTTCAAGTAACCCAAGTTACACTCCAAAAATCTAACCATTTTAAGTTTATAAAAGTTTAGAGACTAAATTGCACTTTAGCCATTTAGGGACTAAACTGTACTTTTGCCAATTGGGGGACTAAATTGCACTTTAGCCAATTTGATATCCAAAATCAATTTAATTGCTTTTGTTTATAATTAAAACCAACTATAAAGTTATTAACCAAAAACCCACTTAATTAAGTTATAAAATAAGTTCAGGGGCTAAATAGTAATTTAGCCAATTTCATGCCAAAATAATATTCTTAAATAAATAGAATTACCCAAGTGATTATATTAGCTAAATTTATAAATAACTATCGTTTTAAATATTTAATTTATAAATTAAATAAAACCCAAGTTATTAATTAAACTTTAACATTAAGGATTTATTTGATTCAAACAAAACAATTAGATGATCAAAAGGGACATTTGACCACCATCTCCATTTCAAAAGAAACATACCCCGCCTAAGTCCCTTACTGCCATAACCAAAAACCAAACAAAAACTTATAAAGAGGACCTTCATCCAACGAGATTCAAACTAAAATATCATCGCTTTTGGGATGAAAACAATCACTCAAAAACAAGGCAAAAACCGTGGCATCAAGAACAGTGAAATCTCAATCAAAGAAAACGTTGAATACTCAATTCAAAGCTCAACCAAGACATCAATTTACGATAGAACAATCACAAACAGAAAGGTAAAATGATTTATAATTGACATACTAAGAGATTCATAATCATAGAATATCAAAATCATTGCCCACAAGAAGAGATTCAATCGGCAGTAACATTAAAATTTGAAACAGATAATACAAAGCTTTAAAACGGAAACCGTACGGCGATTGAAACAAGATCGATTACATACCGTTTAGCAAAACCGAGATAGGGAAACTGTCACGACCCAAATTATTGAGCCGCAACCGGCGCTAGGAAACGGGAGTGGTAGCTCCGGAACCCGTAGCAAGCCTAAAATCACTATTAATTTTTCGCAAATAATAAATGAATACATTAAATATTTAACATTAAACAACGGAAGCAACACATTTATATATATCATATAATCAAACATATACACTAACTGTTTCAAAACCTCGCGGGCTCTAGTTACCGTACCCTGTACGAACTGGCCTCGCGGTACTATATACATCAGGTAGTGTATCAAAACATCTCACCGGCACCAGGGGCGGTGAATCATATACCAAACACGTAGCCTACCAAAAAAGCATATAAAACAATGACAACAGTTAACATATACAATCAAAATGAGTTGCTGTCTAGGCTACTATTCTATCGACACAGGACCACTACTGCAGCATTCACAGAAGTCAGAAACTAACATATACAGCTGACTTCTGGACTTCCAAATTGGCTTCTAGCTAGGTCCACAAACTAAGCACCTGAAAGACATCAAAGGTGAGGGGTAAGTATTTGGGAAAATACTGAGTGAGTTGACATTTACTAACGGTATTGATATATAAAAATATAGCATCGCATTTCAAGAAAACAATAATATAAAACATATAAACATGTATTCGATCCATACGAAACTAATATCCTAGCATGCGACACATTTCTCGAATAATCATTATCATTCAACCCAATCGTAAATATCAATTGCGAGTCCAACTCGCTGGTGGCCTAGCCACTAGATACGGGGACTCCGGACTACACCGTAGCCGAGTACTCCCTCGTATCAAATCATATACCCAATCGTAAATATCAATTGCGAGTCCAACTCGCTGGTGGCCTAGCCACGTACAATTTCATAATCATTATCAGCTCCCAGCTGTGTCAAGTCATTCCTCAAATGCAAACATACTAGACTGACTCGATACTGGTGATCACACAGCCTATTGACACCCAATAGGTAGCTAGTTTCTTCGGATCGCATACTAGTTCTCGTATATAGAAATTAAATAAACATATAACATTTCAATCAATTGTATATATATTGCGATGTGTGTAAACAGTATATATATATATATATAATATCATTAACTATAATACACGAAAATAAAGTGCAACTCACAGTGACCGCAATCCAAGTAATGATGTGGTCGATCTGATAGTACGCTCTCGCTAGTCCACTTCTACTGACTCCGCTACTCGCTGACACGTCTGATAGATCGTTTAATAGTTAGACGTGAATCTCGTATAATACTTTTAAGTTTTAGTATTTAGTTTCGTTTTATGCTTATTTACGTATTCGATATCTCTAGTCGTAGAGATGACTTAGCGAATACCATTTCTCATAATCGAGAATCGCTTAACGTCCTTGACGTTTCTATTATTAGTAATTATCTAAAACGTCGAGCTAATCTCGAGATTAGTGATTCTCAAAGTCCAAAACCCGTCCTTTAGAGTCAAATTACTCAAAACGTCAAACACTTAGGTTAATTACAGTTTGCATACGCGTGGGGGCGAGTCAGGGTGCACGGGCGTGCCCTTCGGTGGGTACACGATCGTGCAACCAAGTGCACGTTCGTGCACCTCACTGTTGCACGTTCGTGTACTTCCAGTACACGTTCGTGCACCATGAAAAGTGCATGTTCGTGTACTTCAGGTACACGAGCGTGTACCTTGCTAGGTGCACGTTCGTGTACTTCTAGTACACGTTCGTGCACCACGTGCACAGCCCCGGAAATCAACTTTTCCGGGGTTTCGCCACAATCCCGACGTGCTAAACACTTCCCAAGTCAATACCCATATCTCGATTTCTTCAAAAACGCCATAATAACCTCAAAAACGTCAAATTTCAACCTAAACTCAATCCTAATCAAAACAGCCCGCTATATATCAATTTTCAACCAAATTTCTTGAAATTTACCTTGATTTGATGCTCGGACTTGATGGAGCTTCCAATTCTGAAGAGATCGCCGCTTGAATCTCTTGAATCGGACGTCGAACGGCGAAACGGCGGCGAAACGACGGTATCGATCGTTTTCTTCCTATTCTCTCGAACTCTCTCTCTGCTTCTAATTCATATTCTCATTTCTTATATAATTTGGCTAAAGTGCCACTTTGATCCTTGCTCTTTTTGTTTCTTATCATTTATCCTTTAAACTTTTCTTTCCTTCAATTTAGTCCATAGCTAAATCGATAAACTCTTTTATTACGACTTATACGTATTATTTATACCCGATAAATAATACAAAGCTTGATATTAACACTTTCCCGTCAAAATCCAATATTTCTATTCTCGACGCAAAGTGGCTAAATTACCACTTTGGTCCCTATACCTTATTTTAGACTTTTCTTAACATTTTTCCTTTTAATTCCAATTCTAGCTTTAGAATTGAAATATAACCTTAATTTCCGTTTAATTGTTTTCCTTAAAACCGACCTACTAAAATTCATTTATCGGAAAACTTTCCAATATCGTCACTTCTGCGACTCTAAACTGGACACGTGGTCCAATTAAACAATTAAATATTTTGGGTATTACATTCTTCCCCCTTATAAAAATTCGTCCTCGAATTTTCCTAAAACTTGTTGGGATCTTAAATTGTCCTTACAATTTCCTTGACGTCCTTTAATACGTTTTGATCGCAGCTTTTTTTTACTTAAACTACTATCTTTCTACGTATAGCTGTGATCTCATTAATCGATTTTATATTTTGCTCATTGTAGCTTCTTACTGCTGTTTAGTTGAGAATCTTCTCGTTGTCATCTTTGTTTCATCTGTCGTCTTTCCAGAATAATGTAGCTGTAGATGCATCCTTAACATCATAATCTTTGCGTCATTTCTACCTGGTTATAATTAATCATAACCTAATGCTTTCTCATCTCATTTCATTCTAAGTAGTTATAGGTTGCTACCAGTTTTCCTTGTACGTGAATAGTCACGACGTGTTAATTTCATTTTAATGATATACTTACCTTATGCATATTCCTACGAATATTCTCTTTTGTAATCATAACTTGCAGTTATGATCTTTACTGTCATCTGTAACTATCACTTTCCTTTCTTAGCTGGTTCTTGTCATATTTCACTCTTTTCTATCATTGTCTAACACCTCGTTCTTTATCATTCAATCTTCTTCAACTTGCTTCACGTCTAATACATTCACTATCTCTATTTCTCCTTCCTTTGCTCTTCTGAACCATTGTGTATTTCACGTCATTTGTTAACTATGATCCTTCATTCCTTTTTCCGTTACCTTAATCGTTCCACTTCACGTTACCCTTAATCGTGTAACTTATACAACCTTTTTCTTTGACCGATACTGTTAGTATCCTCATTTTCTTATCTTCTTCACCTTTCCTCTAATTATTCTTTTGAAGGTCATTTTGAATTTTTTATTGATTTTTTTGGTAAAATTGTCTTCCCTTTACGTCACAATTCCTTATTTATGATAACCCCATAAGAATTTCATATGTTTCTTTAACGTCTAACTGTTTCGAGAATCCTTCTCGTTAATTAACCTTCACTTAACTTCTTTCTTATTCTATCTCTCGTCTTCTTTTGAAGGGTTTTCCGATTGTTTTTAACATTTATATTCCATTTACTTTGCAATTCCCAAAGTCAGGGAATAATTTCAATTCACTGTCATCCCATACACTTTATGCTTCCTTAACACTTATATCTTGATTCTAATTGTCTTTAAATAACTTGTTATATTCGTTACGTCTTTCCTTCGTTCATAGTAGTTATATTGCTGCTGTTCTATTCTGACAATCCTTATGACGTATTTCTGAAACTTTCACTTCTCTAATAACCTTACTAAGTTCTGAGGGTATTTGAATTTTACCCTTACACTTTTCTTCACATCATCCATCATTCTTACATTTACTGACACGTATGTCTATACGTGTGCCTTTCTCCTTTCTGTTAACGTAACTTACAATTCTTAATGCTGATATTAGAAACTTTACTTAATATCAGTTATATAGTATCATTACCTCTTTTGATCTATCTAATTTAAACTCTCCTGTCTCACAAAATCATCTTCTTTGTCACTTGTATCCCTTTTTCTTTTTTACTTCTGTATCTTTAAACACTGATATTGATAACGCTATATCTCCTTTAAATATCACTTGATGTTCGTCATTCGTATTACCATCTTTTCGCCCTTCATACTTTTAATCTCTCCTCCTCAATTATGACTTTCGATTGCTACTTCGTTTATCTCAACATAAGAATAATCATACATCATCCTTATGTATTTGTTACGTTTCTTTCGCCTTGCACGACTCCCTGTCGTTCCACCCTTTACTCTTGCATAAAGATAATTATTGTATCCTTAAATATTGCCAGTGCATCGCAGCTTATCTGCGTATGCTTCCCGACGATCACTCCTTTAGCTTCATTAGCCTTGTGGCAATGGTTATTAACATGGCTCTATTCTGTTATTGGGGTTTATTTTACAAATCTTATTCTTATTTAATAATCTTTTATTTTTCGTCGCAGGGCTTTATATCCGAGTTTACTTACTGAACAAAACAAATTTAAAACTTCTTTTGGCTGCGCAGCTCTTTCTAAACCACTTTTCATAATTCGTTTGAAATCGTTAGTACAATTGTAGCTCAGAGTGATGACATCTCTCATCACCAAGGAGTTGCTCGAAATCGCATTTTCTTTGTCATTTACAGACTGTTCTTCTGTCACATCCCTTCTCTCTTCATATCTCCAACATCTCAATTAAATTCAAAATTTCTCTATTGCTGTAATCACCATATCCACTTCTACAACATTCTATTCTACGTCATATACAGACGCAGATACCGTTGTTTCACATCGACTTCCTGTAAGTACTCCATCTCCTTCTTCAAATTCTAAAACGTAATACAGGAATTACGTTTGCGATAATAATATGATGTGATGCTTATTGTATTATTGTTTTTGTGAGTTATGTTTATATGTTCTTTTATTAGGCGCGTGTTTAACTACAACGCTTCCTATAGGTTCTCGCTTTCTGAGGCTTTATCCTATAGGCATAACCTATTACTGACATTCTATTATGCAATGCAACAATTATATAAACACAATAATGCAAACACATAAACACAATTACTTAAAGCATGTAAATCACTAATACGTGGAGGTGCCTGATGCGAAACGTTAGGTTCCCTAATAACTACGCCTGTATGTCGGCCCCTAACTGTTCTACCGGAGTTTCTTCCACCTCTTTGCACAAAATAGGGGTTAGTTGTAATTCTGGAGGACGTACTGACGTAATCTGGGTGGTACTCACGTCTAAAGTAATAGGGTCGTACCGGATCGCCCGCCCATTCATGCTCTGTTTCAATCCTACGGGCCACTGTAGTAAGTGTACTAAAATGTTCGTCCACGTGCTCATACAGCTCATCAAACTGAGGTCCTAAACCCCAAACATACCTACGATTGATGGTCCTATTGTCTTCGTTCAGATCAGGGACTCCTTCAGCCATCCGTAGAAGATCAGTAGAGTACGCTCCTACAGTTAACATCCCTCTAGAAAAAGAACGCATCTGCCTCCTAATCTGGTTTAGGGCTATCTGCGCCTGACTGTTAGCTATATCTGCATCTTCCCTCAAATTGCGGTATCTCCGCACACTAGACCAGAAATAGTCACCTCTGTACTCTTCGACATCTAATTCATCTAACTGTTCTTCTTCTTCATACTCTTCCTCCTGAGGATTTTCCTCCTCTGCTTCCTCTTCTAATTCTTCTTCTGGGTCCTCCTCAGGATCCTCCTCAGGATCTTCTTCAGGATCCTCTTCCGGATCTTCCTCCGGTTCCTCTTCCTCTTCTTTGCTGTATTCTATCTCCGGCGAACGCATTCTAACTCGGTTTCCAGAAGAACTACCTATCTCTGACACAGACATAAAACCATTTTGGTATATCTCTGGCGATGCTCTAGTATTTGCGTGGAATCCGTTCTGATGGATCCCAGATGGTTCGCCTACTTCATTATGAAACCCGTTTTGAAATATAGGAGGCGCTTCCTCCCGTTCTTCCTCAGCATGCGACTGAGCTCCGTTTTGCCCAGACATGCTGAAAAGAAACAATTTCAAACGTAAGCGACCATCTGAGCCCATTTCACACGCAATCCCAATATCAATTTATAAATGTTGTAAACGTTTAACACTTAATCCAGCCATACGTAATTTGCGATCAAATAATTACTTAACAACCTCAGTGCAAGTAATAAACATTTTACCATCTCAATCGTTCGTAATTTGCAAACATATCATCACTTTTTATCTCTTAGCGTAAGCAAAAAATACTTAGTAGCCTTAGTCGTCCGTAGAAGCAAATACTATTCACTTACTAACTTAATAGTCCTGGTTCGCGTGCGTTATACTACATATTACCAGTGCATATATCACATAATTACATACAACTAAGGTCCGACTCATTGCTGCAGTAGTTCCTAGGTATACTTACTGACTAATACTTCCAGTCAAACAGACAATCAGACAATTCTAGCAGTGGTAACTGGACCAAAATGCTCTCAAACAAACACTGAAACAACTTGCGGTGGTAACTGGACCAACTGCTCTGATACCAACATTGTCACGACCCAAAATATTGAGCCGCAACCGGCGCTAGGGAACGGGAGTGGTAGCTCCGAAACCCGTAGCAAGCCTAAAATCACTATTAATTTTTCGCAAATAATAAATGAATACATTAAACATTTAACATTAAACAACGGAAGCAACACATTTATTTATATCATATAATCAAACATATACACTAACTGTTTCAAAACCTCGCGGGCTCTAGTTACCGTACCCTGTACGAACTGGCCTCGCGGTACTATATACATCAGTTAGTGTCTCAAAACATCTCACCGGCACCAGGGGCCGTGAATCATATACCAAACACGTAGCCTACCAAAAAAAGCATATAAAACAATGACAGCAGTTAACATATACAATCAAAATGAGCTGCTGTCTAGGCTACTATTCTGTCGACACAGGACCACTACTGCAGCATTCACAGAAGTCAGAAATTAACATATACAACTGACTTTTGGACTTCAAAATTGGCTTCTAGCTAGGTCCACAAACTAAGCACCTGAAAGACATCAAAGGTGAGGGGTGAGTATTTGGGAAAATACTGAGTGAGTTGACATTTACTAACGGTATTGATATATAAAAATATAGCATCGCATTTCAAGAAAATAATAATATAAAACATATACACTACTAGAAAACAGGGCATTAGCGACGGATAAATCCGTCGCTAATGCCCCACATTCCGTCGCTAACTGCTGTTAGCGACGGAATTGCGACGGACTATGTCCGTCGCAACATTTTTGGTCGCAAAACAAATTAGCGACCAAAATTGTATTCCGTGGCAGATTTAGCGACGGATAACCCGTCGCTAAATTCACCAGAAACCGTCGCGAAATGGTCTCAAGCTGAGACCGAATCGCGACGGATTAGCGACGGATATATCCGTCGCTAAACTGTCCAATTTGGAGACAGACTGGGCACGTTTGGCGACGGATATATCCGTCGCCAACTCCAGAAATCTAGCGACGGATAAATCCGTCGCCAAAGTAGCCAAGTTTGTCTCTGATTTGGCAAGTTGGCGACGGATTTATCCGTCGCCAATATTTAAAATCCGTCGCCAATTTATGTTTTTTCGGCAGATTTATGCCATTTTTCGCAGTTGTTTTCCCTGTCGTTTCAAATCCGGTAAATACAGTAATTAAAATTCATTTACGGATAACAATTAATAGAAAGTTGACACTGAATATATAGATAAATATCAAAATACACATAACGTCGTCTAAAAGAAAAAAAATACATAATTAGTTCTGAATCCTAATCTAACAGGACACTACAAATCTGTAGTGTCATCACGGTCTGGTGGGGGAGCGGGAAACTGTGGCTGATACTCTGGAGGAAGATTAGGCATCATCCTTGCTATCTCCTCTCGGATAAGCTGGGCCATTGCCGCTTGGTGCTCACGCCGTTGCTCTGCCAACTGTTGACGATAAGCTGCAAATTTTGCGGTTTCTTCATTCAAGTATCCGCTACTGATGCTTCCTTCTACCCTCCCTTTATTGGACACTTTTTTTTTCAGTTTTCTCAAATATCTGATTCCACATGCCACAGTTAGCAAACATTACATGTTAATACACAGTATTGAGAAAATTCAGTAACATTACCTTTCAAATGGGTACATCCAGCGATACTGAACCGGCCCTGCCATCATAGCTTCGTACGGTAGATGTACGGGTAGATGTTCCATGGAGTCAAAAAAGCTGGGCGGAAAAATACGTTCTAGCTTGCACAGTATCTTTGGGATTTCCAGCCTCATACGTTCAAGATCTTTCTCTGTTAGAGACGTGGAGGTTAACTCACGGAAAAAGATACTCAGCTCTGTTAAAGGCTCCCACACTTCCTTCGGTAATAACTCACGGAGAGCGATTGGCAGAAGTCTTTGCATAAAAATGTGGCAGTCATGACTTTTCATTCCATGCATCTTCAAACTGATTGTATCGACACATCTGGACAAGTTAGACGCATAGCCATCTGGAAACTTTATTAACTTAATCCACTCGAGTAAAGCCTTTTTTCCGTCCCTGTCCAAAGCATACATCGCCTTAGGAAATCTCCCAGTTATCGGATCTTTTGCTAACTCAGGCCGATCACATATGTCATTCAACTCTTCCCTAGATTTTGCATGGTCTTTCGTTTTCCCGGGAACATTTAGTACCGTGTTGAAAATGTTGTCGAATACGTTTTTCTCAATGTGCATGACATCGAGATTGTGACGAATGAGATTTGTTTTCCAATACGGCAAATCCCAAAAAATGCTTTTTTTATTCCAACCATAATCTGTCGACTTTGCAGCATTATTTTTCTCAGCCCCAATTTCATATGCCTTCATAAAACCCAGATTGTCCACCTCTGCCAGCAATTCTTCTCCGGTTTTCGGCTGTCTGAATTCTTGATTTACGGTTTTCCCTTTACGGAAATGAGTTGTGTTACGACGGTACGGGTGACCACGAGGCAAGAACTTTCTGTGGCAATCAAACCACGACTGTTTTCTACTCCCTTTAAGCGTAAAAGCAGCGGTATCTTCCATGCAGTGTGGGCAAGCCAATCTCCCAGATGTGCTCCAGCCAGACAACATGGAATACGCGGGAAAATCATTAATTGTCCACATTAGTGCCGCTTTCAATTGAAAATTCTGTCGCCTATGAACGTCGAATGTTTGGACTCCAAATTCCCACAGTTGGTTCAGCTCAGCTATTAACGGCTGCAGGAATATATCCATTTGGTGTTTAGGATTTCGAGGCCCAGGGACAATAACAGTTAAAAACATGAACTCATCTTTCATACACATCCCTGGGGGGAGATTGTAGGGTGTCAAAATGACTGGCCATGATGAATAATTCTGCCCGAAGGCCCCAAATGGTTGAAACCCATCAGTACACAGGCCTAGTCTGACGTTTCGAATTTCTCCTGCAAACTCTGTATGCAATTCACTGAAATGTTTCCACGCCGGAGAGTCTGACGGGTGACACATTTTTCCATCAACCATCTCGTGTTCTGCATGCCACGTCATATGCTTGGCGGTGGCTATAGAAGCGTACAACCTCTGCAGTCTCGGAGTTATAGGAAAATAAAACATTTTCCTGTAAGGGACGTTAACTCGTCGTCTCACAGAATTTCCTTTAGGGGGCGGTTTCCAACGTTCGTGATCGCAAATTTTGCATCGTGTTAACTCCGCGTCTGGCCCCCAATAAATCATGCAGTTGCGAAAACAGCAATCGATAACTTCAACCGGCAATCCAAGACCTCTAACTATCTTTTTGATTTTAGCAAAGTTCTTTGGCATCTTGTTGTTCTCTGGGAGCAGCTCTTGTATAAATTCGGTCACATCATCTACTAAAGCTACTGACCCACTATGTCGACATTTGATGTCTAACATTTTAGCAGCTGCAGACAAGGGAGAGTGTTTGCTATTACCAGGGCATACAGGTTCTTCGGCCGCCCGCATCATATCATAAAAATGTTTCGCTTCATTATTCGGTTCCTCCTCCGTGAACACTACTTCTGGACCGGCAGCATCGATAACCATTCTCTGAACGGAGCTGAACTCGTCACCCCCCTCATATTCCATGTCAACGTCATACTCCGGTAGCTCTGCAACGGGACGGGGATTTAAAACATTTCCCTCACCATGAAAAACCCAGACTTGATAATCTTTGACAAACCCTTTCTGCAAAATGTGAAGCTTGACTGTTTCGACATCCCGATAACTCGTATTTTTACATCCTGTCCTAGGACAAGGACATTTAATCTCAGCCCCACTCATACACGCAGGATGACGTAAGGCGAAATTCACAAACTCTTGTACGCGCTCGTCAAAACCTGGGTACAACAACCCGCCCTGGAGCCGCCTATACATCCAACTTCGGTCTGATTCCATTTCTGTAGCACGGATAATTAGGAGGGGTTTTCGCTCGAAAATAGCAAAGTCAATGTAATTGACTGCTTTAAAGGTATGGACCTATCCCATTCGCAAAACTGGCGCCCCTTAACTCGGCCACGATATATGCCTAGCAACGGCGAAAATATTCGGCAGCCTTCCGGCGTCGTTCTCCTTCAGTGCGATATTTAGCATATGTGGTGTAACGCTAATTATATATTCCGCGAGGAATAAGCGTTACATAACATATACTATACATCCACCCGGAGAACAAACGCTGGAAAACAACCGAATATTTTTCTACCGCTACTAGACATATATATTTTTCGTGATCGAGTTACGGGAGGACCAGTTTTGCGAACTGTACAAACTGTACAATCCCGTGTCGTTCAATCGCTTGAACACACGGGACGGGAACTCTACGGCTAGGTTTACGATTTTATTCGGTGGGAATAAAATCGAGGTCATTTTAGGTTTAAACAGCTTATAAATTAACTAATTAATTATAAATGAAAATAAAAATAAAAATAATAACGGTACTTACTTGTTGTAGAGCAGAACCGCAACAGATATAAAAGAACAATAAAGAATGTCGAGCCGCTGCAACACACTAACGGATATCACACCTATCACGCAATAAATATATTAAATTTCTAGAAAAAATTGGGCAGCACGTCCCCTAAAAATGAGCATCACCCATTTTTCAGGGAAGTCCTGCAAGCAAATTACAATCCACAAACCGCAATCTACATCAAACAACTAATTGTCCTAAATAACAATTAATTAAATTACCGAAAATTAAAAATAATTATGTGACCTAATTAAACAATTATTTAACCTAATTAAACAAAAGAAATCAAATTAAACATTTGAATAACAAGTTAATCTAAACCAATATAAAAAAGCTTTGCTAAATATTATTATTAACTAGAAAAATTATATTTAAACTTAAACACATTAAATTAATTACAATAATTAATTCACCTAAATTACATTTGCAAAGTTATGGGTTTAATTAACCTAACAAATTGTAATTAACAATTTTAATCTAATTTAACCTAACAAATTATAAAATCCTATCTAACCTAACAAATAACCCTAAACCTAATATAACATAATTAATAATTAACATTTAATTAAATAACTAATTAATTAAAAAAAAATTAAACTTACAATATATAGCAGCAGCGGCGGCAGCGTGGGCAACGGCGGCAGTGGGGGAAGCAGCGGCGGCAGCGGGGGAAGCAGCGGCGGCAGCGGTGGCAGCGGTGGCTGCGGAAATGAGCTTTTTTAATTAATTTAATTAATTAAAAACAAATAAAAACCAAGGAATAATAAAAAAACAGCTTACCTTAGGCAGTGGCGGTGGCGGCAGCGCGGTGGTGCCGGCAGTACTGGAGGAAGGAGAGGCGGTGGTTGACGGGGAGGAGAAATGGAAGGAGAGGAAGAGAAGCGGACGGCGGGAGCAACGAACGGACGGCGGCAGCAACGAACGGACGGCGGGAGCAACGAACGGACGGCGGCAGCAATGGGAGAAAACGGACGGCGGCAGTAATGGGAGAAAAAGTGGTTAGCAGAAATGGGGAAGAGGAAGAGAAGTGTTTTAATTAGGTCGAAGATTAGCGACGGACATAATCCGTCGCTAATCTCTGACCCAATTGAAACGCGCCGTTTCAATTGGGGGGCAAAATTGGCGACGGATGTAAACATCCGTCGCCAAATTTGCCCCCCAATATAGGCGCCAAACGTTCCCGCCATGCTCCCGCCACTTTAGCGACGGATTGGCGACGCACGTGGCCGTCGCTAACGTGGCGGGAGCATTCCCGCCAGTCGTTTTGCCATATTTGCGACGGATTCAACGTCTGTCGCTGAATCCGTCGCTAATACAGCTAATTAGCGACGGAAATTGAATCCGTCGCTAATTTCCGTCGCTAATTAGCTGTTTTTTAGTAGTGATAAACATGTATTCGATCAATACGAAACTAATATCCTAGCATGCGACACATTTTTTGAATAATCATTATCATTCAACCCAATCGTAAATATCAATTGCGAGTCCAACTCGCTGGTGGCCTAGCCACTAGATAGTGGGACTCCTGACTACACCGTAGCCGAGTACTCCCTCGTATCAAATCATATACCCAATCGTAAATATCAATTGCGAGTCCAACTCGCTGGTGGCCTAGCCACGTACAATTTCATAATCATTATCAGCTCCCAGTTGTGTCAAGTCATTCCTCAAATGCAAAGACTGACTCGATACTGGTGATCATACAGCCTATTGACACCCAATAGGTAGCTAGTTTCTTCGGATCGCATACTAGTTCTCGTATATAGAAATTAAATAAACATATAACATTTCAATCAATTGTATATATATTGCGATGCGTGTAAACAGTATATATATATATATATATATATATATATATATATATATATATATATATATATATATATATATATATATATATATATAATATCATTAACTATAATACACGAAAATAAAGTGCAACTCACAGTGACCGCAATCCAAGTAATGATGTGGTCGATCTGATAGTACGCTCTCGCTAGTCCACTTCTACTGACTCCACTACTCGCTGACACGTATGATAGATCGTTTAATAGTTAGACGTGAATCTCGTATAATAATTTTAAGTTTTAGGATTTAGTTTTGTTTTATGCTTATTTACGTATTCGATATCTCTAGTCGTAGAGATGACTTAGCGAATACCATTTCTCATAATCGAGAATCGCTTAACGTCCTTGACGTTTCTATTATTAGTAATTATCTAAAACGTCGAGCTAATCTCGAGATTAGTGATTCTCAAAGTCCAAAACCCGTCCTTTAGAGTCAAATTACTCAAAACGTCAAACACTTAGGTTAATTAAAGTTTGCATACGCGTGGGGGCGAGTCAGGGTGCACGGGCGTGCCCTTCGGTGGGTACACGATCGTGCAACCAAGTGCACGTTCGTGCACTTCACAAGTGCACGTTCGTGTACTTCCAGTACACGTTCGTGCACCATGAAAAGTGCACGTTCGTGCACCATGAAAAGTGCACGTTCGTGTACTTCAGGTACACGATCGTGTACCTTGCTAGGTGCACGTTCGTGTACTTCTAGTACACGTTCGTGCACCCGTGGTGCACGGTCGTGCACCACGTGCACAGCCCTGGAAATCAACTTTTCCGGGGTTTCGCCACAATCCCAACGTGCTAAACACTTCCCTAGTCAATACCCATATCTCGGTTTCTTTAAAAACGCCATAATAACCTCAAAAACGTCAAATTTCAACCTAAACTCAATCCTAATCAAAACAGCCCGCTATATATCAATTTTCAACCAAATTTCTTGAAATTTACCTTGATTTGATGCTCGGACTTGATGGCGCTTCCAATTCTGAAGAGATCGCCGCTTGAATCGCTTGAATCGGACGTCGAACGTCGAAACGGCGGCGAAACGACTGTATCGATCGTTTTCTTCCAATTCTCTCGAACTCTCTCTCTGCTTCTAATTCATATTCTCATTTCTTATATAATTTGGCTAAAGTGCCACTTTGATCCTTGCTCTTTTTGTTTCTTATCATTTATCCTTTAAACTTTTCTTTCCTTCGATTTAGTCCATAGCTAAATCGATAAACTCTTTTATTACGACTTATACGTATTATTTATACCCGATAAATAATACAAAGCTTGATATTAACACTTTCCCGTCAAAGTCCAATATTTCTATTTTCGACGCAAAGTGGCTAAATTACCACTTTGGTCCCTATACCTTATTTTAGACTTTTCTTGACATTTTTCCTTTTAATTCCAATTCTACCTTTAGAATTGAAATATAACCTTAATTTCCGTTTAATTGTTTTCCTTAAAACCGACCTACTAAAATTCATTTATCGGAAAACTTTCCAATATCGTCACTTCTGCGACTCTAAACTGGACATGTGGTCCAATTAAACAATTAAATATTTTGGGGTATTATAGAAACGTAGGTACGTGAGTCTATAACGTCTGAGATCAAACGGTTTTGATTTCGACCTAGAAACGAATGAGAACGACTCAAAATACGTAATGCCGTTCAAAAGCAAAATCTGAAATTATGAAAAAAAAAGCTTACCGATGATTTTCAGACAACTTCGGAAGGGATTTCGGATAGCGATTTCTCAGCGAAAGAGAAAGGGAATAACGGCTACGGATAGTCTGCTGTGTGGAGAATAGATTAGGGTTGAAAGTTTTGGATTTAACTAGTTCGGAATAGGTTAGAACAAAGGACAAACATACCCCCTCGCAAAGAAGGAAGGTCTCGAACGAGAACAGCCCTTCAGGCATGTTTCTCGTTCGAGAATCATCAGATTCTCGAACGAGAATAGATCAAAAGCTGCATTTTTTTTTCTTTTTTTAAAATATTTAAAAAAAAAATGATTGAACCACAAATCAAATCATTCACGAACCAACACGAACCCGACCATTAACTTCAATTTACTTCGAAACGATCGGAAAGATTTGTCGGAAAACGCTGGAAATTTACGGGGTATTACATTCTCCCCAACTAATTAAAAATTCGTCCTCAAATTTAACACGATAAGTAATTCACATCAGAACAACACGTAACACGAGTAATAAACATAAAAATCACAGAAATTAAGATATCGTACCTCACGGAAAAAGAAAAGGATAGCGATTCCGCATATCCGACTCGGTCTTCCAAGTACACTCCGCTACAAAATGATTGCGCCAGAGAACTTTGACCATCAAAATCTCCTTGTTCCGTAATTTACGCACTTGCGTATCAACAATCTCAACTGGCTGTTCCTCATAGGACAGCTCCTGGTCAATCTCAACACTCTGAGGCACAAGCACGTGCGAAGGATCAGAAATGCACTTTCTAAACATAGAAACGTGAAACACAGGATGTACTAATGACATGTCTGGCGGCAGAACCAGACGATAAGCCATAGCTCCAATCCTCTCTGAAATCTCATAAGGACCAATATACCTCGGTGCCAACTTTCCATTGACACCAAAATGAACCACGCCTTTCATAGGCGAAACCTGAAGAAACACGAAATCACCAACATGAAACTCAATGTCTTTTCTCTTCGGATCAGCATAACTCTTATGCCGACTAAAAGCAGTCTCTAACCTCTGTTTGATCAACGGTACCTTCTCTGAGGTAATCTGAATAATCTCCGCTCCCGAGAGTTTACGCTCCCCGACCTCCTCCCAACAGATAGGAGATCTACACTTGCGCCCGTACAAAGCCTCATACGGCGCCATCTCGATACTCGCGTGGTAACTGTTGTTATTAGAAAACTCAATCAACGGCAAATGAGTATCCCAGCTACCCCGAAAATCGAGAACACACATCCTGAGCATATCCTCCAACGTCTGAATAGTTCTCTCAGACTGACCGTCAGTCTGAGGATGAAAAGCTGTACTGAAATCCAATAGAGAACCCAAGGATTCCTGTAACACTTTCCAGAACCTCGAAGTAAATACAGAACCTCTGTCTGAAACAATAGAAACCGGTACACCATGCAAACTGACAATCCTGTCGATGTACAATTGAGCCAACCTCAAAGCAGTATACGAAACCTCGATCGGAAGGAAATGAGCTGACTTGGTCATACGGTCAACTATCACCCAGATGGAATCGTACCCCTGTCGAGTACGTGGTAAACCGGCCACAAAATCCATAGCAATCCGCTCCCACTTCCACTCTGGAATAGGTAGTGGCTGTAGATAGCCAACAGGTCTCTGATGCTCCAGCTTCACCTGCTGGCAAGTCAGACACTTAGAAACATACTCAGCGACATCCTTCTTCATCCCGCTCCACCAGTAGGTACCCTTAAGATCATGGTACATCTTAGTAGAACCCGGATGAACACTATAAGCAGACTTGTGCGCTTCTTCCAGGATCTGGTCTCTCAAACCATCTGAATCCAGAACACACAATCTCGAACCATGTCTCAGAACACCATCCATAAAAGTAAACTCAGAATTTCCTTCCTGCTGAACCTCCTCAATAATCCGTTTCAACTGTGGATCCTCAGCTTGTAAAGCTTTGATCCGATCAATCAAAACGGGTTGCACTTGTAAATGTGCTAACAAACTACCAGTCTGAGTAACCTGAAAGCAATAGCCTGAAGCTATCAAACTGTGCCACTCTCTAACCATGGGTTTACGCCCAACCTCTGAAATATGAGCCAAACTGCCCGAAGACTTGCGACTCAACGCATCGGCTACCACATTAGCCTTACCACGATGGTACTGAATAGTACATTCGTAGTCTTTCAGCAATTCTAACCACCTCCTCTGTCTCAAGTTCAACTCCCTCTGATCAAAGATATACTTCAAACTCCTATGATCAGTGAAAATCTCACAAGTAGCACCATACAAATAATGTCTCCAAATTTTCAGCGCAAAAACCACAGCTGCCAACTCTAAGTCATGAGTAGGGTAATTCACCTCATGCTTCTTCAACTGTCTGGAAGCATAGGCAATCACCTGTCCATGTTGCATCAGAACGCAACCCAAACCGATCCGAGACGCATCACAATACACTGTGAAACCGTCAATGCCAGAAGGCAATGCCAAAACCGGAGCTGTAGTCAAAATCTCCTTGAGCTTCTCGAAGCTCGCCTCGCACTTGTCAGTCCACTCAAACTTAACACCCTTCTGTGTCAGTTTAGTCAACGGTGCAGATATTCTGGAGAAATCTTACACGAACCGACGATAGTAGCCAGCTAAACCCAGAAAACTTCTGATCTCAGTAACTGACCTTGGCCTCTGACAATCCATAACCGCCTCAATCTTCTTCGGATCAACCTTGATCCAATCTTTCGACACCACGTGTCCTAGAAAGGTAACCTGATCCAACCAGAACTCACATTTTGAGAACATAGCATACAACTGATGCTCACGCAACGTCTGTAGTATAGTCCTCAAATGATAAGCATGCTCCTCCTCACTCCGAGAATAGATCAAAATGTCATCAATGAAGACGATAACAAATTGATCCAAAAACGGCTTGAACACTCTGTTCATCATATCCATAAACGCTGCTGGTGCGTTTGTCAGACCAAAAGACATAACCATAAACTCAAAATGTCCATAACGAGTCCAAAAAGCAGTCTTAGGCACATCTACATCACGGATCCGTAGCTGATGATACCCAGACCTCAAATCAATCTTGGAAAAACACTTTGCACCCTGCAACTGGTCAAACAAATCATCGATGCGAGGAAGAGGATATCTGTTCTTGACAGTAACCTTGTTCAACTGTCTGTAGTCGATACACAGTCGAAAGGAACCGTCTTTCTTCTTCACAAACAGAACTGGAGCACCCCACGGAGAAGTACTCGGTCTGATGAACCCGCTATCCAACAACTCTTGTAACTGGTCCTTCAACTCCTTCAGCTCTGCAGGAGCCATCTGATACGGCGGTATCGAAATCGGAGCTGTACCAGGAACCACATCAATGCAAAACTCAATATCACGATCAGGTGGTAATCCAGGCAATTCCTCTGGAAATACATCAGTGAACTCATTCACTATCGGAACACTATGCATATCACCACTACTAGTCTCCAAATCACGAACCACAACAAGGAAACCCTGGCAACCCTTTCCTAACATCCGCTTTGCCTTGATGGCGGAAATCAGATTCTTAGGTGTCTCCGCCTTTTCTCCCTGAAAGGAAAAAGGTAGATCACCTGGAATCCTGAACTCGACTGACTTCCCTCGACAGTCAATAGAAGCATAATGGCGCGACAGCCAATCCATCCCCAAGATGACATCAAAAGAAAGAACGTCAAGCACAATCAAATCAGCACATAATTCTCTACCCTGAATAACCGCTGGACAAGAAGGATAAACGACGTCCACTACTACACCTTCAGACATAGGTGTAGACACAGCTAGAGGTTCACTCAAAACAGATGGTGCAATACCCAATTTCCCAGCAAAGCAAGTAGACACAAACGAATGGGTTGCACCCGCATCAAATAACACCAAAGCATCAGTAAAAAAGATCGGAATGGTGCCTTGCACCACGGCATTTGATGCACGCGCATCCTGAGGAGTAAGTGCGAACACTCTGGCCTGACCCTGCGGCTGCTGCTGCGAACTCTGCCCAGTACCATAACCGTTGGAACCTCTATCACCGTTACCACGGCCACCAAAACCTCTGCCACCAGAACCACGGCCCTGCTGGCCACCAAAAGATGCTGCAGGTTGAGAGTACCCTACAGACTGTGTAAACGCAGGTCTCTGCTGTTGATAAGATGACTGCGCCGCACTGGAGTTAGACATCTGCTGTCCAGATGTCGGACACTCCCTGGAAAAATGACCCGGCTGGCCACAAGAGAAACAACCTCCAGGAGCTAACTGACACTGACCATAGTGTCTGCAATTCTGGCAGAACGGAATGTTCGATCCACCACTGTACCCGCGTCCTGAACCACGGTTACTCCCACTGCTACTGGAGCTGTACGGAGCACTCCTAGCACTATGCCTCCCTTTGTTGTGAGTACGTCGACTCCCCTTATTAGCCTGAGAAGAGCCACTGTAGTAGTTCCCACTACCATGCTGCACTGGGGCCAGTTGCCCCCCACTAGGAACATCACTCTTTCCCTTCTAATTCTGGAAAGGGTCAGAGATCGTCCCAAACTGAATCAATGAATTCTCCATCCGTCGAGCACTATCCACTAACCGAGCAAACTCCATGTCTGTCCCTATCAGCAAAGGGAGAAACTCCGAGCCTAAACCCCTAACATAGCGGTCGTTCACTCGCCCTTAATCACCCTGTAGATCTGTAGCAAACCGCCCCAAACAGACAAACTCTGTAGTGTAGTCTGTCACTGATCTATCCCTCTTCTTCAAATTCAGCAGATTTTCTCTGAAATTCTCAATAACAGAGAAGGGTAGATAATAACCTCTGAACTTGAGCACAAAATCAGCCCAAGACAATGTAGCCATAACTGGCCTGATGTTATCGCGATACCAGTCCTTAGCTGCACCCTTCAGCGACATCTCCACAAGCATCACTGATTGACGATCAGTAGCTTGAATCCTCTGACTGTTGTACTCAAATTTCTCCAAAAAGTCAAGAGCATCCCCAGTACTATCAAAAGAAGTCGGATTCAACTTCATGTAGGTCTTCACCATCTCTCTGTCTGTCGGAATGTGACCGACACCAGCAAGTCCACCAATACCAGCTACAGCACCAGCCTGAGGTTGCTGTTGCTGCGCTATCTGACCCAATACAGTACACTGATTCTGCAGAAGAGCCTGGTTGTTCTGCATCTCGACGATCCCAACCAAGAAAGTAGTGAAGTCGAACGCCTGCATGTTCGGTGCCTGTTGCACCCCTGGTGCCTGCTGTACATTCGGTGCTTGCTGCACATTCGGTGCCTGAACACGTGCTGCACCACGTCCTCTAGCTCCACCTCTACCAGCACCAGCTCCTCTACCTCTACCTCTGCCAGCATCTCTACCTCTACCACGTCCAGCATTGGCCGGAACTGGTGGTACGTTCTGATCGACTTCCATAGAAATCGCATCATCAGCCTCAACTTCTTGCTCTGCCACAGCACGAGCACGAGTACGAACAACATTGTCCATATCCTAAGGATTGAACAAAAACAATTTAAATAACAGATATTTCATACCCAAGTATTAACAAAACAAGCAACATATAGGATTTCCCAAGAAATCAACAGCAATAAGATATTCACCCAAGTGAAATAAAATTAACATTTAAAAGCATCAAATCAACATAAAATGACTGACTCGACGCAATCCTATTGGTGTAGGCAGAATGTTTTAAAATCAAAAGATGACGTTTTTAAAGACATGACAGAAACCTATATCCGCAGTAGTTCCTAAGACACAACATTACTTGACAGAGTAAACACATAGCAAGCAATTGGCCTTGGTTTGAAACCAAAGCTCTGATACCAAGTTTGTCACGACCCATTTTCATGAATCGCGACCGGCGCTAGGGTATGGGTAATGTAGTACCAAAACCCGGAGCTTTCCTTTCATTTAACATATAAACACATAAACCTGCAGAAAACCAATGCTCGGGGGCAACCGAGACTTCAGCCTAAATCTAAGTTATAATATTTAACAGTTAATATAACATGCTTATCCAATTCCGAGTCTAATATAGATTTATCATATACCAATGTAAATAATATAACATGCCAAAGCGTTATAGCCAGTTGAACCAATCCGACAAAATATATAATAATAATAAAGACGTCTAGTTACTACTGCGGTCTAAGAATGAAAAAGTTTTACAGTTTATTAAAAATAAAAGGAATCTCCGAGGAAAAGTAAATGCGGAGATCACCAGACTTTCTCAGATCATAACCCTGGGGAAAATTGGGAAAACAACGGGGTCAGATATATTGAGATGAGTTTATACCACTATCTACATTTATTAAGTGGAAAACCTTTAAAACCGTTTAAAACATTTAATAACGATATTACGAATAATAGTTGGAACCCTAATCCAGAATTCTAAATAATAAACATAATCCAACAGGTCTGGTCCCGAGAGCTGAGCTACACCGAGTTACCACTGACCACACTTATACCAGAGTCCCGAGAGCTGAGCTACACCGAGTTACTCTACTTGGTCCCGAGAGCTATGCTCACACCAAGTTACCACATTACCATAATTACCTTTCCCAGATCATTACCGGTGCGCACGCAATCCTAATGATGCCCATTAGGTAGCATGTTCCAACTAGAAGCCATAATATAAAACAGTTCGAAATATACGTACAGTATATATATTTAATATTAAAATAACAATTTACTTAATAAAGCAGTAAATAGTAAGTACAAACTCACTGCTTTCTAATCCACGTGACTACCGGCAAGCAACTAATCCTGGTTCGCATCTGGAGCACGAACAATAGACGGGTCTAGACAAATAAAATAATTATTAAAAACAGACCCTAACTCTAGAGAGTACTAGACACCACATAGGACTAGCACAAATTAACACGTCGGAATAAAACAAGCCAGAACACACAAAAATACCCATTAGGTAATAAAGCCCAATTAATATAAGTCTATTGAGTTCTCGCTTAAAATCCAATTTATAAATATTATTTAATAATCTTTAAATAATAATTAATTTTCCAAATAGTGGGTTAGCCGAGTTATCATTAACTACCTAGCTAACCTCACTTGTCGGGTGACCCAAGTCTAACCCGACTCAAAAAGTTTATCAAATATAAACCCGAGTTTATATTTGTAAAATAATTCCATAAAATAATAAACCATTTTAAAAAAAACGGAACTCAATAACTTCAATTTCAAGTAACCCAAGTTACACCCCAAAAATCTAACTATTTTAAGTTTAGAAAAGTTTAGGGACTAAATTGCACTTTAGCCATTTAGGGACTAAACTGTACTTTTGCCAATTAGGGACTAATGCACTTTAGCCAATTTGATATCCAAAATCAATTTAATTGCTTTTGTTTATAATTAAAACCAACTATAAAGTTATTAACCAAAAACCCACTTAATTAAGTTATAAAATAAGTTCAGGGGCTAAATTATAATTTAGCCAATTTCATGCCAAAATAATATTTTTAAATAAATAGAATTACCCGAGTGACTATATTAGCTAAATTTATAAATAACTATCGTTTTAAATATTTAATTTATAAATTAAATAAAACCCAAGTTATTAGTTAAAGTTTAATATTAAGGATTTATTTTATTCAAACAAAACAATTAGATGATCAAAAGGGACATTTGACCACCATCTCCATTTCAAAAGAAACATACCCCGCCTAAGTCCCTTGCTGCCATAACCAAAAACCAAACAAAAACTTATAAAACAGGACCTTCATCCAACGAGATTCAAACTAAAATATCATCGATCTTGGGATGAAAACAATCACTCAAAAACAAGGCAAAAACCGTAGCATCAAGAACAGTGAACTCTCAATCAAAGACAACGTTGAATACTCAATTCAAAGCTCGACCGAGACATCAATTTACGATAGAACAATCACAAACAGAAAGGTAAAATGATTTATAACTGACATACTAAGAGATTCATAATCATAGAATATCAAAATCATTGCCCACAAGAAGAGATTCAATCGGCAGTAACATTAAAATTTGAAACAGATAATACAAAGCTTTAAAACGGAAACTGTACGGCGATTGAAATGAGATCAATTACGTACCGTTTAGCAAAACCGAGATAGGGAAACGTAGGTACGTGAGTCTAGAACGTCTGAGATCAAACGGTTTTAATTTCGACCTAGAAACGAATGAGAACGACTCAAAATACGTAATGCCGTTCAAAAGCAAAATCTGAAATTATGAAAAAAGCTTACCGATGATTTTCAGTCAACTTCGGAAGGGATTTCAGATAGCGATTTCTCAGCGAAAGAGAAAGGGAAAGACGGCTACGGATAGTCTGATGTGTGGAGAATAGATTAGGTTGAAAGTTTTGGATTTAACTAGGTCGGAATAGGTTAGAACAAAGGACAAACATGCCCCCTCGCAAAGAAGGAAGGTCTCGAACGAGAACAGCCCTTCAGGCCTGTTTCTCGTTCGAGACTGGCCTGGTCTCGAACGAGACCAGGCCCAAAACATGATTCTCGTTTGAAAATCATCAGATTCTCGAACGAGAATAGATCAAAAGCTGTATTTTTTTTCTTTTTTTAAAATATTAAAAAAACAAATGGTTGAACCACAAATCAAATCATTCACGAACCAACACGAACCTGACCATTAACTTCAATTTACTTCGAAACGATCAGAAAGATTTGTCGGAAAATGCTGAAAATTTACGGGGTATTACACAATATGCCTGTTTTTTTTACAGAAACAAAGGTATAATACATCAAACCACTTGTGTGTATACCCCCTAACAAAACAACATTGTTGAGAGAAAACATCAACACCTCCTGAATGTTGCTAGAGCCTTAAGATTTCAGGCCTCTTTACCCTTACATATCTGGTCTGATTGCATTCTTCATGCAGCTTACTTAATAAACAGAACTCCCTCACCCATAATTGATAATTTTACCCCTTTTCAACTTCTCTATAATAAAATCCCTCTTTTTAGTAATCTCAAAACTTTTGGCTGTCTTGCATATGCATCAACCATAGATCACATGAGAACAAAATTTGATGCTAGAGCATCTCAATGCATTTTTTTAAGATTTCCACCTTATACTAGAGGTTATAGGCTATATGATTTAACAACAAAAACCATTTTTCTTTCAAGAAATGTGATCTTTTATGAAACTATTTTTCCATTTTCAAAATCATCTAAAGCAACTAATTTGGAAAGTGTTACTACTATCTATGCTCCTAATCCTACTGTGACTGAATATTTTGATATTGAATTTGATGTTATACCTGACTCATTGCCTGTTACCACAAATGAACCACAACTACATATTTCACCTACTTTGCCTAATTCTCCTACTTCATCCAACATTCAACCTCCTGATCAACCAATAATTGAAACTAGAAAATCTTCTAGAATCAAACATGCTCCCAGTTTTCTTCAAGACAATCATTGTGCCTTGAAGACAAAACCTACTTTCAAACCCCCCAACACATCTACACCGCATTCTATTGATTCTGTTCTTTCTTACAATCATATTTTTGCTTCCCACAAAGCTTTCACTTTACAAATATCCACTTTTTCTGAACCAAAAAGTTACTCAGAGGCTGTCAAGCATTCTAGCTGGCAACAGGCTATGAATGCAGAACTCACTGCATTATAGAACAACAATACTTGGGATCTTTGTTCTCTACCTCCTAATAAGAAAGCAATAGGATGTAAGTGGGTATATAAAGTGAAGCACAATCCAGATGGATCCATTGAGAGGTACAAGGCTAGATTGGTAGATAAGGGTTATAACCAACAAGCTGGCATTGATTATTTAGACACATTCTCACCTGTGGCTAAAATGACTACTGTCAGACTTTTACTTGCTGTTGCAGCTTCCAAACAGTGGTATCTTCATCAACTGGACATTAATAGTGCCTTCCTTCATGGTGATCTTCATGAAGAAATTCATATGCAACCTCCTCCAGGCTTACAAGACTCTACTGATCAAGTTTGTCTTCTTAAAAAGTCTCTCTATGGTCTGAAACAGGCAAGTAGGGAATGGAACTGTAAACTCACATTTGCTCTCTCTCAACAAGGATACAACCAAGCAGCAGGTGACACCAGTCTCTTTATCAAGACTAAATCTGGCTCTTTCACAGCTCTCCTTGTGTATGTAGATGATGTAATTCTTGATGGTAATGACATGTCTAAAATTACAGCAGTTAAGAAATTTCTCCATGATTGTTTCAAGATAAAAGACTTGGGAATTTTGAAGTTTTTTCTTGGTCTTGAAGTAGCTCATTCCAAGAAAGGCATTAATCTCTCTCAAAGAAAGTACACTCTTGATCTCCTACAAGATACTGGTTTTCTGGGTTGCAAACCAGTTTCAACACCAATGCTTTCTACACACAAATTGTCTCATGATACTGGTGACCCTCTTCCTGATGCTTCTGTTTACAGGAGATTAATAGGTAAGCTAATCTATTTGTGTACCACCAGACCAGACATTTCCTTTACTGTTCAACAGCTTTCACAATACATGGACAAGCCAACTACAGTTCACTTGCAGTCTGTTCATCATCTTTTGAGATACTTGAAATCTGCTCCTGGTCAAGGGATTTTCTTTGCTGCAGACAATTCATTGCTTCTTAAAGCCTTCTCTGATTCTGATTGGGCAGCCTGCTCTGACACTAGAAGGTCAGTCACTGGTTTCTGTATGTTCCTTGGATCTTCTTTGATTTCATGGAAATCCAAAAGGCAAACAACTGTTTCCAGAAGTTCATCTGAAGCAGAATATAGGGCCTTAACTTCTGCAACATGTGAAGTTCAATGATTGTTATATCTTCTTCATGATCTTGGTATTCCACATTCTTCTCCTGTTTCACTCTACTGTGATAATCAGTCAGCTCTTCATATTGCCAAGAATCCAGTCTTTCATGAACGAAGCAAACACATAGAAATTGACTGTCATTTGGTTCGTATCAAGCTTCAAGAGAGAGTTATTCATCTTCTCCTTGTTAGTTCTTCTTATCAGCTAGCAGATTATTTCACAAAGGCTTTGGCTCCATCTTTATTCAAGCATTCCATTTCCAAGCTGCACTTACAAGACTTGTACAGTCCAGCTTGAGAGGGGCTATCAGCAGATGTTATCATCAGAAGAAAGTATTTTCTTCAAGCTTCAGAGGTTACTTGATTCCTAAGGTAGCTGATGTGGCTTATGATGATTGGCTCGGTTGTAATGTCACACAGATAGTGTGTTAGTTTGTGATTAAGCAATTGTGTAATGCCAGCTGTGCTTTGGCAGTTAGCTTAGGATTCTGTTGTAACCTATATAAGCAAGCCTAGCTTGTTTATTTTCAGCTAATTGATTTTTCTGCCATTTGCAAAGTTTAATAGAGAATAATACTACGGTTTTATCGTAGCTTGATTTATCCTGGGAAGCAGTTTCACTTCACAAACCGGTTACTGCAAACTTGTTTTATGAAGAGCTTGTGTATGTTTCTCGTTTCAAATTAATTTCAGATTATTCTTTTATTTGATTAGAATAGTTTTACTTATATTTGCATATTATTAATGTCTAACAAATAAATTTTAAATCTAAATAATTTTTTTTTGCCTAAATTATCTATAGAATAAGAATAGTAATTAACTATTCCAAAAATAATTGTCTAAGACTCCATTCAAAACGCAGTAATTATTTAATTTTGAATATTTTCGACACTGCAATCTTCACAAAATATAGAAACAAAATCTTTCATCCATAAAAAACCATTCACGTTATATAAAGGCTAATCCTCTAAAAATCCCCTCACCTTTCAACCCCCTTTCGTTTGCACCCTCACCTTTTAAAATCTCCAATTTTATCCTAATTACCACTTTTCACTTTCAATTGCACCCTCGAAATATTAAATTAACTTTTTTTCACTCAAAAAATTTCAAATCAATATCTTTTATTTTTACTCATTTTCTAAATAGTACTAAATGTCAAAATTTCAACAATAAAAGCATCTTCTCTAAAAAATATTTCAAAAATTACTAAATTTCACATTCACTTTTATTTAATTTTACCGTTTTAATTCCATAAAATTAATTAAATTAGATACCATTTATAATATTTGTTGAAATATAAAGTATTAATTTGAATTTTTTGCAGTAAAAATAGGTCAATTTAATATTTAAGGGTGTAACTGAAAGTGAAAGGTGAAAATTAGGGTAAAATTGGGGATTTTGAAAGGTGAGGGTGCAAATGAAAGGAAATTGAAAGGTGAAGGGTTTTTCAGGGGATTAGCCTTATATAAATGAATTGCGACAACCCCCAACTATTACTAGATATGCTAATATATAGTATCATTATGTTTGATCTGTTGCAACACTACAATAGATTTTTGATTTATTATGTAATAGTTTTATTAATTTTTTATTAATAATTTAATTCATTTTTTTTGCAGTGTAACTGTTTCGTTGTCTTTATTTAGTGTAATTGATTTTGAGGGTACTCAAACTACTATTTATATTTTGATGATCAAGTTTTAGTTTGTTTTCAATTATGAAACCTTAATTTGTTTAATACACTAGAAAGGTTTTTCAATAAAAATGAATGCATAGCAACTATATTTTATTTTTATTTTAAAATTTTAGTGTATGATTAATTTGATCTAATTTCACAATTAAATTATGCATATTTAATAAAGTTTTAAGGAAAAACTGGCAAACTCCAACTGCCTCCGGTTGCCAAATATACATTTTAGCCGAAAAATCTTTTTTGGAATAAAATTAAAGTTCAATCACCATAAAAAATAGAGAAAATAACAAAAAAAACCACAATATGAGCTTTTATTTCACACTCTACCATTTCTTTTTAAAAGTTTACATCAATGCCATAATTATCACTTTTCTTTCATTAGTATCATTCTCATAGAATAGGGACACGTATTATTAATGATTTCCTTTTCCTTCTCTACAATCTCTTACATTTGTCCTTTTTACCCTCACTTTCCTCTTTCTTCTTCTTACTGCACAACCCAAATTTCCACCATTAAAATCCTTTCTATCACTGCATTAAAGCGAATTTCATGATGGAAATGGCTAGAGTCGGCATTCAAATTAGAGTTAAAGCTTTAGCCGTCGCCTCCGCCGCCGCAACAAGAGGCGGAAAGAAAAAGTTATTATTGAATGCACAAGATGAAAACGATGAGTTTTAATTAGTAGTGCGCCAAAAAATTCAGTTTCAGCATTATAGGAGTTACTAAGTCAATTTTAAAATAAATAATGTAGAAAGTTATTTGATTACTTTTGTAGAACAAGAAGCTGAGAAACAGATCTAGCCTTTTTCTTTTTATCATTCATATATCCAGAAATTTTTAGATGTTTAGTGGGTTTGTTTTCATTGCCTATGAAACCATGTAGGAAATTTTTTGATTAATTCATATAACTAGAAGTTTTTTGACTTCTGTGTTCGATTTTTGAAAATGAGGGAAAGATTGTGCGGTTTTTAAAATTGGAAGAAAAAGATAGAGAAAATTAGTGATTGTTAGAAGAAGAGTTGAGGAAAAAGGTGGGCTTATTACGGTAATTAGAATTGGTATTTTAGTAGTAATTGAACTGTCAACTGTCACTGCAAGTTTAATTGAATTTTTTAATGAAAGTCCATTTATTACCTCTCAAGTACATTGATACATAGTTGATACGTACGTGATACATCTCTGATACATTATTTGATATATTATTCGATTGCTCAAAATATTTTTCTTATTTTTACATATTTTTTTATTTTATTACGTATTTGTTTTACATATATTTGATACATTTCCGATACATATTTGATTCATTTTTTATACATATTTGATTCATTTTCGATACATATTTGATTATTTTTTATACATATTTGATTCATTTTTGATACATATTTGATTATTTTTGATACATATTTGATTCATTTTTGATACATATTTGATTCATTTTTGATACAACCGATTAATTCGATAGGTTCATTTATATATTTATACTTTTTCCGATACATATTTTATACATGATAGATACATTTTTAAAATGTACTTTATAGATACATCATGGTATATATTTATACATGATAGATACATCTCTAATACATAATTATACATGATAAATAAATTATTTATACATCACACTCGTATTCGGTATATGTATCAATAATGTATCCGATAAATAATTTATAAAATTATCTTTACTTAAGTTGTATCATTTTGTGTTTTTGTATATTTTATATTTTATATTTTTAAATTTTTAAAATAAAAATTAAATTTTAAATAAATATATAAATAAATAAATTATTTTATTAAAAATAAAAAAAAAAAGAAAATTGTCATATCCAATTCAGTTTGTAAACTGAATGAGGAAATTAGACCCACCACCACCAAAAGCCTATTTATTCTCACAAACACGATGCGGCTTATCCTATTGCAAAATTATTGTAAAAAATTAGTGTGTTTTATATTTACACTTTTATTTTTGAATTTTACGACATCTTCTCAGATCTCTATTCTTGTTTCTCCAATTCAAGATCTAAAGTCTCGCCTAAAATAAATTGATCACACAACAACAACGAGATTACTGCTTCATCATCATTGAAATCAACTAAGATTACATTTCTTCGGATCTTGTGGTTTTATGAGCAGAGATTGCAGCTTCCCGCGAAGAGTCACGCCGTCGAGAGATGGAAATCAAACTATTTGGGACTGTTTGTCATCTTCCATTTTCACACAAGTCATAATCTCAAAACAACAACAGAAAGAAAAAATGGCAAAAAAAAAAGAGAAGGCTGACGAATCTTTCACTACAACCGCCGCCGAAACCATGTCAGGAAAAGCTACATTGATTCCACCAAATGTTCTCTTTTTAGATCACGGCAGCTTGAAGAATGTGATGAGAGTTTTTTTAGTACAAAACTCATTAATTTATTTTAATTGATGTTGTGGTGATGTTGTTAGGAAGGTGTTTGATGAAATGTCACAGAGAGATTTAATATTATGAAATTCAATTATTAATGCATGTTCATCTTAAAATTCAAGTAAAAGATGCAGGATATAAATATAAGAAATGACAACAGTTGGTGCTTTCGCTATTTTGATGCAGAGGAGTAAGTTAGATGATATATATTTGACAGGGACAATATCAAAATCACTTTTCTGTACATAAAAGTACTCCTAATGCATAATGGTCAAGAAATATGTAGGATGATATAAAGATGAAGTATGTTTCGAAAGAAAGGCGTTGCTAGTCACGTTTTGCAAGATATTGTAGCGGAAACAGATTTTGCAGGCTTTGTTTATTGCTGCAGCTGTCGTTAGTGAGCCACAGATTGGATGTTGTTGTTTGACGGTTGAGCCAAGTATTTTGGTGATGAAGGAAGTTTTTTGATTTGTAATTTTTATGACAAGGTTTCCCATTGGTTAACCAATGGTTAACTAATGGTTAACCAATAATTTTAGATTTTAATAAAGACGGTTTAGGTTTTGTTTGACAGTTGTTGTTGTGGTGGTGAAGGCGAAGGGGTTTATAATAAAATTTTGTAATTTTTTTTTGTTGGTTAACCAATGGTTTACTAATGGTACACCAATAGTTTTGTTTGTAATACACTGTTAGTAAACGTTAAGTTAACCATTGGAAACTTGTAATAATTTTTATTATGATTACATGGTTAATGAATTATTGATAAACTTGAATTGTGTATTTAAAACATAATGTTCTTTTAAAAAAATTAATAAATTTATTTTTAGTACACCGTTAGTTAACCATGAGTAAATCGTCGATAAATTTATAGTTAAATTTCCATCTTTTAATAAACTTTACAGTGTTAGTATTTGTAACCTACTAACAAACAATTACCAAAGGTACACCATTTTTTTAAACGAGTTACCATCTATTTTAAAGAGCATTTTATGTATTTTTTTTCACTTGTGTATCTGTAATGGTTTTGTTGTTGGTTAACTAATGTTTTACTAATGGTGCGCCAATTTTTTTAGTAAATTAATTAATAATTCAATTTAACATTTTATAATTTAAAATAAAAAATATTAATTCGATTTTTAAATAAACCGATAGTAGACCATTAGTAAATTGTTAGTGAAATTACAGGAAACAGATGTTTAGTAAACCGTTAGTAAACTGTTAATCAACTGAAATGACTATCCATGATGTTATTCAACCCGATAAATTATAATTTTAGATTTTGCTAGTCTAAATTTTAATTGAGAATTACATGTTTATGGCTTGCTAGAGCTTTATGATATAGAGCTCTTCTATAGGATCCCATAATTTTTTATTTTTAAATGCTTAAAAATGGGTAGCTTCCTAATAGTTATTCTTTTATTTCTGTTTTATACTATTATTGCACATTTACTATTAAGCTAACAAAAGTTTCCAAAATGTTTACTAATAGGTTTCCTAATGCTTACCGATAATAAAAGAATTTAAATCGAGATATTATTGTTTTACGTTTGTTAATAGATTACTAAAAGTTTACTAAATGGTTACCAAATACTTTTACTGTTTTGGATTATTACCTTTTGTAATTTATTTGTTTTGGTTTATCTATTTTTTAAGTAAACCGACAGTAAATTAAAGTAAATTTGTTTTTCAGAAAACTGATAGTAAACTAATAGAAAAATTGTTTTTTCTAATAAATCAATAATTGTGTTATATGTACAATAGAAACATTGTATAACAAGAAATTCACATGCTTTGGCTTCACCAATAATAATAGTAATTAAACAAAGGAAAAGCTTATTCTAATGAAGTCTTTACAGTATACTTTAATATTCTGTCTTCTAAGGTACAATCCACTTGCTCCCAGTGGCCTTGCACACTACATTTGCAACCTGACCACATAAAATGTTAGAAAATCGCATTATACAGGAGTCACATTGTTTCTGAATATTTATCCTTCATCAGATTCTCAAAGAAACAATTATTTATACAAACTTTTTTTGAATGAATAGCAAACCTTAGGTTTAATTTAGGCCAATCAAAGTGAGCAGATTCATTAAAAAGAGCAGAAATGAGAAAATCAAGAAGAAAAGGACAAAACAAAATTGTAAAGAATCTGAACATAATTGTAGAAGAACAAGCAAAAATATAGTTTACTAAAATAGAATTGACAAAAACCATGCAAAATTTCAGACACCACCAGCACTAAAACAGAATTGACGAAATCTAGAATTATAGAAAAAAATCGGAATACACAATATCAGAGAAAAATAGAGGAAATCTAAGCAGAACAACAGAAAATAAAAAAATAAAATATCAAAGCAAAATCAACAAAAACCAAGCAAAATTAATCGTCATCGCTACAATTAGATATCCACAAAATTTACCGCCATCATCCACCTTGTAAAATCGCAGAATCGGAATTATGTTTAAGAAAACCATAGAAATTGAAATATAAAGTGAAAGTGAATCAGATATCATGATGTAGAAATTGAAACAAAAAGTGAAAGGGAATAAGAAAATGACGATGTAAGAAATTGATTTTGAGCAGTGGCGATATAAACAATGGCAGGTAAAGCAGAGGCAAGTGAGATTAGCATTTGCCTGGGTAAAATGCATAAACCGTTTTTTTTATAAATTAGAAGTTCATTTTTGCAATTTAAAACAGTCAAATCGTAAATTTCAATTAATCTTAGTCAAAGGATACTCTTGAGAATATTTAGGTGTTTTATAGGTATTTGTCTAAAAATCCCAAACTGAATTGGATATGGAATTGGACCCAATTCCTTACTGAATTGGGTCCAATTCAGTAACTGACCCGCGCATCATGCGCGGGTCAGTTTTATCTGGTGCACCAGCTTTTGCTGGTGCACCAGATGACGCGTCAGCTGGCCTGACGCGTGCGTCAGGCCAGCTGGCACACTGACATTAGTTGTCAGAATGGTACTTTTTGAAATTTTTTTTACGAAAGTGGCATAGATGTTATTTTTCATGCTGATATGATAATGTGTGAAAATAGAAGCTATTTTTTGGCAATTTTGTTGTTTTCTCTAAAAAATATGAAAAAAAAGCAATAGTTTAGATTCCAACAGAACCAATTAGACATCGTTATTATAATTTTGAAGCTGCTCATTATGTGGTAGTGTAAGAATACGTCCAAATATATTTCACAAGCATGGCAATATTTTTCTTAAACAAGTGCGTTCTAAACTGAAAAGTAGTAATTCCTTTCTTCGTTATTATATGTCTTTTTTGTATTTTTTATACCAAAATATTTGTACATATTAAATTTCAGTAATAAATTTTTAAAAATTTCTATTACTACCTTTTATTTTAGTTAGTGAAATAGAGATGACATTTATTAACATATTGATTTTTATTTGGCCAAATTATTTTTAGACTCAAAAATTCACATCTTCTATCAAGTACAACCAATGTTTTTCATTTTTAAAATTATGTACAATTTGATTTATTCTTTTTTGTAATTGTGACCAAAATTTAGAGTTTTATTTTTTGAATTCAAATTTCTGCATCTTTTATCAGTTATGAACAGATTTTAATTTTTTTATCCAACTTGTAAAAAGATTTAATTAATAGAAACATTTGATCGCAATTGGAAAAAAAATACATAAGTTTGAATTCAAAAATAAAATTTAAACTTTTAGTTATAATTACAAAAAAAAACTCTCAAATTGAACATAATTGTAAAAATTGGAAGGTTTTATCGTAATTGACAATACACAAAAGTTTGGATTTAAAAAATAGTTAGATATTTTTATTATATTTAAGTAAGACTATTTTATCATTTTTTTTGAATTCATCGGATCTCAATAAATTGAATATGAAACAGTTACATTTGTAAGAAACTCGGGATAATTTGAGAACTAAACCCGATGACCTGACATGGAACAGGCAACATGCTGCCTGATTCGCAGACCTTACTTACGAAAATAAAAATAAATTACTAACTGTTTCGCGAATTAAGTGCAGTTTACAATCACTCTTCGTTCAAACTTATCCAAACACCCGCAATCTCACAGAATCCGACTCAACTACTCCTTCTAAAAAAGAGACAACAACTCCTTCTAAAAAGGAGACAACAAACCTTTCACAGAGAAAGGACAACAAACCGTTCATAAAAAAAGGACAAAGTAAAACATTCATAAAAAAGACAAACAATAAAAAATAAATAAAACTAATATAGCTCATAGACGAATCCATTTTGTTACTGAGAGATCGTCAATCTATCGCCGCTTCTTGATAATTGAATTCCACTTCGTGATAAATTTTACTCCGTCAGAAAAATGAAAAAGAATTAGCTATTTATTATATTATATGAAATTAAAATAATATAAACAAAAGGGGAGGCTACCGTCAATAAGAAAATTAAGCCATTGACGGCTACTAAAGAAAAAAAAAAGCTCTAGGCAGTTAGGGTTTGTTAGAGAGAAAAGAGAAGAGAAGGTGGCTAGAAATTAATGAATTTTCTTAGATTACAAAAGTTTAGCTATGACTATTTTATCATTTAAATGAACATTTGATGGTTTTCTTAATATGTACGTTTTGTTCAAAACAAAAGACATTTAAAAAAGAAGAGGGACTATATAACAATCGTTATAAAGTAGAAGAAATATTTTGTCATCTCATGCAAATTGAATTTAAATAAAAATAAATCTAGATTAAAGAAATTTGGTTTTCCTATAAATAACGCAGCAGTGTTGTTAGTGAGTTCAAGTTCTGATCTAATAGCAACTAGTCAAAGAAGTGCATTTTTGTTTCCAGAGAATGGCATTGCAAGCTTTTTGCTTCACAAACTTTAGTAACAAAATGTTCCCTCCATCAAAAACTATTCAATCTACAAAATTGGGTGTTTTGAGTTCACCATTTTTCGTCACGAAAACGAAATCATCCTCGTCTTCGATGACTAAGAAATCACCAATAAAGGCAGGGCAATTATCCGACGAACAAGATCGTCCACAAGTTAGCTATCCTCCTACCATTTGGGGTGACAGCTTTAGCTCCTTCTCTTTTAAGCAACCGGTAATCTCTGTTTTAGCAAGTTTCAGTTTCGATACGTAGGAAGAATTTTATTAATTACTCGTTGCATTTATATAGGAGTTCGAATCGTATACCAAGCAGACAGAAGTGCTAAAATCGGAAGTGAAGAGCAAGCTAACCTCTTCCGCAGATGATGCTTTGACAAAACTTAATTTCATCAACTTGTTAATCCGTCTGGGCTTGTCATATCATTTTGAGGATGATATAGAGCAGCAGCTAGATGAGCATTTTGATGCTCTCGTTGCTCAAGTTTCGGATGAAAAATGTGATTTGTACACTGTTTCACTTGTATTTCGAGTTCTCAGACAAAACGGTTATAGAATCACTTCTGGTAATAACTTTTAAATTTTTTCTTTAAACTCATTATATACAAAGATTGAAATTTGTTTGGGTTATGATGGATTTCAACAGACGTGTTTAACAAGTTTAAGGACAGCCATGGTAAGTTCAAGCAAAGCCTGGCGACGGACGTGAAGGGCATACTGAGTTTGTATGAAGCTGCGTTTGTGAGCATAACCGGAGAAGATATTCTAGATGAAGCTATCGCTTTCACAAAGCCCATTTTGGAATTCTACAGCTCCACCGTTAACGTTAATGGCTTCGAAAAACATATAAGCAATGCACTGAAACATCCATTCCATAGGGGCATGCCCAGAGTTGAAGCAAGACATTTTATCTCTCTGTATGAAATGGATGAGTCTAGAGATGAAATCTTACTTAATTTTGCTAAGTTGGATTTCAATAGACTACAACTGGTGCATCAACATGAACTCAGCCACGTTTCGAAGTAAAATATTAATGCTGTTGAAACTTTTGTTTTATATTTTATCAAAACACAAAAATAATTGTGATACTTTGCAGATGGTGGAGTGATTTGGACTTGGTGTCAAAATATCCGTTTGCAAGAGACAGAATTGTGGAGCTCTATTTCTGGATGATAGGAGTATCTGCTGAACCTCAATATGGTGATTCCAGAATACTTGTTACGCAGCTTCTGATGCTGCTATCGGTGGTGGATGATATATACGAAGCATATGGTACACTCGATGAACTCCAGCGTTTTACAGAAGCAATGGAGAGGTGAGATATGACTATTTGATACTCTTAAAAAAATTTCATAATCATTTTTTATTAATATGTGTTAGGTGGGGTACTAGTGGCCTTGATCTTTTACCTGAGTACATGAAACCTCTTTACAAAGCTTTAATAAATTTCGAGGAAGAACTTGAGAATGATATGAGAAGAGATGGAAAAACAATCACAGTCAGTTATGTAAAGAATGAGGTAACCTTCCTTTCTCTACATATTCTGTTTCTGTTGTCTAACCATAGGGGAGATTCAAGGGTTAAATTTCTTTGCCCTTACCAATTATGACATTTTTACAAAATAGTTTCGAATTATAAAAAGTTACAAAATTGTATGAGTCATGTTTTTTTATAAAACGGTTACCAAATTATAAAAAATTACAAAACAGTTACTGAATTTTAGTATTTTATAAAACGGTTACCAAATTATAACTTTTTTATCGAAATACTCCCTCCGTCCCAATAGAGTTGTCCACTTTGCCTTTATCACAAAGTTTAAGAAAAGTAATTATTGTTTGTGGGTTTTGTAAAATTTTACTTACTTTTCTTGTCATACCCTTATTTAATATAGGGCCCACTTGCTATTTACTTTCAATTTACTCATTAGTGAATTTTAAATAGGGGTAATATAGAAAAATTAAGTGTAAAAGTTAGTTACTTTTTGAAAGTGGACAAGTATTTTGGGACAAAAAAATTTCTCAAAATGGACAACTCTATTGGGACGGAGAGAGTATATTTTTTTAATAAAATGGTTATCGAACTATAATTTTTTTACATTCTTTATCTCATTAAGCATTTAATAAAAAGATTATAATTCGGTAACAGCAAAAGTATTAAATCCAGAGATTCTACATGAAAGCATATTTCTATTATAAAAATTTAAGCATATATGTTTTATATAAACAAAGTAGGGTAAAATTTAATTCGATGCTAAATTATTAGATGATTCAAATAACGAAAGCCTACTTGACGGAAATCCGATGGTTTCATGATGGCTATACACCGTCACCGAATGAGCACATGGAGACAACATATTATACGGCCGCTATTCCTTTTATAATTATAGTCTGGTACGGAGGAATGGCACAAGTTAAAGAAAATAAAGAGTTCGAATGGTTATTAAAAAGTCCCAAGATTCTGAAAGCCGGAGGAACAATTGCTCGTCTCATGGATGATTTAATAACTCATAAGGATGAACAAGAGAGACCATCGGGGCATAGTCCTTCCTCCGTTGAATGCTATATGTACCATACCGGAGTTTCCGAGGAGAAAGCCACCCAAGAGATTCAACAGATGATTGAAGTGTTATGGAAGGAAATGAACGAGGAATGTTTCAGGCCTACTCCTATACCAATGTCCTTACTAATGCCTATTGTTAACATTATACGAGTAGTTGAAGTTTGTTATCGACACTATGATAGCTACACAAATCCAGAGTACGTCAAGAATTACATCGAGGAAATGTTCATCCATCCGATACAAATTCAGCCATAGTTTACTTTTATGTTTTTAAACCAAGTCGATTTTCTTCTCTTGGAATGTTTGACTATATTATCTTGTTCGGTTTTGTTTTGTTGAATTGTTAATTTAAATTATGTTCGTTTTAATTTGATATCAAAAGAACTACATTTAACTAAGCAGGCAACTTCTTTTATTAATTTAATTATGTAATTGAGGTATAACTATGTGAAATAAAGAATGTTTTTTTGATAAATAATAGCTAGATTAGCTCATCCACGAAACAAAGGAAGGCAGAGAGGAATGGAAAAATCGAAACAAATTATGAATGTTTTAAAAAAATAATTTAAGGTACGAAATACATCATTCCTAGAGAAAGGAAAACTTTGGTGCTGAGATTTATAAAAATAAATTGTCGTACATATATTCAATTGTAAACAAAGGTTTCGAACTTCACCGAATTACTGTTTATTTCTCGCTTTCCACAAATGCCAAGACCAAAAGAACCAAAGAAATTTCCATAAATCCTGATATTTTCTCTCTGCAATACCACTCCACTGATAATAGAAAGTATCAATTGAGAGATGAATAACGCAATTGATATTACTCAAATGAAGAATGTGAGTCCACGTCTTCCAAACAAAACTATAAGTCTAAATTTAAATTAAATTAAATAATATAATCTTGAACTCCAAATTAATTTTGACAAGTGGATCGACTACAAATTTTCATGTGGCAATTACTCATTTAAAATTAATTTATTATTTTATTAAAAAATCTAATAATTGATATTTTTAAGTTATAAAATATGAAAAGTTAAAACTTGCAATAATTAACTTTGTTTCATAACTTATAAATATTAATAGTATAGAAAAACTCTTAAGATTTTATAACTTATAAACATGAAAAAAGAAACTCTTCAAATTTCATCGCCATCAAATTTATAAAATTCTATAAGTCTAAATTTAAATTAAATTAAATTAAATAATCTTGAACTCCAAATTAATTTTGACAAGTGGATCGACTACGAATTTCCATGTGGCAATTACTCATTTAAAATTAATTTATTATTTTATTAAAAAATCTAATAATTTATATTTTTAAGCTATAAAATATGAAAAGTTAAAACTTGCAATAATTAACTTTGTTTCATAACTTATAAATATTAATAGTATAGAAAAACTCTTAAGATTTTATAACTTATAAACATGAAAAAAGAAACTCTTCAAATTTCATCGCCATCAAATTTATAAAATTCTATAAGTCTAAATTTAAATTAAATTAAATTAAATTTTTTTATTTTTAATATATAATAATATAAAAAATATTTTATTTCTCATAATTTAAAAATACATCCTATTGATTATTACATATCTTAAAATAATATTATAAGAAATAAAAAATTAAATTATGAGAACTAAAATACTTTTATTTCATTATATGCTAAAAATATGAATAATTTTAAAACTAAATTTAGTTAATTAAAATTTAAAGTTATAGAATTTTATAAATGTGATGGCTATAAAATTTGAAGAGTTTCTATTTATGTTTATAAGTTATAAAATATTAAAAAAAATTAAATATTACTACCATTTATAGGTTATGAAACCAAATGTATTACTTTTTTTAACTTTTCATATTTTTAAAAATAAGTTTTGTATAACATCTAACTTTTAATATTTTTCAATTAATTACAACTTCTTTGTCATAAAATATATAAGTGTATATATATATAAATCCATGCACACATATTTAATTATAAACAAACATATTTTTTTAGAGTTTTTTATATCTATTTCTTTCTATTTTTTCATACTTGATATTGTCTCATGCAACTTTTTTCCGCAATAAAAGAGTTTTTAATCATTCATAATGAAGTACGCTTATAGTAAGTATCGTCTATCTTTTTGAAATTGTTTAGTTTATGTGTATGGTTGTTGTTGTTGCTGTATTTTAATTTATTTTAGTGACATGTGACCTAACTTGCTAAACAATTCAAAGAAACGAGGATTGAATGCCATTGGAATATATATATTTTAGACATGAACCATACAATCGTAATTATATGATTTCAATGATAATGTTGATCTTATGAGGTTCATCAAAACAATTTAACATAAAAGATTTTATGTTTTGCATTGAATTGATTTAAGGTTGACAATTATTTTCCATCAAATGTCTTTTTTATTTATTTATATGACATATCTCTTTTTTTTTTAATTATATTTAAAAAAACAGTACGTTAATAAAAAAATTGATTATGAATTTTAAATTTTTAATTATAATATCATTATTTATGTGTTATGAAATATGAAATATTTTTAAAATCAAATAAAAGTAATTAAAGTTTAATCTTATTAAATTTTTTTATTGTTTGGTTATGAAATTTAATGAATTTTAGTTAAAATTTAATGAAATTTCCTTAAAGTTTATGAATAGTTCTAATTTACGTTTAAAAGGTATGAAATATGACGAATTTTTATTAATGTACTAAATATATGAAATTTGAAGAATTTTTATTATATTTAAAAGTTATGAAATTTATCATGTTTATAAATTATGATATAGAGAATATTTTTTAAAACTATTAAAATCACCCGCGCAACGCGCGGGCATCGACCTAGTGTAGTAAAATATGAGAGTCGTCTTCTTCACTATTGCACAAAGGACAATTCGAATCGAAAATGACTCTTCTATTCAACAACACAACATTTGAAGGCAATCTATCACGAACAAGCAACCATGCAAAAATTGGCTATAAAGTGGCAATTTGAACTTCCAAATTTTGTTGATGAAGGCAAAATAAATTCTACACAAAACTAGAATTGATGCTTCCAGCATATGTTCCACCCACAGACTTGAAGTAAGTGCTGGCTACTACTTCCAACAGTAATTATCCGAGATTTGGGTGGGGGGGAAGATTGTTGCTTACTCGAGCTGCTGCTAAAGCCTCAAAAAAATCAGCTTGTTCTCCAATCTGGAGACGACGAAACCAGTTGAAGGAGGTGAGAAAACCGAGATGATTGTCTATAAAGTTAAAAATAGATCATCTTTATCACGACCCGATTTTTTGAATCGCGACCGGTGATAGGGAAAGGGAGTTGTATCTCTGAAACCCGTAGCAAACCTAAAATTCCTAAAACCTTTTCGCAAACAATCAAACATATAATGACCATTCAAACAGAATCAAGTATATATATATATATATATATATACACACTAGTTCGATCGATACAAAACATAAGGGCGTATCACTTCCGTACCACGTACATACTAACCCGACGATATACAAACATATATTAGTGCATCTAGGTCACATTACGGGAAACTAACAAAACGACGTCCGACGTAGCCTACAAAAACATATACACATATAAAAGCAAGTATAAATAACTATCACAATATATTATTGTCTCAAGCCAAGACTCTGTGAAAATAACTTACTGCTGCAGCACTACGGAAGTCAGGAACTATACATGCAAAAAGTCGACTTCCGGATCAAAAAGGTGGACACTAGTCAAGTCCAAACTCTAAGCACCTGGAAATGTTTAACAACAACGGGGTCAGACTATGATGAGTGAGATTATACATTACTAAAGGTATTATAAAAATAACATCGCAATTTAAATAAAGCATTTATACTAACATATAATATGAGCCAAGTATTTGATCCGATCGAAACCCTAATCCTTCAAATGATCCTGAACTAGCTAGGTATTTTCTGGTAGTAACGAGCGATTTTGATTTCTCAAATGCTTTTGGTAAGATCCCGAGATAATTCGACTAATTTTAAGCTATACCAAGAGATACAATCCTGGGATAGTTCGACCGAGTTAAACTAGTATCATTAATTAGATCTAAACGATTGAGGTGCAAGTTCCGAGATAGTTCAACCGATTTTAACCTCTTGTCTAACGCAAAGGAGTTAGTCTATTTCTATTTGCGGAGACTTACCCGACACTAGTGATCACACAGCCTATTGACACCCAATAGGTAGCTTGTTTCCTCATATCGTACACCGGTTTTCATACACAAAAACAATCAACAAACAATTGTAATACCTCGAAATTTGGATGTTTCAAAAGTAAGCGGTGCGTCTCATTTTGAATCGTCAAAATGACAAAAATAAGGAAATTAGCGGTAGAGTTAAATAAAAGAGGATCCGAGTAGATCAATATTGAAATTTTAAAAAGAAAATTTCAATGTTGAAATTCCATAAAGGAAATGGAAATGGATTTTAAAAGAGTTTATGGAAAAATGGACAAACGTGAATTTAAGCCTAAACTAGAAAATAATGATTTAATTCCCGAAAAATATAATTTAAAAAAATTGTATATGGGAATTAATATTTAAGAATGTAATATTGATTAACTGGATATCGATATTCATTAAGAAAAATTTGATGGAAAAACAAGCATTTTAGCTCAAATTGGAATTTGAGCGTTTTTAGCAAAACAAATCGCTAAAATAAATTATCAGAAATAAAATTTTGAGAAATTAGGGTGATATTATTTATTTGGATAATAAATAATATAAAATTTATCGAGGCGTAAAAATCGGGTATTTAATCGATGAAATTGGACATTTTATAAGCTAGAAATCGAATTGGTTTAAGTCGATTTTTGTAAGGACTAAGGTTGACTTTTTGCCAAGATTATAAATACAAGGGAATTAAATTTTAAGTCAGCCAACTCCTTAATACCAGCAGCCCTAAAAAAGTCAGAGAAAGAAAGAATCATCTTCTTCCTTAGAACCTTACATGCAAATCAAACTTCCCAAGCTCATAACTTCTTCGTTTCTCAACGACATTGGACGATTCTTGCGGCCATGGAACGAGGGGAACGAGAGCTACACATCAAGCCCATAAAATCAAGGTAAAAATCGCTGTTTCTCGGTTAGGGTTTATGAACTCAGTTTCAGTTTTAAATGAAAAAGATGAGGTTGATGATTCTAATGCTTGAAAATGAAGTTTATGGATTATAACTGATTGATTAAGATAATTTATATGGTTTGTGTGTGAGGTATGAGGGCGTTTCTTGTGTGTGTGCCATAGGGTTTAAATATAGAGGTGGCCGGAGGAGGCCATGGCGGCCGGACCTACTGGATCCAGCAGTCCAGTAGGCGCACCACCGTGCTGAATGCACAGTGGTGCCGAGCTGTAACAGCTCTGGTACAGCCCCTCCCCTTACCAAAACAGGGGAGGGAACGTCAATGGTAGGGGTGTAAATGAATCGAGCCGAGCCGAGCTTTGAGGTGTTCATGTTCGGCTCGTTTAGCGAAAAAGGTGTTCATATTCGGTTCATGTTCAATCGAGCTTTGAACAAAGTGTTCATGTTCGGTTCATTTAGATTTTATAGTGTTCATGTTCGGTTCATGTTCAGCTCGTGTTCGTTCGTTTAGCTGCTAAACGAACAAGTTCGCGAACGAGCTCACGAACAAGCTCGATAAGTACTAAACGAGCTCGTTCACGAACAAGCTCGCGAGCGAGCTCGATAAGTACAAAACGAGCTCGTTCGCGAACCCGCTTGTTTAGTGAATAAACAAACGAACACAAGCTATTAAACGAACAAACACAAATATGAGCGAATAAATTAAAAACAATCTAATCGAGCTCGTTGACGAATATGAGCTAAATAAATTAGAAACATAATTAAATAAATTAATTTAAATATTAATTATTTCGCGAACACCTAATAGAGTTTCTAAACGAGCTTGATCGTGAACTATATACGAGCTCTTAATCGAGCTCGTTCACGAGCTGGTTCACGAACATTTATTCGAGCTGGTCGTGAATGCAAACGAGCCGAACACCACTATGTTCATGTTCGGCTCGTTTATATTAACGAACATAAAATCAAGCTCGAGCTCGGTTCGTTTAAAATACGAACAAACATGAACCGAGCTCTTATCGAGCCGAGCACCGAGCTGCTCGCGAACGGCTCGGTTTGTTTACACCCCTAGTCAATGGGAAGGGGGCCAAGCCGCCCCTTCCCTGAGGTCCATTAACGCTCAGTTTTGCGTAAAACATTAAGTTATGCAAACTAGTATCTAATTTGACGTAAAATGAATTATAAAAACAAACTCGGAGTTAAGGCATTATCGATTTGAAAATTGTTTTATATGAAGTGTATGGGTTGTTTTTAAGTGTTAAAAAACGCTAAGGAAATGCGTTTAAGATTAAGCGTTTTAGGTTTGAAAATGTAAACTAAAAAGTCGGCGAAAAATGCTATAAGTCGAGTTTGAATGTTTAAATTGATTTTTGGTTATATTATAACCATCAAAGATATAAAAAGGACTTTGATATCAAGATTGAAAGTTTAACGTATTTAAGTTATTAAATACGTTATTAACTTCAAAAATACAAATATTGTATTTGAGAAGTGAAAACAGACATTTAAAGAATATCGAGTAAAGTCATAAGTCAAGGTTAAGAAGTTGATCTAAGCTAATAATTTAGGTTTATAGTTATTTGTTATATGTTTATAGTCTAAACGTATTCATATTGTATTTTATGACAGGCGCATCGATGGACTTTGAAAGTGACATGTTTGGCTTAGTGGGGTTCGGCCACTATTTTGATATCGTAATTTGGATAGCGACTTCGCTGAGTATACTTTACTCTCGCGTATTATTACACTATAATTATATTATTAAATATTTTATTTATAAGTTATAAAAACACATAAAAACACATCGCATTATATAATAATTTATTGTGATTTAAAACTGTATAGACTAAATGGTGTTAGTGATATGCACTAGGTCAATCATGTTTGACCATGTATTGACTTTATCGTTTTGTTATTTATTGATTGGTTGTTTTTATCATTTTATATTATGATTAAAATACTTGAATGGTTAATTCTTCTAAGGTCATCAAGTATGTCACTTTATAGTAGAACCCTTACCTTTAGTAAAGAATTATATTCCATCTATCCCTAGTCTTCATAGGACATTGAGACTAGTATGATGTTGGCTGATAATTATGTTTTACTAATCATGTATATGAGATATTAAGTCAAATCATATGTGCTATTTGAGAAATAGGGCACTGGATGACCCACTTTGAGAATACTACATAGATCACTGTCATAAGTAATTCTCATTTCAGTTCTATTAGTATAATCCTTTGACCTTGAAATCATCATGGATTTCTACATAGTTATTTCATATTTTGATACAGTCTTACATTATCTTTAACAGGATAATGGAATAGATTGTCATTGGATATGAAAGTAACTATGTGAGAAATGTGAGTGACTGAGAAGGAATTTGTCCCTCATTAATTTGTGTAAGATATCTATGGGCCCCTTGAAGAAGATAAACTGAAGGAAATGCATGGCCATGCTAAATGAATTGAAAAGTTATCATTTTCAGTCTACTTAGAATCAGGAAACTAATGATTGAATGTTATAAGGATGACATGACTATGCCTTATATTCAATCAGGATATCGAGTGACAAAGGGATTAAAATATTATTGTAAATGGTTAAATCGGATAATCGATATTCATATAACTTGGGTAGTCATAATGTCTTGCTAGAGGCCGCTTATGACTTGTGGGCCGAAATAGGGATTTCGGGCCTACTGCCAACGTTATATGAACCTACAAGGTCGCACACTAAGAACAGGCCGAAAACAGTTATGGGTTGTACAAGCCCAGTGGTCTTAAGTGATTAATAGTTTATTATATATATAATTCGTAATAATATATATATATATATATATATATATATATATATATATATATATTAATTACTATAGTTATTATCTTCAAAAAATAATAAATTAAGGAAAACACTTATCCTTACAATGAGATTGAAATACGAGTTTGTCTCAAACCCTAGTGTTGTTCTATGACTATAAATACACATTAAGGAATGAGTTTGAGAAGTACGAAATTCATTATTCACTAAATCACTAAATAATTCGAAATTGCTTGTGAAGCAATAGCGCTAGCACACAAGCACTAGTTTTGGCTAAGGTCTGTTCGTGTCGATACTCGTAGAGGACGCATTCTTTTGGAGGCGTTTCTGATCCGAGGCCACGTATCACCAAAGTAAACCACCTCCTTCCTTCCTACATTGTTGTTTGAATTCGACATACAAGTAAGTATTTATTATGTTATTAATCTATTAATTCGAATTACATGGATCTTGGTTTGGGTTTTAGATAAAATTTTAAATTCAGCTGCGTTATGAACCTAGAAAACCCAACAGTGGTATCAGAGCCGCTTGTAATTTGATTAATTAGATTCTAAGTATATATGTGATATATGCTTATTGTATGTTCTGTTTTGAAAAAGGGGTTGTTTTCCGAAACCATATTAAAGGAATTATAATTCGTTGTAATTATATATAAATCGTTTATGTGATTAAATTGTATGAAAAACAGTATGAAGAATTAATTTGATTTATCGTTTAATGTGATTAAAATTTTGAATATACTGTTCTAAATTAGTATTACGTTTTAATTTGATTAAAGGTTAGTAGTATTAATTTCCATACGAATTGATAAGAAAAGAGGAAACAGATTAATAAAACTATTTTTGAATAGGATTTGTAAACTGTTTATGAAACTGTTTTAATTCTATTAGGAAAACTGTTTTTGAATTGGATTAGTAAACTGTTTGTGAAACTGTTTTTAACTCTATTAGTAATTCTGTTTTGAATAGGATTAGTAAACAGTTTGTGAAACTGTTTTGATTCTATTAGTAATTTTGTGTTGAATAGGATTAAGTTAACTGTTTATGAAACTATTGTTAATTCTATTAATAAAACTGTGTTTAATTATGTTATGAACATAATTTATAAAACTGTCTTTAATTCAGTTATGAGCTGAATTAATGAAACTGTTATTATTTAAGTGTTAAATAAAATGTTTCTGATCAGTTTTTAAGATGCAGCAATTAGGGTTTTAGGGTTATTTTAATCTGTTTCGAACATATTAAAATAGACCGTAATCAATTAAGATTATTGATTTCGGATAAATAAATTTTAAGTCTGTAACATGTGATAAAAACCGTCTAGGGCTCTGCCCCCGGGCCCCGCTAGGGGCGCTGCCCCTTGGATCCCGCTGCAGGCGCTGCCCCCAGACCCCGCCAAGGGGCCGAGCCCCTTAGACCCTGCTGATATACCCCATTAAGGACCGTTATCCTTTTTAAGCCGGCGTATTTTTGCCATGTATTTTATTTTAATACTTTAAATGATAATTATTAAATATGATTTAAATTATCATGAATAACATATTTATGTGATTGTTGTTAAATATGATTTAAAATAGTGAAATAATATGTTTTTAATGTTTATCTTATTGGTTATATGCTTTGCATGATCATTTTATATGTGATAAGATAGGATAATTAAATAGGATAAATAACAAATTTTTATTTAATATTAAGTTTTCAATAAATCTCCCATTATAATAACACTTATCAAGACTAGATTGCTATGTATAGGATATGCCAAAGCATAATGTATAAAGTCATCTAAGTAAGATAAGTTGGATAAAAGTGATATCCATATGTTTGATTTGGTTAGACTTAACTAGGTTATCAAAATAGTTTTGAACCTAGGGTATAAGATAGAATATCAAGATGACATGTGATGTTAATATTCTATATTCAAGAATTGCATGAGATGTAATTGGTAAAGTGTTACCTACCTAAATAAACCACACTTAAAGTGATAAGCTAAAGCTTACTTGAAGTAGGGTGAAATATGGATCTTGTCCCACTATTATTTTTCAAATTGTTGAAATTGATGCCAAGGGTTTTTATATGGATATATGTTGTGGGAATTTTACTGTGCCTTTTATTAAATGCTATCTGTATATTTATTGTTGTAGAGGCTTCAAACACTACACATACTTTATCAGTGCGATCAATCCTTGAGAAGGATAAGCTAAATGGCACTAACTTTCTGGACTGGTACAAAATCTAAGAATTGTTCTTAGACAAGAAAGAAAGGAATATATCCTTGATCAACCCCTCCCTGAGGAACTAGCTCCCGCTGCTACTAGAGCTCAAAGGGATGCTTATATGAAGCATCTCAATGACTCTACTGATGTCACTTGCATTATGCTTGGATGCATGGAGAATGAACTCCAAAAGAAAATGATGGAATTGGATGCGAACACCATGATTGTTGATCTCATGGAAATGTTCAAAGAGAGAGCAAGAATTGAGAGGTTCAATACCATCAAGGATTTTCTTTCTTGCAAGTTGACTACTAGCGGCTCAGTTAGTCCTCATGTTTTGAAGATGAAAGGTCATCTTGAACATTTGGACAAGCTTGGTCTCCCAATTGCCCAAGACTTGGCTACAGACATTGTTCTCCAATCTTTGCCTGAGGCTTATGATGGTTTCATCATGAACTTTAATATGCATGATATGGAGAAGACCATCACAGAGTTGCATGGGATGCTTCAAACTGCTGAAAAGAGCATCAAGAATGAGATTAAGGATGTTTTTATGGTCAACAAGGGAAATGGTATGAAAAGGTCTGGTAAGGGCAAGGGAAAGGCTTCCAAGAAGTCTAAGCCCAAGTCCAAGCCCAAGACCAAGGATGAACCCAAAGCAAAACCGCCAAAGGAAGGAACTTGCTTTTTCTGCAAGGAACCTGGACATTGGAAAAGGAATTGCAAGAAATATCTGGATGATCTGAAGAATAACTAGGGTAGTGAGACTACCGCTTCAGGTATTCATGTTATAGAAATTAATCTTTCTACTTCTGATTCATGGGTATTAGATACTGGATCTGGATCTCACATTTGTACTAATGTGCAGGGTCTCAAAAGGAGTAGAAGTTTGATAAAAGCCGAAGTGGACATACGAGTTGGCAATGGAGCAAGAGTTGCTGCTTTAGCTGTAGGGACTTATGAGTTATCTTTGCCTAGTTGACTTATTTTATCTTTGAATAATTGTTATTATGTACCTACCATGTGTAGGAATATTATTTATGTTTCTTGTTTGGACAAGGATAGTTTTGAATTTATTATTAGGAATAATAAATGCAGTATTTCGCTTAATAACATTATTTATGGATATGCTCCACGCATTAGTGGTCTTTATATTTTGAATGTTGAAGACACTAATGAAAAATCAATCTATAACATCAATGCTAAGAAGTTTAAGTCAAATGATTTAAACGCTACTTATCTCTGGCATTGTCGTTTAGGCCATATAAATGAGAAACGCATTTCAAAGATTCAAGGAGATGGACTTTTGAATTCATTTGATTATGAATCATTTGAAACATGTGAATCTTGTCTAGTGGGAAAAATGACAAAAACACATTTTATTGGACAAGGTGAAAGAGCTAAAAGCTTATTGGGCCTTATACATACAGATGTATGTGGTCCGTTAAGTACAAATGCTAGAGGTGGATTTTAGTACTTCATTGCTTTTACTGATGATCTCAGTAGATATGGTTATGTTTATCTGATGAAACATAAATTTGAATCTTTTGAAAAGTTCAAAATATTTAAGAATGAAGTACAAAATCAACTTGGTAAAAATATTATAACACTAAGATCTGATCGAGGTGGTGAATGTTTAAGCCAAGAATTTGTAGATCATCTAAGAGATTGTGGAATCATTCCTCAATTGACTCCACCTGGAACGCCACAATGGAATGGTGTGTCTGAACGGAGAAATCAAACTCTATTGGATATGGTTCGATCAATGATGAGTCAAACTGATCTTCCAATCTCATTTTGGGGTTATGCTTTAGAAACCGCTGCATTCATTTTGAATAGAGTTCTATCAAAGGCAATTGAAAAGACACCATATGAGATATGGACTGTAAAAACTCCTAGTTTGTCTTTTCTTAAGATTTGGGGATGTCAAGCTTATGTGAAGCGCCTAATTTCAGATAAATTATCACCCAAATCTGACAAATGCCTTTTTGTAGGATATCCTAAAGAAACTAAAGGATATTACTTCTACAATGCTTATGAGAACAAACTGTTTGTTGCTCGAAATGGTATCTTTTTGGAAAGATAATTTATTTCCAAAGGAACCAGTGGGAGTATAGTACAACTTGAAGAAATTCAAGAACCACAAAAGTAGCATTGTACCAAGTATGGAACCTCAAAGGAATCAACAAGAAATTGCTGAACCAGTACAAGTACCACAAGGTCAAAGGAGGTCTGGTAGGACACGTCATAATCCTATGAGATATGGATTTCTCATTACTGAGAGCAATGATGTGATGATTGTGGATCAAGAAGAACCCACATCCTATCAAGAGGCCATAAATAGTCCTGACTCTGAAAAATGGCTCGAAGCCATGAGATCTGAAATGCAATCCATGTATGATAATCAAGTTTGGACCTTGATTGACCCAATGGATGATGTAAAAACCATTGGGTGCAAATGGGTCTTCAAAATGAAGACTAACATGGATGGCAATGTGCATACCTATAAAGCAAGACTAGTTGCAAAAGGTTTCAGACAAATACATGGTATAGACTATGATGAAACTTTTTCAACAGTTACTATGCTCAAATCCATTCAAATTCTTCTTGCCATAGCTGCATATTATGACTATGAGATATGGCAAATGGATGTCAAAACAACGTTTCTTAATGGAAACTTTCTTGAGTATGTGTACATGACACAACCTGAGGGTTTTTCCAGTCCAGAGAATTCTGGAAAGGTTTGCAAGCTTCAAAAACCCATTTATGGATTAAAGCAAGCTTCTCCGAGTTGGAATCTTCGTTTTGATGAAGCTATCAAAGAGTTTGGATTCATCAAGAATGAAGATGAACCTTGTGTATACAAGAAGGTTAGTGGGAGCGCGATTGTTTTCTTAGTGCTTTATGTTGATGACATACTACTCATTGGAAACGAAATTCCCATACTGCAAAATGGTAAATTATGGTTAGGGAAGTGTTTTTCAATGAAAGACTTGGGCGATGCTGCTTATATATTCGGCATCAAGATCTATAGAGATAGATCTAGAAGACTCACTGGCCTAAGTCAAAGCACTTAAGTTGATAAGGTATTAAACAAGTTTAGTATGCAAGACTCCAAGAGAGGATTCTTGCCAATGTCACATGGCATCAGTCTCGGCAAGACTCAGTTTCCTAAGACACATGATGAGCGAGACCGCATGAGTAAGATTCCATATGCTTCTGCTATTGGATCTATCATGTATGCAATGTTGTGCACTCGACCTGATGTCTCGTATGCTTTGAGTACAACGAGCAGATACCAGTCAAATCCAGGTGAAAGTCACTGGGCAGCAGTTAAGAACATCCTTATGTACTTGAGAAGAACCAAGGATGTATTCTTGCTATATGGTGGTCAGGAAGATGAGCTGATTATAAAGGGTTACACAAACGCTAGCTTCCAAACTGACATTGATGATTATAAATCACAGTCAGGATACGTGTTTTGTTTGAATGGAGGTGCTTTCAGCTGGAAGAGCTTGAAGCAGGACACCGTTGCTGATTCTACAACAGAAGCTGAGTATATAGCTGCTTCAGACGCAGCTAAGGAGGCTATTTGGATCAAGAAGTTCATAACTGGATTAGGAGTTGTTCCTAGTATATCCGATCCAGTGAACTTGTTATGTGATAACAATGGGGCAATAGCACAAGCAAAGGAGCCCAGATCACATCAGCGATCCAAACACATACTTAGGCGTTATCATCTCATTCGAGAAATCATTCAAAAAGAAGACGTGAAGATATGCAGAGTTTCGACAAATGATAATGTTGTTGATCCGCTAACTAAGGCTCTTCCATAGCCTAAGCATGAGAGTTATACTAGGTCCATGGGTATTAGATTTAATGTAGATTGGGCCTAGTGCAAGTGGGAGATTGTTAGTGATATGCACTAGGTCAATCATGTTTGACCATGTATTGACTTTATCGTTTTGTTATTTATTGAGTGGCTGTTTTTATCATTTTATATTATGATTAAAATACTTTAATGGTTAATTCTTTCTAAGGTCATCAAGTATTTGACTTGATAGTAGAACCCTTAGCTTTAATAAAGAATTATATTCCATCTATCCCTAGTCTTAATAGAACATTGAGACTAGTATGATGTTGACTGATAATCATGTTTTACTAATCATGTATATGAGATATTAAGTCAAATCATAGGTGATATTTGAGAAATAAGGCACTGGATGACCCACTTTGAGAATACTACAAAGATCACTGTCATAAGTAATTCTCATTACAGTTATATCAGTATAATCCTTTGACCTTGAAATCATCATGGATTTCTACATAGTTATTTCATATTTTGATATAGTCTTACATTATCTTTAACAGGATAATGGAATAGATTGTCATTGGATATGAAAGTAACTATGTGAGAAATGTGAGTGACTGAGATAGAATTTGTCTCTCATTTATTTGAGTAAGATATCTATGGGCCCCTTCAAGAAGATAGACTGAAGGAAATGCATGGCCATGCTAAATGAATTGATAAAGAGTTATCATTTTCAGTCTACTTGGAATCAGGAAACTAATGATTGAATGTGATAAGGATTACAGGACTATGCCTTATATTCAATCAGGATATCGAGTGACAAAGAGATTAAAATATTATTGTAAATGGTTAAATCGGATAATCGATATTCATATAACTTGGGTAGTCATAATGTCTTGCTAGAGGCCGCTTAACGTTATATGAACCTACAGGGTCGCACACTAAGAACATGCCCAAAACAGTTATGGGTTGTACAAGCCTAGTGGAATTAAGTGATTAATAGTTTATTATATATATAATTCATAAAAATAAATATATATATATATATATATATATATATATATATATTAATTATTATAATTATTATCTTCAAAAAATAATAAATTAAGAAAAACACTTATCCTTACAATGAGATTGAAATACGAGTTTGTCTCAAACCCTAGTGTTGTTGTATGACTATAAATATACATTAAGGAATGAGTTTGAGAAGTACGAAATTCATTATTCACTAAATCACTAAATAATTCTGTCACGACCCAAAATCGAAGGCCGCGACCGGCGCTAGGGAATGGGAATTGTAGTTCCGAAACCCGTAGCAAGCCTGAAATTCACTAAAACTTTTTCGCAATTATCATATAAACCTTGACCTTACAAACGGAAGCATTTAACAAAACAAAGATACATTCATATACACTAGTAAAGTCTTACAACTTGCTCGGGCTTATCGTTTCCGTATCAGGTACGTACTAGCCCGGCATAAACTACTAGTGTCAAAGTCACTTCACGGGTATCTACCTCCGTGGAACAAATACAATAATCGTAGCCAACAAAGCGTATATTTAATGACAACAACTATAGACATCATAAAAACATGTTAATATGCTAGGCCACGACACCGGTCAGACTCACACTACTGCAGCAACTACGAAAGTCGGGACTGTACATAGCCCAAAGGAACCTCTGGTCAAAGAAGGACTTCTAGCCACGTCTAGAATCTAGGTACCTGAAAAACACACTATTGGGGGGTCAGCTATTAAGCTGAGTGAGTTATACTTTACTTACCATATTATCAAAATAAGCATCGCATTTTAAAAACATTTTTAAAATATTTATACAATCATATTTTTAAACAATTCCAACATATACAATCACAGCAATTGCAAACAATTCACTAAATACAAGTATTTGATCCGATCGAAACCTTAATCTTAAACTCCTTATCCTCTCCTAATCCATATCATATTCGAATCACATCGTCCGAGTGGCCGGGTCCCGAGATAGTTCGACCGAGTTACCCGCTACCACGTGGCATAGTCCCGAGATAGTTCAACCGAGTTACATTATGCCACTACTTAATCCCAAGTTGTGGGTCCCGAGATAGTTCGACCGAGTTACCCACCAGATACGGGTCCCGAGATAGTTCGACCGAGTTACCTCGTATCTGCCACAATTATAATCCTTCTTTCCGATACCCAAACATATTCCATTTCATAATTATAAACATGATCAACCTTTAATGAGCTCATATCAACGTATCTATGTACGAATATCTAGACTTTCATAAACACCGGTGATCACACGGCCTATTGACGCCCAATAGGTAGCTCGTTTCTTCGGATCATATACAAACTCACATTGGCAAATAATTGACAAGTTATAAGCAAAGTAATACAATTCATATATCAAACAAGTCAATCCAATACAATGTAGTTCACTCCATAAACAAACAAATTGAATATAATTCAATCATATACCAACAATCCAAATCAAACAATTCAACTCAAATAATTAATGCGATGCATTTAATAATAATAATATATAGTATATATAAAATAGTTTGTAATACGATAATAAGAGTGAGTAAAATATACTCACTACTTGCTATCCATGATCTTCGATAACAGCTAGCGACGTCACGTTCTGTAAGTTTCGGGTTCTACTGGTAGTCGCCACGTCAAGTCTACACAATTTCGATAATAACTCGAATTAATTACAATCTAACTATAATTAATTAATCCAAAACTAGGTTTCTAGCCAATTTCGGCTATTGAAACCGTTCACTTAAAACAGTCCGACCCCTAAACAAAATTTACATTCTTAAAGTTAAGAACGTCGCCTACAACTTTCATTTAGGTCTCGGACTGAGATTAGCACCCGAAGCTGTCGGAATTTGGCTCCGAAGTTAAGACCTTGGGCTGTTATAAAATTATAGAACTGCTCTACGCGACTTAATGTTCTGCCTTATACGAGCAGTTTAGAGTCCGATTCGACAAAAAGTTAAACTTAGACATTCGTAGATAACATCATTAAGTTTCTGTACCAATAAACGGAACTCAATTTGGACGTATACAACTCGAGATATGACCCGCGCACTAAGGCTGTTTTGCACAGCAAATTCTTGCAAAATGTCCAATTATCGTTTATACATTCGGATTGAAACTATTACGTGACGGAACTAAACATATCGATAGCATATTTTTATATCCATTAAATTCAGTCCTTAAACATGCTATATCAAATCATTTTATCCAATGAAAACCTTAACTCATTATTTATTTTCAAACTATCTTTACGTCCAAATCGAATTAGCTCATAACGCTTAGCGTTTTCGTCAATTATGAGCGTAATTGGACTTCGGAGAAGGGGTGACTTCAGCCCCTTCCTCCTTTGCTTCCCTCCCCTATTTTGATAAGGGGAGGAGCTGATCATGGCCATCCCTCATCGCTCACAAACAAGTAACTAATAAACCTATCAAAACCAATCAATTACAACACGTAAACTTCATTTTTAAGCCTCAAATCATTATGGTCACCATTATTATTCAAAACAGAAAATTAAGCTCTAACCCTTAACATACATCACACATAATTCACAACTCTCAAGTCTCACCAATTCAATCATTAAACTTTGCATAAACCATCAATTTACTCATCATAAACATCATCTACACCATTAGAATCATCATCACCATTTAAGCTCATCAAACCAGAAAATTTAGAATTAAACCATAACTATAATTACTGATTCTTACCTTGATTAACATATATAGATCAATAGAGCTCCTCCTCCTCGTTCCGTGGCCGCAAGAATCGTCCAATTCCGAGCTAAAATGAATAAGTTATGCTAATTTGAAAATTTTCCATGGTTTAAGTTCAAAGGTTGAAGGTGATGAGTATTTGTTGCTGAACTCAAATGTAATTCTGAGTTTAAGACTCAAAGTAATTGCCTTATATACTTATGGAAAAAGTCTCACTTGATCCCTAACATTGCCACCTCCTTAAACTTTGATTCGTAACTTTTCTTTCGTCCAATTTAATCCGTTAATCGCTTAATCATTCAAACTCGATAAATTTCGTATTATTTATGTCCAAATAAATAATATCAACTTAATATCTCATAATTCCATCTCCGATAATTTATTTTTTGCAATTTTTGGCTAAACCGCTCAAATTCCAATTTGAGGTAAAATGCAATTTTTCTCACTTTTTCCTTTCAAATTTTGCTTTAACAAATATCGATATCCAATTATTCGATATTATTTTTTATAAGTCTAATTCCCGTCAATAATCTATTAAATTTCCATTTTCCGGAAATTAAATCCTTATTTTCCAATTTTCGAGGTTAAGTGCAATTTATCTACTTTTTCATATTTTTCTTTTTAAGTCTAATTCCATTTTCTTTATGGAATTCTTGGTATTGAAATTTTCTTATTAGAATCTCAATATCGACTTACTCGGCTCCTCTTTTATTTAATTATTTTCTGATAATTCCTTCTTTTGGCCGCTTTAACTATTTAAACTTAGACACGTTGCCTACTTTGGAAACGTCAAACATACGGGGTATTACATTCTTCCCCCCTTATAAAAATGCGTCCTCGAATTTTCCTATAATTCTTTTTCTGGTAAAGATCTTTCCATTTCTTTACATTATTTGCTTCATTATAACGATGGCGCGTAAACTTGTCATTTCAACTATTGCACATCTTCTGCGTCCTCCCGTATCTGTTTTATATTCGTTTTCCATTACAACTGAATCCTACTTGTTATACGTTGGGAATTTATTCACGCTATCGGTTAACTTCTCGTAACCTTCTGTTCCTTAGTGTTAATATTCTTTATCGTTCGTTCGTCGTTCCTTTTTCAATATCACCCAAGTCGTATTCCTATTGTATCATATTTGATACAACTTTAAGACGTCCTTTCAAATACCTTTAGTTATTAATCAAAATCTTAATTGATTAATTTAAAACAATTTAATTGAATAATTTAATATTTTAAGTTATTTTAAACTTTTCAAAAATTGCTCTTCTGGTCAACTTTGACCCTTAAGATCGCTTTTGTCGAGTAGCTCGTTTGTCAAACAAGGTTGGCAGTCTTATAGTCCTCAATTCCATCTTCAAATTTCATTTGAACATCGGGTTCAAAATAGTTCTCGCTGATGTCTGAAACTAGCGCCGAAGTCGCTTTCCTGATTTAACTTTGGGGATGCACTTAACATCTCTTATAGGCTGATGTTAAAGCCTATAAACCAAGCGTCTAAAAATGTCTTAATCTGAATTAATTTCAGTAATCTTATATTTTAATACCTCCTCTACAACTTTCGTGAAGAGTCAAATTCATTCCGACATCTCTTTGATTTCCGGATCTTCCTTAAAGTTGGCTGTTAGCCACACTTTTATCCTTTGATTAATTCATGCTTTTGGCTCGTCTTTGACCTTGAAAAATAACTAATCTAATTGAAAAAAGGCCATGATCAAATTATTCAAATTTGATCTATGCAATATCCTTTTCTTATATCCATTGATTTCTATAGAAAATAATCGGGTTTCGGGATCTGAATTTCGACCGAAACATAGCCTCGTGGCCAATTTAGAACCATGTTTTGTTGTTGCAAATTCCAACTTCATCTAGCTCACATATTCCTTTGTCGTTTACATTTAACGTTCACTTGGAATAAGTATAAGGTTGAATCCTTTACTTTATCTTAAAGCGTTACTCTCCATGTTCGGGTTACAGTGTTTATCTGATCCGACAACGCGTACCACTTGTCTTATACGCAACTAACATCGTTCTTTTGGTCCTCCTTCTTTATCTCAATCCATCTCTCGATATGTCATTATTAACATATATTTCTTATTTCCAAACTATGTCTTTTCTTGTCCTTTAGTCGTTTACGTTCTTCGCTATTTGTGATGAATTATTATTCCATAATAATTCTATCGGTTTCCTTTCGATCATTTCTCAAATCTTAATCTTAGCCCTAACATTTTCTTGTTAGGATGTACTATCCTTGATAGTTTCTATCCTTATTTCGCATCGTATAAACTTTTACAGTTTATCGGAATCTGACGTCATTTCTCTTGACGTTTCTCATCTATCTCGTATCCGATCACGTCTATACTTATCTTTTTATTTTACACTTCTGATGCGACACTCTAGTTAACCATTTACTTACTAATTTAGTCAACGGTTAGATTTATACGATCGTTCGTTTGATATCCTTGTCAAAGCTTGATGGTATATAGGAAATCTTGCCTTTTATACCAATAGCACACTTCATGGTCCTCTAGTTTTGAATCTCATGAAGTTAAATGCTCTTTATACATCCTTTAACATGTGTCGCGTCCATCCTTCATGGCGCAACTCTTATCTCTTGATCCTTTCACTTCAATCGCCCACATCTGACTGGTAATACCTTTACCATTGTTCGATGTAATCCTTTCCTTTTCTTATTATGTTTCTCGATTATTTCATCATTCCTATTATAATACTTTTCGATCACTTTATCCATCTCATTCCAATGTACATGTCGTACATGATACGTTTTGGTTCTTACAAACATATGACTATTGATTCCCTTATCATCGTCCGTTGAAGTTATTGTCTTCGTCTTATCGTATTTTTCAATTTTTTTGTACTTCTTGTTTCGATATCTCCAATATCGTCTATCGATATGAGGTAAACCTACTCCTTGTTCGCATTTGTCAACGTGTTGCATTTTTATTTGCGCGTATATCTTTATATTGGACTCTTTCTGTCACCTGATCTATAGTGAGGTCGATCCTAGACTTATGTCAAACTCATCCTCTTGGTTCCTTTCGCCTGCGGCTATATCGAATCCATCTCTCAAATTGTTACATTAGGCATCTTTCAGTTAGCCTACCTTATTACGGTCTACTTCTCTTCTCATTTATTCTCGTCGAGTATTTCAGTATTGTACGCGTATGTTTTTAATCGTTCTTACCCTTATATGGTCTTTTCCATGGTCAGTATCTTCCTCGGATCTATACCCTTTCTCTTCTCGCTTTAGATGTTGTAATTTCACCCCGTATCACACTTGGGTAAGCACAAATCTTAGGTACCTTACTGATATCTTACACGTCTCGCATCGATAAATTGCAATAATATTTATTATCATTAGGGCTTCATTCTTATATTGGGGTGTATTTTATCACATACATTCATTCTTGTTTATCAAGAATCTTTTATTATTGTTGTCGCAGGACTTTACATCTGAGTTTCTTACAAAACAAATATATTTCAAACATTGCTGGTGCACCAGTCTTTCAAACTCTTCTTTCGACTCAAATTCTTTTACTTTAACTCGTTTGAAAACATCGGTACAATTGTAGCTCAGAGTGATGACACCTCTCATCACCAAAGAGTTGCTGGATAAAACCACGTTCTTTTCGATGTTTATACAAATATGATGCATGATCTATATTTTTGAAAATCATTTTTTATGCATTGCTAACGTGATCATAATGTATCATATGCAAGGTCTGAGCACAATTTCACCATTTAAAATCACAAGATTTTCTTTCCTTGAAAACAGTCGTAAGTCCCTTCAGATTACACACCTTGCGACATTAATGACTTTCCATTATAATTTATTAGGGTTTATTATGATTTTGATATTGGAATTTTCGTCATCCTTTAACACTCATCTATGTGTTTTATATTCAATGCCATCCTCTTCTAGCATTGCTAAACAAATATTTCGTTTCCCCGTCTTCGATACTCACCCATATTTATACTTCACCACCTCGATCATATTCTTATCTCACATAGCCCTTAGACTCACGTGTCAATCTTTCATAGCATACTTTCTTTAATGTCGTTTACCATCCTTGTGGTAATGGAAACGTAATATAGGGGATTACGTTTCACGCCATGTAGATTACGTATGTTATGTATTTTATGCATTCTTAATTTCAAGTATTGTATAAGTAACTATGTTTAGGATAAAGCCTATATGCGCGGGTTTCTCAATCTATCTCTATAGGCATTAATCCAAACAATACACAATTATATCAATGTATGTCATATCAATCCATCATAAAATAAACAAAACAATACAAACATTTCAATCACGTAAACATGTTTGGCACATAAGCATAGAAAGCATTTCGTACTTGAGGGCGTCTCACTGGACTCACCCTTCTCGGGTCGCAATGCCATATCCGCGTCCTCTAGCGCGTCTAGCACTGCCTCTACCTCTGTGCAAAATTGCGGGGTTATGCCAAATACTAGGAACATTACTCCTATGAAAAGGGAATGTTGGTCTCTCACGTCAAAAGAAGAAAGGTGGAATGGAATCGTCATTCCACTCATGATTGCTTGCTGTCTGATGAGCTCTATCGGATAACATTCCTAAATACTTAGATGCATCGTTGTAAAGCTCAACAAAGTTGGGTCCTAAACCCCTAATTTACTAACGGTTCACCTCTTCGGACGGGTCTTACTCGCTTTCCTCACTAATTTCCATCTCCAGGACAATGGTCCTACCTTGAGTTTGAATATCTGATATGCACTCATTCTAACATATCTCCGATAGTCTGTCAGTATCTACATGAAATTCATTTGATAAATAGGAGGCGCTTCCTCCTCTCCTGATACAACATGCAGCTGAGCTCCATTTTTGCTCAGATATGCTGAACAAGAACAATACTTAATCATGAGATACTGTCCAAACCACCTTTCCACAATATCCAATAATTTAATATATGATATGCACTATCTAACTTAAAGTTTGACTAACTATCTAAGCATATCACATTCACTTAAACACTTAAGCAATCTCACACACACGCGTTCCACTCGGCAATAGACAAACTATAACATCAAGCAAATTCAATCAGACACATATAATCAATAAGGCTCGACTCTATACGCTGCAGTAGTTCCTAGGTACTTAGGGTCAAAGAGGCATTTTTAAAAGAGTGGCAGTGGTAACTGGACCAACTGCTCTGATACCACCTTTGTCACGACCCAAAATCGAAGGCCGCGACCGGCGCTAGGGAATGGGAATTGTAGTTCCGAAACCCGTAGCAAGCCTGAAATTCACTAAAACTTTTTCGCAATTATCATATAAACCTTGACCTTACAAACGGAAGCATTTAACAAAACAAAGATACATTTATATACACTAGTAAAGTCTTACAACTTGCTCGGGCTTATCGTTTCCGTATCAGGTACGTACTAGCCCGGCATAAACTACTAGTGTCAAAGTCACTTCACGGGTATCTACCTCCGTGGAACAAATACAATAATCGTAGCCAACAAAGCGTATATTTAATGACAACAACTATAGACATCATAAAAACATGTTAATATGCTAGGCCACGACACCGGTCAGACTCACACTACTGCAGCAACTACGAAAGTCGGGACTGTACATAGCCCAAAGGAACCTCTGGTCAAAGAAGGACTTCTAGCCACGTCTAGAATCTAGGTACCTGAAAAACACACTATTGGGGGGTCAGCTATTAAGCTGAGTGAGTTATACTTTACTTACCATATTATCAAAATAAGCATCGCATTTTAAAAACATTTTTAAAATATTTATACAATCATATTTTTAAACAATTCCAACATATACAATCACAGCAATTGCAAACAATTCACTAAATACAAGTATTTGATCCGATCGAAACCTTAATCTTAAACTCCTTGTGAAGCAATAGTGCTAGCACACAAGCACTGGTTTTGGCTAAGGTCTGTTCGTGGGGATACTCGTAGAGGACGCATTCTTTTTGAGGCGTTTCTGATCTGAGGACAGATATCACCAAAGTTAACCACCTCCTTCCTTCCTACATTGCTATTTGAATTCGACATACAAGTAAGTATTTATTATGTTATTAATCTATTAATTCGAATTACATGGATCTTGGTTTGGGTTTTAGATAAATGTTTAAAATTCCGCTGTGTTATGAACCTAAAAAACCCAACAAATGGTTATTCTACCGTGAGACACACGACATATGATTTATTATATCGTTATTGTTAGTAGTATGTGCCCTAGGTCCATTTTGTATTTATACTTGTATAAACAAATCCCATTGGCAATGATATATATGTTTTATTTGAACTAAGTGCCTCATCAACTAAGTGTTTATTTATTGCATATTGTCCTTATCACATTGTGATAGAATCTATTCTTAAGGTGTTGAGAATATGAGTGACAGATTCTATTATACAAGTGATCTAAATAACCATTCACGATCGATGGGGTCCTACGAATAAGGGCATCGTATTATCCCGGAAAGATCGTCACCTCTGTTTATTCTCCTAATTAGTAAAGAGTTACTAATTATAGGAAGCAGTGAGTCTTATACTACTTGATGGAGATCAGAATAAACATGTGGACACTCAAAGGGTTTGAGTGAGTCGAACAAGTGACGCTAGATGACTTATACATGGTATTTCATGAAAGTCAATTTAATGTCATCTATTTCATAATTGTACATATGTCCTTTGACTTGCGGTGACACTATCTTATATATAGGTGATTAGAGTTTGATACTCCTTATCCCTAGATCTTTCATGAGCTAGGGTCGCGGGATGTGTTGGCTCTAGTTAGTTGTATATGGAGATAGGGTTTAACCAAGAGAGGATTTATCACTCCGGATGAACGGAGAAAAGATTCTATGCTATCTCAAATTGTTCTTGATGGATGATAAAACCTGCGCAGGTGTATATGACTTACTTAGAAAGTTGTTTCTAGTGGAAGTCATATTTATCAAGAATAAGAACTGAGATGAGGTCATATGATCAAGACAAACAGTGTTTGACTTAACCGTGACACTAGTCGAGATCGGAATCTTAGATGAAGGGAATTTTGAGTGTACGGTAATTATGAACATTGGTTCATAACGAATGCATCAAAACATTCATATCTATTTGGGATTTAATTATTTAATATAAGAAAGGCGTTTCTTATGACTCTCGTTGCCATATAAATGTGAACCTAGTTAGTCACACACAATAGGGTGTGCAACCGATTGAGTTTATGAGAGATTGATTTCATATGGATACTAGCATATTTCGGAAATTAATCTAAGATGAAAAAACAAATACAATTAGGGAATAATTTGTAAGAGTTATAAATTAGTAGGCACCTAATTGTATTTTATCCAAGTTAATGTGATGATGTCACGATGATGTCATGTGATGATGTCACGATGATGTCACGATGATGTCATGTGATGATGTCACAATGATGTCATGTGATGATGTCACGATGATGTCATGTGATGATGTCACGATGATGTCATGTGATGATGTCACAATGATGTCATGTGATGATGTCATGTATGTCTCTGTGTGTGACAACTAGCATCCGACGTGTCAGAAGGTGGCAACACCTATGCTTGATGTGTGACACCTAGCATCTGATGTGTCAGATGGTGGCAACACCTATGCTTGGTGTGTGACACCTAGCATGTGAGGTGTCGAATGGTGGCAACACCTTTGCTTGGTGTGTGACACCTAGCATGTGAGGTGTCGAATGGTGGCAACACCTTTGCTTGGTGTGTGACACCTAGCATGTGAGGTGTTGCATTCTTAAGCAAAGCTCTACCTATAAATAGAGGTTGCCTTTGCTCATTCTAAACACACCACACTTAAGAAAGCATATTTGTAGGAGTTGAAGTAGTCATCAATCAAAGAAAAGCTTGGAGAAAGTTTTTCATACATCCCAGCAAAGACGTAATCGAGGCGAGAGTTTGAGCTTAGGGTTGCACGGCAAGAGAAACTCTTGCAGATTACTTCAAGGCGAGGATTCAATCGGACGCATACTCGTGTGGACGAGCTTGAGGTCGCCGTACTATCGGGCTACAAGAATCGTTGGAGAATCGACATAGGTATTCTTCTTACGGTTTCTAGATGCGTGCTTTAATTACTAGATGATACGACGATCCATTTGTTATTGATATGATCAATTTCTGGATCCGAATTGTTGGAATTCCAATTTTGAATTGAAATATACGATTCGGACCATCACGTCCCGCTGCACCAACAATGTATATATATATTGATAGTTTATGTTAGACAATTAAATTACGTATTGGTTGATTATATATTTGTGAATGAGTTACATATTTGATGTTGGATCAAATTGTATATCGTTTTATTGATGTTTGTTCAATGTTTAAAATTGGTGTATGATCCGAAGAAACGAGTTACCTATTGGGCGTGAATAGGCCGTGTGATCACCGGTGTTTGTAAGAGTCTATATGTTTGTACTTAGAATTGTTTGACATAAGCTCAATTTATGTTGATTATGTTTGGGTATCGGAAAGGAGGATTATGTTTGATAGATACGTTAGTTGAACTATCTCGGGACCCGTATCTAGTGAGTTAACTCGGTTGAACTATCTCGGGACTCACAACTTGGGATTAAGAATGGCATGAGTTAACTCGGTTGAACTATCTCGGAACTATGCCACGTGGTAGAGGTTAACTCAGTCCAACTATCTCGGGACCCTACCACTTTTGTTCAATTGATTTGAGATAACACAAGTAATATAAGTAGTTTATAGGGAAGTTCAATCCGTTTATATAAAGTCTAAGATTAAGATTTCTATCGGATCAAATCATTGTTTGTAATATAATAATATTATATTTGCTTGAATAAATGAATTTCATTTGCGATGTTATTTTTGTGATAATACCGTCAGTAAGGTATATCTCACTCAGCTTAAGCTGACCCTCCCCTCAATTGTGTTTCGATTCAAGTTTATTATATGGCGATGTGGTCGAGCTTCCATCCATTGTTCTGGAAGTCTGAGTTATGAAAGTTTCTACCCTTCTTAGAGCTGCAGTAGTTATGTTAGTAGACTAATTCGGTAGTAGACAGTTTATGTTTTTCATGTGCTGTGGCATAAAAATGTATTTTTGGAAAATGATTTATCCAGCAATTTTGTATATGATTACATGGTATTTTGCAAAGGGTGGTTTGTTTTTTTAACAAGCGCTAATAGAACAGTTTTCAAACGTTATATTGCCGATTTTCAAAAATGTATTATTGTTATTTTGCGAAATTTTTTTTTGTGAATTCTAGGCTTGCTACGGGTTCCGGATTAACCACTCCCGTTCCCTAGCGCCGGTCGTGGCCCTTGATTTTGGGTCGTGACAACAATATACGATACAAACAATTCATATAATATGCGATGCATTTGATACTATAATTATACTATATCAAGTAGCTTTTATATAATAATACACAAAAATAAAGTATAACTCATGACTTGCTATCTAATTAATTTTGATATTTATAGGTTGACAGAACCCCGTTAAGCCAATTCCATCAATCTTGTAGCTTGTCGATGTGTCTGTCACATATTCAAACCATATATAAGTTTAATTCATAAATGTTAACTCAAATATTAAAATCTTAAAATTTAGGTCGATAACTCTTATTCTTAACATATTCTTTAACTCGATAATTCTTAGTTATCGACTAAGAATATAATATTCAAGTGGTCGTACTTGAAATCGATAACGCATTTAAAGTTTTAAATACGTATTGTCTAAACTTCAATACACAATCCTTGATATTTAATGGTTTACTTTAAACAAAAAACTTCTTTTATTCCATCATTTACAATTCACTTATATTCTTTAGCCATAAACGAAACGTGTGTTTGGTACTTGTTTAAATAAATTTTGAACAACGTAAAACCACGTCGGAATAGAACGTAACAAGCTCGAGCCATAAAGGAAGCCTTCTCACTTGTCGTATCCTCTCCTTGCTGAAAAGGTGAGGGACCGACGTGTGCTTTGGCCCATCTCACGGCGTGTTGCGCCTAGTACGGCGTGAGACCCTGCTGGACGTGAGTCCAACAGGTATGAAAGCTCTGCGATGCTCCGATCAGCTCTACAAACACAATCTGACATGCAAGCCAACCCTAACAACTCACCAACACACAAACTCAGCTTAAACGCAACACAATTGGCCACAAAACACATGAATTTTGCATCAAAAGCTTAACCACAATTTAACAATACCAAAACAGCCACAACCTCTTAAAACCCTAAATGGAAATACACTTCCTTACCATGAATTTATGTTATGGATCAGTAGATTCTCCTCTCCTCGTTCGAATGCCGCGAAAATCACGCAATTCCGACTATAAACGAAGATTTTACAAATTTTATAATTCATCATCAATAAATTAACACTGAACAGCCATGAATTCTGCAAACCCTAACTGAAATTCGTCAATCTTACCTTCAATTGATGTTCTAGATCAATAGGTAATCCATTCCTCGTTCCAACGCCGCAAGAATCACGCAAAACCGATGGAAAACGAACAAACCCAAAGCTTTTGAAATTTTTGGATGAAATTGAGAATATGATGGCTCTTCACTCTCAATTCCTTAGGTGAGAATTAAGTGTTGGTTGATCTAATGTAGCTTGGCAAAGGTTCCATTTTGGTGCTTTAAGTTACTAACTTAACCCACTTCTTTTTCTAACTTTTATTTTGCTCGTTTTAGTCCACCGATCGCTTAATCGTTTGAACTGGATAAATTTTGTATTATTTATAACCAAATAAACATAATACTACTCTGATACCTTATTATTTTATATTCTAATAATTTCTTTTAGTTATTCTCGGCTAAAACCCTTATATTTCAATTTGAATCATAAACCTGATTTTTCCTATTTTTTCGTTCATTTATTACTTCAATGAATACCGATATCCAAAATAATCAATATTACCTTCAAAAATAAAATAATAATTCCCGTCAATAATCTTTTTGTAATATCTTGTATTTTTAAATTATTTTTTTAATTTTAATTATAATTTTTGCATTCTGTCGAGTTTTGAATAATTTATTATTATTATTATTACTATTATTAAATTTTTATTTAGTCGTTCGTTGATTCAATTCGTGTTTGGCATGTATCATTAATATTTAAAAAAAAAAAAAAAAGTGTATATATTTAGCATGCATGAAATCATGCATATGTCTTACCTTTGAGGAAATTAGGCCCACCACCACCAAAAGCCTAATTATCTCTCTTATACGGCCCGCTTCTATTTGTTGAAAAGAAACGACAATCATCTTCCTTCTTCTATGTTTACAATTTCTATTTGGAATTTTACTTTTTCTTTTCTCATTAAAGCTGTTTTCAATTTCTGTGGCAATCTAGCTCTCTTGCTATGGTTTTCATTTTGAATTTCCTATCACTCTTTCTTCAACCGCTCTCACGGTTCGGGCTTTCCATTTGAAAAAATACAACATAACGGCAATGGGTTTGCCGATCGGTGGTGGAGGTAGCCACAACGGCGATGGATTTGTCGATTGGTGGCGGATGCGGCGGCGATGGTTTTGAGAATCGTTTCTTTATAGAGGAACCGATGTGTTAATATTATTCTATCAAACAGAAATAGCATCTGACTGACCAAGAAAGCATATCTCGGATGTTTTGAGTTATGATGTATGAAGAGTTATTTTTAATTAAACGACCGATTTTTAATCAAATTTTATCGAAACAGTGGCAATTACTTAGGGGTCCCACTAGGCAAGATTAGCTTGAAGAAGGATCGAAGGAACTTAATAGAAGAAATGAAGGTGGCAGACAAATGAAATGTTAATTGTGGAGTCCAGTTGTACCAAATTCTTCTCTTCTCATCCTATTTCTTTAATTTTTGTTGTAAGCCTATTCCTTTAATTCAATTCCCATAAATGCACATTTTGTGGGCTAAACTAAATTAAACTCTATTAATGGTTTTGTTCGGTGGTGCTGATGGAGCATACTATACTTCATCCAAGAATAGAAGGAGCGGGAGTGATGGTGTGAGTGCAGATCATGTGCAAAAATAAAGGGCTTAGAAATGCTAGTAGTTGGTTTATAATGCAGTGGTTTATGTTTGTGATGTAGGTCTATTTGCTCTTTTTTTCACATTGCTTGAGTAGTTTTTGCTCATGTAATTCTTAAATGGATGATTGCAAATCATTTTTTATTTTAAAATGAAGATTGAATATGGTGGTTGTTGGTTTGTAGGATTTGTTGTGCTTTTTTTATATTATTTGTTGGTAAACATAGTAAATTAAGTAATAATTTATTTTAATATTTTATGATTTAAAAAATAAAAAATAATAATTTGATTTTTAAGTAAACTGTTAGTGAACTTATAGTAAATATATTGTAACAATACTTTTTTGGTTATATTGAACTATAACCACATAGTCTTCGTCTCTATTGTCTCCCTCTTTAAATAGAGCGACTTTCAAATATGTTAGTTCATATTTCATGAAGAAATTACACTCTATGATTGTTTCTTCAATATCAAGCAGCTTCACAAATGGACATTACTAAGTAATCAAGTAATTATTTAGTAACTATGAAGGTTCTGCATATATGGAAATTGTCGTTTTTATATGATTAGGCATTATGATTGTGTGAATCTTGTGATGCTTAAACTGATTATTGAATCATCATATGCAATTATTCCATAAGTTTTGGAGAAATTTAGTTTAATATAAGCAGCTAGTTTTCATGTACTATCTTGCCTCCATTTTTATTTGTATCTTTTTATATTAATAAGGGTTAATTCCTAAAAAAATCACGAACTTTACACGAAGTTTCATTTTAATCATGAACTTTAAAAGTTGTCTTTTAAAGGCACGAACTTTCATTTTGTTTCAAATCTATCGCCAAAGTAAAATCCGATGTATTTTATCGAACCAAAAATTCCTAATCCTATATACTCTAACTAAAAGATAATAAGATTTAATGTCGATTTATAATTTGGGTATTTCATTAATGGTTTATTGAAGAATTTAGTCAACAAAAATACATTGAAATGATAGATTTGAAACAAAATGAAAGTTCGTGCTTTTAAATGGCAACTTTCAAAGATCATGATTAAAATGAAACTTCGTGTAAAGTTCGTGATTTTTTTAGAAATTAACCCTATTAATAATGAGTGTGTTTATTTGTGCTCGTTTTTCTTCAAAATCTTACTTACAGGTGCAACTTGATTTTTTGAATCATTTCAAATGCAGCCATGGAAAAACATCTCTTTATTTTAATTATATCTATTATTTTTTACTAAATAGTTTTTAACAGTTCACTAAAGGGTTACTAAATTGAAACTTGTGAAGGGACTGAATCCACTTGATAACAAGTTTGGTGAAAGTATTATTTCTGCTGATCAACAGCAGGAGCGTATTGCATTTCTTTTGTATCAATATGGGAACATGAAGATGGCTGAAAATATTGAGAGTGACAAAGAGATCGAAGTTAAGAAGACGAATGCGGAAGCGAGAAAAGCAAAAATGAAGAAAAAAATTTAAAAGTTGTATGGATTTTCAGTTTTAGTTGTTTGTTTGGATTATTTTGTTGTATAGATTGTTTTCTAAACCTATGAATAGTGGTTGTTATTTTTGTTTAGTTTTCTAATTCAGTATCTATTTAGTACACTGTTAGTTAACTAGTGGTAAACTATACTTTAGTATATGTTTTACTTTATTACAAATTATAGGTATATATTTGGTAATCTAATGGTACACTTCTGATATATAATTTGATAAACTTTTATATAGTATACTAGTAATTATAGTAATTATCTAATGAACTTCTTACCATTCAACTCGTCGCGAATCGTCCTTTGGGACTTCAATATTAACTTTAGTATACTAACCCTTAGGTTATACTTGTCGTTAATATTTTATCCTTTCACTTATATCTTAGCTCACTGTTTTATCATCTTCTTATATTGTTTATCTTTCGTTCTTCAATATGCTTTTAACATCCATCTTCATAATTTAACTATCCTCCATCTATTTCCTTTTTCAATTTTCGATCTTGGTTTGGCTCTTGGTTTCCAACTATTTCTTTTGCTATCATATAGCTTTAGGTTTACCATACATTACTATCCATAATTTCACTATTTCCATTCGTAACTTCTTTTTTTCATCTATACCGTAGATATTTTCTTCACGATCTTCTTTTAATTTCTCGTTCTTAAATATCCACTAGGATTAGTAGTGTTGGTACTATAATCCTACAAAACTCTTTCTTTATCCTTTATTATTGCTTCTATCGTGTTTCTCAATCATCTTCTATTACGCTTCTTGGATTTATTTGTATCTTGTCTTATACTTCTTGTTTTAGCATCCTCAACATTGATTTTCAATGGAGGGACGTAGTCTACTCCATTCGAATTCCTCGACGTGCTGCGTTGTTGATCGCCTGTTTATTCATCTATCAGATTCTTACTGATATCTCGACTATTAGTGAGGCTAATCTCATATTTATGTCAAATCAATCCCTTGAGCTTCTATGTGTCTACGACTACATAGAGTTCGATCCATCTTATTTTCTTGTCAACTTTCCCCATGAAATTCTCTTTTCCTTTCCTCGATCAGTCTTATCGAGTACTATACGATACACACAGGTTGTTCAAACCTTCTCAATATCGATTACTTTAATCGATCTGTTTGTATCCTTTATCCATCTTTGGATTCTTACACCTTTTATACATGTATAACTCTTTGTAGGTATCTTACTTCCATCTCTTAATTTTTCTTATCGTATACTTCAAACCATTCAATTCTATGCGGAGCTGGTGTTAGCTGTACTTAACTAATCCAACTATATACTCCATACTCTTGTCGCTAGTCTATTTGGCTAGTCACATCTATCCATGTATATAACCCCATCAATACTTTTATGAAAACTACCTCTAGTTCTCAATTTGACGATAATAATGGTTATGTCACGACCCGATTTCCTCCCAAAACTCGAGTCGAGACCGGTGCTAGGAATGGGAATGGTTGTTCTGAAACCCATAGCAAGCCTAGGAAAAACAGTAAAATCTTTTCGTGTTTTGAAAACATAAAAGGTTTCAATCTCTTTTCGCAAGTATTTGAAAACCTTTAAATAAACATGTAATCAAAACCCTGCGATTGCATTCATGGACTCAGGGTAGTACGCGTACATATCATACACCATATGATAATCCTATCTGAATACAATGCCAGCAGTGTAAACCAGTTCACACATCAGGTTACCAGTTTAAAACATTTGTACAAACACGTAGCTTTAAACACAAATCCAATTTCTTTATAAACAACTGGCAAAGGCCCTTTTGTACAAATATGCAGCATTTTCAAAACATAGATACTAGACAGTAATTTCATATCAGAGCAAAGCTTGTAAACAAAATGAACTATTGTGGGATATACCGAACTACTCTGCAGCTTTAGAATGACCTTATTTAGATACGACTTCCAAAGAAAGAACTAAAAGTCTTGTCACGTCAAAATTCTACTTACATGTAAAAGGGAAATATCAATGGGGGTCATGTAGGAACCCTAAAAGTTCTACGATAATTGGATCGTGCCACGTGTCCTAAATTACGTAATTTGAGTCCAGTAGGTTGGGAATGAAACTCGACTTAAGAAGTATAATTTGAATAAGAGAATTAATTGGATCGCAAAATAATAATTTGAAGTAGAAATTATTATTCGTTGAAGCAAATATTAGCAGGACTAAGTGAAAGCTATGAAAATTGATATAAAATAACGTATAAGTCCCGAGTTAATAATTTTTACGCCGACATCCGTGACATATTATTAAGAATTAATTGGAAAAGGATTTCCGAGATAGTTTAAAAATTAAGCACGACGGAAAATTGAGAATTTGAGTTGAAATGGAAACTAGCCGTTTTAAGCTAAAGTGGACTTTTAGCCACTTTGAGCCAAAGTGGGCATTTAGGCAACAACTTATTAAAAAAGTTGTTGCCATCATTATTTTCTTAAGAAAAGAAAATAAGCCTCATTTCTCCATTTTAGCTCCTTAAAAGCCGAACCCACCACCTCCAAAGCTATCTTCATCAAGTTTTCACCAAACTTGATTGTTTTGGTGGAAACCAATCACTAATTCATACATAATAAAGGTAAGGTATTCAATTGATAGTTTAAATGGTTAAGTTTGGTGTATTAATGTTAGAAAAGTTAGGGATTATGATGTGTAATTAGGGTTTTGTGTGATTGATTTATGGAAGGTGATTGTGAGCTTGATGATGGTTTTTTATGGTGAAATTTGAAGGATAGACTTATGGCATGATCACTAACCAAGGTGAGGAAAATTTCTGAAATTTGATTAAGATTGTTAATGAAATTGGATGCGTAATTGGCTAGGCGTATTCGGCAATTTCCATGGAATTAAAGGTGTTTGATAATTGATTGTTTAGGTTATGAAATTGCGTGGTTATATTTGATTTATGGATGAATTTTAGAATGAATATGGATTAAGTGTTTCAGCCTCAAGCTAGGATAATGAAGTATGATCTAATTGATGGTTATAAGCATGTTAAGTTGTAATAGCTGACTTTGGGTCAATTTTGATTGATAAACGTTGTATGCAAATTTGATTAAAAATTTGATGAAGTGTTCAGCCATAGTATGAATTTCATGCTTAAAAGATTTTAATGATGCTTATTCATGGATTGTTAGTGTCTATGTTTGTATCTGAGGGATGGATTGTATTGATAAAGATATACAATTTCGATAGATTTTATTCCCGACGCGTAATAGTTATGATTCGAGTTTAGGAGAACTAGTTTAACGATTTTGTGAAAATCGTTAAACGTTATTAAACGAAGTATAAACCGTTTAAATAAATGATATTTTGAAAATGGAATTGATAAAATGAATAAGGATAAGTTGAGATAGTACGTTAGGTTATTTGATACGGAAATCAAATAACAATCGAGGTCGGATATGAGATCGATGACTCGACGAAATAAACTGCGTATAAAAGTTAAAGTTTAAAATTGAACATAGAGATAGTTATTTGATAAATAAATCAAATAACATTATAAACTTAGGTTTAAAACCTAAAAGACATTAAAGACATGGAAATCGCTATATCGATAAGTAAATAAGAAAGTATCGGGGTTAGACGCGATAGTACGACAGGTTATATGAACATGGTTTGTTCTCGAGTCTATTGTATCTATCGAATTAGATCCTCAGTTGAGATTTATTTGATAATTGTCCTAGGTTTGATAAGGCAGCCTGCTAGCGGACAAGGAGCTCTAGGAGCTTATAATTGATCAAAGTTTTTGGATAGCAAGCAGTGAGTTTATATCGATGTTTACATTTGAAGTATTAAAAGTGAATTTCTATATACGTAAATGTTTTATACAATTTGCATAGCATTATTTATAAATGAAATGCTTTGTTTGAAATTCATACATCATTGCATTGAAACTAGTATAAATCCGATGAAACAAGATTTCCTATTGGGCTGCAATAGGAACTGCGTGATCACCAGTTAAGTTCATGAGATTTACGGTACTTTGTTTGATCAAAATTTTGAAGCCATCTTCCTTGCGCGTGAAAGACACAAGGTTGAACTCGATGGAATTATCTCGGGATCTGTGTCTTGGGAGTTCAACTCGGTGGAACTATCCCGTGACACACCTCGATTAGTTGGACAAAGAGATGGTAGCAGTTGAACTCGGTTGAACTATCGCGGGACTGTAACACATGGTTATGGTTGAACTCGGTGGAACTATCTCGGGATCAAACCATCAGGAATAAGTATCAGAGACTGATCCAAGAGATCAGATTGATATGGATTAGGATGATACAAGCTGAGGTTTAGGGTTTCGATCGAAAGTTATACATGGATGCATATGAATGGTTGATTTGAAAGTATTGTTTTGAATGTTTTAATTGTACTCATTTGTAAACTTATGAAATCACTCAGTGTCAACTGACCTTCCATAGTATTTCCCTTTCAGGTAAACTTATTTTGATATGACGTACTTCTACCTTGTTCCAGAAGTTTGTATGTACAAAAAGAAGGAGTAAGTCAGTAGTGTTGCAGTAGTCAAGTCCTAGTTTGTATATACGGTTTGTCAAACAGTTCTGAATGATATGTTTATGCTCTGATGCTTTATAGACTTGTATAGTTTTGAAAACTGATAGATGCGAGACATCGCGTTATAAGACTCAGGTTCCTATATAACGTTTTTAGATTTGAATAGACGTTTGTAAACGTCAAGCTTTGTAAAGCGTTTATGAAAACTTTTTATGAATGTTTATGTGATTGTTTTTTGAAAGATTATGAAAAGTTTATAGCATTTTTAAGGCTCGCTACGGGTTTTAGAACTACCATTCCCACTTGTTGAACCCTAGTCCTCTCAAACCCCTTTTTTTTGACTTTGACAATCAACTATGAGGGTTCTAATCTTATTTATTAGTGTATAGGACCTCATCGGATCAATCAGAAGTCGATTCGAAGCTTTCTAGCGAGAATCGAGTTTTTCATCTCAAGTTGTCCAGTAGCATTTCACGGGTGAGATGCTTCATTCATCACGGGCGTGATTCATGCATCACGGGCACGAAACATTGTATCTCGGGCACGACATTCATATCTGTGAAACCCTAGTCGACCGTTGGAGGTATCACGGGCGCGATGCAGACATCATGGGCATGACAAATGAGACCGTTGAAGATTCAACATATATATTTATGATCCCCAAATAAAGTGATGACATGTGGCACTAGCCGTTAGAAGGATTTGTCTTCAAGCATATATCACGAGCGCGATGGATCTATCACGGGCGCGACATGCTTATTTTCAGCAAAAGTTATTTTGTTTGTTTTATCTTTTGTGGGGATTGCTTTGGGTATAATTTAAACCCATTTGCAATGTTTCAAGGTTAATTATTTCCACACCTTGAAACAACAAACACACATTTTCAAATCACTTGTTTTATTCTAGTTTTGGAGTAAGCTTGTAAACTCCTAATCATTGTAAGTTAGAGTTTAGCTTTGAGAAAACTCACCCTTTGTAGTTTCTTGATCAGCCTTGAAAAATCAATTAGTTGGTGTTTAGCTTAAAAGCACTAAGTTTAGAGTTAGCTTAGAAAAATCCTTGTGAATCTCTTTTAGTGGATTCTATAGTAGAGTAGGATCGATTTGTTATCTGAACCACTCTAAATATCTTGTGTCAATCTTGTAACCCTTAAACTCTTTCTACTTTCTATATTCCGCTTTCTAAGAGTTTAATCTTTTGGTTCACTTTCAAAAATCACGGTTTGGCATACCCCAAAGGGAATTTCAATTAGTATTAAAGCAAGGTGCTCTTCTTTTTGCTTAATTTCTAGAGTTTTCGATCAAAAATGGCAACCGAGATTTTTTTCATCACTCTCAAACCTTTTCTTGATGGTTCAAACTACAAAATTCGGAAATATATGATGGAAAATTATCTTGATATGCAAGGGGTTGATCTATTGAGTGTTTTCCTAAGGGGATGGAACCCTCCATATGACAAGGATGAAGTTCTTTTGAAGAGACAAGATTGGTCTAAAGAACAAGAGAAGGAGAATGACATGAATAGAAAAGCCATCACTACTCTTCTCTCCTCAATCTCTAGAGAAGAACAAGGTAGAATTCAACCCCTGAATTGTGATAAGCAAATGTGGGAGACTCTAGAGAGCTACAATGAAGGTACACAACAAGTCAAGGGTAAGAAGCTTGAGTTGCTTCTTGGATAGTATGAAGGCTTCAAAGGCTTGCCTAATGAAGATGTTTCTTCTAATACTTCCAGGTTTCTTAAGATTATCCATAGTCTTGAGAAACTTGGGAAATTCTTCAAGCTAAATGAATCCATAGTAAAATCCTTAGATCCCTTCATATTCTTCTATGGCAACCTAAGACCACCGCCATCATTGAAACTCATGACTTGTCCGCTTTGAGGACGGATGAGTTGATTGGAAAGCTTCTTCTCCATAAGATGTCTTACATCAAGCTCATTGAAGCCGAAATGGAAAAGGAGAAGAACATTGCCTTCAAAGCTTCAACAAGTGCTCTTCAAGAAGAGAACAAGAAAGAAAGCAATGAGGAAGAATTCTTGAGGCTCACAAAGAGAGTGAAGGAGCTCAAAATGAAGGGAAATGACAATCATGGAAGATCCTCCTCTTCAAGGAAGAGTTCAAAAGGGGGATCCAAGGCCTCTTGGGATGATGATTCTCAATCCGAATGTGAAAGCCACCATGATGCCAACTTGTGCCTCATGTCTTTTGAGGAGGAACCAACACTAGAGGTAAACTCCCAATCTTTTATATCTTGGGATGGTATTGGTGTTGAATCACATGATGCATGCTTTAATGTAAAAAATGATATTGTTGATGATATTGTTGATAATGATGCTCATGATGATGATGATGATACTGGTAGCATGCTTGATGAACTAGTAACTAAATGTGGTGATTATAAAGCCAAAAGGCTATTTTTAATAAATGAAGCTTCAAAAGCTAAAGATGAAATGCTTGATTTAACAAAAGAATTTCATGAGCTTAAATTATCTAATGAAGCTCTCAAGTCATCTTTAGAATCTATCCCTAAGCAAGGTTTAAATGTTGATAACTTGCATAAGGAAAACGATCAACTAAAAAATGAAATTCTTGAATTAAAAGATGCACTTTCAATATTTCAAAAAGGGAAGGCAACTTTGGATACAATTCTTGTATCTCAAAGATGTCAAACCATAAAATTTGGACTTGCCTATAATGAAAATGCTTCTAGTTCCAATGGGACTAAATTTGTGAAGTCCACTTTGCCTCAAACTTCTTCTATAGAAGTTCCTCCTAAATTGGTCAAACCAATTGGGGCAAAGAAGGTGCATGCTGAAGCTCCTAGGCCTAAGCCATTCTTGGCTCAAAAGGCTAAGAGCAAAAAGGGTACAAAACCCTTGAAACATTGGTATGCTTCTCAATATAGCCAAAAATGGAACAAGAATACTAGAAAGAACTCATATGTTCATGCATCCTCTCATGTTAAATCTTGTTCCCATGCTTGTGCTTATTCTTATAAGACCTTTAGAGCCAAGCCACCTCAAATGCAACCACATGTGAACCATAGTACTCAATGTTTTTATTGCATGCAATATGGTCATACTAATTTAGTGAGGCTACTAGGACTTGGGTCTCTTTCTTGGGCGGGGCATCAAGTACATGTGTCTTTACCAATTAACCAATTTCTAAACGCTAGAGTGGATCCTAAAGAAATCCCACTTCCTCATGAATTTATCTTGAATAGGGATCTTTTGGCTCAACTTTATCCCAGTTTTGCTGAGGGAGCAACCCCATTTTTCACCTTGAATTGGTCAAAATATTCAGAATTTCTTACTTTTCGGGGAGGATTAGATCCAGTGACTGGGGGTTCGTTTAGAAGAGAAACAAAAATTACGTTTTCATTATGGTCTTAGAGAACGACAATTACTTAAATACGTTCGTATCGCCGCAAAAGTCAAAGGGTCAACAGGTCAGGTTTACTACAACTACTTGAAATGCGTTTGGATAATATCCTTTTTCGATTGGGTATGGCGTCAACTATTCCCCGAGCCCGCCAATTAGTTAATCATAGGCATATTTCAGTTAACGGTCGTATAGTAGATATACCAAGTTATCGCTGCAAACCCAGCGATTTTATTACAGCTAGGGATGAACAAAAATCTAGAGCTATGATTCAAAATTCTCTAGAGTCATCCCCCCAGGAAGAATCGCCAAAACATTTGACTCTTCTGCCACTCCAATATAAAGGATTGGTCAATCAAATAATAGATAATAAATGGATCGCTAATTGCTATATAAGAAAAGTTCAATTAATGTTAATTCCATTGAACTATTCAAGCATTAACTTTCAAGGACCCAAAGTTGTTAGGGTACCTAAGTGATTTGCTTTGTAGGTACAACTTGATGTCCACTAAACTAATCTCAAATCATAAGGTGGATGATCAATGGAAGCTTTTGGAAAATGGCAATATAGGTAAAATTTGTATCAATTTCTATGCCATGTTTTCCAAATTTGTTGTTTTGAGGGGGAGAATCGATTTTTCAAATCTTATTCTCCTAATTTTTTTTTTGATATGCTTTAATTTTTTTTTTAATGATTGGACTTTGCCTTGGTATAATTAAATTGATGAATTATTGCCTATTTTTTATCATTCAAAATCAAATTAGTTAAATTAATTGAGTTTTAGGCTTGATATGCATATCAAATTAGTGCCTTGCGTCTCAATTGAATAAGAAACTAAAATTTGTTTCAAAATCTCTTTCAATTAGCTCCTTTGTCCTGGTGTTAAACATCCTTTGATTCTTTTTGTGCTTAACAAAGGGGGAGAAGTTTCCATGCTAAAATTGCTAAGTATTTTGAATTTTTTTTAATCAAAATTTCTTGCTTATGCCTTACATATTGTTCTTATCTTATGTGCATAAAGTGAGAGGGAACCAAAATCAATTTGACTCTCACTTAAATTAGCCTTTTTAGCATGTTGATTGTCAAACTCAAAAAGGGGGAGATTGTTGGACCCTTGTCCTCTCAAACTCCTTTGTTTTGACTTTGACAATCAACTATGAGGGTTTTAATCTTGTTTATTAGTGTATAGGACCTCATACGATAAACCGAAAGTCGATTCGGAGCTTTCTAGCGAGAATCGAGTTTTTCCATCTCAAGCTGTCCGGTAGCATATCACGGGCGAGATGCTTCATTCATCACGGGCGTGATTCATGCATCACGGGCGCGACACATTGAATCTCGGGCGCGACATTCATATCTGTGAAACCCTAGTCGATCGTTGGAGGTATCACGGGCACGATGCACACATCACGGGCGTGACAAATCAGACCGTTGAAGATTCAACAGATATATTTATGATTCCCGAATAAAGTAATGACATGTGGCACTAGCCGTTTGAAGGATTTGTCTTCAAGCATATATCACGGGCGTGATGGATCTATCACTGGCGCGACATGCTTATTTTCAGCAAAAGTTATTTTGTTTGTTTTAGCTTTTGTGGGAAGTTCTTTGGGTATAAATATAAACCCATTTGCAATGTTTCAAGGTTAATGATTTACATACCTTGAAACAACAAATACACATTTTCAAATCACTTGTTTTGTTGTAATTTTGGAGTAAGCTTGTAAACTCCTAATCATTGTAAGTTAGAGTTTAGCTTTGAGAAAACTCACCCTTTGTAGGTTCTTGATTAGCCTTGAAAAATCAATTAGTTGGTGTTTATCTTAAAAGCACTAAGTTTGGAGTTAGCTTAGAAAACTCCTTTGAATCTCTTTTAGTGGATCCTATAATAGAGTAGGATTAATTTGTGATCCAAACCACTCTAAATCTCTTGTGTCAATCTTCTATCCCTTACACTCTTTCTATTTTCTATATTCCGCTTTCTAAGAGTTTAATCTTTCAATTCACTTTAAAAAACCACGATTTGCCATACCCCAAAGGGAATTTCACCACTCCCTAGCGCCCTTCTCGACCTGAGATTTTGGGTCGTGAGAAAGTTGGTATCTGAGCAATAGTTTAGAATCGTAGACCATTGCCTGAATTTATTCAATGATTGTTTGTATGTAGGTTTGAAATTTTCACTAGGTTAAGCTAGGAACTACTCAGCTATTGGACTCAAATCATGTTATTGATAAGTCCTCTTGTGTTTGTCAAAACTTAGAACTCTTCTCGACAAGATTTGTGTCTGTTTTGCGTATATGATCGATTGTCGTGTAAAAATTGTTTGTTCTTTGTGGAATACGTGCATATGATGAAGATGCTAGTTTCATTATCGATAGAACATGCATACGCGATATGCATACGGATGAGAATTTTTGAGAGATGGTATCTCACAAAAAATTGTTTTTGATTTCAGCATGCCTGGGCAAGAAGGAGCTCAGCCACACGCTGTATCAAGCGGAGAGGAAGTACCTCCAATATACCAGAACAGATTCTTGGAAAGTCAGGGAGGATCCCTGATACCCGAGAGAGATAATCATCACAACGGGCCGCTTGAAGGTCCACTGAAAAGTATAAGTGTCGGAGATGTAAGGATATATGAATTTTAGGGAGAGATTCAAACATATATAGGTCTCCGATCAGATGTCGTTCAGAGAGAACGGATGGCTGGAGAGAGCTTAAATAGGATTAATAAATATCTGAATTTGTTTGCAAGAGGCTTCTTCCAAGTGGGAGCCTATGCTATGGAATTTCTTCGAATGACAGAAGAGATACCCAATTTAATAAGAGGAAGAAGTGAAGAGATCAATCAGATGTTCGTAAGGGGTTTGAGACCCGTGTTTAGTGCATTTCTCGACGATGTGTACAAGCATTAATCCTAGATACTCGGTAAAGCAAATCAGATCGAAGAAACACTCAAACTTCAAGGTAATCCCATTCGACCGTTCTTCGATCGTCAAGGGAGAGTGCGATCTCTTGAATGCTAGTTGGATACTCCTGAACCAAGTAGATGGTTAAATACAGTCGCAGTAACTAGAGATAGTTTGAGGCAAATTAGTAGGGACCGATCAGGATTAGTGATCCGAGAATGAGGCGAATTTAGTCGAGCACCCCCACGTACGATACATATGTTTTGTGCTATTATATGTATAATAGTAGCTTTGGTTCAGCTAATAAGGCAAGCCATTATAGTATAGATGTATCGTATAAAAGATAGATCGTTATCAAATAGAGAATGCACTGGGATAAGTTGCGGGTTGAATTGATCCAGTTTTGCTAAGTTGCGGGTTAGTTTGACCCAAACCCCTAAAAAATGACTCATTTTATATTTCGTGCCAAGCTAAGGAGGTGAATTGATCCTTTGTTCTAACATGATTTCCTTTGTATTTAAGAAGCGACAGCTTCATTTTTTTGATTCCAAAGCTTTAGCTAACCTGATTGTTCGATTCTGAGCGAAAAAATTAGGGTTTCGATCCGTTTTTCGTTTCTAACTTCGTTCTTCGATTATTCCTCAAGTAATCAAAGTATTAATCTTGTACTCTACGTTTAATTCAATATATGTTGATTATATATTTGATTATTAATGGTTATTAAGCTGATCAATCGAATTATAAGTGCGATTTGTGTTTTGATTGTGTATATGTGTTGTGGGATATCGAATTAGAGTTTTCGCAACATTTTGGGCTTCATAAGTGCATCGAAAGGGCCATAGAACTGGACTTCACGGGGCTGGCATGTTGTGTGCACGCACATTAGTTTATGTGTGCACGCACAACTAGTAAGATGTGCGATCGCACATCTAGTGCTGTGCGGACGCACGGTGGCTTCGTGTTGCGGTGCTTTCGGGGGAGCGTTGGGGGGCAATCCCGAGGGTTTTTGTCCCAGTAACTTGATATTTTTTCCATATATCCGAAAACGTTTTGAAACAAAGTTTTAAAAGTAAAAGAAATGTATTAAAAAGGTAAACTAATGTTTTAAAAAGGATGCTTTTCAAAGCAAAACTTAATAATTTAAACGGACTTTTAAAAGTGTAAAGTGGACATTTAGATGATTTAAAAGGAATGTCAATCAGTTTTTGAAATTGATTAGTATATGATTATGAATTGTTTTAACAATTAAGTAAATACTATAAAGTGATTTCTTTAGGTATTGCTATACCTAAAATAACTTCTAATGAGAAGTTTAAATATTTTCTCAAAGTGAAAGTTATTCATATGATTTTAAAAGAGGATTATTGTATATGCTATGTGTTTATATGATTATGTGTTTTGTCTGAAACTAGATTCCCCGACTTAGAAGTTCATATTTGAAACATGTTTTGATGTTTTTATCTTGTGTGTTTGATCCGACCAGCTGTCAAGTTGTCTGATCGAGACAACAAGGAGTCTATCAGACATACAACAGGAATAAGTATCAGACATAGCGGTGTCTGTGAGTTTACGTGTTTACTTTTGAATATTGTATTCAACTATTTTAAATCAAGAAATCGCATTAAGTATGAAACTTACCAAAGGAAGATCCATTGGAATGAGCTACCTATTGGGCAGCAATAAGTTTGTGTGATCGCCGGTACTGATTCTAGATTTAAGCTTGTGATTAGTATAGAGGTAAGTTTGATTATGTTAAGTCATATGGTGATGGAAATGTTGACTGTCTGGACTTAACGGGTAACCCTAAGGCAGCAGTAATTTGTTTACGACCTAGATACCCAATACAGAATTGTGATGGCAATGATTCAATTCACGATTTGTATTATGTATTAAACTAAGGTGTGAGTATTGAGGTTCATACTATTATTTTTCAATTAAGAAATTTGTGGATTAGGGTTTCATCTAGATCGACAAGGTCACGACCAGATTATGGAATCGCGACCGGCGCTAGGGAATGGAAATGGTAGTTCCGAAACACGTAGCAAGCCTAAAACTCACTATATTTTTTCGCAAACAATTCAATAATCAAACACATATTGACCTTATAAACGGAAGCAACATATCAACATATGTACATACACACTAGTAAACCGATATAAATACACGGGCTTATTATTTCTATATCCTGTACGTACTATCCCAACACATAATAGTGTTTAAGGTCACATCACGGGCATCTCCTTCCGTGGTATAAAACAACTGGCGTAGCCTACAAAAGATACATATACACGACAAGAAGTATAGACAAACATCGTAACACATTGTTGTAATGGCTACGACTCGGTCAAAGTGATACACTACTGCAGCAACTATGGAAGTCGCGACTGTACATGGAAAACTCGACTTCCAGGTCAAAAGGATGGACTTCTAGTCAAGTCTAGAGTCTAGATACCTGAAAACATTTAAATCAATAGGATCAGCTTAAGCTGAGTGAGATATACATTACTAACTGTATTATCAAAATAACATCGCAAATTTAAACAATCACATACCAAAATACGATTTTTCACAACAATTATTTGATTCCAGAGGAAACCTTAATCTTAACAATTTCTGAACTAGGTACATCCCTAGTTTCTTATTGAGAGAACTGTTTTCTCAAGTCCTTTTTAGTAAGCTCCCGAGGTAGTTCGACCGAGTTCAACCTATACCAATTGGTGTAGTCCCGCGATAATTCCACCTAGTTTAACTCGTACCATAACTCATGTCCAAACAAATTGAGGTGTGTCCCGGGATAGTTCCATCGAGTTTAACTCCCTAGACAAGGTTCTGAGATAGTTCCACCGAGTTCAACCTTGCATCTTATTCAACAAGTTAGTCTATTTCTATTTTCTAAGACCGACTTGACACTGGTGATCACACAGCCTATTGACACCCAATAGGTACTTGTTTCCTTGGATCGCAATTTGTATTCATGAACAATATAAACAAACCATAACAAAACATAAAGTACGCAAGTTTGTTTATCCACAATAATCAATCAATATATATCTCATTTATCAATTCCTACAATCAATCGATACAACATTTATTTGCATATGCAATAATCAATACAAGTACACTTTCAAATCACGATAAATTATCGTATAAAACTATGTATTTATAAGTTATATGCAAAATATTTAGTAACATTTTTATAGCGTAACAATACGCGAGAGTAAAGTATATTCACGACTTGCTATCCAATTATCACGGTAATAATTCGTCGGCCGAATCCCGCTAAGCCGATATCGTCAATCCTGTAACTTGTCGATACGTCTTTCAGAAAATACAATCAAATATGTTTAATTTCATAAACGTATAACCAATATAATAATCCTAAGTTATTATCTTAGGTCAACTAAACCTAAACCCGATATGTTTCTTTAACTTGATATTGTTTTGTTATCGACTTTAACTTTTAACATAATTTATTTCGTCAGATAATCGACCTCGTATTCGATTTCGATCGTTATTTGATTTCCGTATCAAATAACTTATTATAAAATATTTACATACCTTGCTATGTTTATCAATTCCATATTCCAAAATCACCACATTAATGTGAAGTTACACTTCACTTAAAATCGTTTAACATTTTATCGCAAAATCTACAAACTATTTCGCGTAAACTCGAATCGAAATTATTACGCGTGGACGTTCAAATCCTATTGAAGTCATGATTCTATATCAATACAATTCATCCATCGTACTTAATCATTATCCATAGCTTAAACATTATTAAAACCTATCAACCATGATTTTTACCAAATGGCCAAACCTTCCTCTCATTTTTACTCAAATTTTGACAATCAATTTAACTTCAATTCAGCCTTTAATCATGCAAAATCAAAGCTTATACTTCTGTAGACACCTATTTTTCGGACAGGTAAAAAGTGATAAGGAACTGAAGCGTCCAATGATGATTTCCAGAGAAACCCGTCCGGGTGACGAGCTTTCGATTTGCTTAATGGAATCTAAGCAAGCGTAATCTGTGCACAGTTGCAAACTTGGAGGGTTAAAACGTAATTAGGCGTAAATAACCCATAAAAGTCCAAAGAAATAGTAATCTATGTCTAGAAAATGGACTAATTGCCATATCTTAGAAGTTTATAGGCCAATTTGCAAGTTTAACAGACTGAAATTGACTTAATCCAAACCTATAGGGCCCGAGGAACCTTTTTAACACTTTCGGGCACCAAAACGCACTTTTAGCAATCTTTTACTTAGCCGCCAATTTTAAAAATCCGAATTTAATTAAAAAGGTAGAGTTTAAAGCTAATCTCAACACTTAATAAGTTATCACTTAACACACTTTCAGCCTAGAATATTCTAGAATGTTTTAGAACCCAGACGTAGCTAATCCAATATAGTTTCATACGGGCTAGACACGATGTAAAACGGACTCAAAAGTCCAGATATGTAACATAGTGTATAAACCGGGCCCACGTGCCCGAGGCCCAGCAAACCAGCAACTTCTAGAGCGGATTCCAGACTAACCCGAACTTAGAATCGACTCTAGATCAAACCAGTAGAACCAGATTGACGAGACGCACAACTCTCATGATCTGAGCAAGAGCCCATTCTGGCCGGACTGATGGTCAAAACCCACGCGAGTGCCAGGCACTCAAAGTTAACGAGGTTTAAAAGTATTCCTAACGTTGTATGTATATCCAACTGCCCCTGAGCATGCCAGCAATGTTTACTTCTTTCCAAAAGTATTCCAAATCCAATAATAACCGGTTAAAGGACTAATCACCTAAAATTGGCCCATTAATGCAATTCCAGCCCATCACTTAGACATCGTAGGACTAATACGAAAAAGTAGTAATGGTTGTATAGGTTTTTCAAGACTAACCGAATAAAATGAAGCAATCACATTTATACATCCGATTTTAGGCTTTGTGCATGTAATCAATCCAGACCAGCCAGACTTATGCTACTTGCTAGATAGCTCTAAGGTTAGATGTATGCTTAAGAGTACCTGCTACTTGCCTCAAATGTGAGTCCAGATCGAGTCATATGCGCGTTAAATTTGTTTACTGCTTTCATACATGTTTATTTACAGCTTTCATATCATGCGAACTGCATATACTGTTGAGATGAGATATAAAATGAAATTGTCCATAAAATAAAACCGGCAACTGATAAGCCAAGCACAAGAGTCTCAGGGAGGTCCACGAAGCCTAGTCATTTGTCTGATGCACGATAGTCTTACCGGAGTCGAGTAAGGCTATTTAGTCGGTTAAAAGGAATTTCCTAGTTGAACTAGGTGGTGACTCCATTTTTTCTAACCATTTCCACATCGAGAAGTCAGCCATAAGCCTTGGGCGAGCGGCCCCCAAACCACACTCTACTCCCAGTGGCGACTCCACTGGGATTAAAACAACTATTTTTAAAACATAAACATAAAAAAATTTTCAGAATTCTTTTCAAAAACAGTTGCCATGGACCTAAACCGCACGGTTTGCGCCTTATCAATCAGCGGCTTTATTTCAAGAAATATTCGCACCTATTGCATTGCATTAGAAATTTCTCTTCTTACATACTCTTTAGGAGTCCCTATCCAGCCCCGATACTCATAGCCGCTCTCATGCTCTGGCTTTGCACTCCATTGCCCAAAACGTCTTATGCGGACTAGTATCACTCACAGCCCAGTACCTTGGTCGTTTGTACTTGTGATTGAGGAGACCTATCAAAGGTATATATGTCTGTGGGAGCCTTAAACCGGTTACTTCCAAAACCCAATGACTCAGCCCACATGCATCCCAGCCTAGACACTACCCTCAAGGAAAATACCAAATATAATGATTGTACTTGAGGCATGACTGTCAATGTAATGATTATAAATCTAGTGTTTCAAAAACTACTATTTCAATCTTAGTCTTAGGTCCGGCCTAACAAGTTTTCCAGTTTCAAAATCAGATTTTCAAAACTTCCAGTTAGGCCAGACCTTAAAGAAACAAATCCAATTAAGTGATACACCTTCGCTTAATCAAACCTCCAATAATCAATCTAGTGCAAATTCCTTTCGCTAGATATAGCCGCCAGGCTAAATAAAATTCCAGAGTTTAAAACGAACTTCCACGTCCACCCTACATGTTTTCAAACACCTTCCAGAAAGGGATTTAGAGTCATTACATCGACAAATGGTGTCTATCTGCTTCAGAATTGCTAGAAGAGAGCCTTTTGCTGGAACGCCGACTCTTGCATTGCGATGCGAGGGTCCAGACCAAATTACCAAGGAATAAACCTTGCTCGGCACACGTGTGTGGGAGAAATAAGGTTGGAAGGAACAACGTGTCCCTGTGATATCAAACTGTTCTATGTGCCAAACTTGATATGTGCTATGTGTTTAAAACTAACCCTGCATCTCATGCATATGCGTATCACGCATCTGATGCATCCAGTATCATAGAAATCACATACTAACCCCTTGTGGATGCAGCCACCAAAATTACTCGCCCTACTACTCTCTGGCAACGACAGTCAGAAAAGTTTAATTTACGCAGTCAGTGTGAGGACCGAGTGAAGCCAATTTAAGCCACCTAAAGAAGGAGGTTATGGACTCAGTCAAAAAGCAGACAGATGAAATGAAGCAATGGATCATGGCCTGTATGAACCCCCAGAGTCGTCCCGGAACAGTCGAATGAGCAAACCAAATTTCATCACTGAAGCTCGACAAGGACGTTAAGTGGCACTTGCCCGATCTGAGGAGGCGATCAGGGAACAAGACCCCGACAAACAGAAATGGCTCACCGATGTCCTAAGCGAAGGACAACATCAAGCAGGAAAGAGGAACGGGGACATAGAGGTAGAAGAAGGGCGAAGACACATGCTACCAATCCTGAAAAGCATATATGTAGCTGAATGGGCGAAACTGAGCAAATTCCACCTAGAGAACCTCCAATTCATGTTTCACCTCTGAGAAGATCAAGAACTCTTCCATGCCGCATCTAATTTTTGGGATTCAAAAACTCATGTGTTTAGGTTCCACAATGTCGAGATCTGCCCACTTCTCGAAGAATTTGAGGCAATCCTCGGGGGAGATGGGGACGTTACCCGAGATTTCGCCTTACTCAACACAGGCTACCCAGCAGTGAGAGGACTCACACCTTGGTTTTCACTCCTGCCTGGTAAGCTAGCAACGTTAAGAGAAGGGGTCCATATTCACCTCCCTTCAATCATAGCTATGGCTGAAGAGATGGACAAGGCCAGTAACAGTTAGGTTAGGACAACCGGATTCTGCCTTTACGCACAATACTTACTTTGCTCAGTCAAGGGACATGCCGATATCATAAGCGTACACATATGGAACAAGTGGAAAAAGGGGCTACCCCTCTCCCAGTGATATTAGGTGAGACACTAGCTGGCTTGGACAATTTCCAAGTTACTAAGAGACTCTCAGGGAGTCTTCTTCTCTTGCAAATATGGCTGCAAGAAAGGCTACAGATGATAGTGCCACCTGCCGATCCAATGCTCTATATGCCGAAGAATTTAGCAAGACGCCGAGTAGTCGTACGCAAGCCAGACAACGGGAATACCTGGTTCGAAACAATCACTGAAGCTGATATCCGTTGGAGGTGGCCTTGGTGGAAAATTAGCCACGTGGTCACAGAAGTTTATACAAGAGTGTCCCTCTACCAGGTTTCCGCGCAGTATCGTCCTATGAACCAGCCCGACTATTTCGGCAATATGGGATGAAGCAAGAAATCGTGGAATATCCGTCCCCTTTTTCCGGAATACCACTGTGCCAAGAATTTCTGAAGAAGCTTATTGTTTGTTGGCCAGAAAGGCGTATTGAAAGGAATGTGATCACTAACCGTAATGACATTGCAAACAAGTATTACAAAGTATGGGTCTCCCTACACAAAAACGACGCGACAAGCTTACTGAGAGGCAAAAGGGCTAACGAATTGACCAATGCACAGGTCGAGAGAGAAGAATATGAATATTTGAAGCAAGCAAACTCCGGTTTCTACAGGCTCAATGGGACTCAACATCCATGACACTGTAATACCCCGTAAGTTCAAGTTATCTGATTGGGCCACGTGTTAAGTTTTGAATCGTTAGAGTGGCGGCATTTGAAAGGTTTTTGAAATAATCAAATTATACAAGACCCGAGTAGGTCGGTGTTAGGAATTCTAATACGGAAAATTTGATATTAGAATTCAAATAAAGAATAAGAATTGGGACTAAATGAAGTGGTGAGAAAAAGTTATTAAAATTAAGTTTAAGTCCCAAATTGGTAAATAGTAAATTAATTCTCGGAAATTGTAATTAAAAGATTTTAACGGAAAAATATTAATTCTTGGATTTGTATTATTTATGGGATATAAATAATACGCGTGAGTTTGAATTAAAATGAATAAGTAATCGTTTGATTAAAAGTTAAGTTAAAATAGAAAGTTTAAAATAGAATTGGTTTAAGTTAATGAAAGGGAGGATTAAAGCGGCTTATTAGCCATTATATATAAAGGAAACAACATGAATTAAGAAAGAAAGAAAGAAGAAGAATCAGATAAAGAAGAAAACGAAGGAAAAAGGTGACGATCGATAGGGTTTCGCCGTTCGGCGTTGGAATCACGCGTTCTTGGTGTCGATCTCTCCTGAATTGAAGCCTCTATCGTTTCAAATCTTCAAAACAAGGTAAGTTCGACGTTTTTGTTGCGAGAATTGATGAATAGTGGCTGTTACGTATTGAATAACGTTACGGTCGAATCGAACACGGATGAATAGCCAGCGGGATGAATAGCCAGCGGGCTGCACGAACGTGCAGCAGACTACACGTTGGAGGGGGAATCAAATCGGATTTTGCCCTAACGGGATTCCGATGTTTGATACGCAGACGACTTTATATTACAACCCAATCAGACATTAAAAAGGAAACACGGACTCCGGAAACATGAAATTTGGATATCGAACATGACGTGTTCGATTAGGGTTTTAATATATAAGGAACTTATGATTGGAAATCGATAAAAAGAAATATAACAAGTATCTCGACTACGCATAAGAACACGATCAAAGATAAAAGACGTATTTAGAATAAGATCGTGTTAACCTAAGTTTGTAACTTAGGGTTTCAGCGTTGAGTTTACGTTTATAAATTAAACGTATAAGTGACTTGAATATGTGATTGATATATCGATGAGCTACCAGGCCGACGAGCTGGAGTAGCTATATGATCAAATGACGCATGGAACCTACGTGATCGGATGGTGATAATGCAATTTTGGATAGCGGTTTCACTGAGTTGCATCTTACTTTCGCGTATTATTTTATATAAGTTATTTCATGTATTATGATTATTACTATTAAATACATCGCATTTATATGATTTGAATGTACGATATATAGTTTTATCGAATATTTGAATATAAGTATCTAGTGTGCGATCTGAAGAAACTAACTACCTATTGGGTGTTAATAGGTTGTGTGATCACCGGTATTTGAGTCAGTCTAGCATGTCTAGATTATTAATGATGATATGAATGCGCATGATATGAATATGAAAGATGGAATACGAATGAGAGATATGAGGTTGAACTCGGTGGAACTATCTCGGGACCCGTATCTAGTGGGTTGAACTCGGTCGAATTATCTCGGGACCCACAACTTGGGATTATGCAGTGGCATGTGTTGACCCGATTGAATTATATCGAGACTACGCCACGTGGTCGCGGTTGAACTCAGTTGAGCTATCTCAGGACCGGACCACTTGGATTGAAATGATTTGATACGAATACGAAAAGCTAAGAGTTTCAGGATCAGGTTTCGATCGGATCTATCGCTTGAGAATGTTATATTATTTTCTTATATTATATATTGATGTCATTTACGATTCGAGCATGTGATGTTATGTTTTTATAATACCGTCAGTAATTTGCAAGCTCACTCAGTATTTCTCCAAATACTGACCCCTCACTTTTGATGTATTTCAGGTGATCGGAGTCGGATCAGACAGACCATCTCTTTTGTGTTGGAAGTCTTTTGACTTGCACAATGTACAAGTTCCTAGAGCTGCAGTAGTCAGTAGGTGTCAATATAAGAGTAACATTTTGAATTCAAACGGTATATATTGAAATGTAAATTGTGATATGGTTTTATAAGTAATTTGTCTATAAAAATGACGTTTATCCGTTTGATTCTTGTTCCAATTGCCGTGAGTGGAATTGGTTGTGATTATGACTAGAAACAGGGCGGTGCTGGATATTGGATATCGCTTTGTAAGACCCTGGTTTCTACGAATCGTTTTACAAACGTTTTCAAAAAAAGGATATGATATTTTGATATTTACAATTATATTATTTGACGAAGTGAAGACGTTTTATGTATAATAATATATTTAATTTGCGAAAACTTTATAGTGATTCTAGGCTTGCTTCGAGATTTGGAGCTACCACTCCCATTCCCTAGCAACGGTCGCGGCTCAATAATTTGGGTCGTGACAGACACCACCAGTGAGACTGAAGTGGTAGCTCCACCCATGTTTGCATTTGGAGATCTGTTCTCCTAAACTATCCAATTATGTAGTAGCTTAGTTTAGTTGTAGTTTCTATTTTCGCATCCGGATATTTTGCACAATTTGCTTTGTTTTAATTCGATGTCTTTATATTCCAGAGTCAATGATGACACCACATTTGCTCATTCATATGATGTCTCGCCTGATGGGCATGCTATTTTCAATTGTTTCAATATGCATAAATACGATGAAATCGAGCTATTTCACCGGTCTATTCAATAACCGGTACAAGGAAATGAACACTTCCGGAAATAATCCTATTTCAATAGGACAATACCCTTGAGAAAATATGAGTTTATCGAACTGTCTCAAAAAGGACAAAGGCCTGCTAGTGGTTCCCGGTCCATTGGCTAAAAAAGACTTGGCCACAGAAAGTTCTAAGAAGGAGAGGCACACGCTAAAACGGATCGTCAAGCCCGGATAGGACAAAACATAAAAAAAAGAGAAAAATCCACCGCCCAGCTACCACCGCTCAGCATTCTATCTTGGAGTGGGACGGTCTAAGTAGTGAACCGCAACACTCACTATAAGTCCTCCTCAGATCGTCGATTACGATCGAGTAGAAATCTCATATAAAAAATAGTCAATCCCAAAAATCTGCAAGGACCGATTGATAACAGGGTAAACCACTTGAAACAAGAAATATCTTAATTGTACCGACTATTGAATGAACCGGTTTAATAGATCTTTTATAATATATGCATATCGAAATCATTGTCTAGCGCATGTTCCTAGAAAGGAAAGACAGAGGATCATGAATCCCCCACAGCATAAATCTTTGAGACAATGGAACAAAAAAAAATTGCAAAAACTTTTCAAAAAATTCAAAATTTCCTCATGCATTTGCAGTCGCGCCAAGAAAAATGTTAAAATGCGCATTAACTGTCATAGAAACAAACATATTCTCTCAGAACAGATAGAAACCGCCCGGAGTGAGCCCAGACAAAGACGAGACCATTCATCAAAACATCCAGTTTCCCTGGACCAGAAAAATGAACACTTCGATGAGGGGGGCAACACAAAGTACGATGCAGGGAGCAGAGCCCACTCCACAAGCAAGCAGAAAATAGGGCAAATTTTCGCAAAATTGGACTCCAGCAACACAAGAAAGCAGAAAATAGGGCCAATTTTTGCCAACTCATACTCAAGAAATACAAGAAACAACAACCGCCAGACCACTACTTTCAGGAATAAGCTCCAGAAACACTCGTAAGCGCCAGAACCGGAGACAAAATGCGACCAACACGGACCATCACAACCCTCAGAATAGGCGGCAAGCCTCTACCTCCAAGAGAATTACATAATAGGCGACATGCCTCCGCTACCCAGAGATGGAAATCTGATAGCAGGGGGCACTAAAATTCTCAAACGAGAAGCAGAAGACTTCCTCAACAAAACGGAAGGAACAGAGAAATCCCTCACCCAGAGATTCAGGGGATGTGAAGTCCCCATTTGCCCAGAAGACCGGGACTTAAAGTCCCCATCATCTAGAAACCACAGGCGCCAGCCTTACATCGCTCAGAAACCACGGGCACTAACCCCACAAACACCAGAAAACTGGGGGCATCAGTTCCCCAACGACTAGAGAACCAGCCAATGAACCGAGGGCATCAGGTCCCCATCACCCAGAAATCATAGGCGCTAGCCCTACATTTCTCCAGAGACTCCAAGCTCTAAGCTTACACCTATGGACGCTAACCTCGAAACAGCCAGAAAACCTGGGCATCAAGTCTCCACCAGCTAGAGAAGCGGAGGCATCAGGTCTCCACCTGCCAGTGAACCGGGGGCATCAGGTCTCCACCAGCCAGAGAACTGGGGGTATTAGGTGTCCAGCAGCCAGAGAACCGTAGGCATCAGGTCCCCACTAGTCAGAAACAAGAAGCAGAAACAAGGAAGCCAGAAAAGGCTAACACAAATATAACAAACAAAACAAAGCTATGAAAATAAAGTGTACAGAACGATGAATGTACAAAATATTGTGACAACTTACACAGTCATCAATAAAAGCAAACGTTCAAAACGTGACAAACATGCAGTACAAGCCTAACTATCAGAGTCCAAATCCTGCTCTAAGGTCTCTGAGTCTCCGTAACGGCTCCCAGAAGGCGAGTCACCAGAATAGCGCCTAGTATGCTCACCACCAGAAGACGAAGCGAAGTCTCCACGACCTCCCCGGATGTCAGATCCTCGTCTACCACGGGCTTCACGTCCACGATCACCAGCACAAATTCCACCTCCACCGCCAGGGAACCCAAGAGGGATGTTACTGTCAGCCGAACCCAGCCCTGTCAGACGCACCTGCTCCTCTAGAACATCAATGCGCAAATATATAAGAAACCATAGAGCAGTCAGAGATATAGGATTGCATACATGCATACATATAGGATATAAATATTGCATATTTGTTTTTACCCTCATCTATGCAGACACAAGTGATCACGCCGGTAATAAGCAGCATCGGCCAACTGATCCACGTCAGACACCGGTATCTGAAAACCTGAAGAAGACGCTCAGTCGAACAGGGAAAACGGTCCCTCAGAACAAAAGAACAAAAAAGGGAAATACTCACATGGGTACAGTCAGCAGGCGCAAAAGAATGCGTCATGTAGCACAAAGGAACAAAGTCTTGCACAGGCCAACGCATGCCACCGTAACGCGCAGATCTCTCTGGCATCTGACTCAAAGAACCAGAGACCATGTCACCAGTACCGGCTCGCCTACCAGACAGGACCCGACTAGGAGACCCCAGACCGTCTACCCGAGCACGGACAGAACGAGACCCACGTCTAGCACCTCCCTAAGAGAACACCGAAGAGAGAACTCAGGAAGACGGAAAAACCCAGAAAGAGGAAAAAACCAGAAGAATGACACATATCTGCGGCCCTGCAGCCGCTTGCTAAACCTGAACGACGGCTACTTCGTCCAACGGAAGTCTCCCCAGAAGACGATACCAGACCAGTAGCAGGATAACCTCTCAGATCTAGTCGAATAGCAGGCGATACCAAGTCCCTGACGAGGAGCATCGATGAAGGAGGTCCAACCGGGACCATACGGACACTTGGGCCACCCCACCAATGAAGAACACGCTCCCCCGGAAAGAAGGACCTACAACTTGGGTCATGCATCAGATAACGCATGCCCGATCTTGCTACGACACCGTGTACCCACAGAGGCCAGCAAACTCTAGGTGGAGTGTTCCAAGAAGAATCCACCTACAATTAGTAAAACAGGGGTCAACACTGCAAAAGATACCTAGAGTAGTTCAAAAATAGAGTTCGGTACTCACATCTATCCACGCCAGCTCATTCAGCCAGCCTTAGCACTCGGCTCCCTGACTCTGCGTCAAAGTACGAGAAAAGTTCCAGAATCTCAGCATAGGGTATCCTAACACCGAAAGAACACCAAAGCCATTCAGAAGGCCCATATGGATGGCCCAGATCTGAAAACAGAATAAAACCAGCTAAGTTAACGAAATCGAAAGCACGATGCAGTTAAAAGCAATAAAACAACTCACATGTACGACTTGCCACATCCTAGAAAGACGGGATCCCCCATAGACCACTCGGTCCATGCTAATGTAAAGATAGGCGAAGGCAGCCGACCCCCAATCATACGAACTAACCAGGTCCAAGTCCTCTAAGGCCGGCAACACGCAAAGTTGCAGAGTCGCACCTGAACTGCAAAACAGAGTAGACCCCAACAGATAATAGACGAAAGCTCGGGCAATCAGATCAACCTCGTCGCTAGTCCGGGGAAAGCTCTCCTTGTAACGATCATACAGCTCAAGGTGTCAAAGACTACGACCCTTCATCTCCGGAATGAAACCCAGCATCTCGAAGATGTACGCATCCCTCTGAGGATAGAATCCCAAACCACCATCAAAAGGCACAGGCGAGCCTCCAAAAGAAATCCCAGTAATCAGCAAGAAATCAAGAGGAGTCACTATCAGTTTCCCAACCGGCAAATGAAAAGTGTGGGTAGTATCCATCCACCGCTCCATCAGCGCACAACGCAGTCACAGATACTCGTCGCAATGAACAGACCGCTAGCAAGACGGCCAAAACCCGTAGCGTCTACCCGAGAACAAACAATAGCAGGAAAAGCATCGTACCAGATTTGCACATCCGCAAAGTTCCCCAACGTACGAAACACATCTCGCTCCTGAAAGCACGAAAAGATCAAACTACCTGGTCAAATTCATCAGAAATCAATCCAGAATAGCCAAAAAATGCACCAGGAGTCGCGACCACAGAGGCATTGGCGCCATCGTCGCGGCGCCAGTGTCACTGGCGGAGACGCCACCTTATCCTGGCGACACTATAACCTGGCACCTCCGCCACTTTTTCCCTCTTCAGGACGAATTCTTTTAGGACTGGGCCCGCTTTCGACGAAGTTTCGATAATATTCCGGACATATTTGAAACACATAGACAATAAAAAGCCTATCTATAAGCCAAAAACGATGAAAACGCACCTTGCGATGAGTCTTGGCACATAAGTGCCCCTCTAGATGCAACAAGAGCGGAACCTCCTCATCCGCCTTTAGTAAAGCAACATGCCGGCCAAGATCAATGCACGGCTCCCTAAAGGGCTAGGGTGGTGCCAGAGCTCAAATGCTCAAATTCAGAGAATAGGGAAAGAAGAAAAGGAAAAGAAATGAGGGGATGACTCTCTTAAAAAGGCACAAGCCACTAAAAGACGAAAACCTACATCCTTTGAGGATATGCCAGAAAGATACCTCTAAGGATGCAAGGCGAGAAAACGGAACAGCCAGGAAATAAACAAACCCCAAAAAATTAACAGCAAACAAAAAAAATATACGAACACCCCGAGAAGACAGAACAACCGGGAAATAGAGACACCCCATAAAATGAACAGCGCATAAAAAATATACGGACACCCCGGAAGATGAACAACCAAAAAATACAGACAATCCTGAAAACAAACAGAAAAAATACAGATAGACAACCATGAATGACAGACAATATTGAAAAAAGACAAAAAATATAGATGGACAGCCAAGAACGACAGAACAAGTCCCAGAGCCTTCAGAGTAAGACCAAGAGCCTTCAGAGCAAACCCAGAGAATCAGAACAAGTCTCAGAGCCTTCAAAATAAGACCTTGAGCCTCCTGAGCAAACTCAGAGAATCAGAGTAAGACCCAAAGCCTCTAGAACGAATCCAGAAAATCAGAACAAGTCCCAAGGCCTTTAGACAAGTCCCAGACCCTTCAGACAATGACCTAGAGCCTTCAGGCTTGTTATATAGCCTTCAAACAAAGACCCAGAACCTTCAGACAAGTCCTAGAGCCTTCAAACAACTCCCAGAGCCTTCAAACAAGTCCCAGAGCCTTCAAACAAGTCCCAGAGCCTTCACACAAAGACACAGAGCCTTCAAACAAGACCCAGAGCCTTCAGACAAGTCCTAGAGCCTTCAGACAAGTCCAAGAGCCTTCAAAATATACCCGGAGAATTGCCTAGAAGACGGGATCTAAAAGAGACAGACTCTCCAGATGGCATAAAGACGCCAAAGCACAGTAGAGAAACACCAAAATATGGTATAGAGACACCATAAGTGGTAGAAAGACGCTAAAGCCTGATGGAAAACATCAGCATACGGTAGAAAGACACCGAAGCCTGGTAGAGAGACATCAGCATCCGTTAAGCGTGGAATAATTAACAAAATCCAGACACCTATGTGATATATGTGGCCATTGGGACGGCCAAGGGATCCTGTCTGTCTATTAGATAGTCTCGGATAGGACAATTACCAGGATTCAAGCCATCGGACCACTCTCGGGACGGCCGAGAGTTTATAGCTCCATTCAACGGGGCAAGCACTCAGGCAGCTCGGGCTCAACGTCACCTATGAAAACTACTCCCAGCCAGATGCGCAGTAGGCCAGAACCAGAGGTGCATGAGGCCAGAGTCATGCACCATAGCAGGTAATGCTCATGTCTAACGGCAAGTTTCTTCTTTAACAAAAATTGACCTACTTCGTCTATTCTCGTTAAAGAGGGGGCAAACTATAGACACTTATTTTTTGGACAGGTAAAAAGTGATAAGGAACCGAAGTATCCAATGATGATTTCCAGAGAAACCCGTCTAGATGACGAGCTTTCAATTCGCTTGCTGGAATCTAAGCAAGCGTAATCTGTGCACAGTTGCAAACTTGGAGGGTTAAAATGTAATTAGGCGTAACTAGCCCATAAAAATCCAAAGAAATTGTAATCAAAGTATTGAAAATGGACTAATTGTCATATCTTAGAAGTTTATGGGCCAATTTGCAAGTTTGACGGACTGAAAGGTACTTTAATCAAACCTATTGGGCCCGAGGAACCTTTTTGAACACTTTTGGGCACCAAAACGCACTTTTAGCAATCTTTTACTTAGCCACCAATTTTAAATCCGAATTTAATTAAAAAGATAGAGCTTAAAGCTAATCTCAACACTTAATAACTGATCACTTCACACACTTTCACCCTAGAATATTCTAGAATGTTCTAGAAGATTCTAGGAAACCCTAGGTCATCCCTAATCACTATAAATACAACCTTAAGCAAGCCTGGCTAAAGGTGGCACACAAACCCTAAAAATAGACAGTAGAATTCGGCCACCACACACACACACTAAAATCCAGTCCTGAATACACTAAACACGTGTAAATTCTCCAAGAACGGGACATCCGCACGGATTCGAAGTTAGATTCCGCATCCACTTCGCCAGCAAACGAGCCAAGGACTCAGACCGGTAATTCTGAGGACCCTCTATCATAATTCCTTTCATGAATATCATAATTGTTGTAATTGTGTATTTTAAGATGTATTGCTAGCTTATGTGCTAATTTTAGCTATAGAATAAATAGCTTAATCATTAAATTTCTAATCACCATAAAATTTGATGAAAAAGCATGTTAATCACTACAATTAGCTGTTTTTAATGTTCACAGTCAGAAAACAATCAATTAGATACCTTAGAATGCATGTTTCTAGGTGTATTTTTGCTAATTTTGCCATAAACATAGTTGCTGCCCCGAAATAATTTTTTGCCTAGATGCGCTTTAAAAACTCTGAAATTGATGTTTTTAGATTCATTGTTCGATTTTATGCGGTTTTGACTATTTTTACATGAGAAACGGACTTGAAACGAGTGAGAACGAAGCAAAACAAAATCTAAGAACTGCTGCCGCTGCCGCCACCCTATCCTGCCGGCGCCGGCACTATGAACCGGCGCCATGCTCCTCCTTTGCCAGATTCCAGATTCGCTTCCTAGATCCTCCAAACTACGATCCAAACTTCAAAACAGGTTTCTGGGCCCATCCGGACTCCAAATCAGGCCCAGTTTAAACCCAGACATAGCTAATCCAATGTAGTTTTATATTCTGTAATGTAACGGGCCAGACCCGATGTAAAACGGACTCAGAAGTTAAGATATGTAACATAGTGTATAAACCGTGCCCAAGAGCTTGAGGCCCAGCAAACCAGCAACTTCCAGAGACGATTTTGGGCTAACTTAAACTCAAAATCGACTCCAGATTGAACCACTAGAACCAGATCGACGAGACGCACAACTCATATGATCTGATCGAGAGCCCATTCTAACCGGACCGATGGTGAAAACCCGCACGAGTGCCAGGCACTCAAAGTCGACGAGGTTTAAAAGTATTCCTAACAATGTATGTATATCCAACTGCCGCTAAGCATGCCAGCAATGTTTACTGCTTTCCAAAAGCATTCCAAATCCAATAATAACCGGTTATAGGACTAATCACCTAAAATTGGCCCATTAATGCAATTCCATCCCATCACTTAAACATCGTAGGACTAATACGAAAAAGTAGTAATGGTTGTATAGGTTTTTCAAGACTCACCTAATAAAATCAATCAATCACATTTATACATCCGGTTTTAGGCTTTGTGCATGTAATCAATTCAGACCAGCAAGACTTATGCTACTTGCTACAAACCTCTAAGGCTAGATGTATGCTTAGGAGTACCTGCTACTTGCCTCAAATGTCAGTCTAGATCGATTCATATGCGCGTCAAACGTGTTTACTGCTTTCATACATGTTTATTTACAGCTTTCATATCATGTGAACTGCATATACTGTTGAGATGAGATATAAAACGAATATGTCCAGAAAATAAAGCCGATAACCGATAGGCCAGGCACAAGAGTCTCGGGGAGGTCCACGAACCCTAGTCTTTGGTCTGATGCACGATAGTCTTACCGGAGGCGAGTAAGGCTATCTAGTCGGTCAAAAGGCATTTTCTAGTTGAACTAGGTGGCGACCCCATTTTTTCAAACCATTTCCAGATCGAGAAGTCAGCCATAAGCCTTGGGCGAGCGGCCCCCGATCCCCGCTCCGCTCACAACTTCTCAATTAGACCTCACATCATCATCCTAGCATCATGGCCGAATACCCTTACCCCTTTCTACATCAAAATTCATTTAATAGCCATATAATTTCTATAACCTAAATTTCATCAACAAGTACAGCCAAAATTTAAAAATGAATCCTCACCTTGGTTGATGACTATCACCGAAGGTCTAGTTCCAAAAATCAACATCCAATTCCTCCATATAAGCTTACAATCACCTTACAACAATCAAACCCACAAAAACCCAATTTAACAATCAAAACCGAAATCATAGCTCAGAAATCCTAACTCCAAGTTGAGTTTCTTACGTCAATTGAAGCAGTAAATAAATTGAGGATCGCTTCCTTATTCCATTGCCGTAAGAATCAAGTCTATCGGACGAGAAACGAAGAAATAGTGAGCTTTGGAAGATTGGTATGGTGTAGGCAGAAGGAAGAAGATGATCTCTTTTTTTCTTTTTTCTGGAAATTATGTGTTTGCTTAGTTCAAACAGATGTGCAAGTTGTTTAAATAGGTGGGGCAAAAGTCTCTTTTAATTCTTCAAGTTACCGACTTAAACCGCTTCGCTTTCTAGCTTTTACTTCGCCCAATTTCATCCACCGATCACTTAATTACATAAGCTCAATAAATATTGTATTATTTGTACCAAAATAAATAATACCACCTCGATATCTCATTATTTTACTTCCAATAATTTATTTTAATCAATTTCGGCCAAAAACGCTCAATCTTTAATTTGAGCTAAAACGCTTATTTTCTTACTTTTTCATCCATGTTTTGCTTTATCAAATATCGAGATCCAATTAATCGATATTATATTCTTAAAAACTAATTCCCGCCAATAATTTATTTAAATTATATTTTTTGGGAATTAAATATTATTTTCCAATTTTTGGACTTAAACATACTTTATCCCATTTTTTCTATACAATCTCATTTAATCCTGTTTCCATTTATTTTATGGATTATAAATATTGAAATTCTCTTATTAGAATTCCAATATCGACCTTCTCGGATCCTCGTTTATTCAATTTCCCGATCAAACCCTTATTCTTATCTTTTTGACAATTTAAAATGTAATATGTTGCTTACTTTTACAACGTCAAATTTTCAGAGTATTACATTCTTTCTCTCTTATAAAAATTTGTCCTCGAATTTTCATATACCATAATTCTTTTAATCTGGCAAATATTTTTACTTTTAACCAACTCATTCTTGATACCAACTTAAACCTTCCTATTTAATTATCTTAGATATTAATAAAAACCTTATTTGATTAATTTTAGCAACCCAATTTGAATAACTTAATATTTTAAGTTATTTTTACTTGTTTAAAACTGCATTTCTAGCCTATTTCGGCTATCCAAATTGCTTATCTACAAGCGTCTGTTTGCCAAATAAAAATGGCATTCTTATAGTTTACAATGTGGTCTACAACTTTCATTGGACTTTGAGTTGAAATTCATACTCGAAGATGTCGAAAATTGGCCTCAAAGTTGCCTTCCTGAGCTGATTTTGGAGACTACAAAACTTCTGTTATGGGCTATGTTTGAGCCTATAACTGAAGCATCCAACATAGTCCTAATCAAAAATAAATTCAGCATTCTTATACTTTGATATCCCGTCTACAATTTTTATTTAGACTTCAACTCATTCCGACATTTCTTTGACTTTCAAAAATGCCCTCAAAGTTGGCTAGGAGCCATACTTTTATCCTTCAGTTAATTCATATTTTTCGCTCACTTTGATCTTTTAAAACAATCCATCCAATCAAATAATATCATGATTATTAAATTTAATTTATACAATGTCATCTATCTAAATCCGTTAACTTCGATTAAAAATAATCGGGTTTCGTGGTCCGAACTTAGCCCAAAACATAGTCTCGTGGGCTAATTGGGGATTGTCTCTTGTAGTCGCCAATTCAAGTTTATTTTATCCTGGAGATTCCTTTAACGTTTATACTTAACGTTCACTTACACTTTTCTTATTAAGTATAAGATTGATCCTCCTTTCTTTCTCGAAGCATATCTCTCGTTATTCGAGTGAGCTAAACAACGCGTAACAATCATGTTATACTTGACCAGCATCACTATTTTTACTTTTCCTCGATATTCACGCTGAATTATTATTCCATAATAATTCCATCAATCTCTTTTTGATCGTTTCTCAAAATCTTAATCTTAATCTTAACACTTTCTTGTTAGGTTGTGCGACTTCGTGAAAAATCTCTATCTCTGTCTCGCATCGTATAAACTTTCGAGTTTATCGGAGTTCGACGTCATTTTTCTGGAAATTTCTTGTCTTTCTCGCATTCAATCATGTACATGTTTATCATTTCCTTCTTTTGCTTTCTTTGCGATTATCTGATTATCCAATTACTTATTGTTAACTTTACCATTAGATTTATACGGTCTTCCATATAATATCCTTTTCGATATCATTCGCACAGTTCATGGCCTCCTGAGATTGAATCTCGTGAAGTTTAATGCGTAGTGTGCATTACTTAATATGATTCACATCCATATTTTATGGCGAATCTCATTCCTCGATCTTCTTTGTATTTCTTGTTCAATATTTCCAACATCGACTATCGATAGAAAGTCAAGGTAACTTCCTGTAGACACCTATTTTTCGGACAGGTAAAAAGTGATAAGGAACTGAAGCGTCCAATGATGATTTCCAGAGAAATCTGTCCGGGTGACGAGCTTTTGATTTGCTTGCTGGAATCTAAGCAGGCGTAATCTGTGCATAGCTGTAAACTTGGAGGATTAAAACGTAATTTGGCGTGAATAGCCCATTAAAATCCAAAGAGATTGTAATCTAAGTCTAGAAATTGGACTAATTGCCATATCTTAGAAGTTTATGGGCCAATTTTCAAGTTTGACGGACTGAAATTGACCTTAACCAAATCCATAGGACCTTAGTAGCCTTTTTTTAGCACTTTTAGGCATTAAAATAGACTTTTAGCACCTTTTTACTTAGATAGCAAGTCAAAATCCGAATTTAATTAATTAAATAGAGTTTCATGCTAATCTCAAAACCTAATGACTTATCACCCAACAATTTAAACCCTAGAAGACTCTAACCAAACCCTAAACCTAATTGACCACTATAAATTGAGCCTTAAGCCAGCCTGGCTGGAGGTGGCACATGAACCCTAAAATTTACCAGTAGAATTCGGCCACCTCACACACACACACATACTAAAATCCAGTCCTGAAAACACCGAACACGTGTTAATTCTCCAAGAACGCGAACACTGCACATATCCGAAGCTGGATTCCGCATCCACTTCACCAGAAAACGAGCCAAGGACTCAGAACGGTATTTCTGAGGACCCTCTATATTGTTCTTTTGATTTTTCCATATTTTGCATGTATAACTGTCATAATTGCTGTATTTGTGAACATGAGGATGCATGTTTAGCTTAAGATTGCTTATTTGCCATTAAATAGCCTTAATCAATTAATTCGATGCTTTCAATAAATCACCATAAAATTCGATGAAACAGCATGTTGATCACTGTAATTAGCTATTTTTAATGCTCAGAATCAAAAAACAATAGATTCAGTACCTTAGAATGCATGTTTCTAAGCGTTTTTAAGTGATTTTTACTATGAACAAACCCTAGAAATAGTTCCTGCCCAAAAAAAAAAATTCGTGTAGATGAAATTACAACACTTCTATTATGTGTTTTTTGGATCCCTTGTTCGATTTTATGAGGTTTTGACTACTTTTGCATAAAAAACGGAGCTAAAACGAGTTAGAAGGAAGCGAAACAAAAAACCCAGAACTACTGTCGACGAATCGCCGCCGCCGCCGCTGAAGCCGGCAGCACCGCCAAAACAAACCGGCGACGCCGCCACGTCATCCTGCCAGCACCGGCACTATGAACCGGCGCCGTGTTCTTCCTTCGCCAGATTCCCAGACTCGCTCCCAGATCCTTCCAAACGCAATCCGAACTTCAAAACGCGTTTCCGGGCTCATCCGGACTCCAAATCAGGCCCAGTTTGAACTCAGACGTAGATAATTGAATGTAGATTAATATTCTATATTTTAACGGGACAGAACCGATGTAAAACGGACCCAGAAGTCCAAATATGTAACATAGTGTATAAACCGGGCCCACGAGCCCGAGCCCAACAAATCAGCAACTTCCAGAGCCGATTCCGGGCTAACCCGAACTCGGAATCGACTCCGGATCAAACCAGTAGAACCGGATCGATGAGACGCACAACTCCTATGATCTGACCGAAAGCCAATTCTGACCAGACCGATGGTCAAAACCCGCGCGAGTGCCAAACACTCAAAGTCAACGTGGTTCAAAAGTATCTCTAACCTTGTATGTATACCCAACTGTCCATGAGCATGCCTGCAATGTTTACTGCTTTTCAAAAGCACCCAAATCCAATAATTAACCGGTTAAAGGACGAATCACTCAAAATTGGCCCATTAATGCAAATCCAGCCAATCACTTAGACATCGTAGGACTAACATGAAAAAGTAGTAATGGTTGTATAGGTTTTCAAGATCACCTAATAAAATCAATCAAATCACGCTTATACATCCGGTTTTAGGCTTTGTGCATGTAATCAATCCAGACCAGCCAGACTTATGGCTACTTGCTAGAAACCTCTAAGGTTAGATGTATGCTTAGGAGTACCTGCTACTTGCCTCAAATGCCAGTCCAGATCGAGTCATATGCGCGTCAAACGTGTTTACTGCTTTCATCATTGTTTATTTACAGCTTTCATATCCTGTGAACTACATATACTGTTGAGATGAGATATAAAATGAATATGTCCAGAAAATAAAGCCGGTAACAGATAAGCCAAGCACATGAGTCTCGGGGAGGTCCACGAACCCTTGTCTTTGGTCTGATGAACGATAGTCTTACTGGAGGCGAGTAAGGCTATCCAGTCAGTTAAAAGGCATTTCCTAGTTGAACTAGGTGGCGACTCCATTTTTCAAACCATTTCCAGATCGAGAAGTCAGCCATAAGCCTTGGGCGAGCGGCCCCCGAACCCCGCTCCGCTCATACTTCCTTTCGAACTTGTCGACGTGTTGCACTCTCGATCACGTGTATATCTCCGTATCAGACTCTTACTGACATCTGTTTATCAATATGGTCTATCTTGTACTTATGCCAAATCCATACGCTTGGCTCTTTTCGCCTCCGGCTATACCGAATCTACTTCCTCTAATATCATCTTAATCTTTCGTATACGGAATCTTTCTGCCACATTACATCATTACTATCTACTTCTTCTTATTATTTACTTTTATCGATTACTACGCATTATATGCGTATTATTAATTTCTTCTTATCATCGCATGACTTTCCCATGACCCGCATTCTTTTCGGGTCTTTATCTTTTCTTCTTTTCACTTTGTACTTTCTACTTTTCACCTCGTCTCATACTTATGTAAGTACCGATCATAGGTATCTTATTGACATTTCTTATGTCTCATATCGATCCATTCGATAACATTCTATTATCATTAAGGCTTAATTCTTTTATTGGGATGTATTTTATCACACAAATTCGTTTTCATTCTTTTTTATCATGAATCTTTTTTTGTTGTTGTCGCAGGGCCTTACATCTGAGTTTCTGACGAAACAAATTCATTTCAAACATCTTTGGCTAGCCTTTCAAATCTTTCTTTTGACTCAAATAATTTTACTTTAAATCATTTGAAAACATCAGTACAATTGTAGCTCAGAGTGATGACATCTCTCATAGCTAAAGAGTTGCTCGATAAAATCACGTTTCTTTAATACTCGTATAAATATGATGCATGATATATATTTCTGAAAATCATCTTTCTTATGCATTGCTAACGTGATCATGACATATCATATGTGAGGTCTGAGCACAATTGCACTATTAAAATAACAAGATTTTCGTATCTTGGAAAAATCATAAGTCCCTCCAGATTACACACTTTGCGACATTAATGGCTTTTCATTATTTATTTATTGGGGTTTTATTATATTTTCAATATTGGAAATTTCGTTATCTTTAAACACTTATCTAAGTGTTTTATAGCCAATGCTATTCTTCTCTAGCATTGCTTAAACAAATATTTCATTCCCCGTCTTTCAATAATCATCTTTCTTTACAGTCCATTGTCTCGATCATAATCTTATATCATGTTGCCTTTTGGCACACGTATCGATCTTTCATAACCATCTTTCTTTAATATTACTTACCATCCTCATGGAAAATCAAAACGTAATATAGGGAATTACATTTCACGTCATATATATGTTATGTATTTTATATAATTTTTGTTCAATTCTCGTATAAGCAACTATGTATACCTGGGGGTGCCTGACTAGAATCACTCCTTTTCTCGGGTCATAATGCCACGTCCGCATCCTCTAACGCGTCTAGCACTGGCTCTACCTATATGCATAAATGCAGGGTTATGCCAAATATTACCAGCACGGTTCTTAAGCATTGGGTATTCTTCAAGTCTGAAGAAAAAGGGTCGGTTCGGGTCACCGTTCATCTTACGATCGTTAACTATGTGAATAGCTCTAGCAGATAGCAATCTGTAATGCTCAGGCACATCATTGTACAACTCAAAACACTCGGGTCTTAAATCCCTAATATAGCAACGGTTGACTTCATCGTTGTCCCTGTTAATCTCAGCAACTACTTCCACCATGCGCATAAACTCAGCAGTGTATGCTTCAATAGACAACATACCTCTCGAATACGACTTTAACTGCGCCATAATACTATTTAGGCTGGCCTTGGCCTAGTTCTCTCTCCAAACTATCTTCTCTCTCATATCACGGTACCTAAATAGCTCGGCCCAGAATTGTTCACTTCTAAACTGTTCCATATCAGAATCCTCTGGCAGATCCTCCTCTGATGAATCACTGTTATTATCGGCACTATACATTATATCGGGTGACAGGAATCTACTTCTAGGTACATAAGTTCCAGTACTATCATCAGACATATATATGTTCTCATGGATCTTAGGTAATCCACCATTCTTTACATGAAAGCCGTTCTGATACATAGGAGGTACTAGTTCTCCATTTGGTATATGATCTGCGTGGAAACCGTTATGGTATATAGGAGGCGCTTCCTCCTCTCCTGCTGCAGCATGCGGCTGAGCCCCGCTTTGCCCAGCCATGCTTAAACAGATACAACTTATTGGTGGATTCCATTCTCACAAAATCCATTTTCAATATGGATACGGCGCATGCATATTCTATCAAAATGTAACACGCATCCTCATCTCAATCATGTACTTCACACAAAACAAACAGACTTTCATAAATCCATCGATCAATCTTATCACATAACAATCAATCAACAATCATTTAAGTTAAGGTAAGACTCATATTCTATAACTGCAGTAGTTCTTAAATTACCTAATGACATAGTACCTAGGGTCAAACAGACATTAATCACAGACTGACAGTGGTATCTCGGACCAACTGCACTCAAATCACATACTAGCATTACCAACTAGACCTACTGCACTCAAATCATATAATAGTAGTGGTAACTAGACCTACTGGTATGATACCAACTTTGTCACGACTAAATTATGGAATCGCGACCGGCGCTAGGAAATGGGAATGGTAGTTCTGAAACCCGTAGCAAGCCTAAAACTCACTGTAACTTTTTCGCAAACAATTCAACAATCAAACACATATTGACCTTATAAACGGAAGCAACATATCAACATATATACATACACACTAGTAAACCGATACAAATACACGGGCTTATCAATTTTGTATCCTTTACGTACTAGCTCAACACATACCAGTGTTGAAGGTCACATCACGCATCTCCTTCCGTGGTATAAAACAAATGGCGTAGCCTACAAAAGATACATGTACACGACAACAAGTATAGACAAACATCGTATCACATTGCTCTACTGGCTACGACCCAGTCAAAGTGATACACTAGTGCAGTAACTATGAAAGTCGGGACTGTACATGGAAAAATCGACTTTCGGGTCAAAAGGATGGACTTCTAGTCAAGTCTAGAGTCTAGGTACCTGAAAACATTTAAATTAACGGGGTCAACTTAAGCTGAGTGAGATATACGTTACTAACTGTATTATCAAAGTAACATCGCAAATTTAAACAATCATATACCGAAATACAATTTTTCACAATAATTATTTGATTTCGGAGGAAACCTTAATCTTAACAATTTTTGAACTAGGTACATCCCTAGTTTCTTATCGAGAGAACTGCTTTCTCAAATCCTTTTTTGCATGGTCCCGAGATAGTTCGACCGAGTTCAACCTATACCAATTCGTACAGTCCCGGGATAATTCCACCGAGTTCACCTTGTACCATTACTCATGTCCAAACAAATACGTTTAATTTCATATATGTATAACCAACATAATAATCCTAAGTTATAACTTAGGTCGACTATACCTAAATCCGACATGTTTCTTTAACTTGATATTGTTTTGTTATCTACTTTAACTTTTAACGTATTTTATTTCGTCAAATAATCGACCCCGTTCTCGATTCTGATCGTTATTTGATTTCTGTATTAAATAACTTATTGTAATATATTTACATACCTTATTATGTTTATCAATTCCATATTCCAAAATCACCACTTTAATGTAATTTAAACTTCACGTAAAATCGTTTAACATTTTTATCGCAAATCGTCAAACTATTTCGCGTAAACTCGAATCGAAATTATTACCCGTTGTGGTTCGAAAATTTATCGAAGTCATATTTCTATATCAATGCAATTCAGCCATCATACTTAATCATAATCCATAGCTTAAACATTACTAAAACCATTCAAGCATGATTTTCACCAAATAACCGAACCTTCCTCTCACTTTTACCCAACTTTTAACAATCAATTTAACTTCAATTCAGCCTTTATTAAAGCATATACTTCTCAATTAGACCTCACATCATCATCCTAGCATCATGGCCGAATACCCTTACCCCTTTTCACTTTAAAATTCATTCAATAGCCATACAATTTCTATAACCTAAATCATCAATTATCAAACATTACACATTCATGTAATTACAAAATACACCTAAGCAATTCCTCATCCAATTTCATCAACTAATACAACCAAATTTCAAAAAAGAAACCTCACTTTTGTTGATCACTATCACCGATGGTCTAGCTCCAAAATTCACCGTCCAATTCCTCTATATAAATTTACAATCACCTTACAACAATCAAACACACAAAACCCCAATTTAACAATTAAAACCGAAATCATAGCTCAGAAACCCTAACTTCAAGTTGAGTTTATTACCTAAAATTGAATCCATAAATCAGTAAAGGATCCTTTCCTTGTTTCATTTCTGTAAGAATCAAGTTAATCGAACGAGAAACCAAAATAACAGTGAGCTTTGGAAGATTTGGCATGGTGTAGGCAAAAGGAAGAAAATGATCTTTTTTTTTTCTTTTTCTGGAAATTTTGTGTTTGCTGAGTTCAAACTCATGTGCAAGTGGTTTCAATAGGTGGGAAAAAAGTCTCTTATAGTCCTTCAAGTTACTGACTTAAACCGCTTTGCTTTCTAGCTTTTATTTTTCTCAATTTCGTCCAACGATCACTTAATTACTTAAGCTCAATAAATTTTGTATTATTTATATCCGAATAAATAATACCACGTAAAACTCATTATTTCATTTCCAATAATTATTCTGATAAATTTTGGCCAAAAACGCTCAATCTCCAATTTGAGCTAAAACGCTTATTTTCGTACTTTTTCCATTTATATTTTGCTTTAACAAATATTGATATCCAATTAATTGATATTATATTTTTAAATACTAATTCCTGTCAATAATTTATTTAAATTATATTTTTCGGGAATTAAATATTATTTTCCAATTTTTGGACTTAAACATACTTTATTTCATTTTTTCCATACAATCTCCTTTAATCCCGATTCCATTTATTTTATGGATTATAAATATTGAAATTCTCTTATTAGAATTCCAATATCAACCTTCTCGGGTCCTCGTTTATTGAATTTCTGGATTAAATCCTAATTCTTATCATTTTGACAATTTAAAATGAAATGCGTTGCTTACTTTTACAACGTCAAATTTTCAGAGTATTACAGACAAATTGGTAATAGTTTTATATACAAATATTTTATGTATATACGATTTTGATATTTAACTGTAAACCTGTTTACTCACTTTGAAATATTTATATTTCTTATCCCGTTGTTGTTTCCCAATTTCAAGTGTCTAGCTTTAGAGTGGTCGAGCTTCCGTACTTCAATTTTAGGGAGGCTCCTTCCTTTTGATATGTATATATGATTTTGTACTCTTAAATGTTGTAGTAGTATATGACAGTTTTCCAGCAGTTAGTTATTGGTCATTTACATATAGGTATGGTTGTATGTTTTTGGGTTACAAAAACAATATATTTTATACAATGCCGGCTATATATATCAGGTCCGCTCCGCTGTGTATATATATTTAAATTTTTTTACTATAATGCCTTTTAAATATAAAAATCTTTGCGTTATTTTATTAAACATATTATTATAGTAAAGATTTTGGTGTATCTTGTAAGGTAATCAAGTTACGCCCTGATTTCCAGTGTTACTACATTGGTTTCAGAAAGAAGTGTATGTTAAATAAAAGTGATATTTAACTAGTATTTTTGAAAAATTATTTCGCCAACACAAATGTTTTATTTTGCAAAACAATTCTAGAGGTTATAGGTTTGTTATGGATTTCGGAGCTAATACTCTCATTCTCTGGCGCCGGTCTTGACTCATGGAATTGAATTGTGACATTTTATAAATAGAAAATTTGAAGAGTTATAATATCAATAATATATAAATTATTAAAAATTGAGTTTTTTTAAGTTTGATCCTTAAATTTAACTATATTACATTAAAAATTATAAGAATTTAATTTATATTAAAAAGCTAAATAGTTTATTTTAACGTACATTAAAAGTTTGGCATAATATATAAATTTGACATTAAATTTATAAATTAAATTTGAATATTAAATAACCATAAAATAATTTGATTTTATCCAGATAACGCACGGGAATCGACCTATTTAATACTAGTAAATTGCAAGCTCAGTACTACAGATAGTCCCAAATTGTAAATTATTTATTTCTTCATAATTAATTAATTTTGAGTTTCGACAAAAAAACTTAATTTTGAGGCAATTTAGGCATAGAAGAAAGGAAGAGAAGTCTTGGCCGTCCATTATTGACTGACATATTTTATGTACTCCGCGAGCACCCCAAAAACAGCTTGCAAAATCTTAGTATTACTTTATTGTAATGACATTTATGAATTTTTTGAACACATCATAACATCTCTGAAATTCAACCTTAATTGTTGTGTACTCACTTGTTTAATGAGTTCTTACATCGCTATTGCTTTTTTTTTTTGTATTGTTTAACCAATCTCGTAGTTTTAAAACCACAGATGCCAATACCAAAGATGACAGTACGACCCACTCACTCAAAACATAGATCGATATATATAATAGGCCTAATCACTCAAAAACCCCTCACCTTTAGACTTTCTTTTAATTCCACCCCGACGTTAAAAAGTTGTCAATTTTACCCACTTTTAGAATTTTCCGTTTTCAATCGTACCCTAATTTTTTAATTTTTGTTAATTTTTTTACTTAAATGATGAAATCATTCAATTAACTAAGTTTAAAGATGAAATTAAATTCTTTTTTATTCAAAAAAGTACAAATAAGTCCTTTATTTTTAAAAACTAACTAAAAATCATAATCAAATTAACACTAATTTAAATTCTTAATTAATTTAACTAAATTTAAATAAATTTTAAAAACATACAATTAATATATGCTAGACATGAAGAATGTGTTTAAAAAAATTTCAAATGAAAAAAACGTTAATTTAATATTTCAGGGTACAATTGAAACGCAAAAATGCAAAATAGGGTAAAATTGACAAATTTTTAACGTCAGGGTAGGATTGAGAAGGGGCTAAAAGGTTGGGGTTTTTTAAAGCATTAGGCCTATATAATATATATAAAGTTATTATCAATTATAAGATAAGAAAATGATAAAATCAATAAAGAAAACATTATTTATAATCATGTAAAAAAAGGGTTTTACTATTCGCAGTTGCAAATTACTAGCCACCGCCCTTGCGTTCGGCCTGAAATCCAACAACGCCTCCTTTTCAAAAATTACAGCTGAGAAATCATCGATCTTTTTATTCTGATCACCAAACGCGTTCAAATTCCAATTTTTAATCATAACCCGAAAATATTTAAGTCTAGAGGTAAGACTTGTAGATTTTTCACATGCTGAAGACCAACTAATCTCTGCAAATTTTTGAAAGTCCTCATGTTCCCAGCAAGCATTAATAGAACGAAAAGGTTTCGGTCCCTAGTCGTAAACATTACAAGAGCAAAAGCATATAGGGGAATGGTCTGATAGATTCCCTGACACTGCAGATAGAGACATAAATGGCCACAACACTCCTGCCGTAGCAGAGATCAAGCATCTGTCAATGTGAGATCTAGAATAAGAGTTTTGCCAAATAACAGATCTACCCTAGAGAGGAAGGTCCAACAACTCGTTAGTATTCACAAAATCACGAAAAGCCATCATAGATGGCGAAAATCCGGAGCCATTCACCCTTTCATGTGGAGACATCGTTTCATTAAAATCACCACTAATAATAAACCGTTCCCATGAAGTTCAAGAAATTAAGAACTTAGTTCCTGCCAAGATAAAAAAACTCTCCGAAGCTAAGTTACTTGCGTAGACAAGAATATGGCGACAAGTAATATTTTGCACAACAAAATTCATAGCAATCCACTTAAAGCCCTTAGTAATAACAACATTACTAAAATAAGCGGATTTCAAATAAGAAGTAAACCACCCGAAGCACCCACATAAGGTATCTGATCGTAAGAGAAATCTAAGTTTGGCCATAAATTCCTCACAAGAAAATCATCTACTAATTCTTTTTTCAACTCTAACAGACCAATAAAAGCAAGTTTATGCACAGAGATCAAATCACGTATAAAGTTTTGCTTTCTAAAACTGAAAATACTCCCCACGGCAATTCCACAAAATAAAAGAGAATGGAATAGACATCAAAAAGAGAAAAACCTTGAAGATTAAAGATCTCAGACCTGTCTCATTTTACTGGAAATCATGTTCTGTTTAATCCTCCTCAAAGTTGTTGTGCGTGTCTTTCTTTTGAAAATAACCAAGTCGTGTTCTATTTGCCACGTTTAGTCTGCCTCATCTTCCGAAGTTGTGTAGCTGCTAGTGACTCTTGAGTTCAAACGATTCATATTTGCAATGTTAGATTCTGAGATTTTATTTTCTAATTCCTGCTGACTATTTAAAATCAGCACATGCTCTCCCATGCAATCAACAGGTTGTTGAGTCGTGTTTGGTCCTCCTCTTGCAAGACCTGAAACAATAGTGTGTATTTTTGAATCTGTTAACAACTTCAGACCTCTGCTGCCACTGCCAAAATCTCCGGTATCAGATTACGAAAAGGAAAAGCTTCATTCTCAGCTGTCTCTTTGACCTGAGAAGGGGTGATATTAACTTCATCTGTTGTTACTGAAGTTAATTGATCTCTATGTTGAGAAGAGTCATTAACTGAAACTGCACTTCCTTTCCAACAAACACGCCCTAAACTCATCGAATTACCCTCTGATATGCTTCCAGCGGGTAATTGATTTTGGAGGTCACTGTACTTTTAAAAAGTTTCAAAATGGTGACCGAACTTCAAAACGTAACATTTTAGTTACTATACTATTTGGTTATGTTAAGATAGAAGGATTTTTGGTTACCGAAGAAAATTATTTCAAGTCGATTTTTTGTTGATTGTGTGTATATATGAAATATAAGATATTATTTGTTATAAATAATCAAAATTTGATTACTACGTATGTATAATTTGACCGTAAAACACTAAAAAAACCTTCCAAAATCACATATTTGAAAGTTTAGTAACCAATTTGTTACGTTTTGAAGTTCGGTCACCATTTTGCAATTTTTGAAAAGTACAGTGACCCCTAGAATCAATTACCCGCTTCCAGCAGATAAAGAATGTTCAACATCTGTTTGTTTGCTCATAGACTCTCCATGTTAAGTATATTTGACAATGCTTCTTGTATGAATACTTAAATCCCCTGAACTGTTCACTTTACCCTTATTGATGCTCCCTCTATTATGACTCTTTAAAAGACATTTCCCACCATCTTCAAGACCAACTAGGTATGGAGAATCAAGCTTAGTACCTTCCTCTTCACCAAGTTTTATTTCGTCAACCTTGTTTATCTGAAAATTAAAATCCTCCACTGTTGGAACCTTAATCTCAGGTGAGATCGTATTATGAAACGATGCCAAATTCTTATTTGAATCTTTCCAAGCATTAGGTTCCTCTAAAAAGACCGGTTTTCCAGATTCAACCAAATGTATAACTCGAGAAACATCACCAATGTTGATCGTTGCCGAATGATTAATAAAGCGACATGTACTCCAAATAAGAATTAAACAGTAACCCATTCGATCATTAACATCAAAAGAAATGGTTTCACCAATTGAACTTCCTACTTCCATGAATACGTTCGAATTCCACAGGTAAAGCAATAAACCCATGACGGAGACCCAAACCAATCATTCCAGCGATCGTTTGAAGTCTTTGGCCCATGAAAAGGATTGGAAAAAATACAATAGGTTCGGTCCCTCATAATCCATGAAGAATTGAGCTTGCAAGATTGAGTCAAAACTTAATAGGACAACATTACAACCCATTAAAGATGACTTAGCCTTAATATCGTGATTTGCTAAGAATATCTAAGTTTTCAAAATTGATTGGATATCGTTAACATTAGCAACAACCGATCTCGACATCCATTCATGAGTTTCTAACAAAGCAAACTCGTTGGATATTGTAATCTCCAAATCTGTTTTTGAATCACCCATTGGAAAAGAGCTGATACCCACGACATCACCTAAAATTACATTCTTGAATGATCTTCTATCTCGAAAGGCTAGGGAGATCACAGGTCGGGGAGAGTGCACAGTTGTAGTAGCGACAGAATTCAACACAGGTTTCTTAAATTCCAAGTTCTTCTCCGGAAATCTTGAATGATACGCCCTAAATTTGAATCTTCCAATGGCAATCGTATTAAGTTGCTTAAGAATCCACGATAAATCCTTCTCCATATCCGGTTTAAAGAAACCAAAACTACAATTCCTTTTCGAAAGTTTCGTTGCAAGTGAAACTCTTCCAATAACTCCATATCTCATGAAAACTTTCTGTAAATCATAATACCTCCATTCCTTAGGAAAGTTCTCACAGTAAATTAGTTTCTGATTCTGTTCTTCAAATGGGTCCTTGATGTTATTAGCTGTTGAAAAGCTACGTGCATGGTTTTCCATATTATTAGGGTTAGCCCTAATCATCGGGGTTTCTGTTATGTGAATGGCGTTTGTGTTGATGGCTGTGATTGGATTGCGACGAGGTAGCTGAGCTGAAGGGTTCCTGATGATCGGAGCGCCGTGGTTCAAACTCACCGGACTAGGGTTCCAACGTTTTTCCATACAATACCATATTAAAACTTTATAGAGTTTCTTTTTTCACTGTTTCTCATTCAAATAAAAAACCCTAGCCGTCAAGAGTTTTCATTTTATTTTTCGCTTCGACTGCTGGTAATGGTTTATTTTAGCCGTTAGCGGTAGCCATTTCTTTTTTAATTACTTTAAAATAAAATAAATAGCCGATTCATTTTTATCTTTTTTGTTTTTGTTGGTAAATCTATCGACGAGGCGCATCAATTTCAATATATATACAAATCAAGAATCAAAAACAGATCAAGACTGAAGATGGAATCGTTTATAGGCTATATTAGTGTTTCTTTTCGGTACCTTTATTACGGCGATTGTCTTTCTTTACGAAAGTTTGTTGTCCTTTCTTTATGAAAGGTTTACTTGTTTTTTATGAAGGGTGGTGAGTTTTCTGTTAAGTAGAGAAGTATTAGATCTTGTTGTTATAGAAAAGTTATGTAATTTTTATTTTTATTTTACAAGGCAATATGCAAAAAAGGCTTTGCGTCTTGTTCCATCTCATGTCATTAGAAATAGTTATACCCTTTCTAAATTCTTACACTTGTAACTGCTTGATATTAACGAAAGATTATTTGATTGTAAAAAAAACAATTTATCTATATTTTCATAATATAAAAACTAGTCGAAGATAATTAAAACATTCTATTTTATTATTTTACAATTATTTAGATATAAAAATATATATTTCTATAATTAGATTTTTTATTATACATATGGATACATCATACAAAATATTTGGATCCACGACTAAGTATTATTGTATACACCTATTTGCCGGATAGGTAAAAAATGATAAGGGACTGAAGTGTCCAATGATGATTTTTAGAGAAATTCGTCCGGGTGACGAGCTATCGATCCGTTTGTTTGAATTCAAGCAGGCGTGATCAGTGCACAGTTGCGAACTTGAGTGATTAAAATATAATTACCCGTAAATAGCCTATAAAAATCCAAAGAAATTGTGTTTTAAGTGTAAGAAATTGGACTAATTGCAATGTCTTAAAAGTTTATGGACTAAGTTATAAGTTTGACAGGCTAAATTGACCATATTCAAACCTTTAGGGTCCCAGAAGTCGTTTTTAATACTTTTTCGGACACTAAAAATATTTTTTTAACCACCTTTTACTTAGCATGCATAATTATATTTGATTAACATTCCATAGTAAATAATCCAAATTTAATCTGATATGTATTGTTTAAACAATCTTGTAGTTTTAAAACGGCAAAACCCATACGGAGACCCCTCTACTTTATCAGTTTTGTTCGAGAGGCCCCTACTTTAAAGTTGTTCACATTCGGATCCCTGTACTTGGCATAATCGAATTTTGAGGCCCTTAATTGGACGGAAAAAATCGCGTGATGTCCAAACACAGTTAACGAGAGTAGAAGCAAAAATAAAAGCAATGTGGCAAAAATTTGTCCACTCATGCTCTACTTGGCATACACATAGACCATATTAGTTTTGTCTAAAATACGTAAATACCATCCTACACAAACCAAACACTCCCTTTCTCTTTTCCCTTTATTTTATGTTTGGTTCCTAAGAAAATCTTTCAAAAATCTTTTAAATTTTTTTAATCTGATTTCTCTTATCCTATTTCAGGTCATGGTTTGTTACATTTTGAATGTTTATACTCTGCAGCTACGACTTGACCGCAGCTTCCAACCTCTCTTCGTCATCTCCGTCTCTTCCTCTTCTCAACCGCCGGTGAGAGTCAGAAACCTGTTAATGGCTTGAGTGAGACTCTTGAGCTTGAATCGTTGTTTAGCCTTTGTTGTTGAGTATAAATTACCGATGGAGATGACACTTCTCTTTCTTTCTTGTAATGGGTTTTGATTATTTTTTGTTTTTTTATGGGTATGGGTTTTGTTTATTATTTTTCCTCTGCTATTCATGTTTTCCTCATATGAATTGTTAACTCTTGTCGACAATGGTGGTCGGCCTGCGGGAGTTAATCTTCCCTTGGCCCTGTTTGCGCTCTTGGAGGTGTCTGCGTTGCTGGCGGTAGCGATGGAGGTGGCGGAAGGGGTGCTTCGTTTTATGTTTTTATCACCGGTTTGATGAAGAGACAGTATTCTGTGGCGGTGGAGGTGCAGAGTGTGAATGAATTCTCTTATTTTTACCTGTCTTTTTGAAAAAATTACGGAATTATGACGGAGGAGGAGGTGGAGGAGGGGAGATGGTGGTGGTACGGTGAAGGAATGTGGCTGAGAATGGGAGAATTGGTTGCTGGTGTAAAAAAATTGTTCAGTTGCTTTAGAAAAGTCAAAGAATGTAAAGGAAAAATAAAATAGAAAAAGGTTTGTGTAGGAAAGAAAAATATCTAGCGTGGATATTTTATAATTAGGTGTAAATTTGAATAATAGGTTAACGGCAATGAACAGTTAGTTAACTGCAAGTGACAGTCACGCGTTTTTTTCCGTCCAATTAGGGGTCTTAAAATTCGATCTTGGCAAGTACAGGGATCCGAACGTGAATAACTTTGAGATAGGGGCCTCTCGAACAAAACTGATAAAGTAGGAGGGCCTCTGTATGGGTTTTGCCTTTTAAAACTAGAGGTGCCAATGGAATGAAGCATGTGGAAACCATAGATGACAGTATGACCATTCACTCAAAACTTATATCCATCCATATATATATAAGTTTCGCATTACAGAATAGATATATATAAAATTTGAAATAAAAATAGACTAAATTTTTATATAATATATAAAATTAATAAAAATATAAAAAAAGAAATTTAAGGTTTGCCTAATCTAAAATAGAATAAACTTATATGAACTCTAAAATTTGAAATTTTGTGGATGAGAGTTGGAGATCAGTCTGTGAAGGATTGCCTAATCTCATTCAAAGATTAAAAGACTTGCGCCAGAAGCTCGGAGTCTGGAATTTAAAGGTCTTTGGAGATCATAACAAGAAAATTAAGGAGCTTATTAAAAAAATTCATAATATGGATTTAGCTGCATAATTGGTGATGATGAGCGAGGAGGAAAAAGCTGATACTGCTATCCTCAAAGCTGAACTATGGAAAGTAGAGAAAAGAGTGAAGTCTCTTTAGATCCGGAAATCAAGATTAAAATGGAATTTAGAAGGGGATAGAAATACAAATTTGATTCACAACATTGCTTCAACTCACTACATGAATAATCACATTTCTTCTATTTCTTTGGATGAATCTATCTTTGTAGAGCCTAAGGATATCAGATTTCATATCCGAGAGTTTTACAATGCTCTTTATAGTCAGAAAGTAGGGGTTTGGTTTGATATTTCGGGTCTTAATTTTGAGCAAATTTCTGAAGTGCAAGCAGATTCTCTGATTAAGCCATTTGAAGAGTCAGAGATCTTCAGTGCTGGTTCTTCGTCTCGAAAGAAGAAGGCCCCTGGTTTTGATGGATTTAATTTCTACTTTTATCAAAAACCTTGGTCGGCGTTGAAGGATGTTATTGTTGATTTCTTCTTGGTCTTTCACAGATTTAATATCCTATAAAAGGGTATAATTCTTCTTTTATGGTTTTAGTGCCAAAGTTTGCTGGTTCTTCTAACATAAAAGACTACCGACCTATTAGTCTAATTAATGGACTGTATAAGATGCTTTCTAAAGCTCTATCTCGGAAATTATCACCATTGATTTCTCATGTGGTTTTTAATAGCCACCACGCTTTTTTAAAGGAAAGAAGTATTCTGGAGTGCTCTATGATTGCAAATGAACTCGTTCATCTTGCTAATAGGATGAAGGATAAGCATCATGTATTGAAGCTTGATTTTCATAAGGTATTTGATAGCATTGCATGGGACTTCTTATTTTCAGTTATGCGATGCATGAACTTTCTCGAGAAATGGATAAAGTGGATGTTATGCTATTTATCTTCGGCAACCACTGCTTTGCTTGTAAATGGTAGTCCTATTGATCCAATTTTTTTACGAAGATGTGTTCCTCAGGGTGATTCGATTTCGCCATACTTATTTGTTATTGCAGTCGAGGGTCTGAAACGCATTTCAGACAGATCTGCAGAGATGGGGTTCAACGAAGGTTACAATTTTCAGCCGATCATGAGCATATCTCGATATTGCAATTTGTGGATGATACTATTTTATATCTTCCTTATGATATTGAGCAGCTCAGGAATTTAACTAGGATTTTTCGATGTTTTGAGTTGATTACGGGATTGACCATTAATTTCCATAAAAGCTCTATTATGGGAATTAATATTCATGAGGCAGACTTGTTGATGGCAGCGCATACGGTTGGATGTAAGATTGATTTTTTTCCAATTAAATATTAGGTCTTCCTTTGTCGAATAGGGAAGCTTACCTTTAGATCCTGGGATCATGTTGTTGAGCGATTTAAATCGCGTCTGGCTTAATGGAAGGGTTCTCTGTTGTCTCCTGTAGGCAAGTTAGTTCTAATAAAATCAGTCATGTTCAGTGTTCCGGTTTATTTTGTGTCCTTGTTTGGTATGCCTAGCATGGTTCAGAAACAGCTAGAGTCATATATTATGCGTTTTCTTTGAAAGGGTGATATGTCTAATCGTGTTCTGAGTAAGGTTGCTTGGAAGGTGATTTGTCAAGATTTTGAAAAAGGTGTTTTGGATATTTCAAATATTCATATTAGAAATCAGAGTCTTTTATTTAAATAGGTATGGAAGCTTCAAATTAATAATGTTGACTCACTTTGGTTCAATGTTATTTCTTGTTGATCTTCAATAGTTGATTGGGATTTCTTGATTTTGGGTGATGTGAAGAATGTTAAGATAGTTATATTATGCTTATGTAAGGGTAGTATAGTCCTTTCCTGTTATTGTTTAGGCTTCTTATTCAAGTATAAGACTTGGAGTAGTGGCCAAGTATAATGCTTGGAATAGTGGCCAAGTATAAGACTTGGAGTAGTAGCCAAGTATACTTTCTCATTGAGTTAGTTAGCCTATATATATATATAGATGTACCTTTGTTTTAGGGATTAAGGCTTTCCCTTCTAATGTTAGCCTCCATCTTCTCTTTTCTCTTATCAATGGTATTTGATATTTCTCTCATTATTGTTATCATGGCATCAGAGCCAATTTCTCGCTCTTGCCATTGATTTATCTTTCTAGTTGGAAATGTCTCTACTCGTCTTTTGGGTTTGTTCTATCTAATTAGTTGATTTAGATTGTTGTTGATTTTATTGATATGGCTGAAACTAGAGATGATTCACTTCAAGCGGTTAGTGTTCAGTTAGATGGAAAAAATTATGCATATTGGAGTTATGTGATGAAATTTTTTCTAAATGGTAAACAAAAATGGGGTTATATTTCGGGTGCCTTTGTTAAGCCTGAGGATAGTGCAGCTGCTGATTATGTGAGTTTGTTGGATAAATGGGATGTGGATAATTCCAAGATCATTACTTGGATTAATAATTCTGTTAAGCACTCGATTGGTACCCAATTAGCAAAATATGATACTGCTAAGGAGGTTTGGGATCATCTAGCTAGACTATAGACACAGTCTAATTTTGCAAAACAATATCTATTGGAATCTGATATTCGTGCTCTGCAGCAGAAAAGCATGATTATTCAAGAATTGTATGATGCTATGAAAGATTTGTGGGATCAACTGGCTCGCACAGAATCTGCTGAATTACGCGTCTTTGGGAATTATATTGCACGAAGAGAGGAGCATCGATTAGTACAGTTTTCAGTGGCTCTTCGTGATGAGTTTCAAAGACTTCGAGGGTCCATATTGCATCGTCATCCGCTGCCTTCTGTTGATTCTTTTGTTAGTGAACTTTTGGCTGAAGAAATTCGTCTTAAGCTTTCTTTTGTTAAGGAAGTTTTTACGGCCTCTAATCCATCAGTCTTTGCTATGCCTCCGCGACCGAATTTTAATTCTTAATTCAGGCCTTATGGAACTGTTGCTCGGGATGAATGTGGTTTTTGCCAGCAGAAAGGTCATTAGAAATCACAATGTTCAAAGTTGGATAAAGGAAAGCAGCAGTATACTCAGCAACATCCCCATCAGCAGTCTCATCAGTGAAGTTACCGACCACCGGCTCCTCATAATGGACATCCTATTCATCCTCGTCCTCACAATGCAATGAAAACCTCTTCTTTAGATCCTTCAATGATTGAGCAATTTCAACAGTTCCTTGCATCTCAGCCACATGCTATGTCAACGTCATCTCAAATAGGTTTGTCATCTAGTTCGTCAGGTATATCTTCTTCCTCTTGGATTTTAGATTCTGGTGCTTCAAATCACATGTCACCTAATTTGTCATCTTTTACTTCTCTAACTCCTAAAGTTTCAGTTCCTGTTATGAGTGCTAGTGGTACACCTATGCCCTTGCAAGTGTTGGTTCGATTGTTACACCTTCTTTGTCCTTATCTAATGTTTATCACATACCCAGTCTAACTTTAAATCTTGCTTCTGTTGGTCAGCTTTGTGATAATGGTTATTTAGTTTCCTTTTTTTCTTCTGCTTGTTATGTTCAGGATCCAAAGTCTCAGAAAATGATTGGGACCGGCCATAGGGAAGGAGGACTTTATATATTGGATCAGCTCAAAACTCTTATGATTGCGGCTGCTGTTCCTGGTGTGGATATATCATCTTTTCGTTTGAGTCCTTCTCATCTGTCTTTTACTTGTGGAATTCTCGCCTTGGTCATATCTCTAGGTCTCGTTTACAATATTTAGCTTCTACTGGAGTTTTAGGAAATTTAAAAACTCAGGATATTTCTGATTGCAGTGGCTGTAAACTAGCAAAATTTTCTGCTTTGCCTTTTCCTAATAGTAATACTATATCTGTTGCACCTTTTGATCTTATTCATTCTGATGTTTGGGGACCCTCTCTTGTTTCTACAAAATGGGGTTCTCGTTATTATGTCTCTTTTATTGATAACTGCACTCATTATTGTTAGATTTATATTATGAAACGTCGCTCTGACTGCTTAGGCATTTATAATGAGTTTTGATTTCTTGTGAAAACTCAACATGCGGCTGTTATTAAATGCTTTAGATGTGATTTAGGGGGGGAATATACTTCTAATGCTTTTAAGGAACTTCTTGCTTTAGATGGTACTATTTACCAAACTTCTTGCACTAATACTCCTGAGCAAAATGGAATTACAGAAAGAAAACATAGGCATATTCTTTAGACTGCCCGATCACTTTTATTGTCTGCTAGTGTTCCTAAGGAATTTTGGGGGGAGGCAGCTCATACTTCTGTTTATTTGATTTATAGAATTCCTACTTCTCATAATTATGGCTTGTCCCCTTATGGAAGATTGTATGGTAGTCCCCCAGATTATTCTTCTCTTCGTGTTTTTGGTTCAACATGTTTTGTTCTTCTTCCTCATGTTGAACGGAGCAAATTAACTTCTCGGTCTACTATATGTGTCTTTCTTGATTATAATGCAGGACAAAAAGGGTATCGTTGTTTTGATCCAGTCAGTCATAAGTCATATGTTTCTCGTCATGTTGTCTTTCTTGAACATATTCCTTATTTTACGATTCCTAACCGTTCCCACAATATGTCTATGCCTGATCTTGTTTCTATTGATCCTTTTACTGCTGATGATGATGAGCTACCTCATGTTGGAAATTCTGACACTCCTACTGGCCCCTCAACTATAATCTCTACCCAGTCATCTTCTTAGATGGCGGATAATACGGAACATCGATATCCTGTCCGAAATCGTAAGTCTACTAGACAACCTAATTTTGATTATTCTTGTCTTTCAAGTTCATTTGTTTCCTTTCTTGCTTCTATCATTGACTCTTTAAGCCTTCTTGTTTCAAAGAAGCAATTTTTGATCCTCTTCGGCAGCATGCTATGGCTGAGGAGCTAACTGCTCTTCATCAAACCCATATTTAGAATTTAGTGTCTCTTCCTGCAGGAAAACGTGTTATTGGTTCTCGTTGGGTCTATAAGATTAAAACAAATTTTGATGGGTCTATTGAAAGATATAAAGCTCATTTGGTGGCTAAAGGTTATTCTCAGGAATATGGTATGGATTATGAGGAGACTTTTGCTCTTGTTGGTAAAATGACAACAGTTCGAATTCTTATTGCTGTTACTTATGTACGTCTGTTGGACTATTGTCCTTTCAAACTCCTTTGTTTTGACTTTGACAATCAACTATGAGGGTTCTAATATTGCTTATTAGTGTATAGGACCTCATAGGAGCAATCGGAAGTCGATTCGGAGCTTTCTAGCGAGAATCGAGTTTTTGATCCTCAAGCTGTCCAGTAGGATATCACGGGCGCTACAAAGTATCACGGGGGCGATATACGGATCTCGGGCGCGATGAATCAGACCGTTGAAGTTTCAACGGATATATTTCTGAACCCCCCAATGATGTGTTGACACATGGCACTAGCCGTTTGAAGATTCTGTCTTCATCATGGATCACGGGCGCGATGGGTACATCACGGGCGCGACCGAGCCAGTTTTTGCAAAAGCTATTTTGTTGTTTCTAGCTTTTGTGGGGATTGCTTTGGGTATAAATATAAACCCATTTGCAATGATTCAAGGTTAATGATTTACACACCTTGAAACAACAAACATACAATTTTTAATCACTTAGCTTTGTTGTAGTTTTGGAGTAATCTTGGAAACTCCTAATCATTGTGAGTTAGAGTTTAGCTTTGGAAAAACTCAACCCTTGTAGGTTCTTGATTATCCTTGAAAAATCAATTGTGAGTTTGAGATTATCTCTTAGAAATCTCCTTGTAAAGTTGGTGCTTATCTATAAAGCACAATCCCATTTAGTGGATTTTAAAATCTCAATCTTAGATTGAGTAGTGGAGTAGGATCGTGAGTTGATCCGAACCACTCTAAATCTCTTGTGTCGTTAAATTCTCTTTTCCGCTTTAAAGAATTTAAATTTCCGATTCACAAATCAAAAACCGGTTTGCCTTATAACCCATATAGTATTTCAATTGGTATCGGAGCAAGGTGCTCTTCTTTTCGCTTAATTGCTAGAGCTTTCGATCAAAAATGGCAACCGAAAATTTTTTCATCACTCTCAAACCTTTTCTTGATGGGTCAAATTATAAAGTTTGGAAATATATGATGGAAAATTATCTTGATATGCAAGGGGTTGATCTATGGAGTGTCTTCTTGAGGGGATGGACACCTCCATGTGACAAGAATGGAGTCCTTTTGAATAGAAGGGAATGGTCTATAGAGCAAGTCAAGGAGAATGGCATGAATAGAAAAGCCATTACTACTCTCCTCTCCTCAATCTCTAGAGAAGAACAAGGTAGAATTCAACATTTGAATTGTGCCAAGCAAATGTGGGAAACTCTTGAGAGCTACTATGAAGGTACACAACAAGTCAAGGGTAAGAAGCTTGAGTTGCTTCTTGGAGAGTATGAAGGCTTCAAAGGCTTGCCTAATGAAGATGTTTCTTCCATGACATCAAGGCTTCTTAAGATTGTTCATAGTCTTGAGCAACTTGGGAAATTCTTCAAGCTCAATGAAATCAATGGTAAAATCTTAAGATCCCTTCCTATTCTTTTATGGCAACCTAAGACTACCGCCATCATTGAAACTCATGATTTGTCCACCTTGAGGACGGATGAGTTAATTGGGAAACTTCTTCTCCATGAGATGTCTTACATCAAGCTCATTGAGGCCGAAATGGCAAAGGAGAAACATATTGCTAAAGGTATTGCTTTCAAGGCCTCAACAAGTGATCTTGAAAAAGAGAACAAGGAGGAAAGCAATGAGGAAGAACTCTTGAGGCTCACAAAGAGAGTCAAAGAGCTCAAGATGAAGGGAAATGGCAATCATGGTAGACCCTCCTCTTCAAGGAAGAGCTCAAAGGGGGGTTCCAAGAGTTTTTGGGATGGAGATTCTCAATCGGATGGTGATAGCCACCATGATGCCAACTTGTGCCTCATGTCTTTTGAGGAGGAACCAACACTAGAGGTAAACCCCCAATCTTTTCTATCTTGGGATGGTATTGGTGTTGAATCACATGATGCATGCTTTAATGTTAAAAATGATATTGTTAATGATATTGTTAATGATGATGCTCATGATGATGATGATATTGATAGCATGCTTGATGAACTAGTAACTAAATGTGGTGATTATAAAGCCAAGATGCTATTTTTCAAAAATGAGGCTTCTAAAGCCAAAGATGAAATGATTGTTTTAACAAAAGAATTTCATGAGCTTAAATTGTCAAATGAAGCTCTCAAGTCATCTTTAGAATCTATCCCTAAGCAAGGTTTGAATGTTGATAACTTGCTTAAGGAAAATGATCAACTAAAGAATGAAATTCTTGAATTAAAAGATTCACTTTCAAGATTTCAAAAAGGGAAGGCAACTTTGGATTCAATTCTTGTATCTCAAAGATGCCCAACCATAAAATATGGACTTGGCTATAATCAAAATGTTTCTAGTTCCAATGGGACTATTTTTGTGAAGTCCACTTTGCCTCACACTTCTTCTATAGAAGTGCCTCCTAAATTGGTCAAACCAATTGAGGCAAAGAAGGTGCATGCTCAAGCTCCTAGGCCTAAGCCATCCTTGGCTCAAAAGGCTAAGAGCAACAAGGGTACAAGACCCTTGAGACATGGCTATGCTTCTCAATATAGTCAAAAATGGAACAAGAAGACTAGAAAGAACTCACATGTTCATGCATCTTCAAATGTCAATTCTTGTGTACATGCTTGTGCTTGTTCTTATGAGACCATTAGAACCAAGCCACCTCAAATGCAATCAAATGTGAACCATAGTACTCAATGTTTTTATTGCATGAAATATGGTCACACTAATGCTAATTGCTATGTGAGAAAAGTTCAACTAAGGTTAATTCCTTTGAACTATTCTAGCATTAACTTTCAAGGACCCAAAGTTATTTGGGTACCTAAGTGATTTTCTTTGTAGGTACAATTGATGTCCACTAATCAAATCTCAAATCATAAGGTGGATGATCAAAGGAAGCTTTTGGAAAATGGCAACATAGGTAACATTTGTATCAATTTCTATGCCATGTTTTCCAAAATTGATGTTTTGAGGGGGAGAATCTTTTTGCAAATCTTATTCTCCTAAAATGTTTTATACATGCTTTAATTCTTTTTGTGCTTGACAAAGGGGGAGAAATCTCTATGCTTATGCTTAAATTTGCTAAGTTTAAATTTGCTAAGTATCTCCAAATTTTTCTTGCTTATGCCTTAAATATTGCTTTATCTTATGTGCATAAAGTAAGGGGGAGCCAAAATCAATTTGACTCTTACTTAACTTAGCCATTTTAGCATGTTGATTGTCAAACTCAAAAAGGGGGAGATTGTTGGACTATTGTCCTTTCAAACTCCTTTGTTTTGACTTTGACAATCAACTATGAGGGTTCTAATATTGCTTATTAGTGTATAGGACCTCATAGGAGCAATCGGAAGTCGATTCGGAGCTTTCTAGCGAGAATCGAGTTTTTGATCCTCAAGCTGTCCAGTAGGATATCACGGGCGCTACAAAGTATCACGGGGGCGATATACGGATCTCGGGCGCGATGAATCAGACCGTTGAAGTTTCAACAGATATATTTCTGAACCCCCCAATGATGTGTTGACACATGGCACTAGCCGTTTGAAGATTCTGTCTTCATCATGGATCACGGGCGCGATGGGTACATCACGGGCGCGACCGAGCCAGTTTTTGCAAAAGCTATTTTGTTGTTTCTAGCTTTTGTGGGGATTGCTTTGGGTATAAATATAAACCCATTTGCAATGATTCAAGGTTAATGATTTACACACCTTGAAACAACAAACATACAATTTTTAATCACTTAGCTTTGTTGTAGTTTTGGAGTAATCTTGGAAACTCCTAATCATTGTGAGTTAGAGTTTAGCTTTGGAAAAACTCAACCCTTGTAGGTTCTTGATTATCCTTGAAAAATCAATTGTGAGTTTGAGATTATCTCTTAGAAATCTCCTTATAAAGTTGGTGCTTATCTATAAAGCACAATCCCATTTAGTGGATTTTAAAATCTCAATCTTAGATTGAGTAGTGGAGTAGGATCGTGAGTTGATCCGAACCACTCTAAATCTCTTGTGTCGTTAAATTCTCTTTTCCGCTTTAAAGAATTTAAATTTCCGATTCACAAATCAAAAACCGGTTTGCCTTATAACCCATATAGTATTTCAACGTCATTGGGATATAACCCAAATGGATGTTAAAAATCCGTTTCTGAATGGTGACCTTCATGAAGAATTCTATATGGTTCCTCCTCCTGGTCTTGGTCATCGTCCTGGTGAAGTTTGCAAACTTAGAAAGGCTCTGTATGGTACTCTTCAACAGGTTCCCCGTGCCTGGTTTGAGAAATTTTCTACAGTTATTACTTCTCTTGATTTTCGTCCAAGTAACCATGATTCTGCTTTGTTTGTCAAGTGTACTTCGACTGGACGAATCTTGCTTTGCCTTTATGTTGAAGATATGATTATTACGGGTGATGATGTTATTGGGATTAGCTTGTTGAAGTCTGAGTTGACTCGCAGTTTTGCTATGAAAGACTTGGATCCCCTTTGTTACTTCATGGGTATTGAAGTTGCATCTTCTCCAAAAGGGTATCTTCTTTCTCAATCTAAGTATATTTCTGATATTTTTGAGCGTGCTTGCCTCTCTGATAATAAGACTGTTGATACTCCGATTGAACTCAATGCTCGGTCCTCGTTTTTTGATGGGTCACCTCTGCCAGATCCAAGTCTTTATGGAACGGTTGTTGGGAGTTTGGTTTATCTCACTGTCACTCGTCCTGATATTGCATATGCTGTTCACATTGTCAGTCAGTTTGTTACTGCTCCTACTACAGTTCATTGGACTGCTGTGATTCGTATCTTGAGATATCTCTGTGGCACTCAGTTTCAGACTCTTTTGCTTTCATCTACTTCAGCTTTAGAGTTATGTGCTTACTCTGATGCTGATTGGGCGGGTGATGCAACTAATCGCAAATCCACTACTGGCTTCTATATTTTTCTAGGCGATTCTCTTATCTTTTGGAAAAGTAAGAAGCGGGATGTTATATCTCGATCTTCAACTGAGGCCGAATAACGTGATATGGCTTCTACCACTTATGAAAATAGTTTGGTTGAGATGGTTGCTTGCTGATATGGGTGTTTCTTTGGGGCGACCAACTCTTTTGCACTGTGACAATAAGAGTGCTATTCAGATTGCTCATAACTCGGGTTTTCATGAAAGGACCAAGCATATTGAGATTGATTGTTATATTACCCGCCATCATCTTCAGAATGGCACATTGACGTTGCCCTTTGTCTCTTCTTCCTTACAGCTTGCAAATTTGTTTACCAAATCATTGTCCTCTTCGCGCTTTCGTTTCTTGACCGACAAACCCCCGATGCTTATTGCTGTTGCATCATGAATTTGAGGGGGGATGTTAAGATAGTTATATTATGCTTATGTAACGGTCATATAGTCCTTTCCTGTTATTGTTTAGGCTTCTTATTCAAAAATAAGACTTGGAGTAGTGACCAAGTATAATGCTTGGAGTAGTGACCAAGAATAAGACTTGGAGTAGTGGCCAAGTATACTTTCTCATTAAGTAAGTTAGCCTATATATATAGATGTACGTTTGTTTTAGGGATTAAGGCTTTTCCTTCTAATGTTAGCCTTCATTTTCTCTTTTCTCTTATCAATGGTATTTGCTATTTCTCTCATTATTGGTATCGAAGAAAATGTCTTTTATTTGTCAGGGCATTAGGAAAATTTGTTGTAAAGATTTAAATGGTTGGAGTATTTTTATTGCTAACTTAAAATCCAAAGTTGGTAAGGGTGATTCTATTTCTCTCTGACATGATAATTGGATGGAAAATGTTCAGACATCTATTTTGTTTTCCCGTCTCAATAATCTTTCTAATAAAAACGAGCTACTATGGAAGAATTTTGGAGGGGGAGTTAGAGGCGGAGACGTAAATTGTGTGGTAATGAGTTAATGTTATTTAATAATTTACAGTCCATCTTTCTCTAGTCAGAATTTAAGTCGGAAGGATGAAGTGTTATGAAATATATTTTCGGGTATTTTTTCATCGGCTTCTTTTTATCGTTTTATGGGGAATTCTATATATAGTTCATCCGATTTAAATTATGGTGTAAATACGAGACCTGCTACTGGACATATTATTTCACAACGCACTAATGGGCATTCTTTTAATATGCTTGGTCGGGCTTCAGTTTCATTAAATCATGGTGAATTTATGAGACCTGCTGATGGAGATTTTGTTTTACAAAATAATGGAAATAATATGAATATGATTGGTCAGGCATCTCTTTCTCTTAATGGGCAAGTAGAAGAAGTGGGCATTCATCAGTTCCCCGCCCAGAATGTGGCTACTGACCAAGGGACAGATTTGGAGATTTTCAGAGTGGATTTGCAGGAGACTGTTTCGGATATTAAACTCTCTATATCACTCAAGTCTCAGGAAATTTTAAAAAAATTACTAAAGTCAATTTTTTATAAAGTGGTCACTGAACTATATACCTTTTATTATAAAAATATTTATATTGTTACGAAAAGAACACTAAACGTTTTGTGAATTACAAAAAAATCATTGGGTTATTCCTTTTATTACAAAAAGATTACTAAAATATGTTCTTTTTTGTAATTTTGGCTTGCCACGTAAGCGAAAATGTTAGGTTTTTACGTCGTTTTATATGGGTGAACCCTTTTGTAATTAAAGGTATAGTTCAGTGACCATTTTGTAAGAAAATTTACTTTAGTGACATTTTTGAGATTTCCTGAAATTTGAGTGACCCAGGGAGTTTAATATCCGACTGTTTCTAATGGTGCAGAGAGAAGTAGATTTCGGGTGTATTCTCCGTTTATGCAAGTGTAGAATTCAAAAGCACCTCGAAGAGTCAAGTTCTTTTTGTGGATCGCTTTATATGAAGGAGTACTCACTCTTTATTTATTGGTGAAACGTTCTATCATCCCGGTAGAGAATTCTTTGTGTTCTATTTGCGATGTGGTCGAAATGCAAATGCGTCTTTTTATTCATTGTGTTTTTACTAGAATTATTTAGTGTAGTATGTTGGAAAAGTTGGATGTTGGTTAGATAGCTCCCTCTTCATTTGTGGACTTCCTTTTGCACTGTCAAAGTGTTAAATACCAACCAACAATTTTAATAAATACTAAGTTATTCCTCTAGCCATAACTCTATCATTGTTGCAGACTTGAAGAATAACTTTTCGGCGGCAATAAGTCAACAGATAAATACCCAACCAATAATATTGAATAGCAACAAATCAACTGATAGAATAATAGTTATCAATTTAATTACATAAATAATGAAAATACATTCTTAAATGTTGCAAAATCAAATAGAAAAAGATATAAAAAATATAAATACCAAAAGCCGGTTGTTGATCTCATTATTCTTATATTACAAAAGCACAACAATGAAGAAAAAATATCACCATCAACTTCGTAAATTTGATAAATAAAATGGACAAGACATTCATACAAATATCAAAATATTATCGAGAAAATACAAATGAATAAGCATAGTAATCTTATTAAAATATAGTAACAATTTCATGAGTGGCAGTGGCATTCAAGCTACAATCCCAACAAATTACTTGTTCATGTGAATTAATGACAATGAGAGAGATCCATCCATCCTCTCAATTATAAAATATAGATTAAATTCATTATAATTATATCAATATATCTTATTTATAATTAATTTTAGATGTAATACCCTAAATTTTTAAGGTATTAAGTAAAGTACCTCGAGACATAATCAAGAAAATTAAGATTGAGAATGTCAGATTAAGATGGAATGATAAGGATTTAGACCGAACCGAGTCTATTGGAATTATTGTAAAATAATAATTTAAACGAGAAATTATTATTCGACAAATTGGATTTGAGCGGGATTAAAAAACGAAAGGAAATAAAATAAAATAAACAAGAAACCGAGGTAATAATTTTCACGACAAGTTCCATGAAATATTATTATAAATTATCGTCGAGATTTCGTAAATTTATGAAATCGTTTTAAAAAATTTGATGCGACGATTAATTAAGAATTTGGGTTAAAGAACAATTTAATCCTTTGAGTTAAAGTGGAACTTTAGCCATTAATAATGTCATCAACTTCATTAAGAAGGGATCTAATTTTATCATTTCATTTGATAAAGAAAATGAAAAAGCAAGTCCAACCCCTCATTTCCCTTCTCCAGGGCCGAACCACCCTCCCTTCATGCTAGACTCGCCATTTCTTCATGGAACTTGATGATTTTGGAGATAAAATGATCATGGGATTAAGGGTATTCAAGGTAAGCAATCAATTTGTGGTTTTAATGGATGTATTGGATGGAATTATGATAAGAAAAACTAGGATTTTTAATCTATGGTTTGATGTTGTGTGTATTTGATTGTTTTTGAGGTATAATTATGGATTTGAAGCTATGATCATGGAACTTTGATGGTTGTTTTTAGAGGTTTTGGCTCGGCTAGGGGGTGACTTCATCAACCTAACGTATAAACTTGAAAACTATGGAAATTGAATTTTGTTGAGTTTTTGTTGAATTTTAAACTGGTTTTGATGTGGTGAGGAGCGATGGTTTGTACGGCAGTGGTCGTATAGGTAGTGTGCATGACGGACTACACCATAGTAGTGGTGGTTCTGCAAAGATGAGCAGAGCCAGTCTACTCCAGGGAGCAGCAGACCTGCTCACCAGAGCAAACGGTGCTCTATTTCTGAGCAGAATCTGCCCATAACAGGTCAGTCTATGGGGCTGTTTCAGCAGTCCCCAGCCGGCTGTAGGTACATCAGAGTCAGTTCGGTCCGCAAGAAAAGTTGTAGATGAGATGTTCGAGTATAAGAATGCATAATTGGTTGAATCATTAGATGTTTTTAAATATGTCGTTTATCGGCTCAAAGTTGACTAGTCAGTCACTTTGAAAAATACTAAATTTTAATGAAAAAGAGCCAATAAAATAAACTGGATAGTCGGAAATGTAAAGTATTAATTAACGAAGATAAAAGGATATAGAGTTTGTAAAACACGGATTTAAAATGGATTAGACGTAGTTTGAGTTAAGTAAACACTGTTTTAAAACTAGTGTTCGAACTAAGTTTGTCGTCGGTTTTAGAAGTCGTCCTAGGTGTTTTCCATGTCGAAAATTGTGCATATGGCGTGAGTGCATGTCGGAATAAACCCCGACCAACTCGGTTCTGCCCCACGAGGCAGAATATGTCCTGCACAATAAGTCAAAGTAGGCTTGCTGAGTTTTAAGGGCTGTCTGCAGTCCTTAAAACTGCTCAGGATAGGCAGTTCGAGTACGTTTTTCAATCACCTACGCGTATCAAATTAAGTTTGAACCTAAATAAAAATTGTAGACGGCAGTGAATATATTAAATATGGACAATTTAATCAAAATTTTGACGGTTTGAGATAAGTGATTGTTAAGCCTGAAAATGGATGAAAAACACGAATTAAAAGAGACAGTTAAAAGCTAACTTTGAGGGAAATTTTGGAAACTATAGAGATGTCGAATGAAGTTAAAGTCTAAATGAATGTCGTAGAAGATGTTACGGACTATGAAAATGTCCAATTTGTTTAGAGTACGAGCTATTTTAATTGACTGATTTCAATAGCTGAAGTTGGCTAGAAACCTAGTTTTTGTTAAAATAGTTATTGCTAGAAATTTATTAATTCTTGCTATTATCGAATTTGCGTAGACCTAGTGAGGCGACTACCGACGGGGCTTGGAAACTATAGATATGTCGAATGAAGTTAAAGTCTACATGAATGTCATAGAAGATGTTACGGACTATGAAAATGTCTAATTTGTTTAGAATACGAGGTATTATAATTGACTGATTTCAATAGCTGAAGTTGGCAAGAAACCTAGTTTTGGTTAAAATAGTAATAGCTAGAAATTTATTAATTCTTGCTATTATCAAATTTGCGTAGACCTAGCGAGGCGACTACCGACAGGGCTTGGAAACTATGGGAAGCAAGTTCTGGGATCTGGGTACAATGAACATGGCTCCGATGTGACTGCCAGGGCCGGCAGGTTAAAGTGGCAGAGATGCCACCTTGTTTTGGCGGCAGCGCCGATTGCAGAGGCTGCGGCGCGGGCAGTAGGTCCAGGGTTTTGTTTTTATTTTTCTGTTCTCACTTGTTTCAGCTCGGTTTTCGTGCAAAAGTAGTAAAAAGCGCATCAAATCAAACAAAGAAATCCAAGTACAATATTTATGAAGCATTAAAACATGAATTGGGCATCGAACATATGGACTTACAGCAGCTATTTTAAGGCACTTTTCATGGCAAAAAAACACTATAAACACCCAGAAACATGCCTACTAAGTCATCTAATTGATTATTTTCTGGGTTTGAACATAAAAACAGCTAATTAACAGTGATTAACATGCTTTATCATCAAATTCATGGCAATTCATTGAAAACATCAAATTTAGCTAATATGACAATTTTGATGGCAAAACAACAAAACAAGATAAACATGCAATATAATGACATGTAAAATCAAAGAGACGAATAGAGGGTCCTCAAAATTACCGGTCTGAGGCCTTGGCTCGTTTGCTGGTAAAGTGGATGCAGAATCCAGCTTCGAGTCTGTGCAGAGCTGTGTTCTTGGAGAATCGAAGCATTTGTGTGTGTGTGTTATGCTAGGGGGTTCGGCCAACTTAGGGTTTTTCCTAGGGAGATCGAATTTTGATTGTCGGATTTTTACCTTTGTGGTCCGACCCTTGACTTAGTGAGTTAATAGTACTATTTATAAAGGTTAATTAGGTTTAGTGTTAGCTAGGGTTAGGGATTTATCAGATTATTTTTATACCCTTTCTTATTTTAATTAATGGTAATTAAGGTGTTTGGATTAGTGAAAACTACTCTAAAAGGAGCAAATCCCGTATTAAGATTTGATGGCTACGAAAAACACGCCTAAAGGTCAGTTTTGGTGCCCGAAAGTATTAAAAACGACTCTTGGGACCCAATGGTTTGATTATGGTCAATTTTAGTCCGTATAACTTGTATATTGCCCATAAACTTCTAAGATAATACAATTAGTCCAATTTCTTAGACTTGGACTACAATCTCTTTGGATTTTTATAGGCTATTCATGGCTAATTACGTTTTGATCTTCCAAGTTTGCAGCTATGCAAAGACTATGCCTGCTTAGATTCCAGCAAGCAAATCGATAGCTCCTCACCTGGACAAATTTCTCTGGAATCATCATTTGACGCTTCAGTACCTTATCACTTTTTACTTGTCCAGAAAATAGGTGTTTGCAGTTTGCCCCCTCTTGCACGAGAATTGACAAACTAGGTCAACTCTTGTGAAAGAAGAGACTTATTGTTAGATAAGCGACAAGGATACTGCGCACCATCGGAGGTACTCGCTCGCATGGTGGTATGGTAATGCCATAACCTGAGCATTACCCGTCGTGGTGCATGACTCCGACTTCATGCCCCTTGTTTTAGTCTACTCTACATCTGGCTGGGAGTAGGTCTTCTTAGTTTCCATTGAGCCTGGGATGCCTTAATGTGAGCTCCGTGGAATGGAGCTATAAACTCTCAGCAATCCCGAGAGTGATCTGATGGCTCGGACCCTGGTAATCATCCTGTCCGGACCTTTTTAGGTTTATAGAAGGAACAACATCCCCTTAGCCGTTCCAAGGGCCACTCTATTGAATAGGTGCCTAGGTTTTGTTAATTATTCCACAATTAACAGATGCTGGTGTCTTTCTACCAGTCTTTGGCGTCTTTTTGCCATCTTCGATGTCTTTCTACCAATCTTCGGTGTCTTTTTACCATTTGTTGGTGTCTTTCCACCAAACTTTGGCGTTTTTCTGCCATCTTCGGTGTCTTTCTACCGATCTTCAGTGTCTTTTTACCGATCTTCAGTTTCTTTCTATCGTTTGTTGGTGTCTTTCTACAGGACTTTTGCATTTTTCTTCCATCTTCGTTGTCGTTCTACCGTTTATTGCCGTCTTTCTACTAGGCTTTTGCACTTTTCTGCCGTCTTCGGTGTCTTTCTACCGTTCATTGGTGTCTTTCTACCAGGCATTAGCGTCTTTCTGCCGATCTTTGTTGTCTTTCTACTGTTGTTTGGTATTTTCTACTAAGCTTTGGCGTCTTTCTACCGATCTTCAGTGTCTTTCTACCGTTCATTGGTGTCTTTCTACCATAATTTGCATAAAGAGTCTAGCTCTGCTATGTCTCTTGTGTGTAAGTATATTGTTTCCTACACGCATATGCTTTTCTTGCCAAACTTCATCGTTGCTTCGCATTCAGGACGTCTTGTTTAAGTTTCTAGTTTCCATTAATTGATCTGATTCTTCGTCTTCTGCTAGAATCAACCCAAACTTTATTGTTGTGTTTAGGAGCCCGCAGTCTTATAAGTGTTTGAGTCGTGGGAGTCCTTAGTCCCGAGATGTTTCCATAATTGCGGAGACCGTAGTCTTGTGACAATTGAAATATGGGAAGCCTTAGTCCTGAGATGTTGGGAGCTCGTAGTCCTATAAGTGTTTGAGTCGTGGGAGGCCTTAGTCCCATGATTGATGTCCCCTGCTATCTAGTATGAGATGTTTTTTGACTTTCATAGGGAGGGTCTGATGCCCCCTGCTATCCGGATTTCCGTCTCAGGATAGTAGAAGCATCGCGCCTGTGTTTAGATACTATCATCTTGATTTTGGGAGAAGAGGCCCGACGCCTGTCTTAGGTACTTAGAGACTTGGAGCCATTTTTGAGGTCTTTGATGTCCCTTGATATCCAAATGTTCTTTATAGGACGGTAGAGGCATAGTGCTTTTAGTTGAGTAGAAGGCCTGAAACCTATGACGAGGGTTTCGACGCCGCTAGCTATCCAGATTTCTGTGTCAGGATATTAGTGGCATGGTGCCTATTTTGAGTTGTAAATGCTTCTAACCCGTGGTTCTTGAGGATCTTCTTAGGCTAATGGGATTAATCCCCCTACCATCTAGCTTTGATGCACCTAGGCATTTGGTATTTCGTCTCATGATAACAATGCCATGTCTATTCTGACTCTGCAAGAGGCCTATTGAGAGGACTCTGTCGTTCGCTGTCATTTGGATTTCCTTCTCCAGGTATTAGTGGCATTTTGCATGTCTGGCCTTTCAAGAAATATAGAGACTTTGGAGTCTGCTCTTGAAAGTGTTGATGTCTTCTGCTAACCAGATATTTGTCGTAGGACGGTAGAGGCATTTTGCCTAAACTGGATAGAAGACCTGAAACCTGTGACGAGGGTTTCGATGCCCCTTACCATCCGGATTTTCGTTTCAAAGTAGTAGTGGCATAATGCATGTTCCGGGTTGTAGAGGCTTGTAGCATGTGGTTTTTGAGGCGTATCTTGCTTGTGGAGGCTTTTGGGCCTGTGATGATTCTATAGGAGGTCGAAGGCTTGTTGTGGGGACTTTGATGCTCCCTTTGCTATCCAGATTTCCGTCTCTGGATAGTGGTGGAATGGTGCCTATTCTGATGTACTTCTTGAGTGGTGGGGACCTTAAGTCTCCAAATTTGGATGGCGAGGAGTTCTTCTACCCCCTGCTGTCTGGGTAAAGAGGTCTTCTGCCCCCTTAATGTCTGGCTGAGGATATCTTCTTCCCTCTGCTGTCTGGCTAAGGAAGTCTTCTGCCCTATACTATCCGGATAACACCTGGTGTCAAAGACCTCAGGACAGGCGTCGGGCCTCTACTACATATGTATCCAAGATAGGCGTCGGGTCTCCTATTCTAGAATCAGAACACGCATCAAGTTTCTACCAGAGAGAAGAGAGGGAGCATCAGATCACCACCAACTAGAAGACAGAGGGCATCAGATCTCCACCGACCAGAAGAAAGAAGGCATCAGATCTCCACCGACCAGAACATAGAGGATAAGGGATAGAAGTTCCCACAAATCAAAACACCCACACAATTGCGGAATCCTGATCACAACCATAGATAAAAAAACCCAAAATAAACAGAATATTCCTCGCAAAAATATAAAGATGCGAACATATACTCAAAATTCATAAAAAGGCACTGTCAAACAATACAACATCTAGAAAGTCAAATAAATACAATACAAGAAAAGCGCAGTCTAAGAATCGGAGTCCGAATCTAAAGATAGTGACTCAGTATCACCACACTCGCTCTCTAAGAGCATGTCGTCATCACACCCAATATGTGCCTGACGAGAAGAAGAAGCGTGGTCCCCGCGTCCGCCTCAGCGTCTAAACCCGTATTCAGCAGAAGATGCATAGTCTCTGCGATCATCACGACCTCTGACTCCTTGACCTCCGAGTCCTTGACCTCCTCTCTTAGCATCACTGTGCAGACCGGCGTCCATGGGATCAAGAATGTTGTTGTCCATATCAAAAAGAAAATAAGAACTTCGAAAGAGAGAAAATAAGGAGAGACAAAGGGAAAGTGAATAAAGGAAATGAAAAGTGATTTGATCTCGAAAGAGGAACTATTTATAAGAAGAAGGACAAACCAAAAGGCGATAATCAAAAATATAAGAGAAGGGTAAAAAACACAAAAAGCACAAAAAAAGAGTGAACCGAAAAGACAGATCTTTAAAGCAAGAATCTCATAAGACAAAAACGTGGATAAGAAAAGCCGTCAATAATAAAGGAAGAGCAATCGATGCCCGAATTCCAAGGAGCATTAAATCACGATGAGGGAAACAACTGTAAAGCAAGATAGGAGAACTATAAATACAACCACAAACATAAAAGAAGAAAAGAATAAAACAAAAAAGGATCCTCTTAGTAAAAGCGCACTACACAATCTCTATTACCTTCACTGTTCTGAGAGCCAACTGGCTTTTGGAAACTCCGCTCCAAATCCTTCAATTAGCTTTGAGAACAGGAAGGTAATACAAATTCCTGATGGTGCAAAAAACGCTCTCCTTACGATTGGTAGTCCACAAAAGAAGGCTGATAAAAAAAAAAGAGAAGAAGAGGAACAGAAAAGAAAACAACAACAACGAAGTCTTGCACACAAGACCACCTAGATTGCGCCAAACCTAAGCATAAATACCTAGCTGAAGCAAATCGATGAAGGGGGGGGGGGATTAATGATGGAAGACTAGAAAAACCCAAAATCGCACATCGCTAAGAAATACAAGGCCACGCGGAAAACTTATAAAAGGTAACAGCCTCACCACTTTAAGATCTACGTTCATTAGATATTATATCATATACTCAGAAAATACTAACTTAAGCATCAGAGTTGACCCCGGGCTACAAGCCCAAGGCCCATCTACGCTGCTGCCTTAATTATAGTCTTGATACAAGAATCCCATACTACCATTGATAGTTGTACCGCACATCCGCCAGACGTCCTCTCATCTACCGGATCCATCACGTCCCAAGTAGCCATTGATGATTTGTCTATAATGCTAGTTCCTTAACACAAAAAGTCAGCAGAAATTAGGAATAATATATATAGACACTAGTTAGGATATAAATAAATAAAAACTACAAAATACAAGGATGTTAAGATGAATTTAATTTATACATGTTATAGATCGAGTTCCACTTTATACTCTATATTGATTAAATGCAACTTGGGCAAAGTTCAGTAACCCTCATAATCAATTACTACAACTATTAAGCCCGTTTGAAAAATATATATATTTATCTACCTATAACTTTAGCGTGTTTACAAAACATTCCATATTTAAAATTCTGCCATATATACCATCATTTTTTCAATTTTTTCAAATGTACCCACAATTAGTTTGGAGCTTATGTGGCGATGATATATGCCTACATGTATAAAATTAATCCTACCTAACATATATAACATAGAGCTACATCGTATTTATATTCACTGTGATTTTGCTAGGAGTATTTGGTGTAGGGTTCTTTAAAGGTGGAATGTGGCTTATTGTTTCCCAAGTTCTTTTGTTGACTTTGTGATACAATGACAGGGTGTTATTCAGAGCGACCTTTATTCAAAATTACGGAGGACTTTATGGTACCTGTTGGTTTTGGAAATTTGGAAGCGCATAAATGGAAGAGTTTTGCAAAGCAATGGTCACGACAAGAAGGCGGTGATTTTAAGCAGTTTCCCAAAACTGTTTTCCTTTTCAAAATTTGTAACAGGAGTTTTGCTTACTCGGTTTTGGATTTTTTTCAAATCCTTTTTGTATTTCTTTTAGGATTGATTTTCTTTGCCTACTTAGTCGTAGTCTTTAGTGTGTCACCTTGTTTATGCCACTTTTTGTGTGAAATTTTGGAGTTTAGGTTTTGTCACTTCTTGTGACTTTTTTAATATATTTTATTCATAAAAAAATTCCACACTGATTGTTAGTATATTTAGCGAAGATTGAAAAAATTATAGTAATATATGATAGGAATTTAAAAACATTGATATATTTGGAAGTTCAATATACGATTCTTCGTATGTTGTTTTTTATCTTTCGTGTGTCAATTTTTTTAATAGTTTAATCCTTTGTGTTATTTTTTTCAATCGACTCAACTCTGTAATGAATGAGTAACTTTTTATTGTAACGAAAATAAAAATGAAATTCATTACAAAAAAATTAGGTCATCAAATTGTAATAAATGAAGCGAAATATATGTTTTAACCCTATATTTAACTAACAAGTTTAAATTTTGGATAGTTAAATATATTTTGTCTAAAATGAACGATAAATATACTGCACGTCATAATAAAATCATCGAAGTTTCTGAAATAATGTGCAAAAATTATTATTGTAATTAGATTTGAAACAATTGAGTATCATATATAAATGTTGTAGTTTATTTTAACGAGGCATGAGCTGGTACTCTGAAATCAATTAATAATCAAATGGATACTGTGGCTTATTAAAGGCAAAATTATTATGAGTTGAGGTTATGAAGCAAACAATTCTTAAAGTTAACCATGAATTCACAAATCCTCTCATTTCCATTGCCGATTTTCTTTTTCTTGTTCGTCTTATTCTTATGGGCAATATGGAACAAATTAATGATAAATGGCAAACGTGTAAACCTACCCCCTGGACCATGGAAGCTTCCCATTATCGGAAACATACACCAGTTAATCGGTGGTCTTCCGCATCATAAACTTCGAGACTTGGCAAACAAATATGGATCAATTATGCAGTTACAGATTGGAGAAGTTCCAACGGTTATCATTTCTTCCTCAGAACATGCAAAACAAGTGCTGAAAACACATGACATCCTCTTTGCTCAAAGGCCATTCCTCTTGGCTGCAGACATCATATTATATAAGGCCTCAGATGTTGCTTTTGCTCCCTATGGGGACTACTATAGGCAACTGAAGAAGATTTGTATGATGGAGATCTTTAGTTCGAAACGTGTCCGCTCGTTCCGCCCAATCAGGGAAAAAGAGGTATCAAATTTCATCAGATCCATTTCATCCAGTGCAGGATCACCTATCAACCTTACCAAAATGTTCAATTCATTAACGTCTACTATTACTGTAAGAGCGGCTTTCGGCGACAAATGCCCTCTGGGCCAGGAAGAATTCCTACCAGTTTCCCATGAAGTTACAAAGATGATGTCAGGCCTTAGTATCGTCGACTTGTTTCCCTCTTCCAAATTGCTGCCTGTGATTACCGGTATTCGGTATAGACTCAACAAAGTGCACAAAAAAGTCGATCTTGTGCTTGAGAAGATAATCAATGCACATAGAATCTCCATATCAGCAAAAACGAATACGGATGAAGATTTAGTCCATGTTCTGTTAAATCTTCAAGAGCAAGGAGATCTAGAATTTGCCTTAACAACCGACAGTATTAAAGCGGTTATACTGGTTAGTGTTAATTATACACATATATGTATGACTTAAAATAAAATTTCTAGCATTTAATTATATCTTTTTTGTTTTCTGTAGGAACTTTTCATTGCAGGGACTGACACATCGGCTATAGTTCTAGGATGGGCAATGTCAGAATTGATAAAAAATCCCAAATCGATGCAGAAAGCACAAGCTGAGGTTAGACATGTTTTTTCCGGAAAGAGAGATGTGGATGAAACAATTATTGATGAATTAAAGTATTTAAAGTTGGTTATTAAAGAAACGTTAAGATTGCATCCTCCTGCTACAATCCTAGCTCCTAGGAAAGTTTCGGAGCAGTGCCAAATCAGTGGATTTGATATTCTAGCCGAGACTAGAGTGTTTGTAAACGCATGGGCTCTTGGAAGGGATCCTAATTATTGGTTTGAAGCTGAAAAGTTTTGTCCAGAGAGATTTATTGACAGTCCAGTAGACTATAAAGGAGGCAGTTTCGAATATTTGCCATTTGGTTCCGGAAGGAGGATGTGTCCAGGTTCTCTACTTAGCCTGTCGACAGTGGAGCTTGCACTCGCACATTTATTGTACCAATTTGAATGGGAACTCCCTAACGGTAAGAAGAAAGAAGATCTAGACATGGCTGAGAAATTTGGCGGAGTAACTGGACGGAAAAATGATTTGTACCTCATTCCCATCCCGTACCATCAGGTTCCTACTTACTAGCAGAACCTCAGCAGGTAGCAGTACCAAATAAGTGCTAGTTTGAAAGTTTAAGATTTTAATTTATTTTTCTTTCTTTCTTCTGGTATAATAATTGAAACAAAAAAACCATGTTATGAGCAATAATGAAATTTAAAAATTTGAATTATCTTTTCTTTGTTTGCTCTGTTTTAAATGAAAAAATCGTATTTTCTTTCGGTATATTAGATCCGAAGATCTGACGAATCCATTTAACCAAAAGCCTATAATCAGCCCTGCTTTTCGAAAGGCATAAGTCGCATTATAAAATTCAGCAGCTTGTGAGATTTGATGCAAATGTTTCCCACAGCAGCCATAGTGGATTGGCCAGGGTGTATCCTATAGTTTTGCCAAATTATAAACAGGACAAGTTAAAATATTTTGCACTTATCCAAAATAACAATTTCATTCGTTATATTTTGATAATCCAATTTTTATTTTTGTTACATTAAGAAGTTACTCATTCATTTTAGATAAAATTTTATTTATGTGGCAAAAAAAACCAATGGTATGATCCTCCGTAATAGATTAATATTAGACGTAAGTCCCGCGTATTTATGGAATCAAATTAATAATTATTTAAATAATAGATATATTAAAAAACATTTATAAAAAATGTGAAAAAATCATAATATGCAGACTAATAAAATAAAAATCTCTTTTAATGTTATAATAATAGATTATTTGAAAATACTGATGATCTCTAATATTAATACTCTTTCAATAATAAAAAAATTTAGAATAATTTTATTTTTTAAAGATTAATATTCCATAAATAAATGATTTGTTGAGAACATAAGTTAATATATATTAAAAACTATAAAATGTCGAGATTAGAAGTTAATATAGATTAGAACACTATAATATGTAGAGATTAAAAGTTAATATAGATTAGAACACTAATTAATATAAACATAAACAGAACCAATCTGACTCTAAATCATTATGTTTGCTTGAATCGGTACATGGATACCAAAAAAATTTAAACAGAACCTATCTGACTTTTTAAGAATTTAAATATTTGTGGTAAGTATTTTTTTTAAAAGCAGCATACGATGTCCTCTCAACATCGTATGAACCCTAACCCTAGCTCCGGCAACGAGTGCAGTTCATCAACGAACAATAGGCTACACAGACGGGATAAACAGCAGAGTCGATATGGTGGGAAAGATCAATAACTCAGGCTTGATTTACTTCAAAAACTTTCCGAAGAACTGGAGATACCATGATTTAGAGAAAGTTTTAGCGAAGTACGGTGTGATCGGACGGGTTTCTCTGGCTAAAAAACTCACAAAACGGAATTAGTTTTGGTTTTTTATGTCCGGAATCGAACAAGTCTACACCATGGATAATTGAGAGATTGAATATGATCTCCATTGGGAGATTTAGAATGAGGGCTTTCCTATCTAAATTCCCATATAGGAAAACCAATACTACTATTACCAAACCCCATTTAACTCAACCTGCAAAAGTTATTACTTCTCCATCATTCCATGATGGGAGAACGTACAAGGAAGCATCTGTGGGTTTAACAGTTGAGAAAATCTCACAGGATAGGGCACAACAAGATACCAATCACATTTGTTTATCTCTTTCAAACGAATTAGTTTCTGCAGAAAAGGATTGGGTACATCGTTAATTGTGGCTAGGGTTTCAGATATATCCACAATTCTGAAGGCAAGGAGTTTCATGGCTAAGCATAATATTGAGGTAGAAAACATGAAGAAGGTAATAGGGTTCTTATCACCTTTGCTTCCCTGGAATTAGCAGAATTTTTTCTGCTAAATACTGTATCTACTCTCATTGATTTCTTCTTATCCTTTTCTTTGGGTGGAGGACTTTAATCAAGCTTATGAACGGTTATTATGGGTTTCAGTATCGGGTTTGCCTATTCCTATGTGGTCTGAGGCAGTCTTCATGGAAATCGGTAATGAAATCGGAGAAGCAATAGCTGTGCATTCTTCATTTATGGAAAGGAAATGCATGGACACAGGCCTGGTTTTCCTATCCAACACTTGCAGATCGATTAATCACTCAGTTGAGTTGATTTATGGCGGAAAATCAACAAAAGTATTCGTCACTGAAGCCGCATTATCTGTTGATTTTGAAGAGGATTCATATGTCGCTGACAATGGATATGTTGAGAACCATGTTTTCAGAGTTGAGTCGATCATTCTCCAGCAAAATTTCATTTTGATGTTAGTGCATGTCAGGCTTCAGAAGATGCTGATCATTCACCTAGTTCTAGAGATGTTGTGGTTCTGGATTCTGGTAATACTATTACAGCAATTGGCAATCCATATCATGTAACTGATCTACATGACACTGTTTTGCATGGAGTTTCTTCATATAAACGGTCAGAACTTAACAAGGCTTCAGCAGAGAATCAGCATCAAGTTACTTTTACAGGAAAGGGTCTTTCAACTGAGGATCAACAGCGAGTCTCTTCTACTAGGAAGGGCTTTTCAGAAAATACTCCACCCATCAGAATGATTAAGAAAGTGGATGCTCTTGGATTTTACATTCATGTTCTACCACTCGTGAAGGGGAAACTTCAATCATTTTAGATGGCAACATTTTTAATATGAACATAATCAATGCGGCAAGGATTAATTTTGGTACTTCACCGGTTGTTGATGAAGTTACAAAAACATGGAAGATCGGACATGATTTGGGTCTATATAAGCTGAAGGATAAAGCCATAACCATCTCTGAATTATCGAAGAGGATGCAGCAGAGTGCTTAATGAGTTGATGGCTTGCGAGGTTTATTTATTTTATTATGTCTCGACCTCTTACTTCCATTTCATGGAATTGTCGGGGAGGGTTGTTAAATAATAGGAAACAGTGTTTTATCTGTAGTTTGATAACAACTCATAATTTATCTTTTATGGGATTGAACCTAAAAAGGAATTAACTGACTATTTTCTTGTTCGTCGTTTATGGCCTAATCGGGATTTTGGTTATGCTTGGATTGCGTCCATTGGTGCTTCGGGTGGTCTATTACTTATTTGGAACTCAATTTTATTTGCTAATGTTTCTATTTTTAAGGGTGATACATGGATTGCTATGGACTTTATTCATAATTTAGTCTCTTACCGCCACATTCTTATTTATGCTAGCAATCTCGCTTCGGAGAGATTATTATTTTGGCAGGAGCTTAGTAATTTTTTGAATTTTATGGGTACAATCCTTATCAGTGGTGACTTCAATGAAACTTTATCTCCAGAGGACAGGTTAAACGACGTTGGGTTTACACCTTCTATGATTGCCTTTAGAGAATTTGTTAACTGTTCAGAGTTGTTAGATTTACCTCTCCAAGGCGAGTTATTCTCTTGGCATAATGCTAGCTCTAGATTGCGTATTGATAGATGCCTTATCTCGTATACTGCAGGTTAAACTTGGCCGGATATGTCTTTGTTAGCTTTATCTAGCGGTCAATCTGACCATATTCCTATTCTATTTCGCTCTACTAATATCTTTGATTGCGGGCCAAAGTCATTTCGATCGGTGACTTCTTGGTGGGATCATGATGGGTTCAGGAGTTTTATAGCTCAAAATTGGAAGGAGATTTGTTCTAATACTCCTAATCTCATTCAGAGATTAAAGGAGTTCAAGCAAAAAATTAGAATTTGGAATTTGGAGATTTTTGGGGACCAGAGGAAAAAAATTCAAGAGCTTTCTGCGCAAATTTCATCCTTTGATGTAGCTGCAGATTCGGCAATCTTATCATAGAAGGAGAGGGCGGTTTATAGCAGCTTTAGGGCTGATTTGTGGAAAGTAGAGAAGAACTTAGATTCCATATGGGTTCAAAAATCTAGACTCAAATGGAACGTGCACTACTAGATTACAGTGGATTTGCGACGGATTTTAGCGATGGATTTCATATCCGTAGCTAATTTTCTATTTTCCGACGGATTTCTCAATCTGTTGCTAAATCCAAAATGTAAAATGGCGGGTTAAATCCCGACATTTTTAGCGACGGAAATCCGTTGCTAAAACGGCGGGATGCAACCCGCCATCTTTTCGAGCAACTTTTGCGACGGAATATTTAATCCGTCACAAGTTTTAGCAACGGATTTTATAATCCGTCGCTAAAGTTGCTAGATAAAATTATATTCAGACAATTTCCTACGGATTATGCAATATGTCGCTAGAGTAGCGACAGATTGCTTATTCCGTCGCTAAAGGCATGTGTAATTGAAAAGCAGAGTTTCATTTACTCATTTAACAAAACCTAATTAATTTAGCACGATCTATTTTTTCCCTCCCTCTGCATAATTTTTTGATCTTTTTCTTCACATTTTCCGCCAACTCCACCTTCCTCTCTGTTCCACATTCCTCTTCGTTTTCGGCCAGCCTCTCTCTCCGCGTTGCTCTCTCTCCGGCCTGCTCTCTCCGCCTTGTTCTCTTTCCGGCCTGCTCTCTCTGCCTTGCTCTCTCTCAGGCCTGCTCCTCTGCTTCTCCTTTTTATCACGATATTACTCCGGCCTGCTCTCTCCGCCTTACTACAGGGACTCGATAATTTACCTGAAGAAGACAAGATGCGCATGGCCAACCTCACTGAACAGCTTCAAGTCCGTGATAGGTATTCAATTTTATTTCACTTGGTTTTCCTTTAGTGGATCTAATCTTCAGTTAATTCAATGACAATGAATAAGAATTAATTAGATTGTAAAAATAAAAAAAATAAACTAAATTTTCCTTCTAATTGATAAATCTATATGTTTTTTTATGGGTTAATTCCTAAACAAATCACGAACTTTATACGGAGTTTCATTTTGAATCATAACCTTTCAAAAGTTGTCATTTAAAGGCACGAACTTTCTTTTCATTTCAAATATATCACCAATGTAAAATTCGGTGTTTTTTATCTGACTAAAAATTCCTAATCCTAGATACTCTAACTGAAATATAATAAGATTTGATGTTGATTAATAGCTTGGGTCTTTCATTAATGGTTTAGTGAAGAATTTAGTAAATAAAAATATACTGAAATGATGAATTTGAAATAATATGAAAGTTTGTGCCTTTAAATGGAAACTTTTAAAGGTCATGATTAAAATAAAACTTCGTGTAAAGTTCGTGATTTTTTTAAGAATTAACCCTTTTTTTTATCAAAAAAAAACCCTTTTTTTTATTGTATTGATTTATAAAGTTTGGGATAAAGCTATGTAAAGCTATGTAATTTGGTAGTTTTTTTCTTGATGGGTTAATTTTAAACATAGACTTCTGCTATTTTGAGGTGAAATTTTGATTTGTTGCTTCACATTTAATTGTTATTGTATTTTGGTTTCAAATGCCTCAGGTTAGCTTTATTGTTGATTGGTTAACAATCGGATGTGTAGGCATATTGGTTTATTTGATTATGATTTGTTCTTATTTCAGGAATTAATTGATTTTAGCAGTAAAAGGAACACTTAATGTTCTGAGTTCATGTGCAAAAAATTCTTTTGTCAAGCGAGTTATTGTGACATCCTCTATTGCTGCATTTGCTTACAATGGAAAACATCGAACTCCGGAGGTAGTAGTGGACGAGACTTGGTTTTCTAATACTGAATTTTATAAACAAATGAAGGTACGTTCATGTAGGTTTTTCTTCTAAATCAGAATATTCCAATTCGTTTTCAGATATTTATTGTGATTTTTGATTTTGTATTCTTTAAATGTTGTTTCGGCATTTGCTAAGTATAATAAACTGGAATAAAAATGTTGTTTTGGTACTGTATTCGTTGAATTTGTGAAAGGAATAGAAAAGAAAGAACATGAATAAGAATTGTTGAATTCGTTGAATTTAAGGGCAATTTTATCAATAATAGAAAGTTTATCACCAAGAAAATTAAAAGATAATACAACTTTATTGAATGTATAAAGCCTACCTTATATCTCTGTTTCTTCATTGATTATTAGTTGATAAAGCATCTATTAATTGGTAGAATATATTTTTGATGCAGATATCTCTCTAATTCCACCAAAATGGATGAGCTAAAAACATCTATTAATTTTTTATGTAAAAGAAAAAGTTTCCATGTGTATTAAATTTGTCAAATTATCACATACCTTGTCACGACCCATTTTCATATATTGTGACCGGCGCTAGGGTATGAGAGTGGTAGCTCCCAAACCCGTAACTAGCCTGACGGATAATACATAACCTGCATAAAACCACTGCTCGGGGGCAACCGAGACTCCAACCTAAATCTAACAATTTATATAAGCAACAATATAATCAAATGCTCGGCATAATTCCGAGACTCCAACAGCATGCCTTATATATAAATAACCCAAACCAGAGTAATAAACGTGCCAACATGCATAAGCAACAGTCAGACCAATCTGACAATATAACATAACTATAAAAACAATAAGGACAATGCTAGTACTACTGCGGTCTAAGAGTTTCGAAATAAACAGGACTATCTTTATTTAAAACCCAAAAGTAGACCTCCATGGAAATAATGAAATCTGAAGATCAACAGACACGCTCAAAATCATAAACCTGGAAAAATTGGAAAAACAACGGGGTCAAATATACTAAGATGAGTTCACATTACTATTTATATTTATTAAGTGAAAAACCTTAAAAATATTTATAAAACATTTTATCATTATGGATAAGCATTGCAACCCTAAACCACAAAATAACTATATCCATGTGTCGTGTCGGTGAGACGTATCTCCATAACCGATCCCCGACTGTCACTTAAATAAATCATGTGAGTCCCAGGAGACGTATCTTCCACCGGCGCCCTCAATAACACGAGACGAATCTCCAACCTACCTCAAATACCAAATGATAATTACGGTGCGCACGCAGTCTCGATGATGCCCATCGAGTAGCCCGTTCCAATTCAGATCCATAATGCCGAAAACTGTTCAAAAGCTGTGTATACAAATATATATATAAAAATATACATTTTACTTAATAAAGCGGTAAATAGCAACATAAACTCACAGCTTGCGAATCCACGTGAAAACTTGGCAAGCAACTAAACCTGTTTCGACTCCGAAGCACAAGCAGTCCAACAGCAATGTAGGAAAGAAGGAGGTGGTTCACTTTGATAATACCTGGCCTCGAATCAGAAACGCCTCCAAAAGAACGCGTCCTCTACGAGTATCCACACGAACAGACCTTAGCCAAAACTAGTGCTTGTGTGCTAGCACTATTGCTTCACAAGCAATTTCGAATTTTAGTGATTTAGTGAATAATGAATTTCGTGATTCTCAAACCAATTGCTTAATGTGTATTTATAGTGATAAACAACACTAGGGTTTGAGACAAATTCGAATTTCAATCTCATTGCAATTCTACAAGTTTATGTTTATCAAAAACTCCTTTTTGATAATCATCCATATATATTAATTATTATATTTATTATCTTCCAAAAATAATAAATTAAGGAAAACACTTATCCTTAAATTTCGAATTAATATATATATATATTACGAATTATATATATATATATATATATATATATATATATATATATATATAATTAATCACTTAATCACATTGGGCTTGTACAACCCATAACTGTTTTGGGCCTGTTCTTAGTGTGCGACCCTGTAGGTTCATATAACGTTGGCAGTAGGCTCGAAATCCTTATTTCAGCCCACAAGTCATAAGTGGCCTCTAGCAAGACATTATGACTACCCAAGTTATACGAATATCGATAATCCGATTTAACCATTTACAATAATATTTTAATCCCTTTGTCACTCGATATCCAGATTGAATATAAGGCATAGTCCTGTCATCCTTATAATATTCAATCATTAGTTTCTTGACTCTAAGTAGACTGAAAATGATAACTCCTTATCAATTAGCATGGCCATGCATTTCCTTCAGTCTATCTTCTTCAAGGGCCCCATAGATATCTTACTCAAATAAATGAGGGACAAATTCCTTCTCACTCACTCACATTTCTCACATAGTTACTTTCATATCCAATGACAATCTATTCCATTATCCTGTTAAAGATAATGTAAGACTGTATCAAAATATGAAATAGCTATGTAGAAATCTATGATGATTTCAAGGTCAAAGGATTATACTAATAGAACTGTAATGAGAATTACTTATGACAGTGATCTATGTAGTATTCTCACAGTGGGTCATCCAGTGCCTTATTTCTCAAATAGCACCTATGATTTGACTTAATATCTCATATACATGATTAGTAAAACATAATCATCAGTCAACATCATACTGGTCTCAATGTTCTATTAAGACTAGGGATAGATGGTATATAATTCTTTTATTAAAACCTAAGGGTTCTACTATCAAGTCACATACTTGATGACCTTAGAAAGAATTAACCATTCAAGTATTTTAATCATTAATATAAAATGATAAAAACGGCCAATCAATAAATAACAAAATGATAAAGTCAAAACATGGTCAAACATGATTGACCTAGTGCATATCACTAACAATCTCCCACTTGCACTAGGCCCAATCTACATTAAATCTAATTCCCATGGACCTAGTATGACTCTCATGCTTAGGCTTTGGAAGAGCCTTAGTTAGCGGATCAGCAACATTATCATTTTGTCGGAACTCTGCATATCTTCACGTCTCCTCTCTCAATGATTTCTCGAATGAGATGATAACGTCTAAGTATGTGTTTGGATCGCTGATGTGATCTGGGCTCCTTTGCTTGTGCTATGGCCCCATTGTTATCACATAACAAGTTCACTGGATCGGATATACTAGGAACAACTCCTAATCCAGTCATGAACTTTTTGATCCAAACAGCCTCCTTAGCTGCGTCTGAAGCAGCTATATACTCAGCTTCTGTTGTAGAATCAGCAACGGTGTCCTGCTTCAAGCTCTTCCAGCTGAAAGCACCTCCATTCAAACAAAACACATATCCTGACTGTGATTTATAATCATCAATGTCAGTTTGGAAGCTAGCGTCTGTGTAACCCTTTACAATCAGCTCATCTTCCTGACCACCATATAGCAAGAATGCATCCTTGGTTCTTCTCAAGTACTTAAGGATTTTCTTAACTGCTGCCCAGTGACTTTCACCTAGATTTGACTGGTATCTTCTCGTTGTACTCAAAGCATACGAGACATCAGGTCGAGTGCACAATATTGCATACATGATAGATCCAATAGCAGAAGCATATGGAATCTTACTCATGCAGTCTCGCTCATCCTGTGTCTTAGGACACTGAGTCTTGCTCAGACTGATGCCATGTGACATTGGCAAGAATCCTCTCTTGGAGTCTTGCATACTAAACTTGTTTAATACCTTATCAACATAAGTGCTTTGACTTAGGCCAATGAGTCTTCTAGATCTATCTCTATAGATCTTGATGCCTAATATATAAGCAGCATCGCCCAAGTCTTTCATTGAAAAACACTTTCCTAACCATGATTTAACATTTTGCAGTATGGGAATGTCGTTTCCAATGAGTAGTATGTCATCAACATAAAGCACTAAGAAAACAATCGCGCTCCTACTAACCTTCTCGTACACACAAGGTTCATCTTCATTCTTGATGAATCCAAACTCTTTGATTGCTTCATCAAAACGAAGATTCCAACTCCGAGAAGCTTGCTTTAATCCATAAATGGATTTTTGAAGCTTGCAAACCTTTCCAGAATTCTCTGGACTGGCAAAACCCTCAGGTTGTGTCATGTACACATCCTCAAGTAAGTTTCCATTAAGAAACGCTATTTTGACATCCATTTGCCATATCTCATAGTCATAATATGCAGCTATGGCAAGGAGAATTCGAATGGATTTGAGCATAGCAACTGGAGAAGGTTTCATCATAGTCTATACCATGTATTTGTCTGAAACCTTTTGCAACTAGTCTTGCTTTATAGGTATGCACATTGCCATCCATGTCAGTCTTCATTTTGAAGACCCATTTGCACCCAATGGTTTTTACACCATCCGTTGGGTCAATCAAGGTCCAAACTTGATTATCATACATGGATTGCATTTCAGATCTCATGGCTTCGAGCCATTTTTCAGAGTCAGGACTATTTATGGCCTCTTGATAGGATGTGGGTTCTTCTTGATCCACAATCATCACATCATTGTTCTCAGTAATGAGAAATCCATATCTCATAGGATTATGACGTGTCCTATCAGACCTCCTTTGGCCTTGTGGTACTTGTACTGGTTCAGCAATTGCTTGTTGATTCTTTTGAGGTTCCATTCTAGGTACAATGCTACTTTGTGGTTCTTGAATTTCTTCAAGTTGTATTGTACTCCCACTGGCTCCTTTGGAAATAAATTCTCTTTCCAAAAAGATACCATTTCGAGCAACAAACACTTTGTTCTCATAAGCATTGTAGAAGTAATATCCTTTAGTTTCTTTAGGATATCCTACAAAAAGGCATTTGTCAGATTTGGGTGCTAATTTATCTGAAATTAGTCGCTTCACATAAGCTTGACATCCCCAAATCTTAAGAAAAGACAAACTAGGAGTTTTTCCAGTCCATATCTCATATGGTGTCTTTTCAACTACCTTTGATGGAACTCTATTCAAAATGAATGCAGCGGTTTCTAAAGCATAACCCCAAAATGAGATTGGAAGATCAGTTTGACTCATCATTGATCGAACCATATCCAATAGAGTTCGATTTCTCCGTTCAGACACACCATTCCATTGTGGTGTTCCAGGTGGAGTCAATTGAGAAACGATCCCACAATCTCTTAGATGATCTACAAATTCTTGGCTTAAATATTCACCACCTCGATCAGATCTTAGTGTTTTAATATTTTTACCAAGTTGATTTTGTACTTCATTCTTAAATATTTTGAACTTTTCAAAAGATTCAGATTTATGTTTCATCAGATAAACATAACCATATCTACTGAGATCATCAGTAAAAGTAATGAAGTACTGAAATCCACCTCTAGCATTTGTACTTAATGGACCACATACATCTGTATGTATAAGGCCCAATAAGTTTTTAGCTCTTTCACCTTGTCCAATAAAAGGTGTTTTTGTCATTTTGCCCATTAGACAAGATTCACATGTTTCAAATGATTCATAATCAAATGAATTCAAAAGTCCATCTCTTTGAAGTTTTGATATGCGTTTCTCATTTATATGGCCTAAACGACAATGCCAGAGATAAGTAGAGTTTAAATCATTTGACTTAAACTTCTTAGCATTGATGTTATAGATTGATTTTTCATTAGTGTCTTCAACATTTAAAATATAAAGACCACTACTGCGTGGAGCATATCCATAAAGAATGTTATTATGCAAAATGCTGCATTTATTATTCCTAATAATAAATTCAAAATCATCCTTGTCCAAATAAGAAACAGAAATAATATTCCTACACATGGTAGGTACATAATAACAATTATTCAAAGATAAAATAAGTCCACTAGGCAAAGATAACTCATAAGTCCCTACAGCTAAAGCAGCAACTCTTGCTCCATTGCCAACTCGTAGGTCCACTTCGCCTTTTGTCAAATTTGAGACCCTGCACATTAGTACAAATGTGAGATCCAGATCTAGTATCTAATACCCATGAATCAGAAGTAGAAAGATTAATTTCTATAACATGAATACCTGAAGTGGTAGTCTCACTACCCTTGTTCTTCTTCAGATCATCCAGATATTTCTTGCAATTCCTTTTCCAGTGTCCAGGTTCCTTGCAGAAAAAGCAAGTTCCTTCCTTTGGCGGTTTTGCTTTGGGTTCATCCTTGGTCTTGGGCTTGGACTTGGGTTTAGACTTCTTGAAAGCCTTTCCCTTGCCCTTACCAGACTTTTTCATACCCTTTCCCTTGTTGACCATAAGAACATCCTTAATCTCATTCTTGATGTTCTTTTCAGCAGTTTGAAGCATCCCATGCAACTCTGTGGTGGTCTTCTCCATATTATGCATATTAAAGTTCATGATGAAACCATCATAAGCCTCAGGCAAAGATTGGAGAACAATGTCTGTAGCCAACTCTTGGGCAATTGGGAGACCGAGCCTGTCCAAATGTTCAAGATGACCCTTCATCTTCAAAACATGAGGACTAACTGAGCCGCTAGTAGTCAACTTGCATGAAAGCAAATCCTTGATGGTATTGAACCTTTCAATTCTTGCTCTCTCTTGGAACATTTCCATGAGATCAGTAATCATGGTGTTCGCATCCAATTCCATCATTTTCTTTTGGAGTTCATTCTCCATGCATCCAAGCATAATGCAAGTGACATCAGTAGAGTCATTGAGATGCTTCGTATAAGCATCCCTTTGAGCTCTAGTAGCAGCAGGAGCTGGTTCCTCAGGGAGGGGTTGATCAAGGATATATTCCTTTCTTTCTTGCCTAAGAACAATTCTTAGATTTCTGTACCAGTCCAGAAAGTTAGTGCCATTGAGCTTATCCTTCTCAAGGATTGATCGCACTGATAAAGTATGTGTAGTGTTTGTAGCCATCTCTACAACAATAAATATACAAATAGCATTTAATAAAAGGCACAGTAAAATTCCCACAACATATATCCATAATTCATATAAAAACCCTTAATGATATTTCAACAATTAAAAATAATAGTGGGACAAGATCCATATTTAACCCTACTTCAAGTAAGCTTTGGCTTATCACTTTAAGTGTGGTTTATTTAGGTAGGTAACACTTTACCAATTACATCTCATGCAATTCTTGAATATAGAATATTAACATCACATGTAATCTTGATATTCTATCTTATACCCTAGGTTCAAAACTATTTTGATAACCTAGTTAAGTCTAACCAAATCAAACATATGGATATCACTTTTATCCAACTTATCTTACTTAGATGACTTTATACATCATGCTTTGGCATAACTTATACATAGCAATCTAAGTCTTGATAAGTGTTATTACAATGGGAGGTATATTGAAGACTTAATATTAAATAAGGGTTTGTTATTTATCCTATTTAGTTATCCTATCTTATCACATATAAAATAATCATGCAAAGCATATAACCAATAAGATAAACATTAAAAACATATTATTTCACTATTTTAAATCATATTTAACAACAATCATATAAATATGTTATTCATGATAATTTAAATCATATTTAAAATTTATCATTAAAGTATTAAAATAAAATACATGACAAAAACACGCCGGCTTAAAAGGATAACGGTCCTTAATGGGGTGTATCAGCGGGGTCCAAGGGGCGCGGCCCCTTGGCGGGGTCTGGGGGCAGCGCCCCAAGCGGGGTCCAAGGGGCAGCGCCCCTGGCGGGGCCCGGGGGCAGAGCCCCAGGCGGTGGTCCCGCTAGTCGGTTACACTTAACAGAATTAAAATTCTTTATCTGAAATCAATAATCTTAACTGATTACAGTTTATTTTAATATGTTCAAAACAGATTAAAATAACCCCAAAACCCTAATTACTGCATCTTAAAAACTGTTCAGAAACAATTTATTTAACACTTAAATAGCAACAGTTTCATTAATTCGGCTCATAGCAGAATTAAATACAGTTTTATAAATTTTGTTCATTACATAATTAAACACAGTTTTATTAATAGAATTAAAACAGTTTCACAAACAGTTTACTAATCCTATTTAAAACAGAATTACTAATAGAATCAAAACAGTTTCACAAACAGTTTACTAATCCTATTTAAAACAGAATTACTAATAGAATTAAACACAGTTTCACAAACAGTTTACTAATCCTATTCAAAACAGAATTACTAATAGATTTAAAACCAGTTTCACAAACAGTTTACTAATCCTATTCAAAAACAGGGTTCCTAATAGAATTAAAACAGTTTCATAAACAGTTTACTAATCCTATTCAAAAACAGTTTTATTAATCTGTTTCCCCTTTTCTTATCAATTCGTATGAAAATTAATACTACGAAACCTTTAATCAAATTAAAATGTAATATTAATTTAGAACAGTATATTCGAAGTTTTAATCACATTAAACGATTAATCAAATTAATTCTTCATACTGTTTTTCATACAATTAATCACATAAACGTTTTATGTATAATTACAACGAATTATAATTCCTTCAAAACAGTTTCGAAAAACAACCCCTTTTTCAAAACAGAACATACAATAAGCATATATCACATATATACTCAGAATCTAATAAATCAAATTACAAGCAGCTCTGATACCACTGTTGGATTTTATAGGTTCATAACGCAGCGGAATTTCAAAAATTTATCTAAAAACCCAAACCAAGATCCATGTAATTCGAATTAACAGAATAATTACTTACTTGTATGTCGAATTCAACAGCAATGTAGGAAGGAAGGAGGTGGTTCACTTTGGTGATACCTGGCCTCGGATCAGAAACGCCTCCAAAAGAACGCGTCCTCTACGAGTATCCACACGAACAGACCTTAGCCAAAACTAGTGCCTGTGTGCTAGCACTATTGCTTCACAAACAATTTCGAATTTTAGTGATTTAGTGAATAATGAATTTCGTGATTCTCAAACCAATTGCTTAATGTGTATTTATAGTGATAAACAACACTAGGGTTTGAGACAAATTCGAATTTCAATCTCATTGCAATTCTACAAGTTTATGTTTATCAAAAACTCCTTTTTGATAATCATCCATATATATTAATTACTATATTTATTATCTTCCAAAAATAATAAATTAAGGAAAACACTTATCCTTAAATTTCGAATTAATATATATATTTATTAATATATATATATTACGAATTTTATATATATATATATATGTATATATATATATATATATGTATATATATATATATATATGTATATATATATATATATATATATATATATATATATATATATATATAATTAATCACTTAATCACATTGGGCTTGTACAACCCATAACTGTTATGGGCCTGTTCTTAGTGTGCGACCCTGTAGGTTCATATAACGTTGGCAGTAGGCTCGAAATCCCTATTTCAACCCACAAGTCATAAGTGGCCTCTAGCAAGACATTATGACTACCCAAGTTATACGAATATCGATAATCCGATTTAACCATTTACAATAATATTTTAATCCCTTTGTCACTCGATATCCAGATTGAATATAAGGCATAGTCTTGTCATCCTTATAATATTCAATCATTAGTTTCTTGACTCTAAGTAGACTGAAAATGATAACTCCTTATCAATTAGCATGGCCATGCATTTCCTTCAGTCTATCTTCTTCAAGGGGCCCATAGATATCTTACTCAAATAAATGAGGGACAAATTCCTTCTCACTCACTCACATTTCTCACATAGTTACTTTCATATCCAATGACAATCTATTCCATTATCCTGTTAAAGATAATGTAAGACTGTATCAAAATATGAAATAGCTATGTAGAAATCTATGATGATTTCAAGGTCAAAGGATTATACTAATAGAACTGTAATGAGAATTACTTATGACAGTGATCTATGTAGTATTCTCACAGTGGGTCATCCAGTGCCTTATTTCTCAAATAGCACCTATGATTTGACTTAATATCTCATATACATGATTAGTAAAACATAATCATCAGTCAACATCATACTAGTCTCAATGTTCTATTAAGACTAGGGATAGATGGTATATAATTCTTTTATTAAAACCTAAGGGTTCTACTATCAAGTCACATACTTGATGACCTTAGAAAGAATTAACCATTCAAGTATTTTAATCATTAATATAAAATGATAAAAACGGCCAATCAATAAATAACAAAATGATAAAGTCAAAACATGGTCAAACATGATTGACCTAGTGCATATCACTAACACGGGTCTAAGAACAAGGCATAAAATATAATTAATATCATCCCCTAACTATAGATAGTACTAGACACCACATAGCACTAGTACAAACCATCATAATGCCATTACACATATGTAGCCAAAATGCCAAGCATAAACCAACTTGGAGTTATCATACTTACTCGGACTTTCACCAAAGCCATACAACTAGTTAAGTCAAATTGAGTTCCCACTTTGAAAACATAATCCAGAAATCCATTTCTAATAACTTAGTTAAATTCATAAACTAAGTTTTAAACCAACAAGGTGAGTCAGCCAAGTCTCCACAATTGCAAGGCATCTTCTCGCACATCGGGCGATCCAAGTCTAACCCGAACCAAAATCCAACTAGAGTTTAATATTTGGAACATCCTTTGATAAACCACAAAATCCATTTTTGAAATCAAGGAACTCAATAAGAACTTAACAGCCCAAAATAGTATCATGCCCACAAGGTGATCGATAAAAGATCCAACTCAACAACGTACTCATGTACTAATACAATTCATACAATCACCCCAGCATGCCCTCTAAACACTCAACATGCCCAAGCAACATTAACTTTGATAAACAACTCACTTGAACTAGGCATACATACTAAATCAAGTTATGGAGTTTAACCAACACTTAGCCAAAAACGGTACAACAAATCAACCTTATAACAATCATTCCATAACACTTTATGAATTCAATACATAACATTTAGCATAAATCTTTTCCATTTTCAGATTCAAAACATCTAACCCAAAACATACCAATTGATCATAATTATCATGGCAATTTAACAAACAATTTGGTTTACTCAAACCAATGTAATACAACTATATCAACTCGATTTTAAACCACCAAGCACTTGCTAAATCATTTACAGCCCTATTACAAGATCAAACTAAAACAGTTTATAGCATCCCAATCGTTCTACAACATTACTACAAACAACCAATACAATACATGAATAACATACAACCTATTCATGATGTAACATCCACAATTATCTAGATCTAACAACAATAAAAAATGGGCAGCCAAAGAGACACAAAACAGTGGGTATAGCTAAGATACAATCCACAACGATAAATACGAAGCATAATCACAACACAACACCATAATACGAATCCAAAAAAGGAGTGGAAACAATTACCTTGAAAAATCAAAGACAAAGGAAACTCAGAGGTGGATTGGGTTTAAAGCTACAAGAACGAATTGAATGAAAGCAATAAGCCACAAATCAATTAAACCAAGTATTGAGATGGAACTATGAGAATTAAACCACTTACCAAATGTTTTGGACACAAATAATCAGAGGGAAATCGCCTAGGAATAGTTTATAATGGGCTTAGGGTTTTAAAAATTGAATAGGGGCTGTTTATGTCGAGTAAAAGTCTATTTAAAGCCTCCAAAACGAACCCAACCGGTTCTATGGCCGGTTCTGCCCAGTAGAACCGGTTATAGAACCGGTTTGCTAAGTGAAACAAAAAAAAATCGAAGTGGACCGGACCTACGGCTTGATCTACCCAGCAGATCCGGTTCATAGGTATAGTTGACCCGATATAGTGTCGAAACGACGATCCGAACCGTCGAATGAAAGATAATTCTCTTAGGTACAACATACCCAAATTGCATCCTGATCCGACGGTTCAATTGGGAGATATGGACGTTTTACTACAGCATGGCAGATTTGGAAAACATACAAACATTGTTTTGATAACAACCCAGAAATAAATCAATTTAACATTAAATACTTAGAGGCTCAAGGGGTACACATAAGTCACTCAACATGACACAACCAAGGTACCACATATGCTAATGCGAACTTATATCAATCTGAAAACAAATCAGAATCACAACGAGAACATGACGAAGCGAAAACACAACCAAAGTCCATCACAAACCAAACTTTAAACGGACAACCAAACAACCAAAACAAGTCGGAAAACACAGGGTATTACATACCTAGTCACACTACTAGAAGTCATATAATTTTGAGATTATATTTAATTATATGTGTCTACACTTAGGTGATCGCGATTTAGGGGACTTACTGCCATTGGCGTTTGTATTTTCGGGAGTTCTTGTTCCATATTCTCTGTCGTCCGCTGATCACAGTCTGCTCTTCAACAAGTAAGTTTTATAGTTTTTATTTTTTATTTATTTACAAAAAATTAATAAAAAAATTAAAAAATAAAGAAAGATTTTATTTAAACCGAATAAAATCTTAATTAGCCGTAGAAAACCCGTCTTGTGTCCTCAAGAGATTGAACGACACAGGATTGTACGTGTGTACAGTTTGCAGAACTGATGTCTACGTAATTCGATCACGGAAAATATAAATGCATATGTACGGTAGAAAAATATTTGGTAGTACTTTCTAGCGTATGTTCTCCGAGTGCTTATGTGATATATGCTACGTAATGCTATTTTCTCTGGGAGTACTTAGCGTTATTCAGCTTATGTTACATAATGCACCCGGAGAACTACGCGGAAGGCTGCTAAATATTTTTCTCTGTATTTATGCATATATCGTGATCGAGTGCTAGACTCCAGTTTTGCGAATGGGATAGGGCCCTACCTTTTTAGCAGTAAATTTCATTGACTTGCCGATATCAAGTATTTAAACCACCCAGCTATTGCATGTTCTACAGAAATGAGTTTAGATCGCAGTTCCATGTATGCGAGACGTAGGAAAGGCCTACTACCAGTAGAGTTTGTTAATCAAGTAGATGAGTTTTTGAATTTTGCTAGACAACATACCGAGTGTATGAATGGGGCTAAGATAAAATGCCCGTGTAGTAGGAGTAGATGTAAGAATACTGCTTTTCGAAATGTCGAAGACGTGCAACTCCATCTGCTGAAGTATGGTTTTGTGCCGAGGACAGTAGACCGACTTTCCTTGATGTACAACAACCTGTGTATGGGGATGAAAATGAAGGGGATGGTTTTAACTCCTTTCAGAGAATGGTTACTGATGCTGCTGGTCCAGAAGTCTTCACTGAGGAAGCTCCGAATGAATAAGCTCAAAAGTTATATGATATGATGCGTGCGGCCGAAGAAGACATATGGCCTGGCAATGACAAACACTCGCCTTTGTCTGTAGCTGTTAAACAGTTGGAAATGAAGTGTCAGTATCAAGCCCCCAAATCTTTAATGAACGACATGAGCAGGTTCGTACAAGAATTACTGCCCGCAGACAACAAGATGGCCAAGGATTTGCATAGCATTAAAAAGCTAGTTAAAGGTCTTGGGCCGCCGGTTGAGGTAATCGATTGCTGCTTTAATTATTGTATGATATACTGGGGAGAGGACGCGGCTTTAACTGAATGTAAAGATTGCAAACATGCTAGGTGGAAACCTAGCACCAAAAGAAATTCAAAAAAAGAAGAACTAACGTGCCGTATAAGAAAATGCATTATTTTCCTATAACTCCGAGGCTGCAGAGGCTGTACTTTTCAAAAGCGACATAAAAACATATGAGATGGAACGCCAAACACGAGATGAAAGACGGTAAGATGTGTCATCCATCTGACTCGCCTACTTGGAAACACTTTAGTGAGCTACATGAAGATTTTGCTGCTGAAGTTCAAAATATCGGATTGGGCTTATGTACTGATGGGTTCCAACCATTTGGTAGCTTTGGAGAACAACACTCATCGCGGCCTGTAATTGTGACGCCGTATAATCTGCCTCCTGGCATGTCCATGAAAGATGAATTCATGTTTCTAACGATCCTTGTCCCCGGACCTTGAAATCCAAAAGCCCAAATAGATATTTTTCTCCAGCCGTTGATTGCTGAACTTAACCAATTATGGGAATTTAGAACAAGGACATACGACATTCATAAGCGATGGAATTTTCAGATGCGAGCGGCACTTATGTGGACAATCAATGATTTCCCTTCATACTCGATGTTGTCTGGTTGGAGCACATCAGGAAGACAGGCATGCCCACATTGTATGGAACATACTGAGGCATTTACTCTTACCAAAAGTGGTAAACAGTTGTGGTTTGATTGCCATTGAAATTTCTTACCGGTGGGACATCAATTTCTTAGTAACGACCGTGATTTTCGGAGGGACAAACGTGTGTAAAACAAATTTCGGGGGGTTAGAACAGGGGAGCAGATTTTTCAAGATGTGGACCAACTGGGGTTTAAAAAGACATATGAGCTTGGTGCTGAGGTAATTAATGCGCAAAAATCGAAGAGTCATGGGTGGCATAAGAAAAGCATCTTTTGGGACTTTCCATATTAGAAGACAAATTTGATTCGGCATAATCTTGATGTAATGCATATTGAGAAAAACATGTTTGACAACATTTTCAATACCGTTCTGAATGTCCCGGGGAAAATCAAGGACAATGCCAAATTGCGGGAAGAGTTGAATGAGTTTTGTAATCGTCCGGGCCTCGCACGTGATAAGGTAACCGATAAATTTCCAAAGGCGACGTATGCTTGGGATCGGGAATCAAAACAAAAACTTTTGGCATGGGCTAAACAATTAAAATTTCCAGATGGGCATGTGTCAAATTTGGGAAGGTGTGTCGATCTCAATAAGCAAAAAATGATTGGCATTAAAACTCATGACTGTCACGTCTTCATGAAACGTTTACTGCCTATTGCTTTTCGAGAGCTTCTTCCAAAAAATGTGTGGGAGCCTATCACGGAGTTGAGTATCTTCTTTAAGGAGTTAAATGCCACATCACTAAAGGAGGAAGACTTAGAGGTTATGGAGCGCGAAATCGCGAAGATATTGTGCAAGTTGGAACATATCTTTCCGCCAAGTTTTTTTGATTCAATTGAACATCTCTCTGTACACCTTCCTTACGAAGCAATGATGGCATGTCCGGTGTAGTATTGTTGGATGTACCCTTTTGAAAGGTAATATATTCATGTTTTTCTTTTATGGTTAAATACCATAAATTCTCATCGACTTTTTATTTTGATTGAACATATACTTGGGAAAACTCAAACGGAAAGTAACCAATAAAGCTAAAGTGGAAGGAAGTATTGCTCACGGATACCTTCTAGAAGAAATAGCTAAATTTGCGTCCTTTTATTTTAAAGACGGCGATCCGATGTTGCCCGATCAGCTGCAAAGAAACGAAGTTCAAAATGATGTTGTCGATGACGATGTGGGCAAACTATCAATTTTCAAACCGAATGGGCGATCGATGGGTGCTTGTAAGACAAGATACCTAAATGGAGCTGAATATACTGCTGCCCAGAGCTACATCCTTTTAAATTGTCCTGAAATTACTCCTTACAAAGAGTAAGATTTGTTAATCCTCATGAACTGTCTTGAATTTAATCCTTACAATTATTTAAGCCAATATGTTTGCTAATATAAGTTGTTTGAATTCTAATAAAAGTGTTTTCATGGACGAGTTGTATGAAATCAACCCCGAAATCACATCAAAGGACATTAAAGAAAACTAGAGACTGAATTTGCCTCATGGTTTGCACGATATGTAAGTATCGCTAATGTTTTTTCTAATTATCTCATCCTTTAGATGTGAAACTACTGATCTGAATAATTTTTATTTGGTACAGACACAATGTCCAAGCAATTGTATTTCCAATCCCTGCATTTTGAGTCTCGCACTGGGACCGCTTAAACAAGTAAAAACATTCCCGGGATATTTTGTAAGCGGATTTAAATTTCAGACTCAGTCATATGGGGCGGACCAGGCTACTATGAATAGTGGAGTATGTGTGAAGGGATCATTATTTATTCCGGGTGAAAGCGACTTTTATGGCATACTGACAGACATTATTAAGTTAGAGTATCCAGCTCTGCCAATAAAAAAGATTGTCTTATTTTAATGTGATTGGTTTGATCCAATGATTAGTCGTGGTATGTTAGTGCAACATCAATATAACATGGTGGATGTTAATCATAGAGGGAGATATAGAAAATACGAGCCTTTTATTTTAGCCGACCAAGCCGGTCAAGTTTGTTACTGTACCTACCCAAGCAAAAGACAGGATAAAGTCAATTGGTGGGCTGTATGTAAGATGAAGGCGCGATCTGAAATTGACATCCTAAAGACGATTACTCCGGCTTTTTAAGAAGACATTGTAGAACATCCAATAACTGTCGCGACAAGTGATGAGCCGAAAATTCTGGTAGATGTAGAGGGGGAAGCGGAAGAAAATGTGTTTCACGAAGAGGAAGTAGTTCAGGAAGAAGTTGTTTCATCCTCCTCGTCAGACGAAGAAGATATTATCCTTGAAGAATTAGAAGATGATGAGTGGTAGTTTAGAGTTAAATGTAGTATGAGTCATATTGTTTTACTATAATGTTTCCAATTACCCAAACATACATTTGTAGACATTATGATTTATTTTATATTTGTGGATATAATTTTTATATTACCAGGTTTGAAAATTTGTATTGTATGTGTTAACTATATCTAAACTCGTGTATTTTTATTTGTTTACAGTTATGAGAGCGCAGGGTACATATCGTGGTGGTGGGGCACCAGGACGTGGTGGGACTCAGGGACGTGGTGGAACCCCGGGACATGGTAGAGGATTGGGACGTGGTGGAGCACTGGGACGTGGTGTGATTTCTGATGTCCCAGATGAGGACATGTTGGAGTTCGAGCAGGAGCTCGATCAACGCCTAGCTAGGGAACAAGAAGAGCGGCTATCTCATCATCGGGCGGAGAGGGCTAGACGTGCTGTTTCCAGTTCGCTTTCTCCTTCGTAGCTGGAGAGCTTTGAGGATCTTGAGGAGCATCTTGCTGTTTCCAGTCCGTTCTGATTTTGATAACCAACTTCGGGTGGTCCGTGCCGGAATTGCAACGCAGATAGCGGAGGGAATACGCTCAGAGATTGCAAAGATGCAGCTTCCCGGTGGTCGTCCGCGTTCGCCCTCACCACCTGACGATGTGGACACTAGTGATTTGTAGTGTTGTTTCAGTAGTATGTGAACACTTTTATTTTGTATGTTTCTAGGATTAATATATGTACACACTTTCATTTTGTATGTTTCAAGCTACCGGATTTTATAGTATAAAAAAACTTTTGTTGCTTCAATGAGTTTGTAAATTTTGTATTTAACAGGTTTCAGTTTTGTATCGGCGGAAAATAATATATGCTAGAAATTGCAAAAATTCGCCAAAATTTACTTGAAGTTAGCGACAGAATTTCCAAATTTGGCGACATAATTTAGTAGCTAATTGCATGAACTTAACGATGGATTTTCCTTGATTTAGCAACGGAAATCCGTCTCTAAATCAAGGCATTTTTGCGACGGATTGTCCTTGATTTAGTGACGGAAATCCGTCATTAAATCAAGGCATTTTTGCGACGGAAATCGGTTGCAAATCCGTCGCCAAAATGTCGTAGAAGATGGTTATTTCGACGACTATTCCCAACGGAAATCCGTCGCAAAAATAGAAAAAAATCTGTCGGAAAATGCGACGGATTTTCGTAACCGTCGCAAATAGGTTTTGCTACAAAGGTTTTACCGACAGATTTTTTCCGTCGGGAATCCGTCGCTATACTGTTTTCCTGATGGATTTTGGTGTTTTAGCGACGGAAAAATCTGTCGCTAAAATACTGTTTTCTAGTAGTGGCGAATGGTGACAGGAATACGAAGTTTTTTCACAGCATTGCTTCCTCACACTATCGGAATAATCCTATTTCCTCGGTTCTTGTGGACGAAACTATTTTTTGAGAGCCTAAGGAAATAAGATTGCATATTAGGAATTTTTATTCAACTTTATACAGCCATAATGCTTCGCCTGTTAACTATAATATTTCTGGTCTTCTTTCTGATCAAATTTTAAGTGTGCAGGCGAATTCTTTGATTAGGCCTTTCGATGATTCTGAGATTTTCAATGCTGTAGCTTCGTGTGGTTTGAATAAAGCTTCAGGTCCAGATGGTTCTAATTTTTATATTTATCAGAGAGCTTGGTTTGTGATGAAGGATGTGATTATTGATTTTTTCAGGAAGTTCCATACTTTTAATAACTTACCTAAAGGTATTAATTCCTCTTTTATGGTTCTTGTCCTAAGGTTGGTGGGTCTTCTAACATCAAGGACTATCGCCCTATCAGTCTAGTCAATGGATTTTATAAGATGCTTTCCAAAGCTCTTAGTAAAAGATTAGCCCCTATTCTTTCAGACGTTATTTCAGATTGCCAACATGCTTTCCTGAAAGGTAGAAGTATTCCGGAATGTTTTATGATAGCTAATGAGCTTATACATGTGGCTACTAGGAGGAAGGAGAAATTACTTGTTCTAAAGCTGGATTTTCATAAAGCTTTTGATTGTATTGAGTGGGGTTACTTATTCTCAGTTATGCGGAGCATGAATTTTCCTGAGAAATGGATCGAATGGTTATCATGCTGTCTATCCACTACTACTACTGCAGTCCTTGTTAATGGAAGTCTAGTTGATCCGATTACTCTTCAGCGGGGTGTACACCAAAGGGACCCCATTTCTCCCTATTTGTTTGTTATTGCAGTTGAGGGTTTGAAGCGTATACTTGACAGATCATAAAGTTTGGGTTTTACACAGGGCTTTAGATTTGCTTCAGATCATGATCCTATCTCGATGTTGCAATTTGCTGATGACACCATTTTGTATTTGCCGTATGATTTGGAGCAACTCAGTAACATAATCCGCATTCTCTGATGTTTCGAGTTAATATCTGGGTTGACAATTAATTTTGCACAAGAGTTCTATTATGGGAATTAATGTTTCCGAGCCCGATTTATTTTATGCAGCTACTTTAGTAGGGTGTAAGGTGGATTCTTTTCCGATTAAATATTTGGGACTTCCTTTATCTAACAGAAAGCTTTCGATGGGTTCTTGGGATTTTGTTGTGGAGCGTTTTAAATCAAAGTTGGCTCTCGGGAAGGGTTCCATGTTATCCCCTACAGGAAGGTTAGTCCTTATTAAATCGGTTTTGTTCAGTGTTCCTGTCTACTTTATGTTCTTGTTTAGTATGCCTGGCGTAGTTCGAATCAATTAGAATCATATATGAAGAGATATATGTGGAAAGGAGATGTGAACTCTCGAGTGATGAGTAAAGTTTCTTGGAAAGTTATTTGCCAAGATTTTGATAAAGGGGGTCTCGGTATCTACAATCTTCATACTAGAAACCAAAGCTTATTGTTCAAATAGGTTTGGAAATTGATGTTGAATAATGATGATTCTACTTGGTTCAAAATAATTTCTAATGGTTCTTCAATTGTTAATTGGAATTCTATTTTGCATGGAGATGTGAATAATTTTTCTTTTATCTGGAAAGGTATTAGAAAATTATGCTGCAATGATATTGAGATTTGGGGTTTTTTTCGCTAACAATTTGAAGTATACGGTGGGTGAGGAGAATGTAATTTCTTTTTGGCATGATAATTGGATGGGGAATGGTCCGGCTACAACACTTTTTCCTCGTCTTTTTAATCTTTCAAACACAAAACAAGCCACAGTAAAGGATATTTGGAGTGATAATTGGCGTTGGCGTCGGCGATTAAGGACGAATGAACTCCACTGGTTAAATGATTTGCAATCTACTTTTAATTCTATTCATCCGACTAAGGGTCGAGAAGACGAGGTTTATTGGAGGTCGAATAATGGGTTGTACTCCACTGCTTCATTTTGCAAAATCCATGGATGGTTAATAGTAGAGTTAGCAAACAATAATAGGGCTGTGATGAAGGTTAATGTTGACAGGGCAGCTGTTAGAGAGCTAATGTTGACAGGGCTGCTGTTACGAGAGCTGCTGTTTATGGGCCTGTTTCTGCTTCGAATGGAGAGAAAGAATTTTTTGTTTCTGCCGCTGTTTATGGGGCTGTTTCTGATGCGTTTTCTGGGGCTGCATCTGCTGCGATTTTTGGGGCTTCTTCTGCTGCCATTTCTGGGGCTGATTCTGCTGCAATTTTTGGAGCTGCATCTGCTGTGATTTCTGGGCTGGGGCTGCGTCTACAGAACTGTCTACTGCGATTTCTGATATATGCACTAGGTCAATCATGTTTGACAATGTATTGACTTTATTGTTTCGTTATTTATTGATTGGCAGTTTTTATCATTTTATATTATAATTAAAATACTTGAATGGTTAATTCTTTCTAAGGTCATCAAGTATGTGACTTGATAGTAGAACCCTTAGGTTTTATAAAAGAATTATATTTGATCTATCCCTAGTCTTAATAGTACATTAAGACTAGTATGATGTTGACTGATGATTATATTTTACTAATCATGTATATGAGATATAAAGTCAAATCATAGGTGTTATTTAAGAAATAAGGCACTGGATGACCCACCTTGAGAATACTACATAGATAACTGTCATAAGTAATTCTCATTACAGTTCTATTAGTATAATCCTTTGACCTTGAAATCATCATGGATTTCTACATAGCTATTTCATATTTTGATATAGTCTTACCTTATCTTTAACAGGATAGTGGAATAGATTGCCATTGGACATGAAAGTAACTATGTGAGAAATGTGAGTGACTAAGAAGGAATTTGTCCCTCATTTATTTGAGTAAGATATCTATGGGCCCCTTGAAGAAGATAGACTGAAGGAAATGCATAGCCATACTAAATGAATTGATAAAGAGTTATCATTTTCAGTCTACTTAGAATCAGGAAACTAATGATTGAATATTATAAGGATGACAGGACTATGCCTTATATTCAATCAGGATATCGAGTGACAAAGGGATTAAAATATTATTGTAAATGGTTAAATCGGATTATCGATATTCATATAACTTGGGTAGTCATAATGTCTTGCTAGAGGCCACTTATGACTTGTGGGCTGAAATAAGGATTTCGGGCCTACTGCCAACGTTATATGAACCTACAGGGTCGCACACTAAGAACAGGCCCAAAACAGTTATGGGTTGTACAAGCCCAATGAAATTAAGTGATTAATAGATTATTATATATATATATATATAATTCATAATATATATATATATATTAATAAATATATATTAATTAAATTCCGAAATTTAAGGATAAGTGTTTTCCTTAAGGTATTATCTTTTGAAGATAATAATAATTATAATTAATATATATATGTAATTATCAAAAAAAAAGTTTTTGATAGACATGAACTCAAAAGAGTTATCAAAAATGTAGTGTTTGCATATGATTGCAAAACACGTTTTTGAGTAAACCCTAGATGTCCTATTTTCTTATAAATAGGCTCTTAAGGCTAGGGTTTTGAGTATTGTGTTTTTCGAAATAAACACAAGACACAATCACTAAATTCAAAATTTCTTTGTGAAGTAATAATGCTAGCACACAAGCACTAGTTTTGGCTAAGGTCTGTTCGTGTGGATACTCGTAGAGGACGCATTCTTTTGGAAGCGTTTCTGATCTGAGGCCAGGTATGACCAAAGTGAACCACCTCCTTCCTTCCTAAATTGCTGTTTGAATTCGACATACAAGTAATTATTAATTCTGTTGTTAATCTATTTATTCGAATTACATGGACCTTGGTTTGGGTTTTAAATAAAAGTTTTGAAATTCCACTGCGTTATGAACCTAGAAAACCCAATAGTGGTATCAGAGCCGCTTGTAATTTGATTAATAGATTTTGAGTATATATGTGATATATGCTTATTGTATGTTATGTTTTGAAAAAGAGGTTGTTTTTCGAAACCGTGTTAAATGAATTATAATTCAATTATACCTAAATCGTTTATTGGATTAAATTGTATGAAAAACAGTATGAAGAATTAATTTGATTAATCGTTTAATGTGATTAAAACTTCAAATAGAATGTTCTAATTTAATATTACGTTTTAATTTGATTAAAGGTTATTAGTATTAATTTTCATACGAATTGATAAGAAAAAGGGGAAACAAATTAATAAAACTGTTTTTGAATAGGATTAGTAAATTGTATATGAAACTGTTTTAATTCTATTAGAAAAATTGTTTTTGAATAGGAATAGTGAACGGTATGTGAAATTGTTTTTAATTCTATTAGTAATTCTGTTTTGAATAGGATTAGTAAACTGTTTATGAAACTGTTTTTAATTCTATTAGTAATTCTTTTTTGAATAGGATTAGTTAACTGTTTATGAAACTGTTTTTAATGATATTAGTAAAACTGTATTTAATTATGTTATGAACATAATTTATAAAACTGTGTTTAATTCTGCTATGAGCTGAATTAATAAAACTGTTTTTATTTAAGTGTTAAATAAATTGTTTCTGATCAGTTTTTAAGATGCAGTAATTAGGGTTTTGGGGTTATTTTAATCTGTTTCGAACATATTAAAATAGACTGTAATCAGTTAAGATTATTGATTTCGGATAAAGAAATTTTATTTCTGTTAACTGGATCTCACATTTGTACTAATGTGCAGGGTCTCAAAAGGAGTAGAAGTTTGACAAAAGGCGAAGTGGACCTACGAGTTGGCAATGGAGCAAGAGTTGCTGCTTTAGCTGTAGGGACTTATGAGTTATCTTTGCCTAGTGGACTTATTTTATCTTTGAAAAATTGTTATTATGTACCTACCATGTGTAGGAATATTATTTATGTTTCTTGTTTGGACAAGGATGGTTTTGAATTTATTATTAGGAATAATAAATGCAGTATTTCGCATAATAACATTCTTTATGGATATGCTCCACGCAGTAGTGGTCTTTATATTTTAAATGTTGAAGACACTAATGAAAAATCAATCTATAACATCAATGCTAAGAAGTTTAAGTCAAATGATTTAAACTCTATTTATCTCTGGCATTGTCGTTTAGGCCATATAAATGAGAAACACATATCAAAGCTTCAAAGAGATGGACTTTTGAATTCATTTGATTATGAATCATATGAAACATGTGAATCTTGTCTAGTGAGGAAAATGACAAAAACACCTTTTATTGGAAAAGGTGAAAGAGCTAAAAGCTTATTGGGCCTTATACATACAGATGTATGTGGTCCATTAAGTACAAATGCTAGAGGTGGATTTCAGTACTTCATTACTTTTACTGATGATCTTAGTAGATATGGTTATGTTTATCTGATGAAACTTTAATCTGAATCTTTTGAAAAGTTCAAAATATTTAAGAATGAAGTACAAAATCAACTTGGAAAAAATATTAAACACTAAGATCTGATCGAGGTGGTGAATATTTAAGCCAAGAATCTATAGATCATCTAAGAGATTGTGGGATCATTTCTCAATTTACTCCACCTGGAACGCCACAATGGAATGGTGTGTCTGAATGGATAAATCGAACTCTATTGGATATGGTTCGATCAATGATGAGTCAAACTGATCTTCCAATCTCATTTTAGGGTTATGCTTTAGAAACCGCTGCATTCATTTTGAATAGAGTTCCATCAAAGGCAATTGAAATGACACCATATGAGATATGGACTGGAAAAACTCCTAGTTTGTCTTTTCTTAAGATTTGGGGATGTCAAGCTTATGTGAAGCGACTAATTTCAGATAAACTAGCATCCAAATCTGACAAATGCCTTTTTGTTGGATATCCTAAAGAAACTAAAGGATATTACTTCTACAATGCTTATGAGAACAAAGTGTTTGTTGCTAGAAATGGTGTCTTTTTGGAAAGAGAATTTATTTCCAATGGAACCAGTGGGAGTACAGTACAACTTGAAGAAATTCAAGAACCAAAAAGTAGCATTGTACTAAGTATGGAACCTCAAATGAATCCACAAGCAATTGCTGAACCAGAACAAGTACCACAAGGCCAAAAGAGGTCTGATAGGACACGTCATAATCCTATGGGATATGGATTTCTCATAACTGAGAATAATGATGTGATGATTGTGGATCAAGAAGAACCCACATCCTATCAAGAGGCCATAAATAGTCGTGACTCTGAAAAATGGCTCGAAGCCATGAGATCTGAAATGCAATCCATGTATGATAATCAAGTTTGGACCTTGATTGACCCGATGGATGGTGTAAAAACCATTGGGTGCAAATGGGTCTTCAAAATGAAGACTGACATGGATGGCAATGTGCATACCTATAAAGCAAGACTGGTTGCAAAAGGTTTTAGACAAATACATGGTATTGACTATGATGAAACTTTTTCTCCAGTATTTATTCTTAAATCCATTCGGATTCTCCTTGCCATAGCTGTATATTATGACTATGAGATATGGAAAATGGATGTCAAAACGGCGTTTCTTAATGGAAACTTACTTGAGGATGTGTACATGACACAGCCTGAGGGTTTTTCCAGTCCAGAGAATTCTGGAAAGGTTTGCAAGCTTCAAAAATCCATTTATGGATTAAAGCAAGCTTCTCGGAGTTGGAATTTTTGTTTTGATGAAGCTATCAAAGAGTTTTGATTCATCAAGAATGAAGATGAACCTTGTGTATACAAGAAGGTTAGTAGGAGCGTGATTGTTTTCTTAGTGCTTTATGTTGATGACATACTACTTATTAGAAACGATATTCCCATACTGCAAAATGTTAAATCATGGTTAGGGAAGTGTTTTTCAATGAAAGACTTGGGCGATGCTGCTTATATATTAGGCATCAAGATCTATAGAGATAGATCTAGAAGACTCATTGGCCTAAGTCAAAGTACTTATGTTGATAAGGTATTAAACAGGTTTAGTATGCAAGACTCCAAGAGAGGATTCTTGCCAATGTCACATGGCATCAGTCTCAGCAAGACTCAGTGTCCTAAGACACAGGATGAGCGAGACCGCATGAGTAAGATTCCATATGCTTCTGCTATTGGATCTATCATGTATGCAATGTTATGCACTCGACCTGATGTCTCGTATGCTTTGAGTACAACGAGCATATACCAGTCAAATCCAGGTGAAAGTCACTGGGCAGCAGTTATGAACATCCTTAAGTACTTGAGAAGAACCATGGATGCATTCTTGCAATATGGTGGTCAGGAAGATGAGCTGATTGTAAAGGGTTAAACATACGCTAGCTTCCAAACTGACATTGATGATTATAAATCATAGTCAGGATATGTGTTTTGTTGAATGGAGGTGCTTTCAGCTGGAAGAGCTCGAAGCAGGACACTGTTGATGATTCTACAGAAGCTGAGTATATAGCTGCTTCAGACGCAGCTTAGGAGGCTGTTTGGATCAAGAAGTTCATAATTGGATTAGGAGTTGTTCCTAGTATATCCGATCTAGTGAACTTGTTATGTGATAACAATGGGGCTATAGCACAAGCAAAGGAGCCCAGATCACATCAGCGATCCAAACACATACTTAGACGTTATCATCTCATTCGAGAAATCATTGAGAGAGGAGACGTGAAGATATGCAGAGTTTCGACAAATGATAATGTTGCTGATCCGCTAACTAAGGCTCTTCCACAGCCTAAGCATGAGAGTCATACTAGCTAGGTCCATGGGTATTAGATTTAATGTAGATTGGGCCTAGTGCAAGTAGGAGATTGTTAGTGATATGCACTAGGTCAATCATGTTTGACCATGTATTGACTTTATCGTTTTGTTATTTATTGATTGGCAGTTTTTTTCATTTTATATTATGATTAAAATACTTTAATGGTTAATTCTTTCTAAGGTCATCAAGTATGTGACTTGATAGTAGAACCCTTAGGTTTTATAAAAGAATTATATTCCATCTATCCCTAGTCTTAATAGTACATTGAGACTAGTATGATGTTCACTGATGATTATGTTTTATTAATCATGTATATGAGATATAAAGTCAAATCATAGGTGTTATTTTGAGAAATAAGACACTGGATGACCCACCTTGACAATACTACATAGATAACTGTCATAAGTAATTCTCATTACAGTTCTATTAGTCTAATCCTTTGACCTTAAAATCATCATGGATTTCTACATAGCTATTTCATATTTTGATACAGTCTTACATTATCTTTAACAGAATAGTGGAATAGATTGCCATTAGATATGAAAGTAACTATGTGAGAAATGTGAGTTACTGAGAAAGAATTCGTCCCTCATTTATTTGAGTAAGATATCTATGGGCCCCTTGAAGAAGATAGACTAAAGAAAATGCATAGCCATGCTAAATGAATTGATAAAGAGTTATCATTTTCAGTCTACTTAAAATGAGGAAACTAATGATTGATTATTATAAGGATAACAGGACTATGCCTTATATTCAATCAGGATATCGAGTGACAAAGGGATTAAAATATTATTGTAAATGGTTAAATCGGATTATCGATATTCATATAACTTGGGTAGTCATAATGTCTTTCTATAGGCCACTTATGACTTGTGGGCTGAAATAGGGATTTCGGGCCTATTGCCAACGTTATATGAACCTACAGGGTCGCACACTAAGAACAGGCCCAAAACAGTTATGGGTTGTACAAGCCCAATGAAATTAAGTGATTAATAGATTATATATATATATATATATATATATATATATATATTAATAAATATATATTAATTAAATTTCGAAATTTAAGGATAAGTGTTTTCCTTAAGGTATTATCTTTTGAAGATAATAATAATAATAATTAAAATATATATGTAATTATCAAAAAAAAGTTTTTGATAGACATGAACTCAAAAGAGTTATCAAAAACGTAGTGTTTGCATATGATTGCAAAACACGTTTTTGAGTAAACCCTAGATGTCCTATTTTCTTATAAATTGACTCTTAAGGCTAGGGTTTTGAGTAATGTGTTTTTCGTAATAAACACAAGACACAATCACTAAATTCGAAATTTCTTTTTGAAGAAATAGTGCTAGCACACAAGCATTAGTTTTGGCTAAGGTCTGTTCGTGTGGATACTCGTAGAGGACACATTCTTTTGGAGGCATTTTTGATCCGAGGCCAGGTATCACCAAGTTAACCACCTCCTTCCTTCCTACATTGCTGTTTGAATTCAACGTACAAGTAAGTATTAATTCTATTGTTAATCTATTTATTCGAATTACATGGATCTTGGTTTGGGTTTTAGATAAATTTTTTGAAATTCCGTTGCGTTATGAACCTAGAAAACCCAACAATTTCTACATCTGCTGCTTCTCCTGAATTTTCTGTTGCCGTTGCTGTGAACGGTGAGGAGGTTGCTGTTGTGGCTTCTGTTGATATTAGTCGAATAAGTGCTGATGTTAACATTTCTGTTGCCGCTGTTGTGAACGGTGAGGAGGTTGCTGTTGTGGCTGCTGTTGATGTTGGCCGAATTACTGCTGATGAAGACGTAGTTTTTGCGGCTGTTTCTGAAAGGAGGAATTCAGAGGGAGTTATGTCGACTGTAAATGGAGGTGTTGTGTACGTTAATTATTCTCTATTTTTGGAAGTTTGGAAATCAAAAGCACCACCTCGAGTTAAGTTCTTTATTTGGTTAACCTTGCATAATAGAGTTTATACTCTTGATTTTTTGGCTCATCGTTCAATAATTCACGTTGACAATTCTTTATGCATTCTTTGCGGTATGTTTGAAACACAAGACCATATCTTTATTCATTGTGGCTTTGCTAGAAGCATTTGGTACGACATATTACAGAAATTAGACATGAGTTGGATTTGTCCTTCTTCGTTTGTCGATTTTATTGTTCAAGGGATGGAAATAGTTCAGTAGGGTGGATATTGTCATTTATGGCGGCTTTTGTGGTACCTCTTAGTTTGGGAAATATGGAAGAGCATAAATGAGAGAGTTTTTCTGAGTAAGTCGCAGGATAAGGAGTACATTATTTTTAACTGCTTTTCAAAAGCAGTTTTTTATTTTAAACTTTGTAATAGGGAGTTCTCTTATTCAGGTTTGAATTTCTTTCGAAATCCTTCATGTATTCTTTTCTCCGGATTTTGATTTCTTAACCTTTCTCTCAGCCGTAGCCTGCGGTAGACACCTTGAGTGTGCTATTTTTTGTGTGAAAGCTTTGAAATGGCTATTGCCTCTTCTCATGGCTTAATATACTAATTATTCATCAGAAAAATAAAATATAATTTAAACAAGTGTTTTAAAAGAAGTAGGAAGTGATGAGAATGCTCTATTTGGTGAGAATTAATGAGAAAATTTTATTTGGTGAGAATTAATGAAAAGCTTCCGACCCTCTTAATTATATAAATATAAATTAATAGTATATATAGTTAGAATATATAAAATAGAAATCCATAATAATTTCTATAATAACTAACTTATAGAATAACTAACTATATTGATAGAGTCTTCTGGACTATAGAGTTATTCCATATTGTTAAAATATAAGGGCAATGAAATCAATATAGGAGAGTCTATCGGTTGGTTCGGTCATTGAATTGCATTGGTTAATTCATTTTTTCTGTTTTTCTATTACCATAACCGCAACTAAAATATATATAATTGAATTATTACCAAACTTAAATAATAATTTTTGGGTTGGTTGGTTATTGTGGTTAACCGAATAACTAATTTTTTAATATTAAATATAAAAAAATATAAAAAAATAGAAATAAAATAAAATAAAATAATTTAGTGTTAATTTTTAATTGTATAAAATTTAGAGGGAAACTTCAAATTTAAAGTCCTAACAAATAGTATAAAAATACCTTAATTTGTTTAATAATATAAAAATACCTTAATGTTTTAAAAAAAATGGAAATAATATCATGTATATATACAAAATTCTAAATTAACCATACTGAATAAATTAAAGGGAATTTTTAAAATTATTATATATAACCGAACCAAATTAACCAATCAGACTGAATTTTGATTTGCTTTGATTTTTTGTTAATACGGTTATTAATAAAATAGCGCACAACTTGTCCCAATTCTGTAAAATACCGTAAATATTTAGGGTAAGAACTAAACCAAAAAAATGCTTTATCCCTTGAACTAAAAAATCAATATCGCTACAACGAAGTATCTTTTGGTTCCTTTGGTGTTCTTAGTGTTCTTCGCTATTTTTCTCATTTGATCTTTAACTTTTCTAATCTCGTATGATTCCTGTTCCTGTTTAGAGTGGCGGCTAGGAGGGCAAAGACGGAATACATAGAATTATATTATTCCTGCCTTAGCTTTGGTGTCCAGATCTATTCCTGCCTTAGCAAAGATGAGGTTCGGAAAATATATTATAAATATAGTTTCCCTTCCGAGTATCAAGTTAAGCTTCCTGGCTTTGGAAAACCTGCTTTCGGGTCTCCCGGTTCGCCTTATAGAGCTATTATCTTTGAGGAGCAGCTCGCCGCTGGTCTTCGATTTTCTTTAGATCCTTTCGTAGTAGAGTTATGTAGAGATTTATGAATCTCAGTACGGGAGCTTCATCTTGGGACTATTAGAGTCCTTCTCGCCTTTGTCGAAGCGTGTAGACTTCGGGGTCAGTCTCCTTCACTTAATGTTTTTTATTACTTCGTAGAATTAATGAAAGAACAAAGGATCACTTTAGCCCCTGAACTTGGCATAAAGTATCAAAAACATCCAAATTAGCAAAACGGGATCACTTTTATCCTGAACTTGTCAAAATTGGTACAAAAACTACCCTCCCCACTCTCACCTAAGAGAGTGAGATACACTCTCCAACCCTAGGTGGAAATCAAAGGCAAAAGCCTTAAAATGATCCTAACTTTTTTAACTCATTTTAGATTAATACCAAATAATTTAAAAAAAACAAATAAATCTTTTTTATTTTAAAATATTATATATCAAATTAATGTTAATTAAAAATATAGAGAACCATTTATTAATTTTTACAAAAAAATTAATTTTTTTTAATAAAATTTACCTCCTGCGAGGAGGAGCAGCTCCTCCTCGCCTGCTCCTCGCCTAAGGCGCGATTCGCTGCTCAGGCTTAGGAGCAAGGAGCAGATCTGCTCCTCGAAAAAACGAGGAGCAGATCTGTTCCTCGTCATTGACCCACCGCGCGTGGTGGGTCGTTCAAAACAGACCCGACGTATGATCTGTTGTTTAACAACAGACCCACCGGCGGCGGGTCAAGAACATACCCGCCGGTGGGTCTGTTCTTCTTCAACAGATTGGCCGAAATTTTTTTTGGCCAATTTGTTGAAGAAAGTAAAAAAATTTAAAAACTTTCTTTTGGGAAAAGATTCAAAAAGATCCCTGATTTTTTTTATTTTAATCAAAATTTAATTTGAATTAATTAGTATTTAAGTGTGATTAATTAGAGTTAATTATGATTTTAATTAAACTCACTCTCCAACTAAGTGCCACGTCAGCACCGAGGGGGATTTCGAACCGGTTTTGCCAAGTTCAGGGTAAAAGTGATCCGGTTTTCGCAATTTGGACGTTATTGATACTTTGTGCCAAGTTCAGGGGCTAATGTTATCCTTTGTTCATTAATGAAATTTGATAGTTGTTTTGTTTTCGTTGTAGGTCGTAAGGGTCATTCTTCAATCTATTTGCCCTGTTTGGACAATGGTTGGCGAAAATGCTTTTTCATTGTTACTCATAATTTTGCCTTCTTCCATTTTCCGAATGGTTTTTCAATTTATCGTCTTTTAAATTATCCTTCTCCCTTGAACTTGTCCGAGTCGATCGTTGCTTTATCATTTTATAGTATATTTCAACGTCCTGTTTTATACTTCTTGGTGAACAGTCACGTTCGGTGTCGATGGCTTCCTTTGGAAGATCCTTTGCGCGGTTTGGCGGATCTTCAATATACGTTTCTCGAAGGCATTTATTTCTAATCTTGTTCTTTTTCTTTTCTTTTGTTGGATGTCTTCTTTATTCGACGATCTGCTTTCAAAATAGATCTAGACGTTCCGATGGGCGGTCCTGAAGTAGTTGTTGTTGCCGAGCCGATTCTTGAAGTTGAAGCTCAGGTCTCCTTGGTTCCTGCTAGGGTGATCTTGTTAGCCGGTGACGGAGTAATCGTCGTGGCAGAAGATGCTACGGTTGATGAGCCCGCAGATGATGAGGCTGCTATCCCCATTCCCCCTAGCTCCGGTGATTCCTTCGGAAGAGGTGGAGGTATTAGACCTGGACAAGGCCATTGTCTTAGACTCTGAGGAGGCCTCCCCGAGTCGTGGTCCTGCTCCTGCTTCTTCGCCTTCTCAGAAGAGGCGTTGGGTTGATGAAGGGTCCCCCTCTAGGGAAGGTCATAGTGGCAGTTCGTCATCTGCTTCGAAGCTAGCGGAGTGGGTTGAGGGCCACGACCCAGCGAGTCTACTGAACCCTCGAGTTCTGGCAGAATACATCAGAAGTTTGGAAATTCCTGAGGATATTACTTGGTTTGCCTCTAAGCCTGGTCATGAGCTTTCGGATATCGCTTGCTTTCATGGCTTCAAGTTAATTTTAATTTAATTTTTCGCTTACTTGCTTTCCTTGTCGATTTCTCTTTGATAACTCATTTTCCTTGTTGTTTTCATGTTAGGCCCTTCAAGCCGTGTTGGTTCTGAACGATTGCCGGAAATGTGCCGAAGAGGAAGCTGAACACCTTACATCTCTTTTGGCGACGTCCGAGTCGGAGAGGGCGAATTTGAAGGCTTCGCTGGAAGAGCATGATTCGCTTCTTTTACAGCTGAAGGCTCAAGACGCTATTAACGATCGCCAGGTCAAGGTGATTGAAAAGAAAACTGATGATCTGACTCAGGAGATCGAGGAGCTTATAAAGGTAAATACATATTTTGGGGAAGAGCGGAATAAACTGAGGGCTGAAGTGGAGAAGCTTCATATTCGTCTACTTGATACGAAAGCTTTTTATTCTGCTCTGATCAGCGAGTATCTTCTCGCCATTGGGAGGAAGCTTTTGGATCAGAACCCAAAAATTTATTTGTCTGGCGTGAATGGATTAGATCCTCAAGTTATAGCTCATGATTTTCTCAAGAAGATGGCGAAGGATCGTTCGTCGAGAAAGTAGTTTTTTGATTTTTTGTCTTTTGCCTTTTTTGTATCATTGTAGTGATTTTGTAACTTGGATCTTTTTTATGAATATATGGCTCTTTTCCTTCATTGTTGATTCGAATGCTTGGTTTAATTTATTTTTGCTTTGGATTTCGCCTGATTGGTTCGCCTGTGCTTTATTTTATTGTTGTCAATGTTTTTGTATTTCTGGGAGTTAAGCTTTTCTTTGAAATGTTCCTGGTATTTTCCGAGTTTATTCATCCTTTTCTTATTTTGTATTATGTTTAGAGTTAATTTAAACTCTATCTTTGGTTGGCATTTTTCCTTGTTTGAGAGTTAATCTAAACTCTTAGTTTGGCGTTTCGCCTTGCTCGAGTTAATCTAAACTCTTATTTTGGTGTTTCACCTTGTGTGAGTTAATCTAAACTCTGATTATTATCGTTTCGCCTTGTTTGAGTTAATTTAAACAATTGGCGTTTTGCTTTATTTTTTCGGTTCCTTTTTTGCGTTTGGCAGATCGCACATTACTTGAAAACTAAACTTTTATCAATATAATAACTGCTTTAAAAAAATTTAAAGATAATTGTAACGCCATCAGGTGTGACACAAGGTCTTTACTAGCGATGGGTTATTTAACTCTTCCTACTCTCCTTTCTTCTCTAGTTTGCTTTATTGAAGATCTACAACAGACTCGTCATAGCATTTTTTGGTGATGCTCTTGTCACTTCTAAGCGTTACGACTCCCTTCTCAGTCAGTATTCATTGCCAGGGCTCTTATGCTGGTTACTGCAGCTGAATCATGAAAGAATGGTCCCCCGAGGATTGCATTATATGTCAGTTCCATATCCACTATGTTGAATAGGGACATTACCTTCTTGTTGATCCCCCTTTCTGGGCCGATTATGACTTCCAGTGAGACAGCACCTAGCGGGTTGATTGAGGGGCCTCCGAGTTTAGATAATGGGATCGGTACTCGACGCAACCTTGCTGCGGGTCATCTTAGATTCTTATACACACCATTTGTCATTAGATACGAACCAAGATACGACCCCCGAGATGATGAACGCAATTATACACCGCTGAACACCATCCGAACTAACGTCTTCATGTGGATCAAAGAAAATGTCAAAACCGTGGTATGGCCACCTAAGATGAAAGTTGAAATCAGAGACACAAGGAAGTATTGCAAATTTCATGAGGATTACGGGCACGAAACGGATGGGTGCCGAGACCTAAAAGTTGAGATTGAGAGAATGATAGATGCAGGCGAGCTGAGGAAGTTCATAGCTCACAAGACAAAGAGTAGTGATAAGGGAGAGAAGAGGAGTATGGACGAAAAAGGAAAGGAAAAGGAAGAAGAAAGCCATCCAAAATTATGGGAATTATACACATGATCAATGGAAGAGGGCATAGTAGTTCGACTACCAGAAGAAAACAAAGAAGAGAAGTGATGAATATCAGAGAAACGCACATGCCACCAGTGATTTTCGATGTTGAGGATTACGAGCATGTGAAAGCACCTCATAATGACGCTCTGGTGGTAACAACCATCATCGAAAATTGGAACATGGAGCAAATCCTCATTGATGAAGGAAGTGCTTCCCTGGGGGGGGGGGCAAATCGCTTGCTCTCTTCAGGTCTCCCCCGCCTATTTTCCGATCTTTATTTCGACTTCGACTTTTCTTTGAGTTTTTCTTTTGATTCCTTCGCCTTCACCTCTTTTCCACGAATAGCCCTGCGGCCTTCATCCAGCTTGAAGTATTTTTGGGCTATGCTCATCAGGTTTGAGAAAGTGGTTGGTTTGTTAATCAGAAGTTTATCCACTAATTTGCCGAATCGCATTCCTTCTCGTAACGCTTCATTTGCCATGTCGACATTCGAGTTGTCTATCTTCATAGCTTTCTTGTTGAATCGCTCGATATAGCTTTTTAGCTTTTCTCCTTCCTCCTGAATACATGACCTCAGGATGTTGGTGGTCGTTTTAGCTGGTATATTAGTGAGGTACCTGTTGAGAAATTCTGTCAATAGTGAGGCGAAGCTTTTGACCGATCCAGGCTTGAGTTTGTTGTACCATCTCTGGGCGGTTTCTGTGAGGCTGGTTAGGAACACCCGACACAAGATCGCGTCTAACAGCCCCATGGTGGCGGTAAATCTGGACGTATGGTCCCTCGGGTCTCCTTCTCCATTGAAAGTTGGCAAGGTGGGCAACTTCATGTTGTACGGGATCATTTCCTCCATTATCTCGGCTGAAAGGGGCGAACCCTTCAACCTGAGGTCGTCTATATCTAGCTCTTCAGATTTCAACTTTTTCAAAGTTTTGGCAATCTTTTCTTCCAAGTCTTCCTCAGAGACATATGTAGCTTTACTCTTCTGGGGCGATTCCGAGGATTCGCCCTCTCCCTCCTGGTGTTTCTTCTTTTACTGTGCGTTGCCCGTGTCTTTATCCTATTTCTTGCTTTTTGGTGCCGCGTCCTCCTTTTCTTTTTCCCTTCGCTCTTCTCTTTTAAAATTGAGCCTGCTTCGGCCATCGTCTTGATTTTCGCTGTTTCTAGGCTCCTCTCTCGGATTTTCTTCTTTAGAATCATCTCTTCTATGCTCATGGTTCTCTGGGATTTCTTCCTCTTTGTTCCTCTCGTTTCTCCCTTCGTTTCTCCCGTCGTTTTCTCGTTCGTTTCTTTGTTCGTTTCTTTGCTCTCTTCTTTGTTCATTTCTTCCTCTAGTTGGCCCTTGGTGGCCTAGGTCTGTGTTTTCTGTTCTGCCTCTTCATCTAGTAGAAGATGGGCTGAAGTATTCCCTTGGGATCTTCATTGTTTCGTAATGATTGTCGTTTGTTCTCATGGCTTCGCTGGGCAATCTGTCCGATATGTCTGGATAAATTCCAACACTTTCTTCAGGATTTTTTTATACATGTCTTATTGCCATGCCTGGCGTTTGTTCTCCATCAGCTCCTAAATTGAAAGCAATTGAATTGCTTCCTCTTATTGGGTTGGTCTGGTACTGGGGTGTGGAGAAGGAGGTTCCTCTGGTGTTACTCCTTCCAGCAAAGCCATGAATTCCATCTTCAGTAACATTAATTATCTCCATTGTGTTTTGATGGATTTTGGGGTCCATCGGCTGTTTGTCTTTCAAGTTTTTCCGTCAGAAATCATCTTCTTCAATAGTATTTATTTGAGTTCAGAAAAACTCTTTCGATTTGAAGTTTGTTAAGCTTTTCCCACAGACGGCACCAATTGATGGATTTTTCCTTCTGATCCGGTAATGTGACCTGGAAAACAGGGTAGAAACTAACCTGACGGTGGTTGTCCGATTAACTCTCTGATGCTAAAGTCAGTATTGAGCTTAAGCAGTGTTTTGTGTATATGAATGTAGTTGTCTGTTTAGGCATACCTCAAACTCCTTTTATAGTAGATAGTATACCTTGTAGAGTTGTAGTAGGAAGGTGAATCCTACTTTGTAGGCTTTGACCCTGATTAGGAGTGATATTCCTTATTCAGACATGAGTCCAATTTAAGAACGTCTTCCTAAATAGTCTCGTCTTCCTATGTTAGAAGTTCTCTCCCTAAGTTGGAGTTTGTATCCAAATAGGTAAGATACCCGAGAATATTCAGTAAATCTGGTAATCTGTCCGAATCTCAGGGTCGACGCGTTTGGTCCGAGTCCTCAGGGATTCAGTATTATTGCTGTCGGATGCTATTTCAGTAGAGGCGGATCCTATGGATTTGGCCGCCTGTTTTGTATATTTTGGCCCATCAGACGGGAGTCCGGTATCGTCTGAGAATGGATCTCCTGCGACTCGGCTCCATTGTAGCTAAGATAGGATTCGGTATCCATCACTAATGAAAGAAAGGTATAGTTTGTATTATAAGAATATAGAACATGAAGACAATTTTATTCGCATGAACAAAATGTTTATGTTAGGTCAAATACGATAATGATTAATTAAAAAAACACTGTAAATTATAATACACAAATTACACAAACATGGATTTCAAGAACTTCTTGAGCTATATACAGAGGAGAATCACAAACTGTCTTCAAATGGTTGCAACTTATACCATTTCGCATTACATCACAAACTTCTATCACAAAAGAAAATCAATAAGCAGATAAAATGCGTTGGTCTATCTAAACGAATATAAATTAAAAATAAATATATAATCCAACTAAAAACCTGAGTACAAGTTACCTTGCGAAACCAAAATCAGATTTTTGAGAAGGGTTTTACTATTCGCCGCCCCTTTTTACTTAACATTGCCCCTACAAATGACATTTTCGCCATTCTAGCAAAACCAAAACAAAAAAATTCTCTCAACTCATTCGAAAAATTCGTAAAAAGTCGATTAAAATGACGGACAACGATTACAATTCGTCGGGTAACGATTATCGATGTTCGGAAACAAGTTTTTCTGACTTTTCCAAAATAAAAAAACGGTTTTTTTTTTCTGAATTCTGGGCCGACGTCCCCAGATGGCATCGGTCCAAAAGGGGGGGACGTCCCAGAGGGACATCCCTCCACAAGGAGGGACTTCCCATCTCCTTGTGGAGGGAAGTCCCTCCGGGACGTCCCCTCTTCTGCCGGCGGCGGCGAATAATATCGCCGCCGGCAGTATATTTATTAAAAAAAATGTGTTAAATTTTATAAATTGTTAAACGTAATTATTTATGTTTTGCAGGTTCATTTAGAAGATTTTGACGATGACGGAATTAATTACAGCGATCGGTTTTTTTTCTTCAGAATATGGGTTTGATACTGATGCTGAAGCAATTAGTTGGGCTAAAAATATTGTTATAGGGATTGGGTTTGAGTTAGTCATTTCGTCTCATAAGAACTAGGGAAAACGAAAGCTTTTGAGATGTGCTCGGGGTGAGCGTTACAAAGGTTCAGTCATAGATTCTGATTCAGCCGTACGAAAAAATATTAAGCCATACTACTAATATTCAGTAAATATTAAATCAATTAAGTTCCCAAAATAACTAAACTTACAAAAACAATTAATTATATATATATTTTTTTTAAAAAAACCCGGCTGCGACGTTTCCGGTAGCAGTCGGAAATAGCCCCTTGAAGAGGGACAACCACGTAGAATATGGTTTTAGTTTATATGGATTGCGAGATTTTAGTTTTGTATAGAAATAGGGAAAAGGGCAAAAGTGTAAAGTGTAGGAGCGATGGGTTATAAAAAGGGGGCGGTATTTAGTAATCTAGTTTTGAGAACCACACCGGCCTTCTGGTTGGATAATACAACTAATCATAACTGAGAAAAAAACAATTGATTATGGGAAACATATGCCTTAGCCTCCTAATAAAGCTGTTAAGGAAATTAACATGAAGAACTTTGATTTGAACTACAAAATAATGCAATATATACCTTAGATATTAATGGAACGTACGTACCAGTGAAGAATAAAATTAAAAACTTGAGATAAAGAAAGGTGACTTTTCAGAATTACATTGAATGGCGTTAGTTGTTTTTTTAGGAAGTTGCTTTAATTTGAGAGTCTTACAATATAAATTAAAGGGTTAATGTCATAAGAATTCACAAACTTTACATATTTTTTCAATTTAATCACGTTTTCAAAAACTTCTCATAAAAATACACCAACTTTCATTTTTTTCCAAATTCATACACGGTGCTAACGTGTCACTCATTTATTGGAGAAAAATGACTTACACCTCAGCAAACTCCACCAATGATTGAGTGTCATGTCAGCACCGTGTATGAATTTGGAAAAAAATGAAAGTTAGTGTACTTTTATGAGAAATTTTAATAAACGTAATTAAATTGAGAAAACGTGAAAAGTTGTTGAATTTTTATGACATTACTCCTAAATTTAATGTGATTTATAAAATATAATACCTAAATTAAAATAAGTGTTTTAGAAAAGATGGGAACTAAAAAGAGTAAAGTATTTGGTGAAACTTAATGAGAAGCCTTCTTTTGTTGAGATTGAATGAGAAGGCTCCGTTGGTCCTCTCAATTATATAAATAAATAGATATTCCCTCCGTCCCATTTAAGAAGGGACATATCTCATTTTACCTTGTCCCACTTAAGAAGGCCACATCGTATTTTTTGTACGAATTTATATGAATTTTCCTTTTTTACCCCCTTTTCTCTTTCTATAATTAATGACTATTAGTCTATGCACAAATTACAAAACTATCATTAATAGGGATAAAATAAGAAAAAACTATAGTAATTAATATTTTCTTAATCTATGTGTAAAACTCATTTGTCCCTTTTTAAATGGGACAGAGGGAGTATTAGATACCATTCACGAATTGTTTAGGCACCAAAAAACTTTAGTCATTAAATTTTCTTTATTTTAAGAGCATTTTTAAATTGGTCCTCTAGAGAAAGTTTTTTGGAATGAATAAAGAATAACTAGGGTTTGACTAGAGGAACATTTGTCTTCAATGGGCTCTTTAAATAATTATTATTTTTTGGAAACAGGTCATTTATACCGCTAAAGTTTGACTAGAGGATCAAGTGAGAGCTCAACTCTGCAAAAGTTCAAATATGCCCCTAACGTCTTAAAAAATGAACAACACCTATGATATACAAACTAGCAAATACATAAGACATGAGAAACAAATTACTAAAACAAATTAAACATCATGTCATCATAAAAAGCAAGGAAGTTTTTCGTGGAGGAAAGAACCTCGGCAGCATCAACTCTACTGCCACAGATCTCTTTTGATACAAAATTGTTGTTGCCGGTTGGACAAGCATCTCATGCTTCTCAAATTTACTAGTCTTGGGTGAGTTCTGCTTTCTTTTTCTAATAGGATATGTTTTCTACAAGCTTATGTAATATTTTTTTGACGATTCTAATTCTGATAACTATTTGGAAATGATAATATCTACTATAGTAGAGTTAGTTAATAAAAATAGAAGGATGTCGTTATATCGCAGGTCAATTTATGGTCATACCTGATGCAGACCCATTTTGACATATAATAATGATAAGTCGAGTCCTAAGATGATTCGCCCACCAAGGTCCACCTCAGGACTCGCCAAAGAACAATAAGCCAAAAATAAGATCAATACTAACCAACTGTATTGGCAAAGCCAAATCGTACGGGTTTCATTGGCCTAATAATGAAGTTCATACGAATTTGCCTTAGGAGATGTTCACCGAATCCCCTAGGATTTGACAATTAAAAAAGACCGAAATCTGGACACGAATCTCACTAAGAGATTGAGTCCAAATTCATCTATTACAGCAATAAATAAAGAGGATTCTAGAAGACCAAGATCTTCTAGATAAGCTAAAGATAGTGTCTTAATGGGAGCAAAACAACAATACAAGAAGATAACTCTATTTAGAACTTAATCATAAATAGGAGTCATCCCCAAACGTGAAAGACACTAAATTGGAAGCCCTTGCCTATTTAGATTCAACTTCCTAAATAAATCACTTTCCTATTTGTGACACCCTGTAAGTTTAAAGGATTAAGTTATTCCATGTTGAGAAAACCAGGGGGAACGTATAGTAAATTTAATGATAAATTTAATTTATAAGTGTTTCTAAAAATGTAAAGGCCTAATACCTTAAACAAACTCCGACCTTATATCCCTTTTTCGATCCTACCCTAACGTTGAAAATTTGTCAATTTTATCCTATTTCAAATATTATCGTTTCAATTGTAACCTGAAATATTAAATTGACGTCTTTTTCATTTGGAAAAAAAATTCAAAAACGTTTTCCATTTATAGCATATATTAATTATCCATGTTTAAAATTTATTTAGATTTAGTTAAATTAATTAAGAATTTAAATTAGTTTTAATTTGATTATGGTTTTTAGTTAGTTTTTAATAATAAAGGACTTATTTGTATTTTTTTGAATGGAAATGAATTTAATTTTATCTTTAAACATGATTAATTGAATGATTTCATCATTTAAATAAAAAAAATTGACAAAAATTAAAAAATTAGGGTATAATTGGAACGATAAAATGCGAAACAGGATAAAATTGACAAGTTTTCAACGTCAGGGTAGGATCGAAAAGGGGTTACAAGGTCGAGGTTTTTTAAGATATTAAGCCAAATATAAAATAGTTATAAAAGTTTAAATTTAAATTTCGTTATTTGAATTTTAATAATCGGGATCTAAGTAATGCATAAAAATTAAAATAAAATAATTTACAAGTCCCGAGTGAATATTTTTGGGTCAATATTCACAAAATAGTTTTAAGAAGTTTGCATTAAATAAGATTTGCACGTAGATTTAATATTAAGTGAGACTTACTTAGATTCAATAAATCTTAAATGATTTATTAAAAATAAAATATAAGTCACGCGAGAATAAAATTTTCTTTTTTATTCGTTTTATATTTGAACAAATGATCATTTTACCCCCTTTACTTGGCACAAAGTATCGGAAAAAGTCCAAAGTAGGAAAAAATGGTCATTTTTACCCTAACTTAGCAAAATTGGTACAAAAACCCCCTTCCCCACTCTCACCCAAGAGAGTGAGACATACTCTCCGGTTTTGATGGTAGTTTGTTTTTCTCAAAGTGGTTGTTGATGGCAAAAAATTTAAAATGATCCTAATTTTTTTAACATTTTTAATTAATACCTAATAATTTTAGAAAAACAATTAATCCTTTATCAAATTAATATTAATTAAAAATAAAGATGACCATTTTGCATTTTTTGAAAAAAAAATTATTTTTTTTCTTCAATTATTTTGGTCTCCGGCGAGGAAAAGTGGAGCAAATCTGCTCCTCTAAAAAACGAGGAGCATTGGACAGCCGATTAGCGACGGAATTATCTGTCGCTAATGGCCCAAAATCCGTCGCTAAAACTAGTTAGCGACGAAACATCCGTCGCCACAGGAATGGTCGCAAAAGAATTTTGCGACCATTCTTCAATTCCGTGGCAACATTATATGCCTAGCAACGTAGAAAATATAATTGAGTGCTTTAAAGGTATGGACCTATCTCATTCGCAAAACTGGCGCCCCTTAACTCGGCCACGATATATGCCTAGTAACGGAGAAAATATTCGGCAGCCTTCCGGCGTCGTTCTCCTTAAGTGCGATTATATGTGGTGTAACGCTAATTATATATTCCGCGAGAAATAAGCGTTACAGAACATATACTATACATCCACCCGGAGAACAAACGCTAGAAAACAACCGAATATTTTTCTACCGCTACTAGACATATATAATTTTCGTGGTCGAGTTACGGGAGGACCAGTTTTGCGAACTGTACAAACTGTACAATCCCGTGTCGTTCAATCGCTTGAACACACGGGACGGGAACTCTACGGCTAGGTTTACGATTTTATTCGGTGGGAATAAAATTGAGGTTTTTTTTGGTTTAAACAGCTTATAAATTAATTGATTGTAAATGAAAAAAAATTAAAATAATAACAGTACTTACTTGTTGCAGAGCAGAACCGCAACAGATAAAAATGATCGATAAGGAATGTCGGAGCGCTGCAACCAACTAACGGCGATCAAACCTATATATCACGCAAAAAGTATATTAAATTTCTAGAAATATTTGGGCAGTACTTCCCAAAAAAAATGAACATCTCCCATTTTTCAGGGAAGTCCTGCAAGAAAATTACAATTCACAAACCAAAATACAATCCAATTAAACAACTAATTGGCCTAAACATTTTATTAAATTACAAAATAACCTAAAAGAATCAAATTATCCTAAAATAAAAAAGTGACCTAATTAAACAATTATTAAACCTAATAAAATAAAAAATCAAATTACACATTTTAATAACAAATTCATCTAAACCAATTACGAAAACATAAATAATTATTATTAACTAGGAAAATTATATTTAAACTACCAACATATTAAATTAATTACAATAATTAATTAACCTAAACTACATTTGGAAAAGTTACGGTTTTAATTAATTAACCTAAATTATAAAATTAAACTACCTAACCAATAATCACACAAATAATTAATAAGCAAATTTATTCAACTAATTAATTAAGCAAATTTATTCGACTAATTAATTAAGCAATTAAACATCTAGTAAAGAAAAAAAATTAACAATTTTAATATAATTTAACTTAATTTAACCTAACATTTGATTAAATAACAATTAATTTAAACAACTTAATTTAATCTAATTAATAAACCAAACTATTACTAACCAAATATGGCAGCGGAGCGGAGGCAGCGGGGCAGCGGCGGCAGCAAGAGCAGCGGCGGCAGCACGGGCAGCGGCGGCAGTTGGGGCAGCAGGGATCCGGAGCGGCTGTTTTGCATTTAATTAATTTAAATCTATATAATTTAATAAAAAACAATTGAAAAAAAAAACTACCTCAGGCGATGGCGGCAACGTGTTGGTGAAGAAGAACGATGGCGGCAGCGTGGTGGTGAAGGAGGCGATGGCGGCAGCGTGTGGTGAAGGAGGCGATGATGGCAGAAAATAGGAAGGTGGGGAGTAATGGCGGAGGAGGAGATCGGGGGGGAGGAAAAAGGAAAACAAAAAATGGGGAATACGAGGAGAGCAGCGTTTTAATTAGGTTTAAGATTAGCGACGAATAAAATCCGTCGCTAATCTTAGCGCTAATTGAAACGCACCGTTTCAATTAAAAGAGTAGTGACGGATAGATACATCCGTCGCTAAACTTTTAGCGACGGATGTATAAATCCGTCGCCAACCCTTCAACTGGAACGATGCGTTTCAATTTGGTCCAAATTTGGCGACGGATTTGTAAGTCCGTCGCCAAATTTGGACCAAATTGAGGCGCCATAAACTCCCGCCATGTTCCCGCCACGGTAGCGACGGAATAGCGACAGATAGCTCCGTCGCTATGGTGGCGGGAGCTTACCCGCCACAATATTTACCATATTGGCGACGGATTATGCGTCTGTCGCTGTGTCCGTCGCCAATATGACTTATTAGCGATGGAAATTTAGTCCGTCGCTAATTTCCGTCGCTAAAAAGCTGTTTTCTAGTAGTGGAATGGGAGTGGTAGCTCAAAACCCGTAGCAAGCCTAAAATCATATATACTTTTTGCAAATAATCAAACATTTAGTGACAATAACAAAGGAAGCAAGTATACAAACATTTAGTGACCTTAAAAAAAGGAAGCAGGTATACAAACATATATGCACTAGTCGATCGATACAATACACATGGGTGTTTCACTTCCGTACCACATACGTACCCGACAATATACAATTACGCACTGGTGTATTTAGGTCACTTCACGGCCTACGAGCTCTGTGGCACAAAACGATGTCTGACGCAGCCAACAAAATGATATACATATATAACAGCAAGTAGAAACCATTATCACAGTACATTCCTGTAGGACTACGGAAGTCAAGAACTATACATGTCAAGAGTCGACTTCCGAACAGAAAGATGGACGCTAGCCAAGTTCAAGTACCAAGCACCTAAAAATGTTTAATAACAACGGGGTCAGACTATGCTGAGTGAGATATACCTTACTAACGGTATTATAAAAATAACATCGCACTTTTAAATAATCATTTATACAAATATACAATAAAACAAGTATATAATCCGATCGAAACCTTAATCCTGAAACAATCCTATACTAGATATTTCCTAGTATTATCGAGCGAAAGAGATTTTTCTCAAATCCTTTTTGGGAAGGTCCCGAAATAGTTCGACCGAGTTCAACCTATACTAAGTGGTACAGTCCCGGGATAGTTCGAACGAATTAAACTAGTACCATTGCTTACAACCAAACGATCGAGGTGTGAGTCCCGGGATAGTTCCACCGAGTTCAACTCATTAGAAACAGGTTCCGAGCTAGTTCCATCGAGTTTAACCTCGTGTCTAACGCAAAGAGTTAGTCTATTTCTATTTCCTAAGACTTACCCGACACTGGTGATCACGCAGCCTATTGACACCCAATAGGTAGCTTGTTTTCTCGGATCGTACACTTGTTTTCATATATATAAACAATCAACCAAACAATACACAATACGAGCAAACCATATAATATACAATTTATTTGCCAACACAACAATCAATCGATATATATATAATTTATTTGCCAATACAATAGTAAATCGATATATATTCACAACGAGTATTAAATGGGATGCATTTAGTGATAGGATATTCATTCGATAAGCAACTTTCAAATCACGATAAACTTTTGCAATATGCGATGTGTTTATAATTTATATACATAATATCTAAAAATGTAGATATAGCGTAATAATACGCGAGAGTAAGGTATAACTCACGACTTGGTATCCAATAATCACGATATCAAAATAATGATGGAATCCCGTTAACTCAAGCCCGTCAATGTTGAAGTTTGTCGATGCGTCTGCCACAATTATTAAACAAAATACGCTTAGTTAACAACGTCAACATAAACATTAAAACCCTAAGTTACAAAGTCAGGTTAATAATGTTTAGGCTCAACATACTTCTACAACTTATCAAATCATTAAAAGCATCTCAAATGTTCAAACTAAATTCACCGTACTTTAACGTCAATAACGTACTGTACGTTTGAAACACGAAATGCTTAAACCTTAGCTTATATTTACCTAGCATTTTAGGGTTTAAAACAACCTATATACTTTTCATTCCATCAATTTTAATTCTAGATTTCCTTAGTCCAAATATCAAATTCAAATTCGCTTTATATTAAAACCAATTTCCAACTTTGTAGCATTACGTCAAACGCGAACTATACATGTTCAAGCCTGTTGAGCAAAAAGCGCAAGTGACGGTATTGCGCAAGTAATATAATCCAGAAGTACGAATATCGATCCCACAAAGACAATAGACTTAATGACTAATTTTAAGTATTTTTTTGACCGGTTAGCTGCAAAAATAGTTTGAGAGTTTGTGATTAAATTAAACAACTAAAAGAGACCAATTGACAAATAACCTTCAAGTAATTGAAATCAATAAATTCAAATGATTTAAAGACTAGTATTTGGAAATAAAATTTTTAAAAGGCTCAAGGGTTGATAATTCTGAATAAAAATATAAATTCTTGAACAATGAATATCTTGTTGATTTTATCTAGAATCGGGCTATTCTAAATCATCGAATCTCACCCTCTCGATCCTCAAAGACCGATAAAATCACAACCCAATCAAGGAATCAATAAATAACTCGCCCTCACGACATTAAAAACTGAATTAACAACCTAAATTGTAATGATGAAGCAAACTCAAAGATCACTTAAATTTCAACCCACTCTCGTCGCGTTGTCTTTAAAGTTCTCAAGATTACCTAAATTCCAACCCACTCTCGTGGCATTGTCCATTAAGCTCTCGGAAGATAAACTATATTCCAACCCGCTCTCGCGACGTTGTCTTTTAAGTTTTCGACTACCTAGGTCTATTTAATTAACAATCTCTCAGTTAGTTAATTGAACATGCATCATGAATCACTCTCTCAATTAAATCCAAGCATTAAGTTTAATAATCAAAACACGATAATAAATCATCAGTAAATTCAAAGTCAATCAATTATATGTTTAAACGTTGATATCCACCCTTGATCAAAAGGTTTAGTTACCCATTGCCATATTGACAATAACAATGGATGTGTTACACCTTGAGTACATAAGAGATAGAAGATAAAAATGGTGAAGTAATATATTCTAAGTAACACAAGAGTCTAACTAACTCTATGTCTAGTCTAGCTAAGGTTTTTCTAAGTCTAGCTAAGTATAAGTATCTCTAACTATCTATGTACATCTTTTTCTCTACACAAATTGAATATGGTTGTTGTAACCATAAAAAATATATGATAAAGGCTTTGATAATGGGATTGGAGTTATACGTATTTAAAATGATTAAATACGTTTTTGTTTTTAAATAAAACCGTCAAAACTCAAAAAGTTAACGTTGATATTAAAGAATGTCAAATTATGGAATTTTATTGAAATTAAAGGATACAAGTCAAGATTAATAAGTCGACCTAAGTTAATAACTTAGGATTCTAATTATTGATTATACATTTATTAAATTTAAACGTATTTGTATGGTATTGTGATAAACGTATCGACGAGCTACGGATTTGACGATTTTGGCTGAGAGGGTTCGGCCAAGGTATTAAAATTGTGAAAAATTGGTTAGCGAGGTGTGAGTATTTATTACTTACTCGTATTATCGTATAAAAAATTTATTTGAGATATATTATATGATTAGAAAGAAATGCACCGCATAAAATATTTGTATTGAATTGATTGTATTTGATTAATTATATGGAAGTGATTATATGGGATTGATTATACATAATTTATTGTAGTGAATTGATTATATGGAATTGTTTGTGTTTGATTGTATTATTTTGCTTATTTGAAGATTATTTACAAAACATGAATTTGTATACTATCTAAATTAGTTATGTGATCAAATAATCAAGTCGGTATAGACAAAAATAGATCGAAATAGACTATCTTATATCATGATAGACATGAGGTTGAACTCGGTAGGATTATCTCGGAACCTGTGTCTAGGGAGTCAAACTCAGTGGAATTATCCCGGGACTCACCTTGTATCGAATGGATTGAGTGTGATACGAGTTAAACTCGGTGGAACTATCCCAGGACTGTATCAGTGGGTATAGGTTGAACTCGGTGGAACTATCTCGGGACCTTACCTAAACGGACACGAGAAAGCAGTACCCTCGCTAAGCCTAGGAATAAGCCTAGGTTAAGAATTGTCCAGGATTAAGATTGTGATTAGATCAAATTGTTTGCCTAAATCAATTGATTGAAATCAATGTAATTGTATATTTGTAAATTGTTTTAAATTGCGATGCTTATTTTGATAATATGTTAAGTAACATGTATCTCACTCAGCTTAAAGCTGAACCTGTTGATTAAAATGTTTTTCAGGTGCCTAGACTCAAGAATTGACTAAAAGTTTGTCTTTTGACCGAATGTCAAGTTTGCATGTACAGTCTCGACTTTCGTAATTGCTTCAGTAGTGTATGTCTGACCAGTGTCGTGGCCTAGCACAGCAACATGTTTTCATTTATATATAGTTGCTGTCATAGTGTATATATGTATGTCTGGCTATGATATTTGTACTTTGTTACTCGGAGGTAGATTCCCGTGAAGTTAACTTGACACTAGTTGTATATGCCGGGCTAGTACGTACGAGATACGGAAATGAAAAGCCCGAAGTAAATTGTATTATTTTTACTAGTGTATAAATGTTTGTTTGTTAAAAATTCTTCTGTTTCTAGGGACAGAACGTTTTATTGAATTTTAGGTTTGCTACAGGTTTCAGAACTACCATTCCCATTCAGTAGCGCCGGTTTCTGCTCGAGATTTGTGGTCATGAAAAAATTGGTATCAGAGCAGTTGGTCAGGTTCCCACTACAAGTATATGATTTGTGTGCAGTTGGTCTGGGATACCACAGTCAGTTAGTGAAAAGTGTTTGTCTGACCTAAGTGACCGGTTATTAAGTAACCTAGGACTACTGCAGCTATAGAAATGAGTCGTACATGAAATTAAATGTCATTGATTGATTGATTGTTTTGTGTTTAGACTGATCGATAGAATTGTAAAAGTTTGTTTATTCTGTGGAAAGTACATGATTGAGAAAAAGGATGCGTGTTACGTTTTGATAAAAATACGCATGCATTATATGCATATTAAAACTGGATAATGTGTTCATGGAATCTCACAATAAATTATTTTCTGTTACAGCATGTCTAGGCAAAATGGAGTTCAGCCGCATGCTGCAGTAGGAGAGGAGGAAGCGCCTCCTATTTATCAAAACAATTTTCATGCAAATCATGTACCAAATGGAGAAGCAATTCCTCATGTGTATCAGAACAGTTTTCTGTCAGAGAATAGCTTTCCTACCGAAAATGATGGGCTACTTGAGATGCATGGAAATGGATACATGTTAGATCATAGTGCTCGATCTTTTATACCCAGAGTTAGATCCCTGTCACCCGAGCTCTTATACAGTGAGGACATCGACTATGATTCGTCAAAGGAGGACCTAGAGGAGGATCCGTCAGAGGACTCTAACATATAGTAGTTAAGGAGAGAGCAGTTCTGGGCCGATTTATCTGAGTATCGTGACATGAGAGAGGATGTGAGGATCAGAGAGACTCAGGCAGAGGCTAGTCTGAATCGTATCAGGGCACAGTTAGATGCCTATTCGAGAGGTATGCTCTCTATTGAGGCATACACTGAGGAGTTCTTGAGTATGGTGCGAGAAGTTCCTGAGATTCACAAGGACAACGACGGGGTTAACCGTCATTATATCCGGGGTTTAGGACCCGAGTTTGTGGAGCTGTATCAGGATGTGCTTGAGCACTATGGATTATTATCTGCTAGGGCTATACAGATAGCCGATGACTGTGAGTGGAACGATGACCCGATCAGACCTTTCTTCTTTAGACGTGAGGAGTACCAGTGCTGAGTAATCTTTCCAGCAGTACCTATTGTAACCTTGCATTTGTGCATAGAGGTAGGGGCAATGCTAGACGCGTTAGAGGACGCATGGGTGGTATTGTGACCCGATAGAGGGGTGATTGTAGTCAGGCACCCCTAGGTACGAAATAATTTTTATGTTTTGCACCAAATGTGTTTATATGATTGCAATGTTTGTATTGATTGTTTGTTATGTGATCGATTGATATGGCATGCATTGATAGAATTGTATATTGATTGAGATATTGCCTATAGAGATAAATTGATAAACCCATGCTTATATGCTTTATCCTAATCATAGTTGATTATATAAGAATCGAATGAAAAAGAATACATTAAACACATAACATATATACAATGTGAAACATAATTCCTTATATTACGTTTTAGTTACTATAACGATGGTGACCAATATTGAAGAAAGAAAGATTGTTATGAAAGATTGATCCGTGAGCCTAAGGGCTACGGGGTATAAAAATGCAGTTGAGATAGTGAACTAAAAAGATGAATGAATATCGAAGACGGGGAAACAAAATATTCATTTAGCAATACTAGAAAAGAATGGCATTAGCTGTAAAACACTTCGATAAGTGTTAAAGGATAACGAAAATTCCAATATCAAAATCATAATAAACCCCAATAAAGATTAACGAAAAACCATTAATGTCGCAAAGTGTGTAATCTAGAGGGACTTACTATTGTTTTCAAGAAAAGGAAAACTTATAATTTTAAAAGGTTCAAATGTGCTCAGACATCATATATAGCATGTCATAATCACGTTAGTAGTGCATACGAGTATAACACTACCTTTTTCCAAATATAGATCATGCATCATACTCGTGTCAAAATTGTAAAACGTGATTTTATAGAGCAACTCTTTAGTGATGAGAGATGTCATTACTCTGAGCTATAATTGTACCGATCTTTCAAATGATTTGAATTGAAAAGAAAAAGATTGGAAGACTGACCATTCAAAGATGCTTGAAATGTATTTGTTTTGTCAGAAACTAAGATGTAAAGCCCTGCGACAATAAAAATAAAAAGATTCTTGTTAAACAAGAATGAGCGTATGTGATGAGATAATGCAACCTAATATAAGAATGGAGCCTTAATGATAATAAACGATATTGAGATTGATCGATGCGAAATATATAAGATATCGGTAAGATACCTAAGATTGGTATTTATCTAAATAATGAAATGAGGCTAAACATAAAGTATAAAAGCGAAAAGAAGAATAGCGAAGACTCAAAAAGAATACGAGCCATGGGAAAACCATGTAATAGTGGAAAGAATTGAATGATATGCATGTGATGCGTAATAATTGATAAAAGTAAATGAGAAAGAAAAATAAACCATAATAAGATAATTTGACGGAAAGACGTCAAGAATAAAGAATAAAGTGAAATAAGAGAAAGCGGATTCGATATAACCGCAGGCGAAAAGACCCAAATCTATGAAGTGAATGAGAACACAAGATTGACCTTACTAATAGATCAGACATTTGTAAGAGTCTGAAATAAAGATTTATACGTGATCGAGAGTGTAACACATCAACAAGATCGCAAAGGAAAAACTTAGACCTTCTGTCAACAATCAATGTTGGAAAGTTAAAATGAGAAGTGCAAAGAGATCAAAAAATGCAATACGATAAAGATAAGAACTTCAATGAACGGCGATAAAGGAGTTAATAATCATATGTTCATTATGACACGTATATTAGAGTAAAATGGATAAAGTGATTGAAAGGCATTGAAATAATACGTATGAAATGATCAAAAAGGTAATCAGAAAGGGAAAAGGATGGCATTAGATGATGGTAAGAATGTTAGCAATCCGATATGGACAATTGAAGTTAAAGGATCGAGAGATAAGAGTAAGCCATGAAAGATGGATGCGAAACATAATAAGTAATGCGTAGCGCCCATTCAACTTCATGAGATTCAATCTCAGGAGGTCAGGAAGTGATCGATTGATATCGATAAGAGTATCCTATATGACTATATACATGATCGGATGAGAGAAAGACAAGAAACGTCAAGGAAAAATGACGTCGGACTCCGATAAACTCAAAAATTATTCGATGCAAGACGGAGATAGAGATTGCTACGAAGTCGTACAACCTAACAAGAAAGTGTCAGGGCCAATACTTGGATTGCGAGAAAACATCGAAATAAGATCGATGAAATTATTATGAGATAATAATTCATCGCAAATGTTGAGGAAAGTAAACGACTAAAAGACGAGAAATGATGGTATCTTATACTTAAAAAGAAACGTTAAATAAACGTTAAGTAGAAACGTCAATAGAATTTCCAAAGCGAGATAAATTGGAATTGGCAACGATAGAACGCAGTTCCAAATTAGCCCAGGAGGCTATATTTCGGGTGACGTTCGGACCCCGAGACTCGATTATTTTTAATCGAAGTCAATTGATATGGATAGTTTGTATTGCAAAGATTAAATTTGGATAATCTAATCATAGCTTTATTAAATTGGATTGATCGGTTTTCAAGCTCAAGGATGAGCAAAAACATGACTTAACCAAAGAATAAAAGTGTGGCTAGCAGCCAACTTCGAGGGCAATTTCAGAAACCAAAGAGATGTCAGATGAAGTTCAAATGTAAAGGAAAATTGTAGATTGGATATCAAAATATAAGGATATGAATTTTATTTTGGATAAGGATTGTTTTTGATGCTTGGTTCATAGGCTTAAACAGCAGCCCATGACAGCAGTCTTGTAGTCTCCAAAATCAGCTCAAGGAGGCAACTTTGAGGCCGATTTTCGATATCCTCGAGGAAGAACCTCAACTCAAAGTCTAAACAAAAGTTGTAGTTGCCGACTATAAGAATACCATTTTTATTTGGTAAATGGACGCTTATGGATAAGCGGTCTGGATAGCCGAAGTAGGCATAAAGAGCAATTTTTGATAAGTCTAAGTTGACTTAAAATGTTAAGTCAAGCAAAGTGGATTGTTAAAATTAATCAAATATAGTTTTGAATAATACCTAAGATGAATAAAAGGATGATTGAAGTTAGTATAAAATTGATTAAAAATTGGTATCGAGGATAATACGATACGAGTAAAGTACCACAGCTATGAAAAAATAGCAAAGCTAGTGCCAGAATAAGGAATTAAAATTTATGAAAATTCAAGGAAGAAGAGGGAAGAATGTAATACCCTGAAAATTGGATATTTCAAAAACAAACGGTGTGGCTCATTTTGATAATAATGAGAAACAAAATAAGAAATTAGCGTAGTAATTAAAAATAAGAGGACCCGAATAGGTCGATATTGAAATTTTAGTAAGAAAATTTCAATAATAAAATTACATAAAGGAAATGAAATTTGATTTAAAAAGAAAAAATATGGAAAAGTGGCTAAAAGTACATTTAAGCCCAAAATTTGAAAATAAGCTTTTAATTCCCGAAAAATATAGATTAAATATATTATTGACGGAAATTAGTATTTATAAAAATAATATTGAATAATTGGATATCGATATTTATAATAGTGAAATTTGAACGGAAAAAATGAGAAAAAAATGCATTTTAACTCAAATTGGAATTTGAGTGTTTTTAGCCGAAAATGGCTAAAATAAATTATCGGAAATGGAATTAAGAGGTATTAAGGTGATTTTATTTATTTGGATAATAAATAATATAAAATTTATCGAGATGTAAAAAAAATCAGGTGATTTATCAATGAAATTGAACAATTTATAAGTTAAAAACTGAAACTGTTTAAGTCGATTTCTCTAAGAATCAAAGAGGACTTTTGCCAAAAATATAAAAGGCTTATTATTTGAGTTTTAAACTCAGAAAATTCATTTGATTCTCAGCCCTAAAACCACCATCTTCAACCCTTGAAGAAGAACACATGCAAATTTTTTGATTCATCATAACTCCTTCGTTTTTCAACCGAATTGGACGATTCTTGCGGCCACAGAACAGGGACGGAAAGCTCTATCCGTCAAGCTAAGAAAATAAAGGTAATGAAATCTTCATAAGGTTAGGATGTAGAAACAAATTTGCTGGTTTGGACGAGTTTAGTGTTGATGATGAAGTCAAGCTTAAAACTGAATTATTGTAATTGATTAGTTTTGCTAGGTCTAATGATTGGATTCTGAGTTATGGGATTTGTTGTGAATTGTATGTTGTAGTGTTAAGCATTTGAACAAATGATGGCTGGCCGGATGAGGTTTTCCTCGCCGGACCTGCTAGACTGACTGTCCAGCATGTATTCCACCGTGCCATAGCACAATGGAGCTATCAAGGCAGCAGCTCTGGTACGATGCACCAGATCAGAAACAGCCCTCCCCTTGGAAAAATAGGGGAGGGCGTGGTGAAAAGGAAAGGGACGATGCCAACCCTTTCCGAGATCCAAACGAGATCAAATTTTAACAAAAATGCTACGCTACGCGATCTAGTTTCGAGTCAGACGTAAAAACAGTTTTGAAAACCAACTTTGGACTAAGGATTATTGATTTAAAATGGATGAGTATGGCATGTATTAGGGATGCTTTTAAATGTTTAAAATACTAGGGAATGAGTTGAGAATTAAGCGTTTTAAGTTCAAAACGTAAGCAATAAAGTTAACGCAAAAACGCGATAACATAACTTTAAGCGTTTGAATTGAAAGTGGTTGCTATAACCATAAAAAATATATGATAAATGCTTTGATAATGGGATTGGAGTTATACGTATTTTAAATGATTAATTATTTTATCGGTGTAAATAAAATTGTCAAAGCTTAAAAAGTTATTGTTGATATTAAAGAATATCAAATTAAGGAATTTTATTGAAATTAAAGGATACAAGTCAAGGTTACTAAGTCGACCTAAGTTAATAACTTAGGATTCTAATTATTGATTATACGTTTATTAAATTTAAACATATTTGTATGGTATTATGACAGACGTATCGACGAGCTACGAATTTGACGATTTTGGCTTAGAGGGTTCGGCCACGACATTAAAATTGTGAAAAATTGGATAGCGAGGCGTGAGTATATTTTACTTACTCGTATTATCATATAAAAAAAATTATTTGAGATACATTATATGATTAAAAAGAAATGCATCGTATAAAATATTTGTATCGAATTGATTGTATTGGATTAATTCTATAGAATTGATTATATGAGATTGATTATATGGGATTGATTATACATAATTTACTGTATTGAATTGATTATATGGAATTGTTTGTGTTAGATTGTATTGTTTTGCTTATTTTACGATTATTTGCAAAACGTGAATTTGTGTACAATTCGAATTAGTTATGTGATCACATAATCAAGTCGTTTTAGACGATAGAAATAGATCAAAATAGACTAACTTATATCACGATAGACATGAGGTTGAACTCGGTAGAATTATCTCGGGACCTGTGTCTAGGGAGTTAAACTTTGTGGAGCCATCCCAAAAATCACCTTGTATCGAATGGTTGAGTGTGATACGAGTTGAACTCATTGGAACTATCCCGGGATCTTACTTAAAAGGACACGAGAAAGCAGTGCTCTCACTAAGCCTAGGAATAAGCTTAGGTTAAGAATTGTCCAATATTAAGATTATGATCAGATCAAATTGTTTGCCTGAATGCAATGATTGAAATCGATGTGATTGTATATTTGTAAAATGTTTCAAAATGCGATGCTTATTTTGATAATATGTTAAGTAACATATATCTCACTAATCTTAAGGTTGACCCTGTTGATGTAAATTTTGTTTCAGGTACCTAGACTCAAGACTTGGCTAGAATTCAGTCTTTTGACCGGAAGTCAATTTTGCATGTACAGTCTCGACTTCTGTAGTTAATTCAGTAATGCATGTCTGACTAGTGTCGTGGCCTTGCACATCAACATGTTTTCATTTATTTATAGTGGTTGTCATAGTGTATATATGTATGTCTAGCTACGATATCTGGACTTTGTTCCACAGAGGTAGATTCCCGTGAAGTGAACTTGACACTAGTTGTAAATTGTAATATCCCTTATTTTATTTTACCTTTTCTGCCGGGCTTTCGGTAATTATTTGAGTCGTTCATTGATTCGATCATGTTTCAATTCATGTTCGGTTTGTATTATTTAAATTAGGCCCATGTTTTGTTGGAATCATTTAAACCCACACAATTGGATGGCCCATGTTTTAATTGTGTAAAATGTTAGCTAGGCCCAAGCAGTCATGCACGTGGTCCTTCAAGCCCATGAATTATCAAACCTCCTCCTTGCTTCTTCCAAACTTGGTAGCAGTAGCATATCTTATACTCCGACCGTTTTTTTTCTTTCTTATTTCCTTATATATATGTCGTTTTAAAACCGTTCTTTTTACCCTAAATCTTACATTCATCATTAGCAAACCCTAGCCGTCTCTAAGCCCTAGAAAAATACTGAAAATCTTACGTCTTAATCCTCTCTTTTTCTGCTGCCAATCAGTAAGTTAGTTCTCTCATTTTTAGTTTTAATTATATAGCGCAACATTCTGTATTTTGATCCATTCTCATTCGTTTTAGCACCGAATCGAGATCCGTTTGTTTTGTTCTATAGCTAACTCAGTCCTCTTCGATTCTACGCTTGAAATTTATTATTTGGTACGTTATTCTCTCTGTACTAAGTGTCGTCGTTTTACCGTTTTGGCACGTGTTAACTGTTTTACTCTTGAACTGTTTCCGTCATTCTTTTATTTATGTAACTGCCGTTTTCCTTGATCCTTTAATTATGCTACCTGAGTTATTCTAATGTCTTGATTTCATGTTATTATTTGAGCAACTGAATTACATTTGAGTTTTGATGGTTTCCATTGTTCATTCAGGTGGGTTTCGGTTCTTCGTCGATTTCCTGTTTATTGATTATATAGGTTAGGGTGTTTATTAAGTGAGTTGTCTTCGCTGTTTTTAGAAGACAGAATCGTTGGTCCCTTGGCCATAGATCTCGTTACGTTGGTTTCAATATCGTTTTTAGTTTTGAGTTTCATGATTCATAGGTCACTGTAAATTGTTAAGTTTGGTTTTGGTTTCTTGAATATCATGGCTACTGTAAGTTGTTTCTGAAACTTGTTAGGATTTGGTTAAGGTTGATGATGGGCTTAGGAATGTGTTGATGGCTTCGGCCACTAGTTTTGTTTTGGTCCAAAAATTTAATTTGTTTTGTTGGGCTTAATCTTGTGTTGGGCCACTTGATTTTCTTAATTAAGTTTGATTTTGTTAATACCGGTTTTGAGTTTAGACTTTTGATTATCGATTCGGTCGTATTATTTTAAATATGAAAATAATGTAGTATCGATTATAATTTAAACTATTTTTTGATTATCACATTTGAAAATAATATTTATATTATAATCTTTTTAATTAGATAATTATTCGGGTAATTATCATTTTGAGAAATTGATTTGTCGTGCCAATTTGGCTAAATTACGTTTCATATTTTAAATTTATGTTTTTATTTATAAAATGTTTTCTTAACTTATTTTAATTAAGTAATTATTTGGGAATATTGGTTACTTGCATCTAAAGATATTGAGTTCTGTTTTGACCGTGGTTACTATTTTATCAAAATTAATATTTTGGGAATTATATTATGTGGTTTATATTTTTGATAAAATAGTTGGGTCGGGTTTGACATTGGCCGCCCGACATGTGAGAAAAAACTGAGCGACGTAATGACTCAGTTGACTCACTGTGATGACATTATTAAATTTAATTTAATTTTTCGATTTGGGTTTCACCTAATTTGGTTTGTGTTTTAAGCGGGAACTCTATAGGCTTGACTTGTGGTTGACTTTATGATTATTTGAATATTGTGCTTTACCGTGCTTGACTGTGCTTGATTTAATGTTGTGCTAGTCGTATGTGGTGTCTAATACTCCTTAGAGTTAGGATTGATTTTAACTCTAAATTTATATTTTCTTGAACTCGTCAGCTGTTCGTGCTCCCAAGTCGTCCTAGGGTTAGGTTTTTGCAAGGAGTTCGCGTGGTTTAGCAAGTATTGAGTTTGTATTATCGTTTACCGCTTTTTAATTAAAGCATATTATTTTGTACATCATAAATCCAGCTTTAAAAGAGTTTTTAACTCATTATGGATTTGGATGGAAACGAGCTACTCGATGGGCATCATCGAGACTGTGTGCACCGGTAAAATATATTTGGCGGATTATAATCTGGCCTGAGTTATATCTCTAGCCTACTTTGGTTTCGACAAGGATGTGTTCCCGTCTATTTATTATTGATTCAATACTTATCCCATAATGAATATTATATATATATGAAGAATGATTTGTTTTAAAGGGTTTTCACTTAATAAATATGAATGGTAGTATGAATTCATCTCAGTATAACTGACCCGCGTTGTTTAACCATTTTTCAGGTTTACAGTTGTAAGCGAGTTGTGGAGCTCCTTTTTGCTTGGTCCTCGGAGGTTTATTTTATTTGGATAAAAGAGTCAAACTTTATTTAAACTCTTAGACCGCAGTAGTGTTAGTGGATTGTTATTGTTTTACCCTGTTGTTTCGCCAGTTGGACTGGTTGCCTATTATTTTACATTGACATATTATACTTTGGTTTCTACAATAATTATTATATTGGCATGCTGTTGGAGTCTCGGGTTTGAACTGAGCATTTGATTACATATATGTTGTTTATATAAACTGTTAGATTTAGGTTGGAGTCTCGGTCGTCGCCGAGCAAGTTCTATGCAGATTTTAATTGTAATGTATGATGTTCCGCTAGGCTAGCTATGGGTTTTATTATGGCCATACCCATACCCTAGCGCCAGTCACGATCTCCGATTTTGGGTCATGACATATATGTCGGGCTAGTACGTACGAGATATGGAAATAAATGCATGTTTGTTAAAGTGCTTCCGTTTATAGGGTCAGTATATGATTGTTATTTGATTGGTTTGCGAAAAAGTTTTATTAAATCTTAAGCTTGCTACGGGTTTTGGAACTATCATTCCCATTTCCTAGCGCCAGTCTCAGCTCTAGATTTTGGGTCATGATATAGAATGACAGATTGTATAATTAAAACATACTGGAATGTCAAATTCAATCAGCAATGTCGGAAGGAAGAGAGGTGGTTGACTTCGGCGATACCTTGCCTCAGATCAGAAACGCCTCGAAAAGAACGCGTCCTCTACGAGTGTCCACACTAACAGACCTTTTTCAAAACTAGTACTCGTGTTCTAGCACTATTACTTAACCAAGAAATTACAAATTTAGTGATTTAAGAATTTCGTGCATCTCAACCCTATTTCTAAGTGTGTATTTATAGAAATACAACAGTACCAGGGTTTGAGTCAAATACGTGTTTCAATTTTATTGTAACATTGTGTATTTGATAACTCTATCAGTTGATATTTACCAAAACTCTTAATTATAAATATAATTATTTAAGTATCTTCAAATTATAATACCTTAAAGATAACCATTATCTCTAATTTCGAAATTCACTTAATTAATTGTTATTTATATTTAAAAATAGCATTTATGTCTAAATAAGGGTTAATTAAATAAAAAAATCGCAAACTTTGCATGTAGTTTCATTTTAATCATGACTTTTAAAAGGTGGCATTTAAAGATACGACCTTTCAATTTTTTTTCAAATTCATCATTTCAATATATTTTTGTTGACTAAATTCTTCACTAAACCATTAATTAAAGATCCAAATTATAAAATTACACCAAATCTTATTATCTTCCGGTTAGTGTATGTTGGATTATACATTTTTAGTCATAAAAAATACACCGTATTTTACTTTCGTGATAAATTTGAAACAAAATGAAAGGTCGTGTATAATAATGCCAACTTATAAAAGTCGTTATTAAAATGAAACTACATATAAAGGTCGTGATTTTTTTTTATGTAATTAACCCTTTAAATAATAAATAATAATTAAATCTATCTATAATATAGTCATAATTAAAAGGGTTAGTTCCATAAAAAATCACGAACTTTGAAGAGAATCAAAGGTTGACTCAAACTCAAATAAAGGAAATAAGAAATTCTGCAGCTAATATCATGGAGTGTGCTGCAATATCAATGGGCATTAAACAAAAGAGATTCTTGCCTTATACTAACCCATGATTTCAGCTATACCGTTGGAGACTTATTGCCTACATATTGTTTTTGTTTCCATTATAATCTCTCGTGTATATCTCTCAATGTTCTCTATAAATACTTTCTTTGTATTTCATATTCAATATGTAGGCAATAAGTCTCCAACGGTATAGCTGAAATCATGGGTTAGTATAAGGCAAGAATCTCTTTTGTTTAATGCCCATTGATATTGCAGCACACTCCATGATATTAGCTGCAGAATTTCTTATTTCCTTTATTTGAGTTTGAGTCAACCTTTGATTCTCTTCAAACTTTACGCGAAGTTTTATTTTAATCACGACTTTTAAAAGTTGTCATATAAAATCATGAATTTTCATTTTTTTTTTCAAATATATCACCGATTAGTTTTCCGGTGTATTTTTACCTTTTATTTTTTTTCAAATCCACAGGATTCCGGTGGACGCATCAGCAAATATACACTAGAAATTGATTTGGTGATAAATTTGAACAAAATGAAAGTTCATGATTTTATATGACAACTTTTATAAGTCATGATTAAAATGAAATTTCGTGTAAAGGTCATGATTTTTTTATGGAATTAACCCTAATTAAAACAACTCTTTATCTTAAAACGAATTAACTATTAAGTAACCTACATAACTATACATTCGAAATATATCATATATATTTATTTATCACATTATTTTCTCGGTCTTATAAAACCCATACATGTTTTGGGCATGTTCTTAGTGTGCGACCCTATAGGTTCATACAACGTTGGTAGTAGGCCCGAAATTCTTATTTTGACCCACAAGTCATAAGTTACCTTTAGCAAGATATTATAACTACCCAAGTTATATGAATATCGATTATTTAATTTAACCATTTATAATATTATTAATATTATCATCCTTATAATATTCAATTATTAGTTTCCTGATTTCAAATAGACTGAAAATGATAACTCTTTATCAATTCATTTATCTGGTCATGCATTTCCTTCAATCTATCTTTTTCAAGGGGCCCATAGATATCTTACTCAAATAAATGAGGAACAAATTCCTTCTCAGTCACTCACATTTCTCACACAGTTACTTTCATATCCAATGACAATTTATTCCATTATCCTGTTAATGATAATGTAAGACTGTATCAAAAAGTGAAATAGCTATGTAGAAATCTATGGTGATTTCAAGGTCAAAGGATTATACAAATAGAACTGTAATGATAATTACTTATGACAATGATCTATGTAGTATTCTCAAGATGGGTCATCCAGTGCCTTATTTCTCAAATAACACCTATGATTTGACATAATAGCTCATATATATGATTAGTAAAACATAATCATCAGTCAACATCATACTAGTCTCGATGTTCTATTAAGATTAGGGATAGATGGAATATAATTCTTTATTAAACCTAAGGGTTCTACTATAAAGTCACATACTTGATGACCTTAGAAAGAATTAACCATTCAAGTATTTTAATCATAATATAAAATGATAATAAAAGTGCCAATTAATTAATAACAAAAAGAAAAAGTCAATACATGGTCAAACATGATTGACCTAGTGCATATCATTAACAACACGTCCAAGCAAGCGTAATTAGTGCAGTGATGGAAATTTGGAGGATTAAAACGTAATTAGGAGTAAATATCCAATAAAAATCCAAAGAGATTGTAGCCTAAGTCCATAAATTTTGCAATGTCTTAAAAATTTATGGGCAAATTTGTAAGTTTTACGGACTGAAATTTGCCATACCCAAACCCATAGGGTCCCAAGAGTCGTTTTTAATACTTTTAGGCACCAAAACTGACTTTTAGCACCTTTTTGTTTAGCCACCAAGTGTAAATACGAATTCAACATGTAAAAAACCTAAAGTAAATAATTTAAATTTAATCTTAATCCTAATAATCTATCACTTAACACTTCTTTAAGTTTAAAACAAACTCTAACTAGGTAAATAGTAATGTAAAACTAACTGAACCTCTAGTTAACCCTATGTCACCCTAACCACTATAAATATAACCCCTAATTAGCCTAGCCAGGGTCGACAATTAAACACCAAAAAAACATAGAAATCCTAAGAAGAAAACCTACCCTTGCCAAACCAAACAACACACACACACACACACAAACACACACACACCAAACTACACCAATTTTCAGTCCTAGAAATACTAACACATGTTAATTCTCCAAGAATGAAGCGCAAGCACAAGATTCAAAGCTGGATTTCACATCCAGTTCGCCAGCAAACAAGCCAAGGACTCAGACCGGTAATTTTAAGGTCCCTCTATCAATTTCCTTTGATTTTCCATGAATATTTTCCATGAATATATGCCATGAATACGTCTATAATTGCTGTGATTATTTGACTTAGGGTGTATGTTAGATTTTCCCAATTTTTGCCATAAAATTGCCATGCTAGACTTAACATAAAATTGCCATGAAATTGTTGATAGGCGTGTTAATTAGTTATAATTAACTGTTTTTATGCTCAAATCCAGAAATCCAATTGATTAAAACCACTAGGATGCATGATTCTAAGTATTTTTAGCCATTTTTGCCATGAAAAACACCTAAAAATAGTTGCTGTAAATTTTATATTTTTTGTTTAAATCAGCTTTAATCACTCTATAACTGCCATATTTGAATTCCTCGTTCGATTGTATGCATTTTTGACTACTTTTGCACGAAAACGGAGGTTAAACGAGTGATAATCGAGATAAAAACGAACCAGAAAACTGTTGAATAATGGACTGCCCAGAATCGCTATTGCCACAACCACTAGCGCCGCCGCAAGCCACAACTGGCGGCGCCGTCAGTTTCCAATTGTCGGCGCCGGCATTCACATCGGCGCTGTGATCTTGATGATTCCTGCTTCTAGATTGCTTCCAAAATCTTCCCGAAGATTCTCAAACTTTTAAATTAGGTTTCCGGGCTCATTTGAGCTCAGAATTAGATTTTGTTTAGACCCAAATTTACTGTTTTCCTTGTATGTTACGTTTTTGTATTTGTAAGGGCCAAGCCCAATGTAAAATGGACTCAGAATTCCAATGATGTAACATAGTGTATACACCGGGCCCACGAGCCCGAGACCCTACAAACCAGCAACTTCCCGAGAAGATTCCAGGTTAACTCAAACTCGGAATCGACTCTGGATCAAACCAATAGAATTAGATCGATAGGACATACAATCTTATGATCTGACAGAGAACCCCTTCCGACCAGACTGATGGTCAAGACTTGCGTGAATGCCACGCATTCAAAGTCAACGAGGTTAGAAAGTATCCCTAATCTTGTATGTATACCAAACTGCCCCTAAGAATTCCTACAGTGTTTAACGCTTTATAAAAAGCACGTTAATTAACCGATTAAAGGATTAATCATATAAATTAGCCAAATAATGCAATTCCAGGCCACCACCTAGTCATCGTAGGGCTGTCATGAAAATGTAGTAATGGTTGTATAGGCTTTTCAACACTTACTAATAAAATCAATCAATCAAACCTTTACATCTGGATTTAGGTTTTGTGCATGTAAAGTATCCAAACCACGCAATTCCACTCTAGATCGAGTCATATGCACGTCAAACGTGCTACTTGCCTCAAATGCCACTCCAGATCAAGTCATATGCGCGTCAAACGTGTTTACTGCTTTCATACTTGTTTATTTACACCTTTCATATCATGTGAACTGCATATACTTTTGAGATGAGCTAAATGCAAATATATCATGTATATAAAACAGGTAACTGATAATCCTAGCACATGAGTCTCGGGGAGGTCGACGAACCCTAGACTTTGGTTCAATGCACGTCTTACCCATAAGCGAGTACGGTTACCTAGTCGGTTAAAAGGCATTTCCTAGTTGAACTAGGTGGCGACTCCATTTTCAAAACCCATTTCCAGATCGAGAAGTCAGCCAAAAGTCTTGGGCGAGTTGCCCCCGAACCCCGCTTTATTCACAGTGGCGACTCCACTGGGGATTAAAAACAAGTGTTTTTAAAACATAAAAAATAAAAATGTTTTCATAATTGTTTTCAAAAACGGTTTCCATGGACCTAAACTGCATGGGTTGCGCCTTATCAATCACCAGATTTATCTGCCAGACATATTTGCACCTCTTGCATTGCATTAGAATTTCTCTTCTCACCTACTCTCTAGGAGTCCCTTGTCTTGCAGCCATGTTACTGACTGCTCTATCCAGTATCCACCCGACATCGGATTTTCAAGCAACCAGCCCAACAAATTAGAACAGTCCTACCACGATCCCAACATCGGCAACCTAGACAGCTGACATACTAAAAAACGGTTCTACCATGATTTCGACATCAGTAACCCAGACAGCTGAAGAATTAGAAAACTGTTCCACTAACAGATCAGAAGGAGGTTTCTACCAAGTCTTCCACGACTCTAGAATACAGTTAGAACAGGCTTCCGGCCTCCTAAAGAGTCAGAACAGGCTTCCGGCCTCCTACAGAGTTAGACCAGGCTTTCGGCCTCCAATAGAATTAGAACAGGCTTCCGGCCTCCTATTGAATCAGAAGGCTTTCGGCCTCCTACAGAGTCAGAATAGGCTTCTGGCCTCCTACAGAATCAGAACAGGTCTTCCATGACTCCAGAATCAATAACTCTGAACAGCCAAATGGAAAAGAAAGGGTTTCTACCGGACAAAACAATGGAGTCCTCAGCTTTCCAAAGCAACTGAATGGGATAGCAAAAATCTCGATAAAGCCTGATGGAGTAATATAAGGGTCCACCATCCAGGGCACGCCTATCAACGACCTGCTCATATCTCAGGAAATTATCCCCGAATAATTGGCCCCATATTTCATCAGTATCCTGCTATATACTCAGTATCCTACAACGGCGTTAGAAGCAAGAAGAATTGGTGCCCCGCTCCGAGCTCGACATCTATGACATCTCCAACAAGACAAACACAGGGATCCATCCCAAGTCCCAGGCTCCCGAAGATCTATTTTCCAAAACAATTTATTGTTTTTTCCAGTTTTCTTCATTTTCCGCATTTGAATATTTTTGAATAATTTTATTTATGTAATGCATTCAAGTTCTAGAGTCAATAATGAAATCTATCCTATGCATTTATGTGATGTCTCGATCAACGGGCATATTCTATTCAATCACCATACGTGCATGAGTGATAGAATCGAGCTGTATACAAACCAGCATATTCAATGTCTGATACATGGAAACGATAAAATAGAAGTCCAGATATAATTCTGTTTCAGTATGTTCTACCCTTGAAAGGTAAGGGAGTAATAGCCTGCTGAGAGAGAATCCAAAAGAACCTCTTGGCCAAAAAATAGGGCAAAAGCAAAAGGCGGCGCTCGAAATCAAATTCAAAATCAAATACAAAATAAAAAGAAAAGAAAAAGAAAAAGAAAATTTTCTTACCAATGTTGTATAGCACCCCGAGCGACCAGACAAATATAAAAATCCTCCTAGGGATTATTGCAAGAAAGAGGAAAAATAGTCAATCATGGAATTTCAAAAGGACTAAATTGACAATAGGGGTATTGACCGCTTAAAACAAAACATATATCAAGTAATGTACCAGACGCTGAATGAGCCAGTAATAAAAATCTTCTATCAAACATGCACATTGCTTATTGACCAGCACATATTCCCAGAAAGGACAGAAAAATGACCATAAATCCAAAAGCATAGCTTTTTGAGACAATGAAACAAAACCTTTATGTTAAAATATAAAAATCAAAATTTTTATACATGTCTTTCCGAATAACACTGTGAACGCACATAAATTTTCATAGGAACTACAGATCGTTCCATCCAAAGCCAGACTACAGAGTCCAGAATGAACAAAGCATGAGCAAGACTCTTCATTGAACCATCCAGTCCCCTGCCGAAAAACTGAATGCTTCAATGAAGTGGCAATACCGAGTCTACAATAGATATGCTCAGGAAAATAAAAAATACCGAGTCTCCAATAGATAAACTCATGAAAATGAAAATGGGGTCATTTTTTTGCAAATTTGGATGCCCGGAGCAGGCCCAGAACACCGAGTCTAAAATGGACGAGCACAGAAAAATGATAAATGGGGCCAAGTTTCGCAAATTTGGACACCCCAAAAAGGCTCATAAATCTCCATAATCAGAGTGTACCACAAACTCGATGGGCAACAAGCCTCCACTTTAAAAAAACCTAGGCAGCAAGGGACAAAAGACTTCCTCAACCAGACAGCAGGGGGCAGAGACTTCCTCAGCCAGACAGTAGGGGGCTGAAGACTTCCTCAGCCACACAACAGGGGGCTGAAGACTTTCTTACCTAGAGAGTAGGGGGCAGAAGAACTCCTCGCCATCCAGATTTGGAGACTTAAGGTCCTCATCACTCTAAAAGTACAACAGAACAGGCACCATGCCTCCACGATCCAGAGAAAGAAATCTCGGTAGCAAGGGGGCATTAGAGTCCTTAAAACAGGCTTTTGGCCTCTTATAGAATCAACGCAAGCCTCCAACCTGCTACAAAATTATCACAGGATCGGAAACCTCCACAAGCAAGAAGACCCTCAAGAACCATGGGTGACAAGCCTCTACAACCCGGAACAGGCGCCATGCCACTGCTATCATTAGATGGAAATCCGGATAGCAGGGGGCATCGAAATCCTCGTTATAGGTTTTAGGCTTTCTACTCAGCTAAAGGCGCTATGCCTCTACCATCATACAAAGAATATCCGGATAGCACTGGGCATCAAATACCTCAGGACAGGTGTCTGGCCTCTATTACAGAAGTATCCAAGACAGGAGTGAGGCCTCTTACTCTAAAATTAGAACATGCATCAGGTCTCCACCAACCTATAGACTCAGGGTATTAAATCTCCAACAATCAGAAGACAGGGAGCATCAGATCTCCACCAAACAGAACACATAGAATAATGAACAGAAGTTCCCACAAATCAAATCACCCACACAATTGAGGACTCCGGATTACAACCATAGTTAAAAAACACAAAATAAACAGAACGTTCCTCGCAAAAATATAAAGATTCGAATATGTACTCAAAATGCATAAAAAGGTGATGTCAAATAGCACAGTATCTAGAAAGTCAAATAAATACAATACAAGAAAAGTGCAGTCTAAGAATCGGAGTCCGACAACGAAGATAGTGACTCAGTATTACCACACTCGCTCTTTGAGAGCATGTCATCATCACACCCGGTATGTACCTGACCGGAAGAAGAAGCATGGTCCCCGCATCCGCCTCGACCTCTAAACCCGTAACTAGTAGAAGATGCATAATCTCCGCGTCTCAACAGAAGCCAGGTCCGCCTGCTGTAGTCTACGGGTCAGCTCATCCACGCAATACTACAAGAAACCAGAGAGCAGTTAGGGCTAGTATTATATTCATGCATACATATAGGATAGAATATATTGCATATTGCCATTTTTACCCCCATTTGGGCAGATATAGTGTATAACTGATCTCTCCAGTAAAAGGAAGCATAGGCCAGTTCAATAGCCTAAGACAGCGGCACCTACAAAACAGGAAAGCAAACGCTCGGACAAGCATACAAAAATTCCAGCCAGAACTAAAACACAAGCACAAGGAACAACACTTACATGGGTACAGGCAGCAGGCGCAAACGAATGCGGTATATAGGCGACAAAAACCGGGGCGTGCACCAGTCCCGACGCACCATAGTAACAAGCAATTGCTTCCGGAAGACCAGGAACTATGCAAAAAGAAGTGTCCTGCTAGGGACCCGACTAGGAGATCCAGGAACGTCCATCCAAGGACGGACAACACGGCCTCTAAGCTTATCCTCTCCCTGAAAGATCAATCGGAAAGAAGTCATAAGCACAGTAATCTAAAAACAAAGGAAGTAGAAAAGACCGGGAAAAGGATACATACTTGGGCTCTCACAGCCCCATGATGAACCTGAGCGGAAGCAACATCCGGAACCGGAAGCCCTAGCGCACCCACCAGAGGTAAACTACCCAGAAGATAGACAAATAGGAAATCCTCCCGATAGATCTGTCGTGGTGAAGATACAAACTCTGTTGCCAGGAACCCACTGAGATCCGGACGAAGAGCAGGGGTCACGACATCCCTCCCGCGCAGCATAGACAATGGTTGTCCCACATGAATCATAGAGGTACTAGGTCTGATCCACCAGCGAAAGACGCGCTTACGCAGGAACCAGGACCGACAATTCAGGCCATGCATTAGATAATGCATGCCCGACCTCTCAACAGCACCCTGCAGCTACTCAGGCCACTGAGTCCCCATAACAGTGTTCCATGAAGAGAAAATCTATACACAAATAGAAAATTGCCGTCAGAAGACAACACAATCTAAAAAAAGGGGTATTCAAAATACAAGTGAATAAATACTCACATCGATCCACGCCTGTCTGTTCAACTAGCCCCAACACACGGCCACCTGACGCCGGGGCATAGTCCTAGAAATATCCCAAGAACTCAAAAGAGGGATAGCCAGTCGCGGAGGAGTGCCAAATCCAGTCATAATACCTATATGGACGACCCAAATATGCAAAGAGAAAACACATAAGCCGATTGAACCTAAGTTAAGTTGCAAATTGTAAAAGAGTGAGAAATAAGACTTACATGCACAACCGGCCACATCCTATAGGTATGGGATCCTCCTAGAACCACCTGGTCCATACTCAGGTACAAGTGAGCAAGCACCACGGACCCCTAGCAAAGGTCGCCGATAGGTCCAAATCTTCCAGAGCGGGAAGCACGTACATAAGCAGTGAATCACTTGAGTTGCTAAACAAAGTAGTCGCTAGAGGTTAAAGATGAAAGTCCGGGCAACCCTGTTTACCTCATCACTATTACTAAGAACATATTGCACGTACTGATCCCACAACGCAGTGTATCTAAGGGTCCTCCCGTTTCCCCTCAGGGGCACAACTAAGAAGCCTCCATATATACCTTTGCCTATGCTCAAAACCACAAATACCAGAGTCAAAAGGTATCGGCCGACCACCAAACTCCCTCCCAGTAATAAGAGAGAAATCCATAAGAGTGATTGTCCGCTCCTCTACAGGCAGATGGAACGTATGAGTAGTATCCATTCACCACTCCATTAGAGCAACCAATGAGGTTTTATCGCAAATGCTAGTAGCGGTGAGTAGAGAACCAGCCAGACGGCCAAAACCGACTCGGTCTACCTGAGCCCTGACTGACTTATGCATAGCGTCATACCTGATGTGAGCGTCCATAATGTTCCCGGAAGTACAGAACGGCTCTCCACCTTGAAAATACAGAGAAAACCAATACCGGAAATTAGAAATACCAAAAAACGCAGAAAAACGCAAGAAAACAGAACAAATCAGCGCCCCAAAGGTCACTGGCGCCGATGCCACGGCGCAAGTGACAGTTGGAGGCGGCGACAGTTAAGGTTGGCGGCGACGCTAACTCCCCTCGCCACCGTCGCTGCCTGTTTTTAGACTTCTGGGTTAATTTGTTCGCGTTCTAACACATTTCCGGGACAATCTTAGATTTTTTTCGGACAAATAAACTATAAAATACTAAATTAAACAGAGAAACGTTTAGAAAAACGTACTCCCGGTCAAAATCCAGAGCAGATATGATGTTCCAAATGCAGTAGAAGCGGGACTTCCTGGCCCGCATCTGTTAAGGCAGAATCCCGATCAGCCTGACAAACAGGATTTCTACACGGTTCTATAAAACCCCATAGAGGCGCCATGCTTCCAACCAGAAAAAGTTTGCAAATTTGAGAGGATTACAAAAACTAGAAAGAGAAAGTGATAGGAAAAGTGAGCAAAAGTAAAGACTCCTTCCTAAAGTTAAAAACAAATAGCCACATTCCCAAAATACCCATATGCCCAAGAAACTAGGTACACATGGAAATGTTACCTCCAGACAGGCCAGAGCCCGGAACTTTCAGAGTAGACGCTCTAGAAGATGGAAATCAGAAGTATAGATGCACTAGAGGATAGAAGTCAAAAATACATACACCCTAGAAGATGGAAATCATAAGTATAGAACCCTAGAGAGTTAGAAAAGCCTCAGAGGATAAGAATTGCCCCAGAGAATCAGTGTAACCCAGAGGATCAGAATTCCCCAGAGGATCATTGAAGCCCCAGAAGATCAGAACAAACCCCAGAGGATCCGAACAAGCCCAAGAGAATCACAAAGTCATCCAGAAGATGGGATTCAAATGACCAACAAGTCATAATAGAGCCAAACTCCACATATGGCATAAAGACGCCAAGGAACGGTGAGAGACTCCAAAGTACGGTAGTAAGACACAGAAGATCGATAAAAAGACACCGAAGATGGCAGAAAGACGCCAAATCATGGCATAATGACGCCAAGGAACAGTGAGAGACATTGAAATACGGTAGAAAGACACCGAAGATCGGTAGAAAGACACCGAAGATGGAAGAAAGACGCCAAAGCCTAGTAAAAAGACACCGAAGATCGGTAGAAAGACACTAAAGAAGACATAAAGACGCCAAAGCCCGGTAGAAAGACACCGAAGATCTGTAGAAAGACACCGAAGATGGTAGAAAGATGCCACAGCCTGATAGACAAACATCAACGAACGGTAGAAAGAAACAGAAGATCAGCAAAAAGACACCAAAGATGACAGAAAGACGCTAAAGCCCGATAGAGAGACACCGAGATATGGCATAAAGACGCCGATGAATGGTAGAAAGACATTGAAAAATGGTAGAAAGACGCCAAAGAATGGTAGGTAGACACCAAAGATCGGCTGAAAGACGCCAAAGCCTGGTAGAAAGATATCAATGAACGGTAGAAAGACACCAAATATCGTCTCAAGGATGCCAAAGGCTGGTATAAAGACACCAACGAACTGAAGAAAGACACCGAAGATCGGTAAAAAGATACCGAAGATGGCTGAATGACGCCAAAGCCTGGTAGTAAGACACTAGCATCCGTTAATTGTGGAATAATTAACAGAACCCAGGCACCTATTCAATAGGGTGGCCGTTGAGACGGCAAGGGGATGTTGTCCCTTATACAAACCTAAGAAGGTCCGAACAGGATAATTACCAGGATTCGAGCCTTCAGATCACTCTCGGGACGGTTAAGAGTTTAGAGCTCCATTTCATGGATCACACACTTAGGCAGCCCAGGCTCAACGGCAATTTAGAAAACCTACTCCCGGCTAGATGTGGAGTAGACCAAAACAAGGGGGGCATGAAGTCAGAGTCATGCACCAAATGGGTAATTCTCAGGCTCGAGAATTACCATACAACCACCAAGCGAGTGCCTCCAATGGTGGCCAGTATCCTTGTCGCTTGTCTCACAGCAAGTCACGTTTTTTAACAAGAATTGACATACTTTTTCGGTTCTGTTTAAAGAGGGGGCAAACTGTAAACACCTATTTTCCGGACAGTTAAAAAGTGATAAGGAACTGAGGCGACCAATGATGATTTCCACAGAAATTTGTCCGGGTGACGAGCTACAGATTTTCTTGCTGGAATCCAAGCAGGCATAATCAGTGCACTGATGCAAACTTGGAGGATTAAAACGTAATTAGGCGTAAATAGCCCATAAAAATTCAAAATGATTGTAGTCTAAGTCCAGAAATTAGACTAATAGAATTATCTTAGAAGTTTATGTGCCAATTTGTAAGCTTTATTGACTGAAATGTACCATACCCGAACCCATAGGATCTCTCAAGAGTCATTTTTAATACTTCTAGGCACCAAAACTGACTTTTAGCACCATTTTTCTTAGCTACCAAGTGTAAATACGAATTTAACATGTAAAAAACCTAAAGTAAATAATTTACACCTAATCCTAATCCTAATAATCTATCACTTATCACTTCTTTAAGTTTAAAACAAACTCTAACTAGGTAAATAGTAATTTAAAACTAACTGAACCTCTAGTTAACGCTAGGTCACCCCTAACCAATATAAATAGAACCCCTCATCACACTAGCCAGGGGTCGGCAATTAATCACCAGAAAAAGCATAGAAACCTTAGGAAGAAACCCTACCCTGGCCAAACGAAACAGCACATACACACACACCAAACTGCACCAATTTCTAGTCCTGGAAACACTAATACATGTTAATTCTCCAAGAACGCAGCGCAAGCACCAGACTCAAAGTTGGATTTTGCATCCACTTCACTAGCAAACGAGCCAACTACTCAGACATGAATATTTTCCATGAATACGTCTATAATTGCTGTGATTATTTGACTTAGGTTGTAATGTTAGATTTTGCCATTTTTAGCCATAAAATTGCCATGCTTGACTTAATACCAAATTGCCATGAATTTGTTGATAGGCGTGTTAATTAGCTATAATTAACTATTTTTATGCTCAAATCCAAAAATCCAATTGATTAAAACTCCTAGGATGCATGTTTCTATGTATTTTTAGCTATTTTCCCATAAAAAACACCTAAAATAGTTGCTGTAAATTTTATACTTGTTTAAATAAATCAGCTTTAAACACTCTATAATTGCCATATTTGAATTCTTTTTTCGATTTTATGCGTTTCAACTACTTTTGCACGCAAAATGGAGCTGAAACGAGTGAGAGTCGAGCTAAAAACAAACCAAAAAACTGCTGTAAAATGGACTGCCCAGAACCGCCACCGCGACAACCAATGGCAGTGCCGTTGGTTGCCAACTGCCGGCCCCTAATGTAACACCGGCGCCGTGTTTTTTATGATTTCTGCTTCTAGATTGCTTCCCAAATCTTCTACACGATTCCCAGACTTTGAGCTCAAAATTAGATTCCGTTTAGACCCAGATTTACTATTTTCCTTGTACTTTACGTTATTGCTTTGTAACTGGCCAAGCCCGATGTAAAACGGACCAAGAAGTCCAATGATGTGACATAGTGTATAAATCTGGCCCATGAGCCCGAGACTTAGCAAACCAGCAACTTACAAAGAGGATTCTGGGTTAACCCGAATTCGGAATTGACTCCGGATCAAACTAGTAGAACCGGATCGACGAGACGCACACTCTCATGATTTAACCGAAATCCCGTTCCGACCAGACCGATGGTCAAAACCTGAGTGATTGCCAGACATTCAAAAAGAACGAGGTTAAAAAGTATCCCTAACCTTGTATGTATACCAAACTGCCTTTGAGCATGCCTACAGTGTTTACCGCTTTCCAAAAAACACGTCAATTAACCGGTTAAAGGACGAATCGCATAAATTAGCCAAATAATGAAATTCCAATACATCACCTTCACATCGTAGGACTGCCATGAAAATATAGTAATGGTTATATAGGTTTTTCAAGACTCACTAATAAAATTAATCAATCAAACCTTTATATCTAGATTTAGGTTTTGTGCATGTAAAATATCAAGACCAGCAAGACTTTGCTACTTGTTAGAAACCTCAAAGGTTAGATGTATGTTTAGGAATACCTGCTACTTACCTCAAATGCTAGTCCAGATCAAGTCATATGCGCGTCAACGTGTTTACTGCTTTCATAGTTGTTTATTTATAGCTTTCATATCATGCGAACTGCATATGCTGTTGAAATGAGATAAATTCAAATATGTCCGGTTAATAAAACTGGTAGCTAATAACCCAAGCACACGAGTCTTGGAGAGGTCCACGAACCCTAGTCTTTGGTCCGATGCACGGTAACCCATAAGCAAGCAAGGTTCCTTAGTCGGTTAAAAGGCATTTCCTAGTTGAACTAGGTGTCGACTCCATTTTCAAAACTCATTTCCAGATCGAGAAGTCAGCCATAAACCTTGGCCAAGCGGACCCAGAACCCCGCTCTGCTCACAACTACACCCCCTAATTTCGAGGTTACTTACTTCTTCTGTACGATTATTATCTTCATATGGTATTCTTACGATGGGTAAAACTATGTTTACTATCAAAACACATATATACGATATTTATGTTTGTTATTGCTCTTTAATACAATTTCATTATTTTGGTCACAGAGCTTTCCATCTGATTTCCTTACGTATCAAATCATTTTGAATTTGCCCGTCGGCACTTTCAAAATGCTTTCTTTTCAAATCAAATACGATCTCGATCTTACTACTTTAAAACGTTTAGTACAATTGTGCATCAGAGTGATGGCACCTCTCATCACCAAATAGTTGCTATCTCAACTCGTTTTATTTGCTCGTATCAACAAATGTATAATGCATGTTTTACATTTTGTAAATTATTGTTTTTATATCAAAATATATGTACATATATACCGATACTACGATGCATTTCTATCATGTTTTGCATGCCATGCCATATGTTAGGTCTGCGCACAATTGCACTTTCAAAAGAACTCAAAAAACTTTATTTCTTTTGCAAATATAGTAAGTCAATTCAGATTGGAAATTCCATGACATTTAACTTTTCTTTAATTGGGGCTTTTATCGATCTTATTGGTGTGTTCTTTGCTTTTTCTATCTTTTAATCATATACTATCGATCTATATATAAAGCATAACTTATGTCATCTTTTATGTATGTGTTACTGGCATTTTGCGATTGTAGTGAAAACCGTAACAACAAGTGTGTATAAGTGCGGGCGTGCCAGGAAGCGGATTCCAAATTGTGAACTTAACTTCTTAAAACAAACGACTGGGGCTTGGTTAACCTTATAACAAGTACTCCAAAAAGTAATGCTAAAATCGAAATTCAACTGTAAATGTGTTTACTAATTGAATAAAATGAAAGTACAAGTGTTTAAGTAGAGAATAGAGTAATTCATTCGTAAAGTTCTTTACTGATTGAAGAAAATAGAAATTGCTGAGATTGAGTGTTTTTTTTGCCTTCACGCTTGTTTTTGGGATGATTGATCGGGGGTTGCAAACTTGCTGCTCTTCTCTTATTTATAGCCTTTATCATTTGTGAAAATTATCGCTTCTTTCAACTGCACACGTTCTTCCCCACCTATAAGAAACTGCAAATCGTTTCTCTGAACTGTTGTTTCTCAAAAGCACGTGCTTTTTACTTTTATTCTTCTGACAAAAATATCCTTGGGCTCTTGGCCATTTAAACTCAAGTTAATGGCCATCTTAAATATGGGCTTAATCTTCTAATAATGGACTTGGGCCTTCTGAATATCTTGAGAAATTACTCCTCGACCTCTGGAATCAACCTCTGAAATCAAACTCTGAATCCACCTCTGACATCGACTTCTAGATTTAAATGGAGTCAACCTCTCCAATCAACTTTTGGAAATTAGGTGGAGTCAACTTTTGGGGTCCACCTATGAAATTAACTTCTGAGTGTTATAGAGTCAACCTCTGAAATCAACTTCTGAAAATTAACTTCTGGCGTCAATCCTCTGAAATTAAACTTCCAACCTCTAGCTAATTTTTCCCAGTATCTTTTTCTATCTTTTGAAAAAGAATATGGGCTTTATGGCCTTTTAGCCATATTTTTAATTTTGGTGCAACTAATGCCCCCTATATAATTGGCTTTTAAAAATTAAAGTCATTTATATATTTTCTTTAAGCCAAAATTGTTTTCTTTTAGAGATTTTAGAAAGTCAAGAAAATTTCACTCCTTAAAACCTTTAGCAAACCCTAATCCCCAAAAATTTAAAATCAATTTTTCTCTCAATCCACCAAGCATCAATCCCCAAGATTTGTCGAGTTTAGTTAAATAAAATCCACCAACTCTGGCTACCATCACATTGGTGACAGTCAGCAGCCCGGCAGCCGCCTCGTCTCCCGCTCGCCAAGCCTTCACAGCGGCAGCGGCAACCTCCAGCTCTTCTCACCCAGCTCCAACGGCAGCCTTCACGCCATCCACAACAGCGACAACTCCCATGACGTGCGACGATTCCGGCGACCCAGCAGCAACGCGTGGTTCTCCTTCGTCAATGGCAGCAAGTCGCTTGCTTCTGTTAGCGACAGCAGGTTGCTCGCCTCCATCAGCGGCAGCAGGTCGCTCGCCATCGCCCAACTACTACCTCAAATATCTCGCCAGCCAACCCAGCCAACGCTTCGCCCAGCAACTTGCAATCTTTATACACAGTGGCTCTAAAATCAGCGGTAATCTCTTTTTTTTTTCAATCTTACTTTCATTAATATGTTTCTGGACATCTTGGCCAACCTCTGAAATCAACCTCTGGCTAAACCTTTAGAGTCAATCTCTGGCCAAACCTTTAGAGTCAACCTCTGGCCAAACCTCTACAGTCAACCTCTGGCCAAACCTCTACAGTCAACCTCTGGCCAAACCTTTAGAGTCAATCTCTGGCCAAACTACTAGAGTCAACCTCTGGCCAAACCTCTAGAGTCAACCTCTAAAATCAACCTCTAGTCAAACTTCTAGAGTCAACCTCTAAAATCAACGTCTGTCCAAACCTCTAGAGTCAACCTGTAAAATCAACCTCGGGCCAAACCTCTAGAATCAACGTCTAGCCAACCTTTAGAGTCAACCTCTTGCCAAATCTCTGGAGTTAGCTTCTGGCCAATTAATCATTGTCTAATGGCCTTTCTAACTCTTGATAAGAATGTGGGTTAAAAATTTATATTTTTAATTTTAATTTCTGTTAAACTATAGGGATTGCCTTTGGCTTTTCTTTATATATCAGGACATGTTCTCTCACACGGCCTTTTGGCCATTACTTGCTTGTTGTGACACGTACACTTTCACATATCCACTTGTGCACCCATTGCATTACAGGGACGCCATACATGTACTTTCTGAACTTTAGTTTCAAATGTCTTGGTGTGAAGATGGCTCTCTCGCCATTAGTTTGTTTTTTGTGTTCCACACCAAGATTCACGTGCAGGTACAGCCATGCATTGCATTCACTATGTGTTTATGTTTCTGGTATGAAGATAGCTTTTCCCATATACTTGTGTGGTGATGTGATGTCCATACCAAGGCTTGTTTCACGAACAATGCACATGTGTCACTTACAGCCATGCATTTGCATTTATGTGGCCGTTTTTGTTGTTGAATTTTCTTTTGAACTTTTAGCTTAGGTAGCCAAACAATAGTTCAGAAGTCTAAGAAAAATAGAGAACCTATGGTATACGTTCAATAGGGAATTCATAGTAGGATAACGGAAAAGATGAACTAAAGTTTTAAAGGTCAGCTATTCATTGGCTATCACTTATCCCTTCTCCTCTCCCATATAGGCTTCTATAAATACTTTCTATTTTTATTTCCAAGTGGCTAGACTATTTTCCACGCCAACTAAAATTAACCTCTAGAGTCAACTTCTGAAATTAACTTCTGGAGTCAACCTCTAAAGGCAATTTCTGAAATTAACCTTTGGAGTCAATCTCTAGAGTCATCTTCTGAAATTAACTTTCTAGAGTCAACTTCTGAAATTAACTTTCTAGAGTCAATTAATGAACAAAGGATCATTTTACCCCCCGATCTTGGAACAAAGTATCAAAAACGTCCAAATTAGCAAAACAGGATCACTTTTACCCTGAACTTGGCAAAACCGTTTCAAAAACACCCCTACGCTGATATGGCACATTAATTGCAGAGTGAGATTATAAATTTAAAATAATTAACCTAATCTAATTAAATATTTAATCCTAATTAATTTAAAACCCATCTTCCTCCACCACCACTATCCCTATTCCTCCACCACCGACCACCATCTAAAATTCATAATCCACCGCCCAAACCCATCCGACACCGTCAGAACTGTCGCAGCAGTTGAGAGACGAATCTTCGTCTCTCAATCTGAGAGACGAGTTCAGAGACGAGCTCGTCTCTCAGATTGAGAGACAAACTGCTTCGTCTCTCATCTGAGAGACGAATATGTTCGTCTCTCAATCTGAGAGACGAACTGCTTCGTCTCTCATCTGAGAGACGAACTGCTTCGTCTCTCATCTGAGAGACGAATTCGTCTCTCATATGACGAACCCAGATGTGGGTTCGTCAGAGAGAGGAACTGAGTTCATCTCTCACAGTGAGCAGCTGCCGGAAAAAGTTCCGGCAGCTGCTTATCAGAAGTTAAAAAAACAATTAGATTTTTTTTGCAAAATATACAAAGAGTTCCTTTATATTTTTAGTTAATATAATTTTGGTATATAAGGTTTTAAAATTAAATTGTTTTTTTAATTATTAGGGACTAATTTATACAATATTGAAAAAATTAGGATCATTTTAAATATTTCACCATTAAAAACCACCTAGGAAAAAAAACCACCTGTAAAACCAGAGAGTGTGCCTCACTCTCTTAGGTGAGAGTGGGGAGGGGGATTTTTGTACCAAATTTGACAAGTTCAAGGTAAAAGTGATCCCGTTTTGCTAATTTGGACGTTTTTGATACTTTGTGCCAAGTTCAAGGGGTAAAGTGATCCTTTGTTCGTCAATTTATTATAGCCTCTTTTCTCTCTCTTTTTTCAGATGAATGGCTAGAGGCCATTAAATTACAACTAAAGAAATGAAAAATACCAGTTTAGCCAAGATAGCCAAACTCTTAGAACTTTAATTATAAAAATGGCTAAAAGCCATTACATTACAACTTGTGTCAAAATGGAAAATTAATGAAAAAGTACTGGTTTAGCCAAAATAGCCAAACTTCTAAGACTTTGATAATACATTTGGCTAAAAGCCATCTGTTACAACTCATGTACTGACATTTCTAAAAACACACTTGCATAATCTGCAGTACATGTATGGCTAAAAGCAATTAAGTCATTTCCAAATTGTATTTCTCTCATATGGTGGAGTGTATTTGATAGCCAGAACGCGTTCCCCTTCATCTCCTTGTGGACCAAAAATGGTCCTTCCTAGTTGGTAGACCATTTCCCATATTCTCTGTCTTTAATAACAGGGGGGTAAAATAAACTTCCATACTAGCTCATCTTCTTGAAATGTTACTTCGGAATCAAGAACCTCTGCCGTATTGCTCTCCTCCATATTTTATTCCATAATATGCTGCATACGTTCCATCAAAATTGCAGATGCAGCTGCTGCAAACTCACCAGAGGTGAGTTTAACTATGAATTTCTTTAATAATTATGGAGTAGCACGACTTGTTGTATGGAACAATAGTCACTGATTCCAATATTTTCTCTGCTTTCTTTTTTAACCTCTTGATGAATCTCTAGAGGTTTATTTTTCTTTGGTTGGCTCTTTTTATTTTTCCTAGTAAAGTGAATGGGACCAACATAGGAATCATAGTAGCAAACTTCCACCATGTTAGTGGCAGTGGTGAATGGTTTAATATTCACTATTGATCCCTTGTCAATAAGATATGGATACGGTTTGTGAAATTATGGTTGGTCGATTTGTCTCCGACCTAGACCACAAAGCTCATGGATGGCTTCTCTTACAGCCTCCACGTCGAGTGGCCTCCTCAGATGTTGGAGTGACAGAGGTGGATTCCTCCCCTATGGAAAATAATTGCCTTCTAAGCCCAGAGGTTGATCATCATTTTCATTAACCTCTGGATCCTCCATGGAAGGATGAACAGCTTCTCTCACAGCCTCCATGTCAAGTGGCCGTGCTAGAGGTTGTAGTGGCAGAGGTTGGTTCCTCCCATGGGGAAAATAGTTGCCCCCTATGCCCAGAGGTTGGACATAATTTTGATTAACCTCTGGATCATCCATGTAAGGATGAACGACTTCTCTCACGGCCTCCATGTCAAGTGCCCGTGCTAGAGGTTGGAGTGGTAGAGGTTGGTTCCTCCCCTGGGGAAAATGTTTGCCCCCTGTGCCCAGAGGTTGGACATAATTTTGATTAACCTCTGGATCATCCATGGAAGGATGATTAACAGCACCTGCATTAAACGACCTTTCTTCAGAGGGTGATGGGTTTGACATTGGTACATGACTAGTGCTTCCAATCTCATGTACTCCTCCAAATGATTTCCCCCTGAGTCGGTTAGGATCTTGTTTAGCTGTATTAACAGCCTTTGGTAAATCACCATGGGATGATAATTTCATATCCACTATTAATTCGGCCAAGTAGCGTTCCATGGCGAACTGCTTCTTGTTCATCTCTTGATGCTTCAGATTCATTTTAATCCGAGCATGGTTGAAATTGGCCCGAGTCTGGTTCATCTCAATTATGGCCATTAACAACATGTTTAAGGCTTCCGCCAATCTCGGCTTAGAATTTTTCCGAGTTGGTGTCTGTTGCCTTTCGAAACCATGTGGTACATCTTCAATTGCCTCTCCATGGAGAGGTAAGTTATCTTTCTCGATGTTTCGCACCATGTGAGCCACATAGTCTCCATGTCCTACATTTGTAGCAGTAGGATCATCCACTGTATCCTGGGATATAATAACATCTTTTCCTTTCTCACTTCGAGTTCTAGGCATAACTCTTAGTATCCCACTGGGCGTGCCAAAAATTGTTACAGGCATTTTGCGATTGTAGTGAAAACCATAACAACAAGTGTGTATAAGTGCGGGCGTGCTAGGAAGCGGATTCCAAATTGTGAACTTAACTTAAAACAAACGACTGGGCTTGGTTAACCTTATAACAAGTACTCCAAAAAGTAATGCTAAAATCGAAATTCAACTGTTAATGTGTTTACTAATTGAATAAAATGAAAGTACAAGTGTTTAAGTAGAGAATAGAGTAATTCAATCGTAAAGTTCTTTACTGATTGAAGAAAATAGAAATTGCTGAGATTGAGTGTTTTTTGCCTTTGGGCTGGTTTTTTGGATGATTGATCGGGGGTTGCAAACTTGTTGTTGTTCTCTTATTTATAGCCTTTGTCATTTGTGAAAAATATCGCTTCTTTCAACTGCACACGTTCTTCCCCACCTTTAAGAAACTGCAAATCGTGTCTTTGAACTGTTGCTTCTCAAAAGCACGTGCTTTTTAACTTTTATTCTTCTGACAAAAATATCCTTGGGCTCTTGGCCATTTAAACTCAATTTAATGGCCATCTTAAATATGGGCTTAATCTTCTGATAATGGACCTGGGCCTTCTGAATCTCCTGAGGAATTACTCATCAACCTTTGGAATCAACCTCTGAAATCAACCTCTGAAGTCAACCTCTGACATCGACTTCTAGATTTAAATGGAGTCAACCTCTCCAATCAACTTTTGGAAATTAAGTAGAGTCAACATCTAGGGTCAACCTCTGAAATTAACTTCTGGGTCTTATGGAGTCAACCTCTGGAATCAACTTCTGAAAATTAACTTCTGGAGTCAACCTCTGAAATTAAAATTCCAACCTCTGGCCAATTTTGCCCAGTACCTTTTTCAATCTTTTGAAAAAGAATATGCGCTTTATGGCCTCTTAGACATATTTTTAATTTTGGTGCAAACAATGCCCCCTATATTATTGGCTTTCAAAAATTAAAGTCCTTTATATATTTTCTTTATGCCAAAATTATTTTCTTTTAGAGATTTTAGAAGGTCAAGAGAATTTCACTCCTTCTTCTCCAAAACCTCTAGCAAACCCTAATCCCCAAAAATTTAAAATCTATTTTTCTCTCAATCCACCAAGCATCAATCCCCAAGATTTTTCTAGCTTGGTTAAATAAAATCCACCAACTCCGGCTACCACCACATTGCCGGCATTCAGCAGCCCGACAGCCGCCTCGTCTCCCGCTCGCCAAGCCTTCACAGCGGCAGCGGCAACCTCCAGCTCTTCTCACCCAGCTTCAACGGCAGCCTTCACGCCATCCACAACAGCGACAGCTCCCATGACGTGCACCAATTCCGGCGATCCAGCAGCAGCGCGTGGTTCTCCTTCGTCAACGGCAGCAAGTCGCTTGCTTCTGTCAGCGGCAGCAGGTTGCTCGCCTCTGTCAGCGGCAGCAGGTCGCTAGCCATCGCCCTACTTCTTCAGAAAATATCTCGCCAGCCAACCCAGCCAACGCTTCGCCCAACAACTTGCAATCTTTATACACAGTGGCTCTAAAATCAGCGGTAATCTCTTTTTTTTTCAATCTTAGTTTCATTCATATGTTTCTGGACATCTTGGCCAACCTCTGAAATCAACCTCTGGCCAAACCTTTAGAGTCAACCTCTGGCCAAACTTTTAGAGTCAACCTCTGGCCAAACCCTTGGAGTCAACCTCTGACCAAACCTCTAGAGTCAACCTCTGGCCAAACCTATAGAGTCAACCTCTGGCCAAACCTCTAAAGTCAACCTCTGGCCAAACTTTTAGAGTCAACCTCTGGCCAATTTTTCCCAGTAGCTTTTTCTATCTTTTGAAAAAGAATATGGGCTTTATGTCCTTTTATCCATATAATTAATTTTGGTGGAAACAGTATGTTTGACATTTTTTTATGGTATGTTAAACCCTTTTTTATGTGTGTTCAATATAGTATCTTCTATGTTTTGTTTCCTTTCTAAGGAATATCTTAAGTTGTGCATCTAGGTTCTCGAGCCTCCAAGTGCATCATGTACTCGATAACGATCCATGTCCTATGCAATCATCTATACTATAATGGCATGCCTTATCGGCCAAGCCATAGCTACTATAAGCCGTATAATAGCATAAAGCGATATAAACACACAAGCACACAAAACATACAAATTATTTCATACCTAGGGGTGCCCGACTAGATTCACCCTGCTCTCTTATTACTATTCCCGATTGGTGACCTCTAACTTGCCTCGGACTACATCTAATTACTGCCACTTGATTAAACCGTCTACTTGGTTCAGAAGCATCCAATTGGCGTTTAGAAGATCGTGATCTCTCTCGACGATAGAAGAACGGTTGAATAGGATTACCTTCGCGCTCGAGTGTTTCAGCGATCTAACGTGGCCTACCGGTTAGGTAGGAGAAATGCTCGAACACGTCCTCAAAAAATTCTCCAAACTCGGGTCTTAGACCCCTCACAAACATTATGTTGATCTCCTCACTCCTTTCTCTTGTCAATTTAGGTATTTCTTCAGTCATTCGAAGAAAGTTCATAGTATACCTCCTATTGGGAAGAAACCTCTAGCAAACGAACTAAAATACTCCTTCATCCGTTTAAAACTTTCTTCAGCCATCCTTTCTCTTTAAACGATAACTGATCAGAGGCCTCTATATCTGTGAATCTCTTCCCAATATTCATATATCCTTACTTTTTTGATACCCGGATCCTTTAAAGGATTCTCAAGCGGTTCATCGTCACGATTCTCTCTCCCGGGTGTCAGGGATCTTTTCTGAATTTCCAAGAAACCATTCTGGTATATAGGAGATACTTCCTCCTCGTCCAATACATCATGTGGCTGAGCTTCACTTGGCCTAGACGTGCTGAAACACAAGCAATCTTAACATGAGATTTCATCTCCCCAAGTCTCATCTTAATATGCATATCACGCATGCATATTCTATTGAAAACGAAATACTTATCCTCATCTTATACACATATTTCACAAAGAAGAAACAAGGAGTTAACAAATCAATCGATCATACTTATCAAAAAACAAACGATACAGACGATTAGGATAAGACAAAACTCAAATTCTATTACTGTAGTAGTTCCTAGGTACTCAAACCATACAAGACTTATTTACGATATACATTAGCAATAGTAGCCTAGACCATTGCTCTGATATCAACTTTGTCACGACCCACATTATTGATCCGAGACCGGCACTAGGGAATGGGAGCGGTAGCTCGGAAACCTGTAGCAAGCCTAAAATCACAAATACTTTTATGCAAATAATCAAACATATAGTGACCTTATAAACGGAAGCAAGTATACAAACATATATACACTAGTCAATCGATACAATACATATGGGTGTTCCACTTCCGTACAACGTATGTACTAGCCTGGCAATATACGATTATGCACTAGTGTATCTAGGCCACTTCACAGGCTACTAGCTCCGTGGCACAAAATGATGTATGACACAACCTACAAAAAGATATACACATATAACAGCAAGTAGAAATCATTATCTTAATACATTGTTGTCTCAGGCCACAACTCTGTCAAAAAGTAACCTACTACTGCAGCACTACAGAAGTTAGGAACAATACATGTCAAGATTCGACTTCCGGACAAAAATATGGACGCTAGCCAAGTCCAAGTACTAAGCACCTGAAAATGTTTAATAACAACGGGGTCAGACTATGGTGAGTGAGATATACATTACTAGTGATATTATAAAAATAAAATCGCACTTTTAAACAATCATTTATACAAATATACAATAAAACAAGTATTTGATCCGATCAAAACCTTAATCCTGAAACAATCCTATATTTGGTATTTGCTAGTATTATCGAGCAATAGAGATTTTTCTCTAATCCTTTTTGTTCAGGTCCCCAGATAGTTCGACTGAGTTCAACCTATACCAAGTGGTACCGTCCCGGGACAGTTCAAACGAGTTAAACTAGTACTATTACTTACAACCAAACGATCGAGGTGTGCGTACCGGGATAGTTCCACCGAGTAAAACTCACTAGACATAGGTCCCGAGATAGTTCCACCGAGTTTAAACTCATGTCTAACACAAAGAGTTAGTCTATTTCTATTTTTAAGACTTACCCGACACAGGTGATCACACAACCTATTGACACTCAATAGGTAGCTTGTTTCCTCAGATTGCACACTAGTCTTCATATATACAAACAAAACACCAAACAATACACAATACGAGCAAACCATATAATAGATTATTTATTTTCCAACACAACAATCAATCAATAAATATAATTTATCATCCAATACGATATTCAATCGATATATATTCAAAACGAGTATTAAAATGTGATGCTTTTAGCGATAGGATATTCATTCGATAAGCAACTTTCAAATCACTATAAACTTTTCAAATATGCGATGTGTTTATAATTTATATATATAATATTTAAAAATAAAGATATAGCGTAATAATACGCGAAAGTAAGGTATAACTCACGACTTGCTATCCAATAATCACAATATTCAATGTCGAAGTTCGTCGATGCGTCTGTCAAAAATATTAAACCAAATACGCTTAATTCACAAAGTCAACATAAACATTAAAACCCTATGTTACAAACTTAGAAGAATAATGTTTAGGCTCAACATACTTCTACAGCTTAACAAATCATTAAAACCATTTCAAACATTCAAACTCAATTCACCGTACTTTGACGTCAATAACGTACTTTACGTTTTAAAAATGAAATGCTTAAACCTTAGCTTATATTTCATAGCATTTTAGGGTTTGAAACAACGTATATACTTTACATTCCATCAATTTTAATTCAACATTTCCTTAGTCCAAAGATCAAATTCAAATTCGCTATACATTAAAACCGATTTCCAACTTCGTAGCGTTACGTCAAACGCAAACGATACACGTTCAAGCCACAAGGGAAGGGGTGGCTCAACCCCCTTCACCTTCTTCGCGCCCTCCCTTGTTTAGCAAGGGGAGGGACTGCAATGGCCAGCCTTAGTGTTTTGCACCAGGGCCTGTTCAGGCCAGCTTACCGTCGTGCCGCACTCAATACGTCATGAAGCTTTGCTGGACGGAAATCCAGCAGAGTGGCAGCCATGCCCTGGTCCGGTCAGCCTACAAGAACACACATCATCCATAGCCAACCCTCACAACTCATCAATACATAATAATTCAGCTTAATATTCACTAACCACAGCAATTAAACATGATTTTCAGCTCAAACATACAACCTAAGATAATCATCAATTCATCAATCACGAACAACCCCAATTCTTAAAACCCTAACTGGAAATTGAGTTCCTTACCTGAAATTTATGCTATAAACAATTAGAGAATCCTTTCTCCATTCCAACACTGCAAAAATCGCTTAATTCCGATGTCAAGCTAAGAATCTACAAGCTTGAATTGAAGCCTTAGATCAGTAGCAATTCTCTTTCCCTGTTCCAATGCCGCAAAAATCAAGCAAATCGGATGAGAAACAAAGAACCGGTAAGTATTAGCAATTTTGAGAACTTTAAAGAAGATGGTGTTCTTCTTCTTAAAGCCTTTACTGGAAATTTTGTTTGAATGAATGAATATTCATATGCAAATGAGTTTATCTAGGTTGGAAAAATTGTCCTTTTGGTCCTTTAAGTTATCGACTTAAACCGTTCCATTTTCTAGCTTTTTCTTTCGCTCAATTTAGTCCTCTAATCACTCAACCGTTTGAACTCGATAAATTCTGTATTATTTATATCCAAATAAATAATACTATTCCGATGTAGAATTTTAGGAGGACTAAACTGAAACAAACTTTTTTTTATTAGTACTAAAAATAACTTTTACAAAAGACTCTTGCACTTATTGGCTTACACACTCTCACGCACCAACTTGATGCACACACTCAGCGCTAGACTTTCTCACTTTCTCTCTTTTTCATATATTCACAAAATAAGGTGACCACCTATATATATAAGCCTTTAGGTCAGTGGGGTTTTCTAGAATTTTTCCTAACTATGAAGTGGTAAATTCTAGAAAATGAAAGGATTAGAAAACTATGGAAGAAAGTTAGTCGGTGATTCCTTACACTCCCCCTCAACGACTACTTTCTTGAAACTCTTCTTTATTTATCATACCAAGCCGCTTTTTGAATTCTTCGAACTTCGCACGTTTTAGTCCTTTGGTGAATATGTCGCTAACCTGGTCGTCAATTTTTATGAATTTCATCTTTAACTTTTCGCTTGAAGGCGCATCTTCAAATGTTGCAGGCTCCTTCGTATTATCATTTTTGACAATTGCCACATTAGCATATTTGGGGTTCAGCTTCCTTCGTCCTTCGCTTCATCTAAGTTGTATCCCACGTTCCATTAGAATCTCTTCTTTAATATCATCTTCAAGTTGGCTTGGTCTTTCTTCTTCCGGTGTCCATCGATATAATCCTGTGCGCCACGGAGACTTAGCCCTTTTCGTGGATTGACTTCTTGTATTTTCTTCACTTGACTCCATCTCTCGAGTACTCTACTCGATCACCTTTTCTTCTTGAGACTTCTCTTGTAACCTCTCTTCTATCTCTTTGGAGTCAGAAAGGGCTACTCCTTGAGGAGACCACCACGAGGTATATCTCCGTTAGTTTCATCGAATATTACATTTCTCGAAGTATATCATTTTCCTGTATTTGGATCACAACACCTCCACCCTTTTCTTTTGTTGTCATATCCCACAAATATACACTTCAACGCCTTCTTATCAAATTTGCTCCACAAATGATCAGGCATGAATACTTAGCATACGCATCCGAAAACTCGAAAGTGACTTACAATGGGTTTTATATTCTTGATCTTTTTATAGGGTGAAACAGATCCAATCGGCACTTGTGGTAGTCTGTTGATCACGTGATCCAAGCAGCTGTCTTCATACACTCTGCCCAAAATCGGGGTGGAACATTCTTTGCGTGTAACATGCTTCTACATGTTTCCACTAGATGTGTATTCTTTCTTTCCGCTACTCCATTTTGTTGTGGAGTGTTTGGACAGGTCAACTGATGTCTTATTTTGCAATCCTGCAGATATTTTGAGAACTCACGTGATGTATATTCTCCCCCATTATCAGTACGTAGACACCGTATTCTTGTACCAAGCTCTTTTTCTACTGTCTGCTTGAACTCAATAAACTTTCGCAATGCCTCCAACTTTTCTTTCATAAAGTAAACCCAAACGTACTTTGAAAAATCATCTATAAAAGTGATCATGTACCGAAAGCCACTAATTGATGGATGCTTAACTGGTCCAAACACATCCGAATGGATTAACTCGAGCGGCTCCTTCGCTCTATACTCGGAATCCTCATATGGTAACTGGTGCGCTTTCCCGAATTGGCAGCCAGCACATATAGTATCTTCTCGAACATTCAATTGAGGAAGTCCATTGAGTATAGACTTTTGCATCATCACCTTTAACTTGTGATAATTCACGTGTCCTAGACGTGCATGCCACAAGTCAGCCGTCTCATTTTTTCTTCTCTTGTCTGCGTATGCTGTTTGAGCAGACATCACGTAGACATAATTTAATCTTCATCCTTCCATCAATGGCTTACTTGGTAGTCTTAAATTTCGATACACTTTCACATCTTTGGGGTCCGAACACCACAAAGTTTCCCGAAGATGTGAGTTGTGACACTGATATTAGATTCTTCTTCATCCCGGGTACATGAAGTACATTTTCCAATGGTACTTTTTTGGAGCTGTATCGGGGCACTTCTATTGTCTTGCCAACGTGAGTGATAGGAAACTTCGAGTCGTTAGCTATAACTACGACTCATTCTCCTTTATACTCCAACATGTTTAGAAATTTTTCTTTGTCTCCACTCATGTGGTTGGAGCATCCGGAGTCAAAAATCCAATCATTATCATAATTAACTAGATTATCACTCACCGCGGCAGATGCTTGAAAATCCAACTCCTCCTCAGTATCCACCTGTGGGTGTGTGGATGCCACAATTCCTTGAACATTCTTGTACCAACGATCGCGAGCATAGTGACCTCCTTTCTTGTTGTCGTCTACGCCAATTTTCTTGCATTGGCGTTCTTCCTCCGTTGTTCGATCTACCCTTTGTGGATCCTTACCATTTTTTCTACTGAAGAGGGCTCTCTCCTCTTCTTTGACTGAGGTTTTAGACATTTGTTTGTCTAATTCCTCTTGATTTGCCAACACATTTTCGAACTCATTCAAAGTTGGTTCCTTTGACCATCCACGGGTTGCGGTCGCAAGAGCATTAAACTCCGTACGTAGCCCGTGAGTGATAATTCTTCGCATTCGTTTCTCCGTGATTTTACTTTCAGGATCGAACTTTGAAATTTCTTGGCATAAAGATTTAACTTTAGAGAAGTATTGATTAACCGTTAAATCTTGTTGTGATACTGACAACAACTCGTTCTCGAGTTGTTGGAGCTTGACGTCATTCTTCCGAGTGTATACTCCAGCAAGATTGTCCCATGCCTCTTTGGGCGTCTTTGCGTCTTTGACGTGTTGCAGCAACTCGTCCTCCACTGATATTTATAAAGCATACATAGCTTTACCGGCCCTGAGCTTCCACTTTTTCAGGTCATCTTAATTTGTCGGGGGTGTCGTTTCACTCCCTCCGACGATCTCCCAGAGATCTTGGCCGAGCAAATAAAATTGCAAACGAGTACTCCATGTGCTATAGTTACTAGCATTGAGTTTGTCAAGGGTACTCACCGAAGTTGATAAATCCGCCATTTGTTCGGTTATTTTTGCTAATTAACCAAATCGCCTGGTCCCAGACCAATACTCTGCACGGTCCCTGACTGCGTGCTAGCGGCGTTTCAACGTAATACGATCCCGGATCGCTTGCTCGACCTTTCTTAAACGGTCCCTGACTGTCCCGCTCTGATACCACTTGTAGAATTTTAGGAGGACTAAACTGAAACAAACTATTTTTTTATTAGTACTAAAAATAACTTTTTCAAAAGACTCTTGCACTTATTGGCTTGCACACTCTCACGCACCCACTTGATGCACACACTCAGCACTAGACTTTCTCACGTTCTCTCTTTTTCATATATTCACAAAATGAGGTAACCACCTATATATATATAAGCCTTTAGGTCGGTGGGGTTTTCTAGAATTTTTCCTAACTATCAAGTGGTAAATTCTAGAAAATGAAAGGATTAGAAAACTATGGAAGAAAGTTAGTCGGTGATTTCTTACATCCGATATATTATTATTTTATTTTCCGATAATTTATTTTATTAAATTTTGGTTAAATTTCTTAAATCTTAATCCGAGACATATCGTTCATTTTTCTTATTTTTCCGTTCATTTCTTTGCTCCATAAATATCGAAATCCAATTAATCAGTACTACCTTTATGAATGAAAAAATAATAGTCAATAATCCTTAAATTATATTTTCCAATTCGGAACTTACACTTAACTTTATTCCATTTTTCCATACGACTTTCTTTAGTCCCGTCTCCATTTTTTTTATTAAATTCTAATATCCAATTTCCTTATTGGAATTTCAAAGTCGACTTACTCGGGTCTCCTTTTATTTTAGGCTTAATTACTTAAAAAATCTCCACCTTGAACTTTTTTCTTTTATACTCTGACATTGTAAAAACGTCATTTGTATCCAATTTTGAGTTTTTAATTTTCATCTCTACCCAAAAGTACTAAAATTTCCTCTTTTTACTTAGAAAAAAGTTTAAAATAATCCTTCAATTTATATTTATATACTAATTAGACGTATGATATAACCTTTTAATTGTTTTAAATTTTTTCATCCTTTAATTCATTAAATTATATTTTTGTATTGGGTAGAGAGGAAACCTAAAAACCCAAAATTGGGTACAAATGACTTTTTTACAAGGTCAGGGTATAAACGAAAAAAAGTTCAAGTTGGGGTTTTTTAAGTAATTAGGCCTTTATTTTATTCCTCCTAGAATCTTTTATTCTTATCACTTTAGCTATTCAAAATAATACTCGTTGCTTACATTAGCAAAGACAAACTTACGGGTATTACAAGGTGCCACGTCAGCATGGGGGGGCTTGGGGGGGGCTTTGATCCGGTTTTACTAAGTTCACGGTAAAAGTGATCCGGTTTTTCATCTTTGAACTTTTTTGATACTTTGTGCAGAGTTGAGGAGGTAAAATGATCCTTTGTTCTTTTACATTTTATAGAATTTTTGGGTAAAATTTCAAGAAATTATGAGTTAGTTTCCGTATTAGTTAAGGATTAATATCCAAGAGTTTTGGTTAAAGTGACGCATAAGTCATCAGGGATTAGTTTGACATTTTTCCCAACTATATATATGTTAATAAGTCAAATCTTAGGTTACAACAACTTAAAACTTGCTCTTTGTTTCTCATTTCTTCACTGTGACCCAGGGTTTGCTAATTATCGATCCGATTCTCATTTCTAACTCGAATTTCTTAGCTAATCCGCTAGTAATCGAGTTAATAACTATTAATTTGAAATTGATTTTATAGATTTTGTACTATATTAAGAGTTATAACGGTTATTGTATCGAATCAATCGAATTCGAATCAATTTTACATTCCAATTGGGGAATTGAGTTGCTTAGTGTGTGAATAAGTATTAGGAATCTGAAAAATGCGTTTAAGCACGTCGGAAAGCCCGGGGGGAGTGCCATGTGGCTGTGCATGTGTGAGAGGCTTTGCGAGAACACAGCTCAGTTGTGCGGATGCAAAGCGACACCGTCTCGTTGGTGTTCGAGTGTTTCGTTTCCAAATAAATAAAGATATCACAAACGGAAGCACATACTTCTCATATATATATATATATATATAACGTATATATAAAACATATTATAAGAAATTCACATAAACACGTGGGCATATCACTTCTGTACCGCGTACGTACTAGCCCGACTGTACCATATACAACTAATTTGTCGGTCACATCACGAGCGTCTGGCCATGTGAGACAAAATGGCTAACGCGGTCAACAAAAAGATAAAAACAACGACAGTCATATAAACAAACAAAAGTAATACGACTGTACTGGCCACAACTCTGTCAACTGAAGGTTATCACTACTGCAACGCTACAGAAGTCAAGAACTATACGTGTACTGCTGACTTCCGGATCCCAAAAAGAGGACTCTAGCTAGGTCCAAACCCTAAGCACCTTAAATGTTAAACAACAACAGGGTCAGACTATGCTGAGTGAGTTTGCAATTTACTAACGGTATTATAAAATAACATCGCATTTCAAATAAAGCATTAATACGAAAAAATATATAATCAAACATTTGATCCGTTCGAAACTAAAAGCCTGAAACATAATACAACCTACTTATCACTTATCGAATTCAAATTGATCACTCAACCTTTGGCCCAGTCCCGGGATAATTCCATCGAGTTCAACCGCTGCCAATCTCTTAATTCCAAGTTGTGGGTCCCGAGATAGTTCAACCGAGTTCAACCCACTAGATACGGGTCCCGAGATAGTTCAACCGAGTTTAACCTCGTATTACTATTCATTATCCACCTTTCATATTCAAAATCGTGCGGATTCTCATATCATCACAAATAGTCTAAACATACTAGACTGACTCAGTTACTAGTGATCACGCAGCCTATTGACACCAAATAGGTAGCTAGTTTCTTCGAATCATATACTAGATTCTTTCATATAAGATTTAATTAAATCATATGGCATATCGACAAATCATATAAGAAGCGATGCGTTTAAATATAATATATAAAACATACTATCAAGTAACTTTAATAGATAATACACGAGAGTAAAATGCAACTCACTTGAACCGCAATCCAGTCTGTGACGTGGTCCATACGATAATACACTCGCACTTGCCCACGTCTGACGACCTCACCGCTCTCCGACACGTTTGTTATATATTAATTAACGTTTAACAATTAGACGTTAATTTCTTTTTTACATGCATAGTACTTTTAAGTTCTAGGTTTAGATTGATAAAACTCCATTTCTAGTGTGAATCGTGAATTCGATAATCCTTAATCTCATTAACTCCTGGATGAATGCCGCTTGTTGTATTCTCCTATCATGTAACCGTCTTAATGTTTTCTAATATAATTAAATATTTAATGCATCGAGCTTAATTGAAAATTTAAGATTTTCGAGGTTCTTGATTCATCTTTAAAGTCTATCGTTCGGAAAAACTGGAAATCCAAGTCGAATAGGGAAAAAGCCCATTTTGGTCCCTTGGACCCTCTGTGCGGGTGCACAAGGGCCACTGTGCGGGCGCACAGCTTTTCCAAGCTGTGCCGGGCGCACAGCTTTGCCAAGCTGTGCGGGCGCACAACATGGCTCAGCCACGCACAGCCCCAAAAAACCATTTTCCAGGCGCCTCGTCGATTCCCGATGCTCCCGACACGCTAAAAATACCCTTTTCCAACAAAACCTGTATCTCCGTTTTTCTAAAAACGCTAAAAACAACCTAGATACGATGAATTCAATATAGACATAACATTTACTCTAAAACAGCCAACCATTCTTCAATTTTCACGCCAATAATCAACCTCTCACCTTGATATGAAGATTGAAATCGATAGAGCTTCTAATTCTGAAGAGATAGGCGCGAAAATGACTCAAAACGAACGCCAAAAGGAGAAACCGTGGCTTGACGACGGTCAGAACCGTGAGAAAAACGATGAAATTTGAAGTCTCTGGATCCTTCTTCTTATTCTTCATTCATATCTTTCTCTTTATATAGCATGGCTAAAGTGCCACTTAAGTCCTTGTTTTCTTTAATGAATACAATACATCCATTAAACTTTTCCTTTATTCGATTTAGTCAATCGATTAATCAATTAATACTTTAATCAATTCGCATAGGTATTATTTATATTCAATAAATAATACGAATACGAGAATTAATATTTTTCTATCAAAATCCTTTTTAATTCTGATTCTCGAGAATTAATTGGTTAATTACCAATTTAGGACCTAAATTTTATTTCCGTAACTTTTGTTGACATTTTTCCTTAGTCCCTATTCCATCTTTAAATTAAGACATAATATCAAATTCTTGTGATAATATTCCTGAAACCGACCTACTAAAATTTTATTTATCTCAATTTCTCGGAAATCTATCTGATGTCGCCACTACAGAGACTAAACACTTGCCATGTGGTCCAATTAGATAATTTAAACTTTCGGGATATTACATTCTTCCCCCATTATAAAAATTCATCCTCGAATTTTCATACTTTTTGCTATATTCTCATAATCATACTTATATACTCTTCTTGGTGTCAGTTACTACGCATTATTAGTGACTTCTCCTTTTACCTTGACTCTTAGCACTTCATTCTGACTATTTGATTATTTATCCATTGCAATTGTGATTTCACACTTTTCGTTGGTTGACAATCTATTCTACTTGTAGTATCTTCTCGTTGTTGCGTAACTGAGAATCTTCTCATTGCTATTCTCGTTCATTCTTTTGCCTCTCTAAAATAGTGTCTTTAGGTGTGTCTTCAAAATCGTAGTTCTTATGTCATTACCATTGGTCGGGATTTCTCCTTTGGCTGTTATTAGTGTCCGATAATCGCTGATAAATATCTTCTCGATTTGTTGTTTCATCCTTGGTAATCATTATGTTATCTGACTTGTCTATACGTGAATGGTTGCCAACATAACATTCGCATCGTTAGTGATGTACTTATTGCACTTATACATCTGCAAGTATTCGCTCTTATAGTCATAAATCTGCAGTCATAACTCTTGCTGTCATTCTTCGTGCCATTTTCCTTTCTTAGGCGGTTATCTTTATTTCTTAATTCTCTCTTTGACTATTTGGCATTTAGTTTATTTGTCAATCAGTCCTTCATAAATTATACTTTGTTTACTATAGTCGCTATTCCTTAGCGAATTAGGTCTAGTGCACCTCTTACTGTCCTTAATTTCTCCTTCCTTTTCTTCTTCAAGTTATAATGAGCTTCGAATTATTTAGTTAGTTAAGAACCATTCACCGTTGCTTTAAACGTTCTACTTCAAGTTGATCTTAATTATACATCTCAGGTAGTTGTCTTCACTTATTTATACTATCCATAATCTTACTCTTTTCACTCCTTCTTCCCTTTAGTTCTTTGAAGACCGTCTCAAGATTTTTATTGACTTATCATTCCAAAATTATGCTGTTATTACGTTCATGTTTCCTATTTACATTGACCTCACAAGATCTTTGCATTTTCCATTCAACACTTATCTTTTGGCTTTAGCTAATCCAATAGGTCTTCACTGATTTGTCCCGCTTCTGTACTGAAGTTGTTTTGGAACCGGTAACCCCCTAAGTTTTCACTATATTCCTCTTTGCAAATTTCTTTTTGTTGTATGAATATTTAAAATCTTCTATTTAAGATTCCTCCTACTTACTTACTAACACTTACTTTACTTCACTCTTACTTTTGCCAAGTATCGACTTTATTCTTTTTACAATCATTCTTTAATTTATTCTTGTACTGTCTTCCGCCTTCTTCTTGAGGCGTCACAAATCATACATGACTTTTAAGTTGTAACCAAGTCCTATCACTTTCAGAGTTAAGGAATAGTTTCAATTTCATCGTCCGGCACACTTTATACTTTTCCAATGCTTATTACATGATCCTAATTGTCCTTTAAACAACTTGGCTTTCTTGTATAATTATCAGCTTTCGTCCTTGTAACTTTGTAGCTCCCGATACGTAATTCATTCTTATTCATTCAACAGTGATGAAGTATCGTCTTATCCTTTACTTGTCGTATCTATTTTGTCTTCCATCTATTCATGATAGCTCTGCTACTACTGTAACTATCTCGGTTATACACCTGATGTACCTTTAGAACTTTCACTTCTCTTATTATGTAGTAAAATCTTGATTATATATCTGCATCCTATAATGCTCTCCCCATATATCTTGCCATCCTATAACTTAACTTTGCATACTTCCATGTACAACATATCTGTTAAGCTAAGATGTTTTCTTATGTATACATATATATTCCGTATAGCAGAATTTACGTCTCGATCTTTCAATTTCAATTTCTCATGTTATACAAGATTATCTTCATCTTCGTCTTACATATTCCGTCTCCCTTCCTCTACCTACTCCTTACTCATTATATCTCTTTCTTCGATATAAAGATAAATATTACATCTTCCAAACTTGCTAACGCATTACATCCCGATCGCGTATACCTTACAGTGTTGAATTCTTATTCGCATTCCATCTTAATTTCGTTAGCCTTTATTACGATCTATCGTTAATATGGCTTAATTCTTTTATTGGGGTTCATTTTGTAAATTTTAATCTTACTTATTGAAGATTCTTTTTATTATTTCTCACAGAGTTGCACGTTTGAGTTTACTTACAATACAAACATGATTTCAAAACAATTTCAAAGCATCCTTTGGCTGGCCAGCTCTTAAATCCCTTGTTTCAGTTTAAACATTTTTCATAAAATCGTTTGAAATCATTAGTACAATTTTTGCTCAGAGCGATGACGTCTCTCATCACTAAAGAGTTGCTCGATAAATCACGTTTTCTTTATCGTTGTAAAGATATGATGCATGATCTATATTTTGAAAAACATTCTTTTATGCATTCCTAACGTGATTATGATATGCCATATATGATGTCTGAGCACAATTTCACCTTTTAAAATCATAAAATTTTCATACTTTTCGTAAAATGTAAGTTTACTCGAGATTGTAAACTCTGCGACAATTCAACGGATTTTATTTATTATTTATTAGGTGCATTACGACTTTTAGTATTGTCGTCACTTTCTAACGCTCCTAAGCATTCCTTTGTTAACACAACTCCTTTTTCATGTTTCTGATAAGTCAATTCAATTCAAAGTTCCTTATTGCTATAATCACGGCATTCATCTCTTCATTATACTTGTATCATGTCATTTACTAGTACAGATATCGATCCTTCAGTAATTCGTTTGTTCCTCCACAACTTCTAGAACGTAATATAGAAATTACGTTCGTGATAAATGTATTATGTGTTATTCATTACGTTTTTGTTCTTGTAAGTTATATATAGATATTCTTTTATTAAACGTGTTATCGTCGATATGTCTCCCTATAGGCATTAGCTTTACGATACGCTATCCTATAGGCATATCCTTACGGTTGTATTCTATTTTGCAATGCAAACATATACATACACAATAATGCAGCACATAAGCACAAATACACAAAACATATTAATCATATAGTACCTAGGGGTGCCTGGTGTAGAACTCTAGGCTCCCTAATAACTACACCGGAGCGTCGTCCCCTAACTCTCCTACCAGCGTTACCCCCATCCCTATGCACGAATATGGGGTTAGTCCAAATAACAGGGGCTCAACTTGTGTAGACTGGGTAAAACTCATGCTTGAAAAAGTAGGGTCGAATAGGATTGCCATCCCACTCGCGGTCGCTCTCAATCCTACGAGCCATCGCAACAAGCGTCCAAAAGTGCTCGTCGACGTGATCATACATTTCTACAAACTCGGATCCCAAACCCCTAACATACCTACGGTTAATCTTCTCGTTGTCCTCATTAAGCTCTGGAACTCCTTCGATCATACGCAAAAATTCAGAAGAATACAGTCCTACCAAAAACATACCCCTAGAAAAGGAGCACATCTGTCTCCTAACTTGATTCAAAACATCCTGTGCCTGATTGTTTCTTCTTTCTGCATCCTCTCTCAAATTGCAGTATCTCCGCACATCAGACCAGAAACGCTCACCTCGGTATTCCTCGACGTCAGACTCATCTCACAGTTCCTCTTCTTCGAGGTCCTCCTCCTGAGGGTCTTCTTCTGGATCCTCCTCTGGGTCCTCCTCACTGTACTCTATCTCTAGTGAGTGAGTTCTACCTCTAATCCTAGAAGACCTACCATTTTTTGACCAAGACATGAAGCCATTCTGATGGATCTCAGGTGATCCCCTGTTGTCTGTGTAGAATCCGTTCTGATGGACTTTAGATAGTCCGCCAACTTCATAATGAAATCCATTCTGAAAGATAGGAGGCGCTTGCTCCTCTTCTTGTACAGCATGTGGCTGAGCTCCGTTTTGCCCAGACATGCCGAAAAGAAACAATCTTAAACGTATGAGACCATCTGAGCCCATTTTCCACACTAAATACTAATATTAACTTGTAGCATGTCGTATATTCTTAACACTTAATCAATCTATACGCAGATCGCAAACACTTAATCACTTAAATACTTCTTGCGCAGGTAGTAATCACTTAGTCGCTTTAACAGTTTGTATGCGCGCGCGTTATGAAACATGGTATCAATCCACAAAATCAAACAAATGCAAGCAATTAAGGTTCGACTATATCGCTGCAGTAGTTCCTAGGTTTACCTAATGACAGAGTACCTAAAATCAAACAGACATCTAACAGTCTAGCAGTGGTAACTGGACCAACTGCTCTGATACCAACATTGTCACGACCCAAATGATTGAGCCGCGACCGACGCTAGGGAATGGGAGTGGTAGCTTCAAAACCCGTAGGAAGCCTAAATAATTAACACTTTTTCGCAAATAGTTAATAAACAAAGATATCACAAACGGAAGCACGTACTTCATATATATAACGTATATATAAAACATATTATAAGAAATTCACATACACACGTGGGCATATCACTTCCGTACCGCGTCTGGCCTCGTGAGACAAAATGGCAAAGGCGGTCCACAAAAAGATATAAACAACGACAGTCATATAAACAAACAAAAGTAATACGACTGTACTGGCCACGACTCTGTCAACTGAAGGTTATCACTACTGCAGCGCTACGGAAGTCAAGAACTATACGTGTACTACTTACTTCCGGATCCCAAAACGAGGACTCTAGCTAGGTCCAAACCCTAAGCACCTGAAATGTTAAACAACAATAGGGTGAGACTCTGCCGAGTGAGTTTGCAATTTACTAACGGTACAATAAAATAACATCGCATTTCAAATAAAGCATTAATACGAAAATATATATAATCAAGCATTTGATCCGTTCGAATTCAAATTGATCACTCAACCTTTGGCCCGGTCCTGGTATAATTCCACCGAGTTCAAACGCTGCCAATCTCTTAATCCCAAGTTGTGGGTCCCGAGATAGTTCAACTGAGTTCCACCCATTAGATACGGGTCCCGAGATAGTTCAAACGAGTTCAACCTCGTATCTACTATTCATTATCCACCTTTCACATTCAAAATCGTGCGCATTCTAATATCATCACAAATAGTCTAAACATACTAGACTGACTCAGTTACTGGTGATCACGCAGCCTATTGACACCCAATAGGTACCTAGTTTCTTCTTATCATATACTAGATTCTTACATATAAGATTAAATCAAATCATATGGCATATCGACAAATCATATAAGATGCGATGCGTTTAAATGTAATATATAAAACATACTATCAAATAACATTTATAGATAATACGCGAGAGTAAAATGCAACTCACTTGAACCGCTATCCAGTCTATGACGTGGTCGATATGATAATACGCTCGCACTAGCCCACGTCTGCTAATCTCACTGATCTCTGACACGTCTGTTATATATTAATTAACGTTTAACAATTAGACGTGAATTTCGTGTTTACATGTGTAGTACTTTTATGTTCTAGGCTTATATGGATAAAACTCCATTTCTAGTGTGAATCGTGAATTCGATAATCCTTAATCGCATTCACTGCTGGATGAATACCGCTTTGTCGTATTCTACGATCATGTAACCGTCTTAATGTTTTCTACTATAATTAAATATTTAAAGCATCGAGCTTAATTTGAAACTTAAGATTTTCGAGGTCCTTGATTCATCTTTAAAGTCTATCGTTCAGAAAAATTGGAAATCCAACCCGATTAGGGAAAAAGCCCATTTTTGTCCCTTGGACCCACTGTGCGGGCGCACAAGAGCAATTGTGCGTCCGCACAGATTGCTGTACGGGCGCACAGCTTTCCCAAGCAGTGCCGGGTGCATAGCCTGGCTGTGCGGTCGCACAGCTTCGGCAGTGCGGGCGCACAGCCCCTGAAAACCATTTTCCTGGCGCCTTGCCGATTCCCGATGCTCCCGCCACGCTAAAAACACCCTTTTCCAACAAAACCTGTATCTCCGTTTTTCTAAAAACGCTAAAAACAACCTAGATACGATGAATTCAACATAAACATAACATTTACTCTAAAACAACCAACCATTCTTCAATTTTCATGCCAATAATCAACCTCTCACCTTGATACGAAGATTGAAATCAAGAGAGCTTCTAATTCCGAAGAGATAGGCGCAAAAATGACTCAAAACAGACGCTAAATGGAGAAACCGTGGCTTGACGGCGGTGAGAACCGTGAGAAGAACGATGAAATTTGTAGTCTCTGGTTCCTTCTTCTTAATCTTCATTCATATCGTTCTCTTTATATAGCATGGCTGAAGTGCCACTTAAGTCCTTGTTTTCTTTAATGAATACAATACATCCATTAAACTTTTCCTTTATTTGATTTAGTCAATCGATTAATCAATTAATACTTTAATCAATTCGTATACGTATTATTTATATTCAATAAATAATACGAATCCGAGAATTAGTATTTTTCCGTCAAAATCCTTTTTAATTCTGATTCTCGATAATTAATTGGTTAATTACCAATTTAGGACCTAAACTTTATTTCCGTAACTTTTCTTGACATTTTTCCTTAGTCCCTATTCCATCTTTAAATAAAGACATAATATCAAATTCTTGTGATAATATTCTTGAAACCGACCTACTAAAATTTTATTTACCTCAATTTCTCAGAAATATATCCGATGTCACCACTACAGAGACTAAACACTTGCCACGTGGTCCAATTAGATAATTTAAACTTGCGGGGTATTACAAGAGGCGAAGTTGGAAAGCTCAAACACTCCCCGGTTCCGATCATGGGACTCGGAGGAACTCCCATTCAACCCTGTGGACTGGCGTAGCTGATGATAAAGTTTGAAAGGGGAGAAAAAGAACAAAGGAGGTCAAGACACTGTTTTCGGTTATGGATATGCTGCTAGCCTATAATGGAATATTGGGGAGGTCGTTCCTATATGACTCAGGAGCAATCACCAGCATTCGCTATCTGGCAATGAAGATACCAACCCCGGGAGGAGTAATCAATGTGAAGGGAAATCAAGAGATAGCAGCCAAATGCTACACTATCGCCATGAAGGAGACAGAAGGATAAAGTGACCATAAGGAAAAAGTCAAAGAACGAAGGCAAAAAGACAAAGATAATAGCCTTCATTTTTGTATCAACTAGCATCTTCATGTCAATTTCAATACAATCAGAGTTCTCTGTTTGACTAAGTAGCAAAATGCAAATTAGAAGCAACAACAAAATTCGAAGATATAAACAAATACACATAAAAGCGACTCAGGAGATACATATCTCTCAAGGCAACGGCCAAACAAACGAGGATCAGACCTCTTAAGGCAACAGCCAAAAACAAAAGAGATGCATATCTCACTAAGGAAATGGCCAAATAAAACGGAGAAACATATCTCCCAAAATAAACAAACAATAGCAACACAACAGCAACGTGAATCGACAAAGTACAAGCAGACAAGAAATCAAAAACTTCAACAAAAATCTTACAAGAAGCATAAACAGCAAAACAAGAAAAACAAATAAGAGAAACGACGACGTCACACTCTCCAACATCACAAAAAAAAAACAATACGTAAAAAAAAAAGAGACAAACTTCAGCTACCACCGGAAGAAGGAGGCACACCGTCAACTAATATTGGCGATGAAACACCAGAAATAGGCATAGGAGAAGACAAGGCAACAACAGAAAAAGAAGACGGAGGCACAACTTCGGACGAAGGAGAGGCACCTGCCAATGCCTCAAACGCAGACTTCTGCACAGCAAAGGCAGAGAGACACTGGTCACGAAACCGAACCAAATCAACATAAAGGAAGGAGAGATCCGCCATCAGATAGTCCTCAGAATAACCGACTTGACGGACCGGCGATACTGCTGAAACATCAAAGGAACTACACCAGTAGCATCCCCTAGTTGATTCACAAAGACCTGGTCTTGCAACTACAGGCGAGAACGTTCCGCCTCCACTCCGCCCAATCCAAACGAACATTATTTAGCGCAACGTCGAGGTCCGTAACACGATCCTCAAGTTGACGAAGAGATTGATACAAGGACTCCACCTGCTTACCCCTCTGATCACACTGCTTCTCTAGAGAGGTCGCAAGAAAAGTCTTCTCACGGAGGTCGTTCCTCAGAGACTCATTTGAAGCCCTCAAAAGAAGGAGCTCATCCGATTGCCGCTTCTTTATCTCTCGAAAACGAGTCAAAGCAGCAGCATTTGCTCAAATTGAGCATCAACCTCCGTCCGAGAATTCTTGAAATTAGAGAGACGAGTTCGATCGTCCTCCAACCGACGGACCTCATCAAGAAGCCGGAAACAAGTAGCAGAAATGGACGGCGCACCCCCCCCCCCCCCCCACGGCAGGGAATTGTCAAGCCATAGACAACGGACACTGACTCCGGAGATAACCGGAAACAGCATTCCGGATGTGGTTGAGTCAAGAGGAGACCCCTTTTGAAGAATAATGCAGTCCTGGTCGACAACACTACCCTTCAAGACAAAGGTGGAGCGTGGCACATCCCGACGAGGGCGAGACACGTCCTCCAAAGAGGAATCCGGAGGGCCGGTAGCACGACGCTTCTGACTACCTTCAGAAAAAGCGGAAGGAAGAGTCACCCAAGGCATATCATTAAGCGAAGACACCACCACCACAGACATAGAATCGGTAACAACAGAGGGGAGAGCCCCAGGCGAGGTAATGACGGGCAAAACGGCAGGCAATGTGACCAGAGAGGTAGCCGCCACGGAAGGAACATGATCGCTACCGGAGGCCCATCTTCGTTATCTGACATAAGGGAGATAAATAGGGTTGTCGGGCGGTCAAGCAAAGGAAGACTGACATCAACACCGCCCTCATTATCACACTGAAGACAAACGCCCATAGCATCAAAAATGTTCTTAGCCATTAGAAGGGAAAAAGTGAAAACGACAGCAACAAAGAGATTAAAAGAAAAATCACGAAAGAAGAAAAAAAAATGCAAAGAAGAAATCTATTTATAAACTTTTCCGAGAGGGCATATAGATAAAACAAAAGGGTAAAAAGGGAAAACACTGAAGTAATAAATGGTAATAAAGAAGCATTAACTACTGCAGCACTAAAATCGAAGATGCACAGGCAACTCAACCGTACAAAGAAATCAGGAGAGAGAAGCACGACGCGCAAGAAACGAGGAAGAACTCCAAAAGACGTGACAGCTACAAATACACGACCACATGGCACTATAAAAAGAGGAAGAAGAAAGAAAAAAACCCTGGTGAAAGCAAACATAGGCATGGGGTCTCCCTTAGTATTTTTGTAGCTTGCTTGGTTTGAAATGAATAAAACTAATTAACCCAACCAAGCTTCGAAAAGCACAGGAAGGACCCTAAGATAAGAAAGATAGGAAAATAGAACGAGGGAGAATCCAGAAGAGAAGTAGGGAAAGATAAGCATATGAAGAATATACCAGCCTACAAAAAACAATGGAATCCCCTTGACCTTCTTTGTAGCCTATTTGGGTTGGGTCATATAAAACCAAATAACCAAAACATGCTACAAAAGGCACAAGGAGAACCCAGAAACAACAAACATGACAAAATAAAGATCGTACCGGTCAGCTTACCGGACCTCTTCACAACCGGCTTAGGCTGAGCAGTTCCATAAAACCCAACACAAACAAGCCACAAAGATGCAGGGAAAACCTCTCCAATCCCAGAAGATATGGAAATCCCCAAAAACCCATCCCAAAGGGTAAAAAATAAAACTACACAAAACAGCCGCATCAGAAGACCAGTAGAAGAGCAAAGTCAATGTCATATGTAACAAACTTACAGAGAAATCTTTCACAAAATGGATTGCAATGAACAAATTTCGGCATAAATATCCAACTATTGCAATACCTCGGGCGGGGGGGGGATTAATGATGGAATAAGCAAATAAAATAAGATAAAAGGAAGGGAACCACAAATTCCACATCGACTAGAGAAAGAAGGGAAAGCGGAGCGCGCTGCAAACACTATAAAAGGACCACAGCTCCACCTGCCAAGGGGATCGCTCATAAAACCTAACAAATACCTGATCCGATACTCAAAACATCCCGACTCTTAGATTTACATCTGACATCTTGATCCATCAATTACATTCACCCCTCCTTATAATAAATTCGTTCTCAGATTTTAATCTTAGCCACGTACCTAGGATAAACAGATGCGGATATCCCCATCACATATCTTCCTCCATTTCACACGTACATTCTTCAACAGAATGGTTCCTCCAAAGAAGTTTCACCATCGGAATCTCTTTGGTTCGAAGCTTCCGTACTTGCGTATCAATAATCTCCACTAGTTCTTCTTCGTATGAAAATTCTTCGTTGACTTCCACTGTTTGTGGTTCAATCACACGAGAGGGATCCAACACATATTTTCGGAGCATGGAAATATGAAACACATGATGAACTTGTGACATATCTTGTGGCAAATCCATCTTGTAAGCAACTTTTCCAATATGTTCCATAATCTGGTATGGACCCACATACCTTGGAGATAGCTTTCCTTTCTTTTCAAAACGGAGTACATCTTTCATAGGTGATACCTTGAGAAAAACATAATATCCGACTTGAAACTCTATATCATTTCTCCTTGGGTCTACGTAACTTTTCTGTCGACAGTGTTTAGACGTTGTCTAATCAATGGTACCTTCTTTGAGGTAATTTGGACAATCTCCGCTCCCGTAAACTTTCTTTCTCCGACCTCATCCCAACAGATAGGGGATCTACACTTGCATCCATATAGCGCCTCATAAGGAGCCATCTCAATGCTCGAATGATAACTGTTGTTATATGAGAACTCTACCAACGGTAAGTATGCATCCCAACTTCCTCCAAAATTGAAAACACACAAACGAAGCATATCTTCTAGAGTTTAAATTGTCCTTTTAGACTAACCGTCTATCTAAAGATGAAAAGCATAGCTGAAGTCTAACTGAATTCCCAATGCTTCTTGCAAACTTTTCCAGAAATGAGAGGTAAAAACTGAACCTTTATCGAAGACAATCGATACAGGGACTCCGTGTAAACTGATAATCTTGTCAATATACACTTTTTCCAACTTTGCTGCTGAATACATCGTCTTGATGGTAATAAAGTGTGCTGACTTCGTTAGACGATCTACAATCACCCATATAGAGTCAAAAGCTCTTTGTGTCCTTGGCAAACCAATTAAAAAATCCATAGTAATCCTTTCCCATGTCCACTCTGGAATAGGTAAAGGTTATAGAAATCCATATGGTCGTTGATGTTCCAATTTAACTTGCTGACAAGTCGGGCACTTAGCTACAAATTCTGCGATGTCCTTCTTCATTCCATTCCACCAATACATCTCCTTGTTATCACAATACATCTTGGTTGATCCAGGATGTAAATTATACATTGATCCATGGGTCTCTTGCATGATCTTCTGTCTCAAATCATCCAAATTCGGCACACACAATCTGGTTCCATGCCTTAATGTTCGGTTGACAATGCTGAAATCTTGATTCTTTCCTTGCTGAACTTCATCTATCAATCATTTTAGTTGAGGATCATCCGCTTGTAACTCCTTGATTCGATCAATCAACGTTGGTCGAATACTCAAATGAGCTAACAAACTTCGAAGCTTTGAAATTTCAAACTTAACTCCTTGGCTATACAACTTATGAATCTCTTTTGTTAATGGTCTTCGCCACATCATTGTAATGTGTGCAAGACTGCCTGCAGACACTCTGCTCAAAGCATCCGCCACCACATTGGCCTTACTAGGATGGTACTAAATCATACATTCGTAATCCTTTAGCAATTCTAACCATCTTCTCTGCTAGAGGTTTAGCTCACGTTGATCAAAGATATACTTCAAACCTTTATGATCTGTGAATATCTCGCATGTTGCTCCATATAAGTAGTGCCTCCAAATATTCAAAGCAAAAATTACCGCTGCTAATTCCAAATCGTGAGTTGGATAGTTCACTCCAAGTTTCTTGAGTTGTCGAGAAGCATAGGCTATCACTCGACCATGCTGCATCAATACGCATCCTAATCCAACTCTTAAAGCATCATAGTACAATATGAACCCTTCCGTTCCTTCAGGTAATGCTAACAATGGTGCTGTCGTTAAGCACTTCTTTAGTTTTAGAAAGCTGACTTCGCACTTATCCGTCCAATCAAATTTAGCATTCTTTTTAGTTAACTTCATCAATGGTGCGAAAATCTTCAAAAACTCATGCATGAACTGTCTGTAGTATCCTGTTAATCCTAGGAAACTATGGATCTCCGTAACTGAGTTAGGTCGCTCCCATTCTAACACAACTTCAATCTTCTTTGGGTCGAATACAATTCCAATTTGAGACACAACATGTCACAAAAATGCAACTTCTTTTAGCCAAAATTCGCACTTGAAAAACTTGGTGTAAAGCATATGCTTTCTTAACACTTGGAGTATTAATTGCTAATGATGCACGTGATCTTCCTCCGAACGCGAGTATTTCAGAATATCATCGATGAACACGATCACAATCTGATCCAAAAACGGCTTAACCACTCCATTCATTAAGTCCATGAAAGCCGCTAGTGAATTAGTCAATCCAAATGACATTACCAGAAACTCGTAGTGTCCATAACGAGTCTTAAAAGCAGTTTTTGAAATATCATCATTTCGAATCTTCAACTGATGATAACCTGACCTAAAGTCAATCTTGGAAAAATACTTTGCTCCTTGCAATTGATCGAACAAATAATCTATTATTGGCAATGGATACTTGTTTTTCATCGTAACCCTGTTCAACTAACGATAATCTTAGATAACCATAGTGATCCATCTTTCTTCTTGACAAATAGCACTGGTGCACCCCATGGCGATACACTAGGTCTTATGAACCTACGATTAAGGAACTCTTCTAGTTGGTTTTTAAGTTCCTTTAGCTCTACTGGCGCCATCCGATACGGGTGTATAGATATTGGTTCTGTATTAGGAGCAAACTCGATACAAAACTCAATCTCTCGATCTGGTGGTAATCGAGGCAATTCTTCGGGGAAAACATCCGGATATTCAGACACCACCGGTACATCTTGTAACTCTCCACTTTTCCTTTACACATCCTTCGCAATGGAAAAAAATCCTTGACATGCCTTTCTTAACATTCGACACGCTTTGATGGCCGAAATGATATTCACAGGAGATTCCAACTTCTCAACTTGGATTGAAATAGGTTCAATTCCAGGCGGACTAAACTTGACTATCTTCTTACGGCAATCCACATTGGCATAGTGTTGGGCTAGCCAATCCATTCCTAGTATAACATCGAAAGCTAATACTTCTAGCAAAATCAAGTCAGAAATCAACTCTCGCCCTTGAATACTCACAGGACAAGAAGGATAAACTTCGCTAACTTCTATACTCTCGCCTACTGGGGTAGCTACTGACAAAGGACGTTGTAAATAAGCGGGTTGCCTTCCCAACTTAACCGCAAAACTAGGAGAAACAAATGAATGCGTAGCACCCGGATCAAATAGAACTAATGCATCTTGAGAAGCGATAAGAAATGTATCTTGCACAACAGCATTGGAAGCCTGAGCCTCATGAGGATTCAATGCAAAGACTCTGGCCTGACTTCCACCAGCCTGTGAAGTCTGACCAGTACTGCAACCTCCACCATTTCTTCCTCCTCGATTTCCATAACCTCGACCTCTCTAGCCAGTAAATGTACTCCCCGTCTGACCATAACCCGATGCTGCCTGATATGCAGTTCTCTGTTGATTGTAAGAAGAATGTGCAACTGTGGTCATTGAACCTTGGGGTATCTGCCTCGGACAATATCTAGCAAAGTTACCATGTTGGCGACAATTGAAACACGCTCTCGAGATTATATGGCATACTCCATAATGCCTCTTGTTGCAGGTCTGACAAAGGGGTGTTCAAACTCCTACACCACCCGTTGTCCTGGCATTAAATCTTTCTCCTGAAGTCCCAACTCGATTGCCATATCTGCCTCTCTTCCGTTCTCGATTACGTTGGGGTCTTCGGAAATTCCCAGCATAAGATTGCACTGGAGCACTTATTAGTGCTAAACCGCAAGTGACGGTATCGCGCAAGTAATATAATCCGGAAGTACGGATATCGATCCCACAGAGACAATAGATTTAATGACTAATTTAGAGAATTCTTTTGACCGGTTAGCTACGAAAATGGTTTGAGAATTTGTGACCAAAATAATTAAAAGAAACCAACTAACAAATAAATTAAAGTAATTGAAATCAATAAAGTTAAAATGATTTAAAGACTAATAGTTATAAATAATAAGAGTAAAAGGCTCAAGGGTTGATAATTCCAAATAAGAATATAAAATCATGAACAATGAATATCTTGGTGAATACCTAGAGTTGAGCTATTCTAAAATATCGAATCCCCCTCTCTCGAGCCTCAAAGACGGAAATGATCACAACTCAGTTGTATTGCCAAATTATAGTTCAGGCTAGTCTAAAGCACCTATAGCTCTCTCTCGAGTTATTATTGAAAAAAATAAACAAATAACCAATTAATAGGCAAATTACTCACTCTCGTGTTGTAATGAACCTAGTCAAGCGATTAAATGATATTTATTAAGAGAACCCTTAAGAACACGTATTCATTAACTCACTCTCGTGTTATTAATTCATACGTTGTTGATTAACTGGTCTATTTTAACTAAGCTCTCTCGAGTCAATAATTAAAACATAAGGCAATGAATGAATTGATCAAATACATTCCAGCATGAAGAATATTAATCAACACCAAATTTTAACACCTATTAATTAATCGATAATAACTCGCTCTCGCGTTATTAAAACCCAATTAACCAACTAAATTGTGATCATGAAGCAAACTTAAGATTACTTAAATTCCAACCCACTCTCGTGGCGTTGTCCTTTAAGTTTATGATTACATAGGTCTATTTAATTAACAATTTCTCAACTAGTTAACTAAACATGCATCATGAATCAATTTCTCAATTTAATCCAAGCATTAAGTTCAATAATCGAAACACGATAAATCACCAATATATCCAAAGTCAATCAATTATATAATTAAACGTTCATATCAACCCTCGAACTAAAGGTTTAGTTACCCATTGTCATATGGATTATAACAATGGATAAGTTACACCTTGAGTACATAAGAGATAGAAGATAGAAAATAATCTATACTAACAGAGTATTTTTGGTGTCTAAGTCTAAGTCTACACTAAGTGGTATATATTTTCTCTACACAAATGAGGTCTATTTATAGAGTCACTTGGAGTGGAGTTCAAGCCAAAGATATCATCCTTCCATGTAAAGCTTGAGTGAAGATCAAGTTGAGAATATCTTCTTTTCTTTGAAAGTGGAGTAATGATCAAGTCCTTCCATAATCGTCTTGAGTGGACCAATCTTTAACTTGTCTTGTTTCCAAAAGAGCATAACTTCTTCCCTTAATGAAATTATAACTTATTGTCAAAGCTCATTTCTTTGTGTGCAAGTCAAGAAGGATCACTTCTCCTGAGTGTGAATGCAATTTTTGTTCATTATGGAAAGTCCGATGTGATAACTTCAGAAATTCCCTGCCTTTTTCTCATGCGAACATAATGTCGCGCATATCCAGGTCTCAGCCGGCCCTTGGCCGGCTGACCTTCTGTCCTTTGACCGGTTCGATTCAACTCGAACCGATTGGCCTTGGGTTTGCCTCTGGTTTCCTTAATTCTTCTAACTTTGATTATTTGACCCTGTTTCAATCATAAATACCCCAAAAATGATAAGATTTAATATTTATTCATAAAGACTACAAAACACGAAAATCTAACTATATAAGCTCTTATTTTACGCACAAGTACTACAAACTAGCGAATAAATGCTATAAAAACTACGTAAAATAATAGCTTATCAAACCTCCTCACACTAAAGCTTTACTTGTTCTCAAGCAAATCATGAATCTTGCCCTTACTACAAACTACCTAGGCTTGAAACATGTTAAATACACGTCAATAATTAATTTAGCAAACTAATGAATTAATTAAGTGAGAGTTTCTAAACCAACAACCATTAATGATACAGACAAATAATGGATCAAAATAAAATGACATAATCCGATAACACTAAGAATACTATCATTCTAGCTTATGCAACACTGAATAACACTAATGAATCACCATCGTTTACGTGACAATGTGAAAAATAGTCAACTTTCTTACTTAAGCAAATCATGTCATAAACTCATAATAAATAAGCAAATGGCATTAATTCCTCAGAAGTTTTCACTCCGACACTCATGTGTTTGAGGTGTGAAATCAACAAATTATCTCTCAATTGGAAACATGCGAATTTACCATAGGTTTGCTCATAGTCCCGGACTCCGCTACTTGGCTCGGTTTTTGACAAAAATCACTTGGTCTTTTTATTTTTGGGTGTGATGGGGTTAAGGTAAAAGGTAAGTAATATTTTTAGATTTTTGCAATAAGACTTGAATCAACTTTACTTTGAAGTACGAAATAGTGAACTAGCTTGGAATTTCCTTGAATGAGTGAACTTTTCCTTTCTTTTTAGTTGCCTTTGTTTTCTTTTTCTCTTGATTTTTTTTCTTTTTTTTCTTTTCTTGCATCTTTTTTTTATTGCAAGGCATTTATTTTCTTTTTAGGCACTTGTTCACATTTTCTTTTTCATCATCAAGCTAGAATAACATTTTTTTTTCAATCTTTGTTGATCAAATCAAGTTGAGGTGTTGAAAAAGGTAAATGTTTGAGGGGTAAAAATATGGAATGTGGGTTGAAAATAAAAAAAAAAGTCTATGTTTCAAAATTGTGTAATCTAATGTATGAAGGGTAAGCTATTTAAGTGGTCTAAAATGAATTGTGTATACCTAAATGCCAATATCATCTAAATGTCAAAAAGTCAACCGTGTAACTTTGAATGGACACTGAGCAAGTTCTAGAAAAGTAGCATGTTAACAATTCTCACAACAAGAAAATTAGGCTCGAACTCTCAAGAATAATTGTTGCGTCTTGCCATTTACTCAAATATTACAAGTCATGCCAAAAATTGTCAAAAGTTCGAAAATGACTCAATTTTTGATAAATAACAAACATGTCATGATTCCGCATCAGGCTATTCAACCGTGTTTTAGTGGTCACTAAAGCTAGAAATTGAATTCACCCTAGTCCTATCGAATCATGTCATAAAATTAACATTTTTATTTGTCGAGCATCATTAACTATTGTTAGAATTAAAAACCGCACTTGCATTTATTCGAGCTTTGGAACTAATTATTTGACAAATATTTATTATTTCAACCCAAAACTTTATTTATTTTTCTATTCACATTTTTCTTTGATTTTACTTCCTCACACTATTTCTAACCATAGTTTAAACTGAAAATATATACAAAATTTTATTTTTGATTTTCTTTATTGAATTTTCTATTTTATTTTTTTATTATTATGATTTTTTTTCTTTTCCCACCCCCTCACTAAAGTAATGCATTGTCCTCAATGTATGAGAAAGTGCAAAATAAAAGAAAGAAGAGTAATAATAAAAAATTAAAAGTGCTTCTCTTTTTGGCGAGGCGGCGAAATGCTCCACAACTGGTTGCAAGCCGCTCCATTTTTCCCAAATTGCCATTTGCTGCCGCAATTACCGTTGTACTGGATAACATAAATCTAATAACAACTGGTTAATCTATATGAAAAATATAATAACATAGAAGTCTAAAAAGTACTAATGAATAATAATATTCTACAAAAAGTTTAAACGACACTAAATAATAGATAAAAACTCAAACACTACTCCCTCGACGAGATCGAGGTTCTTGATGAAGGCCATCAAGCGCCGCATGGTTGGCCCGCACATCTCCCTCAATTCTCTGAACAACAGCACGAGTCACAGCGACGTCTGACTCAATCTTCTCAGCTGTTGCTCTAGTGTCGGCTACATCTCTCTACACAGTCTGACATATACAAGTCAAACGTCTAAGCAAAGTACGCAAAGGAACTCGTGGCCGGACTGCAGGTGGTACTGGTGTGTCGGTTGGAGCTGCAGAAGGAAATAGTGGATCGACGACTTGAGGTGGTGGAACCTCCCCTGCACCTATATGTTAAGTCTGGATGTTCCGCCAAACATCCTGAACCTTCTGAAAATTCAGATGCTCAATTGTCTCATATGTCACCATATCACGACGCTCAGTGAATTTGGCCTCTGCAGTTGGTACAGCCACTCTAGCTCACTGAAGTATCTTGCTAATCAGAACTGAAAACCAAAGCCTTTCCTTTGAAGCGTGCAGCATCAAAAATATGATGAATGATGATGGTAGCTAGGGGAATCCTCTGAACTGTACCTGGAACACCAAATAACATTCTATCCATTCAGTACAAATCTGTCACCCTTACCTCATTCAATCCACTAGCTTTTGGAGAAACATTGAAGGCAAAAAGTTAAGCCAACAAGCGAGGGCGAAGCTCCAAATGTCTAGCTAGAAAACAGTGATTTCCTAGCTCCGTTGCCCAGTCAATTTGAAACTTAACCCTTGCACTGTCAACAGTCCATTCTTTGTCATTGATAATCTCTTTCCTGTAAGAATGAAACTCAGGACAACCCTTCCCTTGAGATAATAATTCAAGAATCTCATTCAACAAATCCATCGAGATAGAAATTTGTCTACCTCGCACAAAGCTCTCCAAAGTGGTTACTTTTGCTCTATCCTTGTAATTAATATTGGCATAAGATTTCCTTACCAGAGTCGGATAGTACTCGCCAGAAAGATCGAGAATCTTCGCCCATCCTAAACTAGCAAAAGCGGCCTGTATATTGAACTCCGCATCAACCTCTTGATGAACAGTTTTCTCCACAATCAAGGTGTTAGTCTAAGAGTCATCGAACCACTCACTTTTTGTGGCTGACAGAAAACGTCCAGCATCATGAGGCGCTCCTTTACGCTTCTTCTGTGCTTGCCTTCCCCTTGAAGTGCTAGCGGCAGTTGATTTTTGCGTCATTGGTACCGAAAAGGATTAAAACAAATATTCCAACAAAATCACCAGAAATACTCACAACATCTAATGCACTTTATACAACTTATAACACTTAACAATGTTACACACTTAATATTCCTAAAAACTAAGTTAAACTATGTTCTCGAACAAGTGTAGATGAAGCATTAGTGTTTAATTACTCCTAATGTTAGCAATATGTCATGATAAAGCATCTAATTAAGCTAATGTAGAAAATTTTCTAATTCCCCCAATGTTGAGTTTTCTAGGGTTCTAAGTGAATTTTACAAATTCTAATCAATTATAGCATACAAATCACAAATTAACTAATGGGTAATCAATCCTAAGGCTAAATAAACAATTTACAACCAACAATTTCATCTAAACTTCACAATTATTGCATTAATTTGAAATTAGAAATTCAAAGGAAAAGAGTGTACATACCTTAAATTGCAAGAGTTTTGATGAATAATGACTTTGAAAGAGTAGATGAATCTCAAAAGGCAAAGTAATTCAAACTTTTTTGATGATTTTCCCCCAAATTGAAGTTCAAAATTCGTTCTAGGGTTTTTGAAAGGTGAAAAGTGAATAAGATGAAGTAAAAGTGTGAAAAATAAGCCCTTTAAAGAAATTACAGCAGCTCAGCCGGTCCTTGGCCGGCCTGGTATCGAGGGCCGGTTAAAGGACGGCTGAGCACACTGCTCTTTTTTTATTTTGAATATTTTAAGCCTCAGCCGGCTTCTGGCCGGTCTAAGGGTGAAGGCTGGCTGGAAGCCGGCTGAGGCCTGAAATATTTTTCAAATTTTTTAATTTTGTAATGTTTTTTATTTTTATGTGTTTAACTTATTTATTTGCTTTTAAATATGATATAAAACACTAAAATGACATAAATAAAGAATATGAATGACACTAGTAATAATATTTGGACTTTTATTCGAAATTTTTAAAAGTACAAAACATAAAGGACTTAAAATAAATAAAAAAAACGAAATGACTCAACAACTTAAACTAAAAACTTAATATAATCCAAATATTTGATCTTTTGTTCTTGATCAAGCCACCCTCTTCCAACACATCCTCACAATTCTAGGGCGACCCTTCCCACGAACCAATTCCCACCCAAATTCTCCATTTCATTAGAGCACGCCACCTCCTCACGATACTCCATGGACCATGCATTCTCTATTGCCTCTTCTTCCTTGAAGAGTTGACGTTGCACCCTTCTCCTAGTAATTTCATTAGTGTCGGAAACGACAATAGGATTGGTAAAGGTGCCGGGAGAGTGCACCAAGGAAGCGCTTCCATTTGTGGTGGAAGTGTAGTAGGGAGAAGAAATCATCCCCGACACCACGAGATTAAATGACAAATCAATGGCGGCCACGCTTGCCATAGTATCGGGAACCACTTCCTCCAAAGCCACAACCTCTTCTTCTTTCTCCTTATTTTCCTCTTCCTCATTTTCCTCCTCCTCATTTTCCGCCTCCTTATTTTCCTCCTCCTCGTTTTCCTCCTCCTTATCGGGTTCCTCATCCGAATCCTCCTTGGATGAGTCCTAATCAAGATCTGAATCTCTTTCGGAGTGAGGTTCTTGGAAAATTTCATCCATGAAATCCTCGGGTTGGTGGGGTAGGTCTTGTAGCCACTCATGCGCATCTTTTGGTGCATGTGGGATCCACACCGGTTCGGTTTCATAGTGAGGGTCATATGTGGAAGGGTCGTAGGTATCGTAGTTTTCCGACTCGGAATCGCTATTGGAGCAGCAGCTCATAATTTCAAGGTTGGTATTTGCCTATGCGGTTTAGAGGGAGAGTGTAGAGAAGAATGACTATTGAACTACCTATATTTATAGGGTGAAGACACTAATGAATTTTTAGGGTATTATTTTAGTTAAAAAAGGAAAATTAAAATGCAATAAGGTAATGAAATTCCTAATTAACATGATTAAGATAATAAAACAAAATACGAAGTCAATTAAGATACTAATGGTGGGAAATGTAATATGAAAAGGGAAATTAGACAAAGCAATCAAGTATAAAAACTTCATAAAAGGCTAAATATGCTTCCCTTATTTGTTTGAAGAAAAGATTCAAAACTAACACAAAAGACTTGTATGTAAATATTTATTTGATTTTCTTAAAATTTGTTTTTTTTTTATGAAAATTTTGCAGCAATTAATTTTTTTTTTATAGAATTCAGTACCTCGGCCGGCCCTTGGCCGGCCCACGACATCAGGCCGGCTGGGGGCCGGCTGGGCCACTACACTCTTTTGACGAGAAAAAACACGTCCTTGCATTTCTCGGCCAGCTCATACACCCAGGCCCTCTAGGGGCCGGCTAAGGGGATGATCAAAAATTTTCAAAAATCGAAAAATATAAATTTTGCGAAAAAAATTAATTGCAAACCTCTCGGGAATGCCTCCCGAGTGCGCTTGTTTAGCGTCAAAAGCTCGACTGCATGTTTGGGATCACAGAGGAGTGGTGAGTGTAATTTGTTCCACTATTTGATCATTCAAAGTTCCGAGATATGGTTTGCACCGATGTCCGTTGACCTTGAAAATTTCTCCTTGCTTATTCTCTAATTCCAACACTCCATGCTCCGCCACACTCTAGACTTTGAATGGGCCATTCCATCGAGACTTGAGTTTTCCTGGAAACAGCCTCAATCGTGAGTTGTAAAGCAAAATCAGTGCACCTACCTCAAAAAACCTTAGGGTTTATGTGAACATCGTGCCATCTTTTTGTTTTGTCTTTGTAAAGCTTTTCGTAAGCCATGAATCGAAACTCGTCTAATTCATTTAAATGAAGCATTCGCTTTTCGCCCACATCTTTCAAATCAAAATTTAGCTTCTTTATCGCCCAATATGCACGATGTTCGAGTTCAACTGGAAGATGGTACGCTTTCCCATAGACTATGCGAAATGGAGATATTCCGAGAGGTGTTTTAAAAGCCGTACGGTATGCCCATAACGCATCGTCTAACTTTAGTGACCAATCTTTTCTTGTGCCATTCACTGTTTTCTCCAGAATTCGCTTCAACTCATGATTTGATACTTCCACTTGCCCACTCGTCTGTGGGTGATATGGAGTAGCGATGCGGTGGTAGACATTGTACTTCTTCATTAAGGCATCAAATTTCCTATTGCAAAAATGAGATCCACCATCGCTTATTATGGCCCTCGGAGTGCCAAACTGATTCATTAGTCGCTTGAGACACTCCAACACTACTTTGGCATCATTTGTGGGTAAGGCCTCTACCTCTACCCGTTTGGAGACGTAATCCACACATACCAAAATATATTGCTTTCCTAAAGACACCGAAAACGGCCCCATAAAATGAATCCCCATACGTCGAAAATTTCTACCTCTTGGATGGAAGTCAAGGGAATCTCATCTCGTTTAGAGATATTTCTAACTCGTTGGCACTGATCACAATGATTCACAAAATCCTTTGCATCTCTCAAGAGTGTTGGTCAAAAGAATCCGCTCTCAAGTACGCAAGCCGCGATTCTTGCTGTGCCATAATGCCCCACATAAGATGACCAGTGGCAATGACTAAGAATGTGTAACATATTTCCTAAGTATTGAAATATGAAACACAAGATGGACTTGTGACATGTTTGGTGGCAAGTCCAACCAATAAGCAACTGACCCTATTCGTTCTATGATCTGATACGGTCCTACATATCCTGGTGATGACTTCCCTTTCCTTCCAAATCGCACCACACCATTCATAGGCAATACCTTGAGAAACACGTAATCTCCAACTTGAAATTCCAGATCTTTCCTTTTCGGGTCCGCATAACTCTTCTGTCGACTAAATGCTGTGTTCAAACATTGTCTAATCAACAGTACCGTATCCGAGGTAATCTGAATAATCTCTGCTCCTGTCAATTTCCTTTCTCCAACTTCATCCAAATATATAGGGGATCTACACTTGCAACCATATAACCCCTCATATGGACCCATCTTAATACTGGAGTGGTAGATGTGGTTGTAAGAGAACTCCACTAAGGGAAATACACATCCCAGCTACCTCCGAAATCCAGAACACATAAGCGAAGTATATCTTCAAGTGTCTAAATCGTCCTTTTAGACTGATCGTCCATCTGAGGATGAAGAGCAGTACTAAAATCTAGCCGCGTTCCCAACGCTTTTTGCAAACTCTTCCAAAACCAATAGGTGAACACCAAACATCTATCGAACACAATTGACACAGGCACTCCATGGAAATTGACTATCTTATCAATATACACTTGTGCCAATCTCGACGTTGAATACATCATCTGGATGGGTATGAAGTACGCTGACTTTGTTAGATGATCATCGATCACCCAGATAGAGTCAAAACCTCTTTGTGTTCTAGGCAACCCGACCACAAAATCTATTATGTTCCTCTCCCACTTCCACTCCGGAATGGGTAGAGTTTGAAAAAATCCATATAGTCGTTGATGCTCTAGCTTAATTTTTTGAGAAGTTGGGAACTTTTCCACAAACTCTACAATGTCTCTCTTCATCCAACTCCACCAATACATCTCTTTAATATCATGATACATCTTTGTCGATCTTGTATAAATACTATATGTAGATCCATGGGTTTTCTCCATGATCTTCCGCCTCAATTTTTCTCCATATGGCACGCACAATATGGTTCCATGCCTTAACGCTCCATTGACGACAATGAAATCTTGGTATCACCCTTGCTGAGCTTCATCCATTAAACGCTTCAATTGCGGGTCACTCGATTGTAATTCCTTAATTCGATCAATAAACATAGGTCGAATACTCAACTGAGCCAACAAATTTCCAAGGTTGGAAACTTCAAACTTATTCCCTTTGGTGAACAATGTGTGCATCTCTTTAACGAATGGTCTTTGACATATTATGGTAATATGTGCGAGGCTTCCTGCAGACTTTTTGCTCAAAGCATCCACAACTACATTGGCTTTCCCAGGATGATACTAAATACTATAATCGTAGTATTTTAGCAGTTCCAACCATCGTCTCTGTTGAAGGTTCAACTGTCGTTGATCAAAAATTTACTTTAGACTCTTGTGATATGTGAATACCTCATATGTCGAGCCGTATACGTAATGCCTCTAAATCTTTAGTGCGAAAATCACCGATGCTAACTCCAAATCATGAGTCGGGTAGTTCACCTTATGTTTCTTCAGATGTCGACAAGTATAAGCTATCACTCGACCATCATGCATAAGGAAACATCCTAGTCCTACTCTTGAAGCATTACAATAGACTTTGAACCCTTCCGTTCCTTCCAGCAATGCCAATACTGGCACGATGGTCAAAAACTCTTTCAACTTCAGAAAACTGGCCACATTGGTCTGTCCACTTCAACCCAGAATTCTTTTGCGTTAACTTTATTAACGGAGCAGAAATCTTCGAGAAATCATGCACGAACCACCTATAGTATCCAGTCAAACCCAAGAAACTACTGATCTCCATAGCTGAGTTGGGTCGACTCCATTCCATAACAGCTTCGATATTCTTAAGGTCCACCTTAATTCCACTTTGCGATACAACATGACCCAAAAACGCCACTTCTTTTAACCAAAACTCGCATTTAGAAAACTTGGCATATAGCTGGTGCTCTCTCAGCACTTGAAGCACTATACGCAAATGATCTGTGTGCTCCTCCTCTGAACGCGAGTAAATCAAGATGTCATCGATAAACACGATCACAAACTGATCTAAAAACGGCTTAAACACTTTTTTCATCAAATCCATGAATACCGCCAGTGAATTGGTTAGTCCAAATGACATAACCAAGAACTTGTAATGACCATATCAAGTTCAAAAAGTAGTCTTCAAATTATCATCGCCGCGAATCTTCAGCTGATGATATCCTGACATTAAGTCAATCTTGGAAAAACATCTTGCTCATTGCAACTGATTGAATAAATCTTCAATCCTTGGTAACGGGTACTTGTTTCTGATCGTCACCTTGTTTAACCGTTTGTAGTCTATTCAAAGTCGAAGCGATCCATCCTTCTTCTTGACAAACTGCACTTGTGCACCCTATGGTGAAATACTCTGTCTGATGAAACCAAGATCAAGAAACTCCTCTAGTTGATCTTTAAGTTCCTTTAACTCCGCTGGCGCCCTCCAATAAGGAGGTATAGATATTTATTTTGTATTGGGATCCGACTCGATACAAAAATAGATCTCTCGATACTCCGACACCACAGGTACATCCTGTACCTCTACATCTTTATTTTCCACATCCTTCACTACAACCAAAAATCCTTGATATCCCTTCCTTAACAATCGACAATTTTAATAGCTGAGATGATGTTCGTAGGAGATCCCAACTTATCTCCTTGGATTGAAACAGGCTCAATTCCAGGTACATTAAACGTAACTAACTTCTTTTGACTATCCTTATTGGCAAAGTGCTGGGCTAGCCAATCTATTCCTAATATAACGTCGAAAGATAAATCTCAAGCAAGATTAGGTCTGCGAAAAACTCTTGTTCTTCAATATTCATGGGGCAAGATGAATAAACAACGCTAACCTCAACGCTATAACCTAACGGAGTAGCTACCGACAAGGGTGTTGTAAATAAGCAGATTGTTTCCCTAGTTAAACTGCAAAACTAGGCAAAACAAACGAATGCATGACACCCGGATTAAACAAAACTAATGCATCCATAGAAGCAATTTAAAATGTACATTGTATGACAGCGTATAAACCTGAGCCTTATGTGGATTCAGCGAAATAACTCTGGCTTGGTTTCTGCCATCTAGCAAAGTTTGACAAGCACCATGTCCTCCACCATTCCTTCTATCTCGATTACCATGCCCCCTTTCATGCTGACCAAGAAAAGTACTTCCTTGTCCCAACGCTTCTAGATAAGGAGGCTTTTGTTGATGATAAAACAATTGGGCCACACTAGACGTTTAACTCTGGGGTCATGGCCTTAGACACTCCCTCGCAAAGTGACCATGTTGGCCACAGTTATAACATGCTCCCGAGGCCAGAAGGCATGCCCCAAAATGCCTCTTGGTACAGTTCGGACAGATAGGAGTTCCAACTCCTACACCACCAGCAGATCTTACACCAAACCCCGGTCTTGATGTATTAGATCGAGCACCATGTCTACCCCTCTTGTGTTCTCGGTTGCATTGCAACTTGGATAATTTCCAGCATACGGCTGTGCTGGGGCACTTTGCACAGTGCGCACATTCTCACTCCTGCTCGGACCTAACCTAAAGGATCTGGAATTCTGCCAAATTGGATTAGAGAGGTCTCGATATGTCGGGCACTATCGATGATCTAAACCAAATCTCGGTTCACATATGACATCATACTCATAAACTCGGGCCCTATGCCATTCACAGATATCGTATTGACCTTCACCAGGTCCACCATCAAATCTGGCATAAACCTACTTAATCTATTAAAATATGTCACATATTCTTGTATCGACCTATTTCCTTTGTCCAATGCTAGTAGTCTATCACGATAAAGCTCTATCAACGGTTCACAAATTTAGCCCACGTCATCTAGCCCATCGTAGGCTGAGTCAAACGCTAAAACCAATCTTTCGCAGGTCCTTTCATGGACATCTCCACAAGAACAATAGACTACCTTTCATTTGCTTGAAGGCATCTTGCATTCTGTTCCACTTCCTCTAAGAAATACACTGCATTGACCGAACCCTCAAACTCAGTTGGCTTAAGGCGCATATAAGCCAGGACAATATCACGATCGGCATTAGTACCTAAGCGTTGTTGTTGCAACACAGTTGTTCTCGATGCATATTCTGGTTCTCCACCTGAGTAATTTGCATAGCCGCAACCCCTGTTAGAAACTAGTTCAACTCGAATCCATGAGCATTAGGTTGCGGTGGCATTTCATGTGCCTGTCCTAGGGCATGCACCCCGGCAGCCTGACCTCTGCCCCTACCTCGGCCTCGGCCTCTATCAGTTCCTTCGGCTGGTACATTCTTCCACCCTTGGACATAAGACTCATCTTGAGCCTCGTAAGCACCATCTTGTGCCATAGCGGCACGCGCCCTAGTTTGCCTTTGATCAGTAACCCTGACCAAAGCAGACCACACTACTATCAGAGACCGCGACAACTAGAGCCCGATATATGCTCACATCTAAGCGCAAACTAAACATATACACATAAACATAACTTCCACGCACAAGTGGAGTTTCTAAGCAAGTGTAACAGTCTAGGCACAAGCAAAACCATCTACGCATACGCATCTACCCAACACATAAAAAGACTCACATCCTAAAGAGGATAGTTGAAAGTTTTAAAATCAAAGGAAAACTGATAAAGGACATGGATAGAATAATATAGCCGCAGTTGTTCCTAAGTACTCAAATAACAGAACACATATAACGTATGGACAATGGCCTAAGAATCTAAACCATTGCACTCATATCAACTTTATCACAACCCAAAATTGTGCGCAGCGACCGGCGCTAGGGAACGGAAGTGGTTGCTCCGGAACCCGTAGCAAGCATTAAAATGAGTAAATTTTTTTTGCAAATCGATCCCGTAAAGACACGTAAAACATTTTCAAAAAACTTCGTAAAACCATTAAGTCATAAACCTCGAAAACGTCATTTCAAACAAATGCATAAACGATAGGGACCAAGGTCTTAATGTGCGATAACACATCTAGCATTGCCTTGTCCAACACATTAACCATAAAGCACGTAGCTAATTCTATGCATTGAAAATTGGCAAACAATCAAACGGTTTAAATGCGCAGTTTCATAAAACTATTTACATGCATCCCGAACATATCAGAGTTGGAAAAATAAACCCTTTGATACAAAATATAATATTTATGGTCTGACGTCTATAGACTATTTGGACTACTGCGGCGCTATGAAGTAATATGATACTTCAATACATACTTCAAAATATCGCAGACTTCAAGAACAAAAATGAAAGTCCGCTACTTCAGAACAATATTCATCTGAAATGTTTAAAATCAACAGATCAGTTACACTGAGTAAGTTCATATAGTTTACTAGTAAGCATTAATGAAAACATAGAACAATATCATAAACATTTCATTTATATGCATCCAAATACCGACCTCAATTGAAACCCTAAACCCAAACATAAAATTTGTATTCCGAGAATCATCATAAACAATTTATATTGGATCAAATGATATTAATCAAAGTGGTACGGTCCGGGGATAGTTCAACCGAGTTAACCACTACCATTGCTTAAATTCCAAGGTGTGAGTCCCGAGATAATTCGACTGAGTTATCTCACTAGGTATAGGTCCCAAGATAATTTCACCGAGTTAACCTCGTATCTATTTGATATAATCCACCTTTCCAAGTCATCACAACAACCACAAAGATCTCAACTCAAAACTGGTGATCACGCATTCCTATTACCGCTTAATATGATGGCCCGTTTCATCGAGTCTTTATTGGTCTCAAATGATCATGCATAGACAAATTTAATAAACATTTTGTCAAACATTTGCACTTTTAATACTTATAAGTAAATATACAAACTCACAACTTGATATCCAAAATAAAATCAAGCGAACCAAATCTGTTAAACTCCTCGATCTCCGGGTCCCGCTGGCGGTTGCCTCATCGGATGTAGTTTGAAAATGATACAAAATGCAATTAAAACCAATCCTAGTCTAGGAATATTCTAGACACCAAACTCACAACAAATAAATTAAATAACATCGCGTCGAACTCTTATCGATATAAAAGCGACAATCTTTAACTAAACTATTTCGTTCGTCAAATAATATTTTTCGTATGTTATTTAATTAGCTATCAAAATTATCTAAATAAATTAATTATCGAGCAAATACAATAATTAATTTATTAAATTAATTTTCCTATTTTTATACTTAACTTTATCTCAAAAAGTTATCCAATAAAATGACTATTTATCGAGTTAGTAAAATGTCGTAGATAACACCAACTTTCCTAAAACTGTTTTCCAGCCACTTCGGCCTACCAAAACGCTTATATAAAATAGCCCGATAACCAAACAAACTTGATATTCTTATAGCTCAGAATGTCGCCTATAAATTTTGTATAGACCTCAGAAGTCGAGCCCGGAGGTGTCGAAAACTAGCCCGGAAGTCGCTTCCCCGATCTTGTTTAGGGACTGCTGCCTGCACAATAAACAGCCCTGGTTTTACTCCTCGGAGTAGAACCGATCATGTAGGGACCTATCCCGACTTGCTCATGCTAAACATAATGAAGTTTCCACAAGAAAACGCCATCAAACGACCTCCTAAACTCATACAAACTCAGCTCAACAACAACCACAAAACAAGAAAATAATCTCTACTTAACCAATTTCAGTTCTATAAGTGTTATCTTGAGTCTTGATGAAGTGGCTATCCAACCGAGCCATAATTAATGAAAACAAATGTCGGAATAAGAAGAAATGAGCTTCGCCGTCCCTATTGCTCCAAGAAAAATAGTGGTTTGATGGTTATAGGATATAGGGCACGACAATTTCAAGCTTTTAGGGTTTAGTGTTGCTTTCAAAATCCGAAAGTGAACTTGAGAAGATGAGGATGCAAGAGGTTGGTCTATTTATAAACGAGATTAAGTGGGTAAAAAGTGCATGCAAGTCCCTCATGAATCACACTTCTCCAACTACCTCCAAATGTTAACGTTCTTACACTTTAGTCCATAACAATTTTGTGATTAAGCAAAACTTTGATAATATTTTCTTAATATTAATTAACGGATTTTGGCATAGTAAAAATTAGCCCAAAATCGTAATTTATTTTATTTTAATTTTTCTTAATTCCAATTTTTTTTCGTTCGTTAATTATGCTCCTAACCAATAAAATCCTCAACTTAACTTATCAATTCCTGACAATTAAAATAGGCGTTTCTTGGGGTCTAAATTCTTGTTATTTTAATTTAATTTTGGCTATCTCGATTAAATATCCCAAATTAGGACACGTGGCAAAATTTAAAACTCTAAAAATTTAAGGGGTATTACAATTTCCCTTTTATAGGGAAATAGTGTTTTGACGTGACAAGGCTTCCAATTCTTTCTTCGAAAGTCGTATTTAAATAACATCACTCTAGAGCTACATAGTAGTTCTGTCTATCGTATAGTAGTTAATTTTGGAAATGTTGCGTGTTTGTACAAAATAGCTTTGGGCAGTGTTTATAAAGTAAAACTGGATTTGTATAAAAGCTATATGTTGTACAAAGTGTTTTAACTAGTTATGTATTGTGTTAACTGGTTTTAGACTGTTGGCATTGTATTCAGACGGGGTTATTATATGGTATATGAAGTGTACACGTACTATCCCGAGTTCTAGAGTTACAATCACAGAGTTCTGATTACATGTTCAGATAAAGATTTTGGAATACTTATGAAAAGAGATTGAGACCTTTTATGTTTTCAAGACGCGACAAGGTTTTAGTGATTTTAAAGATTTGCTATAGGTTTCGGAACAACCATTCCCATTCCCTAGCGCCGGTCTCGGTTCGAGTTTCGGCTGGAAATTGGGCCGTGACACTATTAGCACTCTACCAGGTTTTCCCTCATCATAATATAAGGGATTGAGGTACTCCTATACACACGAATGAATTGAATACAATTTTTCTCCTTAAACTCAATACTAACATAAGCATCGTAGAGCTAATCGGACAACCATCATCTGATCATTCATCTACCTTGTTTTGCAGGTCCAGACAGTCGTGGAGCTCATAATCCATTAATTGGGGGCGTCTGCAGGAAAGCTTACAACACTTCATTAAAAGGAGTTTTCTACAAACCAACACATTTTATTGATCAAGATGAATTCCGACGAGACTGACCTCAAGAACAAACAGCTGACAAGAGCTGAAAACTCAAATCATAATCCCATTACCAGTGGAAAGAGTGATCAAAACGATATCGAGTGAATATCATCAAAAAAAGAAATGTAAAACGGAAGAATTAAAGCTAACAAAAGTATCGGCGATAACTTTCAGCACGAAAGACATTGAGGACACGAAAATTTCGCACAATGATGCCTTCGTGGTGACGATGATTGTGGAAATTCGGAACATGTAAAGAATTCTTATATATAAATGAAGCGTAACAAACTTCACGACTAAAAAGGCTTACGAAGGCTTAGGAAAGAAGCCGACAAGATTGGACCGAGTCACAATCCCATTTTCGGGGTTCAGGGGGCCATCTATCATCCCAAAAGGGAAAATATCTCTAATGATAAGAATAGAAAAGGAAAAAAAGATAAATAAAATTGGCGACACTGTTTAATATAGTGGACCTCGACCTTACGTATAACTACTCTAGGGAGACCTTTCCTCCATGATTCGGCAGCTGTAACCAGCGTAAAGGCGCTCACCATAAAGATCCCAACCAACAAAGGAATTATCACAATAAGAGGAAACCAGGAGATGGCGAAAAATGTTATGAAAAATCCGTAAAAGAGTCTTTTGAGGCTCTACCGATCAAAAAAATGTTGAACCATAAAATCAGAGAAAAAGATTAGGAACCTAAAAGCCAGATGCTGACATTTGAATTAGGCGAGAAGAAAAAAGAAAACTTAGGGGCTAGAATAGCCCCTAAAATTGTAATACCTTGCAATTTTAAATAGTTAAGTTATGCCAAATGTCCTCATTTGGATACTAATAGTCGAGAACATTTAAAAGTTGGCTAAAATATTATGGAATATGATTAAAGTGGATTTATTCTTACTATCAAATTTTTATAATTAAGTTTGGTAAATATTACCAGTTAATGTAGATTTAACCGGGACGAAGGAAAATCATAAGAAAATAATATAAAATAAAGTATGAGTCCTGGGATAATATTTTTAATATTAATATTCTTGATTAATTTAAGAATTTATTGTTGAAGCTTTATAAATTAGGAGGCCGTTTTAATAAATGTCTACGGTCGACAATTAAGTAATTGGGTTAAAGTTATTTTATAGCATTTATTCGCTAGTTTGTAGTACTTGTGCGTAAAATAAGAGCTTATATAGTTAGATTTTCGTGTTTTGTAGTTTTTATGAATAAATATTAAATCTTATCATTTTTGGGGTATTTATGATTGAAACAGGGTCAAATAATCAAAGCCAGAAGAATTCAGAAAAACAAAGTCAAACCCAAGTACAACCGGTTCGAGTTGAATCGAACCGGTCCAAGAAACGAAGGACAGAAGGTCAATCGGCCTCCGGCCGGCCCACAACATCAGGCCGGCCAAGGGCCGGCTGAGACCTGGATTTGGACGAAATTGTGTTCGCATGGGGAAAAGGCAACAAAATTCTGAAGTTATCACATCAGACTTTTCATAATGAACGATAATTGCATTCACACTCAAGACAAGTTATAGATTGGTCCACTTAAGACGATTATAGAAGTACTTGATCAATACTCCACTTTCAAAGGAAAGAAGATATTCTCAACCTGATCTTCACTCAAGTTTTATATGCAAGGATGATATCTTTGGCTTGAACTCCGCTCCAAGTGACTCTATAAATAGACCTTATTTGTGTAGAGAAAAGATATACCACTTAGTGTAGACTTAGGCTTAGACACCAAAAATACTCTTTAGTATAGATTATTTTCTATCTTCTATCTCTTATGTACTAAAGGTGTAACTTATCTATTGTCATAATCCATATGACAATGGGTAACTAAACCTTTCGTTCGAGGGTTGATATGAACGTTTATTTATATAATTGATTGACCTTGGATATTTTGGTGATTTATCGTGTTTCCATTATTGAGCTTAATGCTTGGATTAAATTGAGAAATTGATTCATGATGCATGTATATTTAACTAATTGAGAAATTGTTAATTAAATAGACCTATGTAATCGGAAACTTAAAGGACAACGCCACGAGAGTGGGTTGGAATTTAAGTAATCTTGAGTTTACTTCATAATTACAATTTAGTTGGTTAATTGGTTTTTTATAACACGAGAGTGAGTTAATTATCGATTAATTAATAGGTGTTAAAATTTGGTGTTGATTAATATTCTTCATGCTTGAATGTTTTTGATAAATTCATTCATTGCCCGAGTGAGTTAATGAATACATGTTCTTAAGGGTTTTCTTAATAAATATCATTTAATCGTTGACTAGGTTCATTATAACACGAGAGTGAGTAATTTGCCTATTAATTGGTTATTTGTTTATTTTTATCTATAGTAACTCGACAGAGAGCTATATGTGGTTTAAACTAGCCTGAACTATAATTTTGGCAATACAACTGAGTTGTGATCATTTCGGTCTTTGAGGCTCGAGAGAGCGGGATTCGATATTTTAGAATAACTCGATTCTAGATAATCACCAAGATATTCATTGTTCATGATTTTATGTTTTTATTCGGAATTATCAACTCTTGATTCTTTTACTTTTATTATTTCCAAAAATTATCTTTTAAATCATTTTAACTTTATTGATTTTAATTGCTTAATTTATTTGTTAATTGGTTACTTTTAATTATTCTGGTCACAAATTCTCAAACCATTTTCGTAGCTAACCAGTCAAAAGAATTCTCAAAATTAGTCGTTAAATCCATTGTCTCTATGGGATCGATATCCGTACTTTTGGATTATATTAGTTGCGCGATACCGTCACTTGCAGTTTAGCATCAACAAGTTTGTGGCGCCATTGCCAGGGACAATTGCGTATTTAATAGATTAAGAGTCAAGAATTCTTGGGTGTGTTAGCATTTATTTTTATTTACTTCATTTTATTGGTTTTTCTTTGTGGTAGTGTTGTTTTTGTTTTGTGCAGAAAATTTGGTCAAAGTGTATGCACAATACAAGGCGATCCAAGCTTCCGCTAGAACCTTTTCAACAGGACCTCACCAGTTTCGAGAGAAGTATTCAAAAATCATCCCAAAAATCAGATAATATGGGGGATGACGCTAAACATCATGACGGGTATGTCCCGCCATTTGCATATATTGATATGATTCCGCCTCACCGTCCACAAAATGTTGAGGTAGCACCAGTTCAACAAAGGCAACCAAGGAATCGAAACAGACAACAACAACAAGCACCTCAAAGGCGCACTTTGGGTTAATTCTTTTCACCAGATGTTGATCATGCTACTTTTGGATGTTTTGTACTACCTATTCAGGCAAATACTTTTGAGATAAAAACTAGCACGATTACTCAACTTGAGAATCGATGCCAATTTTATGGTTTGCCTAGTGAAGATCCAAATGCGCATATTTCGAAATTTTTTGAGGTGTGCAATACGTTCAAGATTCCCAATGTGACGGAGGATCAAACCAAGCTTTCATTGTTTCCATTCTCCTTGCGAGATAAAGCACGAGCATGGATTTAATCTATAGCTAGCAATTCCATCACGACGTGGAGACAACTTGCACAAGCTTTTCTCAACAAATATTTCCCTTTGGGGAAGACGGCAAGATTCATGAAAGAAATTATAGATTTTTTTTAACACGATGGAGAAGCTTTATATGGAGCGTGGGACAGATTCAATGAACTTCAACGAAGTTGCCCACATGACCACCTGCAGAAGGAACATTTAATTCCGATATTCTATAATGGTATTAATGAGCATACTAGAGCTACTATTGATGCAACTTCAGGAGGCTCAATCATGAGGAAGACGTATGAATAAGCTCTTGCTTTGCTAGATGAGTTGGCTACGAATAGCAGTTCTTGGCCTACGGAGAGGCTGAGGAAATCAAATCAAAGGGGCATGATGACCTTATAACAGATCCAAGAGTTGGAGGCGATGAAAGCAAAGAACGGTGCCCTCCAAGCTCAAGTGGAGTTGTACAAAAGGCAAGTGGGACAAAGGAATGCTCCGATAGCAGCAGTGCAAGCAGGATGTGACTTCTGTGGACATTTTAGCCACTCAGGGTGAGAATGCTTAGTTACAGAACAAGCCACCAATGAGTAGGTATATTACGTTGGAGGACAACAGAATGATCCATATTCAAACACCTATAATCCAAGATGGAGGAATCATCCGAATTTTTCTTGAAAAGATACGAATCATTCAGGTCCAACCAATGCAAATACTCAAGCAAATGCAGGAAGTTCCAATTTTCAGTCAGGGAACCGCTACCAACCTAATCAAGGTAATTTTAATTCTAACAATTATGGTAGTAGGCCGCAAAATCCTCCTGGATTCCAATCAAACAGGAATCAAGATGACGGAAGCAAGCTCGATAATATATTGGAGCGATTCGAGAAGTTTGAAGCAGAAGCGCGACAGAAAGATAAAAATCAAGCAGCTGCCTTCCACAATCTCGAGGTGCAAATTTCACAATTAGCAGCCTCTATTCAAGGTAAAAACCAGGGTGGTCTACCTTCCACTACGGAGACGAAACCCTAGGAGCATGTTAAGGCTGTTGAGCTTGGGAGCGGAAGAGGCTCTTAATGATCCACATGGTAAGAAGCCTATCGAAGTCAATGATGAGCCGAACGCTAACGAGGCGAGTTCAAGTAATACAAAGGCAAGCGAGGAGGTAATATTTGAGGATGCAACTCCTGAGGTTAGATCACCACCACCACCTCCATATGTGCCAAAGGTACCGTTTCATAAATTTTTGGAAATCTTCTAGAAACTCTAAATTAAGATAAGTCTAGCGGATGCTTTGCGAGAAATGCCTCAGTATGCAAAGTTTCTCAAAGACATAATTATGAACAAGCGGAGTTGGGAAGATAAAGGTCATTGACTGAAAACTGCAGCTCAATCATTTTGAGTGACTTACCCACAAAGCTGAAAGATCCAGGGAATTTTACTATTCCTTGCACCATTGGAAATTTAGATGCTGTCAACTGTTTATGGGATTTGGTTGCAAGTATCAATTTAATGCCTCTGTTTCTTTTCAGAATTGTTTGGTAATCAATCAGTGAAACAAACTTCAATGGTACTCCAACTAGCCGACCAGTCAATCAAGAAACCATATGTAGTGGTGGAAGATGTTCTAGTCAAAGTGGATAAGTTCATCTTTCCAGTAGACTTTGTCATTCTTGATTATGCATTTGATAAGAACTGCCCCATAATTCTTGGGCGTCCATTCATGAATACGGGAAGGGCGCTAATCGATGTTCATGCTGGAAAGTTGACCTTGAGGATTGACGAAGATAGTGTGGAATTTGACATGAAAAAGTTGATGTGAAATGCTACCGAAGAGGAAGGATGTATGCGAGTTGATGTATTTGATGAAATGGTGTTCAAATAACTCAAGAGGAATATGGAAGCTATAAACCAAGGTAGTGGGACTGATCTAATCGATTTCAAGCTTTCAGGTACAGAGTTCGTCCAATCAACCAATTGTTCAACGGGGGACAATGTTATAGAACAGCTAGCAGTACCAAATTCCCTCCATATCTCTTCCCAGATATGTGAAGCAGAGGAGGAAATTGAATCTGCACAAGTGTCAGAGGTATCTTTCACCTCTGAAGAACCAACTGAACAGGATGAGGGAGAAGACCCTGAAGAGGATGAACCTACACCCGAGGAGTTAATCAGAAACGAGAGGGTAACACCACCATCTTGTGTTAAGCCACCAAAAGTGGAGCTTAAGACACTTCCATCTCATTTGAGGTACGCATTCATAGGAGAAAATAATAAATTGCCAATTATAATCTAAAGTAAATTGACAGAATCACAATAGCAACAAGTGATTCAAGTGGTCAAAAATCATATTTTGGCAATTAGATGAAATATCTCTGACATCCGTGGGATTAGCCCATCGGTGGTGATGCATAAAATTCATCTCGAAGATGAATCCAAGTCGTCAGCACAACGACAAAGGAGGCTCAATCCAAACATGAAAGAAGTTCACAAAGAGATTGCGAAATTATTTGATGCTGGAATTATTTACTCCATTTTTGACAGCCCTTTGGTAAGTCCCAAGGGGGGTATGACAGTGATTGAAAACAACAAGGGGGAGAAAATTTCCACAAGGACAGTAACGGGGTGGCGTGTCTGCATCGACTACCGCAAGTTGAATACAGAGATGAGGAAAGACCACTTCCCGTTACCTTTTATTGATCAGATGTTAGAGCGTGTAGCGGGCCACGCTTTCTATTGTTTTCTTGATGGTTATTCCGTTATAATCAAATTCTCATTTTTCCGGATGACCAAGAGAAAACAACTTTTACTTGTCCTTTTGGAACATTTGCATATCGCAGGATGCCGTTTGGTCTCTGTAACACACCAGCAACATTTCAGTGATGCATGACCTCCATATTTTCTGACATGATGGAGGATGTTATGGAAGTTTTTATGGATGACTTCTCAGTTTTTGGAGATTCTTTTGAGGCATGCTTAAAGAATCTCGAACGAGTTCTAGCACGATGTGAAGAGACAAATCTAGTGCTAAATTGGGAGAAGTGCCACTTCATGGTGGAAGGAGGAGTAGTCTTAGGCCACAAAATTTCGAAGGATGGCATTAAGGTAGATAGAGAAAAGACAGAAGTAATCGAGAAACTTCCACCACCAACCACTGTTAAGGGAGTTCGTGCCTTTCTAGGGCATGCTGGTTTCTATCGTCGCTTTATCAAAGATTTCTCCTCAATTGCTAGACCTCTTACTAATTTACTCGTTAAAGATGCTCCTTTTGATTTCACTAATAACTGTTTGCTAGCATTTGAAAGGTTGAAGGAAGCACTAGTCTCGGCACCGATCATATCTTCGTCAGATTGGGAGCTACCGTTTGAACTTATGTGCGACGCGAGTGATCAAGCTCTAGGATGTGTTTTGGGGCAGAAAAAGGATAAGAAGTTGCATGTGATTTATTTTGCAAGTCGAACAATGGCAAGGGCTCAGCTCAACTACACCACCATTGAGAAAGAAATGCTCGCTCTGGTGTTTGTGTTGGATAAGTTTCGATCATATCTGCTATGCTCAAAAGTTGTCATATATACAGATCATGCCGCACTGCGATATCTCTTTGCAAATCAAGACGCAAAACCGAGACTAATTTTATGGGTGCTACTCATGCAAGAATTTGACATCGAAATCAAAGTAAAAAAGGGGACGAAAAATATGGTAGCTGACAACTTATCAAAGTTAGAAATTTCTGAACCTATACCTTTAGGAGTGGAAATCAATGAAAGGTTTCCAGATGAAATTCTTGTGATCTAAGGTGGAGACACCATGGTATGTAGACATTGCAAATTATTTATCTTCGAATATCATGCCACCTGACATGTCTTATCATCAAATTAAAGGAAGAAGTTTTTAAGTGATGTTAAAAGGTTCCTTTGGGATGAACCATATCTCTTCAAGGTATGTGGGGATGGAATGCTAAGACGATGTGTACCGCTTAACGAGATGTTACCCATTCTTAGTCATTGTCATGAGTCATCTAATGCGGGGCATTATGGTACGACAAGAACCGCAACTCGCGTACTTGAGAGCGAATTCTTTTAGCCAACACTCTTCAGAGATGCAAAAGATTTTGTAAATCATTGCGATCGGTGCCAACGAGTTGGAAATATCTACAAACAAGATGAGATGCCCTTGACTTCCATCCAAGAAGTAGAAATTTTTGACGTATGGGGGATTAATTTCATGGGGCCGTTTCCGGTGTCTTTTGGAAAGCAATATATTTTGGTATGTGTGGATTACGTCTCCAAATGGGTAGAGGCAGAGGCATTACCCGCAAATGATACCAAAGTAGTGTTGGACTTTCTCAAGCGCCTGATGAATCAGTTTGGCACTCCGAGAGCCATAATAAGCGATGGTAGATCTCATTTTTGCAATAGGCAATTTGATGGCTTAATGAAGAAGTACAATGTCTACCACCGCATCGCTACTCCATATCACCCCCAGAAGAGCGGGCAAGTTGAAGTATCAAATCGTGAGTTGAAGCGAATTCTGGAGAAAACAATGAATGGCACAAGAAAGGATTGGTCACTAAAGTTAGACGATGCATTATAGGCATGCCGTACGGCTTTTAAAACGCCTCTCGAAATGTCTCCGTTCCACATAGTCTATGGGAAAGCGTGCCATCTCTCAGTGGAACTCGAACATCGTGCATATTGGGCGATAAAAATGATGAATTTCGATTTGAAAAATGCGGGCGAGAAGCGAATGCTTCATTTAAATGAATTGGACTAGTTTCAATTCATGTCTTACGAAAACGTCAAGCTTTACAAAGAGAAAACAAAAAGATGGCACAATGCGCACATAAACCCCAAGGTTTTTAAGGTAGGTGCACTAGTGTTGCTTTACAACTTACAATTGAGGCTGTTTCTAGGAAAACTCAAATCTCGATGGAATGGCCCATTCAAAGTCAAGAGTGTGGCGGAGCATGGAGCGTTGGAATTAGAGAACAAGCCAGGAGAAATTTTCAAGGTCAACGGACATCGGTGCAAACCATATCTCGGACCTTCGACTGATCAAATGGTGGAGCAGATTACACTAACCACTCCTCCGTGATTCCAAACATGCAATCGAGCTTTTGACGCTAAACAAGTGCCCTCGGGAGGCATTCCTGAAAGGTTTGCAATTTATTTTTTCGCGAAATTTTACTTATTTTTTTTGTTTTTTTAAAATTTTTGAACTGCCCCCAGTCGGCTTGGGTACGTGAGCCGGCCAAGGGCCAGCCGAAGAATGCATTGACGAGTTTTTTTTCGTCAAAAGAGTGCAGTGGCTCTGCCGGCCCCCAGCCGGCCTGATGTCGTGGGCCGGCCAAGGGCCGGCCAAGACACTGATTTTTATAAAAAAAATTTAATTGCTGTAAAACTTTTCATTAAAAATTTAAATTTTGAAAAAATCAAATAAATGTTTACATACAAGTGTTCTATGTTAGTTTTGAATCTTTCCTTCAAACAAATAAGGGAAGCGTATTTAGCCTTTTAGGAAGTTTTTATACTTGATTGGTTTATCTAATTTCCTTTTTCATATTACATTTCCCACCTTAATTAGTTTCTTCATTGACTTCCCATTTTGTTTTATTATCTTAATCATGTTAAATATGATTTTCATTACCTTATTGCATTTTAATTTTCCTTTTTCACTACAATAATACCCTAAATCTCATTAGTGTCTTCACCCTATAAATATAGATCGTTCAATAGTCATTCTTCTCTACACTCTCCCTCTAAACCACATAGGCAAATACCTACCTTGCAATCATGAACTACTACTCTAATAGCGATTCCGAGTCGGAAAACGACGATACCTACGACCCTTCCACATATGACCCTCACTATGAAACTGAACCGGTGTGGATCCCATATGTACCAAAAGATGCGCATGAGTGGTTATAAGACGTACCCCACCAACCCGAGGATTTCATGGATAAAATTTTCCAAGAACCTCCCTCCGAAAGAGATTCGGATCTTGATTCGGACTCATCCAAGGAGGATTCAGATGAGGAACCCGATGAGTAGGAGGAAAATCAGGAGGAAGATTATCCTCCGGAAATGGAGGACAATTGGTGGTAATTGGTTCGTGGGAGAGGTCGTCCTAAGATTGCAAGGAAAGGGAAAATAGGACGTCCTCGGAAAGAGTATTCCAGGATTTGGAAAAAGGTGTCTTGTGGATAAGGAGGAGCTTGGGTATTTTGACGAGGAATCAATTTTGCATCTAAGTCTTTAGTGTTGTTTAAATTATTCGTAGACTGTTATTTTTCATTAGTACTTGTTAGATTTCTATGATATCATATTTTCCGGTGTATTTTAAACAGTTGTTATTAGATTTTTGTTATCCAGCCCGACACTTGCGGCGGAAAATGGCAATTGGGAAAAAATGGAGCGGCTTGCAATCACTTGTGGAGCATTTTCGCCGTCTCGCCAAAAAAAGAAGCAATTTTAATTTTTTTTATTATTACTCTTCTTTCTTTTATTTTGCACTTTCTCATACATTGAGGACAATGCATTATTTTAGTGAGGGGGTGGGAAAAGAAAAAAATCATAATAATAAAAAAAATAAACAAATAGAAAATTCAATAAAGAAAATCAAAAATAAAATTTTGTATATTTTTTAATTTAAATTATGGTTAGAAATAGTTTGAGGAGGTAAAATCAAAGAAAAATGTGAATAGAAAAATAAATAAAATTTTGGCTTGAAATAATAAATATTTATCAAATAATTAGTTTCAAACCTTGAATAAATATAAGTGTTGTTTTTCATTCTAACAATAGTTAATGATGCTCGACAATAAAATACTAATTATATGACATGATTCGATAGGACTAGGGTGAATTCAAATTCTAGCTTTTAGTGACCACTGAAACACGACTGAATAGCCTGATGCGGAATCATGACATGTTGGATATTTATTAAAAATTGAGTCATTTTCAAACTTTTTGCAATTGTTGGCACGACTTGTAATACTTGAGTATATGGCAAAACACAATTATTCTTGAGAGTTCGAGCCTAATTTTCTTGTTATGAGAATTGTTAACATGGTATATTTCTAGAACTTGCTCAGTGTCCGTTCAAAGTTACACGGTTGAATTTTTGACATTTAGATGAACTTTGCATTTAAGTGTACACAATTTGTTTTAAACCACTTAAATAGCCTACCCTTCATCCATTAGATGACACAATTTTGAGCCTTAACCTTTTTCTTGATTTTCAACCCACATTCCACATTTTAACCTCTCAAACCTCTACATCTTTCAACACCTCAACTTGATTTGACCAACATAGATTGAAGAAAAATGTGATTCTAGCTTGATGATGAAAAAAGAAAAGTGAACAAGTGCCTTAAAAATAAAATAAATGCCTTGCAATAAAAGAAAAGATGCAAGAAAAAGAAAGAAAAGAAAAAAGAAATCAAGAGAAAAATAAAACAAATGCAATTAAAAAAAGAAAAGAAAGTTCACTCGTTCAAAGAAAATTCCAAGCTAGTCCACTATTTAGTACTTCAAAATAAAGTTGATTCAAGTCAAGTTATTTCAAAAATCCGAAAATATTACCTACCGTTTACCTTAACCCCATCAAACCCAAAAATAAAGAACAAGTGATTTTTGTCGAAAACTGAGCCATGTAGCGGAGTCCGGAACTATGAGCAAGCCTATGGTAAATTCGCATGTTTTCAATTGAGAGATAATTTGTTGATTTCACACCTCAAACACTTGAGTGTCGGAGTGAAAACTTGTGAGGAATTGATGCCATTTTCTATTTATTATGAGTTTATGACATGATTTGCTTAAGAAAATTGACTATTTTTTACATGTCCCGCAAACGATGGTGATTCATTAGTGTTATTCAGTGTTGCATAAGTTAGGATGATAGTATTCTTAGTGTTATCAGATTATGTCATTTTATTTTCATCCATCTTTTGTCAGTATCATTAATGGTTGTTGGTTTAGAAAATCTCACTTAATTAATTCAGTAGTTTGGTAAATTAATTGTTAACTTGTATTTAACATGATTCGAGCCTGGGTAGTGTATAGTTAGGGCAAGATTCATGTTTTGCTTGAGGACAAACAAAGCTTTAGTGTGAGGAGGTTTGATAAGCTATTATTTTACGTAGTTTTTATAGCATTTATTCGCTAGTTTATAGTACTTGTGCGTAAAATAAGAGCTTATATAGTTAGATTTTTGTGTTTTGTGAATAAATATTAAATCTTATCATTTTTGGGGTATTTATGACTGAAACAGGGTCAAATAATCAAAGCCAGAAGAATTCAGAAAACCAGAGCCAAACCCAAGCCCAACCTGTTCGAGTTGAATGGAACCGGTCCAAGAAACGAATGACAGAAGGTCAGCCAGCCTCCGGCCGGCCCACGACATCAGGCCGGCCAAGGGCCGGCTGAGATCTGGATTTGGACGAAATTGTGTTTGTATGGGAAAAAGACAACAAAATTCTGAAGTTATCACATCGGACTTTCCATAATGAACGAAAATTGCACTCACACTCAAGAGAAGTGATCCTTCTTGACTTGCACAAAAAGAAATGAGCTTTGACAATAAGTTATAAGCTCATTAAGGGAAGAAGCTATGTTCTTTTAGAAACAAGACAAGTTATAGATTGGTCCACTTAAGACGATTATAGAAGTACTTGATCAATACTCCACTTTCAAAGGAAAGAAGATATTCTCAACCTGATCTTCACTCAAGTTTTATATGCAAGGATGATATCTTTGGCTTGAACTCCGCTCCAAGTGACTCTATAAATAGACCCCATTTGTGTAGAGAAAAGATATACCACTTAGTGTAGACTTAGGCCTAGATACCAAAAATAGTCTTTAGTATAGATTATTTTCTATTTTCTATCTCTTATGTACTCAAGGTGTAACTTATCTATTGTCATAATCTATATGAAAATGGGTAACTAAACCTTTCGTTTGAGGGTTGATATGAACGTTTATTTATATAATTGATTGACCTTGGATATTTTGGTGATTTATCGTGTTTCGCTTATTGAACTTAATGCTTTGATTAAATTGAGAAATTGATTCATGATGCATGTTTAATTAACTAATTGAGAAATTGTTAATTAAATAGACCTAAGTAATCAGAAACTTAAAAGGACAACAGCACGAGAGTGGGTTGGAATTTAAGTAATCTTGAGTTTGCTTCATAATTACAATTTAGTTGGTTAATTGGTTTTTAATAACACGAGAGTGAGTTAATTATCGATTAATTAATAGGTGTTAGAATTCTGTGTTGATTAATATTCTTCATGCTTGAATTTTTTCGATCAATTCATTCATTGCCTTAATTCTTGACTCGAGAGAGCATAGTTAAAATAGATCAGTTAATCAACAACGTATGAATTAATAACACGAGAGTGAGTTAATGAATACGTGTTCTTAAGGGTTTTCTTAATAAATATCATTTAATCATTTGACTAGGTTCATTAAAACACGAGAGTGAGTTATTTGCCTATTAATTGGTTATTTGTTTATTTTTATCAATAGTAACTCGAGAGAGAACTATAGGTGCATTAGATTAGTCTGAACTATAATTTCTGCAATACAACTGAGTTGTGATCTTTTCGGTCTTTGAGGCTTGAGAGAGCGGGATTCGATGTTTTAAAATAGCTCGATTCTAGATAATCACCAAGATATTCATTGTTCATGATTTTATATTTTTATTCGGAATTATCAACCCTTGAACCTTTTACTCTTATTATTTCCAAAAATTATCTTTTAAATCATTTTAACTTTATTGAATTTAATTACTTAATTTATTTGTTAATTGGTTACTTTTAATTATTTTGATCACAAATTCTCAAACAATTTTCGTAGCTAACCGGTCAAACGAATTCTCAAAATTAGTCGTTAGGTCTATTGTCTCTGTGGGATCGATATCCGTACTTCCGGATTATATTACTTGCGTGATACCATCTCTTGTAGTTTAGCATCAACACGCGCGCTTGCACACAGATATATATATATATATATATATATATATATATATGTTTGTTGTGTGCGCATGAAACATGCCTAGAAAATTATTTTCATTTCTTTATTCTTCCTTTAAACAACAAAGGCGGCGACTTAGATTTACAATTCGATTAACCAATTTCTCATTTATAACTTAAATTTCTTCGATAATTTGCAATATATTCAAGTTAATAATCAGGATTTTTAATTTGGCTTGGTTAGACACAGTTTTATTAATGTTTTGATGCATTTTATCGTTTATGTTGTTGTTTGACCAAGTTGATTGTGAATTGATGGTTTTAACCGTTTAAGCTTAAAGTATATATGTATTTGATGAAAAAGACATGAGATATCAGAAAATTGGTATGTTTTGAGTTGTCCGATTCTGCTCGTTTCTGCTCGAGCGAGCATAATTCTGATCAGTGAGTAGAGCTGTCTCTTCTCGACGAGCAGAGCTAGGGGCTGCACAAAGCCGTCCCCTATTTAGCCATATAGGCTTTCCCTCGTACTATCGAGTGAAGGTGATTTTAAATCAGGCTTAACCAAAGAGGATTACAGATTTCTAATGGATTGGTTCTAAAAGTTTAAAGAAATTAAACTTGTAAAGCTAGTTAAATACGAACTAATCGTATTGCAAATTTAATACAAAATGAAACCGAACGACATTTTTATATTAAACCATAATTAAGAGAAAATGTTTAATAATGGAATTAAATGAATATTTTGAAAAGAAAGGTTTAATATCATGATTACCATATTCTATAATTTTACGTGTTGTGTATAGATTCAATTCTAGACTTAGGATTCTTTATTTGATAGATGTTTCACGCTTGAATCGTAAACATAGATTCCACAAGATAACAAGCTGCCAGCTCGGGACACCAAAGGAGTTTGGCAAACTTGCTAAGAGCATACATTTTAGGGAGTGAGCGATTTCTATGAGTTTACAGTTTACTTTGCGTATTAATATTAAAAGTTCTTTATTATTATATTATATTGAATGCATCACACATTATACGGTATTATCTACTTTGATTATTATACTGTTATTTTTTATAGTAGTATGAAAACCAGCATAGATCCGAGGAAACGTACTACCTATTGGGAGTCAATGGACTATGTGATCACCGGTGTTGATTAAATTCTTATATGTATATGTTTGTCTATTGAATGTAATATGAATAAAAAGGACATCAATTAATATAAACGAGGTTAAGTCGATAAAGGCTCTCGGGACCGAGATCTTGGTAGAGTAAATTCTTGGGATTAGTATCTAGTGAGTAAACTCGGTAGAGTTTTAAATCTCTCGGGACTCACAATTTGGAATTAAGATATGGTTGACAGATAATTTGGTGAGGTATAAATATCTCGGGACTACACCACTGGTCGGTTAACCCGATGAGCTACAAAACTCTCAGGACTGTGCCACAAGGAATGATTTGATTTGTAATAGATGTGTCTGCATATGGAATATATGAATAGTATGTTTATACTTGGGACTAGGGTTTCGTCGGATTCAATGTTTAGCTATACTTATCTTATCCTTCCATGCTTTTGTTGCGATACTCTGATTAACCATTCACTTACTAACTGTTGACTTCAAAGTTAGATTTATATGGTTGTTTGTCTAACATCCCTAATTTTATAGTGATTAGGAATATCTTTGATTTTCTTACCAATCGCCTACTTCATGACTTCCCCTATTGAATTTCATGAGGTTGAATGCTCTCTATGCATTCCTTAATATGTGTCACGTTCATCATTCATGATGCACTTCTCATCTCTCGATCCTTTGTCTATCTTATTCCAATGTACATGTTGTACAGGATACTTCATGGTTCTTGTGAACATAGAACTATTTATTCCTTTATCATCGTCCGTTGAAGTTATTATCTTCGTCTTATCGTAATTCTCAATTATCATGTACTTCTTGTTCTGATATTTCCAATGTCGACCATCGATAGGAGGTAAAAACTACTCCCTTTTTGAACTGGTCGACGTGTTGCACTCTTGTTCGTGCGTACATCCTTATATCCGACTCTTACTAACATCTGATCTATCAATGAGATCGATCTTAGGCTTATGTCAAATCTTTTCGCTCGGCTCTTTTTGCCCGCGGCTATTTCGAATCCATATACTCATATCTTACTTCTTTACTCTTCATATTAAGTGTCTTTATGTCAGACTACCTTACTATGCTCGTCTCCTTCCTCGTTTGTTCTTCTCGAGTATTAGGCGTTATACGCGTATTATTCCATTCTTCTCATCCTTTCATGTTCTTTCCATGGCCCGCATTCTTTTCGGGTCTAAAAGTTTCTTTTCTTTTTGCTTTATACTTTCTATGTTTACCCCATCTCATTCTTGGGCAAGTATTAATCATAGGTACCTTATCGATATCTTTCATGTCTTACATCGATCACTGGGATGTTATCTTATTATCATTAGGGTTCAATGCTCATATTGGGGTGTATTTTATCAAATACATTCATTCTTATTTAACAAGAATTTTTTTTTTATTGTCGCAGGGCTTTACATCTGAGTTTCTTATAAAACAAAATCATTTTCACATCTTTGGTCGACTGACCTTGCAATCTTGTCTTTCGATTTCAAATCCTTTTACTTCAAATTTTATGAAAACACCAGTGCAATTATAGCTCAGAGTAATGACATCTCTCATCAGTAAAGACTTGCTCGATAAAATCACTTTTCTTTCAATGTTTATACAAATATGATGCATGATCTATATTTTTAAAAAACCATTTTATTTTGCATTACTAACGTGATCATGATATACCATACACAATGTCTGAGCACATTTGCACCGCTTAAAATGATAAGGTTTTGTCTTCTTGAAAACAATAGTAAGTCCCTCCAGACTACACACTTTGCGACATTAATGGCTTTTCGTTATTCTTTATTGGGGTTTGTTATGATTTAGATATTGAAAATTTCGCTATCCTTTCACTTATCGAAGTATTTTATAGCTAATGCTATCCTTTTCTAGCATTGCTGACGAATATTCTGTTTCCCCGTCTTCGATATTCATTCATCTTTATGGTTCACCATCTCGATCACATTCTGATACCCCATAGCCCTTTAGGCTCATGGATCTATCTTTCATAATAATCTTTCTTTCAATATCGCTTACCATCCTTGTGGTAACTAAAACGTAATATAGGGGAGTACGTTTCATATCGCATATATGTTATGTGTTTGATATATTCTTTGTTCAATTTCATATACTATCATCAATGTATAGGATAAAGCCTATAAGCACGGGTTTCTATCGTCTATCTTTCTATAGGCAATACCTCAACAATGGACAATTCTATTAATACATGTCATTTCAATCAATCACTTAGCAAACAAAACAATACAATCATATAAACATGTATGGCATATAAACACACTAATCATATAAGCATGTATGGCACACAACACAAAATTCATGTGGTACCCGGTAGTGCCTGACTAGACTGATCCGTCTTTCCAGTCACGATGCCACGTTTGTGATTTCTAGCGCGTCTAGTACTAACTCTGCCTCTTTGCACGAGTGCAAGGTTATCCTAAATATTATTGGCATGATTCTTAAGCACAGGGTATTCTTCATGTCTGAAGAGGAAATATTAGATCGGGTTACCGCTCTGCTAACGGTTGCTGGCTATCTGTATTACTCTAGCAGTCAACGAGCCGTAATGCTCAAACGTATCCTGGTACATTTTCACAAATTCGGGTCCTAATCCTCTGAGTCACTATCACTGTCCGCAATATAAATTCTTTCTGGTGAAAGAGATCTACTTCAAACTACCAACGATTCCGCACTAGCATCTGACCTGTTCCATTTCCATGGATCTCAGGTAGTTATCCATTCTTTGTAAGGAGACCACTTTCTGCAAGGAAAACATTCTAATGTATCAGACTTACTCTTCCATGGCTTAGTACATGATTAGTATAAAACCCGTTTTGATATATCGGAGGCGCTTCCTCCACTTCTGCCGCAACACGTGATTGAGCACTCTTTTACTCAGACATGCTGGAACAGAAATACTTATTGTGAGATTCCATTCTCACAAAAAATCCACTTTTAATATGCATATAATACATGCATATTATATAAGAACAATCACGCATCGTTTTTCACAATCATGTACTTCACAAGGAGCAAACAACATAATACTAATCGATCAATCAATATTAGCACAAAACAATCAATGAATGACAATAAAATACAGGTACGACTCTTTTCTATTGCTGCAGTATTTCCTAGGTAACCTCATGACATAATCAAAGGTCAACAGACACGTATCACAGACTGGCAGTGGTATCAGTCCACCTCAAATTATAATATTAGCAGAGGTAATTGGATCAACTCCTCTAATACCACCTTTTTCACGACCCAAAATCTCGAGCAGAGACCGGCGCTAGGGAATGGGAATGGTAGTTCTGAAATCCGTAGCAAGCCTAAAACTCACTAAAACCTTTTTGCAAACATCTTACATTCAGAGACATTACAAACGGAAGCATTTATACCAAATACATTTATACACACTAATGTTTACGATAATTAAACGGGTAGTACCTCCGTGTCCATCATAAATACATCATAGCCAACAAAACATAAATACAACTAGAGCAACAATAAACAAACATAAAAACATATTGCTTGCTAGGCTACGACTCTAGTTAGACCATGATACGATTGCAGCGAACGTGGAAGTCGCGACTATACATAGCAAAAGCGACTTTCAGTCAAAAGGCGGACTTCTAGTCAACTCCGGGTCTAAGTACCTGAAAAACATTTAAAACAACAGGGTCAACTTCAAAGTTAGTGAGATATTCGTTACATACCTTATTATCAAAATAGCATCGCATTTTTCAAAACATTTCATGTATACAATCACAACGGTTATCAATTTACTTAGGCAAATAGTTTGATCCAATCTTAATCTTAATCTTGGACAATTCCTAACCTAGGCTTATTCCTAGGCTTAGCGAGAGAACTGCTTTCTCGTGTCCTTTTAGGTAAAGTCCCGGGATAGTTCGGCCGAGTTTCACATATACCCAGTGAGTCCCGAGATAGTTCGACCGAGTTAAAAACTAGTATCACTACTTAAATTCATACGATCGATCACTATAATCCTCGAGATAGTTCAACCGAGTTACTTCGATTAACGATAGTTGCAACGATAAGTTAGTTTGTTTCAATCTATTTCAATCGTCTAAACTTGGTTCTACTTGTGATCATATACTAATTCAAATCTTCATCATATATACAAATAAAGTATCAAGTCATATATAAACAATACAATCCAAGCAATTCAGGCCAATACAAATAATCCAATCCAAACAATCCAATTCAAAACAATTCAATCCAAACATTTATGCGATGTATTTGAATACAAATCATATAGTATATAACATAAGTTTAATTACGATAATGCGAGTAAGTAAAATATACTCACGCCTCGCAATCCCATTTTTCTCGATCTCAATATCTTTGTGAACCCTCGAAGCCAAAACTTTTAAATCTGTAGCTTGCCGATACCTATTACACAATCAGAATCAAATATGTTTAAATCTAATAAACGTATAACCAATAATTATAGACCTAATTCATTGCTTTAGGTCAATATCTTTTGATCTTAATATATCCTTTAAGTTTGATATTTTATTAAATATCAACTTTAGATTTTTAAGCTTCGACGGTTTTATTCAAAACCGATAACGTATTTAATCGTTTTAAATACGTATAACCAAAATTTCAATTTCAAAACCTTTATCAAACATATTACTAATGGTTATATCATTTATATCCAACTTATACATTTAACTTGACTTAAAACCCTTTTTACGTCAATTTCACACTTTACTCAAATTTTTGATTAACCATCGTGACTAACTTCTCAAACTCCCTCGGAAATCCTTTTCCGATCACTTTAACTCGTATCCTTAAATAATCGTCGAGCGTACCATTAAAATAATTTCGTAAATTTACGAAATATTGACGATAACTTATTAATAATATTTCACGGACCTTGGCGTGAAAATTATTAGCTCGGGATTTCTTTTACGATAACTTTGATATATCCACTTTGGTCTAAATCCTTACTATCCCATCTTAATTCGATATTCTCAATCTTAATCTTTACGATTAGGCCTCATGGAACTATACGTAATACCTTAAAATTTAGGCTATTACATTCTTCCCTCCTTATAATAATTCGTCCTCGAATTTTCATAATCTTCTAATATAACTTAACCAACCCTTTAACTGTTTCATATCCATCTTTTCCTTCGCTCTTTCGTTGTGATACTCTGATTATTCATTCACTAACTGTTTGTTTCACAGTTATATTAATACAACTTTTCATCTAACACCATTCTTATGTGGAGGTACCTCGATATACTTATTGGGTAACTTCTTATGTAGGCAATCTTTGACTACCAATCTTCTTTATACTTGATTCATAATAATTATGAATCTATTCTCTTTCTTCGATCTTCTCGAGTAACGGTTGTTTATACCTAGGGTTCATATCCCGTGACATTATTCACTTCGATATTCGATTTCCTCACTCTAGAGGTACACGTGTTTTTAACTTAAACGTGGTCGCTATTACTTTACAAACGTGTAAAGTAGCGTCGTTGTCATTGTATTCAAAATACAAGACTTCTTTAGAGATTTCACGATTTAAATCTCGATACGTTTAGTTTCGCGTTACATTACTCGTCGTTTTACATATGTATGTTCCTATATAGACCTAACAAGGTGATCAGTCTTGTTCTATGCCTCTATGTACAGAGTCACTGTATGAGCTTACTTACGTTTGAAAACTCATCCGTTTAAAATCATATTTCTTTTCATATTTCAAATCATGTCATAATTGGGCACCGGTGTGATGACTTCTCTCATCACAAGAGTTGCAAAGACGCTCCTCTTTTTATTTCAGACATACACAATGTATATGATGCATGTCCTACTAGTGAATGAAATATTAATGTAGTGATGCAATTCTATTCGTGTCAATGTAATGTCTTTATGATTCGTGTCCGGGCACATTTATGTCTTTTCAAAACATCTCATTTTGATCAAATACTTTTCTATTCATAAAACAAGTTTTACGTAAGTTTCTTTCAACATCAGACTCTATATTGCTACTTATTCTTATCGTTCTATCGTTCGCAATTCTATACATCTTTTTGCATACAAAAGATGTGATTCTACTCGTCTAGTCCAGACATCGTTCGAAGAGTACGCCTTAAACGTTCTAGTCTGTATTAGACTGGCTCAAAAGGTCGTATCACTATTGAGCTTCTCGCATTCGGACTTCATGATGTTCACTTTCACCATATGGTTTATCTGGTTGTATTTAACCAGAAACCATCGCGTCAATTAATGTCTTTTCGGAGACGGTTGGTTCGTGTTACCCGTGGTATTCCACTACACGGAATGTGCGTATTTTATCACATAATGGTCATACTGTCCACATTGACAACATATGTCTGTCATAACTTGACAGTTATCCAAGTGCCTCTTACCTCATTGCGGGCACATGGGATTTGCAAAGCTGGAACTTCCTTGTTCTGACTGCAACATAGGGTTATAGCCAAGAAGGCTACTTTCCCTTGTCTATCTTTCTTATAGGTTTGGCTATGTCACCTTTCGATCTTTTCACTTCTATCCCACTTCTCGATCATCTTTTACTATACTCTTTGTATTCATCTTCATCATATCTCCTGGTCTATGTGATATACTTCGTTTATTCATTTCCGATGAGATTTCTCGATCCATTTAACTTTTCTTGCCATATGCTGCCTTTGGCAGTGTCACTACTTCCATACCTAATACTTATCTCGTTTATCACCTTTCAGGTCTGTTAACCCATTCTCTTCTATTTGTTCGAGTGATCTATCTTCTTATCCTTGCAGAGAGCTTTGCCAATTCCTATGGCACTTGTTAACTTCCTATACAATTCATGATCCTTGTGATTACTATTGGGTTCGAATCCTCTTTGCCACCGTATTGGCATCTCATAATTATTCACATCAATCTCCTTTAGACATGACTTCGTGTATTTTAATATCAAATCCCTATTCGTGTTCCTCTCTTCATGTTGATATTGTCTTTGTATACTCTGTCCTATCATTAGCATAAAAATTCATATATCAGTTACTTTTACTGCTAAGTGATTCACATCAACGTTGGATCGTTGCGGCACTTCTGGTGCCTGTACATACCCCGCTTAGTCTATTCCATGTTCCTTTTGACCTCTGCCTCGTCTGCGGCCTCTACTTGCCTAATGGACTGGGTCACAATCGCCTTTATTGCCTCAAGCCTCTTCTCGAGCCTCGTTTACTTGTTTGTGCTTGCTTGTTGTGCACATAACGTGTTCGAATAGCTCTTTGTTTCGCCATACTATCTATATGAAGGAATTCTAATGAATTCCTTATCACATCTCATTTACGAACCATCATAACTAAACGCCGTGTGCGTAAGTTGATCCTTAGGAATTATCTCATTCCTTTAGGCCTTCAATGGCTACGTTCATACTATATGTCGCGTGTGTGTTCTAATCGTCATAGACTTGGAAAATAAAATCATGTACTCGCGTTATACATATTCTACGCATGGCTATTCGCATCTATTAGTTGAATCCAAAAAAAACCATGTCTCCTAGATTTTCCTTCGTTACATCGCGTATTTTAAGTCTTCTGAGCATTCCGCTCATCATAGACTTAGCAAAACTTAGCGGTATCTAATCAATAAGCACAAGTTCTATTCATAACAATCAATTATAATATATGTTTTACTTATTGCATAAGTTATCACATCTAATCACCATTATTCACAACGATATTCTTATAAAATATGAGTCTCGAGAGTTTACAACTCTTCGCATACAATAGATACTCGAAAGCGTATTGCTTACTCGAGTAAACACAGAATATAGATTATGCTCATGCACACATCTAACCAAATCCTAATGGCACACACAAGAGAGGACATCTTTGCAAAACGTTTGAAAGATCGTTGAAAACAATGATACCGTTTAAAAGACATGACTTGAAATCCCTATAATCCGCAGTAGTTCCTAGGTATTGATTGACACTTTCCTATACTCAAATCACAAAAGAACAATGGCCTAGGAACACTAAACCATTGCTTTAATACCAACTTTCTCACGACCCAAATTAATGAGCCGAGACCGGCGCTAGGGAATGGGAATGGTAGTTCCGAAACCCGTAGGAAGCCTGAAACGCTTATAAATATTTTTCGCTTTATAAAACATATTTCATACATTAATATACATGTGACCCCATTAATAATAAATATCAGAGTTAAAACGCATTATAAAAAGGGTTAATTCCTAAAAAAATCACGAACTTTACACGAAATTTCATTTTAATCATGAACTTTAAAAGTTGTCATTTGAAGGCACGAACTTTCATTTTGTTTCAAATCTATCGCCAAACTAAAATCCGGTGTATTTTATCTTACCAAAAATTCCTAATCCTATATACTCTAACTAAAAGATAATAAGATTTGATGTCGATTTATAATTTGGGTCTTTCATTAATGGTTTATTGAAGAATTTAGTCAACAAAAATACACTGAAATGATAGATTTGAAACTAAATGAAAATTTGTGCCTTTAAATGACAACTTTTAAAGGTCATGATTAAAATGAAACTTCGTGTAAAGTTCGTGATTTTTTTAGAAATTAACCCTTATAAAAATATATAGTCAAAACATCTAGACTACTGCGGAATGCTACAATGAAAGTCTTCTTTTATGCCTCGTACAAAAGACTTCCGGAAATTAATTCTCCGGAAGCTTGACTCGTCAAATCATAGCTTACTCTTCCTATAACATGGGAAGAGCAACGGGGTTTGTATAAAACTGAGTGAGTTCACCAAATTACAAGCAATATCACATAAAAGGAGAAAAACATTTGAAAACCATTTTATGTAGAAAATATATTGCTTTTCTCAAATCATATCTTATAATCTTACTTTCATATATACTTTTAGTCAATTTATCTTTTATATATCTTTCCATATTTGTAAATACTTTTCAAAGTATATACCTCTTATAAACCATATAATTAGGCCATACTTGTGTTCGATATCTTTTGTTTCTTTATATGGTTTGATGTTAGTCCTTTCTCGTTCCGTTTCTGTCACGACCCAAATTATTGAGCCGAGACCGGCGCTAGGGAATGGGAGTGGTAGCTCCGAAGCCCGTAGCAAGCCTAAAACCACTAATAATTTTTCGCAATTAAAACTATAACATTATATATAAGTATTTTCAGAAAAACTCTTTTAGATGATGTATTTATAGATATTAAAATATCATATTAGAGTTTACAATTTAAAATACTATTTGAAGTCAAAATGTCTATTTAAAACTGACACCTACTGACTACTGCAGCTCTAGGAATTCATACTTGTGCAAGTCCAATGACTTCTGGCACAGTGGAGAGGGTTTGTCTGATCCGACTTCTAATACCTGCAAACATCAGAGTGAGGGGTCAGTATTTGGGAAAATACTGAGTGAGTATGCAACTTATTATCGGTATTATCAAAATATACATCGCATACTCAAACTTATATATATCTATCTCGATATGATATAAAAATAACATAATATTCATAAATAGCAGATCTGACCGAAACCCTAATCTTAAACTCTGAACTTATCTTATTCCGAATATTCGAATCAAACTGATCCAAATGGTCCGACCCGGGAGTGTTCACACTCAACCACGTCAGCCGCGACCAATCTCTTAATCTCAAAGTGTGAGTCCAACTCACTGGTGGGTCCAACCCACTAGATACGGGGCTCAGGTTACACCGTAACCGAGTTCTCACTCGTATCGCATTCATATTGTATGCGCATTTCATGATCTCATAGACAATCTAGACACGCTAGACTGACTCAAATACTGGTGATCACACAGCCTATTGACACCCAATAGGTAGTTGGTTTCTTCGGATCGCATGCTAGATACTCATATTCAAACAATGAATATAATGGCATTCATATAATCACATTCATCAAACATACCATCTTATATAAGCAAATCATATAAATGCGACGTATTGATAATCATATTCATAATATATGAAAATAACTTTAATAATAATAATAATACGCGAAAGTAAATTTGCCACTCACAGTGACCGCTATCCAAAACTGCATTACTATAATCCCGCAAGCGTAAGCTCCATGCGTTGTCCAATCACATAACCACTCCAGCTACTGGCTTGGTAGCTCGTCGGTACGTCAGTTACTTAATCGAGTTACCTATACGTTTAATCCATAAACGTGGGCTTAGTATTCAAATTCTTAAGTTATAAACTTAGGTTAACATAATCGTATTTCAAATACGATTCTTAACTTTGATAGTATTCTAATACTTACTCGAGACATTCGTCATATCTCTTATTCCTTAATTCTTAAACTTAGGTTCCTTATATCTCGGAACCTTAATCGAACTCATTATGTTCGATATCCAAATTTCTTGTTTTCGGGGTCCGTGATACACTTTTAATGTCCGACTTACTTAAAGTCGGAAAACGGGGTCATAGCGGGGCGAAAATATTGTATAGGTGCTTCACGTAAACTATGCGCCCGCATAGTCTACTTGCGTGCCCGCGCAAGTTTGTTACGCGCCCGCGTAACATTGTTACGCGCCCGCGTAACATTGTTACGCGCCCGCGTAACATTGTTACGCGCCCGCGTAACTATGTTACGCGCCCGCGTAACTTTGTTACGCGCCCGCGTAACACTCTCCCTCGGCCATTCCGACGTGCTTCCGGCGTAAAAACGTTCCAAACACATCCGAAACGCTTAATCTAAGCTCAAAACACTATAATCCAATTCTAATATCGATTAAAACGATATAATCGTTTCGTGGCCTAAAACTTTGAATCGATATAACTTAAAATATATCCGTTTAAATGGTAAAACGACAAGCTTACCGCGATTCGCCTCTGGAATACGATCAATTCGAGCCATTAAACGTTGGAAACGGACGAGAAACGGAGATCGAGCGACGGATCGTTCAAAACCAACGTGAAAGATAAAAAGGAGAAGAAATGATTTTGGGTTTCTCAATCCTTCATCTGGAAGGAGATCATATATATATATAATTGGTCAAATGTCACTTTTAGTCCTTGAACTCTTTAACTTAAACCAATTCTCTATTAAACTTTCTAACTCAATTACTTACGTATTATTTATATCCAAATAAATAATACTAACCCAAAAATTATTATTCCCATCAATAATCTTCTAATTGCTATTCCCGAGGCTTAATTGGCTAATTTACACTTTAGCCCTTGAACTTTTCAAAAGTTACAATTTAGTCTAAACACATCCGTGTCCAAATTTTAAAAGGTCTCTGATTGACCCGAAACTTTTACCACATATACTATAAAACATTTCGCGGACCTTTGCGAAATAATTTCCATTTTAAGTCGTAGTGGCTAAATTACCACTTTAGTCCCTGTACCTTATTTCGAGCTTTTCTTGACATTTCTCCTTCTAATTCCAATTCTAACTTTAGAATTGAAATATAATATTAAGTTTCTCGAAATAATATTTTTCAAAACCGTCCTGCTAATATTTTATACTTATCTTAATTTCTCGGAAATCCTTCCGATATCGCTACTCCGGCGATGCAACACTGGACACGTGGTCTAATTAAATACATAAATATTTTGGGGTATTACATTCTTCCCCCCTTATAAAAATTCGTCCTCGAATTTTCATATACTCTTCTTACTTACTTTAAATCTTTTTTTTACATCTAGAATTGTATTCATAGTAGGAATACCGTATTCGTCTTTTAATGCTGGTCAGCGCAAGGAATCGTCATTCCAATTTCTGTACTTCTTGCACTTTGATGTCAGTTATCACTGACAGCCTCACTTTTGATTTCATCTCTTTGAACTTTTAGTTTCTTACTGCAATCCAATGGCAGTTCGTCTTAATGACATCTTATTACTAAAGACAATAATCTTTGTCATTCAACATTTCCCTTATATGACGACATTAGTCGTATTCATATGTATCTACGATTCGCCGTTCTTAATTCTTTACTTTTGTAGTCTCTTCCACATGGCCGTCATCACGGTCTGGTTCTTATTTGTCATTATGTTGGGATTTTTATCCCATTATCCACTATTCTCTTTTTGTCTCGTCACTTTACTTCTCGTATGAAGATTCTTTCGCTATCGTCGTTAATCATGGTTATCGATGAGGTGAATCCTCAGGACGTATCCTTATGAGGTCTTCACTTTTCTTGTAAAACTTACTTAACCTTTCTCTTGCATCTAGATATATCGTATACCTCTTTATTCGTTTGCATTTCCATTAATCTATTTCCTTTAAGCATGACGTACTATTCTTTGAAACTCCTTGTCTCTTCTTACCTTACATCGATATGTTTCATCAATCTGGTTTTCAGCCAGATAGGATTGTCATATTGGTTGCTGAATTCTTACTTTAATAAGGCAGCGTGTGACCAATGCTCATGCAAGCTTTCTTTGCTTCTAATTCTTAAGTGAAGATCTTAATCCTTTTCCAATCATATACTTACATCTGAATGTTCCTTAATGACATCATTACTTGCTCCATATTTGATCTTTTTATTCATCATTCTATCTTGTTTCATCTATGTTTTCTTTTCTTTGTCGCGTTTTTGACATTCAAAGATGCTTTTAGCATTTATTGCCATAATCCATCTCTTTCTTATCTATATCTTCCTTCCGATTCTCAATCTTAGTTTGGCTTTTAGCTTCCAAATCATTTTTCCTAACTATCATGTAGCGTTAAGCTTACTTCTCATTACTATCTATGATCTTTCCACTCCACTTGTATTCTCACTTTTGTTTATATTGCAGACGTACTTCTCCGTAACTTTCTTTGACTTCTTGTCCTTTGTTAACCGATAGGATTAATAGTCTAAATTCTATGATCCTATGGTATTCTTCTTGCGTTCCTAATTCACGTTTTTATCGTGTTTCTTGATTATCTTCTATTACATTCTTTGTTTTCCTCCTCAGCGCCTTTTGTACATCGTGTACTACCTGTTTTTAATATCCACAACATCGATCATTAATAGAGAGTCGTGGCCTTCTTCGTCTGAATTTCTCGATGTAGTGCGTTCTCAATCATATATATATCATCTTATCGTATTGTACTATCATCATGGCCGGCTGTAAAGCCGATCATATGCGGGTATCACCTCTATCGCATCTTGTATTCTTAATATTTCTTGTTTCGGCACTCTGAACGTCGATTACTAATTAAATAATGGGTCACAATTCTTTTGCCTGAATTATCGACGTAGTGCATTCTCGATCATTTACATATCGTCCTATTGTACCCTTACTGACATCTTAACTGTCAGTGGATCCTTTCATATGACTCTATCATCTTTATCCCTTTTTGTTTCTATGCGTTGACGACTACATAGAATTTAATCCATATGATCCTTTCGTCATCTTTCCACGTGACTTTCTCTTTTTCATTTCTCAATAACTCTTATCAAGTTCCTTGCGACATACGCAAGTTATCCGTACTTTCCTTAACTCTGTTTACTTTAACTAATTTCTTATAATCCATAATCTACTTTTGCGTCTTTATACTTTATCATATACGTCATGTACCTTTGGCAATCCCTCGACCGTACGCAGGAAGTTAGTGGAATACTGTTCCACTGGTAGTATTCTTTGTGGAAAGGAGCGCAATTGCTTCCTAACCTGATTAGAGCCACTCGTGTCTGACCATTGGCTATCTCTGCATCCTTCCTCAGATTGCGATATTTCCGTACATTGGACCAGAAATACTCGCTCCGGTACTTCTCGACATCGAACTCGTCTGATAACTCTTCTTTCCCGAAGTCCTCTTCCTGAGGATCTCTTTCTGGGAATGTATCAAACAAATTTGATCGTGCCTAATACATCTTAATCCTTTAAGGATTATAATCAATCTTCTATACTGATCACATCACTCTTTATTTGATTTAACTTGAAGTTTAAGGCTAACACTTCACAAACATCCATTACATTTGTACCTTTCACAACTTACTATTCCAATTTATAACCGAAATCTTAAGGTGGAAGTTTCAACTCTCAATCCACCGATTACAGTTCTTGTTGTTTGTCTCTTGATCTAAGTACCTTGATCTTTCCCGATTATCCTTAACTGGAACTAATAGTTGAAAGAATTTCCCAAATCGGGTCACAAACTTAGTTCATGTTATTTGGTCTTTCACCGCTCTAATTGCACGTCGGAACTAATCATAGGTTGAACCTTTCATCGACATCTTCATCGACATTACTGTTTGTCCTTCATCCGCTTGATGTGTACGAGCATCTTACTTTACTTTCCTAGTGGATTTAGCATACCACTTGATCCGTCAAACTCTTTTAGTCTTAACTTAAGTATACTAACATCAAATCTCTATAGGTGTTCCTTTCTTCACGTTGATACTATCTTTATATCCATCGTCCTGTCATTGGCAAACAATTCCTTATATCAGTTACTTTTAATGCTAACTGATTCTTAATGTCGTTGGGTTATTGCGGTACTTCTGATGCCTGTATATTCCCACCTTATCTTACTAGGTTCCCGTTGACTTTCATCTCCTTTCTAGCCTTTACTGGTCAATTAGACTAGTTTGCACTCGCTTTGTTTACCCGATCTTCCTCTCGCGCTTTATATGCTTGTTGTGCAACAGCACGCATTCGCGCAATTCTACGTTCCTAGTATAGCGATTATATAAAGGAATACTGATAAATTCCTTAAAATATAATCCTTACTAATCTTCACGTCTAATCGATGTCCACGTACGCTGGACTCTAGGGACGTCTCCTTCCTTTAGACTTTCTAGGGTTACGTCTCTTATTGCAAGTCTTATGAGTGTTCTGACTCATCGTATACTGGCCAATTATCTAAATACATACTCGTGTTGTATATGTTAAACGCATATTACTATCGTAGCTATAAGCATCTATGTTGGCCGAGTTCAAGAAAATCAGTGTCCCCTAGATTTTCTTGATTACATATCATAACTTAAGTCTTGTGAGCATTCCGCTCACATAGACTTAATCAAACATTAAGAGTATTAAAACATAACATACATGTCATACGTTAATCGGATATGTTTTACTATTCGAACACATATCTACTATCTTAGTCGTATACTAGTCTGTCTAATCAAGGCTAAGTTCATTAGCTAGAGGCAGAAATCTTATGTTCTCACAACTATACGTATTCATTCACCTCATATCATTGATCACAGCTTGCTCGCGAGCACCTCACTTCCGTCACAGAGTTCTGGTCTAGGTATACTCACATTAAAAACAAAACTCTTTGAAAACTCTTTCAAATAAAACGACTCATTTGAAAATTTCATTTAAATCTTAGCAAAATTGTGCACTAGGGTGATGACGTCTCTCATCCCCAAAGAGTTGCCACATCTCACCTCTTCGTCTGAACATAATGCATATGATGCATGTCCTATTAATGCATGTATTGATGTATGTAGTGATGCATTTCTATCAATGCCGTGGCAATCATGTATTTCTGTATCGGGTCTAGGCACAATTATGCTTTCAGAATCGTTAAACAAATAACTTTTAAAAGTTATAAACTTTGAGTTTTGTAAGTTCTCTAGACCTTTAAACTCTGCTTCTGAAAAGTTCCTCAACTTCTACAACTTTGCATTCCTTCTTCTCACTCTTTCTGAAATTTCGATCGATCGAATCCAATAACATATCTCATTTTATATGATGTTAAACACACATACATACATATCATCAAATTGCAATTATCTTAATATATTCTATTCATAGAAGGCAATACATCTCCTAGAAGCTTCATCTCAAATGCATATCATATATGCATGTCTCATCAAAACAATATATACGTATATATCTCGTATATACGTGTCACAAGAAACAAGTAAACATTTCACAAATCAACTTATCATACTCATCTCAAATCAAATCACACTAACGACTTGGATCAGACAGACTCAACTCTATAGCTGCAGTAGTTCCTAGGTTACTTAACCGACAAACACATCTTAGCATAGGTAACTGGACCAACTGCTCTGATACCACAATTGTCACGACCCAAATTATTGAGCCGAGACCGGCGCTAGGGAATGGGAGTGGTAGCTCCGAAGCCCGTAGCAAGCCTAAAACCACTAATAATTTTTCGCAATTAAAAGTATAACATTATATATAAGTATTTTCAGAAAAACTCTTTTAGATGATGTATTTATAGATATTAAAATATCATATTAGAGTTTACAATTTAAAATACTATTTGAAGTCAAAATGTCTATTTAAAACTGACACCTACTGACTACTGCAGCTCTAGGAATTCATACTTGTGCAAGTCCAATGACTTCTGGCACAGTGGAGAGGGTTTGTCTGATCCGACTTCTAATACCTGCAAACATCAGAGTGAGGGGTCAGTATTTGGGAAAATACTGAGTGAGTATGCAACTTATTATCGGTATTATCAAAATATACATCGCATACTCAAACTTATATATATCTATCTCGATATGATATAAAAATAACATAATATTCATAAATAGCAGATCTGACCGAAACCCTAATCTTAAACTCTGAACTTATCTTATTCCGAATATTCGAATCAAACTGATCCAAATGGTCCGACCCGGGAGTGTTCACACTCAACCACGTCAGCCGCGACCAATCTCTTAATCTCAAAGTGTGAGTCCAACTCACTGGTGGGTCCAACCCACTAGATACGGGGCTCAGGTTACACCGTAACCGAGTTCTCACTCGTATCGCATTCATATTGTATGCGCATTTCATGATCTCATAGACAATCTAGACACGCTAGACTGACTCAAATACTGGTGATCACACAGCCTATTGACACCCAATAGGTAGTTGGTTTCTTCGGATCGCATGCTAGATACTCATATTCAAACAATGAATATAATGGCATTCAGATAATCACATTCATCAAACATACCATCTTATATAAGCAAATCATATAAATGCGACGTATTGATAATCATATTCATAATATATGAAAATAACTTTAATAATAATAATAATACGCGAAAGTAAATTTGCCACTCACAGTGACCGCTATCCAAAACTGCATTACTATAATCCCGCAAGCGTAAGCTCCATGCGTTGTCCAATCACATAACCACTCCAGCTACTGGCTTGGTAGCTCGTCGGTACGTCAGTTACTTAATCGAGTTACCTAAACGTTTAATCCATAAACGTGGGCTTAGTATTCAAATTCTTAAGTTATAAACTTAGGTTAACATAATCGTATTTCAAATACGATTCTTAACTTTGATAGTATTCTAATACTTACTCGAGACATTCGTCATATCTCTTATTCCTTAATTCTTAAACTTAGGTTCCTTATATCTCGGAACCTCAATCGAACTCATTATGTTCGATATCCAAATTTCTTGTTTTCGGGGTCCGTGATACACTTTTAATGTCCGACTTACTTAAAGTCGGAAAACGGGGTCATAGCGGGGCGAAAATATTGTATAGGTGCTTCACGTAAACTATGCGCCCGCATAGTCTACTTGCGTGCCCGCGCAAGTTTGTTACGCGCCCGCGTAACATTGTTACGCGCCCGCGTAACATTGTTACGCGCCCGCGTAACATTGTTACGCGCCCGCGTAACATTGTTACGCGCCCGCGTAACATTGTTACGCGCCCGCGTAACTATGTTACGCGCCCGCGTAACATTGTTACGCGCCCGCGTAACTTTGTTACGCGCCCGCGTAACACTCTCCCTCGGCCATTCCGACGTGCTTCCGGCGTAAAAACGTTCCAAACACATCCGAAACGCTTAATCTAAGCTCAAAACACTATAATCCAATTCTAATATCGATTAAAACGATATAATCGTTTCGTGGCCTAAAACTTTGAATCGATATAACTTAAAATATATCCGTTTAAATGGTAAAACGACAAGCTTACCGCGATTCGCCTCTGGAATACGATCAATTCGAGCCATTAAACGTTGGAAACGGACGAGAAACGGAGATCGAGCGACGGATCGTTCAAAACCAACGTGAAAGATAAAAAGGAGAAGAAATGATTTTGGGTTTCTCAATCCTTCATCTGGAAGGAGATCATATATATATATAATTGGTCAAATGTCACTTTTAGTCCTTGAACTCTTTAACTTAAACCAATTCTCTATTAAACTTTCTAACTCAATTACTTACGTATTATTTATGTCCAAATAAATAATACTAACCCAAAAATTATTATTCCCATCAATAATCTTCTAATTGCTATTCCCGAGGCTTAATTGGCTAATTTACACTTTAGCCCTTGAACTTTTCAAAAGTTACAATTTAGTCTAAACACATCCGTGTCCAAATTTTAAAAGGTCTCTGATTGACCCGAAACTTTTACCACATATACTATAAAACATTTCGCGGACCTTTGCGAAATAATTTCCATTTTAAGTCGTAGTGGCTAAATTACCACTTTAGTCCCTGTACCTTATTTCGAGCTTTTCTTGACATTTCTCCTTCTAATTCCAATTCTAACTTTAGAATTGAAATATAATATTAAGTTTCTCGAAATAATATTTTTCAAAACCGTCCTGCTAATATTTTATACTTATCTTAATTTCTCGGAAATCCTTCCGATATCGCTACTCCGGCGATGCAACACTGGACACGTGGTCTAATTAAATACATAAATATTTTGGGGTATTACAGTTTCTTTGGCTTTCAACAGACGTTTTGAACTTTGGCTTATATTGTCCTAATATATCCATGTCGAGCTTCACTTTTGATAAGTCGCTTATACTTGTTCCTTATGGTTTGGTCTCGGGATAATACATTCGAGTTTAACCATAACCATATGGTACAGTCCCAGGATAATTCCACCGAGTTAAACATGTATCATTTCTTATGTCTGTACTAGTCGATGTGAGTCCCGGGATAATTCCACCGAGTTTAACTCCTTGGACACAAGTCCCGAGATAATTCCACCGAGTTCAACCTTGTGTCCGTCTTTGAATCCTGGTACCGCGTCTTCTCTAATCTTGATCGGTAATCGCATCGTTCCTATTGTCGTCAAATAGGGTGATTTGGTTCATATTGTCGTTGTCTTTCTTTATCGTTCTTTTACTTATATTAATTCTCGATATATTTTATGGCTGATTTTCTTATCATATGAGTCCCGAGGAATTTTATCGAGAAGAAATAAGATATAAGTCCCGGGATAGTTCTACCGAGTTCAATCTCGTATCTCAGATCTTTATTATTGATGTACCGCTGTACAATTTTCTTATCTCGTATGTTTATCGTTTCGATACCTTACGTTTTTGTTTTCTTGATCCTTTATGGAACATGGCATGCACTTTATAATTTAAAAATACATTTAGAACACACGCATATATAGGGTATTGATTTCATTTAATAGTACATATTGGAATGTACTATGTTTCTTTACTCGTATAATGTCGGTGTTCAATCGCGTAACATTTCATATTGCTTTACCATACCCCAATATTTTAAGCATTTATGATGTTTCATTTAATATATGTTATTATCAAAATAACATAATTCGATAAATCATCATTTTACTAACATACAATACAAATTACTTTTCTATATACAATCCATATACAATTCAAACATACATTTATATTCATATAGCAAGCATATTAAAATATGTGGCTTTATGAATATCGACAAGTAATTTAAAGTGTACTCACCACTTGCTATCCAAATACTTTAAACAAGCAAAGCGTTAATCTTGATCCATAAACTCTGAGCCTCATCGGTAGTCGCCTTGTCGGGTCTATGCAATTACGATAATATCGAGAATTAATACCAATTCTAATATCCAATTTTTTCATTTAAAAGCTGTTTTGTAGCTTAATTCGGCTATCAAAACGCTTATTTGAAATAGTCTGACCTCTACACAAAATTGACATTCTTAAGTTTTGGGACGTCGTCTATAATTTTTGTTTAGGTCTTGGACTGCGATTAGCACCCTAAGGTGTCGGAAACTTGCCCAGGAGTTAATATCTTGGACTGTTCTAAATATTCAGGGCAGTTTACACAATATAATGTTCTGCCTTATATGAAGCGTTTAGAGGCGGATTCATGAAAAACTCAAACTTAGACAATTATATATAACATCCTTAAGTTTCTGTACCAATAAACGGAGCTTAATTTGAAGTTATACAGCTCAAGCTATTGCCCTCATAATATGGATGTTTTACAAAACAGTTTTCTGTAAAACGTCAAACTAGTTTGCGTTGATTCGTACCATAACTTAGCTACGCGTCGAAACTCACCGCAAACATGCTTTCTATACGTATTCATTTCTGCTACCAACATTCCACACAAAGCTACATAATCCATGGCTTGTTATCATTAAAAGCATTTAAACATGAAATACATGGCCGAATACTTATCCCATTTTCCATCAAACATTCATCAATCACATAAACTATTATTCAGCCTTATACATTCACCACCAAAATATGAAATCCATAATTGAACCTCATACCTCCATCTTAGCTCCATGGCTAAACACCATTTCAATCATGTGATAACCTAAACTCTTAAGGTATTACGCATAGTGCCACGAGGCTTAATCGTGAAGATTAAGATCGAGGATGTCGGATAAAGATGCGATAATAAGAATTTAGACCAAAGTGGGTCTATCAAAGTTATCGTAAAATAATAATTTAAGCGAGAAATTATTATTCGATAAATTGAATTTGAACGGAATTAAAAAGAAAGAAAATAAAGGAAAATAAAATAAATTGGAAAGCCAAGCTAATAATTTTCACGCTAATGTTCGTGAAATATGATTAATAAAGTATCGTCAAAATTTTGTAAATTTACGAAATCGTTTTAAAGGTAAGTTCGACGATTAATTAAGGATACATGTTAAAGTACAATTTAACCATTTGAAATAAAATGGAATTTTAGCCAATAATAATTTGGAACAATTAAGAATTGATCGGAAAAGGATTTCCGAGAGAATTTGAAAAGTTTAGCACGACGGTTAATCTAGAATTCGAGTAAAGTGCAAATTAACTGTTTTGAGCTAAAGAGGACTTTTAACCTCTTCGAACTTAAGTGAACTTTTGCCAATAACTTAGTGGGGAAGGGATTGATTTTATCATTTTCCCTTCTTGCTAGCAAAAACTCCATTTCTCTCATTTCTTAGCAAAAAATTATGAACCCTCCTCCAAGATGACAACTCTATGAATCCTTCTTCAAACTTCATTATTTTGGAAGCAAAGCATCCCAATTCATAAGGTAAGCCAGGTAAGGTCTTTAATTTAAGGATTTCATGGTTGATTTGGATGATTTAATGATTAGAAAATCTAGGTTGCTTGAGCTAATTTCGGCATTTATTTGATTGTTTGATGTGAGGTGTTTATGAGCTTGTGATGAAAGATTTGATGGTTAAATTGAGAGCTAAACCTTCGGCTAAAGGACATCCTCCAAGGTGAGCTTCAATTATGAAATTGTCGAGTTTTGAATGATGAAGTTTGATGAGAATTTGGCTAGGGTATTTGGCAATTAGATGTTGTTTGTGATGTTTGATGATTGATAGTTATTGGTTATAGAAATAGTGATTGTATGCTTGAGTATTTGATTGAAAAATTGAAAATGGAGTTGGCCTAGTGTTCGGCCATGATGAGGCTAGGGGTATAAGGTTCAATTGATGATTAGAAGCATGAATTAAGAGTTATATGTCTGAATTTGAGTCAAGATTGATTGATACATGTTTGGTAAAAAGTTGATTGAAAATGGACATAGTGTTCGGCCTAGTTATGAAGTTCATGTCTAAATGAATTTGAAAAATGTTTATGCCTTGGATTATAATTGGTATTCATGTGTATAGGGGCTGTATTGTGGTTATATGACATCGATAGGTTAGATCCGACGCGTAATAGTTGCAATCTGAATGCATAAACGATAGTTGACGTTTTGCAGAAAATTGTTATGCAAAACAGCCATATTGCGAGGGCAATATCTTGAGTTATATAACTCTAAATTAAGTTTTGTTTGTTGGTACAGAAACTTAAGGATGTTATCTATAATTGTCTAAGTTCGGGTTTTTCATGAATCGGCCTCTAAAGTGTACATATGAACCAGAACCTTTGGGCTATTTTCCGACACCTTCGGGTGCTATTCTCAGTCCAATACCTAAACAAAAGTTGTATGCGACATTCTACACTTCGAGAATGTCAATTTTTTTTAGTGGTTGAACTATTTTAGATATGCTTTTTTGATAGTCGAAGTACGCTAGAAAAACAGCTTATGAAAAGTCGTAATTAGAATTGTTACTAATTCGTTATATTATCGTAATTGTATAGACACGATGAGGCGATTACCAATGAGGCTCGGAATTTATGGATCGAGATTAACACTTTGCATGTTGAAGTATATGGATAGAAAGTGGTGAATACACTTTAAATTACTCGTCGATTTTCATAAAGCCACGTATTTTAATACGATGAGCTATATGAATATAAATATGTATTGAATTGTATTTGAAAAATATATGAATTGTATGTTTGAAAAGTAATACGTATAGTATGTTTTGAAAAGATGATTTATCAAATTATGTTATTTTGATAATAATATAATTAAATGAAAAAGATCTTAAATGCTTAAAATACCGGCGAAGCGTAAAGCAATATGAAATGTAACCGAATGTCAAATGATATACGAGATTGAACATCGACAATATACAAGTAAAGAACATAGTACATACCAATATGTACTATTAAATGAAATCAATACCCTATATGTGTGTTTGTTGTAAATATATGTTTAAGATGGTAATGTGCATGCCATGGTCCATAAAGGATCAAGAAAACCAAACGCAGAGTATCGAAACGATAAATATACGTAATAAGAAAATTGTACTACGGTATAATCACAAATAAGATTCGAGATACGAGGTTAAACTCGATATAACTATCTGTAACGACCCAATTTATTGAGCCGAGACCGGCGCTAGGGAATTGGAGTGGTAGCTCCGAAATCCGTAGCAAGCCTAAAACCACTAATATGTTTTCGCAAATAAAGTATAATATATGATATATATATATATATATATATATTAAAACATTTTCATAAGAACTCCTTTAAATAATACACTTATAGATATTAAAGTATCATATCAGAGTTTACAATATAAAATACCATTTGAAGTTAAAGCATCTATCTAATACTGACAACTACTGACTACTGCAGCTCTAGGAACTCATACTTGTCCAAGTCCAATGACTTCTGGCACAATGGAGATGGCTTGTCTGATCCGACTTCTAATACCTGCAAATATCAGAGTGAGGGGTCAGTATTTGGGAAAATACCGAGTGAGTTTACAAGTTACTCATGGTATTATCAAAATATAGCATTGCATGCTTAATACGTATGTAAGTTAATAACATAAGTGAATAACAAACATTTTTAATTTCAATGTGTGAGTTCAACTCACTAGATACGGGGACTCTAGACTACACCGTAGCCGAGTGCTCTCTCGTATCGAAACTTAAAGTGTGAGTCCAACTCACTGGTGGGTCCAACCCACTAGATACGGGACTCAGGTTACACCGTAACCGAGTTCACTCTCGTATTTCATTCGTATCATATCACGCATAAATATAATAAATCTTAATCACAAAGTCAAACACTCTAGACTGACTCAATACTAGTGACTACACAGACTATTGACACCCAATAGGTAGTTGGTCTCTTCGGACCGCACATTAGATACTCATCTTCAAAACAACAAATACAACAACATTCATATAGTAAAATCTATGAAACATAACATCTTATACGAGCAGATCATATAGATACGAGGTATTTAATATTAATATTCAAAATATAAGAAAATGACTTTTATAATAATAATACGCGAAAGTAAATTTGCCACTGACAGTGACCGCTTTCCGAATAATAATAATATAAAGATCCCATGAACTTCCATGCATCGTTTGATCACACAGCTATTCCAGCTCATCGGCCTGGTAGCTCGTCGATACGTCAGTTACTTAGTCGAGTTACCTGTACGTTTAATCCATAAACGTAGGGTTAGTACTAAAATCCTAAGTTATATTTAGATTTACACGATCTTATTCTAAATACGTCCTTTAACTTTGATCGTGTTTTTAATACTTAGTCGAGATACTTGTTATCTCTCTTGTTAATCGATTTTCATTCATAGGTTCCTTATACCTCGAAACCCTAATCGAACACGTCATGTTCGATATTCAAATTTTACGTTTTTGGGGTCTATGTTTCCTTTTTCAATGTCCGACGTGCTTGAAGTCGGAAAACTAAGTCAAAACGGGGCGGAAATGCTCAAACTGTTTGCTATCTTTGTGCGCGCACACAACCTGGTGTGCGCCCGCACACTTCTGTGTTCGGTCTTTTGCACAACTCCGGAATCCGTTTTCGGTCATTTCGACGTGCTCTAACGCTCCCTACACATACAAAACTCAATCCCCAACAATATCCGCATCTTAGTTTTTCCGAAAACACCAAAACCGACCTAGTTTCGACGAATTCGATATACTAATATCATTTAACTTCAAAACAGCCTTTTAATCAACCATTATTCAACTCGATAACTCCTTCTTACCTTGTTTTGATGCTTGAATATGATAGAGGATTGAATCCCGAGTAATTTGACATAAAGAACGCGCGATTTGGACGAGAAACGGCGAAACCGCATCGATCGTAAGCTTCGTCGATCAAGTTCTTCGTTTCTTACTTCCTGATGCTTCTTGAATCATCTGATTCATATCCTTTCTTACATATATCATTGCTAAAGTACGTTTTGATCCTTCATTTCTTTTGTTTAAACCATTTCTCTTTTAAACTTTCTATTTTAACCAAATGGTTAATTTATCTTTTTAACTCAATTACATACATATTATTTATATTCAAATAAGTAATACTAACACAAGATTATTACTTTTCATCAATAATCTTCCAATTGCCATTTTCAAGATTTAATTGGCTAAACTTTAGTCCTTGAACTTTTTAAAAGTTACAATTTAGCCCAAAACGCATCCGCGTCCAAATTCTAAAAGGTCTCCGATTGACCCGAAACTTTTACCACATATACTATAAAACATTTCACGGACCTTGGCGAAATAATTTCCCTTTTTGGGACTTAACTGGTTAAATTACTACATTAGTCCCTGAACTCTAGTTTGGGACTTTTCCTGACATTTTTCCTTTTAATTTAAATTCCAACTTTAGAATTGGAATATGATATTAAATTCCGCATAATTACTTTCCCAAGACCGACCTACTAAACACTTATTTACTTTAATTTCTTGGAAAGTATTTCCGATATCGCCACCCTGACGAATCAGAACTGGACACATGGTCCAATTAAATACTTAAATATTTTGGGGTATTACACTATCCCGGGACCTATATCTCACTAATTCTCGATAAAACTCCTCGGGATTCATATGATAAGAAATTCAAACATAAAACATGTCGAGAATTAACACGAGACAAAGAACGATAAAGAACGACAACGACAATATGAAACAATCCTTCTTATTAGACGAAAATAGGAATGATGCGACTATCGATTGAGATAAGAGGACATGCGGTACCAGAATTCGAAGACGGACATGAGGTTGAACTCGATGGAATTATCTCAGACATGTGTCTAAGGAGTTAAACTTGGTGGAACTATCCCGGGACTCACGTCGACTAGTACGGACGCAAGAAATGGTACGAGTTTAACCCGGTGGAATTATCCCCGGGTTGTACCATATGGTTGTTGTTAAACTCGGTTGAATTATCTCGGAACCAAACAATAAGGAACAAGTTATAAGTGACTTATAAAAAGGGCAGCTACATGGATGTATTAGAACAATACGATTTAAATTTCAAACGTCCGTCGAAAACTAAAGAAACAAAATGATAAAAGACAAACATCAAAAGATGTCAAATATAAATATGACATAAATGTATGATTTATGAGATTTATATACTACGAGAAGCATATACGATCATCGAAACATATATGAATAATGAAAGTAAGTAAAGAGTGTATGAAGTGTTATTTGAGAAAAGCGATATTTTCTACATAAAGCGGTTTTCAAAATGTTTTCACCCCTTTTATGTGATATTGCTTGTAATTTAGTTAACTCACTCAGGTTTATACTGACCTCGTTGCTCCTCCCATTTTACATCAAGAGTAAGCTATGATTTGACGAATCAAGCTTCCGAAGTTTTAATTCTCAGAAGTCATTGGTATGAGGCATGAAAGAACACTTTCATTCTAGCGGTCTGCAATAGTCTAGATGTTTTGACTATATAATTGTAAAACACGTTTTAACTCTGATGTTTATTGTAAATGGGGACACATGTATTTTGATATATGAAACATGCTATATGAAGCACGAAATTTTTTAAGTGTTTTTAGGCTTTCTACGGGTTTCGGAGCTATCACTCCCATTCCCTAGCGCCGGTCTCGGCTCATAAATTTGGGTAGTGACAAAGTTGGTATATGAGCAATGGCTTAGTTTTCCTAGGATATTGTTCTTTTATGATTGGAGTATAGGAAAGAGTCAATTAGTACTTAGGAAATACTGCAGATTATAGGGATTTCCAGTCATGTCTGTTAAACGGTATCATCGTTTTTATTGATTTTCAAACGTTTTTCAAAAGATGTCTTCTCCTATGTATTCCATTAGAATTGAGTTAGATGTGTGCATCAGCATAATCTATGTTTTGTGTTTACTCGAGTAAGCAACACGCTTTCGAGTATTAATAGTCTTTGAAGAGTTGTATACTCTCGAGACTCATACTATATAACAATATCGTTGAGAATCATGATGATTCTGATTGATTGAATGGTATATGATTGATTGGTATAAGTGAAATGTGTGTATAAAATTGATTGATCTGAGTAGAATTTGTGCTTTACGATTAAATGCTGCTAAATTCTACTAAGTCTTTTGTGAGTGGAATGCTCGTAAGACTTAAAATACGCGACGTAGCCAAGGAAAATATAGGAGACACGGATTTTCTTTGGATTCGGTTAACTTAGATACTTATAGCCACGATAGTAATACGCGTAGAATATGTACGACGCAAGTACATGATGTTGAGTTTGCTAAGTCTACGATGAGTGGTATACTCATGAGACATATAGACCAAACATAGCCATATAAGGCCTAAAGGAATGAGGTAATTCATAAGGCCTACACATACGGCGTTTAGTTACGATGGCTGGTGTATGCTATCTTTTAAGGAATTCACCGGGATTCCGTTGTGTATAGAATGGCGAAACGAAGAGCGATTCGAGCATGTGCTGTGCACAGTAAGCAAGCAGAAACAAGTAAAAGAGGCCCTAGAAGAGGCCAGAGGCAATAAAGGCGAATGTGAACCAATCCATTTGTCAAGTAGAGGCCGCCTATGAGGCAACGTTAAGGGGAACATGGAACAAACCAAGTGCGGTATGTATAAGCACCGGGAATGCCGCAATAATCCAATGTCGATGTTAATCCATTGACAACAGAATTAACTACTATGCAAAATCGCATGCTAATGATAGAACCATTGATACAAGGACAATATGAATGTAACAAAAGGAATGGATATTGGCTGATATGAAGTTAATACCAAAGGAGTTTGACGGATCAAGCGAGGTGCTAGATTTCCTAAAAGAAGTGGAGCAAGATGCTCGTAGACTTCAAATAGACGAAAAACAAACGGTAAAATAGATGAAGGTATCACTGAAAGGTCCAACCAAAGATTGGTTTCGACAAGTAATTGAACTGATAATAGGTCAAATAACACGGATAGAGTATGACCCGATTTAAGGAATTCTTTCTACCATTTTCATTTATCTAGGACAATCTAGAAAAGCTAATATCGTTAACTCGAGGAGATAAATCAACTTGAGACTATGCTATCAAGTTCAATAGGTTAACTAGATTCGCCCCAAACTTCATGACGGACCAAGTCCGAGTCTATACACGATTTGTGAAAGGATTAGGACCGTAGTTTTTGGAATGTTGACCTAGACTGATAAAGAATTTGTTTATGCTCATCGACAGTGCCAGAAAAATGGAAAGTGCAGTAGTCCATTGAGATACATGTCAAATAAGGAGTGAACGCATGAGTAATGAATCCGAAAGGCGATATATCCATACCTACAAGAAAGGTAGACAAGGGAAGGCACCCACGGAAGCTAGAACCTTTAGTTGCAGTCAGAATAAGGAACTTCCAGCTTTGGAAATCCCAGGTACCTACGATGTGATAGAAGTCACTTAGGTAATTGTCAAGCTATGAAAGATGTATGCAGTCGGTGTGGACAACAAGGTTATTATGGTAAGGAATACTCATATTTCGTGTAGTGGATTACTATGAATAATACGACCAGATAAACCACATAATAAAGGAGAACATCGTGAAGTCCGAATGCGAGAAGCTCAATAGTGAATCAAACCTTTTGACATGCCTAGTACGGACAAGAACATTTGTGACGTACACGTCGAACGACGTCTGAACCAAACGAATAGAATTACATCTTTTCGTATGTAAAAGATGTATATAGTTTGCGAACGATAAACGATAAGAATGAGTAGCAATACAAAGTCTGATGTCGAAAGAAACTTACGTAAAACCCGTTTTATAAAAAGAAAAGTTGATCGAAAAGATATGTTTTAAAACGACATAAATGTGCCCGTACACGAACCATAAAGACATTACACTGACACGAATATAATTGCATCACTACATCAATATTACATGCATTAGTAAAAAATGCATCATATACATTGTGTATGTCTGAAATGAAAAGAGGAGTGTCTTTGCAACTCTTATGATGAGAGAAGTCATCACACTAGTGCAAAATTATGACATGATTTGAGATATGAAATGCATCGTGATTTTAAACGAATGAATTTTTAAACGTAAGTAAGCTCAGACAGTGATTATGTACAAAAAGGCATAGAACAAGACTAATCACCTTGTTAGGCCTATATAAGAACATACGTATGTAGAACGACAAGTAATGTAACGTGAAACAAAACGTATCGAGAATTCTATCGTGAAATCAATAAAGAAGTCTTGTATGTTGAATACATGGACAACGACACTACTTTACACATTTGTAAAGTAATAGCGACCACGTTTAAGATAAAAGAAAATTTACCCTCTATAATGAGGAGATAAAACATCAAAATGAGTTACGTCATGTGATACGAACCCTACATACAAACAAACGTTAATCGAGAAGATCAAAGAAAGAGAATGGATTCATAAGGATTATGAATCAAGTAATAAGAAGATTTGCTAGTTAAAGATTTGTCTACATAAGAAGTTACTCCATAAGTATATCGAGATACAACTACCTAAGAATGCTGTCAGACGAAAAGTCGTATGAATATAACTGTGAAACCAACAACTAGTGAATGATTAATCAGAATATCGCAGCAAAAGCATGAAGGAAAAGGTTGATAAGGAAAGCTTAAAGGATTAGCTAAGTTGTATTAGAAGATTATGAAAATTCGAGGGCGAATTTTTATAAAGGGAGAAAAATGTAATAACCTAAACTTTTTAGAAATTACGCATAGTGCCACGAGGCTTAATCGTGAAGATTAAGATCGAGGATGTCGGATTAAGATGAGATAATATGAATTAAGACCAAAGCAGGCCTATCAAAGTTATTGTAAAATAATAATTTAAGCGAGAAATTATTATTTGATAAATTGAATTTGAGCGGAATTAAAAACAAAGAAAATAAAGGAAAATAAAATAAATTCGAAAGCATAGCTAATAATTTTCACGGTAAGGTTCGTGAAATATTATTAATAAAGTATCTTCAAAATTTTGTAAATTTACGAAATCGTTTTAATGGTAAGCTCGACGATTAATTAAGTATACGAGTTAAAGTACAATTTAACCCTTTGCGATAAAATGGAATTTTAGCCAAATAATAATTCAGAACAATTAATAATTGGTCGAAAAGGATTTCGGAGAGAATTTGAAAAGTTAAGTAGGACGGTTAATCGAGAATTCGAGTAAAGTGCTAATTTCCCGTTAAGCTAAAGTGGACTTTTAACCAACAACTTAGTGGGGAAGGGATTGACTTTTAAGCTAAAGTGGACTTTTAAGCTAAAGTGAACTTTTGCCAACAACTTAGTGGGGAAGGGATTGACTTTATCATTTTCCCTCCTTGCTAGAAAAAGATCCATTTCTCTCATTTCTTAGCCAAAAATGTCGAACCCTCCTCCAATATCCATGAATCCTTCTTCAAACTTCAAGATTTTGGAAGCAAATCATCCCAATTCATAAGGTAAGCAAGGTAAGGTCTTCAATTAAAGGATTCCATGGTTGATTTGGATGATTTAATGATTAGAAAATCTAGGGTTCTTGAGCTAATTTGGGAATTTGTTTGATTGTTTGATGTGTGGTGTTGATGACCTTGTAATGAAGGATTTGATGGTGAAATTAAGAGCTAAACCTTCCGCTAAAGGACATCCTCCAAGGTGATCTCCAATTCTGAAATTGTTGAGTTTTGAATGATGACTTTTGATGAGAATTTGGCTAGGGTATTTGGAAATTAGATGTTGTTTGCGATGTTTGATGGTTATTGGTTATAGAAATAGTGATTGTATGCTTGAGTATTTAATTGAAAAATTAGAAATGGAGTTGGCCTAATGTTCGGCCATGATGAAGATTGCTAGAAAAATTAGAAATGGAGTTGGCCTAATGTTCGGCCATGTGTATGGGGCCTGCATTTGTTGATATGATATCGATAGGTTAGCTCCGACGCGTAATAGCTGCAATCTGAATGCATAAACGATAATTGACGTTTTGCAGAAAATTGTTATGCAAAACAACCATATTGCGAGGGAAATATATTGAGTTGTATAACTCTAAATTAAGTTCTGTTTGATGGTATAGGAATTTAAGGATATTATCTATAATTGTCTAAGTTTGAGTTTTTTATTAATCGGCCTCTAAAATGTACATATAAACCATAACATTATACTGCGCTAACTGCCCTGCAGTTTAGAATAGCCCAAGGTACTAACTTCCAGGCTAGTTTCCGACACCTTCGAGTGCTATTCTCAGTCGAACACCTCAACAAAAGTTGTAGGCGACTTTCTACTCGTCGATATTCATAAAGGCACGTATTTTAATGCGATGAGCGATATGAATATGAATATGTATTGAATTTTATTTGAAAAATATATGAATCATATGTTAGAAAAGTAATACATATAGTATGTTTGGAAAAGATTATTTATCGAATTATTTTATTTTGATAATAATATAATTAAATGAAAAAGATCATAAATTCTTAAAATACCGGGGAAGGGTAGAGCAATATGAAATGTAACCGAATATCGAACGGTATACGAGATTGAACATCGAAAATATACAAGTAAAGAACATAGTACATCCCAATATATACAATTAAATGAAATCAATACCATATATGTGCATGTGTTGTAAATTTATGTTCAAAATTGTATTGTGCATGCCATGGTCCATAAAGGATTAAGAAAACCAAACGCAAAGTACCGAAACGATAAATATAAGCAATAAGAAAATTGTACTATGGTACAATTGCTAATAAGATTCGAGATACGAGGTTAAACTCGGTAGAAATACCCGGGACCTATATCTCACTGATTCTCGATAAAAGTCCTGGGGACTCATATGATAAGAAATTCAAACATAAAACATATCGAGAATTAACACGAGACAAAGAACGATAAAGAACGACAACGACAATATGAAACAATCCTTCCTATTAGACGACATTAAGAACGATGCGACTATCGATTGAGATTAGAGGACATGCGATACCAGACTTCGAAGACGGACACGAGGTTGAACTCGTGGAATTATCTCCGGACCTGTTCCTAAGGAGTTAAACTCGGTGGAATTATCCCGGGACTCGCATCGACTAGTACATACTTGTCAAAAGGGCAGCTCGGTATGGGTGTATTAGGACAATACGATCCAAATTTCAAAACGTCTGTCGAAAACTAAAGAAACAAAATGAGAAAAGACAAACATCAAACCTTAACAAGAAATAAAAGATGTCAAATACAATTATAATATAAATGTATGGTTTATGAGATGTATATACTACGAGAAGTGTATACGATCATTGAAACATATATGAATAATGAAATTAAGTAAAGAGTATATGAAGTGTAATTTGAGAGAAACGATATTTTCTACATGAAGCGTTTTTCAAAATGTTTTCACCCCTTTATGTGATATTGTTTATAATTTAGTTAACTCACTCAGTTTTATATTGACCCCGTTGCTCCTCCCATTTTAGAGGAAGAGTAAGCTATGATTTGACGAATCATTCTTTTGAAGTTTTATTTCTCGGATGTCATTTGTACAAGGCATGAAAGAAGACTTTCATTCTAGCGGTCCGCAGTAGTCTAGATCTTTTGACTATATAATTGTAAACGCGTTTTAACTCTGATGTTTATTGTAAATGGGGTCACATGTATTTTGAAATATGAAACACGCTATATGAAGCGCAAAAAAATTATAAGTGTTTTTAGGCTTGCTATGGGTTTCAGAGCTTCCACTCCCATTCCCTAGCGCCAGTCTCGGCTCATAAATTTGGATCGTGACAAATCATTTGAACATGAATTTCAACTTAAAGGCCGAATCAAGCATCAATTATACATCCATTTTTTAATCAATTCTTAACAATCGATTCAACTCAATTTTAGCCATTTTAACTCCAAACCAAAGCCTATGATCATCATTTGAAGCTTACGCCCTTAACTTTTATCATGGCCGAACCTTAAACCAATTCCATTTTCAATTTTTTTTCTAATCAACTCTTAAGCATAACAATTAACATGTCATCAACTACAATTATCAAGCATCATAAACAACAAGTAATTGCCAAGACACCCAAGAAATTCATCACTCAATTCCATCAACAAAACTTATCAATTTTCAGAAATCAATGCTCACCTTGATTGATGTTCAAGCCGAAGGTTTAAGCTTCTAATTCACCATCAAAATCATTTCCATAAGCTCATGAACACCTCATAACAAATAATCAAAAAAAAATCCCAAATTAGACTTATGAACCCTAATTTTCTTTTCATATATCCATCAACAGTCAACCATATAATCCCTAAATTTAAGACCCTACCTTGCTTACCTTTGGATTAGGGTTTACTTGCTTCAAGAATCATCAAGTTTGGTGAAGAATCATGAGTTTGGCACCAAATGGGGAGGGTTCGGCCATTCTTGGAAAAATGAGAGGAAAATGAAGTTTTTTTTATTTTATGATGATGATGATGAAAATGCCTCCTTAAGCAAGTTGTTGGTTAAAATGATGCTTTGGCTCAAAGTGGCAAAAAGTCCATTTTAACTCAAAACGGTTAATTTGCACTTTACTCAAATTTTTGATTAACCGTCGTGCTTAACTTAAACTCCCTCAGAAATCCTTTTTTGATCACTTTCTAATTATTTCAAATTATTATTCACTAAATTTCTATTTTAGCTCGAAGGGAAAAATTGTACTTTAACCCGTATCCTCACTTAATCCTCGATCTTACCTTTAAAATTATTTCGTAAATTTACAATCTTTGACGATAACTTAGCAATAATATTTCATGGACCTTGGCGTGAAAATGATTAGATCAGGCTTTCCAATTAATTTATTTTACTTATTTCCTTTCTTTTTAATCCCACTTAAATCTAATTTATCACATTATAATTTCTTGCTTAAATTATTATTTTACGATAACTTTGATAGACTCGCTTTGCTCTAAATCCTTATAATCCCATCTTAATTCGATATTCTCGATCTTAATCTTTACGATTAGGCCTCGTGACACTATACATAATACCTTAAAATTTAGGTTATTACATCGACATAACCTCTAAATCTAGACAATGATTCCATCAATACCCAATGTATAAGCAGCAACAACAACAAGCTAAACACAAGCCTTGATAATCATTTCCAGATTTTAATTATGTCTGAACTAGTAATTTATAAGCAACAACACCCACGGTAAAGATCCTCTTGAATAGCCAAAGGAAAACAAAACCCAAAATTTGAATTAATCAATAGCCTACAATTATGACATATAAAGAGCTATTGAGTCTAGAAACACACCAATCATAAAACAAATGAATTACACAATGGAAACTAGGTTAGAAACACTTACCAATGATAATAAATGAAGGGATTACGATAGGAAATGAATTAGAATAGTGCCTCAGCCTTTTGATGGTTTTAAGAAATGTTTTTAGGGCAAATTAAAGGGCGTTTAAATAGAAAAACGACTATCTCAACAGTGCTTGTCATACCCGTGACATGCTCTGTCACGTCCGTGGCAGACATGCACGCCCATGATAGAGGCTCTGCCTCCAAAAATTTGACTTTTTGGGCCTAAGCCCAAAGTCGCTCCAAACGATCTGAAACGCAAACAAAACACGATTATAAATCAAAACAAATTCTAAGAATACCAAATCAAGATTTAAGGGAATCAAACCACTTAAGAATAAATGTAATTCTCATTCCTTGATGATTCCAGAGGTACAAACAATAATAAATAGAAAACAACAATCAGTAAAGGGTTGAAATAGTGCTAGAAATAAGGAGCAAATTTGGCTTAATTAAACCAAAAGATATGAGTATTCCATTATATCAGTTGGATTCTTGATGCTTTCCAAACATGTAGATTGACTAGCCGTTGGAGTATATAAGGTATAAGCGACGTTGGTGGGACTTGTCATATGCATATCTTCTTTATTAATTTACACGTCTTTGTCCATTAGATCATTCTCATCAGGTTCATCATTAGTGCTATTTTCAAGTAACTCTTTTGCATTATTTTGCTCTTTTGATCCATTTTGAAAATGGAGAATTTGCTTATTTCCTTCATCCGTGAAATTTGAATGGATTCCGTCTTCCATGAAGGTGACTGTATCATTGATACAACTTATATTTGCTTTTCCTTTTTGCGATGCAGATACATTTCTTTGATCATTCCTGCTATCCTGTTTTGATTGACTGAACCATTCAACTTTTTCTGGAAACATTGTCACTTCTAATTTTTTATGTACAATAAATTCTTCATTTGGAGTATACGGAAAAGACATTTCATCAAACACAACATGTCTAGAAATATACACTTTGTTATTGGCAGGACACAAGCATCGATAACCTTTATGTACCGGGCTATAACAAATAAAAATACAAGGATACGTCTTCTTAGAAAATTTATTCTTCATATGATCTCGTAAGTACAGAAAGCACCTGCAACAAAAAATTCTTAAGCTCCCATAATCGGGGTTATGATAAAATAATTCATAGTAAGGAGTTTTCATTATTACTTTTCATTCTAAGAAGACAGCAGTGAGAAAGGCATCGACCCAATATTTTAAGGAAATGTGCGCTTGGAAAAGAAGAGGGAGACCAATTTTCACAATGTGACGATGCTTTCTTTCGGCAACACCATTTTTCTCTAGAGTATAAGGACAAGAAATTTGATAAATATGTTTTGAAATTATTTGAACTGAACTCGCCACCACCATCACTTTGAAATATTTTTATTTTTCTTCAAAAATATTTTCAGCTTATTTTTGGAATTTAATAAAATGCTCATAAAAATCAGATTTTCGTTTTAAAGGAAATAACCAAGTATATCTTGTACAATCATCGACAATGATAGCATAATATTTAAATTGTTGACATGAGAGAAGTGGGGCCGGACCCCATAAATCACAATGCAGTTTTTCTAAAGGAAATTTCAAAATTTTATTTGACGCCGAAAAGGAAATTTTACAACTTTTACCCATTTGACAACTAGTGCAAATAGATTGAGATTTGTTCCAATTAGACCCGTTAATTAAATTTCTTGGTTGCAAAATCTTTACAATATTCAGATGGGGATGTCCCATACGCTGATGCCAAATATTTTAAGGTGCTTTTGTGGAGAATGCAACAAGAACTTCAAGATTGTTATTTAAAGCATATAAACCTTCATGTTTCTGCCCTTTAGCAAGGATCTTTCCATGTTGAGTCTGCACATAGAAACCATTAGCATCAAAAGTAACAGTACAAGCATTATCTTGAGTCAACTTTCCAACAGACAATAGATTCTTTTTAATTTTTAGAACAATTAAAACATTCTTAAGATTTAAGATTCCATTATTAGTTTTAATCTTCCCTTCTCCAATATGAGAGATATTTAAGCTTTGACCATTTCCAACAAATATATTATCTATGCCTGTATAACGTTTAATATTGGAAAGTTTATCTGAATTATTTATCATATGTGCAGTTGCTCCAGAATCGGCATATAGGTTTGGATCATCACTTTACTCAATGTTCAATGCAGCTAAAGTTTTATGAAGCTGATCCTTGGGTTGAAAAGAATGATCGAAACGATTCCAACATTCGATAGCTGAGTGATTAAGTTTGCCACATATTTGACAAGTTGTACATTCCTTCACCAGCTAATCATTGTTCCAATTTGAATTGTGGCTGTTGGAATTTGATATAGAGAATTGTCGGTTGATGTTGCTTGTATGGGAGCTCGGTCGAGGATATGAATTGTGTCGCGTTGCTGGATTGAAACCTCTTCCGCGAGAATTGAACCGGCCTCCATATCGAACTCGTCCTCGCCCCTTTGACTTATGAAAGCTTGATCATGCCGTGGAAAATTTTCTTGGTCATCATTTTGGCCTTGAATCATTAAATCATGTGCTTGTAAAGATGATACAAATTGTTGAAAAGAAGGGTATGGAGGCTTGGTGAGCATGGCGGTTCGGAAGTCTTGATATTTAGATCCAAGACCTCTAGCTAACTGAAATACCTTCTTTGTTTCATCGATGGGTTTCTTGATGGCAGCAAGGCTGTCACATGAACTTTAAAATTTTTTGATATATTCATCAAGGGAAAGATTTCCCTTTTTTAATGACATCAACGTATCATTCAAGAGCATTTCCTTTTCCAATGTGGTGGGCAAAATCTGTTGTTCAATTGATTTCCATACGCTTTGAGAAGAGCCAATACTTTCAAGAGGAACAAAGAATCACTTTACCCCCGAACTTGGCACAAAGTATCAAAAACGTCCAAATTGCGAAAACCGGATAACTTTTACCCTGAACTTGGCAAAACCGGCTCAAAATCCCCCTCGATGCTGACGTGGCACTTAATTGGAGAGTGAGTTTAATAAAAGTCATAATTAACTCTAATTAATCACACTTAAATACTAATTAATTCTAATTAAATTTTAATTAAAATAAATAACATCAGGGATCTTTTCGAATCTTTTCCCCAACAAAAAAATTTTCAATTTTTTTAATTTCTTCAAACAGATTGGCCGGAAAATTTTCCGGCCAATCTATTTGAAGGAGAACAGACTCACCGGCGGGTCTGTTCTTCAAAAACAGACCCACCGGCGGGTCTGTTCATGACCCGCCGCCGGTGGGTCTGTTGTTACAGACCCACCAACAGACCCGACGTCGGGTCTGTTAACAACATACCAAACGTCGGATCTGTTAAGAACAGACCCTGTGGTGGGTCTGTTAACAACAGACCCACCAGTGGGTCTGTTTTGAACGACCCACCGCGCGGTGGGTCGTTTACGAGGAGCAGATCTGCTCCTTGCTCCTCAGCCTGAGGAGCAATCCTCAGGCGAGGAGCAAGCGAGGAGGAGCTGCTCCTCCTCGCCGGAGGAAATTTTTTAAAAAAAATTGATTTTTTTTTATTAAAAATATAAATTTTAGGGATTAATTTGGTATATATGTAAAAGTTGGAGGACTAATTTGCAATTTTAAATTTGAAATTAAAAGGATGAAATTGTCCCTTTTTAAAATTGTTAGGTATTAATTTAAAATGTTTAAAAAAAATTAGGACCATTTTAAACTTTTTTCAAGCAAAAACCACCTTAGAAAACCAAAGCCACTATTAAAACCGGAGAGTGAGTTACACTCTCTAAGGTGAGAGTGGGGAGGGGGGTTTTTGTACTAAATTTGACAAGTTCAGGGTAAAAGTGATCTCGTTTTGCTAATTTGGATGTTTTTGATATTTTGTGCCAAGTTCGGGGAGTAAAGTGATCCTTTGTTCCTTTCAAGAGAGGCTAGCACATCTGTGTCGATGTTTCTTAATAGGAATGCAATTAGGAGACCGTCGTTTCTTTTCCTCACGATATAATAAGGATTTGGTACAATTTTCTCGTCATCTGTAGTGATTATGTCGGATGGTTCACTGCCATCATTGAGATGATGGGCCATGTTGATACTTTGAATTAAAGGCTCCATCTGTGATCGCCAAAGCAAGTAATTCGTATTGTCGAGTTTTAATGATATTAAACTGGAGCATTGATGCAAGGTTTGAAGAGATAATTCTTGCTCAAAGTGAGAAGAGATGTGGCTATGAGAATTGATTTTTCTTTGCTCTCAATAAGCTCTGATAACATGAGAGAAGCAAAGAATAAATGTAATTCTTATTCCTTGATGAATCCAGAGGTACAAACAATAATAAATAGAAAAATACAATCAGTAAAAGGTTGAAGCAGTGCTAGAAATTAGGAGCAAATTTGGCTTAATTAAACCAAAAGATATGAGTATTCCATTATATCAGTTGGATTCATAATGCTTTCCAAACATGTAGATTCACTAGCCGTTGGAGTATATAAGGTATAAGTTGAAGTTTTTTAATACCCCATACTTTTAGAAGTGTCAAGTAAGGTGCCACGAAGCATAAGTGTGAGAATTTAATTGGGGATTTCGGAATTTAGTTTGAGAAATAAGAAAATAGACCAAAGTGAGTCTATTAAAATTTTCGTAAAATAATAATTTAAGTAAAATGTTTATTTGATAAATTGGAATTTAACGGGAATAGAGAAAAATAAAATAATGGTAAGTCCCGAATTAATAAAGTTTACGATAAAATTCATAAAATAAAATTAAGGAGTTAAGATTAAACTTTACTTAATTTGGACACAAGAATTTTAATTAAGCGGAACTTGATTATCGGAATAACGAAAAAAATAAATAATTGGATCCGAGTAAATAAATAATGCGGAGTCCATTATATATCGATAAATGAAAATCATCAAGGTTCCGTTTAATTATAAAAGGAATTGGAAATAATTTGAAGAAAGTGAAAGCTAAAAGATTGAATTGTAGGAAGTGTTGAAAATTTAAGCTTTCATATAGACTTTTTCCCACCAAAGCCAATAAGAAAAATACATGAGAAACCCACCTCCTCATTTTCTATTGTAAAGATAAATCAAAGAATAAAACCAATTAGCAAAACCTTCTTCATGAAACTTCATCGCCATCACCGTCATCTCCCTCACCCTTCTCTTTGCTCTCATGGACACTCCTCACGGCGGCATCAATAACTCAATGATTCGGCCATGGTTTTCGATACTTCAAGTTCGGTTGTGAAGCTAACATCCATACGCTCAAGGTAAAGCTTTTAGTTTTCAATTTGATTGAGAAATGAATTGGTATTTGCTAAGTTAATTGGATGTATTTTCTGTTCTATATGATTGCTGAAATCAAGAGTTTGGTGTTGTGTTGATTGAGGAATTGAGAATTGTGTTAATGAGCATTTTAGGGATTGAATACATGTTCCGTAAGCTTGTCGGATTGGGTACCGACAAGCAGAATTTCTGCTCAAAAGAGCAGAACAAAGTCTGGTCTAATGAGCAGAACCTCTGCTCATTAGAGCAGAAGCTCCATCTGCTCTAGGGCAGATGGAGGTTCTGCTCTTCGAGCAGAGGAGGCTCCATTAGAGCCGGCCAACTCTGCTCTTTGAGCAGAGTTGGCAAAGATGATGATAGGGACTGCAAAACTTCAGTCCCAAACAGCCAAGGAGGCTGAGTTCCGACGTATTTTCGGACGACTTTGTTATGGTCCCGCAAATAGGATCTCGTCACGGGTCTGCTAGATTTCCTTTGTTTCCTCCTTTCTTCGAGCGACCTATTTCTAATAAACAAGAGACTTTCTTTTTTCAAACTTTAACTGAAATTATTGATTGATTTATTATTCCAAATTCCTTCTCTTTAAATAGAGAAGAATCCTTTCCTGATTACAATAGGTAATCTAAAAGAGTCCTAATTAGAATACGTTCTAAAAGAATCCTATTCTAATAATAAAACATATACTATTACTAAATAAGAAATAAATAAAACTACTTCCTAAATAAGTCTGAGACTTATATTTATATACTAACTAAATATTTAAGCTAAGATATAGGAATATATTATAACAGCTAGCTATCGTAACATTACTCCCTTCCTCGACTAAGAGCTTGTCCTCAAGCTCTGCTCTAACCAATCCAGGTGGTTTCCTCTTCCTCCGGGTCGTATAGCAAGAGGCAAAAAAGTCTTTTGCATTTATGCCCATTTGAGTAAAGTTCATCACAATTGAAACATTGCCCTTTCGCCCTTCGTTCTTACATATCAGATCTGGTCAAACGGTTAGTTGAGGGTGCAACTACTCCTCTTTCCATATTAGGTGATGATATAACATTATTGCCTTGGCGTTGGATTTTCTGCTATTGGCTAATTGCTGAAGATGTAGCAATTTCGAATGGATTTGGGGCTGGCAATGAAATAGGAAAATTCTTTTCTCCTATTCCACGATAAATTTGTATTTTTCTCTCAAAAGCTCGTGCATAGTTCATTGTCATCGTCAAGTTTGGAGGATTTTGCATTTCCACATCGACTCGCAATGCCTCTGTCAAACCTGCAGTAAACATATCTACATGTTGGTCTGAACGAATTGAGGTTGCTCTTGCAAGTAGGGTTTGAAATTGACTTTGATATTCTTCCACCGTTCCTACTTGTTTGAGATTTATAAGCTCTCCTAGCGGGTTGCTACTTAATGGAGGTCCAAACCTCAAAAGACAATAAGATTTAAATTGTTCCCATGCAATCCTTGGCTCCTCTTGCTCAAGTCTGTAAAACCACAATTGAGCTTCACCTGTCATGTGGAAGGCTGCCAAACCAACTCTCTCTCCCTCATCAGTTTTTTGGTAGGAGAAGAATTGTTCACAACGATATAACCATCCTAGAGGGTCCTCTTTCCCATTGTAAGAGGGAAACTCCAGTTTAGAAAATCTTGGTACAACTGATGTTTCAAATTTTTTTACTGGCTGCCTGGCTAAGTTTTGGCTATCACTTTCTGACACAACTTTGTTATCGCATACCTTTTCTTTGCCTGAAAATTGCAGCTCCAACATCTGTTGTATTGCCTTGACACTCTCGCGTAATTCGCCAATCTCTTGACTGATTCTCTGTTATAAATCTTCGACTTTGCTTGCTAATTGGTTCTGATCAGCCATGACGATCGGCTCCGATACGAAATTGTTATGGTCCTGCAAATAGGATCTCGTCACGGGTCTGTTCGCCGGGAAATCTGCTAGATTTCTTTTGTTTCCTCCTTTCTTCGAGCGACCTATTTCTAATGAACAAGAGACTTTCTCTTTTCAAACTTTAACTGAAATTATTGATTGATTTATTATTCCAAATTCCTTCTCTTTAAATAGAGAAGAATCCTTTCCTGATTACAATAGGTAATCTAAAAGAGTCTAATTAGAATACGTTCTAAAAGAATCATATTATAATAATAAAACATATACTATTACTGAATAAGAAATAAATAAAACTACTTCCAAAATAAGTCTGAGACTTATATTTATCTACTAACTAAATATTTAAGCTAAGATATAGGAATATATTATAACAGCTAGCTATCGTAACAGACTTTGAGCGTTGGTTTTTGAAAAGGTTAAAGTGGTATGTTGTAATGAAACATGACAATTGGATTAGGATTTGGATAAGTATAAGTGAATAGAATGATTAAAATGGGTAGTGAGTTAGTAATATTAAAATTTAGAAAATTTGATATCAAGCCGCGAAGGCTACTTCGCCTATAAAAACGGACCTCAAACCGTAATAATATTATCCCAAAAATGAGTAGAATTAATAAATGATGTTGCATAGATGAGATTTAAGGAAAATAAACATGGTGTTGTTAAGTCGGATTAAAAATTATCCGTGTTTGAAGTTAAGTCAAACACTGGAAATATAAGTTAGAAAAATAAACTAAGTGATAAAACATAATTAAGGATCCAATTTTGAAAATTTATTGTGAGCAAACTATAAGTCGAAACGAGTTGAAATCTTCACGAAAGTTGTTCACTGGAGTACGGAGAATAAGATTGTCAATTTATTTTGGATTTCGACCAATATACGTGCCCTGTTTCGAGGCTTGAAATAGCAGCAGTAGTAAGCTGTTTTGACAGCTTTAATTTCCAGATTTGAGGTACCAACTTCAGGACTGATTTCCAACACCTTCGGGTGCTAGTTTCAATCCGAGGTCTAAACAAAAGTTTTAGACGACATTCCGAACTTTAGGAATGTCAATTTTATTTTGAATTTGGACCACTTTAATTGACAGTTTTAATAGCTCAAAGATGGTCCAAAACATGAAAATAAATAGGAAAATTTAAAGAGCTAACTTTGAAGAGAGTTTTAGAAACTTTAGAGACGTCGAATGAAGTTAGAATCCACAATGAAGATTGTAGACGATGTTGTGGACTATGGAAATGTCCAATTTTTTTTGAGTTCGGGCTATTTTAAATAAGCGGTTTCGATAGCCGAAATTGGCTAGAAACCCAATTTTTGGATAAGTAATTTTAGTTAGATTTTTATTAATTAGTGCGACTATCGAATTTTGGTAGACTGGCCGAGGCGACTACTAACGGAACATGGAACATGACGAACGATATTGCTTTATTAGTTCTAGAAGATTTTGGATAGCAAGTGGTGAGTTTACAGTCTACTTTTGCGTGTTATTAATAAAAGTTATTCATTTTGTTTATTATTATTATAAATGCATCGCATGAAATTTTATTATTTATAATGATTATTATTTTTATTAAATGTTTGTTCTTTATGAAATAAAACTAGTATAATGATCCGAGCAAACGAGCTACCTATTAGGCGTCAATAGGCTGTGTGATCACCAGTGTCCGGGTCAGTCATAGAATTAGTGTCGATAAATGTTTGTATTTGAAAATGTTTGATATGAGCTCGTTACATGATGATCATGTTTATGATTATAAAATGGAAGGAGGATTATGTTTTGTAGATATGAGGTAACTCGGTGGATCTGGGATCTCGGGACCTGTATCTAGTGAGTAACTCGGTTGAACTATCTCGGGACTCACACCTTGAGATTAGGCAGTGGCATGAGTAACTCGGTTGAACTATCTCGGGACTATACCACGTGGTAGCGGTACCTCGGTCGAACTATCTCGGGACCGTACCACTCAGATTAAAATGATTCGATACAATATGAACGGATACAATATGAGTAGGATACGGATAGGAAATAGTATGAGTTTAAGATTAAGGTTTCAATCAGATCTAATACTTGATATATACTATCTTTATATATATATATATATATATATATATATATATATATATATATATATATATATATATATATATATATATATATATATGTTTTGTTTTAAATGCGATGTTATTTTACATAACACCTTTAGTAAACTTAAACTCACTCAGTATTTCCCAAAATACAGATTCCTCACAGTGTTTCATTTTAGGGTCATACTAAAGGATGTGACGGACTTCTATCCTTGTTCCAGAAGTTCGGAGTTTGTACTGAATCAGTAGTGCTGCAGTAGTCCAGTCTTAGTCAGCTTGTAATGGTTTGTTAAACGGTTTTGAATATATATAAACTATACTCTGATATGTATGATAGATTTTGAAACTCCGCTTTTAAACTGTTTGTTAAAGGTGGAACGGGCTGTGCTGGATGTGAGACATCGCACTATAAGACCTAGGTTCCTAGGTAATGTTTTCAGGTTTTGGAACTAGACGTTTGTATACATCAAGAACGGAAAGGCTTTCACGAAATTGATTTTGTATATGATTATGATTTCGTTTTATCAATTTATTCGCGAAAAATTTATACTCGTTTTAGGCTTGCTACGGGTTCCGGAGCAACCACTCCCGCTCCCTAGCACCGATCGCGGCTTGAGATTTCGGTCGTGACAAAAGTGGTATCAGAGCAGTTGGTCCAGGATAGCATTGCTTTGTGTGTGAGTCTACCTAAAAACTACTGCAGCATATAAGATTCGAGTCATGTCTTTGATCGGTTTGCATTTGATTTTGAAATTTTAAACTCTCCTCCCTAGGATGCGAGTCTGTTTATACGTTTTATTAGATTGATTGACGAGATACGCATGCGTAGATATTTTGTTTATGCTAGATATTCGACTTATGCTTAGGTGCTTCGCTTAAGCGTTGATATGCCGTTGTTGCGTTCGATTTGATACATGGATATATGCTTGGCATCTTAGTATAACATAGTCATGTTGCGATTGTTGTAAGTTATGATAGGCGAACTAGATAATTAGTATTTATACGACTCGATGACGAACTTAGTATATCAAGCATTGTGCGATATGAACATGCTATCGAAGTCATACGATAGAGAAATCAAAGGATGATCGATAGAATGGCGTGGATCCAAGGAAGTACAAGAACCTTCAGGTTATAAAGTCTAAAGTCTGGAGAACTTACAAAACTCAAGATTTATGACTCGTTTCAAGTTATTTGTTTAAACAGTTTTATAAGTATAATTGTGCCTAGACCCAAAATAGAATTGCATTACAGCCACGACATAACTAGAATTACATCACTATATACATGAATACATGCATCAATAGGACATGCATCATATGCATTTTACTCAGACGAGAGGTAAGTTGTGGCAACTATTTGGGGATGAAAGATGTCATCACCCTATGGCACAATTATGCTAATGTATAAAAGATTTAAATATGATTTTCGAAAAAGGGCCCTTTCCTTTGAATTTCAAGGATTATTGAATTATGTTTTAAAGAGATTGGTTTTAGTGTAAGTATACCTAGACTGAAACTCTGTAACAAAGGTGAAATGTTCGAGAACAAGCTACAAGCAACTCTCGAAGACACAAAGGCCGTGTATAAGATCGTGAATTAGGAGTTATATTTTGAAAAGGCGCGAAGCTAGCCGAAGTTCCACAATCCATTACGGGATTAGAAGAACAAGGTGAGACAAGTAGTAAAGTGAAATAGGTTGAACGATGAACTAGGATGCCCCTATATTTAAACGAGGTGATTAGAGAACCATGCTACAAATCAACAGAAGTACAAAAATGATAGTTGAATTTAGGAATCGACCCATAGCTTAAGCATTAGAGATTGAAGGTAATCTCTATGCATGGATGATACGAATTTTACGCGATATCAGGAAACTGCCAATCTAGTAAAACTAAGATATCTTTTGATTGAACCGTTATATCGGTTTAATATCAGAGTATGATGTCCCTAAGAAGGTTGTATAGGAGTTGACCGTTGCGATCGTCGAACGGAGAACTAAGCGGCAGTTTTTATAAGAGCGTTGGTGGGACGTCTATATAAAGGATTAATTTAGACAACAAATTGCGAAAGTATAAAGTATATAAGGTTTATGAATGTAAGATACGTATAAAATGTGTATAGTGTAAAGAACATGATTACCGAAGTTAAAAGATGAATTGCATATGTTACGTAGGAGTATGTTAAGAAATTGAGAAGCTAGACAAAATGCTTTGTGATTAAGATATTTTGACCGACAAAGTAAAGGACAAGTGTATGCATACGAAGTATATGACCACAAAATTAGAGTATGAATGGCATAGTGTGGAAAGCTTAGTACAAAAGCTAGGAAACGCCCTCGATGATGCTTAAGCAAGAACGTAGACGATGATTATCGAAAGGTAAGATACATGAGATGGCGAAGAATCATGTCAAAGATATGTAACGTGTCAAGGACAAAAGTACTCGGATAAGAACTTAATGAAACAAGAAGAGTAACTTAACGCGAATAAGAAAATAAAACAAGCGTTACATAAAGGAAAGTTGAGTTATGTTAGGATTTAAAGAGAGAGAAAGATATAAGAATTAATAAAGATACAAGGACCCCAGAATATGATAAGAGAAGCAATAAAGAATAAGTAAAATTATGATGGATTGAGTATGCGGGTAAATTAAAACCGCTCATTAGATAAGAGGGAATGGGTAAATCGAAAAGGCACTTAATGAATGAATTAAAGAAGGAGGAAGTGAATAGTTAAAGTTATGATATCGAGAATAAAGTTGTGGTATAAGGACATCGTACCAATAAACATCATACCAATGGACGACACAATGAGTTTGACATTATATAACTCTAAAGCTAATGATACATCAACTATTTCTAAACAGTATATCGTAGTATGATATAAGTTTATTCTTTAACTATTGTTAGAAGTTTAATAATAATCCATAAATAATTTGGACAAGAAGAAAGAACACGGAGAACATTATTGATCAGTGCATCAACTCCTGAGAGATTAACAAAACAAAGTCAAGCTTATCTAGTGCCAATAATGTCTATCTTAGGATCCATAAAGTCTCAAGAGACATTTGGACAAGTCGGGGCGATAGTACATGGAAGTAACTAGTACAAAATAAAAAAAATCGATAAAGTCTTAAGATTTGAAGAGTAGTACTAAGATCAAATATAAAATTCGACATGGATTTTGCACGGAAAAGTAAGAATGGTTTAAAGGAATGTGATAGTAGAAGACATATTAGTCTTAATGACATAATAAATGTCAGTGTTGGATGCATCACATAAGTATTAGCGAATATTAATGCATTGGGTATCGAGGTGATCCAAGGAAAATCACGTTTAAGATTGTCGCTGGAGGTGCAACAATGTAAAATGGAATAAAAGACAACGATAAAGGAGTAAACGATCAAGGAAATAAACGAAAGTATGCAGTGCAAGAGGCAAAACACAAGAAAGATAGTGCTAAGAAATGGCTCTAAGGGGTAGCCGATGGAACAAGGAGTTACGTCAAGGACAAGACGTGAACAAATGGATGTATAAGGAGTTGATTATAAGAAAACTGTGAGAAAGAAACGAAGAATGATTATAGAAGTCTAAAGACGTTCCTTCTATAATTCCAATTATATGTCATCTACGAATTTATAATCCAACGTAGAATGACTTTTATGAAGGAGGTATATCAGAGAATAAAGTAAAGTATTTATCAAACATGACAACCAAAAGGATAATCAAGTTTAATTAATTAAACTTGATGCATACCAGAATTATAGGACTTTATAAGGACTCGAAGCAAAGTTATTTGAGAACTTCAGCGTAGTAGTTTTAACGAACAATATAGCAATATAACAGCGTGAAGAATAAGATCAAATGTAGAAAAGTGTCATTAGATGAAGATATCTAATGAAAACAATAAGACACTAAGGTAAAGAGAACACTGGTAGCTATTAACAAAAATAGACTCCTAAACTAACCCGCAACTTGAAAATATGAAATACAGCTTTAAGGAAGGAAAAAGTGATACTAGTCTGATAAATAGAAATGGAATTAAAGGGTCGAGAAATGAGATATACCATGGAAGATGGACCCGAAACAAATCAAATAATGCTAAGAGTGCACTCAACTTCATGACAATTAATACCAGGAAACCATGAAGTGCGAAAAGGAAATATTAAGTTAAACTTCACACGTATAGAAACCGTGTGCGGATACCGCAGAAAAGGTAAACAATATGAGAAGATTTTCATGGTCTAAGTAAAATCACTTTGACAAAGACGTAGATATATATGGACAATTTGAATGAGTCTTGATACATATACCATAGAGTAATTTAAGAGAGACTCGACTCATGATACAAGATCATGATGCTGACAAGTTAACGAAGCAAAACTAACAATAAATAACAAGGACATAATATCTTTTCCCTCTACGACCAATTAGAGTGAAGTTAAGTATCATAAAAAGGAAAGTAATGATAAAATAATGGACATAAACCCAAGGTTAGTAAGACTACAAGTGAGGCAATTACTCTAGATAAGTAATTCGAGTAATGGAAAATTAAGAAATCTTACTCACAACAAGTAAGCGGAAGATCACTAAGGATTTGACGATCTGAAAAGTTTCAAGAAAACAATGGATTGTAAATGTGAAAGTGTATTATGCTTAAAAAGATAAATTATAAGAAGTAAGACTTTAAGTTTTAACAAGGAGCAATAAGAACTGTTAAGAAGTGTAATATTTAATGGATATGAGTATTACTATAATTAAGAAAATTCGAGGATGAATTTTTATAAAGGGGCAAGAATATTATACCCCATACTTTTAGAAGGGCCAAGTAAGGTGCCACGAAGCATAAGTTTGAAAATTTAATTGGGGATTTCGGAATTTAGTTTGAGAAATAAAAAAATAGACCAAAATGAGTCTATTAAAATTTTCGTAAAAATGATTATTTAAGTGAAATTATTATTTGATACATTGGAATTTAACGGGACTAGAGAAAAATAAATCAAATAAAAATAAAATAATGGTAAGTCCCGAATTAATAAAGTTTACGACAAAATTCGTAAAATAAAATTAAGGAGTTAAGATTAAACTTTATATAATTTGGACACAAGAATTGTAATTAAGCAGAACTTGATTATCGGAATAAGGAAAATAAATAAATAATTGGATCCGAGTAAATAAATAATGCGGAGTCCATTATTTATCGATAAATGAAAATCGTCAAGGTTCCGTTTAATTATAAAAGGAATTGGAAATAATTTGAAGAAATTGAAAGCTAAAAGATTGAATTGTAGGAAGTGTTGAAAATTTAAGTTTTCATATAGACTTTTCCCCACCAAAGCCAGTAAGAAAAAGACACGAGAAACCCACCTCCTCATTTTCTTTTTGTAAAGATAAATCAAAGATTAAAACCAATTAGCAAAACCTTCTTCATGAAACTTCATCACCATCACCATCATCTCTCTCACCTTTCTCTTTGCTCTCATGGACACTCCTCACGGCGGCATCAATAACTCAACGATTCGGCCATGGTTTTCGATGCTTCAAGTTCGGTTGTGAAGCTAACATCCATACGCTCAAGGTAAAGCTTTTAGTTTTCAATTTGATTGAGAAATGAATTCGTATTTGCTAAGTTAATTGGATGTATTTTCTGTTCTATATAATTGTTGAAATCAAGAGTTTGGTGTTGTGTTGAGTGAGGAATTGAGAGTTGTGTTGATGAGCGTTTTAGGGATTGAATACATGTTCCGTAAGTTTGTCGGATTGGGTACCGACAAGCAGAACTTCTGCTCCAAGGAGCATAATAAAGTCTGCTCTAAGGCTCCATCTGCTCTAGGGCAGATAAAGGCTCTGATCTTCGAGCAGAGGAGGCTCCATTAGAGCCGGCCAACTATGCTCTTTGAGCAGAGTTGGCAAAGATGATGATAGGGATTGCAAAACTGCAGTCCCAAACAGCCAAGCAGGCTGAGTTCCGACGTATTTTCGGACGACTTTGAGCGTTGGTTTTTGAAAAGGTTAAAGTGGTATGTTGTAATGAGTATACGGAGAATAAAACGTGACAATTGGATTAGGATTTGGATAAGTATAAGTGGATAGAATGATTAAAATGGGTAGTGAGTTAGTAATATTAAAATTTGAAAAATTTGATATCAAGCCGCGAAGGCTACTTCGCCTATGGAAACGGACCTCGAACCGTAATAATATTAGCCCAAAAATGAGTAGAATTAATAAATGATGTTGCATAGATGAGATTTAAGGAAGATAAACATGGTGTTGTTAAGTCGGATTAAAAATTATCCGTGTTTGAAGTTAAGTCAAAAACTGGAAATATAAGTTAGAAAAATAAACTAAGTGATAAAACATAATTAAGGTCCCAATTTTGGAAATTTATTGTGAGCAAACTATAAGTCGAAACGAGTTGAAATCTTCACGAAAGTTGTTCACTTGAGTACGGAGAATAAGAATGTCAATTGTTTTTGGATTCCGACCAGTATAAGTGCCCTGTTTCGAAGCCTGAAATAGCAGTAGTAGTAAGCTGTTTTGACAGCTTTAATTTTCAGATTTGAGGTACCAATTTCAGGACTGATTTCCGACACCTTCGAGTGCTAGTTTCAATCTGAGGTCTCAACAAATATTTTAGACAACATTCCGAACTTTAGGAATGTCAATTTTATTTTGAATTTGGACCACTTTAATTGACAGTTTTAATAGCTCAAATATGGTCCAAAAACATGAAATAAATAGGAAAACTTAAAGAGCCAACTTTGAGGAGAATTTTGGAAACTTTAGAGACGTCGAATGAAGTTAGAATCTAAATGAAGATTGTAGACGATTTTGCGGACTATAGAAATGTCCAATTTTTTTTGAGTTCGGGCTATTTTAAATAAGCGGTTTCGATAGCCAAAATTGGCTAGAAACCCAATTTTTGGATAAGTAATTTTAGTTAGATTTTTATTAATTAGTGCGATTATCAAATTTTTATAGACTCGCCGAGGCGACTACTAACGGAACACGGGACGTGACGATCGATATTGCTTTATTAGTTCTAGAAGACTTTGGATAGCAAGTGATGAGATTACAGTCTACTTTTGCGTGTTATTAATAAAAGTTATTCATTTTGTTTATTATTATTATAAATGCATCGCATGAAATGTTATTATTTATAATGATTATTATTTTTATTAAAAGTTTATTCTTTATGAAATAAAACTAGTATAATGATCCGAGTAAACGAGCTACCTATTGGGCGTCAATAGGCTGTGTGATCACCAGTGTCCGGGTCAGTCATAGAATTAGTGTTTGTATTTGAAAATGTTTGATATGAGCTCGTTACATGATGATCATGTTTGTGATTATGAAATGGAAGGAGGATTATGTTTTGTAGATACGAGATAACTCGGTGGATCTGGGATCTCGGGACCTGTATCTAGTGAGTACCTCGGTTGAACTATCTCGGGACTCACACCTTGGGATTAAGCAGTGGCATGAGTAACTCGGTTGAACTATCTCGGACTATGCCACGTGGTAGCGGTAACTCGGTCGAACTATCTCGGGACAGTACCACTCGGATTAAAATGATTCGATACAATATGAACGGATACGGATAAAAAATAGTATGAGTTTAAGATTAAGGTTTCAATCGGATTTAATACTTGATATATACTATTTCATATATATATATATATATATATATATATATATATATTTTGTTTAAATGCGATGTTATTTTACATAACACCATTAGTAAACTTAAACTCACTCAGTATTTCCCAAAATATTGATTCCCTCACAGTGTTTCATTTCAGGGTCATAGTAAAGGATGTGACAGACTTCTATCCTTGTTCCAGAAGTTCAGTTGTACTGAATCAGTAGTGTTGCAGTAGTCGAGTCCTAGTAAGCTTGTAATGGTTTGTCAAACGGTTTTGAATATATATAAACTATACTCTGATATGTATGATAGATTTTGAAACTGCGCTTTTAAACCGTTTGTTAAAGGTGGAACGGGCTGTGCTGGATGTGAGACATCGCACTATAAGACCTAGGTTTCTAGGTAATGTTTTCAGGTTTTGGAACTAGACGTTTGTATACGTCAAAAACGGAAAGGCTTTCACGAAATTGATTTTGTATATAATTATGATTTTATTTTATCAATTTATTCGCGAAAAATTTATACTCGTTTTAGGCTTGCTACGGGTTCCGAAGCAACCACTCCCGTTCCCTAGCGCCGGTCGCGGCTCGAGATTTTGGGTCGTGACAAGTTTTTATCCTTTCCAAACCAGTAGTTGACTAGCCGTTGGAATTGTTAAGGAAGTTATCATTGTCCACTTTTATTGGCTGCTTATGATTTTCTTCATTGTTGTATGGACCTCGACTCATACAACTTGTTTAATACATAATATCAACCGTGAACTGAATCACTGTCATAACAATTCTTTATAGGGTACCTAGGCCATATTCGACTTACAACCGCTTCAGAGCTACCCGTTAAGTCAGGGCCATCAACATTTTCAACGCCTAATGACTTAACATTTCGACATACTAAATTTTTAAAATTTATATAAATTTTTAATGGTTTTTGATAAAAATATTTGAATATTTGGTCCACATAATGTTTATATGTTAGAAACACTTTTTTTGCATTTGTACGTTTTTATATTTAAATTTATAAATATATGCTATCCTTGTTTGTTTTTAATCACTGAAGACTTTCTTTTTGCAATTGAAAAGTTTCACCTGCAAAAGCAATAAGAATTATTTACTTTTTTTTTGTCTTTTGAGCTTTCATAACATTCATTCATCTTTAAACTTGAAAATAAAAAATAAAAAATCTTTTATTTTAATAATATTAAATAAGAAATCATATTAAAAATAGTATCCTTAATACATAATCTTTTAATAATTTTTCTTTTCGGTTTCTTTTTATTTAACTTTAATAAATTATTAAGTTGTACAATATATTAAATTATTGTATTTATAAATTGGACGTAAATTATTACTTTATGAATCGAGTTTGACAATTGAGTTCAAATATTTATTTATTTATTTATTTATTATATTTTATAAAAAAATTATGAAAATCAAAATACTTAAAAAATAATTAAAATAATTACTAAATATTTATGGTAATGGAAAATAATCTATAGATACACACACTAATAATTTTTTTAAAAGATCTAAGTTGAAGAATATATTATACTTATATATAAAAAGTCGGATTGACAAATGAAGATCAACAAAAATAAAAGTCAAATAAAATAAATAAAAAGAACAATCAAAGATTAATCAATAGACAAACAAAAAATAACCAATAGACAACCAATAATTAACTAAATCAATATTAAAAAGCAACTAAAAAAGTACATCATGCAATTTTGGGCCAACATCAAACTGTATTAATGCATAAAACTGTTTAAAATTAGAGTCAGATTCACCGCCCGAAAAAAATCTACACGCCTCAAGTGAAAATTAGTCTTAATGTTGAAGTTTTAAAGGAGTTGTTTTATAATTGAATAAAGAATCAACGTGCTCCCTGAATTTGTGACATAAGGTCATTTAACCCAGTTTTAACTTGTTTGAGCAACTAACCACAAAACTCTTTATTTTTGGGTCAAATAACCCCATAATTTATTTTTTTATTAAAAAAATAAATTTAGGATAATTTTATCGCAACAATTAGGAAACTTTTTAATTTCTATTTCGCATTCCTCACCTCTGATTTCTGTTTTACGCGTTTTTAAAATACAATTATTGGGTTATCTGACCAAAAAATGAAGAGTTTTGGGGTTAGTTGCTCAAACAAGTTAAAATTAAGTTAAAAGACCCTATGTCTCAAGTTCAGAGGTGTGTTGACCCTTTGTTCTTTTATAATTAGGACTCATTCAAAAAACTTCATGTACCACGTACCAATAACAAGAGCGAGCAATAAAAGAGCAGCTAAAAAATAATCATAGCAATTAAAAATTAACTAAAGAGTAATTAAAAGAACAATTTACTAGTAACAAAAGAGAAATCAAAACGCAACATAAAATAACAAAAGAGCAACTAAAAAGTAACTACAAAAGAGCAACTATAAAGTAACTATAAAGCAACACAGAGCAACACAGAGCAACCAAAATCCACTAGAAGTTAAATTTATTAGTAGATATATTTATTTTTTTATAAAATTATTATATTAGCCCATCTTTTTTTCACCTTTTTTAAATAAATAAAAATACATTCAAGATTTTATTGCTTTAAAAATAAATTAATAAAAAAATTACAAGCAATTGAAAAGAAACCAAAGAACAACTGAAAAGCGACAAAAGAAAAACTAAAAAACAACAAAAGAAAAACTAAAAAGTAATTAAAGAGAAATTGAAAAATTAGGGGTGAGCATTAAACGGTTAAAACAGAATAAGCGAACTGAACCGAAATAATCAAACCAAAATATAATTTGAAAATAAAGTTCAGTTACAGTTATAATTTTTAAACCGTAATATTTCAGTTTGTTAATTCGGTTTTGACATTATTTTGGTCAAATACGGTTCGGTGACCAAAATTTCAAAAAACTGAACGGATTTGAATTTTTAGGCGGTTCGATGACCGAACTGACCGTTGCTCACCCCTGTGCAAAATAATAACAAAGAAATAGATTTAACAAAATTAAAGGTAATATAAATTTATTATATATCCATACCAAAAATAATATTTAAATTACATAAAAAAATTCAATATTTAAAATATTTACCAAAATACATATAAAATATGAAAAAATAGAAATCTATCAAACAACAAGCATAAACATCAAATACAGGAGTATCAAAACATCAAGTAAAATAATCATAACTTAAAAAATAGGAAAAGATCTGATTAACACAGAACTAAAACTATATATTCAAATTCTATAAAACACTTTGTATGTATTACATTAGTTGAAATTTAAGTCTCATAAAAATATTATATGAACAACTAAACAACAACTAGAGAGCTACTAAAAACCGACCAAAAACCCATTAAAATAAATCAATAAGTCAAAAATTAGATACTAAATGATGAAACATTATCCTCCTATAAAACTTATATACTAGATAGTTATCCCCAAAGGAGAGAATCGACTTAAAATAATCAATGGCATAATAATAACGGTCTAATCTATATGCAAGACTCCGGATAGAGGAAAATTTTATTGTCAATAATATGTCACAAATCATGTATGCAACAGTTCAAATAAACTTCAAACAGTTATAATAATTGTATAATAATTACAAAACCAACGCATCTACGTAATAGGATGGCCCTTTGGACTGCCGAGGAGATGTTGTCCCCTCTACAAACCTAGGAGGCACTGGATAGGATAACGACCAGTCATCCATGCAATAGTATGGCTCTTGTGACAGCTGAGTGTGTATTTTTCCCTCTACAAACCTAAGAGATAGTGGACAGGATAAGTACCAGGGGTTCAAGCCATTGAACCTCCTTCGAAATAGTTGGAGGGGTATAGCTCCATTACATGAGGAAAACAACTGGCAGTTTAGATCTAGCAGGCAGCCTTCAGGCCAACTGAAATACTATTCAGGCAGACAAACGTAAAGTAGACTGGATGCATGAGGCATGTAATCACAACCACGCACCATAACCGGTAATGCTCAGATTAGAGCATTACCAAACCACCGGCGACAGAATACCTCCAGTGATGGACAATATCCTTATTGCTTGTCTAACGTCGACTATCGCTCTTTGACAAGAATTGACCTACATTGTCAATTCCTATTAAAGAGGGTGCAAACACTAGACACCTATTTTTAGGACAGGTAAAAAAATGATAAGGGACTGAAGCGCCGATGATTATTGTGAGCAGAGCGGGCTCGCTCGTCTAGGCTTATGGCTGACTTCTTGATTTGGAAATGGTCTGAAAATGGAGTCGCCACCTAGTTCAATTAGGAAGTGCATTTTATACCGACTAGATAACCTTAATCGCTTATGAGTAAGATTATCGTACATCGAACTAAAAGACTGGGTTCGTGGACCTCCTAGAGACTCGTGTGCTTGGCTTATCTATTATTGCTTTATTCACCGTACATATTCGTTTTATTCTCATCTCAACATTCGATAGCAGTCCACGGGATATGATACTGGAACTATAAACAAGTCTGGAAAAGTAGTAAACACGTTTGACGCGCATATGACTCGATATGGACAGGACATGCAAAGCAAGTAGTAGATACTCCTAAGCATACATGTAAACCTGGTGGTTTCTAACAAATAGCAGAAGTATGACTGGTCTGGATTTATTATATGCACAAAGCCTAAAATGGAGTCTAAGTTTGATTGATTTTTATAGATGATCTTTAATGTTTGATACAACCGTTACAATAATTTCATGTTAGTCCTAAGATGTCTAAGTGACTTGTTGGAATTGATTTGATTTGGTAAATTACCATGGTTAATCCTTTAGCCTGTTAATAATGGATTTGGCATGCTTTTGGAAAGCGTTAGACATTGCAAACTGGCCCATGTACAGTTGGTATTCATACAAGGTGAGGAATACTTTTAAATCTCGTTTACCTTTGAGTGCCTTGCACTGCCGCGGGTTCGACCGTCAGTGTCGTCAGAACTAGTTCTTGGATAGAACACAAAAGTTTTCCGTCTCATAAGGTTTTATCACTTTGAACCGCGGTCGATTCCAAGTTCGGGTGAATCCGGAATCTGGTCTGGAAGTTGCTAGGTTTGCTGGCCTCATGCTCATGGGCCTGGTTTATTCTTTATGTTGCATTTTTGAGCTTATGGGCCCGATTTACATTGGTTCTTACCCATTACAGTGCATAAAATTAAAGTACATCAGACTATCTACGTCTGGGTTTAAACAGGGCCTGATTCCGAGAATGAACGAGCCTAAAAATATGTTTGGAAGTCTGGATCAGAGTCTGGGAGTCATTTTCAGGGAGGCTAGGGATGAAGAACACAACGCCAATGTGATGGAGGTGGAGGCGGAGGCAGGCAGCAGCAGTTTGACAACAATTATTTTGGAAGTTTTCAGTCTGTTTTAGCTCGTTTTAACTCTGTTTTCTAGGAGAATCAACACGTATATTAGGTGTATTAGGGACTGGGATTTAATAATTTTGTGTGTGTGTGTGCTATAGTTCGGCCAAACCTAGGATTTTTAGGGGGAGGGGATCAAATTTCTTATGCTAGGGTTTTGTGTTTCTGATCTGACCTTTGGCTAAGCTGTATTAAGGCTGTTTATATAGGGGAATGTGTGACCTATGGTTTACTAGAGTCTTCTAGGGTTGAAAGTGTGTGGAGTGATAGGTCTTAAGGTATTAGGATTAGCTAACAACTTTATGTTTTAATTAAATTTGTATCTCGTCTTGATGGCTAATCAAAACAGAGTCAAAAGTTTTTTTTTGATGCCCGAAAGTAATAAAAAAAAGGCTACTAAGACCTTACGGGTTTGGGTATGGTCAATTTTAGTCCGTAAAACTTGCAAATTGGCTCATAAACTTCTAAAATATTGCAATTATTCCAATTTCTAGACTTAGACTACAATCTCTTTGGATTTTTATAGGCTACTTGCAGCTAATTACATTTTATTTCTCCAAGTTTGCAGCTATGGACATATTACGTCTGCTTAGATTCCAGCAAGCAAATTGATAGCTCATCATCAGAACAGATTTCTCTAGAAATCATCATTGGACGCTTCCATCCCTTATCACTTTTTACCTATCCGGAAAATAGGTGTCTACAATTATTTCCAGAGACACATGCCCGATTGACAAGCTAGCGATCGGCTTGCTAGAATTCAAGTGGACTAGATCGTTGTATAACAATAAACTTGAAGGACTAAAGCGTATTGTCACAAATAGCGCATAAACACCCATCGATATTGTGATTTAAGTTTAAGAAACTGGACTAGTTACAATTCGTTTGAAGTTTATGGTCTAATTTGTAGGTTTGAAAGACAAAATTGTACCAAAGCAAACCTTAGTGGCACTGAAGGCTCTTTTTAACATTTTTAAGGACCAAAATACCTTTTTTGCAACCTTTTTCATGGCACACAATGATAACTTCAAAATAAAATAAATAATTAATCTAATGTAGAGGCTTAACCTAATATAGACATTAGGAAACCTTAACTCTAACCCTAGACATCGATAAATACAACCTTGGAAACCCTAATTAAGGCGAGGCAGGAAAATAACATATAAACTCTAATCGCACGTACAAACCTTAACTACAGTGCCCTAGGCCGAACCACATAGACCTAAGACACATAAAATTCATTCACTCACACTAATGAAACAGTGTTTCTACACTTCAGATCATCAAACATCTACTACTGCACAATTATCTATGATGGCTTCTACTTCTAGAGTTCCAAAAAAACAACCCAATGACTCTTACTTTTGATGACCATATTGTAGTTCCTATCATATATTTACTGTCGTTTATGCATGCTATATTCAATTAGGATTCAATAAGATGCACGATTAGTCTATTTTACGTTTTTGAATGATTTGCCATGTTGTCCATTATTTTTGCCTCTAGATTCATGTTTCTGTTGTTAAATCATTGTTAAACAGGGTATTTTATACATATAAATTTCCAGGCATTTATTTAGGCATTTTTGGATTTTTTTAAACGTTTTTCTTTGAACGCCGAACCCAGAAAAATCTCAGAGTTCTGGCGCCGCAGCTAGAATATTCTGGCACCGCTATCGGATAAAGCAGCGCAGCCACAACTTCTTTTAACGCCGTGATCCCTAGTTTCCAAGCATTCCTAGATCTTTGATCCTAAACCCGCATCTTGTTTTTGTGTTATCATACTCATCCGGGCTGAGAATTGCTCCATGTTCGTACCAATGGTTAAGTGTTTAGTTGTAGTTTTATTTTATGTCCAGTCCCAGTCAGCCTACTATTGCCATGTTAGCAACAGTGACGTGCGACATGTAATCATGGGCTTTGAAGCCTAATCATCGGCCCAACAACTTCTAGTAGTGATTCCTGCTGTATCTATACTCAAAATTTACCCTGGTTTTGACTAGTGTACTCGAATTGATCAGAAGACCAACTTCTGTGTTTTTACTAGATTCTGAATCTGAGCGTACCAAGAAAGAAACGACAAACAACCTTCAGGCGCTCTAGAAAGAGATTTAAAAGTATTTTTAACCTTTTATGTATATCAACTACGTTTTCGGCATGTAAACATTGTTTATCGCTTTGAATGTGATTCATCATTAATAAGCTTAGTCAAATAATCATCTTAATATAATACTAAACTAATTAAATGATGTCGAATTCCTAGGACTGCCATGAAAACGGCAATTAGTTTTTGTTTAGGCATTGAAGATGATGATTAATAAAATCAATCTTACTTTTACATCCGGTTTAAGTTTTATGCATGTGATTGGAATAAAATTCACCTTTGCTTGTTACATGTTAGTAACCTGTCACGACCCAAAATCTCGAGCCGAGATCGGCGCTAGGGAATGGGAATGGTAGCTCTGAAACCCGTCGCAAGCCTTAAAAATACGATAAAAAAAATTTCGCAATCATTTAACATAAAACGTTTTCATAATAGTTTTTCAAGACTTAACATTTACAAACATCTGAAAACGTTGCATAAAAACCTGGGACTTATTATGTGATGTCTCACATCCAGCATAGCCCGTTTCACTTCAAAATAAACGGTAGCGGAATTTCAAAGCCTTATATACATATCAAAATATAGGGATAACAATTTAAAAACCGTTTGACAAACTATTTACATAGATTGGGGCCATGACTACTGCAGCACTACTGACGGACCTCCTTTTTACTGTACATACTTCAAGTACAGACTTCTAAAACAGAGGTAGGAGTCTGGCACACCAAAAAGTCTTTATACTTGAAAAGACACACTATTGGGGGGGTCAATCAAAACTGAGTGAGTTCATAAGTTTATAAATGAGTATTAATTAAAACATTCAAATCGATGCTTTCAAATCAATCAATCATATGCATCCAAGTATAATTTTTCGGATGAAACCCTAAACCTTAACTTGTCTTATCGTAATCCAAATTAATTCCCTTAATCCAATTAATTCCATTACCTATCAATCCATATCTTAAGTAAGTCTTTAATACTTATTACTGATGGTTTAGTCTCGGGATATTTATAACGAGTTTAACTATAACCATATAGTACAGTCCCGGGATAATTCAACCGAGTTATAGTACTATCTTATATCCAATCAATGAGGTGAGTCCCGAGATAATTCTACCGAGTTAAACTCCCTAGACATACGTCCCGAGATACATCTACCGAGTTCAACCTATGCTTGTCGTGTTCTCAAGAAGCTCTTTGCCAATTTCTGATGCTTGTAGAACCTCTAACCTTAACTGGTGATCACACAGTTTCTATTTGCTCTCAATAGGAAAGCTCGTTTCATCGGGTTCATAAAAGTTTCAAATCCATGATGTATGCATTTCAAACTAGGCATTTCATTTAAAATGACGCTATGCAAATGTATAAAACATTTATGTAAGAAGAAATGCATTTAAATACTGCAAATGTAAACATCCACAATAAACTCACAACTTGCTATATTTCAAAATCCTCGATTAAGCAATTATTTCCTATCAAGCTCCCTGAGCTCCGCCTTGCCGGATCTAAAACAATCGTCAAATAATGCTCGAGTAAAAATCTATTTCTATAGACGTTTTAAACTCGAGATAAACACGTATTTATACGTTGTTGTATTTTATTTGCCTCTTGTTTGATTTGTTTCTATTTTTTCATTTAGCGATATAAAATATCATATTTCTTGCGCATCTTTGGGTTTACCATTTAAACCTAATATCCAATCGTTATTTGATTCACTTATCAAATAACTAACCACGCATACAATTTCGACGTTTAAGTTTTTAACACATTTATTACGTCGAATCTAACTCCGATTGCCTACTTGATTTCATATCAAACGGCTCATTTTCACAACTTTATTGACTTTATCAATTTTATACTTCAAAGTCCACTTTTCGAATGGTTTTAAACTCAATTTAAAACCATATAGCATTGTATAACAAAAAAGTCAATTATTACATTTTTTCATTATTAACATTATTTGATTTTCCGTATTAAATAACCTATCATTCTATATCAATTTGACGTTTATAAAAACACTTATGTCCATTTATAAAAAAATAAATCCCACAATGATACAACTTTACTTTCAAAGTTATATAATGCTTTATTGTCAAGCGCTCCCCATCGACGATTGGGGACTAAACTTGCAGCCCCCATTGCTGTCCAACTCTGCTCGATGTGAGCAGAGTTGGGCTCTGCCCTTCGGCAGAACTCTGCCGACCGACAAACTCTGCATCGCCGAGCAGAATTCTGCCCTTGGTGAGCAGAATTCTCTACTCACCGGAGCAGGGCTTCGCTGGCCGGAGTTCCTACCAGACCTAGGGTCACTTACCTTCAACAATCATAAATCAAAACACTCAATTATCACCTCACCAATCAATACAAACATCAATACATCCAAACACCACAACCCTTAGTTATTACCGAAACCTATAACCATTTCCCAATCAATTCATTCATCTTTACTTAATCAAAATTCATCTAAAGCGCTTATCATGATAAATACTTCACAATCCAACACATAATATCAATTAAACACAAACACTCTAAACCTTTAATAATTGTCGAACCCTCCATAAATTTTTCATCAATTTTCCTTAGCCAAAACTCACACTAAAAGACTCATCAAGATCAAAACTCCATTAACAATGTTTTAGCACCAATTTATTAGCATCACAACTCTCAAACCACTCACCAACAAGCTTTGAACATCAACATGTCAAATTACCAATACAACTCACAAACCCTAGAAACTTTCTATCACAGTTTCTTCCAATTCAACCATTAAAAGTTTAAATTGAAGACATTACCTTGTTTACCTTTAATCCAAGATTGATTTGCCTCAAGTTCGATAAGTTTTGGTGAGGAATTCCTTAGGCCATGGTGGTAGGGTGTGTTCGGCAATGGAGGAGAGGAGAAGAGGGTTTCATTTTCTCTATTTGTGTATCTTAATGATAATGAAGATGATAATCAATCCTTATGCTAATGGGAAATGACATCACCACATGGCCAATTGTCCACTTAGCTCAGTTAAATTACACTTAAACTCAATTGATTAACCGACGTGCTTAATTCTCAAAACTACTTTCGTAAAACCTTTTCCAATCAATTCTCAATTAAATTTCACGAACCTTAACGTGAAATTTAGTTTCTCGGAATTTACATCTTATCCTTATTATTTTTAGTTTCTTTAATTCTGCTAATAATCAATTTATCAAATAATAATTTTCAATTATTTTTTTTACGATAAATTTACTTCCTTATTTATATTTCATTCTTAATTCCAATCTTATTTCCGACCTATTTGACCTAAATTTCTTAATTTAGGTACGAAGTACGACCTAACTTATCGGAATACTCTGAGGGTTATTAAAAACCCTAGGTTAGATGCTTGTTTAGGAGTATTTGCTACTTGTTCACCATGCCAATCTAGATTCAGTCTTATGCGAGTCTTATGCGAGTCTTACTTGTTCACCATGTTTACATTTTTGCACTTATTTTTCAAGCTGTTTATTTCTCCAGTCATTTTCTTTCCAGAATGCTATTTTTGGACTTCTTGCTTTTATGAGATGATTATCTCTATTTAGGATATGCCCGATAAATTGATAAAACCAATAAGCCAAGTACAAGAGATGGTTGTGTCCATAAACCCTAATCTTTTGGTCTGATGCACGACATCTCATACATTGGCGCGTGAGATTGTCTAGTCGGTAATAAATATTTCCTAGATAAGCTAGGTGGTGACTCCATTTTTCAAACTAAACCACCGAGGTTTTGAAGATTATAAACATCCAAACAACGTTTTTAAACTCTACAAGGCATTGTATGGTTTAAAACAAGCTCCTAGATCTTGGTATGAAAGAGTGAGCAGATTTTTGCTTGAAAATGGTTTTTCCAAAGGCAAGGTTGACACAACACTTTTCACAAAAACTCATAAGCATGATATTCTTTTTGTTCAAATATATGTTGATGATATCATTTTTTTTTCTGATAATGAACACTTTGTGAGTATTTTTCTAAGTGTAAGACTAAGAAATTTGAGATGAGTCTCATGAGGGATCTTAAATTCTTTCTTAGACTCCAAATCAAATAAGAAAAGGATGGAATTTTCATAAATCAATCTGAATACACTAATGAGATGCATAAGAAGTTTGGAATGGATACTTCATCAAGTAGTAGAACACCAATGAGGACCACAATAAAATTGGATAAAGACAAATCGGGTACATGCATTGACATCACAATGTGTCGAGGTATGATCAGATCGCTCCTTTATCTTACCTCTAGTAGACCCGATATCATGTTTAGTGTGTGTTTGTGTGCTCGTTTTCAATCTTGTCCTAAGGAGTATGATTTTCATGTCGTTAATCTTATTTTTAAGTATTTGAATGGCACTTTCAAACTAGAAATACGGTACCTAGAAACTTGGACCCTAGGTTGCTTGCTTACTACGATGCCGACAATGCAAATTGTCTTATTGATCGTAAAAGTACCTCATGGAGTTGCCAATTCTCAGGTCATAGTTTGATCTCTTGGAGTAGTAAAAAGCAAGATTATGTGGCTTTATCAACCTCGAAGGCCAAATATGTGGCGGCCGGGTGTTGTTGAACTCAAGTCCTTTGGATTAAGCAACAACTAAATGATTACGGTATTGCACTTGCCAACATTCCTATTAAATGTGACAATACAAGTGCAATTAACCTTTCTAATTTAACACTCTAGGAGTAAACATATAGGTATCCGTCATCATTTCATTCGTGATCATGTGCAAAATAGTGACGTTGTGATTGAATTCATCGATGCAACTAATCAACTTACAGACATCTTTACCAAGCTTCTAAAAGTAGATCGTATGAATTTCATTATTGAAGAAATAGGTATGCTTGATGGTAGTTCTTTGAACTAATTGTTGTGTTAATTGTCATGTGTTTTTAGTGTTTGTTTGGATGATTATGCGTTTTACTCAAACAAATTGGAAATGGATAATCACATGCTTAATTTTCATTGATTAATGAGTATATATTAAGTTTTAGTCCATACTATTGCTTAAATTCAAACTATTTTACTCATATACTTCTCTTTTAATGTTTTTCATGCATTTTAAAAAAATTCATCCTAGACGATCGTCACTTTTAACTAGACGATCGTCTGTCCCAAACTCATTTAACTCCAGTTTCTACAAATGCTAAGCGATTTTCTGTCAATAGACGATCGTCTATCTCGTCTAGACGATCGTCCGTCGAGTTTTAAACCCTTTTCCATTTTAGCTTCTCTTTTTTTTGAAATTGTTCTTTCCTCTTCCCAAAACAATGTCGTTCGTTGTTGTCATATCTGTAGACACCTATTTTTTGGACAGGAAAAGGTGATAAGGGAGTGAAGCGTCCAATGATGATTTTCAGAGAAATCCGTCCGGGTGACGAGCTACATATTTGCTTGCTGGAATCCAAGCAGGCGTAATCTGTGCACTGCTGCAAAATTGAAGGATTAAAACGCAATTAGTCATAAATAGCCCATAAAAAGATCCAAAGAGATTGTAGAGTCATAAATAGCCCATAAAATATCCAAAGAGATTGTAGTCTAAGTCCAGAAATTGGACTAATTGCAATGTCTTAGAAGTTTATGGGCTAATTTACAAGTTTTACTGACTGAAATTTACCTTAACCAAGCTCATTGGGTCTTAGTAGGCCGTTTTGACACTTTTTTGCACCAAAACTAACTTTTAGCACTTTTTTTGCTTAGCCACCAAGTGTAAATCCTAATTTAATTGTAAAAAACCTAAAGTAAATAATTTAAACCTAATCCTAATCCTAAAAATCTATCACTTAACACTTTTTTAACTTTAAAACAAAATCTAATTAGATAAATAGTAATTTAAAACTAATTGAACCTCTAGTTAACCCTAGATCACCCCTAACCACTATATATTCAACCTTAAGTCAATTTGGCTAGAGGTGGCACACAAACACTAGAAATCAAACAAGAAAATATGACCACCCCGCTAGAATAGCATAGCCGAATATTTCAACACACACACACAAAACTGCACCAACTTCCAGTCCTAAAACACTAAAACACTTTTTAATTCTCTAAGAACATAGCACAAGCACCATATTTGAAGCTGGATTCCGCATCCACTTTTCCAACGAAAGAGCCATGGACTTTGACTGGTATTTTGAGGACCCTTTAATTATTCCTTTGATTTTCCATGAATATATGTCATAATAAGCATCATACATGCCAAAGTTAAATGATTTAGGGTGTATGTTAGTTTATTCGCCAATTTTAGCCATAAAATTGGCATGCTATACTTAATAAATAATTTTCAAACTGCCATGAAATCATTAGTCGGTGTGTTAATTAGTTATAATCGACATTTTTTATGCTCAAATCAAGAAACTCAATCGATCAAAACCTCTAGAATGCATGTTTGTAGAAGTTTTTAGCTATTTTTTGACATGAAAACACCCAAAAATAGTTGTTGTATATTTTTTGTTCAAATAACCTTAAAAACACTTCCAGACTGCCGTTTTTTCATTCCTTGTTCGATTTTATGCGTTTTTTTACTACTTTTGCATGAAAAACGGAGCTGAAACGAGTGAAAAACAAGCTACAAACGAACCAAGAAATTGCTGAAAAACAGACAATTGCTAACTGCCGGCGCCAGCGGTCACACTGGTGCCGTGTTCTTGATGCCCAGCCCCAGAACCTTGCTTCCCAGATCTTCTAGACGATTCCCAGACTTTCAAATTAGATTTTCGGGCTCGTTGGAGCTCAAAATTAGATTCTGATTAGACCATGATTTACCGTTTCCCATGTACTTTATGTTTTTCCTTTGTAACGGGCCAGACCCAATGTAAAACGGACCCAAAAGACCAATAATGTAACATAAAGTATAAACCGAGCCCACGAGCCCGAGGCCCAGCAAACCAGTAAACTCCAGAAAAGATTTCAGGTTAACCCAAACTCGGAATTGACTTCGGATAAAACCAGTAGAATCAGATCGACGAGATGCATAACTCTCGAGATCTAACCGAGAACCTGTGCCGACCAGACCGATTGACAAAACCCGCGCGAGTGCAAGGCTTTCAAAGTCAACGAGGTTAAAAAGTACCCCTAACCATGTATGTATACCAAACATCCCCTGAGCATTCCCACATTGTTTACCGCTTTCCAAACCAGTTAAAGTACTAATCACAAAAATTGGCCAACTAATGCAATTCCAGCGCATCACTTAGACATCGTAGGACTGCCATGAAATGAGTAGTAATACTTGTATAGGTTTTTCAAGATCACCTAACAAAATTAATCAATCAAACTCAGACTCCCGATTTAGGTTTTTTGCATGTAAAAATATCCAGACCAGCCAGACTTTGCTACTTGTTAAAATCCTTTAAGGTTAGATGAATGTTTAGGAGCATATGCTACTTCCCTCAATGCTAGTCCAGATCGAGTCATATGTGGATCAAACGTATTTATTTCATTCATACTTGTTTATTAATAGCTTTCATATCCTGTGAACTGCATATACTGTTGAGATTAGATTAATGCAAATATGTCCGGCATATAAAATTTGTAACCGATAAGCCAAGCTCACGAGTCTCAGGAAGGTCCACGAACCCTAGTCTTTAGTCTGATGCACAGTAATCTTACCTATAAGCGAGTAAGGTTACCTATTCGGTTAAAAGGCATTTCCTAGCTGAACTAGGTGGCGACTCCATTTTTCAAAATCCATTTCCAAATCAAGAAGTCAGCCATAAGCCTTGGGCGAGCGGCCCTCGAACCCTCTCCGCTCACAATATCCTTTCACCCAAATCTTCGAATTTTCACCATTCAAAGTCAAAATCGATCCATGAAAACTTGTTTAAACCTCCTACAATCAATCTCTAACATCCTATTTTGTTAAAATTCAATCAATTTTGAACAAAATCACTAACCTTGAGTTTTTCCCAATTTCATTTTTTGGTTGAAATCTCCAATTTCGTCCTCAATTCTTAATCATGTCAACATCAAGGGTTGGTCAAAAGCAAAAAACAGTGGGTTGTGGTCCTCGAGGCGGCTCTCGTCCCTCTCCTTCAACCAACCTCACCAATGATGAACGGGTAAGACTCTATGACATAGACAAATGTGAATTCCTAAACTCTAGGATGTATTATCCTAATACTTATGTGTCACGACCCGATTTCCTCCTCGAAACTCGAGCTGAGACCTGCGCTAGAGAATGGGAATGGTTGTTCCGAAACCCGTAGCAAGCCTAAAACCTCTATAATTTTTTTGCAAATATAAAGCTAGATCATATCTCATATACGATCCGTTTCAGAAAAAATTGTTAAAACATTTTTTAACGTAAAGACAGTTCTGAAATATTCACCCACGCTTCTTTCTGAAAACTGATGTGGTAATACTGAAATCAGGGACTTAGCCTCTATGCCTTACCTCGAAGGCAACCCCGTTTCAAATCACACAAAATGAATAATATGTTAAATAAAATATCTCAAACAACTTTCACTTCAAAAGCGTTATATTAAACATATTAAGTAATCACACAGCAGACCAGATACATAAGGCCAACAAACCAATACACAATGTTTTTGCAAACCAAAAGCATAATGCCTGGCCTATACGTAGAGGAATAGAAACTAAATACCAAATTCCAAGTAAGTAGCCACCTAGTAGGTATAAAAAAATAGGTTCCAACCAGAGTATACTGAGAGAGGAACACTGACATGGCTACTGGCATATCTCTCCTATGGCACACTACTGCAGCAGCTAAGAGTACAAAATTTTACGTACATGTCAAAAGAGAAGCTTCCCTGAAACAGAAGAGTGGAAGCTCAACCGGACCCAAAGCGAAGTACCTGAAAATGATAAGCAACAACGGAGTCAGAAATATAAATATTTCTGAGTGAGTGAATAGGTTTACAATTAAATACCAAAATCGCAAATAGGTAAAATATCGGTATATAAAAATATTACCAGTTCATCGATCCAAATGAAACCCTATTCCAATTACGTTCTAATGTTATAATGCATATGCTCAAATCTTGTTTAATACGGAATGAGCTGTATACTTATGTATCACAACCATCTTAACTTTATATAGGGTTGTTGGACCGTAACTTAAGTCACTGCCGCCTCATGACTACCCGTTAGGTCTAAGCCGCTTTACAAGCATCTGGCTACACAACCTAGTCTTAATATGTATATGCAAATGTTGTTTACCTCTCACTCTAGTTCATTAACAACGGTGATCACATAGTCCAATTGTTGCCTAATAGATTGTCACGACCCAAAATTTATTGAGCCGCAACCGGCGCTAGGGAACGGGAGTGGTAGCTCCGGAACCCGTAGCAAGCCTAAAATCACAATTTATTTTTCGCAAATATAATATAAACAAATAACAACAAACAACGGAAGCAAATATATACATATATATAACATATAACCGAATATGTACACTAACTGTTTCAAAACCTCGCGGGCTCTAGTTACCGTACCCTGTACGAACTGGCCTCGCGGTACTATATACATCAGTTAGTGTTTCAAACATCCCACTGGCATCTGGGGCCGTGGATCACATACAACGTACGTAGCCTATCAAAAAGCATATAGACAAATACAGCAGTTGATATATACAATCAAAATAAACTGCTGACTAGGCTACTATTCTGTTGACACAGGACCACTACTGCAGCACTCACAGAAGTCAGAAACTAACATATACAGCTGACTTCTGGACTTCAAAATTGGTCTCTAGCTAAGTCCACAAGCTAAGCACCTGAAAGACATCAAAGGTGAGGGGTCAGTATTTGGGGAAATACTGAGTGAGTTCGCAGTTTACTAACGGTATTATTTTAAAAACATAGCATCGCATTTCAAATCAATATCAATATAAAAATACATATGAACAAGTACTCGATCCTTTCGAAACTATAATCCTGAAACATAACGTAACTCACTATTATTCAAATCATACTGATTCCATTAGTCTGACCCGGGAGCGTTCACGTTCAACCACGTCAGTCAGAACATATCTCTTAATCCCAAAGAGGTGGGTCCAACCCACTGGTAGGTCCAACCTACTAGATACGGGGCTCAGGTTACACTGTAACCGAGTTCACTCTCGTATAGCATTCATATCATAGTTTTCATAATCAAACCATGCATGCATCTCAAATCATATCTTATAGTCAGACACACTAGACTGACTCGATTACTGGTGATCACGCAGCCTATTGACACCCAATAGGTAGCTAGTTTCGTTGGATCGTATACTAGGTTCTCGTACATTAAAACTTAATCAAAACATGTAGCATATCAACAATTCATATATATATATATAGTGCGATGCATATAAACAGTATATATATATATATAGTATGATATCAACATAATATTAATCGATAATACACGAAAGTAAAGTGCAACTCACAGTGACCGCAATCCAAGAAATGATATGATCGATCTGATAGTACGCTCTTGCTAGTCTGCCTCTACTGACTTCACTACTCGCAGACACGTCTGATAAATCGTTAATAGTTAGACGTGATTCTCATATTCTTATACGTATAATACTTTTAAGTTTTAGGATTTAGTTTTGTTTTACACTTATTTACGTATTCAATATCTCTAGTCGTATAAACGACTTAGCGAATACTATTTCTCATAATTGAGAATCGCTTAACGTCCTTGACGTTCTCCATTTTATAATTTACCTAAAACGTCGAGCTAATCTCGAGATTAATGATTCTCAAAGTCCGAAATCCGTCTTTCCACGTCCAATTACCCTAAACGTCAAACACTTAGGTCAATTATAGTTTGTATACGCGTGGGGGCGAGTTGGGGTGCACGGTGTGCGTTTTGGTGGGTGCACGATCGTGCAACTGAGTACACGTTCGTGCACCTCAGGGGTACACGTTCGTGTACTCATTGTACACGTTCGTGTACCATGAGAAGTACACGTTCGTGTACTTCAGTACACGATCGTGTACCTCGCTAGGTGCACGTTCGTGTACATCAGTACACGTTCGTGCACCCGTGGTACACGGTCGTGTACCACGTGCACAGCCCCGGAAATCAGATTTTCCGGGGTTTCGCCACAGTCCCGACGTGCTAAACATACCCACGCTCAATACCCATATCTCGGTTTCTTCAAAAACGTCATAATAAACTCAAAAACGTCAAATTCAAACCAAAATCATAATCTCATGAAAACAGCCCACAAAACCATCTTTTTCATGCCAAAACCCGACCTCTTACCTTAATTTGATGGTCGGAGGTGATAGAGCTTTCCGTTCTGAAGAAATCGCCGCTTGAATCACTCGAATCGGATGTCGAACGGAGAAACGGCGGCGAAACGACGGAAATCGACGATAATCTCTCAATTCTCTGGATGGTTCTCTCTGCTTCCTTCATTTCATATTTCCTTTCTTATATTGTTTGGCTAAAAGCCCACTTTGATCCTTGTTCTTTTTGTTTCTTATCATTTATCCTTTAAACTTCTCTTTTATACGATTTAGTCCATAACTAAATCGTTAAATTCTTTTATTACGACTTATACGTATTATTTATATCCTATAAATAATACAAAGCCCGATAATAACACTTTCCTGTCAAAATCCCATATTTCTATTTTCGACACAAAGTGGCTAAATTATCACTTTGGTCCCTATACCTTATTTTAGACTTTTCTCATCATTTTTCCATTAGATTCCAATTCCAACTTTAGAATATAAATTTTCTCCGTAATAACCTTTTTCTAAACGACCTACTAAAACTTATTTATCGGAAAACTTTCCAATATCGCCACTTCTGCGACTCAAAACTGGACACGTGGTCCAATTAGCTAATTAATTATTTTGGGGTATTACATTCTTCCCCCCTTATAAAAATTCGTCCTCGAATTTTCATAAAACTTATTGGGACCTTACAATTATTCTTATACCTTTCTTGATATTCATTACTATACGTCAGTCATGTCCTTTCTCTTACTTAGCTCTTAGCTCTCCACGTATAGCTGTGACTTCGTACTTATCATTAATCGATTATTTATCTTGCTCACAGTAGTCTCTTGTCGTAGTATAACTGAGAATCTTCTTACTATTACCTTTGTTTCATCTATCGTCTATAGTGTGACCTTAGATGTATTCCTGATACCATAATCCTTGCGTTAATAATACCCAATCAAGACTTTCCTTTTTCTATTTCTGTATCCTTTACTGATATTGATAACGCTATAAATACTTTGAATATCACTTGATATTCATTATTCGTATTACCATCTCTTTTGCCCTTCATACTTTTAATTTCTCCTTTTCAATTACAACTTACAATCACTACTTCGTTTATCTCAATCATAAGAGTAATCATACATCATCCTTATGTATATATTACGTTTCTTTCGCTTTGCACGACTCCCTGTCATTTTATCCTTTGTTCAATCATAAGGATAAATATTGTATCCTTAAGTATTACCAGTGCAGTGCAGCTTATCTGCGCATTTCCGGCGGTAATTTCTTATTCACATTCTTCTTTAGTTCTATTAGCCTTAGGGCAATGGTTATTAACATGGCTCTATTCTTTTATTGAAGTTTCTTTCACAATTTTTATTCTTATCTGTTAAGAATCTTTGATTATTTGTCGCAGGGCTTTACATCCGAGTTTACTTACTAAACAATACGATTTTAAAACTTCTTTTGGCTGCGCAGCTCTTTCTAAATCACTTTTCATAAATCATTAAAATCGTTAGTACAATTGCTGCTCAGAGTGATGACATCTCTCATCACCAAGGAGTTGCTCAAAATTGCAGTTTCTTTTTCCATTACAAAGATATGATGCATGATCTAAAATTTTGAAAATCATTCTTTATGCATTTCTATCATGGTTATGCAATGTCACATGCGATGCCTGAGCACAATTGTACCTTGAAAATCATAAAAACTTTCAAAATCTTCATCAAATCGTAAGTCTTACTCCAGATTATACGCTCTGCGACTATTAACGGCTTTCTTTATATTTATTGAGTATATTTCAGATTTTTGTACTGCTGTCAAATTTTTGTATTGCTGTTATTTTCTGTCATTTACAGACTGTTCGTCTGTCACATCACTTCTTTCTCCATATCTCCAATAACTCAATTGAATTCAAAATTTTCTATTGCTGTAATCATCTTATCCACTTCTGCAACATTCTCTTTTACGTCATATACAGATGCAGATACCGATGTTTCACATCGACTCCCGGTACACAATCCATCTCTTTCCTCAAATTTTAAAACGTAATATAGGAATTACGTTCGCTACAAATGTATTGTGTAGTATATATTATATTACTATTTTCGTGAGTTATGTTTATATGTTCTTATATTAGGCGCGTGAGTTCAACTACAACGCTTCCTATAGGTTCTCGCTGTCTAAGGTATTATCCTAAAGGCAAAACCTATTATTGACATTCTACTATGCAATGCAGCAAATATATAAACACAATAATGCAAACACATAAACACAATTACTCAAAGCATATAAATTACTAATACCTGGAGGTGCCTGACGCGGAACGTTAGGTTCCCTAATAACTATGCCTGTATGTCGGCCCCTAACTGTTCTACCTGAGTTTCGTCCACCTCTTTGCACGAAATAGGGGTTGGTTGTAGTTCTGGAGGACGTACTGACGTAATCCGGGTGGTACTCACGTCTAAAGTAATAAGGTCGTATCGGATCACCCGACCATTCATGCTCTGTTTCAATCCTACGGGCCATTGTAGTAAGCGTACTGAAATGTTCGTCCACGTGCTCATACAGCTCATCAAACTGAGGTCCTAAGCCCCTGACATATCTGCGATTAATGGTCCTATTGCTTTCGTTCAGATTAGGGACTCCTTCAGCCATCCGCAGAAAATCAGTAGAATACGCTCCTACAGTCAACATCCCTCTAGAAAAAGAACGCATCTGCCTTCTAACCTGATTTAAAGCTATTTGCGCCTGACCGTTAGCTATGTCCGCATCTTCCCTCAGATTGCGATACCTCCGCACACTTGACCAGAAATAGTCACCTCTGTATTCCTCAACATCTAACTCATCTAACTCCTCTTCTTCATACTCTTCTTCCTGAGGATTTTCCTCTTCTGCTTCTTCCTCTAATTCTTCTTCTGGATCCTCCTCAGGATCCTCCTCAGGGTCTTCCTCAGGATCTTCTTCAAGATCCTCTTCCGGATCTTCCTCCGGTTCCCCTTCCTCTTCTTCGCTGTATTCAATCTCCGGCGAATGTTCTCTAACTCTGTTTCTGGAAGAACTACCTATCTCCGACACAGACATAAAACCATTTTGATATATCTCTGGCGATGCTCCATTATTTGCGTGGAATCCACTGTGATGGACCCCAGATGGTTCGCCCACTTCATTATGAAACCCGTTTTGAAATATAGGAGGCGCTTCCTCCCGTTCTTCATCAGCATGCGACTGAGCTCCGTTTTGCCCAGACATGCTGAAAAGAAACAATTTCAAACGTAAGCGACCATCTGAGCCCATTTTACACGCAATTCCAAAATCAGCTTATAAATGCTGTAACCATTTAACATTTAATCCAGTCGCACGTAATTCGCAAGCAAATATTCATTTTAATAACCTCAGCGCGAATAGCAAATACTTAACCCTCTCAATTGCTCATAATTTGCAAACATGTAACCACCTTCTATATCTTAGCACAAGCAACACATACTTAATTGCCTTGGTCGTCCGTATAAACAGATACTATTCACTTACTAATTTAATAGTCCTGGTACGCGCGCGTAATGCCACGTACTACTAATACACACATAACACAATTACAGACAACTACGGTCTGACTCTTGCTGCAGTAGTTCCTAGGTATACTTACTGACAAATACTCCCGGTCAAACAAGCAATCAGACAACTCTAGCAGTGGTAACTGGACCAAACTGCTCTCAGACAAGCATTGAAACAAACTTGCAGTGGTAACTGGACCAAACTGCTCTGATACCAACATTGTCACGACCCAAAATTTATTGAGCCGCAACCGGCGCTAGGGAACGGGAGTGGTAGCTCCGGAACCCGTAGCAAGCCTAAAATCACAATTTATTTTTCGCAAATATAATATAAACAAATAACAACAAACAACGGAAGCAAATATATACATATATATAACATATAACCGAATATGTACACTAACTGTTTCAAAACCTCGCGGGCTCTAGTTACCGTACCCTGTACGAACTGGCCTCGCGGTACTATATACATCAGTTAGTGTTTCAAACATCCCACTGGCATCTGGGGCCGTGGATCACATACAACGTACGTAGCCTATCAAAAAGCATATAGACAAATACAGCAGTTGATATATACAATCAAAATAAACTGCTGACTAGGCTACTATTCTGTTGACACAGGACCACTACTGCAGCACTCACAGAAGTCAGAAACTAACATATACAGCTGACTTCTGGACTTCAAAATTGGTCTCTAGCTAAGTCCACAAGCTAAGCACCTGAAAGACATCAAAGGTGAGGGGTCAGTATTTGGGGAAATACTGAGTGAGTTCGCAGTTTACTAACGGTATTATTTTAAAAACATAGCATCGCATTTCAAATCAATATCAATATAAAAATACATATGAACAAGTACTCGATCCTTTCGAAACTATAATCCTGAAACATAACGTAACTCACTATTATTCAAATCATACTGATTCCATTAGTCTGACCCGGGAGCGTTCACGTTCAACCACGTCAGTCAGAACATATCTCTTAATCCCAAAGAGGTGGGTCCAACCCACTGGTAGGTCCAACCTACTAGATACGGGGCTCAGGTTACACTGTAACCGAGTTCACTCTCGTATAGCATTCATATCATAGTTTTCATAATCAAACCATGCATGCATCTCAAATCATATCTTATAGTCAGACACACTAGACTGACTCGATTACTGGTGATCACGCAGCCTATTGACACCCAATAGGTAGCTAGTTTCGTTGGATCGTATACTAGGTTCTCGTACATTAAAACTTAATCAAAACATGTAGCATATCAACAATTCATATATATATATATAGTGCGATGCATATAAACAGTATATATATATATATAGTATGATATCAACATAATATTAATCGATAATACACGAAAGTAAAGTGCAACTCACAGTGACCGCAATCCAAGAAATGATATGATCGATCTGATAGTACGCTCTTGCTAGTCTGCCTCTACTGACTTCACTACTCGCAGACACGTCTGATAAATCGTTAATAGTTAGACGTGATTCTCATATTCTTATACGTATAATACTTTTAAGTTTTAGGATTTAGTTTTGTTTTACACTTATTTACGTATTCAATATCTCTAGTCGTATAAACGACTTAGCGAATACTATTTCTCATAATTGAGAATCGCTTAACGTCCTTGACGTTCTCCATTTTATAATTTACCTAAAACGTCGAGCTAATCTCGAGATTAATGATTCTCAAAGTCCGAAATCCGTCTTTCCACGTCCAATTACCCTAAACGTCAAACACTTAGGTCAATTATAGTTTGTATACGCGTGGGGGCGAGTTGGGGTGCACGGTGTGCGTTTTGGTGGGTGCACGATCGTGCAACTGAGTACACGTTCGTGCACCTCAGGGGTACACGTTCGTGTACTCATTGTACACGTTCGTGTACCATGAGAAGTACACGTTCGTGTACTTCAGTACACGATCGTGTACCTCGCTAGGTGCACGTTCGTGTACATCAGTACACGTTCGTGCACCCGTGGTACACGGTCGTGTACCACGTGCACAGCCCCGGAAATCAGATTTTCCGGGGTTTCGCCACAGTCCCGACGTGCTAAACATACCCACGCTCAATACCCATATCTCGGTTTCTTCAAAAACGTCATAATAAACTCAAAAACGTCAAATTCAAACCAAAATCATAATCTCATGAAAACAGCCCACAAAACCATCTTTTTCATGCCAAAACCCGACCTCTTACCTTAATTTGATGGTCGGAGGTGATAGAGCTTTCCGTTCTGAAGAAATCGCCGCTTGAATCACTCGAATCGGATGTCGAACGGAGAAACGGCGGCGAAACGACGGAAATCGACGATAATCTCTCAATTCTCTGGATGGTTCTCTCTGCTTCCTTCATTTCATATTTCCTTTCTTATATTGTTTGGCTAAAAGCCCACTTTGATCCTTGTTCTTTTTGTTTCTTATCATTTATCCTTTAAACTTCTCTTTTATACGATTTAGTCCATAACTAAATCGTTAAATTCTTTTATTACGACTTATACGTATTATTTATATCCTATAAATAATACAAAGCCCGATAATAACACTTTCCTGTCAAAATCCCATATTTCTATTTTCGACACAAAGTGGCTAAATTATCACTTTGGTCCCTATACCTTATTTTAGACTTTTCTCATCATTTTTCCATTAGATTCCAATTCCAACTTTAGAATATAAATTTTCTCCGTAATAACCTTTTTCTAAACGACCTACTAAAACTTATTTATCGGAAAACTTTCCAATATCGCCACTTCTGCGACTCAAAACTGGACACGTGGTCCAATTAGCTAATTAATTATTTTGGGGTATTACATAGATAGCTCATTTCAATAGATTTTCCTTGGCTAAGTTTCACACTTAGTGCAATTTATGGATTTAAAAACAATTGAATACTAATATTCAAAAGTAAACAAAGAAACTCACAACACCGCTAGGTCTAATACTTATTCCTAAGGTATGTGTGTCAGAATCCCTGTGGTCGGGGTCTGACTGCTGACAAGCTGGTCGGACTAAACACACAAAACAAACAGGATAAAACATCAATATATGTTTCCTGTATAAATTTCTAGGTTCAGAAACCTAGTTCCAGGAAAAGCATATATAATCATTTAAACACATAACACTTATAATCTCTTTTCTTTTAAAATCATATAATTAATTTTCATTTTGAGAAACTATTCAAACTTCTCTCTAAAAGTTATTTTAGGTATAGAAATACCTAAAAAAACTATTAATAGTATAGACTTAATTGTTAAAATAATTCTTAGTCATATATTAGGTATTTAGCAAATCGATTGCTAAATCTTTTAAAACCGTTTAAACGTTGACATTAAATCTTTTAAAGTCTGTTATAAACATTTAAGTTTACTTTTAAAACCTCATTTTAAAACATCTAACTTTAGGTTTAAAAACATTTATTTAAAATGTTTTTGGTTCGGTCAGAAAACACCTCGGGTTACTAGGCAAAAACCCCTCGGACTCCCCCCGGAATGTCCCACGTCAAGTCCACAAAACGCCGTCCAATAGGCCCTATCAGGGCTGCTGTGCGGTCGCACAACTCATTGTTCTCGCGCACCGTGGGCTGTGCGAGAATTTAAATTCCGGGATCTCCCGTCCTACTCGATACGTCCAAAAAAGCTATTCTAACGTCCACAATCACATATACACAAATCCAAACTTAATTTGGTCGTTTAAAATTATTATTCGAATCAGCAACAGTTTATAAACGAATATATATTCAAAATATATCAAAATAACCGTTTAATACGGGTATAATGCCTCGATTAGTTGAGTAATCGTTAAAGAAACGGAGTTAGAATCGAGAAACGAGCGAAACGGGTGGAAACCCTAATCGTCGCTGTGTTTAGAGAGGAAGAAGCTCTCTTTTTCTTTCTCTGAGAAAGAAATGAAGGCTTTTCCTTCCTTCGATTCAAATGAATCTTATATATACATAATGGTTAAATTGCAATTTAGTACTAGCTCAATCATGCACTTTAAACCAACTTCATAACTAGTCGTTCGTAGCCCAAACGGAAATGACTCCTGAATTTCGTGAAAATTTACCCAAAAATATTATAAAACATAAAAGAATAAAAATATAATTTTTATTCTCGTTTGACTTATACTTTATTTTTAATAAATCATTTTTGATTTATTAGGTCCGTATTGACTGCGCTTGATAAAATTTATACTTTCAAATTTTATCAAATTTTCACGATAACCTTTTTTAAAATATTTTGCGAATCTTGGCACAAAAAATATTCGCTAGGGACTAATGAATTATTTTGCACCCAATTCATAAGTTCATTTTATTCCCGCTAACTATATAATAAATCAAATTTGAATTCCCTAAATTTAAATTTGAAATCCTATTGTCACAATAAAATTTTAGGGACAATTATAAATTAAAAATATCTTTAAATTTAATTTACGTACTCCCGTCTACTAAAATATTATACACGTGGCAATATTTTATCCTTTAAATTTCCAGGTTATTACATTATGAATCCTTAAATTTTAGGGCTTAGATTGATTCTTGGTTAGAGAAATTAGGTTGGATGCATTTTTTTGAGCATTGATACTATTAATGATAGGACTCTTTCCTTGGAGTTCTTGTCAACTCTTAAGTTTCAGAAACGTCAGAATGATCCTGATAGATGTGTGGATTTTACAAGAGGTTCCTGATACAGTATCGGGAAAAAGATGTGAGTATCGGGTCTGGTAATGTATTAGTGAGGTGTCTGAATGTCTGATCTTTGTGAGAGCTTAGGATTGATTTATTTATAAGCGAGCGTGTATTTCTTGCTTCTCCTGTACGATGTGGGATTTGTGTTTTCCGTGTGCTTTATGGTCTTATTCCATCATTACTCCCCCCTTTAGTTCCCGTTTCGTGTAGATAAATATGTCTATATTGCAAAGCGGACTTTATTGGGTCAGGTCGTCTGTTCGGTTTCTCCTCTTCTTTTTTCTTGTACCTTTCTGACAGCCTGCTATGCTGCACTTAATGCGTCTTGCACCTTTGGTGTTTTGCCGTCGCTTCTTTTCACTTTCATTTTCAAAATTTTCCTGAATTATCTCTTTTTTCCTTTTTATTCTTTTTGTTTTCCTGCTTTTCTCTTTTTCTCCTTGCTCTTTTCTTAGCTGTTTGACCTTCTTCCTCTCTTCCTCCTTGACCATGGCTGAAGGTTACTCAAATGATGTTGCTTCTTTGAAGAAGTGGCCTTGTTCTTTGACCCAAGAATCGTTCGTTTCGCTTCGGGAGACCTATGGCATACCCAATGATTATCTCATTGATCTCCACGCTGATGGTCAGTTTGCAAATTTACGTCTTCCTCCTGGCCGTTTGTTTGTTTTTGGAGTACGGTTGCTGGCTGGTCTCTGTTTTCCGCTGGACACGTTGTTGCTTAGCTTTTTTGATTACTGGGGCATTGCTTTGTCTCAACTGCACTCTAATGTTATCCGTTACTTTATTTGCTTGAAATCCCTTTACCATATTCATGGTGAGCGACTGGCCTTAACCGTACTCACTATTGGATAAACTCTCCCTACCGCCGTAATGAGTTGCCGTTCTTCACTTAGGCTTTTGTTCTAGGTTGAAGATGTTTAGCAATCTCCCAGACTCATTGAAGAGGTGGAAAGGCAAATTTTTTATTATTTCGCACCCGACTCCCTCTTTTGGGTAGGCGTCCTGGCGTTCGCATATCGATCCCCACAATTTTAAATAGCCTATGAAAATCCAAAGAGATTGTAATCTAAGTCTATAAAATGGACTTATTGCTATATCATAGAAGTTTATAGGCCAATTTGCAAGTTTTACGGACTGGAATTGACCATGACCAAAGCCATAGGACATTAGTAGCCTTTTTTGACACTTTTAGGCACCAAAATAGACTTTTAACACCTTTTTACTTAGCTAGCAAGTCAAAATCCGAAAATTAGAATTAAAATCCTAATTAATTAATTAAAACTTAATCCTAAATACATATAGACTTATCACTTAATACTTCTTCAACCCTTAACCAAACTCTAACTAGGACGAACCTGTAAATACACATAAGCTAACCCTAGACCTAATTAGACTCTATATATAGAGCCTTAAGCCAGCCTGGCAAAAATGTGGCACACAAACCCTAAAAATAGACCAGAAAATTCGGCCATACACACACACACACAATCTCCAGTCTAGAAAAACAACTAAAAAACGCTTTGATTCTCCAAGAACTCAAGCCCTACACAGATTCGAAGCTCGATTTTGCATCCACTTCGCCATTAAGCGAGCGAAGGACTCAGAACGGTACTTTTGAGGACTCCCTATCATAATACCTTTCATTTGCCATGCCATGAATATCATAATTGTTGTAATTGTGTATTTTAGGATGTATTACTAGCTTATGTGTTAATTTTAGTTATAAAAATGCCATAAATAGCTTAATCATTAAATTGCTAATCACCATAAAATTCGATGAAAAAGCATGTTAATAACTACAATTAACTATTTTAAATGTTCAAAACCAGAAAACAATCAATTGGAGACTGATAAGTCTCTATTTTACGTCACTTTAAGATCATTTGTATTTCATATTTTAGTCTCTTATTGCGTAAAATAGAGAGCTTTATACTCACTTTTACCTTTTTGTAGTTTTGAATATAAAATGTAAATACTTAGCATTTCTGGAGTATAATTGAATAAACAGAGCAAAAATAAATTAAAAGTCAAGCCGGATTGATTCTATCAAGTCTAAGAAGAAGAATAATGGAGAATCAAGTCTAAATGCAAGCAACAAAGCCGCTAAACCAGTCGGTGGAAGTTAAGATCGAAAAGATGAAAATTCGGACATATGTCCGTATTCGGATCATATCTAGAGCTAGAAATATCCAAATGATATGATTAAACATGTCATGAAAAGATAAGCGATAAATCTACAACTTTCGCGAAGACACCGAGCCCAAACTCGGACTCGAACTTTCTCGAACTTGGCCTCCATAACGGAACACTTGCAAACCAAGAATCGAATCGGCCAAATTTACAGATTTTGGTGAAACGGCTCTTTGGCCGGCCCGGAGCCGACTCACACCCTCCAAGCCGGCCAAAAGCCGGCTGATGACCTGGAAATTTCATTTTTGACAGTTTTGGGAAGTCCGGGCCTTGGTGAGCACTCATAGACCTTCCATGTCGATATAACCTTGATCCACACTCAAAAAGGGACCTTCCATGTCGAAATTTCATTTTTGACAGTTTTTCTGTTTTCAAAACCGAATCAACTTAACAGAACGGTTACTTTATAAAAATTAAATTAAATAACATTTTAAAGAGTTCGTCTTTTGTGGATTCGACCTTGGAATACTACGAGTATTACTTGCTACAATTGATTCTGTGAACTTGCAGAATTAGCCGATCAAGTTTTTGGCGCCGTTGCTAAGGACGACGGTTTTAAATTGTTATTTCTTTAATTTTTGTGTTTTTATTTCTAAAACTCTTTCAAGTGTGAATTTCAGGTAGTATATGCAACGAAGGCGTTCCAAGAGCAGTGACAACGCAGAACTACTACCCTTGAACCAAGAGATCGAACACACTTGTAGAAGGAACCGAAAAGAAAAGAGACAAACAATGGCGAATCAAGTGAATCTTGTTGTTAATGCACCTGCCGCGCATAGACTGAGAGACATTCAAAGGCCACTGATGGTAAATAATCTTTCATGGATCCGAATCTCGGATGAAGCTCGAAACTATGAGCTTAAAACCATACATCTCAACATGTTACCACAATTTAATGGCACAACAGTGGATGATCCATTATTATTTATTAAAGAATTTTATAGTGTGGTGGAAACTTTCTCATTAAACAGGTTGACGGAGGATGAATTAAGGAAAAGATGTTTTCCTTATTGCATGAAGATGAGTGCGAGGACATGGCTTTTGAACTTACCCGAAGGATCGTTCAATACGTGGAGTGATGTATATGATGCTTTCATTACAAAATATTATTCTCCATAGAAGAATCTTGACCTTCGAGGCAAAATATATAACTTCACTCAATTGGATGGTGAACCATTCCATGAGGTGTGGCAGCGCTTCAAGATGCTTATTGCTCAATGTCCACATCATTGCTTTGATGAATTATTACTAACTCAAATTTTCTTTGAAGGATTGACCATGAGCGGGCAAACATTGGTTGAAACGGCATCCAGAGGAAGTTATGGAGAAAAGACGGCGGCTGAAATAAATAAGATTTATGAGAATGTTGCTCTAAATTCTCAACAAAGAGCCATTAGAGGACGAAGGGCAGCCGTCGATGAGGTATCTTCACATCATGATATTTTGTCGGAAGTCGTCGAACTAACTAAGCAAGTGAAGATGCTACTTAGTCAGAATTAGCAGTTGAAGGAGATTTGTGCATTCTGCGGAATTCAAGGGCATGGTGAAACTTCATGTAGGTTTGCCAATAGAGTCCAACAAGAGGAAATCAATTTCGTTGGCAATAATAAAAATAGACCGCCAAGGAACGACCCGTACTCAAACACATACAATCCAGGGTGGCAAAATCATCCGAATTTTTTATGGAGGGATTCGAACAACGTTAAGCTGCAAGGACCATCCGAATTTCACCAAAATATATTGGTACCTCCACCTCCACTACAAGAGAAGAAACCCTTCTCTCGAAGAGATGATGGTTCAATTCATGGCAAATCAGAATGGACATAACAATAAAATGGAGCAAAGGATTAGACAGATTGAACAATCATTTCAATCTTCCATTCATGAAGTGGAGCTTCAACTGGGGAAATTAGCGAATAAGGCTGCTGAAAGAGAAAAGGGAAAATTCCCTAACCACACTGAGACAAATCCTAAGGCAATCTCTTTAGCAGGCGAGAACCAAGTTGATGAAGCATCAAAAGAAAAGAAGGCGGACGAATCAGTTGTTATAAATGAGAGAACGAAAAACAAGGTGGTAGAAGAGAGCACTATAGAGAAAACTCCACCAACAGTGAAGGCATATGTGCCTCCAATTCCATACTCTCAGTGGCAGATGAAGAGGATAAACGAGTTGAATTTTCAAAAGCTTCTCAACATCTTCAAGAAAATTCAAATCAACGTTCCTTTTACCGAGGCCTTGGCACAAATACCATCATATGCAAAGTTCTTGAAAGAGATCATTTCCAACAAAAACAAATTGGAGGAGTATGCAATAGTAGCCTTGAATGAGGAGTGCAGTGCAATGTTAGTGATATGCACTAGGTCAATCATGTTTGACCATGTTTTGACTTTATCATTTTGTTATTTATTGATTGGCAGTTTTTATCATTTTATATTAATGATTAAAATACTTGAATGGTTAATTCTTTCTAAGGTCATCAAGTATGTGACTTGATAGTAGAACCCTTAGGTTTAATAAAAGAATTATATACCATCTATCCCTAGTCTTAATAGAACATTGAGACTAGTATGATGTTGACTGATGATTATGTTTTGCTAATCATGTATATGAGATATTAAGTCAAATCATAGGTGCTATTTGAGAAATAAGGCACTGGATGACCCACTGTGAGAATACTACATAGATCACTGTCATAAGTATTTCTCATTACAGTACTATTAGTATAATCCTTTGACCTTGAAATCATCATGGATTTCTACATAGCTATTTCATATTTTGATACAGTCTTACATTATCTTAAACAGGATAATGGAATAGATTGTCATTGGATATGAAAGTAACTATGTGAGAAATGTGAGTGACTGAGAAGGAATTTGTCCCTCATTTATTTGAGTAAGATATCTATGGGCCCCTTGAAGAAGATAGACTGAAGGAAATGCATGGCTATGCTAAATGAATTGATAAAGAGTTATCATTTTCAGTCTACTTAGAGTTAAGAAACTGATGATTGAATATTATAAGGATGACAGGACTATGCCTTATATTCAATCTGGATATCGAGAGACAAAGGGATTAAAATATTATTGTAAATGGTTAAATCGGATTGTCGATATTCGTATAACTTGGGTAGTCATAATGTCTTGCTAGAGGCCACTTATGACTTGTGGGCTGAAATAGGGATTCCGAGCCTAATGCCAACGTTATATGAACCTACAGGGTCGCACACTAAGAACAGGCCCAAAACAGTTATGGGTTGGACAAGCCCAATGTGATTAAGTGATTAATTATTATATATATATATATATATATATAATTCGTAATATATATATATATATATATATATATATATATATATTAATTCGAAATTTAAGGATAGGTGTTTTCCTTAATTTATTATTTTTGGAAGATAATAAATATAGTAATTAATATATATATATATATGGATGATTATCAAACAGGGAGTTTTTAATAAACATAAACTTGTAGAATTGCAATGAGATTGAAATTCGAATTTGTCTCAAACCCTAGTAATGTTGTATCACTATAAATACACATTAAGCAATTGGTTTGAGAATCACGAAATTCATTATTCACTAAATCACTAAAAATTCAAAATTGCTTGTGAAGCAATAGTGCTAGCACACAAGCACTAGTTTTGGCTAAGGTCTGTTCGTGTGGATACTCGTAGAGGACGCATTCTTTTGGAGGCGTTTCTGATCTGAGGCCAGGTATCACCAAAGTGAACCACCTCCTTCCTTCCTACATTGCTGTTGAATTCGACATACAAGTAAGTATTAATTATGTAGTTAATCTATTTATTCGAATTACATGGATCTTGGTTTGGGTTTTAGATAAATTTTTTGAAATTCCGCTGCGTTATGAACCTAGAAAACCCAACATGCAAGACTTCAAAAGAAATTACCTCCAAAGTTGAAAGACCCAGGGAGTTTCTCTATCCCATGTACTATTGGTAATGTTGATGTTGCTCATTGCTTATGTGATTTAGGTGCTAGCATCAACCTAATGCCGCTAGCGCTTGTGAGGAAGCTAGGCATAACCGAGATGAAACCTACTACAGTTTTATTATAACTTGCGGACAAATCCATTAAATGACCGCTTGGCATAGTAGAAGATTTGCTCGTAAAAGTTGGTAAAATATTTTTACCAGCTGATTTTATAGTGCTTGATATGGATGATGAAGTGGATTTTTCTCTTATTTTAGGGAGACATTTCTTGGCCATGGGAGGAGTATTAATTGATGTTAAAAGTGGTATGCTAACCTTTAGGGTGGGAGAAGAAAAAGACGATTTTAACATAAGTACACCCCCAAAAAAATCTGAAATTTTGGATTCTTGCTATAGAGTTGACATAATTGATGAAATTATGAGTGAAACTCCTATAAAAGAATCAATCAAAGAGCCACTTGAAGCATGTTTAGCTCTGAATTTAGAAGAAAAAAATGAGGTGGGAGAAATTAAAAATTTGGTACCTAATCTAGAAGGTGATAAATATAAAAATATCAAACACAAAACTAAGTTTAAAGAATTTTGTAAAGAAAAACCAAAGATTAAGCCTTCAAGAAAAGTGTCGCCTAAAGAAACACCGAAACCACCTCTTACTTATTGGAAACGTTTGGTTTCAAGAGCAAATAATATTCGTTCTGTGGTTATGTCTGCTAACCAGAATTCTGCAGCAAAAGAAAAATTGTTAGAAATTGACAAGAATGAGAGGAACATGTTTCTAGTCAATGGTCAAAGAGAAATACATTACTACAAAGGTGACCAACTAGCAGACGTAAAAGTCGTGAACTTCGAGTGAGGAAGGTAAGATACGTCGAGCCATGACGTTGAACAAAGCGCTTGTTAGGAGGCAACCTAACATCATTAAGGTACGTTTATCTACTAAATTTGGTTGCATTTTCGTTTTAGAATTTTCCACATGTTAAAAAAAAAATTATATGAGGCCCACAACCGGTTTTAGCCGACCCTTGACTCTGACATTGTCATGGAAGAAGAGATCGGCTAGTAGTTCCTTTAGTGGAATTCGCTGTCTTCGGAAAAGGGAAGATTTTTATTCTCCTTTCTTTTAGTTTTTCTCTTTTTTTTACATTGAGGACAATGTGTTTCTTAAAGTGTGGGGTGGGTAAAAGCAGTCGAAAAAAAATATTGTTTTGAATAAATTATTCATTTTCAAGAAAAATTATTTAATAAAGTAAATTTGTAATCAATATCTCTTTGATTCAATTGTAAATTTGACCTTCTTCTTAGATAGTTGACTTGTAATTTAAGTAAAGGACAATTAAAAGAAAAACTTTTTATACACGGTTTTACTTAATTATCATGTAAGGTGTCAAACTCTTTGTAAAGCCACATTTAATTTGTTGAATCATACACTTAACCAAATTGGAGAGATTTCGAGCCTAAAAGCATACTTTTCATGCTTAAATTCTTGTTGAGTGATCTGATTGTAAAGACTGTTTTTCAGAACTTGCTCGAAATCGGCCTCCAAGACTGAACACATGCGAACCAAGAATCGAATCGGCCAAATTTACAGATTTTGGGTGAAACAGCTCGTTTGCCGGCCCGGAGCCATCCCACACCCTCCAAGCCGGCCAAAGGCCGGATGAGGACCTGAAAATTTTATTTTTAATAGTTTTGGGAAGTCCGGGCCTTGGTGAGCACTCATAGACCTTCCACGTCGATATAACCTTGATTCACACTCAAAAAGGGATCTTCCTTGACTTGCACTCAAAAAATGAGCTTTGACTTCCATCAAAATCATTATGGAAATGAGATATGCAACATTGACTTCAATCGAGCTCCTTATAGAAATGAGATATGTCAAATATGATTCAGTCAAGCTCACTATGGAAAGGAAAGAGAGACTTGATCACCACTCCTACTCTTTATGGCAAGAAGATATGTCAAACTTGATTATCACTCAAGCTCACTATGGAAGGAAGATATTCTTGGCTTGGCTATCACTCATTTTGTGCCTATAAATAGAGCACTCTTGTGTAAAGATAGGATTCACTCACACATTTATTTGTGTAGACATTTTATATAATATAATTCTCTCAACCATTATTATATTTTCACTTATTTTTTTATATGTTCTTGAGGTGTAATAATTTCATTGTTATGTTCAATATGACAATGAATTGCTAAACCCTTCAACTAGGATTAGGGATGTAGCCTAGTTAGAGGGGATTTCTTGATTATTAATTATTACATCTCATTTATATTTTAAACAATGATTTTCTTTAATCTTCTTGAGATAATCATGAATATTAAGTTTTTATCCTAGAATTCATGTGAATTACTTGACCGTGAAGCATGAATTCAGATCTAGAGATTAAACATAATTTACTTAGAATAGGAATATGTCTAAGGAATTGTGATGGTGTTAATTATTTTGCTTAATGGGTTTAATTAATGGCTTAATTACTTAAAAACCACTCACCTTAAACTTTTTTTTCTTGTATACTCCGACCTAGGAAAAATTCATTTATACCCTGACGTATGTATTATATTTCATCTCTATCCCGAGGCACTAAATTAACCTCTTTTTATTAAGAAAAAAATTTAAAATAGTTCTTCATTTTTAACCTAAGCTAATTAGAGTTTAATTAGAAATGAATTTTTCTCTAAATGAAGGACTATGTTAAACTTTTTTTTAAATGAAAAGACGTCAATTTAGTGCCCCGGGGTAGAGGTGAAACATAAACACATACGTCAGGGTATAAATGAATTTTTTCCTAGGCCAGGGTATAAACGAAAAAAAAGTTCAAGGTGGGTGGTTTTTAAGTAATTAAACCTTAATTAATTAACATGGTTATTGGAAAATATCCAGAATTAATTAATCACACATTTGTGTCTTGAAAGAGGACAAATATATTTTAGAAATAATTGTCATAAAAAAGCTTTTGAGATGTATTATTAATTATGATAGAATTTCCCCTCAACTATGGTGAACCCCGAAATCCTAGTTGCTTTAAATCTTGATATTTTACCAAAAATATTCGTTCACTTTTCTTTATTTAATTATTTATTTTTAAAACCAAATCAACTTAACAGAACATTTACTGTATAAAAATTAAATTAAATAATATTTTAAAGAGTTCGTCCTTTGTGGATTCGACCTCGGAATACTCCGAGTATTAAAGACCTTTGAATGCATGTTTCTAAGTATATTTTAGCTATTTTTTCCTTAAAGAAATCCTAAAATAGTTGCTGCCCCGAAATTAATTTTTTCCTAGATGAGGTTTAAACACACTTAAATTAATGTTTTTGGATTCTTTATTCGATTTTATGCGGTTTGGACTATGTTTGCATGAGAAACGGACTTGAAATGAGTAATAACGGAGCAAAACAAAATCCTAGAACTGCTGTCGATGAACTGCCGCCCCCGCCGCTGCAACCGGCGGCGCCGCCACAATGAACTGGCGGCGCCGCCGCCTTATCCTGCCGGCGCTGGCACTGTGAATCGGCGTCGTGTTCCTCCTTTGTAAGATCCCAAATTTGCTTCTCAGATCTTCCAGACTTCGATCCAAACTTCCAGACGCATTTCCGGGCCCATCCGGACTGCAAATCAGGCCCAGTTTTTTAACCCAGATGTAGAGAATTTAGTGTAGAGTCATATTCTGTAATGTAACGGGCCAGAACCGATGTAAAACAGACTCAGAAGTCCAAATATGTAACATAGAATATAAACCGGGCCCAGGAGCCCGGGGCCCAGCAAACCAGCAACTTCCAGAGCCGATTCCGGACTAACCCGAACTCGGAATCGACTCTGAATCAAACCAGTAGAACCGGATCGATGAGACGCACAACTCCTGTGATCTTACCGAAAGCCCATTCTGACTAGACCGATGGTTAAAACCCGCGTGAGTGCCAGGCACTGAAAGTCAACGAGGTTTAAAAGTATATCTAACCCTGTATCTATATCCAACTGCCCCTGAGCATGCTAGCACTGTTTACCGCTTTCCAAAAGCATTCCAAATCAAATAATAACAAGTTAAAGGACTAATCAGTTAAAATTGGCCCATTAATGCAAATCCAGCCCATCACTCAAACATCGTAGGACTAATACGAAAAAGTAGTAACGGTTGTATAGGCTTTTCAAGACTCATCTAATAAAATCAATCAATAACATTTATACATCCGGTTTTAGGCTTTGTACATGTAAAATATCCATACCAGCCAGACTTATGACTATTTGCTAGAAACCTCTAAAGTTAGATGTATGCTTAGCAGTACCTGCTACTTGCCTCAAATGCCAGTCTAGATCGAGTCATATGCGCGTCAAACTTGTTTACTTATTTCATCCCTGTTTATTTCCAGCCTTTGTATCATATGCTGCATATACTGATGAGATAAAAAAAACGAATATGTCCAGAAAATAAAGCCAGTAACCGATGAGCCAAGCACAAGAGTCACGGGAAGGTCCGCGAACCCTAGTCTTTGGTCCGATGCACAATTGTCTTACCGGAGGCGAGTAAGGCTATCTAGTCGATTAAAAGGCATTTTCTAGTTGAACTAAGTAGCGAATCCATTTTTCAAACCGTTTCCAGATCGAGAAGTCAGCCATAAGCCTTGGTTGAGCGGCCCCCGAACCCCGCTCCGCTCACAATAACTCTTCGTGGTACTGAAATAAAACACTTTATGTGAACGTCATACTATAAATGTCTGATTCACGTAGTCTATCGTCCTATTTCAGTATTCCATCAACAATACTGTAACCGCAAACTTTTATTTGCTGGTCTATATCCATCACATACTCCAAGTAAATATTTCCACTTCATTCTAGACATATAATTGGTTGTGCCAATAGACTTATAAGGTTTGAGAATTTACGTCCAATACTTGATTATTCAAAGTATAAATGTCTTACTAATCGGTCACTAACACAATAGGTGTAGTATGCATGTAATTTCTACAAACTTTCACACTTTCGCTATGCTACTCTGACTCACAATTCACTAACTCTTAATTTTACAGTTAGGTTGTACGAGATCTACATCACTAACTCTTAACTTTATAGTTAGGTTGTATGGGATCTATATGATATTCTTCTTATATCAAAATAATACTTTCCTGAACTTTTGATCCATAGATAACTTACACATTATACCATATAGGTGGTGTCTCTTGACAACTTTCACAATAACTTCTATTTTCATAAATAGTTCGCACATTGTGTCACACTATTTCATAACATATCCCCACTTGACTCCTTAACACGCGGTGTACTATAATCCTTATGTTTTCCTGGTTGTGTAAATACTATTACCATAGTCCAATATTCCTTCAATTTCTCAAAACTTACTTCATGTTGATTTTCCTAATCAACTCTTATACTCTCTGGTTAAATCTTGTTACTAGCACAAAGATTTTTGAAAAATCTTGCATTCAACATTCGAAGTACTTTGCAAAACCTAAGAGATTACCAATTTCTATAACCGTACAGGTTACTTCCACTCATTGAACACTCAAATATTTTTCAAATTAACTAAAACTCACTTGGGACTTTACAAGTTTCCAAAATGTCACTCGCCTTTGGAAATCTATTCTGACGCTCTCTAAGAAGTTGAAACACTAATCGAATATATTGTGCATGCTCCTCCTCTGTTACTTCAATAGATTGATATACCTTCAATAAAGGTCTTGGAAATAATCCGAAAATAGCTTGATTACTTTTTTCTATATTCTTCATAAGAATAGTTGAAGTGCTTATTCACTCCCTATCTACATCAGAACTAACTTCTGAACATTACTAGTTTTCAAAATTCATTTACCGGATCTAACTTACGCTATCTTCACGATAGGCCTATTCTTAATTTCCTTCTTGTCCACTATCTGTAAACATATCAAACCTATTTTGTATCAGATTCCTTAATCAATTTTCTTTTGATACTCGGTATGCACTCATAGAGATGTGTCTATTACTAACATCATTACTATCAGTAACCTTACCCTTAGCCTTTAAAGTCAGGGGCCATATGTGATTATTAGACATCAATGTCACTTGCATATATATATATATAGAGCTTACGTTTACAATATCAACTTAATTAACGTCCTAACTCCCTTTTTTTCCGTTACTTATTCTTTTGGCTCATTGCCAATATTCACACAATCTTCCCATCATTACTTTTAAAAATAGTATCGTCTAGTTATAATATCTGAGCTTTGCTTAGCTTGGATGGAAGTTTCATTATATGATAGCTTGATGTCGTTAAGACTTATAATAGCCTATGTCTTGTTCTAAGTGAGTCTTATAGAGCCTTGATTATTATATCTCAGTTTTTGTATTTTTAACTGACGTTACTATTTTCAAAAAAAAAAAACTGACGTTACTTTGTTTCTTTGAATTAACCGCATTTGCCCTGATGACTTGGTGATTCTATAGTGGATTTTTATGTTATAACAAAGCCATGTTAAAATATATAAAATATTTGTATATTACGTCGGGTGGACCTAGGAGGACAATTGACTATTTTATTATTTTGAATCTTTAAAAAAATATATAAATATATAAGTTAATATTATAGTTTTTTCATTTTACAATTTATAGCGCTGCCCATCTTAAAATTTATATTTTATCGATTTTGTTCATCTTACAAACTTTCAATACAATTTTACCCACCTTATTAAATATTTGAGAAAATTAGAAACAATACACTCATTTTAAAAATGATATAATTTCCTACCTTAATAAGGAAAAAATAAAGAAAATAACTCACCCTTTTAATATATTTATTTTTTACACTAAGACATGTTTATATTATAATTATACTTATTTCTTATTATTGTTTTACTCCAATCATACTTATTTTATTTTAAGTGACACATGTCATTTTTTTTTCTATCCCTTTCTTCTCTCCTTCTTTCTTTATTCTTTCTTTCTTCTTCTCTGGTTTTTTTTTTGCCATTTTTTTCTTTAATTTTTTTCTTCTTTTCTTCTCTATTTTTATTCTTTTCTTTTTCGTCGTTCCGCTATCGCTCCTCCATCGTTTCGCCATCCTTTTATATTTAATTTTAGCGAATTTTTCCTTAATTCGTGGTGATAAATACAATTTATTATAATTTTCAGATCTAAATAAATTACTCTTAAATTTTTTCAACTTTAGATCTAAAAATCTGCATAAGAAACAATGTTATGATGAAAAAAATGAGTATCTGTACAAAAAAATAATTTCTGCAAAAAAAAAAACAGCATCTGATTATTATATAGTTATCACTGCATTATCATAAAACTGAAGAGAAAAATGATTTTTTTATAAAAAAAACGTCTGATTATCATATGAGTATCACTATATTATCATGTCGTTATCATAACACTATTATATAACACTGCATTATGATAACTAGATGATAATGAAGTATGATAAGGCTATGATAATTGGATGATAACGTATATGAAAATATAATTATAAAAAAATTCATGATACTAGTGATAACCAGATGATAATTAAATAATGCAGTTATGATAATAGTATGATAATATGATACCTATATGGAAAGAAAATACATAAAAATTATGATAACGAGATGATAGTGTAAAGATAATAGTATGATAAGATTCTTATTGATAATAAAATGATAATAGTATGATAATATGATACTTGCATGAAACAAAAATTACAAAAACTTATGATAACGAGATGATAATAATCTGCTATATACGATAGGCATGATAATAAGATGACAATGCAATATGATAAATTGATAATTATATGATAATGTGAAACTGTAATACTGTGATAATCATATAATAATATAATACTAGATGATAATGAAGTATGGTAAGTTTATGATAACTGGATGATAACTTACGTGAAAATATGATTACAAAAAATTCATGATATTAGTGATAACCAAATGATGATTAAATAATAAAGTTTTGATAATAGTATGATATTATGATTCCTACATGAAAACAAATTACATAAAAATTCTGAAAACGAGATGATAATGAAGTATGATAAGGTTATGATAATTGGATGATAACGTACGTGAAAATATAATTAAAAAAATCATGATATCAATGATAACCAAATGATAATTAAATTATAAAATTATGATAATAGTATGATAATATGATACCTATAAGGAAAAAAATTACATAAAATTATGATAACGAGATGATACATTATTTTTATTATCCAGCAGTATGATTACATTATCATATAATAATCTGCTATATATGATACTCGTAATGACATGATAATAACATGGAAAATAGAAATAAAATAAATTCTTGACATTCATTTAATTCTCTGATAAACTTGCTTTAAAATTTAGTATTCATAAAAAATGAAAATAAAATTTGTAATCTCCGGTTAATTTAAAGAAGAACAAAAAAGAATTGAATGAAGAAAAGAGAATTGGATGAGCAAAAAAAATTGAATGAAAAGTGGTTCTGTATAATTGTGGAAGACTTAAAGAAAATTGAATGAATAAAAAAGAATTGAATGGAAAGTGAATGAACAAAAAAAAAATGAATGGAAATAATTCTGCATAATATTGGGGAAGATCTGTGCGCGCATGCAGAGAGAGAGAGTGCGCATTTGTGTGTCAGAGTAAAATAATAAATATTTTAACATAAAGAGTAAAATCATAAAAAAAGTTAAAACAGTATCATCTTTTCCGTATTTATGTATAAAGTTCTATTATTATCTTTTTAGGTAAATATTTAATAATTTCTAAATATTTATGGGTCGGCCAATGACATCGACTCAACTTTAGACTAAGAATGGCATAGCCTTGGTCACAAGTGCTACGTCCCTTTAGCATAAACCGAAGGGATGGTAGTAAAACATATATCTTTTTCATGAGGACGGGAAAGAGAAGAAAAATTATAAGAAATACATATTTGCTAAAAAAAACATATAGTAAACATACATTAGCCTACGTACATCACCCTCCATTCTCCTAATAAAAAGATCTTCATGTTAGTTTAATTTCTTTCTTTCCCCGAACAAAACAAACCCTACTTCAAAATCATATATATATAAAATAAAACTAAAACAAAAATTCATTAGTAATTATACCCCCATGCACATGCACTACTCTCACTATTCTTGAATTTTGAAAATAATTTGGCTATCAACAGATTGTAGGATTGCATTTTCAGGAACATCAATGGCAATATTCAAGTCAAGGGAGATAACTTGATGATTATCTTCTTCAACCTTCACTTGATTATTCACCATAGCTGAACTAAAAATGACAATGGCATCTTTCAGCGGAACGTTTTGACCTCCGGGAATATCTATTCTGCCGCTTTGAATAGCTTTTTTGATTGCCATTTGAGAGCAATAATCAAGCTGCTCCGCGTCTTCGATGAAGAACACTCTGTGAGGATTCTCATTCAAGGCAAGCCCTAGTCTCTCATCATAACTACTCCAATCCACCTCATCTCGCCTCCTCTTCCTATCGCTCGTTCCAATCGAAAGAAAGTTGGCTTTCGAGCCGTAAACAAGTGTAGCTAATTCTCGTGCAATCTTCTCTTTTCCTTGGGAATCAACACCCGCGAAGAAGAGCCAAGTTTCTTCCCTTTCTTCGCCCTTTCTCATCCCGGACCTGCATTCGAGAATGACCTTCGCTATTTCAGGAATAATTTGTTTCTGCTCTGGAACCTTTTCCTCCAAGCTACTGCATAGAATCTTCATGTTTTCATCACTCACCTCCTTGAAGTTTTCTAAGCCTTCCATATCGCCCATTGCTTCACTTGATGAAGCCGAATTCGGGCTGGAATTCGGATTTGATAAAACGTCTGGCTTCCCAATACTAATCAGATTGCTTTCTGAATCGAAAAGAAAGTTGTTGTTGCACTCATGGGAAGATATGGAAATTGGGGAAGCAGGAGATGAAGCAAATTTTATGGTTTTGTGAGGATAATGAGACTCTTTATGAACTGATGAACTACCAAAAGAGTTCCATTTCTTTAAAAGGGGTCTTGTATTCATGCAAAATTCCTGCTTTTATCAATAAAAAATTGATCTTGTGTAAGCTGCTTGATCATACTTATCTCAGCAATACATTATCAAAACAAGATTATTATATGTACCTTATCATCAATACTGATTCTTTGTGTCTCTTCCTTATGCTTCTTTAGCCATGAAGGTAAGCCTGAGCTAGTATTCTGCTGAATGATCGAGAAGTCTGCGCAGCAAGTTTCGTTCTTTTCGTGGGCTGATTCAACGCCCGCCCAACTATATCCATTGCTTCTACACTCACATTGAGATTCACTGATACACAAAAGAAATAAGCAAGAGAAATGGGAATAGTTTAACTTAGAATATATTTAAAAAAGATAATTATTGTTACCTGTTGAGGTTGAGCCTTAGGGTGAGGCTATCAAGTGGAATTTTGAGAGAATGCAATTGCCAAATAGTCCCTAGAGAAGGATGGCCTGCCTTGCATTTCAAGTAAGTTTTGAAAGTTGCAACTCCAATGAGCCATAACCTTTCTACTTCGCCAACTAATTTTTTGAGCTCCATGATTATATGATCCCAAGGGCTGTAGTAGTAGCTTTTGCTTTGCTCGCCGTGATAATTTGACCAAAACTCAGCAACCAATTTGAGATCACCCAAATATAAAACAACTCCTCGACTTATACACCTCTTCACTATGCACCTAAGCTCCATTAGCTTCTGCTCCACCACTTCTTTTGGAACATCTCTCAAACAACTGAGAGGAAAGCTTATCATCCGCAACGATCGCAACTCCACAGGACCACCACCTCGCTCAATCTTCTCCATCACTCCCTTCACTAAACTTTCACTACTCTCTACACATTCTCCTGTAATAACTATGTGTCTCTTTTTCTCCACCATTGTCTTTAAAACACTTATTACATCATCCTCAACATCCAATGACAATGGTTTGTTAATTAGAGGTATTAGAGATTGAGATACATTATGGGGTTTGGTTTCTTTTGATGAAATCTCCAAAGGAACAACAACAACTTGTTCGACCTTATGCTTTACTTGAACACTTGAGAAACCAGCTTCTCTCATTACTCGACTAACACTCGGGTCATCTAGTATAGACACAATAAGCTGTTCTATCTCTATCTTCAAAGCTAAAATGGGCTGCTGCTGGTTTTCAATGGAGCCTCGTCGTTGGTGAGCCTGCGCGCGCTTAAAAGCAGCAACCAAGGCATTTGACAGACAAGGAAAGGAAGAGTGATGACCTAATAACGCACTCGCAGCTGAGGCAGGTAAGCGATTTAAGGCAACGTTGAAGCAAAGCTCTAAAGCCTTGCATTGAAGAGGATGCGAATGGGATTGAAGGCAAGCCCTTCTGAGAAGGCCAGTAGGGGATGCTAGCATAGCACTTGCCACATGAAGAGGAGTCACTTGAGCATGACCCCGCCGCCTAGCAAGGCTAACCGCTTGCTTTACGATACTTGCAGCCTCTGCTGTAAGAGCTTGCTGCACGCTGCAAATTCCTGCTCTCATTCTCAAAATATTGAAGTTGAGTATGCAACAAATTGAGAAGCTAATGCATTGTATATATTGTAGGATGGGGTATGTGCTTTTCTTGGTGGTGAGGCAAAATTTGTAGTCTTTAGATGTGAAAGTGGCTGGCATGTGATCTCTTTATCTCCCTTATCATATAAAGTGTTAAGTGGATAATTAAGAAAGAAAATTTAGATTTTGAAAAGCACTTTAAGAACTATGAATGGAATAAACACTTTGTCTTGTCTAAGAAGAATGAGAAGATGGCAAAAGAGAAAGGCAAAAGGGAAAGGAAGAGAGGACTGGCTGTCTCTTTGAATGTGCCTTCTTTTTGCTTTGCTCATTTCTCGAAGAAAAGAAAAAAAGGAATACAATTATGCCTTTGATGATTGCTCCATCCATTCAGTTTTTTCATGAAATCTATGTTCAACATTCTCTCACCCCTTTTAATAACAATCTTCATCATCACTTGTCTCTTCCTTTCTCTCTCTCCATAAACATGATGGCTTTAAAACCCTTTATGGAATACTTTTCTTATATTTATAAAGTATTGAATTCATAAATTTGAATATTTTGATGTTTTGATCAAACATAAAATTAATAGATATATACAAATACAAATACTTTTTAAATATTTAAATAGCTAAGTAATCCATATGTAGATATGTCTTGTCCATATAACGGGAGAAGCATTAAAGAAGTCCAATAATAATTTTCAGATACGTCAGGTTGACGAACTGTTGATCCGTTTGGTGAAATTTAAGGGACTAAATCGACATATATGGCTGATTTGAACGATTGAACGTAACTGTCCCTCATAACCCATATATATTCAAAGAAATTTCATGTATAAGTATGAAAAATTCAACTAATTCCAATATCTAAGAAGTTTATGAATTATATAAATCACATGGTTTGCAAAAGATTATGTTGGAAAATTTGAGATTCGTAACTCTGAAAACCTTTTCTAAAACATTCAGAGATCAAAGTGGTATATTTGCCACTTTTTGAGCATAGTCTATTATTAGTTACAAATTAAATTTATTAGGTTTAATTACTTAAACAATGCCTATCTTGTAATATTTTTTCGTTTATACCATGACCTAAGAAAAAGTTCATTTGTACCTTTTTTTGATTTTTCATTTTCAACTGTACCCCAAAGCATTAAATTTAACTTTTTTCATTTAGAAAAAAGCTTAAAATAGTTCTCATGGATTTAGTACCAGAAATAATACCAGAGGGCAGCTAGGAGACGTAAGTCACAGAAGATGTAACCAGTCAGCAAGTCCCTGACCCAGTACCCAACAACAACTAACGCAGAGTAGCAGATCAGCTAGTTATCCCAAGAAATCAGGGATAACTACGAAGATAACTCATCCTAACAAGAAGATGAGTTCAGAATAAGGGAGGAGACTCCTAACATATCATAATGACTGCAAGTATATATAGAATTAGACCTAAGTCAGGTAAACCCTAATTTTAGTCATATTCATCCATCAACCTTACTCAAATCTATCTGACTTAGGCATCAGAGGGTATTCGAGCCAATGCCGGCTGGAGTACTTATAACCGATTCTTTCTTGTAGGTTGGATTAGACTCAGACCGGCAGTTCAAGAACCATTATTTGACGCCGTCTGTGGGAACGATCAATTCGTTTTTTACTAAAACATTTAATTTTGGTTTCTTGCTGAAAAGATGAATAATGAGGAAGAGCCACCACCGCCCGGAGTGGTCATAAAGACGGGAGCTTTACCCGTGAATAGCGGACCAATCTTTCTTCCCGTGGCCAACGTCGGGGGAGGACTTGCACCAGGAGTCAATCTCGTACCACCAGCAACAACTGATGTGCCGTACGACATCACACCGCCACCCTTGAGGAGGGGGGTCCCTAGACAGACGCAGTCACCCTGGGGTTATTACACTCCCCAATATCAGGCTCTGATGACTTACCAGCAGCCAGGATGGTACCCAGGGTATTATCCTTGGAGCCACCCTAATCATCAGGAATACCAATGGCCCATCAACCCGATTCCTTTTCAATCCTTGGATACATAAGGGACAGTGACTTCTACCACACTGGTTCGACCATATGTGCCGCAAGGTGAACCTTTACCACCATTTTACCATGAAGCAGTAATAAAAAGTGTTAATGATTTTCAGGACTATCTAGTGGGACTGGCAAAAGAGTCAGTAGAGCGGCATGCAGCGAAAAAAAAGACACCCGTGGATAAAGTCCCAGAGGGAAGACATAGACCAGAAGCTCTGGCGCAAAGGAAGAAAGCAGGGGAGGAATTTGTACGCAGAGGACAATCCGAACCATTGCCGCAGAGAAAGGACGCAGACAAAGGAAGAGCAAATGCCCCTCCGCGAGAAAAAGAAAAGGACTTGGAGAACAAAGAGAAATGCGTGGGTATGGAAGCACCTAAAAGCAATCGAATTCATATCGATGATGAACAAGCATCCAAGGAAGGCATGTCGGCGCAGAGATTGAAGAATGCCCCTGGAGAAGGACAAAGAGAGTCATTCCTCCAATAAAAAGAAAGGAGCAGAAGAGTGAATCGACATCGATGAGAAAATTAACAACGCCATGAGAAAGTTTCAGAAAGAAGGAGAAGGAGAAGACAAAGACAGAGAAGATGAAGACTCCCCTCTCAAATCTGAAATTCAACTGGTACGGTTTCCCTCAAGGTTTAAATTACCAACGTTTGATTCTTTTGACGGAATAGGTGACCCGAAGAGCCACATTTCCAAGTTCAAAACAATCATGATGCTGCATGACGTCACTGATCCCATGCTCTGTAGAGTGTTCCCTGCGACGTTGCAAGGGTCGGCACAGAAGTGGTACTCACACCGCAAAGCAAGCTCAATCGGTTCCTTTTCTGATCTTGCCACAAGATTCAAAGCACGTTTCAGAACCAACATCCCAATGCAAAAGAGTTCTAGTGACTTGAGGAAGTGTAAGCAAGGAGACCAAGAGACGTTGAAGAATTTTGTGGAAAGATTCAATAAGGAGGTAGTCCAAATCAAAAATCTGAATCATGATACCGCCATAGAGGCCATGAAGATAGGGACTCGATTTGAAGAGCTCCGAGATAAAATCATGATGAAAAAACCCACCACCTTTCAGGACCTAATGCTGATCGCACATAAATATGTGGAACTGGATGAGGCAAGGAGAACTTTAACCAAGCAGTCGGAGATGATGCAGCAAGATAGCTCCAAATATCGAGGAAAGAAAGAGGAGGAAAGGCCTCGGACGCAGAGGTTCGGTGGATTGAGCAGACCCTCTGACTTCACCCCATTGAATCGAGCCCCAGTCTATATACTCAGTTGGATGAAGTAGAACGGGGTGATGTTCAACACCCCTAGGAGGATGGATCCATATAAATAAATAGAAAAAGCAAGTATTGCCGTTTCCATGAAGGCTACGGCCATGACACAGATCGCTGCCGGGACCTGAAAAGAGAGATAGAACAGCTAATCCAATCTGGAGTGCTGAGAAAATTTTTCCACGAAAAAACGGGAGGAAAAGGAAGGGAGAAACTGCAGAGAAGGAAGAGCAAAACATGAAGACAAAAAAGGTGGCAGGAGTAATACATGTAATTGATGGAGGGGAGCCTTATAGTAACTCTCAAAAGAAAAAAAAGGAACAGACGGGGATCTTCGATAGTTTTTGCAATTGAAAGGGAGATAACGCAAGAAGTCTCATTCGGCCCAGAGGATGGAGGGCATGTACGAGGACCTCACAACGACGCACTAGTGATAGAAGCAGTAGTACGAAATTATCTAGTCAAGCGAATCTTGATAGATGAAGGAAGTTCCGTGAACTTGTTAACCCTGGAAGCGTTCAAAGAAATGAAAGGACTTGTCACAGACTTATGAAAGGCATATGTCCCACTCATCGGCTAGGAGGAAATCCAATACGACCAGAGGGAACCGTGAACCTGTATGTAGAGTTAAGTAAGAAGAATGAAGGACCACTCAAGAAGATGCATGCCCAATTCAATGTAGTAGATTTACCTCTAGCCTACAATGGCATCTTTGGTAGACCTTTCTTGTACCAATCAAGCGCGGTAACTAGCATCAAGTTATTAACCTTGAAGATACCAACCTCGTATGGTACGATAGTAGTGCGGGGAAGCCAAGAGATGGCTAGGGAATGCTGCATGGTAACAACAAAAGAAGAAGAAAGCTTACCAATCACCAGATTCCCAAGAATCGTAATAGATGAGCAGGAAGTAGGAGGCACAGAACCGGTCGGAGAGATGGAAGAATTCGAGATGACTGTGACAAAGGTAGTAGAAGTGGGAACCGATATCCCAAAGGAGGAGAAAGAGGAGATAAAATCCATCCTGAAGAAAAACAGTGAGTCATTTTCCACAAAACCAGTAGAGATTATGGGAGTTTACCCACAAGTGGCGTCGCACAAGCTAAACATAAATCCAGACAGCAGACCAATAGTGCAGAAGAAACGACGATTCATGGAAGAGAGGCAGAAGATAATCGCAAATGAAGTAAACGTGCTAGACGTGGCTGGGTTCATTCGAGAAGTGTACTACCCCGATTGTGTAGCCAACGTGGTCTTAGTCAAAAAGTCGAATGGGAAGTATAAAATGTGTGTGGATTTCACAGATCTGAACAAGGCCTGTCCCAAAGACAGTTACCCACTCTCGAATATAGACCAGTTGTTAGACTCAACCGCATGTTACCTTCTATACAGTTTTATAGATGCGGCACAAGGGTACCACTAGATACCCATGGATAAAGAAGATCAAGAAAAAACCTCCTTCGTGACAGATAAGGGAACGTATTGCTACAATGTCATGCCATTTGGATTGAAGAACGCTGGAGCAATGTTGAGAAAAAACCCAACTCGTAGTAAATCCGGAAGTCGGATGTCGATCCCACGAGGACTAAAGGTTTAAAGTGAGTGAAATCGTTTATGAAATTCAATTCGGAAAGCAAAAATAAAGATTGGTTTTAGGTAACAATTTTAACAACTAAGAATCAACTAAACGCTAAAATGCAATAACTCAAAAAGCACTAATTATCAACGATTTAAAATCAATAAAGGGAAACGTCAAGGGATTGGCAATCACACCTAGGTCATGCATTCATGGTTGGTCAAATCGGAAGTATTTCAAGGGCCGAGTGAAGTCTAAGGCGTCATTCCCGCTCTCTCGAGCCTCAAGGAACAACAAAACCGCTACCTAATCACCTAATCAATACCAAGCTCACTCTCGTGTTACAAGGCATAGCTAAACGATTAACTAGCGATTAATCAATCAACTCTAGGGCCACCTAAGTTCAAACCCACTCTCGTGGCGCTCTAAAACCTAGGTTTTCAATCCTATTAGTCAATCTACTCAACCACCTCTCGGTGCATTAATCAAACTCTAGACATGCTTAGGGTAGCTAATCCTAAACAAGCAATAAGCAATAGGAGTAAAACATGAGTAAACAACATTAAGAACCAACCAATCATACAGCCCTAGGCTATCATACCAACCCCCTAACAAGGGGCTTAGCCACTCATGGCTAAGTTCTCAATACAAGCACTAATCAAACAACTAAACATTAAAAAGTAGAGAAAGATTACCTTAAGTAAAATGGAAGAATAATAACTCATACAAGATAATGAAGATTCCACAATAAATAAACTTGCATTAATTAATAAGAGATCTTGTTCAATCAAACATTAAAAGCTTCAACTTCACCAACAATGGTGGAAAAGATGGAGCACACAACTCTAAAGAGATTCTAAGCTATTTTTAGGAGGCAACACAAAAGGAATAAAAGTAATGAATGTTGCATACTACCCTAATTTGAAACATAAAGTAGTACTTATAGTGTTCACAAAAAGGGAAATAAAAACATCCTACAAAAGAGTGTTGGGCCAAAAGAGAAAGTGTGCATAAGCCTTGTCCTTTTCTTCAGATTTTCGATTCTAACTTTAAGCCTTTGCACGAATCGTGCAAACCAACTTAACATGGATGCACGGATCGTGCAATATCTCTGGGAACAATCTGCTTCTGCTCTACTTATGCACGATTCGTGCAAGGTGTTGCACGATTCGTGCAACCCTCAGACTCCACAACCTTGAACTTCAAAACTTCATAACTCGGTGTAGAAATGTCCAAATGAGTTGGTTCTTGAACCATTGGAAAGCTTAGGATGTCTACTTTAACTCTTATGAAGAACACAAATTCATTAGAGACCTCTAACCGATCCAAATTGGTCCAATAGTGCAGATGGGTCAGCTTTTCAGAATTTCAAATGAGCTTTCGCCTCTCTTTCGTCGACTTTTCCATCTTTTGCACCAAAATGTTTCCGCAATGCTCCCAAGTATCTGAAATACTAAAACATGCAATAAGGCATTCGGAATACCATAAAAACATGACAAAACATAATAAAAGCATGCGGAAACGACACTCTAAATAGGAGTAAAATACTCCTATCAAACCTCCTCACACTAAATCTTTGCTTGTCCCCAAGCAAGAACAAAACTCACTTATAACTAGGATTCAAGAACTTAGCAAAACCGACTACTCGTCAACAAAAGTACTCCCAATCGATGAAGGTGCAAATGTAATTGTCTAGTGTCAATAACTCATGATTCATGCAAACAAATGAGGAATGCAATAGATAAGACATATGAAGATGGCACTCAAGACAAGTCATAAAGTTTAACAAATTTTCAACCGACAATCACAAGTGTACTATCACTTAAGGGACATGCGATCATTTGGTCAATCTTAGAATATGAACACAATGGCAATCACTCATAAGCATTAAACACAAGGAAATATTTCTCACAAGATTTCGCTCTCACACACAAGTGTTTAAGACTAAGAAATGAAGCACACAAAATAAGGAATTCCCATAAGTTTGCTCATAGTCCTAGACTCCACTACTTAGCTCGATGATCGACAATTATCATATGGTCTTTTCCGGGTTGTAACGTGGCCAAGGGTCGGGGTAGGTCAAAGTTGATATTTAGGCTAAAACTGGACTTGCAACTAGATAAAACATTAATCATCAAACACTTGGGCTAGCTTGGAATTTAGCACACTTGAACTCCTTTTGACTCTTATTTCATTGTAATGCCTTTATTTTTCTTTTCTCTTTTTTTTTCTTTTTCTTCTTTTTCTATTTTTGTATTTTTCTTCTTTTCTCTCTATTTTTTTTTCTTTTGTATTTTTCTTTCTTAGGTGTAGATTTTTTTTTGCCTTTGGCACTCAAGTTCAAACTTCTTCATTTTCATCAAGCTATTACCTTCTCCTCCTCACACTAGTTCTCAAGTCAAGTTCGGGTAATTAAAAGTGGAAATTGAAGAACGGAATATGATGTGATTATGGAGATATTCAACAAAGGTCTCGGCTCAAATTTGGCTATCTAGAGGTAAAAGGTGAGCTTTTAACGTGGTCTCTAGAATTGGTTACACCTAATGTCATACTCATCTAATCATCGACCACTCAACAATGTAATTTTGAATGGACACCGAGAAAATTCTAGGAATTTCGGACAATTGACACTCACAACAAACAATTAGGCTCGAAAATTCTCGAAAATCAACAAAAAAAATATGTGGTGTTATGCCTAATGCTCAATTCCTATGTTTTCATGCCACTTATGCCCAAAATTGCGTCAACACAAATTTTTCAAACTTTGTCACACATCATGCATCCGTATTAGGCTAATCACTTGAATTCGATAGTCAACAACTAAAGGTCAATTTTACCGCTATCCCTTTGCAACATGTCATAACAGTTTTCATTTCATTAAGAAAGCATTGAACACAATTGTCTAAGCTAGAAAAATGCATAACGACATTAAAGCACAAGAGATAGTGAATGTTGATACAATTCAAATCATTTCCAAAACACTAACTTTTTCACAAAGATCATTTCACAAGCTTGGCACAAGAGTTTAGTGGAGGCGACTCAAACACCCTAACACAACTAGACTCTAAAACAAAATGGAACAAACATAAAGCAATTACTAAAATAAAACCTAACAAAACGAAATACAATTCACCACCCTCCTCACACTATTTCTAAGCTTAGTCCCTAAGCGAGAAATAAAGAAACACAAAATTGTATGAGTTGAGTTAGAGAAATGCAAATCTTGGTTCAATCGAATTCCGGTGGTTCGGGGGATGGAGTTGGGGATGGATAGGCCGGTCCTCCTTGGGCATTGAAATAGTCACGTAATTTCTCCTCGTGACGCCTTTGTCGATCATGAAGCCTCTTTTGGCGATATTCCATGCGCGCCCACATCTTGCGTTGATCCTCCATGAATCGGAGTTGGGTGGCTTCAAACTCGTTCCTTGCATCCATATTAGGAGCGGGAGGCTCCCATTGAACGCCCTCGCTTCTCCTTCGGCGCTTGTTCCGGCCGCCTCACTTCCCTTTCTTCTCACATTTTCCTTTTGTTTTCTTGGGGCGGCCTCATCTCGTGGTTGATATCCGGAGTATGGAAATGTCTCACCGGGGTGTGCTCTCTCCCACTCATTTTGAAGGTATTTGGTGACAATTTTCCCTTTTTTCACAAATCCGCCCGTGGTGAGGTGATCCTCGTCTATCAATTTTGGAGCTTCAATCTTGTAGCGACTTTCATCAAAATCCGGAACCTTTCGAGCCAATTGCAACACAAACCAACCATATCCTATCATCTTCATCTTGCGGGGGATTTCTTGCAACATCTTCATGAACCGAAAAGCCGTGTTCACCTCCACATTATCTGCTAGGGGATTTGCAATGAGATTGATGATGAGCAATTCTCCTCGTGTTAGCTTGTTGGACTCATTCCTTCCACAATACACATGACTATACCACTTGAGTAACACTATCACCACAATATCTCGAATTTCATTCAACTTAGAGCGGTGTGTATCAAAAACCGCCTTTCCCGATGCCGCATTCCAAACCACATTGTCATCATAATTCTCATAAGACGGCATGTACTTAATCCCCACATTCGGTAGATCATACTCATTGCACAAGTCTTCTAATGTGAATACCGCTTCCTTGCCTACCAACCGGTAAGTGATGTCCGTTTCGGAACCGGGCACTACCTTGAGCATAGTGAAAAACTCATAAGTGAGAGCTTCACAAAAATCGTGTGTCGAACCCGCCATCGTCCTTAACTCCACCAAATCTAGATAATTTTCTAACCCGGCCTTGATACCGAGCTTCTCCAAGGATTCCCAATGAAGTGCATAGTGCTCGGCAATTCCCCTTTTCTTGAGTTTCTTGTAAAGTTCGCCCTCTTCTACCGTCCGAATCTCAAATGGTGCTTCGTATAAAGATATCTCAAAGCGGCATGGTCGGTATAGATAATGGACTTTGATCCGAGCAAGTATTGCCGAAATTTATCCAAGGCAAACACTACCGCCAACATTTCTTTTTCGGTGGTAGTGTAATTGAGTTGTGCTCCGGCCATCGTCCGGCTAGCATAGTAGATCACGTGCACCTTCTTATCTTTCCGTTGACCCAATACACACCCCAAGGCTTGATCGCTTGCATCACACATAAGCTCAAAAGGCAAACTCCAATCTGGAGACGAAATGATAGGCGCGGTCACAAGAGCCTCTTTCAATTTCTCAAACGCTTCATGACACTCCTTGGTAAAATCAAAAGGAGCGTCTTTCACTAACAAACTTGTGAGAGGCCTCGCAATAGATGAGAAGTCTTTAATGAACCGGCGATAAAATCCCGCATGGCCCAAGAATGCCCGGACTCCTTTAACCGTGACCGGAGCAACCAATTTCTCAATAACCTCCGTCTTGGCTCTATCAACCTCAATACCCGCTTCCGAGATCATATGCCCAAGCACAATACCCTCTTCCACCATAAAATGGCATTTCTCCCAATTAAGTACCAAGTTGGTCTCCTCACACCGTGCTAACACCCGCTCAAGATTAGCTAAACAACCATCGAAAGAATCACCAAAAACGGAGAAATCGTCCATAAATACCTCCATTATGTCCTCCACCATATCATTGAAGATCGAGGTCATGCAACGTTGAAAGGTTGCAGGGGCATTACACAATCCGAATGGCATCCGTCTATAGGCAAACGTCCCGTAGGGGCAAGTGAAAGTTGTCTTCTCTTGGTCATCCGGAAAAATCAGAATTTGGTTGTATCCGGAATATCCATCGAGAAAGCAATAGTACTTGTGACCCGCCACCCTTTCAAGCATTTGATCAATGAATGGTAGCGGGTAGTGATCCTTTCTAGTTTCCGCGTTCAACCTTCGATAGTCGATACAAACTCTCCACCCGGTAACCGTTCTTGTAGAGATTTGCTCCCCTTTTTCGTTCTCTATTACCGTCATTCCTCCCTTCTTCGGTACGCATTGAACCGGACTAACCCAACCACTATCGGAAATCGGATAAATAATCCCGGCGTCTAGAAGCTTTACTATTTCCTTGTGCACAACTTACTTCATGTTAGGGTTCAATCTTCTTTGCCTTTGTGTAACCTTCTTGGCTCCATCCTCAAGGTTGATCTTGTGCATCACCACTTGAGGACTTATGCCTCGAATGTCGGAGATTTGCCATCCCATGGCTAACACATGCTCCTTCACTACTTGCACAACCCTCTTCTCTTGTTCTTTAGAGAGCTTGTTTGAGATGATGATAGGTAGAGATTCACCTTCTCCGACAAAAGCGTAACGGAGATGCATAGGTAGGGGTTTCATTTCGACTTGAGGTGGTACTTGGGAGGAAGGAGGTGTGACTCCCTCATTCTTAATCAAAGTCTCCGGTGTGGGCTCGTCTTCATCATTGCACTCATCTTCGGAATCATCGGATTGGAATACAACTTGCTTCACTTCGAAAATTTCAAAATTTGCCTTAACTATGCCTTGCACGATCCGTGCATTGTGACTTAAATGTGTTGCACGAATCGTGCAAGTCTCAGTTTTAGCTTCTGGAACTCCTTTTTCCCTTGCACGAATCGTGCAACCAAGCTTGTGGGTGTTGCACGAATCGTGCAACAGCTTGCACTCCCCCAATTCTTGCACTTTCAACTCTAGCCCCCGGTTCGATGCTTCCAAGTTTGCTTCTAGTTGTTCCTTCACAAGTTCATCAACTACATCAATCCTCATGCACTCTTCCTCCTCGATGGTACCCCGCATGAGTTTCTTCATATCAAACTCAACCGTTTCCTCATCGATTCGCAAAGTCAATTTCCCACCATGCACATCAATTAAAGCCCTTCCGGTGTTCATGAAGGGTCGCCCCAAGATCATTGGGCACTCCTTATCCACCGCATAGTCCAAGATAACAAAATCAACCGGAAAGATGAATTTATCTACCTTGACAAGCACATCCTCAACAATCCCAAACGGCCTTTTCAACGAATGATCCGCTAGTTGGAGTACCATCGAGGTGCTTTTCACGGTTTGATCTCCACAAAGTGTCCTGAAAAGAGTTAAAGGCATAAGATTAATGCTAGCACCAAGATCACATAGGCAATTTATAGAACTCATATTTCCTATAGTGCAAGGTATAGAAAAACTCCCTGGGTCCTTCAACTTAGCCGGCAAATCATTCAAAATAATGGAGCTACACACTTCCGGAATGGGAACCGTTGCGCCACTATCCCAACTTCTTTTGTTGGTGATGATATCCTTCAAGAACTTCGCATATTGTGGCATCTCACGTAGTGCATCCGCCAAGCTAAGATTAATTTGCAACTTCTTCAAAATCTCAAGGAACTTATGAAATTTTTCGTTCCCTTGAGCCTTCCTTAACCGGCTTGGAAATGGAACCGGCGGCACAAACGGTGGTGGCGGTGGCGGCCTCACATAAGGCTCTTCAACCTCGATAACCACTTCCTCACGCTCCCTTGGTAATTCTTGGCTTGAGCTTGCTATATCAATCACAATTTGGGGCTCATCTTCCTCCACAACATGCTTCTTCCCATTTCCTTTCTCAAGGTTTCTCCCACTTCGGAGCTCTACCGCCTTAACATGTTCTCTAGGATTATTTTCCGTCGTGGATGGCAACCCCCCTTGAGTTCTTCCTTGAAGTGAGATAGCCATTTGAGAAATTTGAGTTTCCAAATGGTGAATAGTGGAAGCTTGGTTCTTCTCCCTTTGCTTATTTTCATTGTGAAGTTGCCTATTTTCAGCCTCCATCTTTTCAAATTTCTCCATCAATTTGACAAGCATGTTTCCCTCATCCGTGTTCCTTGGTTGTTGGAAACCGGGAGGGTGTTGTGGTCTACCACCATAATTATTCCCATGGTTTGGGTTTCCTTGATAGTGACCTTGTTGTTGTGGAGGCCTATTATTACTTTGGAAGCTTGAACCCGCTTGATTAGACCCTTGAGCATTGCCTTGCCCCTCTTGATTTCTCCACCCGAAATTTGGATGATTCCTCCATCCGGGGTTATAAGTGTTGGAATAAGGATCATTGGCTTGCCTTTGACCCCCGATGTAGTTCACTTGCTCACTCATACTTTGCCCCGTAACTAGGCATTCGCCTCCCGAGTTGTTGAAATCCCCACAAAACTCGCATCCTACTTGGACATAGGCCACCGGAGCATTTCTTGGAGCAACTTGTTTCCTTAAGGCATCCACTTGCGCTTGAAGTGAAACATTTTTTTCCTTGATAGCCTCCATCTCTCTAACTTGGTCAAGCGTCATTACCGACTTTTGACTAGCCGGTGCTCTTCTCTCCGTGGGCCCCCATGTGCTACTAACCATGGCCAACTTCTCTACCAACTCAAGAGCCTCTTCATACGTCTTTTGCATCAAAGACCCCCCCGAAGCCGCATCAATAGTGGCTCTAGTGGTGACATTCGTTGCATCATAGAAAATTTGAATCACATGCTCCTTGTTAAGCTTATGATGGGGAACACTCCTTTGTAAATCCTTAAAACGCTCCCAAGCTTCATATAGCGACTCCCCGTCGAATTGCACAAACTCAAGAATGTCTTTGGTTAGCTTTGTTGTCTTGCCATGTGGAAAGTACTTGTTAAGGAAAGCTTGAGCCAACTCCCGCCAAGTATGGATCGATTCATTGGGTAGATATTGAAGCCACAAACTAGCTTTATCCCTCAAAGAGAAAGGGAACATCCGGAGCTTGATTTGGTCCGCGGTTATCCCATGAAGCTTGAACGTGTTAAGGACCCCCAAGAACTTGGCTATATGGGCATTTGGGTCCTCATGCTTCAACCCAAAGAAAGCACAACGGTTCTCCAAGAGTTGGATAGTACTCGGCTTGATCTCAAAAGTTGCCGCTTGAACCGGCATAGCGAAACATCCGAACGTGGCATTATCCACATCCGGCAAGAAGAACTCGCCCAAAGTTTGCCTCGGTTGATCTTGCACTTGCGGTTGCACCCGAGGGCGAACATCCCTTGGTCGCTCTTGTTGCCTTTGTTGATTCACATTCTCAAGCGGAGGAGGGGGTGGATATTGTTGTTCCCCTTCATCCACTAGAGGATTGAATCCTTCTTCTACCTCATAATCATGTCCGTCACCCTCCATAACTAAAGGAATCCGGGCTCTCCTTCTTACGCCTCTTTCGTAATTACCGAGATCCTCTTGAAAAGGTTCTAGTGGGAGATTAGCACGCCGTGTATTATGCATACACAAAGGGTAAATTCCTACACAAACAAAGACAAGAGAACCGAGCGTAAATCACGAAAAACGCAAGAATGAACAATAAAAGTAAAAACAGAAAATAACGCTAACTCGACCGAATTTCAAAATACTTTCAATCAATTAAACGCAACCTAGTCCCCGGCAACGGCGCCAAAAACTTGTTGAGAAAAAACCCAACTCGTAGTAAATCCGGAAGTCGGATGTCGATCCCACGAGGACTAAAGGTTTAAAGTGAGTGAAATCGTTTATGAAATTCAATTCGGAAAGCACAAATAAAGATTGGTTTTAGGTAACAATTTTAACAACTAAGAATCAACTAAACGCTTAAATGCAATAACTCAAAAAGCACTAATTATCAACGATTTAAAATTAATAAAGGGAAACGTCAAGGGATTGGCAATCACACCTAGGTCATGCATTCATGGTTGGTCAAATCGGAAGTATTTCAAGGGCCGAGTGAAGTCTAAAGCGTCATTCCCGCTCTCTCGAGCCTCAAGGAACAACAAAACCGCTACCTAATCACCTAATCAATAACAAGCTCACTCTCGTGTTACAAGGCATAGCTAAACGATTAACTAGCGATTAATCAATCAACTCTAGGGCCACCTAAGTTCAAACCCACTCTCGTGGCGCTCTAAAACCTAGGTTTTCAATCCTATTAGTCAATCTAATCAATCACCTCTCGGTGCATTAATCAAACTCTAGACATGCTTAGGGTAGCTAATCCTAAACAAGCAATAAGCAATAGGAGTAAAACATGAGTAAACAACATTAAGAACCAACCAATCATACAGCCCTAGGCTATCATACCAACCCCCTAACAAGGGGCTTAGCCACTCATGGCTAAGTTCTCAATACAAGCACTAATCAAACAACTAAACATTAAAAAGTAGAGAAAGATTACCTTAAGTAAAATGGAAGAATAATAACTCATACAAGATAATGAAGATTCCACAATAAATAAACTTGCATTAATTAATAAGAGATCTTGTTCAATCAAACATTAAAAGCTTCAACTTCACCAACAATGGTGGAAAAGATGGAGCACACAACTCTAAAGAGATTCTAAGCTATTTTTAGGAGGCAACACAAAAGGAATAAAAGTAATGAATGTTGCATACTACCCTAATTTGAAACATAAAGTAGTACTTATAGTGTTCACAAAAAGGGAAATAAAAACATCCTACAAAAGAGTGTTGGGCCAAAAGAGAAAGTGTGCATAAGCCTTGTCCTTTTCTTCAGATTTTCGATTCTAACTTTAAGCCTTTGCACGAATCGTGCAAACCAACTTAACATGGATGCACGGATCGTGCAATATCTCTGGGAACAATCTGCTTCTGCTCTACTTATGCACGATTCGTGCAAGGTGTTGCACGATTCGTGCAACCCTCAAACTCCACAACCTTGAACTTCAAAACTTCATAACTCGGTGTAGAAATGTCCAAATGAGTTGGTTCTTGAACCATTGGAAAGTTTAGGATGTCTACTTTAACTCTTATGAATAACACAAATTAATTAGAGACCTCTAACCGATCCAAATTGGTCAAATAGTGCAGATGGGTCAGATTTTCAGAATTTCAAATGAGCTTTCGCCTCTCTTTCGTCGACTTTTCCATCTTTTGCACCAAAATGCTTCCGCAATGCTCCCAAGTATCTGAAATACTAAAACATGCAATAAGGCATTCGGAATACCATAAAAACATGACAAAACATAATAAAAGCATGCGGAAACGACACTCTAAATAGGAGTAAAATACTCCTATCAAGCAACATACCAAAGATTGGTGAATTTCATGTTCCAGGATTCATTGGGGAGAAATGTCGAAGCCTACGTCGATGACATAATTGTGAAGAGTGTGACAGCAGACAAACACGCCCAAGACATAGCAGAAACCTTTTCAGTCTTGAACAAATTCAGAATGAAGGTTAACCCAGCTAAATGCGCCTTCGGAGACAAGGCGGGCAAATTCTTGGGATACCTGATCAGTCAACGAGGGATAGAGGCCAACCCTGAGAATCTCCAGGTCATAGCAGACATGAAAGCCCCACATAATGTGCAAAAGATACAAAAGTTAAACGGTCGCGTCACGGCAGTGGGACGCTTTATTTTTTCCTCAGCTAAAAAGTGCTTGCCATTTTTCAAACAGCTAAGAAACATGAAGAAATTCACGTGGGACGAAGATTGTCAGAATGCCTTCGAAGATCTGAAGTCATTTCATACCAAGCCACCATTACTAAGTAGGCCTATTGCGGGAGAAACATTATACCTATACCTCTCAGTAGGGAAGGAGACCATCGCCTCTGTGTTGGTCAGAGAAGAAGGGGAAGAGCAGCAACCTATTTACTATATCAGTAAAACGCTCAAAAGGGCAGAGCTCAACTACCCAACCATTGACAAACTAGCACTAGTCGTAGTAGTGACCACGAAGAAGCTGAAGAAGTATTTTCAAGGACAGGCGATCATCGTCCGCACAAACCAGCCCTTATGAAAGGCCCTCCATCGGCAGAGACATCAGGAAGGCTGGTGACCTAGTCGGTACAGCTTGGGGAGCATGATATCAGGTACGAGCCAAGGAAGATGCTGAAGGCACAAAAGTTGGCAGACTTCGTCGCAGAGATGACAGAAAAATCACCTGATGCAGTCACAGAGGATATAACTTGGAACTTATTTGTAGACGGAGCCTCTAGTGAGCAAGGACAGGAGCAGGAATAGTTCTAATCGGGCCCTAGAAGGTCGTCGTAGAATATGCGGTACATTTGAAATTCAAAGCTACCAACAGTGTGGCAGGTACACGAATATGTTTGTTATTTTTCTATCTATTTAACTCACTAAGACACTCATGTGCTACCAACAATATAGCAGAATATGAGGCCTTTCTAATAGGACTCGTAATAGCAAAGGATGTTAAAGCAGAAAAGCTGCAGATTCACAGCGATTCCTAATTGGTTACCAACCAAGTCCTGGGACAGTTCCAAACGAAGGATGCCAATATGGAAAAATACATGGGTAAAGCGAAGGAGATGCTGAAAGAAATAGAGAAGAATGGAGGGCAATGGGAGATAATCCCAATACCCCGAGAAGAGAATATGAGAGCAGATGCCCTGGCTAAAGCAGTCGCAGCAAGAAACTCTCTATACCTTTCACTTCACATGAGGGAAGAGAGGGCTAGCCCCATGGTGCATGAGAAGTAAGTCCTACCCATCGCAGAATTAGATCCTTGGATGCAACCCATAGTCACATACTTAAACAATGGAGTAGTCCCAGAAGGAAGGGCAGAAGCAGCAAAACTAGTACGAATATCCTCTGTCTATTCCATGATAGAAGGAGTCTAGTACGAACCTCGGTCACACACCCATTGTCCAAATGCATCTCAATAGAAGAAAGAGCTTATGTCTTAAAATAAATCCACGAGGGAGAATGTGGAGCACATGAAGGAGTAGCCACTTGGAGTAGGAAGACATCACTCCAGGGATATTATTGGCCGACTATGAAGAAAGACGCTGAAGAGATGGTCAAGAAGTGCGATAAGTGCCAAAGGTTTAACACAATCATAAGAACCCATGCGGCTCACCAGTCTGCAATTGGAAGCCCTTGGTCTTTCATGACATGGGGAGTGGACATACTTAGACAAATCACCCCAGCTCGTGGGCAAGTCAAACTCATAGTAGTCACAGTAGATCATTTCACCAAGTGGGTAGAGGTGAAACCAATGAGTACCATAACATCCCAGAAAATCATCAAGTGGTTAACCAATGCAGTCATGAGCAGGTAAAATTTCAAAGTTCTTTAAATAATTTTTCGAAATACGGAATATACTAATACGCAACAGATTTGGCACGCTACATACTCTAGTCACAGACAATGGGAAACAGTTTGATTGCGCCAAGTTCAGGAATACTGCGATGAACACCTCTGTGCACATCCACAGACCAACGGCCTTACTGAAGTCACCAATCTAACTATCCTATCTGGAATCAAGAAATGGCTAGGAGACCTAAAGGGAAGATGGGTGGATGAACAGTACCATGTAATATGTGTTTATAGAACAACGCCTAGAAGAGCGACTGGAGAAACACCTTTTCATCTCACTTACGGGACAGAAGCTGTCCTCCTTGTGGAGATGGGAATGCCAATACTCAGGGTATAAGTCATAGACGCAGAACGCAACGAAGATGCAATCAAGTTGTGTCTAGACCTTTTAGGGGAAAGGAGGCATCAAGCATCTGTCCGCGCAGAAGCTTACTGCAGACAGATGACTAAGTATCATAATGCCCGAGTCAAGGAAAGAAGCTTTTTAGAGGGAGACTTAGTCCTAAAAAAAAGCAGAAATAGGCAAAGGAACTACAGGCGTTGGAAAGCTCGAATCCAATTGGGACGGACCTTATCGAGTCACTGAAGTTGTGGGAAAGGGGGCATATAGAATAGCTCACCTAGAAGGCACACCATTGCCTAGAACCTGGAATATCGGAAATCTGAAGAAGTACCTTCAGTAAAAGATGTAACATAGAATGATGAATAAAGTTGCACCTTTTGTTCATTTCAACTTTTAGCATTCTTTTAAAATTTTTACGCATGACTATGACTCAATGGAAAGACGCAATCAATGAAAGCAAATATAAACAGAATTCATAAAGTATTGCAAACGTTCAGAAATTCAAGCAGAAAAAAGGAGAGTTCCCCATGAAACTCTCCAAGAAAAAACAGAAAATGAGTAAATGGAAGTACTATAACATAAGTAGTACGAAAAAGAAAGCTAGCTAAGGCCCAACATACGGCCTATTACACTTCCTCTAGATGGGTCGCTCCCTCCTTTGGACCAATTGCATCTTTCAAATTTTTCTCTTCAGCAAGTTCCTCGACTGAGTCAGGAACAGAAGAGTCATGATCCCGAACATTAGAAGTTTCAGCCTCAAGATGTTGAAAGTCTTTAACCACAGCCAAAACTGTCTTAGTCGCAGAAGCCTGACCTAACAGTTCTTCGTCTTGCTGGGTAGTAGGATCAGGAGACGTTGTTTTCTCATTCACACCTTCATCAATGACATCTAATGGAAGCACCGGCGAAACAGGAAGCCTAGCCTTCTTAGCAGCAACCTTGGCCGCAACCCGCTGACCAAGGCCCGGAGATCAATTGACAGGAATTTATTGATGTCATAATATGGGTAATCCTCACGAACTATCTTGATCACAGTGGCACAGAAGTCAGCCAGGCATCCACTCTTGTATACATTAGCATCCCGCTTATTATTTTGTTGCTCTTGAGTCAATCTCTTACACGAAGCCTGAAGTTGCAGCATAGCACCTTCGCGATCATCGACTTTCTTTTCTAGAATTTTGATCATGTCCATAGCCGTCTGTTTCTGCTTGCTCAGTTTAACCCTCTCCGCAGACATAATATCTCGCAGATGACTCATCTCTTTCTCGTGTTTCTAGTTCAGTAACACAGTCTCTCCCATCTTGTGACGAACTAAAGGATTTCCTTGAATGAGCTGTAGACAGAATCCTATGAGGCAAGAGCGTAAGAACATAGGACGAAGTCCCATAGCATAGTCACAAACTGCAGAAACAATAAAAGTCAGAAAGGAAAATCTAACCTGTAACAGAGCTGAATCAATCCGGTCACAAGCACCAGTACCAGTGCAACTGTCCCAAGCCTCTATATCCTTCGGAAATTGTGCAAATTGAGAAAACAAAGAAGACACCTCAGGGGAAGAAACAGACAGCCCCTCCACATTCTGCTCTAACTATTCTCTAGGATTGGGGCAAGAATCCAAATTCTTCTTAAGACATTTTGCAGACCCCTACCTGGTTCGATCACGAATATCTCGCGCCTTCTTGCTAGAAGTAGGTGGCAGCATTGGCTCAGAAGTCTTCTCAGTTTTGATAATTGGCTTAGGAGGCAAAGACAGCAGCGCAGGCTTAGACACAGTAATGACAGCCGAGTCATCCTCAAAAGTAAGAGTCAAAGCATCAAGAAAATCGTCCCTCATTCCTATAAAAATGAAAAACCAATGAAGATATACTTAAAAATGACAAACGCTAAGTAAGGACAAAAAAGAGGCATACCCTGAGACGTAGCTGTCAAATCTACAAAAAATAGAGGTGAAGAAGAACGGCAAGACTGTGACAGCGTACCATTACTTTCGAGAGACCCCTCAGTCACAATATGGGAGGCAACTCAATATGAGGAAACTTACGATGAAGGCATTTATCCACTAAATCATAACAATTGTATAAACGGGCTTGGGCGTCATCTACTAAAGAATCTAATACCACTGAGTGAGTAGTACAAAGTGGGGAGAAAGATAGAGACACCGCATCATCAACCCAATCAGAAGGGAAATCAACAAAGGGACTCTCATGACTCGCAATAAAGAAGGATCGTTGCCAACGCTTTGTAATCTTGGGCAAAGCATCGATTAAACGCCTATCCCGGTGAGCAGCCAAACGATGATAAAACTCGTTACTTCTATGAGTAATAAAGAAAAGAGCATTAAGAAGACCTAAGGAAGGAGCCCAGCCCTTGTCACATACTAACTCGACGAAACAACAGAAGACCCGGATCGCGTTTGGACGAATTTGACCCAACGGGATCCCATAATCCTTGGCGAAAGGATCAATAAACGGATCCAAGGGGAAACGCAACCCACAACGAAATTGTTCCTTGTATATAACTACATTCCCAGTACCCACACTCTCATTGGCACCCGTACGAGCACCACAAACAGAAAGAGAATAAGAAACTGGAATACCGCAGTCATCGCGAATCTCATTCAAGGACTCTCTATCAATATTGGTGACAAAAGAACCAAAAGAATTACAATAATCTGGGCGGCACCAGAAGAAGGGAGTGACACAGAAGACCGAGTACGCGTCTGTAGACACCTATTTTTCGGACAGGTAAAAAGTGATAAGGAATTGAAGCGTCCAATGATGATTTCCAGAGAAATCTGTCCGGGTAACGAGCTTTTGATTTGCTTGTTGGAATCTAAGAGGCGTAATCTGTGCACAGCTGTAAACTTGGAGGATTAAAACGCAATTAAGCGTGAATAGCTTATAAAAATCCAAAGAGATTTTAATCTAAGTCTAAAAATTGGACTAATTGCCATATCTTAGAAGTTTATGAGCCAATTTGCAAGTTTTACGGACTAAAATTGACCATGACCAAACCCATCGGACTTTAGTAGCCTTTTTTGACATCTTTAGGCACCAAAATAGACTTTTAGTGCCTTTTTACTTAGCCACCAAGTGTAAATACGGATTAAATATATAAAATCCTAATTAAATAATTAAAACCTAATCCTAATCTTAGAAACATATCATTTAACACTTCTTTAACCCTAATCAAATTCTAACTAGGAAAATAGTAATTCAAAACTAACTGAACCTCTAGCTAACCCTAGGTCATCCCTAACCACTATAATACAGCCTTAAGCCAGCCTGGCTAAAGGTGGCACACAAACCCTAGAAATATAGACAGCAAAATCGGCCACCACCCTAGACTAAACCCTAGCCGAATTGCACACTAGAAACACACAGAAATCACATCCATTCTAGACCAGAAAAACAACTAAGAACGCTTTGATTCTTTAAGAACGCAAGCCCTCCACAGATTCGAAGTTGGATTCCGCATCCACTTCGCCAGTAAACGAGCCAAGGACTCAGACCGGTACCTCTAAGGACTCTAATCTTCTTTCCATCACTTTTTGCCATGATTATTTAGAACTGCTAGATTTCATGTCTTTAGACTGCATGTTTAGGCTATTTTACTGTAAATTGCTTAAATTATGTTTTTACCATAATTGCTGGTTTTAATAATATTGTCATTATTGCCGTCAAAATTGACTAGGAAGCATGTTAATAGATGAATTAATATGTTTTGTATGTTTAAATCCAGAAATCCATACACTAAAATTGCTTAGAATGCATATTTAGGTTAATACAAGTCTATGTGACATAATATGTTTAATTCAATAATTATTGAGATTTAATAGTTTTGATGATGTAAATATTCCTTACATGTCGTATTTATAATTCGATCTCTTTTTGGATGAAAAACGGGCTCAAAAACGAGCTGAAACGAGCTAAAAACGCTAAAAAACGAATGCTGGAAACTGTTGCTGCTGCTGTCTGCAGCGGCGCCGCCGCCAATCAGACAAGCGGCGCCGCCACTTCATCTTGCATGCGCTGGCAGTCACACCGGCGCCCTGTTCGTCGTTCCTCAGCCTTTCCCAGATTCGCTCCCAGATCTCCCAGACTTCAATCCAAACTTCGTAGCTCCTCAGCCTTTCCCAGATTCGTCGCTCTCAGCCTTACCCAGATTTGTCGTTTTCGGGCCCATCCTGACTCAAAATCAGGCTCAGTTTGAACCCAGACATAGAGAATTTAGTGTAGAATCGTATTCTATAATGTAACGGGCCAGACCCGATGTAAAACGGGCTCAGAAGTTTAAATATGTGACATAGTGTAGAAACCGGGCCCACGAGCCTGAGGCCCAGCAAACCAGCAACTTCTAGAGCCCATTTCGGGCCAACCCAAACTCGGCATCGAGTCCGGATCAAACAAGTAAAACCGGATCAACGAGACGCACAACTGCTGTGATCTGACCGAAAGCCAATTCTGACCAGACCGATGGTCAAAACCCGCGCGAGTGCCAGGCACTCAAAGTCAACGAGGTTTAAAAGTATCTCTACCCTTGTATGTATATCCAACTGCCCTTGAGCATGGTAGCACTGTTTACTTCTTTACAAAAGCATTCAAATCCAATAATAACCGGTTAAAGGACTAATCACCTAAAATTGGCCCATTAATGCAATTCCAGCCCATCACTTAGAAATTGTAGGACTAATACGAAAAAGTAGTAATGGTTGTATAGGTTTTTCAAGACTCACCTAATAAAATCAATCAATCACATTTATACATCCGGTTTTAGGCTTTGTGCATGTAAAATATCCAGACCAGATTTGCTAGAAACTTCTAAGGTTAGATGAATGCCTAGGAGTACCTGCTACTTGCCTCAAATGCTAGTCCAGATCGAGTCATATGCGCTTCAAACGTGTTTACAGCTTTCATACGTGTTTATTTACAGCTTTCATATCCTGTGAACTGTATATACTGTTGAGATGAGATATAAAACGAACATGTCCAGAAAATAAAGTCGGTAACAGATAAACCAAGCACAAGAGTCTCGGGGAGGTCCACGAATCCTAGTCTTTGGTCCGATGCACGATAGTCGTACCGGAGGCGAGTAAGGCTATCTATTCGGTTAAAAGGCATTTCCTAGTTGAACTAGGTGGCGACTCCATTTTTCAAACCATTTCCAGATCGCGAAGTCAGCCATAAGCCTTGGGCGAGCGGCTCCTGAACCCTTGTTGTGCGAACGCATAGTGATGACGACGAGGGGTGCAGATGTTTTGCCCTATTTCGATCCTTACGCTCGAATTGATTTTAATGGACCTCAAAATGTGACGAGGAATTCAGAAAGAGATTTAAATGGGTTTGATAATTGGTTTACTTAAGTAAACCTAAAGATGTAATCAAGGTATAAGTCAAGATTTAAAAACAAAGGAACGAGATGTGATAATGCTTATCAAGATAGATATGTTTAAAGTACGACGAATTATGTTTAGCTAGTATAATTATCGGAATAGGATTCTTTAAATTATACGTTATAACGATAGGATCCTATAATAGATACGACGAACTATCGAACTACGAGTATGACAAACCAAGAAGCTCGACGCGAATTGACGAACCAGTCTCCTGGAGCTTACGGTTGGATATAAGGAATTGCGGTTACAGTGAGTTTGTTGTTTACATTTGCGTATTATTTTAATAAGTTGTTTCCTTTTCTGCCTTTATGAAAAATATGTCGATTAGTTAATTATCATATTGTTGAATGTGTAATCATGAGTTTGAATGCATTATTACGCTGTGAACCTTGTGGTGTCGTTTATGGTTTGTATGAAATATGAGATTGGTTTGTGTAAGTTTAATCGAGTACATCGGTTGGCTTTGCTATCGATGTCAGGCGTATCCGATACATCGGTTGACTTTGCTATCGATGTCAGGCGTATTAAATACATCGGTTGGCTTCGCTATCGATGTCAGGCAAATTGTTTTTAAAACATAAACATAAAACATTTTCAGAATTATTTTCAAAAAAGGTTGCCATGGACCTAAACCGCTTGGTTTGCGCTTTATTAATCACCGGCTGTATTTTCCAGACATATTCGCACCTGTTGCATTGCATTAGAAATTTCTCTACTCACCTACTCTCTAGGAGTCCCTATCCAGCCCCGATACTCATAGCCGGTCTCACGCTCTGGCTCTGCATTCCACTGCCCAGAACGTCTTATGCGGAGTAGTATCACTCACAACCCAGTACCTCTATCGTTTGTACTCGTGATTGAGGACACCTATCAAAGGTATATCTATCTGTGGGAGCCTTAAACCGGTTACTACCAAAACCCAATGACTCAGCCCACATGCATTCTAGCTTAGACACTGCCCTCTAGGAATTGACCCAATATAATGATTGTACTTGAAGCATGACTGTTAATGTAATGATTCTAAATCCAATGTTTCAAAAACTACTATTTCAATCTCAGTCTTAGGTCCGGCCTAACAAATTTTCCAGTTTCAAAACCAGATTTTCAAAACTTCCAGTTAGGCCAGACCTAAAAGAAACAAATCTGATTAAGTGATACACTTTCGCTTAATCAAACCTCCAATAACGAGTCTAGTGAAAACTCCTTTCGCTAGATACAGCCGCCAGGCTAAATCAAATTCCAGATTTCAAAACGGACTTCCACGTCCACCCTACATGTTTTAAACTCCTTCCAGAGAGGGATTTAGAGTCATTACATCGACAAATGTTGTCTATCTGCTTTAGAATTACTAGAAGAGAGCTTTTTCTACAAGAATGCCGACTCTTGCATTGCGACAACCCTTCTATTTAATTGTTTTTAAAATTTTCATCCTTTATTTAATTAAATTTTCAAAAAATTAAAATTTGTTGTACAGTTGAAAACAAAAAAATCAAAAAAAGGTGCAAATGAACTTTTCCGAGGTCAGGGTATAAACAAAAAAATATTATAAGGTGGGATTTTTTAAGTAATTAGGCCAATTTATTAATTAGTAATTAATGATAGTATTGCCCTAGACGTACTCGCTAACCTATACAGTATATAAACAACCTAATGATCATCCGTTAATGAAGAAAAGTAATTTATTTAATTAATTAATAACGGAGAAATTATGAATATTGACACCCTAAAATATCATCATACCTCAAAACAACCACAAATTCATTTAATTTAAATGATCAAATCAAAACGCAATATGCAAGCTACATGAAGATCATCATTTGATTATTCGACTAAATCAATAAAAAAAACAAGGCAATAATTAAAAACAATATTTTTGAGGATCCAATCAGTTTCTAAACACACAAGTAATATTTTTCCATTAATTATTGCAATTAAATTTCCATTTACTTGAATTGACTCTTTTTAAGCCATATAGTATTTTTTTATTCATAAGTCATAGGACTGTGATTTTACTAGTAGATCCATTTTTAAACTAGAAAATAGCGTTTTTATGTTGTTTGTGTTATTTATGGTAAAATTGTGCATGTAAAATTAAAATAGGGAGTGGTTTTTGAATTGTCCGCTACCAAGAAGAGAGATGACAGTGTAACCATTTGAACATGGTGGAGGCCATGTTCTTTCAAAGAATAATGATGCGATCCTTAGACGGTGAAGTTATAAACGCCTCCTACTAGCGAGAATATTGAAATGGGATTAGAGCGTCTAAAGATAATTTTAAAAACATCTTTTGAAAAGTCATCTTTTGAAAAGTCATCTTTTGTTTTTTATTTTAAATCCCACCTACACCAATAGAATGTGTGTCGGTCATGGTATGTGCATGATTGTTCCTTTGGATTATTACTATTGGTTTTGAAGAATACTTTTTGGCTTGGGCCTTGATATTGGTTGTTAAAATTTTGACATGTTTCATGACTATACGTTATTTGACAACGTGTTAAATTTATAATGCTTGGTAATCGAGGAAACGGTTTTGGCTTGACCCGTGTTAGACACGAGGGTCTAATGGGTAGTCTTGACACGATATCTTAGAGTATGGTTTTGATGCTCTGCCAGTAAATTGAGTTTTACGCATTTAGATTTTTCTGTTTGGCCACATATGTTATAAATAATTTTTCGAAACAACATTATATAAATGATATCATGATTAGGTATGACTTGGTGAATCTGGTATCTTGTGGTATGTCGACATTTGAGGTGTCGTTTAGTTATATATATTGGTATGTTATAGTTGCTTGAGCATGTTTAAAAGGTTGCTTAATTACATGCTAAATAATATGTGTTTTCCTTTTTGGCTACATAAAGTTACAATTTGGCAATTAATAGTATAGTGGAGGCATGTTACATGTTTCAAACACAGTTATTAATGCGTCATAATTGGCATGATCCCTTGGTATGCTAAATGTTTCAATGAAGATTTTGTCTCAAATTATGTTTGATGTGTGCCTTTTGGGTCTATGTCATGATTAATATTGAATTATGTTATGTCAATTTGGAGTATGTTGCAACATGATTGTAGTTGTGATTTTGGATATTGGTGATTTACATGAGTTTATGTTCCATGTAGATAGTAACATGATGTTTGCGATAAAATATTGCTTGCTCGTTTCTTTGATAACGTATTTGTTGATTTCCGTGAGTACAATTAGTTATGATTTAATTCATGTTGAGATGGTTGAGTTAAAATGCATGTTAAAATATACTTGGGTGGTTGCTGGTTATGTGAGAGTCGTAACCTGCTAAATGTTGCTTTTTTGTATGCCTCACATTATTGGAGGAGCTATGCCATCTAATTGTTTTACCGTGTGTTGTCTTGTCGAACAGAATAGCACGTGAGACAATTTTTAGCATATGTTGCTTTTTGGGCTTAGTCCTGATGCTTGGTGTTGAGTCAAACCTTCGGTTAGACCCTTTGTTTTCTTTCAGATATCATGACTGGCTATGTCAGGGCTAATGTATAGATTTTGGGGATCGAGATTTTTGAGAAGTGTTACCGAGTAGGATAGGAGAGTGACCCTTCATCATAGTTAGAAGATTATGAGTAAGAGTCCAATAGAAGTCAGTGGGAAAGGTGTACTAATGTAATGACCCTAAAACGATTAAGATATTGGATTGTGCCACAAGTCTTAAATTGTGAAATTTAGGTCAAGTGGGTCGGAAATGGGACTCGACTTAAAGTATAGATGGAATAAGAGAATTATTCGGATCACGAAATAATAATTTGAAGGACGAATTACTATCCGTTGGAGCATTATTAGTGGGACTAAGTGAAAGTTAAGAAAAATTGATATTAAATAGAATAGAAATCCTGAGATAATAATTTTCACGACAACGTTCGTGAAATATTAATAAGAATTAATTGGAAAAGAAATTCCAACAGTTAAGCACGACGGTTAATTGAAAATTTGAGTTAAAGTGCAAATCAACCATTTTGAGCTAAAAAAGAATTTTTGCCACTTTGAGCCAAAGTGGACTTTTGCCAAGACAATTTACTCATTAAGTTGTCTTCTCCATTTATTCTTAAGAGTAGGAAAAGAGCTTCATTTCTCCATTTTAGCTGCTAAAATGTCGAACCCCCTCCCTTCCTCACAACTCCATGATTTCTTCACCAAAACTCATGGTTTTGGAAGCAAATCAACCCTAAGCCTAAGATAATCAAGGAAAGGTAAGAAATTTGAAGTTTTCTTGGTTAATTTGGATGATTTGTTGATTTGAAAATCTATGGTTCTTGAGCTAAGATTGGGGATTTTTTTTGTATGATTTTGTTAGGTGCTCTTGAGCTTAAGTTGAAGTGATGTGATGGTGAATTGCAAGCCAAAACCCTTCAGCCATGAGACATCACCCAAGGTAAAGGAAATTCTGAAATTTATGGATTTAGGTTGATGAAATTGGATAAGCTTTGTGGCTTTGGATTCGGAAATTTCATGCTTAGAATAAGGTTTTGTGATTGATGTTATGGTTATAGAATTGTGTTGTGTTTGATTGAAATTTTGATCTAGGCAAAGACTAAGGGTTTCGTCCCCTATGTTATATTGGTGAAAATGAAATTTAAATATTAGATCCATGCTTGGTTTATGATAATAAGGAGCTGAATACAGGTTGTATGAATTGAAGTAATGTTGAGTAAAGATTGATGATAGTATTCGGCCATGATAAGGACTTGTGTCTATATGAGTTTGATTGTGTAGAATGCATGAGTTGTAAGTGTTTAAATATGTATACAGTTTCTGTTTTTTGTTAAGAAGAAGTGTGATTGCGTTAAGCTTTAAGTCTCGACATGCTAGTTAACACAAATTAATTTGATGCATGGCAGAATGTTGCGCTGCAGAACAACGATATTGCGAGGGAAATATCTCGATCTTTATAGCTCCAAATTAAGTTTCTTTTCTTGGTACGGAAGCTTAAAGATGTTGTCTAAAATTGTTTAGGTTTAAGTTTCTGCTAAATGGGACTCTAAGCTGCCCAAATAAAGTAGAACATTAAGTCGCGTGTAACAGTTCTGAAAATTTGGACGGCCCAAGTTATTAACTTCCAAGCTAATTTCCGACAACTTCGGGTGGAAATCGCAGTCTGAGACCTCAACAAAACTTGTAGAAGACGTTTTGAACTTTAAAAATGACAATTTTGTTTAGGGGTCGGACTATTATAGACAAGCGTAAATAGAAAACTATTGGGTTAAACGCGATAACGCGATGAGTTATACGTGCACAATTTACTCTCGAGTCTAGTGTATCTATCGAATTTGATTCTCACTCAAAAGTTATTTGATAATTGTCCTAGGTTCGATAAGGTAACCTCCTAGCGGATAAGGAGCTCGAGGAGCTTGACGGGCATAGAAATTGATCAAAGATTTTGGATAGCAAGCCGTGAGTTTATAATTACGTTTACATTTAAAGTATTTAAAATGCATTTGTTTTACGCAAATTGTTTATACAATTGCATAACATCATTTTAAATGAAATGCCTTGCATGAAATGCATACATCATGGGTTTGAAACCAGTATGATTCCGATGAAACGAGCTTTCCTATTCAGCGGCAATACGAACTTTGTGATCACCAGTTAAAATCAAGAGATTCTATAAGCATCAGAAATCATAGTATTAGAAGCTGGCAGAAATCTTCTCGAGAACACGACAGGCATAGGTTGAACTCGGTGGATGTATCTCGAGACCTATGTCTAGGGAGTTGAACTCGTGGAGCGGGGCTCTTGGAACTCGCCTCATTGAATAAGGATAGAATATAGTACTAGTTTAACTCGGTAGAGCTATCTTAAGACTGTACTAGATGATTATAGTTAAATTCAGTAGAGTTATCTCGGGACTAAAACCATATGGAATAAGTATCAAAAACTTATTTAAGAGATGAAATGATTGGATCGATTGAACTTATGGAATGGATTGGAATAAGGGAATTGACTGGATTATTATGAGTCAAGCTAAGGTTTATGGTTTCAATCTGAAAGTTATACGTGGATGTATATGATTGATTAATTTAAAAGCATTGATTTGAATGTTTTAATTAGTACTCATTTCTAAACTTATGAACTCACTCATTGTTGAATAATCCCCCCATAGTGTTTGCTTTTTAGGGGTGTAATCCTTGGATATGACAGACTTCTACCTTATTCTAGAAGTCTTGTGTCTAGAAAGAAGGAATCAAACAGTAGTGATGCAGTAGTCGAGCCCTAATGTGAATAAGTAGTTGTCAAATGGTTTTGTATGTTTTAATCATGCTATGATATATATGAAAGGTTTTGAAAATTGCATTTTAAACCATTTGCTTTAATGCGGAACGTGTTATGCTAGACAATGCATTATAAGACCCAGGTTCCCATTTAACGTTTTCAAGAATGTGAATAGACGTATGTAAACGTCAAGGTTTTGAAAAGTTTTAAGGAAAAAAAATTATGAAAGATTTGCGAAAAAATTTATAACGTTTATAAGGCTTGCTACGGGTTTCGGAACTACCATTCCCATTCCTTAGCACCGGTCTCGAATTGAGATTTCGGGTCGTAACAACTAGGTTAGTATTACTGAGCACCGGAGAAATTTCAGCGTTGACTTTCGGCTAAATAGAGGAAGGTAAGAAAAGAAGAATTTTAGTTAAGGTATTGGTTCATATTATTATACTATACGAATCGGTGGATTAGAAGTTTAGAATTTGGAAAATAACTTGAGGTTATCGAGTCCACATCTCATAAAGTTAAATGTCTAGAAAATGATTAATCGAGAATTTGATTTCAAATGTATATTTATTAATGTATTTGAAAAGTTTTTACCACATAATTGTGCCCATAAATGTCAAGAACATGTATTTTGAATATCATGAATAGAAAATTGCATCGAGCATCGAGTAATTAAAAGATAAATAAATAACTAATATATGCATAATAGTACATGCATTAGGGGCACTAGAAATGAACCCGTGAATCACATAGTGATAAATATATTTATAAATTTATAAATTTCAAACTGTTTTGAAATTTTACCGAAAGATAACTGGACAAATACTCTGTGATGAGAGTGGGTAAACTAATGACGATGTTTTGTGAATGTTCGGTTTTATTTTATCAGAGATATTGTGTTTAAAAGGAAATAGTAAAATGGATATAAGATTGCACTCGAGATTCATAGTTAGGATAAATTTGTGGTGAAATGTTGAGATCAGACTCAAAAGATATATGTGTTAGATTTTGATGTATAATTTGAGGTGTGTTAGCTTGTGGGATTTGGTTATGCTCCGTATATATAAATACAATAAGTTTTGAAAAATAAATTCTTTATAAAGAGAAGCACTTTCTGGCCAAATTATTATGAGAGTATTTTTATAAACAAAAGATTTTATTGTAAGAATGTGTACCTTTTTCAAAAGAGGGATGGAATTTTTATTAAACTTGATTCAAAATGAATAATAAATTTTATCGGTTGAACGATTTTTTTAATCTGTAAATTTATTTTGAAATGAGATTTAACTATGACTTCAAGAAAACATGGGTGTTTTAAAACGTTAAGGTGTATATTAAAGAGAGGATACTTTCACGGTTAAATTATTTTCGGTTTTGAAAATAAAATAGAGATCTAGATGTTGATATCCTTTAAATGAATGTGGATGATATCATTATGGGGTAATGTCATAAAATGCGCCAACTTTACATGTTTTCTCATTTTAATCAGGCCGTTAAAAAATCGTCATATTCATACACAAACTACCAATTTTTTTCAAATCCATACACCGTTCAAAAATCCGACAAAAATTGTTGACGTGTTACTTTGTGGTTCGTTATGACATGTCACTATCCGGTTGCCAACTCACCAATTTTCATCGGATTTTTGAACGACATGATTAAAATGAAAAAACTTGTAAAGTTGGTGAACTTTTACGATATTAACCCTATTATTATATATAATATCTTGATTAACGATGATTATTTTACTATCAAATTGGTTTGGACCATAACCAATATCACGAGCCGATTTCCTCGACATCGAGACCGGCGCTAGAAAATGGAAGTTGTTGTTCAGGAACCCGTAGCAAGCTTTAGAAAACACTAAATCAAATAATCACAATGCTTGGTGACAGCCGAGACTCCACTCATTGATCTAGAATTTAACGATAAAATAAACATATAGAGAAGCTAAAACATGCCAAACTAATCGTACAACATAATCTTAATTAAACATGCCAACATCGAATACACATCGTAAGCAGTTCCGACCCTCGTGGACAATAGACACAAACAATATAAACTAAATACTACTGTGGTTTTAGAGTTTAAAAGTTCTACAATATAGAAAAAAATGCTTCCGATGAAAACCATTGGAAGTAACACGCCTTAAGAAAAACACTTGAAAACATTTTAAAATCCACGATTCAGAATAAATCTGGTGAATGCATACAAATATATGTAAATATGAAAAAATAAGAGAACATTTTCAAAACATTTTGTATCATTGTTACGGAATCAAATGAAACCCTAAACCTCAAATCGTGCTATCAAAAATATCATCCAAATCCAAGTGATCGTGAATCCCGAGAAATCAATCCACCAAGGACATCACCAATCAAACACTAAACAAACATCCAATCCATGATCCAAGGAGTCGTGAAACCCGAGAAATTAATCAACCGAGTACATCACTAGCGAAGCCCGATAAATTAAACAACCGAGCACATCGCTAAAACAAAATCCATTATACGCGTATAAAAATCATTCTCATAAAATGATCAAATCGGTGCGTACGCTGTCCTAATATCACCCATTAGAAAAGCATATTTCTATATCCCCATAACGATACTAAATAAGCGTTTCAAAAACCAATAAACTATTGCTAGCATTTTAATTACTTAAATAAATAAATATAAATGTATCAACTCACAGTATGCTTTCCAAAACAATTCCAACATAAGCTACGCGTCACGCACAGTCCGGTTTCACACCACGGGACGTCGACGGGTCTACGAAAAACTTAAATTAAAAACAGAACTCAAAACGAATAACTCTAAAGATTTAAATACCACACACACAGTAGGCAACAAAAGATGACTTGAAACATCAAAAATTACTCAATCCGCAAACATACTAAATGCAAAACAATTTTCGAATCCTAGTTATGCCCCTTGATAAAAATACATTTTTCCGGGATAAAATATTTAAACAAAATACTTTATACTTTCAAAAATTCATTTTTCAAATCGACAGCGTCTCATGCTCGTTTCGGCTGAAATGCCCGTTTCAAGGTCCGAATGCCGAGATCTCGTAAAAACGACGACTTTGTCAAAATCACAAAAAAAAATATTTTTTTCAAAAAATACTTTAATCCAAATCATCAAAATAAATATCTTTTCGAAATCTCGAAGAAAAAAAACAGAAAATCACGAAAACTCTATTTTTCGCAATAATGTTTTTAAAATCAAAACGGAGCATAACCGACTCTAGGAAATTTATGAAATCGAACCAAACACATATTCAACCAAAATAATCATAGAATAAGCCCATAAGGGTCAAAACAAAAGTACAAATTTGGCACCATCGTAGAATCGCACCAAAACATGTCAAATCACGTAAAAATATATAAACAACCCACATATGAATTTCCAGCAACTTAATAACACCATAACTTTTATAAACATGTCAATCTAGTCCAAATTATCAATTATAAATCTCAAATTGATCCTAATCAACCATGAATAAGCATACAGTCAAACTTTAAACACCTCTAACCCAACATGCGTCATAAACTCAGAATATAAATCATCTCTAAATCAATGAAAACATAAAGCATTATCATCATCAAGCATCGTAAAATTGGCGTAGAAAATATAAAGCATTATCATCATCAAGCATCATAAAATTGGCATAGAAAACATAAATCATTGTCATCATCAACTCATAACCAAATTTAATCAACAATCATGAAAAACTTGCTCAAGACTAACATGGAATTATGGATTTCAAAAGTAGAAGTTTCCACAAACCTTTTGAAGCCATGAGGAAAAAATAAATCAAAGCTCCCTTTTGGAATAAATAATCAAACCACTTTGCATGTGAGAATTTCCACCAATATCTTGTATTTCAAAGCCTAATGATCAAAGAAATCACCCCAATCTTCAAGTTAGGCTTAGGATCAAAGGTTTTAAATTTGGGTTAATTCCATAAAAAAACCACGTACTTTACATGAAATTTCATTTTAATCACAACTTTTAAAAGTTGCCATATAAAACCATGAACTTTCATTTTGTTTTCCAAATATATCACCTAATCAATTTCCTATGTATTTTTACTGAAGTAGCCACCAGAATCCGGTGGATTTGAAAAAAAATGAAAAGTAAAATTCACCAGAAAAATAATCGTTGTTAGATTTGGAAAAAAATTAAGGTTTACGCTTTTATATGGCAACTTTTAAAAGTCGTGATTAAAATGAAATTTCGTGTAAAGTTTGTGATTTTGAATAGAATTAACCCTTTAGGCTATAAGTTGAGAGAATTCTATCTTCTAAATGAAAAACCATAGTAAAATGAATTTTGAAACGAAAATGGGTTATAAACAGATCACGATACACGATCGTCTACAATTTTAGACGATCGTCTGAATTTTAAAAACTAGATGCGCGTTTAAAACAAACAGACGATCGTCCAACAACAAAATCCAGCTTTTTTAACTTAATATAAAATTACCAAAATGCCATCAATCAAAACCCAATATGATCCTCATATGAAACTATGCATGAAACCACAAAATACTCAAACCAAACCACAAACCAAAAATCATACCAATCAAAACTAAACTATTGGAAACAATCTGAAACCTCGAAAAAAGTAGCCAAAAACACATGCAATATCTCATTCTCCTACTCTTTAGAATAATTCGTCCTCGAATTATAACTAAGGTCAGAAAAGAGAGATACCACACGCAAACAAAAATGGATATCGATTACATAGGTCAGATTTTGTTTCCCACATTCACTCCTTGACCGAGTGATTTGCCACATAACCTTAACCATCGGAATTTCCTTATTTCGCAACATACAAACTTGCGTATCCGTTATCTTAATGCGTTCTCCTTTTAAGCCAAATCTTCATTAATCTCGACATTTTGAGATACGATCACTTGCGAAGGATATTAAATACACTTCTGCAACATCGTAATGTCAAACACTGGTGCACTTGTGACAAATACGGATGTAATGCCAACTTATAATCTACTGATGTGATACGGTCTACAATCTTGTACGGTTCCATAAACCTCGGTGCCAACGTACCTTTCTTACCAAAACGTACAACCCTCTTCATCTAAAAAAATTCGTTGAAGCACAAAGTCACCAACTCTTTTGTCTCCTGAATGCCGTAACCAACCTCTACATAATCATTGGAACTTTCTAAAGAAATGTGAATTATCCACACTCCTGATAACCTATGCTGTCCTACTTCCTCCCACCAATCTAGAGATTGACACTTGTGTCCATACAAAGCTTCATACGGGGCCATCTCAATGCTCGAATGATAACTATAATTATATAAAAACTCGATCAATGACAAATAGATATCCTAACTACTGGTAAAATTGATAAGACATATCCGCAACATATCTTCCAAAGTCTGAATCGTCCTTTTAGAATGGCTATCCGTCTGAGGATGAAAAGTAGTACTTAGATCCAAACGTGTTCCCAACGCTTCTTGTAACACCTTCCAAAAACGCGACGTAAACATCGAACCTCTATCAGAAATGATTGATGCAGGTACACCATGCAAACACACAATCTTATCAATATAAAATCTTGCCAACCTCGCTGCCTTATACAAAATCTTGATCGGGAAGAAATGAGCTAATTTAGTCATTCAATCAACGATTACGCAAATTGAGTCAAAACCTTGCTGAGTATGCGAAAATCCCACAACAAAATCCATGGCAATCCTCTCCCATTTCCACTCAAGAATAGGAAGTGGTTTCAGATAACCAAACGGTCTCTGATGTTCTAACTTCACTTGTTGACAGGTCATACACTTCAAAACAAACTCTGCTACGTCTTTCTTAATTTCGCTCCACCAGTAAATTCCTTTCACATCATGATACATCATAGTAGATCCAGGGTGAACACTGTATATAGATTTGTGTGCCTCTTTTAAAATTTGTTGTTTCAAATCCTCAACATCCGAAACATACTATCTAATACCGTGTTTCAACACACCATTAACCAGAACAAAATTTTAGTCACTCCCTTAATACACTTCTGACATAATCTTCCTTAACTGAGGACCCTCAGGTTGCAAAGCTTTGATATGCTCGACAAAAACAAATCGCATTTCTAACTGTGCCACAAGATCTCCTAAAGCTGAAATCTGAAACTAAAAACCCATCCCAAACAGCTTATGCCACTCACATATCAATGGCATTGCCACTCCTCCGATATAGGAGCTAGACTACTAGAAGACATCAGACTTAAAGGATCTGCCACAATATTGGCCTTACAGGGATGATACTGAATCGTACAATCGTAATCCTTAAGAAATTCCAACCATCTTCTTTGCCTCAAGTTTAACTTATACTGATCGAAAAAATACTTTAAACGTTGTGGCCTATAAAGATCTTACAAGTCGCTCCATACAAATAAGCCTCCAAATCTTTGACGCAAACACTATGGTTGGCAACTCTAAATCATGCGTAGGATAATTACCTTCATGCTTCTTCAACTGCCTCAAAGAATTAGCAATCACCCGACCATGTTGCATCAAGATATAACCCAAACCAACTCTAGAAGCATTGCAATACACAGTAAAACCATTGGGACCTTCAGGTAAAGCTAACACAGGTGATGTTGTCAAAAGTTCCTTCAACTTCTAAAAACTAGCCTCACACTTATCATTCCAATCGAACCTCGCATTCTTCTGAGTCAACGGTGCAGATATGTTCGAAAAATCTTGCACGAATCGACGATAATAACCCGCTAATCCAAGAAAACTCCTTATCTCGGTCGCTTATCTTGGCCGCTACCAATCCATCACCGCTTCAGCCTTTTTCAGATCAGCTTGAAAACCATCCTTAGATAACACGTGTCCCAAGAAAGAAACTTCATAAAGACAAAACCCACACTTGAAAAACTTAGCATATAGCTGATGTTCTCGCAACGTCTTTAGCATCATTCTCAGAAGTCACGGGTGTTCCTCCTCATTTCGAGAATAAATGAAAATATCATCAATGAAAATGATAACAAATACATCTAAAAATGATTTGAAGATTCTGTTCATCAAATCCTTAAATGCCGCTAGTGCATTAGTCAAACAAAAAGACATCACCATCATGAATCCAAAGTTGATGATATCCAGACCTCAAATTGAAATTGGAAAAACACCTTGCACCTTGCAACAGATAAAAAAGATCATCAGTATGGGGAAGAGGATATGTTTTCTTAATCGTCGCCTTATTCAGTTGTTTGTAGTCAATATTAAGCATAAAATAATCATTCTTCTTCTTCACAAAGAGCATTGGCGCACCCTATAGAAAAACACTAGGTCTAATCTGTCGGCGCCATCCGGTACGGCAATATCAAAATTGGAACTGTACCCAAAATACATCGATGCAGAATTTGATTTCCCGCTCTGGTGGTAAACCATGTAATTTATCCAAAAAACATCGGAGAATTCGTTAAGAATCGGAACGTTGTTCACGTTTTCGAAGTAAGCTTCCACATCTCAAACCACAACTAAGAATCCTTGACAACCCTCACTACTGACTTATCACGACAATCTACATATAATTATTGCTGAGACAACCAATCCATAGCCAAAATCACATTGAATGATAAGATCTCGAGCAAATTTAGATTAGCAAATAACTCTATGCCATAAATTACCACAAAACATGCTTGAAAAACTAAATCCACTTCAACACTCTAAGACACGGGTGTAGACACAGATAAAGGTACTTGCATATACGAAGGTGTCATGCCCAACTTATAAGCAAAACTCGGAGAAACAAAAGAATGGGTTGCACCCAGGTCAAACAAGACTGAAGCGTTAATAAAAGATACAGGAATAATACCTTTCACAACAACATTGTTCGCACGAGCATCTTTCAGAGTCAGAGCAAAAACTCTAGCTTGATCGCGACCTTGTTGTTGCAAACCTTGACCCGAATTACGACCAACATTCCCACGACTTCTGTTACCACGACCCTGTTGGCCACCACCACTAGATTGATTACGTACATTGCTGCCAAAACCTCGTTGGACAAGGAAAAGATGGCCTTGGCTGTTGAAATGATGGATGAGCCACACTTGCAGAAGAACCTTGTTGACAAGAAACTGGGCACTTCCTCACAAAATGTCCCGGTTGTTCGTAAAAAAAACGCATTACTGGCCATATGGCACGCACCATAATGTAACCTCCAATAAATCTGATAAAATGATGGTCCAGATCTTGAATTGCTATGACCAGAACTTTGATTACTCCCACTTGCACTTTAACATAAACTTTTCTTTCCATGTCTTCCTTTATAATGCTTTATGGAATTCCTCTTACTCAAACTTCCTAAATAACTGTAGTAAATGCCACTACTAAACTTTATCTAAACTTGACTTCCACTATCAGACACTTCATTCTTACTCTTCTTTGGCTTTAAGGTCAATGACAGTCTACCAAACTGGATTAGTGTACTCTCCAGCAGCCACGCGTTGTCCACCACTTGCATAAACTCTCTATGCATCTCTATCAGTAATCCCACAAACTTGGGTCTTTAACCCTTAACATAACGTGTATTCACATGTAACTGATCAGCCAAAAGATTAGGATCAAATCTACTCAACCTCGCAAAGTCCGTAGTATACTCTTGCAATAAACGATTACCTCGAACCAGAGTCATCAACTTAACTGTTATCCTCGATCACTGAAAACGGCAAAAATAAATCCTTAAACCTTGTCGTATAGTCGGCCTACGATAGTTGACGCATATGAGGACGGATCACATGTCGGTACCAATCCTTAACTGATCCTTTCATTGATATCTCATTCAACGATACATTTTGCCTATCATCAGCTTGCAACCTCTAAGAATTTGGCTCAACTTCCTCGAGGAAATCCAACGCATCTCCTGAACCATCAAACTCTACCGGCCTCAAATGCATATACGACGGTACCAAATCCTTATCTATGATGCCACCAATGTGTTCTTGTTGTTGTTGAACTAATTGTCCCATCATTGTATATTTATCTCGCATCGCCACTTGTCCGGCTTGAAACTGAACTTGATTAGTATGCAACGCAGCTACGCCTGCTACAGACATATTCATATCAAAAGCCTCCAAGTTTGGAGATTGAACACCTCTAGTAGGAACGTTTAGATTCCTATTCCTATTTCTATTTCAAGTCTGATTCCTCAATATCCTCTGAGCTCTCGTGGGTTAATTCGCAGTTTCATTCACATGTAGGCTATGATTAACTTCTTAACTGTTCTCGTCACGAGCTTCCTCAGCTTGTTGAGCCGCAGAACGAGCACAATACGAATACGGTTAAACATATTCTGATAGACGAACAAACAAATGAATGATTCAAACCCAATGCAAACAAAGAAAATACATATTATACGAAACACATTATACACGATAGGCAACTTGCACCTATCGGTAATAGCTGAATTTTTTTAAAACAAATGATAAAGTTCAAGACATGACACGAATCAGAATATCGCAGTAGTCCTAAAGAACAAAAAACAACATACAAACATACATATAACACAATTACTTAATAATGGTCAGGTCGCCCGAACTATTGCTCTAATACCAACTTTGTCAAGACCCAATTTCCTCGGCATCGAGACTGGAGCTAGGGAACGGGAGTGCTTGCTTCCGAACCCATAGCAAGCCTTATAAACTAATAAATTAAACCAATCACAATGCTCGGCAATAACGGAGACACCACTTTAGATCTAGCATGGAAATTAACGATGAAAAAACATACGCGAAAGCTAAAATATTCCAAGATAATCGTAAAACATAATCATAATTAAACATGCCAACATCAGATACACATCGTAAGCGGTTACACAAACCGAACCCCTCAGACAATACCAAAGGATACACATACACAGAAAATATAATCTACAGTTTAAAAGTTTTACAGTATAGATTAGAACTCTTCTGAGAAAAAAAAACATCGAAAATAACATGCCTTACGAAAAAGACTTTAATAAAAACTTAAAACCCACAGGTCAGAATAAATCTGGCGAGTTCATACAAACATATTTAAATATTAAGTAATTAGAAAAACTTTTGTAAACAGTTAGTATCATTTTAACGGAATCAAATGAAACCCTAAACCTCGAATCGTGATATCAAGAATATCATCCAAATCCAAGTGATCGTGAAGCCCGAGAAATTAATCTACCGAGTGTATCACTGATCAAACACTAAATAAATCCATAATCTAAAGAGTCATTAAACCGCAGAAAATAATTGACCGAGTACATTACGCAACTCAAAACTCATAATTCTAGAGATTTCTAAACCACACACATCAAAATCGCTCAATCCACGAACATTCAAAATTTCATTCAATTTTCTTAATCCTGTTATGCCCCTTAATAAAAATACATTTTTTTGTGATAAAATATTATATAAAATACTTTATACTTTCACAAACTAATTTTCCAAATCGAGAGTGTCTCATTCTCATTCGGCCGAGATACCCATTTCAAGGCCGGAAACCCGACATCTCGTAAAAACGACGATTTTGCCAAAATCACGAACATGTATATTTTTCCAGAAAAACACTTTAATCCAAATTATTAAAATGAATATCTTTTTGAAATCTTGATAATACCAGAAAATCACGAAAACTTTATTTTTTTCCAAAATACTTTTAAAATTAAAACGGAGCATGACCAACTTTATGAAACTTATGAAATCGAACCAAACATATATTCAACCAATATAATCACAGAAACAACCCCTAAGGGTCAATGTATCCATATTTGGAAAAAGTACAATCTTGGTTCCTCAAATTGTCAAAAATTACAATTTGGCCCTAAACTTGTAATTTTGTCAAATCGCACCAAAACATGCCGAATCATATAAAAGCATACAAACAAACCACATGTGAATTTTGCGTAGCTTAATGACACCATAATTTTAAAAAACATGTTATTCTAGTCCAAATTATCACTAAATCATGTAAATCTCAAATTAACCCTATTCAATAATAATTAAGCATACAATCAAATTTTAAACACCTCTAACTTAATATGCATCATAAAAACAGAATGCAAAGCATCTCTAAATCAACATGCACGTCACTTAAACATGGTAAAAAGGACATCGAACACATAAGGCATATGATCATCATCAACTCATAGCCAAATTTAACAAACAATCATGAAAAACTTGCTCAACATAAACTTGCAACTATGGATTAGAAAAGTAGAGGTCACCACAACCTCTTGAAGCCAGCAACCATAAAATCAAATGAGGAAAAACATGAATCAAAGCTCCCTTTTGAAATCAAATTATCAAACCACTATACATGTTAGAATTTCCACCAAAATCTTGTATTTTAAGCCCAAGGATTAAAAAAATCACCCCAATCTTCATGTTAGGCTTAGGTTTAAGGTTTAAGGTCTAAGTTGATAGAATTCTATTTGTGAAATGAAAAACTCAAGTTAAATGAATTTTGAAACGAAAATGGAGTTTATAAACGGATCACGATAGAAGATTGTCTACAATTCTAGAGATCGTCTGGATTTTAAAAATTAGACGGTCGTCTAAACAAACAGACGATCGTCCAACACCAAAATCAAGGTCTTTAACTTATACCAAAATTCTATCAATCAAAACCCAATATGATATTCATATGCAACTATGCATGAAACCATCCAAATACTCAAGTCAAACCGTAAACCAAACATCATACCAATCAAAACTAAACAAAGAAGCTATTGGAAACTATCCAAAACTTCGGCAAACCTAGCCAAAAACACATGGGATATAACAACCAATGACCCGACGGTTTGTGTTTAGGATCTGAAAGACCCCTAGTTGAACATGATATCGTAGTCAGATTGGCAGAGTAACTTTGGAGATTTGAGTGGGGTTTGGAGATAAGGGTCAGTTTATCGGAGGATTATAATTAGTGATTTTCGACAATAAAGTTGGTTTGTCGATATCCTTTGAGTAAGATTTTAATTATAAAAAGTGTTGTTTTTGTATCAGCCTGTTATTGAGCATTTTATGTGCGACATACAACGACAAATTGATACTATTTAATTGGAAACGAATATGTTGATATTAAGTTGTCGTAGGTCGCTATGGGGCCGAGGATTTTAGTACGATGTGATTTAGGAGATATTCTAGAAAGAGTGATAATTAACAATTCATAAGTTTTTGTTATCATGAGTTTAATTTGCGTAATATTTTAAAAGTGACGATGTGTGATTCTAGTGATTATGGTTAACGATATTTAAGGGAGTTTATTGAGTTTGGTCTTGGTTGTTTGAACTAGGCGGTTTTTATGGTGTTTAGGATTTGAATGATCTTAGTTATTAATCTGGATGATTTTCTTTGAATTGGATTGTTCGTTTTATAAATTGAATTTTATCGAGTATCTTGAGATGGGTTACTTAGTGGTAAGATTAGTTTATAGAGAACGGTAAGTAAGTGGTAGAGAATTAAGGGGTGATGTTAGATTGTGGGTTTTTGTGTTCTTCGATTTGGACGATAGACTTTAGGGTCCTAAGAGTTACGATTTGAGTTTTGAATCTTGTTTACACCTTGATAATATTACTCGGGTAGTCCGTAAGACTAGAGCTTGTTTCTTTGAAATTACCTTGTAGGGAGTATTTTGTGGTTCTGAGTTAGATAATTTTGGTTGTCAAGTATTATTTGATCAAGTGGTTTATGTATGAGTACCAAGTTTTCAAACTAAGAGTTTCCGCGCGTGTGTGTGTTTTGATCTTTCGGGGGCCTAAATCAATCTTGATTTTGGGTTTTGCATCGGAGAGAGTACCTCTGACAAAGTGGAGGTAGGAAACCATTTTATTTGACATAAAATTATGGGATCCTGAACGTAAGATTTTAATTTTTCAAGTTGGAGACCTTCTGTTCCTTCGAGTTTCACTTAGAAAGGGTGTTTTCGTTATAGTGTTAAGAAGGAGTTAGCATCGAGGTGAGTGTGACCTTATGAGATTGTTGGGAGTTCTTGATTGAAGGGATATTAGTTATCGTTACCAATTATTATGTTATGGGTCACCCCATTTTTCATGTGCTTATGTTGGGGGAGTTATTTTCGATCCCTCTCATGTGATTGTACCTCAAACGTTAAGTTTTAGTGATGATTTGCATTAAGGGAAAACCATTTGAGTAGTGTACGCAGGTGCGTAGGTTTAGGAACAAGGGGAATCCAATGGTTAGAGTTATGGCTGAGTCACTCGTGTGATGAGTGTATTTGGGTGACGGAGTCCAATATATGGAAACGTTATTCTTTTGTCCTTAAAATTTTATGTTAAGTGTGGTTATGCTTTTTATGTGTTTCTTTCTTGTTCGAATTGTGTTTTTTTAAATTAGAGGACAAATGTTTATAAGGTGGGAAGAATGTAATACCTCATGTTTTTAAACTCGATTTTTGTCGGTTTAGTTATCCGATATCGATTTGGTATGCATTAATTGTCATTTCTAATCACGTGTTTAGGTGTTTGTTTGGATCGTGTTGAGCGTATGTGTGTCGGGTTTGAATCTTGGATTTTGAGTTGTGTTCGGACTTTTTTAGAGTTATTTTTCTAGGCCTTGGCCGGACCCGTGGCCGAACGCTGGGTAGAACCGGTCTGTAAGTTTGGTTTGCCCTGATTTTGCGGGAAGAAGGTAAACCAGTTCTATAACCGGTTCTGCTGGGTAAAACCGGCCATAGAACCGGTCTGCCTTCAAGAATGGCCAGTCCTATATCAGTTTTGCTGGGCCTTTAAGCGTTTTGACCGAACCAAAATCCTAAATTTCCTAATTCTTTTTCCTTTCAACCCAAAAACCCAAATCTCTTGATTTTTGATGATCCATGGTGCCCCAAATCCCTAAACCTAAGTGATTAAGTGCTTCAACCTTCATCTTCAAGCTTGGTGAGTTCCACTTTCACCATTGTTGAGTTGAGTGAGCTTGAGGGGGATTCCTTTCAATTCCTCTTCAATAAGTATTTATTCTTGTTTTGGTTGTATTGATGATTTTACATGGTTAGGTTTGTAGAAAATGTGTAGAGATTTCAAGGATAATGTGATATATGCTTGATTACGGTTTGATACTCTTGATTACCACTTTAATATCTTGATTAGTGTTAAATCCATACTTAAAATGAGTCTTGGGTTGGATTATATGGTTTTTGCGTTAGTTGATTAATGGCTTGAATTGTTAAATTGAATTCACTTGGATTATTTCTATATTTTTCACATGCTAGGTAGTAGTGTTGAGTAATTTTTCATAGTTTTTGATTCTCACATGATGGATTGATTGTTGTGATGAATCCATTAGTTAATTCTGTAGGTTATGGTTTATGTAATTATATAGATAATTGAGGATTTGCATGTTATGTGTTGTTTATGGGTTGTAACCTCTTATTTTCACTAAATTGCCATGATAAATGTCGAATCCTTATTTAACTTGACTATTTGAACCTTTGGTTGTATGATTATACTATGGCTTGTTTAATTGTTAGATTAATGGGTTGAATTGAGTGATTCTGTGATTCTCACATGACTTGTTAATTGTGTTGAGTACATTAGCCTTATTGTTGATATTCATATGAGTTGTTTGAGTTAGTATTGAGCAACGATTGAGCTCATTTGAATTCATTGTGTTAAGATTATGTTTTAAACATGTTTTTTTTGGATTTATGTAATGTGGAATTATGTTTTAATTTATGGTTACTATGAGATGGACTTGGTTCTCTCGGTTTGTGAGTTAGGCTTGGTAGTTGTTGTAACTTGGCCAACTCAAGGAAATAGTTATTTCAAAATGTTTTGAGTAAATAACCATTTCATTATAAAAGAGGAGATTTTCCGGAAATTGCTTTTAAACTTTGGAGCTTAACCAACACTCAAATACTATTTGATTGGTTGGTTATGTCTCGACATGGTCTTCGATTGGATAACTATTATATGGCTTGTTAATGACTATATTTTAGTATGGTCAAGTCGAGTCTATAAATATCTAGAGTTAAGGGGTGTTATCCATGCAGTTATTTATTTCTGTTTTTCCTAAACCCGTTTACTGCTCGAGTTATAGAGTCGAATCTTGGCTTTTGGAGCATGCATGAGTTCAGAATTAATGATCCCATGTTGTGAGTTTATATATTATTCATTTTTATTAAATAAACTTATATATTTTGTTAAATATATTATATAAACATTTTAGAATTGTTTTTACATATTGTTATGGATTAAATTGAAACGTGCTACCTAATGGGAATCATTAGGACCGCGCGCCGGTTCTGATTTGGATAAAGGTATAAGTATCGATATTGGATCCATAAATTTTGTTAAGATAACTCAGTTGGAGCTCAGCTCTCAGCACATGTATTGGTAGAGTAATTAAGTTGGAGCTCAACTCTAGGGACTCTCATTTGAGATTTAAGTGCGGTCGGTGGTAACTCGGTTGGAGCCTAGCTCTCGGGACTAAAGCCTTTTGGTTTATTGATTAAATCTAAGTATTATATATATGTATATTGAGGTCATTTGGGTTGTGGTTTAGGGTTCCATATTAATCTGTAACATTATTGTTTATCAAATGTTTTCAAGTGGTTCTAACTTATTAATTGTTTATAATAATATGAACTCACTCAGTTTTAACTTACCCTCATTGTTTTCCCCACTTTCATGTTTATCGTCTGTGGGCGTGGTGTCGCTTCCGAATGTTTTTCCTCGGAAGTTATTTTATTTATATGTACTTCAAATAAATGTTTTAAACTTTAGACCCTAATAGCCATATAAGTATTTTTATGTTTATATGTATAAAATCGTATATTGAATTCGAGTGGAATAAATGATATTATTGTTGATGTTGTATGTGTTGGAGTCTCGGTTTTCCCCAAATATTGGTTTGTTATTATTCTATGATGAATTGTTTAAAGGTGTTAGGCTTGCTACGGGTTTCGGAGCTAGCACATCCATTCTCTAGCGCCGGTCACTGTCTTTGGATTTGGATCATGACATTGAGAAACTCAATCAGCACTTTTGCCGCTTTTCCTTAGCACTCAATTAATTAAAGAAATACAAACTTGTTAGAAGTCTCTAAGTATTCTGAAATCATCAATTAATGCAACGGGGTAAGATTCTCATGTTTGCAAATGTGCTTTTCGCATCTCTTTGCTTCGGAAACCTTTGGAATGCTTAAATTAAACCCAAAACTCATTGATTTCCATGAATTTAACCTTGAACCTCAAACACAACAATAAGACCCAAAATAGCTCTATTATAACAATAAAATTAAGTAGAAACACCAAAACCAAACATTTTCATACTTAAACTTTGCTTGTCCTCAAGCAAGAAATAAATCTCACTTTAACTACACACTTATCATCTTGCAACATGCATCAAATACTAATTAACTCCAAATTTCTAGCAATGATGAATTGAATGAATAAAGTGTTTAAATCCAACAACAGTTAGAAATGCAAACAAGTAATCGTGCAAATCTAATGACATGAACCGATATCACCAAGAATACTACCACAAGCTAACTTAACGATTCAAAATAAACATACATTATACACTATCACTTGCGACTCACTAATGAAAACAATCTATCACAAAGTTTCAACAATGAAAAACACATTCTCATTTAAAGGAATCATTTGGAAATTACTCCTAACTAAGTTCTCACTCTCACACTCACGTGTTTATGTGCGAATTTAAATTGATGCTCTCTATTGAAAGACATGAAAATTCACTATAAACTTGACTCTAATCCCGGATTCCACCACTTAATTAGATAGTTAACACAAATCAAATAGACTTAAATGGGTTCTAATGGGGCTAAGGGTAAGGGGTATGTTAAAAGGATAATTTAGATATAAAACTCGATTATTTACTCAGTAAATGGAACTTTATTTTCAAAGGTTAAGCTAGCTCTGAAATTTTTTACCTTGTTGAATTCTTTTATTTTCTATCTTCCAAAGTTCAATGACTCTAGTTCTTGAATTGTTTTAAGTTTTTCACTTCTTTTTTTTTCTTTTCACTCCTCTTTTAGCTTTTTTCAAGGCAAAATATTTCTTTTAGACACTTTAGTTCAACTTTCAGCAATTAGCTAGCATCACTAACATTAAGCACATTGCAATTTTTCTACAGAATATACAAGTATTTCATCTAGTCGAGGGTGGAAAGGGGTAATAAAGAAAGATAAATGTGAATATAATTCGTTTAAAAACAAAAAAAAATGTTAGGACTCAAATTTGTGAAACTATTGAAAATTAGGTAGTTTTTTTTTCTTTTTTTTGAGTGGTTTATAGAAAAGTGTGTAATCCTAATGTCATTATCATCTTAGTGTTAAAAACTTAACTATATGATTTTGAATGGATACAAGTCAAGTTTTAAAATTAAATACGTATTCAATTCTCACAACAAGAAATTTTTCATTCATGGCTCAAAAACTCTCAAATATTAGTTGTGAATCATCATGTTTCTCCAATATACAAGACAGGCCAATCATGCTAAGATATGACAAATAACAAGAATTTTAAAATTTAGCACAAAATATCAATGAATCGCATCAAGCTTTTAGAAATGTATCAATTTTCACAGTTTGCTCAATTGTGGATTCACCCTAATCTTATTTACTCATGTTAACAAAACTAGCCCTTTCATAGGCAAGCATTCCAACAATTATCAACATTTAAACACCAAATTCAACATCATTCATCAATAGTTAAGAAACATGGTATCAACGAACAAAGGATCACTTTCATTCCCGAACTTGCGTCTAAGTATCAAAAAAGTCCAAAACTGGAAAAAGGGATCACTTATACCCTGAACTACTACACTCTTCGGTTTTCAATAGTGGTTTTGTTGCCCATGGTGGTTTTTGATAGAAAAAAAGTTTAAAATGGTTCTAATTTTTTTTAAACATTACAAATTAAGACCTAATAATTAAAAAAGTACAATTTAATCCCTATTATTCTAAAATATAAAACAACAAATTAACCCTCTAATTTTTAATATATAACAAATTAATCCCGAAATTTTAAAATATGAGTTATCTAATTAACCGCCAAAATTAAAATATCAGCAAATTAACCCTAATTTTTTAATATACATAAAACAATTAAAATTTTATTAATTTATTTTTTAAAAATACAGACCCGCGGGTCTGTTCTTCCAGACCTGCGGGTCACAAATCCATAGGTGAGGATCTGTTACAGATCCTCCGACAAGGATCTGTTGAACAGATCTGCGCGCGAGGATCTGTTCTTGACAGATCCTCAGGTTCCTCGCTGAAACGAAAAAAAAATAAAAATAAAAAGGCTAAAAAGACCTCTAAATTAATTAGGGATTAATTATGATTTATTAGGTTTTAATTGTAATTAATTAGGATTTAATTGAGATTAATTAGGATAAAAAATATTAATTAAAAACTCACTCTCCAATTAAGATGCCACATCAGCATAAGGGGTTTTTTGAGCCGGTTTTGACAAGTTCAGGGTAAAAGTGATTCGGTTTTCCAGCTTTGGACTTTTTTGATATTTTGACGCAAGTTCAGGGGTGAAAGTGATCCTTTGTTCAATTTTTAACATAATCACAAGATTACTAGCATGCTACTAAACCAACAAATACAAGGCAAAAATCAAGTAATACTACTTTGTAAAATTAGAATTGGATACAAAAAACAAATAAAACTATACCAAAGAAAACATAAATAAACACGTAAAAATAATTCATAAATAAAAATCCTAACTAAATGATATGTTCTTCCCCCATCCTCACACTATTTCATGCAATGTCCTCGCTTCAATGAAATAAAAAATTGAAAATTGAAAAACATGAGCGTAAGATGGAAGGAAAAATACCTTTTATGATTTCCTCCTAAGTGCGCTTTAGTTAGAGTGAAAGCTAGACTCTTCGCGTAAGGTTGTTAAAAATACAACCTAACATGAGGAAGTCGTCTTGGTAGCATCTTCTTCCTCTTTTTTCTTGTTAGCTCCTTCAAACAAAACTCAGATGATATAGAGTATGTGTAGACACCTATTTTTTGAACAGGTAAAAAGTGATAAGGGACTGAAACGTCCAATAATGATTTCCAGAGAAATTTTTCGGATGACGAGCTATCGATTTGCTTGCTGGAATCTAAGTAGGCATAATCTATGCATAGCTGCAAACTTGGAGGATTAAAACGTAACTAGCCGCAAATAGCTTATAAATATCCAAAACGATGGTAGTCTAAGTCCATAAATTAGAATAATTGCAATATCTTGGAAGTTAGGCCAATTTGTAAGTTTTACAGACTAAAATTGACCATATCCAAACCCATAAGGTCCCAAGATTCGTTTTTAACACTTTTGAACACCAAAACTGACATTTATGCGTGTTTTTCTTAGCCATCAACTCTTATTACGAGATTTGGTTTTTTAGAGTAGTTTTCACTAATCCAAACACGTTAATTACTTATCTTAAATGCCTTAATTAAAATTAGAAAATGACGTAACAATAATTTGGCAAAATTCTAACGCTAGCTAACACCAAATCTAATCAACCCCTATAAATAGTAATGTTAGACAGCCTAGCTAATGGTCGGACCAGAAACACAAAAACCCTAGTTAGAAATTGAATTCCCCTAGAGAAACCCTAGCCCTAGACGAATTTATCTACACACACAAAAATACTAAATTCTAGTCCCTAAAACACCTGAAACAAGCTTTAATTCTCTAAGAATACAGCCCTGCATAGATTTGAAGCTGAATTCCGCATCCTCTTTGCTAGCAAACAAGCCAAGGACTAAGAACGGTACGTCTAAGGACCCTTAATTTATTCTTGTATCAATTTTTGCCATGATTATCATATTTGCTGAATTTGTATGAATTAGGATGCATATTTAGTCTTTTTGTTGATTTTGTCATAAAATTGCCATATGTCAAGACCCGATTTCCACCCGAAACTCGAGCCGAAACTGGCACTAGGGAATGAGAGTGGGTACTCCGAAACCCTTAGCAAGCCTAATAAGCTTTATAAATTTTTCGCAAATCAAGACCATATATCACATATGATCCGTTTTCAGAAAATACCAATAAAAACTTACAAATTTCTGAAAATGGGTTCTTAAAACCCTAATTGTATTTTAAGGAACAAAATCACAAACATTAATCTCAGTTGAGCACCTACTCTGTTTCCAATACAATCCTAAAATGCTAAAAACATAAAACAATTGTATCTCTCAAACAACTGGTCATAGCATTTTAGAAAACACACAGCTTTTCAAACATATATTATATACAGTAGTTTAATCAAAGTTTATTAAAATAAGTTGAACTGCTGTAAACAGAAAGACAAATTTCCCAATACCAACCTACTTATAGCTCTAGAGGTATGGCTGACATTGACTTCCGAAATTATTGTGGAAGTCCAACCTCGTACTTGATAACATGAAAGGTGAATATTGGGGAGGGTCAGAAATATAAATATTTCTGAGTCTACACATTTACAGTTGAATATTCAAATCGCAAATACATAAAACATTTGTATATGTAAAATATTACCAATTAATCAATCCAGATGAAACGCTACAAGGCAGACTATTGTATAGGTCTCAACCTATACGACTCGGGCCTTAGACCATGAACTGAATCACTACCGTCTAATTCGGCTGTCTAAACTGTAACCGTGAAACTGCCATCACAGTGTTGCCTATGATCGTAACCATTACTTGCGTATCAGAATGTTAATTCAAGGTCGCTAGCACTTCCAACGCCCAATGACTTAACTGACCTCTATGTCAGACACAAGCTCATATCGAGAACACTACTGGTTATCACACAGTCCTATTAGCAACCAATAGGAAGCTTGTTTCAATGGATCTTTCTTGGTTCAAATATACTAGTGTGAATTGTTATTTAAAACATATTATAAATATTCAAACGTAAAAACCACAAAGTAAAACTCACAGAACCGATGTCCCCATTTTCAAAAACATAAGCTCCAAGCAAGCTCGGTAATCAAACACGTTGGTGTTTGGCTCGCTAGATCGACTACTCTTCGGATCTAATTAGAATTCAAATGTCAAAAGAAAATCAAACATTGAATTTTTAACTCTAGTCTTATCGTATAAACGATAAACTCAAACAACTAATGTTTATAGACGACTCTATAGACAAACACATAATCAATCTCAACATGAACTACTCGTTCAATCAATTATACCTCTCGGTATGGACTTATAGTCCTTTTAACATTAATCACTTTGATTAATGTAGGGCTTTATTAAAACGTAACATTGTTTTAATGAACCGAATACCTTTCACTTTACATAAACATTTTAACCTTTTAAAATTTCCTATTTCTCGTTTCAAAGTTTGATTGAATCAAAGTCGAACACACTTTTAGAAATAGGGAAAAAACGCACCCCTCCCACATCGGCATCGCAATGCGTCTGCACAGCGGAGCTGTGCTTTCACATAGCAAAGCATGTGCGATCGCACAGCCCTGGTTGTGCGCTCGCACATCCCTGACACAGGCTGTGCGATCGCACAGCCACGGGGCAGTGCCCCTGGACTATTCTGACGTGCTTCAGACCTATATTTACTCTAAACACTAAAACACAATCCAAACAATTCAATTCTGTAATCGGAACATTGAAGCGATTCGAATTCAATCGATTTGATACGGTCGATGTTATAACTTTAATTATAATCCAAATTAATAATAATCGAATTCAAATTAACGATTATTACCTCGTATACGTGCGGATTATCGAAGAATCCAACTGTTGAAGACGAACCCATCTGGGTTCGTCTTCAACAGATCGTCTCTGTTGAAGAAGAACCCATATGGGTTCGTCTCCAACCGTCTCTGACTGAAGACGAACCCAGATGGGTTCGTCTTCAAATTAGAGACGAAACGTCTCTGTTAGAGACGACGACCTCGTCTCTCTCAGAGACGAGCTCGTCGTCTCTGCTTGCTGCCGGAGACGATGAGCGTCGGATTCTTCTCCAGTAGCTGCTCATCGGTCTCTAAAAAAAATTGAATTTTTTTTGTAAAAAGTACATAAAGACCCTTTAGATTTTTAGTTAATAAAAGTTTGATATATAAATTTTTATAATTAAATTGATTTTTTTAATTATTATGAATTAATTTGAAAACAAAATTAAATTTAGGATCATTTTAACCCTTTTTTCATTAAAAACCACCTAAAGAGAAAAGAAACCGGAGAGTGTATCTCACTCTCTTAAGTGAGTGTGGGGAGGGGTGTTTTTGTACCGATTTTGACAAGTTCAGGGTAAAAGTGATCCCATTTTACTAATTTGGACGTTTTTGATACTTTGTGCCAAGTTCGTAAAGTGATCATTTGTTCATTAATTATCGATATATTTTTATATACGACGCTCAGTTGTAGTCTCTGTAATATCAACCCGTTCATATTCCTTTATTCAAATTTAAATTCTTGATTTAAATTTTAATCTCCTATTATTACGATACATTTTGAGAAATACTTATAAATTAAATTTATGTTTAAATTTAATTTAAGTACTCCCGAGGTAAAAAAATCTTAACACGTGGCTTATAAAATTATGGGGTATTACACCATAATTGCCAAATTATGTATTTTTACTAAATTGCCATGAAACAGATGCAAAAGCATGTTAATTGCTGATTATGTGTTTTGTATGCTCAATTCTGGAATCCCAGTAAATTAAAACGCCTATATTGCATGTTTAGGTTGTTTTTGAGCTTATTTGCCATGAAAAGTGCTTAAAGCTGCTGTAAATTGATATTTTACTGTTGAAAATCGGTTGTAAACACTGTTTAATTGCCATATTTGCATTATTTGTTTTGTTTTATGTGTTTTTGTCTATGTGTGCACGAAAAACGGAGCTGAAACGAGCGAAAACAAAGAGAAACTACCAGCCGTCCCTACTGTCAAAACAACGCTGCCACCGCCGCCATAGGAAACTGTCGGCGCCTCTGGCTTATACTGTCGTCACCGGCAGTATACAGTGCCGCCGCCGGGATTAAAAGTGGCGGTAACGTGAGTTCATCCTACTCCCCATAACCTGTTTCCCAGATTTCCAGACTTTGATCCAAAACTTCGATTTAGGTTTTTGGGCTCGTTTGGGCTCGGAATGAAGCCCAGTTTGAACCCTGACATAGGGAATTCAAGGTACTTTAATCTTAAGCACTGTAAGGGGTAAACCCGATGTAATCCGGACCTCAAAGTCCAATGTGTAATATAAAGTAAAAATCGGGTCCATGAGCCCACAACCGGCTAACCAAGCCACATCCAGGCCGAGTTTAGGGACCATCCGAACTCAAAATCAACCCTAGTTAAAACCGATTAAACTGTATTGACAAGATGGACAACTTCTGTGTTCTGACTGAGAACCAGTTCTGACCACACCAACGGTCAAACCTGTGTGAGGTTTAAAATGTATTCCTCACCTTGTATGCAAACCAACTGCCCGTGAGAACGTTTTCAATGTTTACCACTTTTCAAAAGCATGCAAATCCTATTAACAGGCTAAACGACAAACCAAGTTAAATTAGCTAATCAAATCAATTCAAGCCAGTCACTTAGAAATCTTAGAACAATCGCGAAAAAGTAGTAAATGGTTGTATAAGGAATTCAAGCGAATAAAATAAATCAAACTTACACTTCCGGTTTAGGCTTTTTGCATGTAATCAATCCAGATCAGCCAGACTTTTGCTTTCAAACCACCCGGTTTAGATGTATGTTTAGGAGTACCAGCTACTTGCTTTGCATGACCAGTCCAGATCGAGTCATATGCGAGTCTATCTATTTACACGCTTTCAAACTTGTTGACATTTCGAGTACTATATTATGTGGGCTACTAATTGAATATTGAGATGAGATAAACGAATATGTCCGGTAGATAAAGCCAGTCACCGATATGCCAAGCACACGAGTCTCGAAGAGGTCCATGAACCCTGTCTTTTGGTCTGATGCACGATAATCTTACCCATAAGCGAGTAAGGTTATCTAGTCGGTATAAAAGGCATTTCCTAGTTGAACTAGGTGGCAATTCCATTTTCAAACCATTTCAGATCAAGAAGTCAGCCATAAGCCTGGGCGACCAACCCCTGAACCCCACTCCGCTCACAGTGGCGACTCCACTAGAGATAAAATCAACTATTTTTTAAACATAAAACATAAAGACGTTTTCAGAATTGTTTTCAAAAATAGTTTCCATAGACCTAAACCGCACGGTATGCGCCTTATCGATCACCACCTTTATCTACCAGACATATTCGCTCATGTTGCATCGTATTAAAATTTTTCTCTTCTTACCCAGTCTCTAAGAGTCATTATCTAGCCACGATACTCATATCCTCTCTCACGCTCTAGCGTTCCATTCCAACATCCAAAACGTCTTATGCGGAGTAGTATCATTCACAGCCCAGTACCTCGGTCGTTTGTACTTGTGATTGAGGAGACCTATCAAAGGTATATTAGTATGTGGAAATCATAAACCGGTTACTACCAAAACCCATCGACTCATCCTACATGCATTTAAAGCTTAAACACTGCCCTCTAGGAACATACCCAATATAATGACTGTATCTAAGGCATGTTGTCAATATAACGATTCAAAATCCAAATTTTCAAAAACTTTTGTGAGAAGAACGGGGTTCACGGGCCGCTAGCCCAAGGATTATGGATGACTTCTCGATCTGGAAATGGTTTGAAAAATGGAGTCGCCACCTATTTTAATTAGGAAATGCCTTTTAACCGACTAGATAGCCTTACTCACCTCCGGTAAGACAATCGTGCATTGGACCAAAGACTAGGGTTCGTGGACTCCCCGAGACTCTTGTGCTTGGCTTATCTGTTACCGGTTTTATTTTCTGGACATATTCGTTTTATATCTCATCTCAACAGTATATGCATTTCACAAGATATGAAAGCTGTAAGTAAACACTGATGAAAGCAGTAAACACCTTTGACGAGCATATGACTCGATCTGGACTGGCATTTGAGGCAAGTAGCAGGTACTCCTAAGCATACATCTAACCTTAGAGGTTTCTAGCAAGTAGCATAATTCTGGCTGGTCTGGATTTATTACATGCACAAAGCCTAAAACCGGATGTATAAGTGTGACTGATTGATTTTATTAGGTGAGTCTTGAAAAACCTATACAACTGTTACTACATTTTCGTATTAGTCCTACGATGTCTAAGGGATGGGCTGCATTTGCATTAATGGGCCAATTTTAGGTGATTAGTCCTTTAACCGGTTCATTATTGGATTTGGACGCTTTTGGAAAGCCGTAAACAGTATCAGCATGCTCATGGGTAGTTGGATACGCATACAAGGTTAGAGATACTTCTAAACCTCGTTGACTTTGAGTGTCTGGCACTCGCGCGGGTTTTGACCATCGGTCTGGTCATAATGGGCTTTCGGTCAGATCACGGGAGTTTTGCGTCTCGTCAATTTGATTTTACTGGTTTGATCCAGAGTCGATTCCGAGTTTGGGTTAGCCCGAAATCGCCTCTAGAAGTTGTTGGTTTGCTGGGCCTCGGGCTCGTGGGCCTGGTTTATACACTATGTTACATATTTGGATTTCTGAGTCTGTTTTACATTGGTTCTGGCCCTGTTACATTACAGAATATTAAACTACACTATATTCTCTACGTCTGGGTTCAAATTGGGCCTGATTTGGAGTCCGGATGGGCCCGGAAACACGTTTCGAAGTTTGGATCGAACTCTGAAAGATCTGGGAAGTAAGTCTGGGAGTCTGGCGAAGGAATAACACGGCGCCGGTTCATAGTGGCGGCGCCGGCAGGATGACGTGGCGGCGGCGCCGGCTTCAGGGCGCCGGCGGTTCGTCGGCAGTTTTTGGGGTCGTTTTGTTTTGCTTCGTTCTTACTCGTTTTAACTCTGTTTTTCATGCAAAAGTAGTCAAAACAGCATAAAATCGACCGAGGAATCCAAAAAAACACATAATCGAAGTGTTTAAAGCTCATATATGCAAAATTAGTTTCTGGACAGCAAGTACGTTTTTGGGGTTTTCATGGCAAAAAGAGCTAAAATCTCCTAGAAACATGCATTCTAAGAGGTCTAAATTGATGTTTTCGGGTTCTGAGCATTAAAAACAGCTAATTCCAATGATTAACATGCTCTTTCATCGAATTTTATGTCGGTTATTGAAAGCATCGAATTAATTGATTAAAGTTATTCAATGACAAATAAGCAATTATAGGCTAAACATGCATCCTAAAGTTCACAATTACAACAATTATGACAATTATTCATGCAAATATATGGAAAAATCAAGAGAACAATATTGAGGGTCCTCAGAAATACCGTTCTGAGTCCTTGGCTCGTTTACTGGCGAAGTGGGTGCAGAATCCACCTTCGAATCTGTGCAGGGCTTGCGTTCTTGGAGAATCAAAGCGTATTTAGTGTTTTCAGGACTGGACTTTAGTGTGTGTGTATGTGTGGTGGCTGAATTCTACTGTCTATTTTTAGGGTTTATGTGCCACCTTTAGCCAGGCTGGCTTAAGGCTGTATTTATAGTGGTTATGGAAGATTTAGGGTTAGCTAGAGGTTCAGTTAGTTCTGAATTACTATTTTCCTAGTTAGAATTTGATTAGGGTTTAAAGAAGTGTTAAGTGATATGCTTCTAAGATTAGGATTAGGTTTTAATTATTTAATTAGTATTTTATATATTTGATTCGTATTTACACTTGGTGGCTAAGTAAAAAGGTGCTAAATGTCTATTTTGGTGCCTAAAGATGTCAAAAAAGGCTACTAAAGTCTTATGTGTTTGGTTATGGTCAATTTTAGTCCGTAAAACTTGCAAATTGGCCCATAAACTTCTAAGATATGATAATTAGTCAAATTTTTAGACTTAGATTACAATCTCTTTGGATTTTTTGGGCTATTCACGCCTAATTGCGTTTTAATCCTCCAAGTCTACTGCTGTGCACAGATTACGCCTGCTTAGATTCCAGCAAGCAAATCAAAAGCTCGTCACCCGGATAGATTTCTCTGAAAATCATCATTGGACGCTTCAGTTCCTTATCACTTTTTACCTGTCCGAAATACGACTTTCGAAGAAAGAACTGGAAGGCTTGTCACGTCAATACTCTATTTACATGTAAAAGGGAAATATCAACGGGGTCAATATTGAGTGAGTTTACATAATTACTTAAGAATATTAATAAAACAGAAATCGCATGTAAGACATACATTATGCAGCAGACAACGATCCAGATAAAACCCTAAACATCAAGTCCTAATAGGTAAAACTATAGTATGAACCATAATATATTACACCATAGTTTGATACATAAATTTAGACCGTGAACTGAATCATTGTCATCTCAAATTTTATACTGGTATCTAGACCATAAACATATTACTGCCGCCTCAAGACTACCCATTAAGTCAGGGTCACCAATATTTCTGTTGCCCAATGAATTAATATAATTATCCCTACCTCTATAAATAATCACATGCTTAGTCTATAGTATCGATACCAGTGATCACATAGCCTTATTACCGCTGAATAGGTAGCATGTTTCAATGGATCTATATCGGTTTCAAATCAAATCAATGTAATGTGATTTATATAATATTTTGAGCTATAAACATTTTGGCATTATTATTCAAAAGTAAAATGCAAACCCCGATATCCCCAAAACAGGATTTGAACTCCTTTACTCTGCTGGTCCGTCGGATCTAGTTAGAATCCAATTGTTAAAACAAAATTCACATAAGAATTCTAACTCTAAATAGTAGACTCTATTGACATTACTAGACATATAACTTATATTGTCTATCTCGACTCTCGGTATAAACTCGTAGTCCTCTCGTTATTAATCACTTTCATTAATATTGGATCCTATTAAAACGTCTCTATGTTTTAATAAACCTAATGTCCTTAAATGTCCAAGTCCTTTTTAACTTTTGAATGTTCTAGTTAATGTTTAAATCGTTCTCGAATCGACAAACGAACACGTCGAAAACTAGGGAAAAATGCCCCTCCAATTCCCCGCCAAACACGCCGCACAATTCGATATGATAACCGTTATAACATCGAAAATAATCCAAATTCTATAAAACCGAATTCAAAATAACGATTATTACCTCGATTACTAGCAAATCCAGGAAGAAATTCGAATTAGAAATGAGAAATCGGATTGAATTCGTCAAAACCTAAGTGTGCGTGCTCTATAAGAACAAAAGAGAGAAAAGAATCAAAATGAATTCTATAAAATGAAACCTAATTCATTTGAATTTGTCACTTATATAGTTTGGTTAAAATTTAAATCAGTACCTGGTGACTTACGCGTCACTTTAACCCAAATTCATAAATAATTTGTCCGTAAATAAAACGGAAACGAACTCCAAACTTTATGAAATTTTACCCAAAAATTCCATAAATTAAAAAAAGAATAAAAATGTAATTTTTTTTCTCACGAGACCTATATTTTATTTTTAATAAATCATTTTAGATTTATTGGGTCTAAACTAGTCTCACTCAATAAAATTTCTCTGTCCAAATCTCATGAAATTTTATGAGTAACTAAAAATATTTCGTGAATATTGACTCAAAAAATTCACTCGGGATTGATAAAATATTTTATTTTAATTTATAAGCGTTTTTTAATTTTCGATAACTAAAATTTAAATATCCAAATTTAAATTTAAATTCCTATAGCCATTTTATACTTTTAGAGACACCATAAATTAAATTTATCTTTAAATTTAATTTACGTTCTCCCTATCCTATTAATTATTCATCTCATGGAAACATTTAGTCCATTAAATTTACGGGTGTTACATTCTCCCCATCTTATAAAAATTCGTCCTCGAATTTCAATGAAAACTGCGTACCTTGTGGAAACAGGTAAGGATATTGCTGACGCATATCCACCTCCGTCTCCCAAGTAGATTCCTCAACTGAATGATTCCTCCATAACACTTTGACCATAGGGATCTCCTAAGTACGAAGCTTTCTCAATTGAGTATTTACTATCTCAACAGGTTGCTCCTCATGAGAAAGTTTCTCGTTGACTTTTACAACTAGCGGTTGAATCACATGAGAAAGATCTGCAATGTACTTTCGCAGCATCGATATGTGAAAAACATGATGAGCTTGTGACATACCTGGCGATAGGTCCAACTTATAAGCCACGCTCCTACACGTTCTACAATCTCGTATAGCCTACATACCTTGGAGATAATTTGCCTCTCTTTCCAAAACAGAAAACACCTTTCATAGGTGATACCATAAGAAATACATAATTGCCAACTTGAAATTCTAACTCTTTACTCTTTGGATCTGCATAACTCTTCTTGGGACTAAAAGCATTTTGCAATCGCTACTTAATCGATGGTACCTTCTTTGAGGTAATCAGAATATTCTCCACTCCTGTCAATTTCCTCTGTCCAACTTCCTCCCAACAAATAGGAGATCGACACTTACGACTGTATAATGCCTCATATGGAGCCATCTCAATACTTGAATGATAGCTGTTGTTGTACAAAAATTCCACCAAGGGTAAATACACATCCTAATTACCTCCAAAATCCAGTACACATAGTCTAAGAATATATTCTAAAGTCTGAATAGTCCTTTCAGACTGTCCATTAGTTTGCGGATGAAAATAGGTACTAAAATCTAGTCGCTTTCCCATCTCCTCTTGCAAACTTCCCTAAAATCTAGAGGTAAACACCGAACCTCTATGTGAAACTATTGACATGGGAACTCCGTATAGACTGACTATCTTGTCAATGTACACTTGTGCCAACTTCGCCGTAGTATATGATATCTTAATAGGTATGAAGTGTGCTGACTTCGTTAGACGATCCACTATCACCCATATAGAATGAAAACCTTCATGTGTCTTAGGTAATCCAACCACAAAATCCATCGTAATCCTCTCCCACTTCGACTCTAGAATGGGTAGGGGTCGCAAAAATCCATATGGTAGTTGGTGTTCAAGCTTGACTTGTTGACATACGGGACACCTTGCTACAAACTCTGCTATGTCTCTCTTCATTTCCATTCCACTAGTACATCTTCTTGATATCTCGATACATATTTGTGGAACCTGGATGAATATTGTACTTTGAACCATGAGTTTCCTCCATGATCCTCTGTCTCAGATTCTCCACATCTGGTACACATAATCTGGTACCATATTTCAGTGCTCTGTTGATAACACTGAAGTCCTTTCCATACCTCATCCATCACACGTTTAATTTAGAGATCTTCACCTTATAACTCTTTAATTATGTCGATTAGTGTTGGTCGTACACTTAATTGAGCTATCAAACTTCCAAGGTGTGAAACTTCAAATCTAATGTCCCGACTAAACATCATATAGATCTCTTTGATTAATGGCCTTCGCCACTCCGTAGTAACATGTGCTAAGCTTCCTGCATATTTTCTACTTAGTGCATCAGCCACCATATTGGTTTTACCTGGATAATACTGTATAGTGAAATCATAGTATTTTAGCAACTCTATCTATCTCCTTTGTTTGAGGTTTAATTCATATTGATCAAAGATATACTTTAGACTCTTATGATCCATTAATATTTTGCATGTTACACCGTACCAGTAATGTCTCCAGATTTTTAGTGCAAATATTAGCGCTACTAACTCCAAATCATGAGTAGGATAGGTCACTTCATGCTTTTTCAGCTGGCGAGAAGCATAAGCCATCACTCGTCCATACTGCATCGAAAAACATCATAAACCAATCCTTGAAGCGTCACAGTATACTGTAAATCCTTTGGTACCTTCTAGTAACGCTAGTATTGGAGCTGTCGTTAGACAGTCTTTCAGTTTCTGAAAAATGTCCTCACACTTATCTGTCCACTCATACTTTGCATTCTTTTGAGTTAACTTCATTAATGGTGCAGATATTTTCAAAAAATCTTGCACGAACCGTATATAGTATCCTGCTAAACCTAGGAAACTATGAATCTCGGTAATCGAAGTTGGTCGTTTCCATTCCACAACCTCTTCGATCTTCTTTGGATCCACTTTAATTCCACTTTGTGACACAACATGTCCGAAAATTGCCACTTCCTCTAACCAAAGTTCACATTTTGAAAACTTGGCGTACAATTGATGCTCCCTCAATATCTGAAGAACTATGCGCAAAATGATACGCATGCTCCTCTTATGTACGCGACTATGTCAAAATATCATCAATAAAGACTATCACGAACTTATCCAAGAATGGCTTCAATATCCTATTCATCAAGTCCATGAAAGCCGCTGGTACATTTTTCAATCCAAATGACATCACTAGGAACCTTGTTCTTGATTGTAACCTTGTTCAGCTGTTTGTAATCTATATAGAGCCAAAACGATCCATCCTTCTTTTTTACAAACAATAGGTGCACCACAAGGTGAACCACTTGGTCTAACAAAACCACAATCAATTAGTTCTTCAAATTTATCCTTTGGTTCCTTTAACTCTACTAGCACCATCTAATATCGGTTTGGTACCAGGAGCTAACTCAATACAGAACTCTATCTCCCTATCTAGTGATAATCCAGGTAATTCTTTTAGAAAAAACATCAGAATACTCCATCACTGCTGGTACATCTTGTACACTACTTTGACTTTTCTCCACTTCCTTCATAATGGATAAGAACACTTGACATCCTTTTCTCATCATTCACTGAGCTTTTATAGCTGAGATTATGCTAGTAGTGGATTCCAATTTCTCACCTTAAATTGAAATAGTTTCAGTTCTAGGAGTATTGAATGTCACTAGCTTCTTCCGACAATCCACACTTGCATAATGTTGAGCTAACCAATCCATGCCCAATATTACATCAAATGCTAGCACCTCTAGCAAAACTAAATCAGCCAATATATCTCGTTCTTGAAAATTCACAGGACAAGACTAATAAACTAGGTTTGTAACCATACTTTCGCCATACTTTCGCCCATATGTGTGGCTACTGATAATGGATTTTGAAAATAAGCGGGCTGCTTCCCCATTTAGTTGCAAAACTTAGCGAAACAAATGAATGTGTTGCACCCGGATCAAAGAATACTAACGCATCCATAGAAGCTATAGAAAGATACCTTGCACAACTGCATTGGAGGCTTGGGCCGCTTATGGGTTAAATACAAACACTATGGCTTGACTTCCTTCTGCTTGAGAAGTCTGGCCATTTCGTCGTCCTCTACCATTCCTTCCTCCGCCTCTAATGCCAAAACCTCTACCTCTCTAACCAGTAATGTACTACCAGTTTGTCCTTGTCCAGATGTCGCTGGAAACATAAGCCTTTGTTAGTGAAAAGGTTGAGCAACACTAACAGTAGACCCTTATGCTCCCGACATTCGACATTGTCTAGCATAATGGCCATGTCGGCCACAAACATAGCATGCTCCTGCAGCAAGATGACACACTCCATAATGTCTCCTCCTGCATTTCTGATTATATGGAGCTAAAACTCCAACACTGCTTGAGTTTCATCGACATGAACTATATCTAGGAGTATTAAAACACCTGCTATGATTCCCCTTCTTAAATCCTTTGCAACGTAGTCCAGTAAAATTACTTGGACTGAAAAACTTCTGAGTAGTGGCCACCGCACTGACCTAATCACTCCTTGTCAACATTATTGCAGTAGGATTAACGATCCTATCAACTGAACCAATCACGTCTCCATTTGACGTGCACTGTCAATCAGTTCTATCAAATCTCTATTCACATTAGAAACAAGACTGACAATATCGGTCCTAAACCCTTCATAAACCTCGCATTCACCCTTACTCGATCAGCCATCAAATCAGGTGCAAATATACCCGATCTAGTGAACTGTGTCATATACTCTTGCACTAATTTAACACCTTTCATCAAGTTCAATAGCCTATCTCGATAACTCTCGGTTATAGAAAATGGCAGAAAGAACTCTCTATATCGATTGACAAATTATGTCCAGGTCATCTGATCAATCGTAGGTTTACCTATACGTCGAAACCAATCTTTCACTGAACCTTTCATTGACATCTCGACTAACAAGATCGACTCTCTCTCGTAAGCATGTAGACGTCTAGCATTACGCTCGACTTCATCAAGGAAATCTAATACGTCACCGAAACCATAAAACTCCGTTGGCTTAAGCCTCATATAAGCCAAGACACTATCTGTATCAACATTTGCACCAACACGATGTTGTTGTTGCAATAGTTGCTCCCTATGCATAGCCTAATTCTCCACTTGATTGGCCTGCATAGCTGCAACTCCAGCTAAGAACTAATTAAAGTCAAAGCTTGAGGCATTAGGTTGTTCAGGCATTCGCGGTGCCTGAACAGGTTCTTGTTCCCCCAATGCATGACCTCTAGCTCTACCTCGGCCTCATCCATGGCCTCGACCTGCCGCATCAGCTTGTACATTCTGTCCTCCATGAACAGATGATTCACCTTGACCCTCTTCATCATGTTGTGCCATAGCAATATGTGCTCGTGTTTGCCTTAGGTCAGCCATCCTAATCAAAGAAAACCACGCTACTATCAAACACAAACACATGACAAACCAGAGTTCAACATATACACATATAGCCATTTCAGTGGCAACATCTCATATGCAGATGCTCATCATAGAATATAACATTTACAAACATATCACAAACTCACAGTCTAAAGGAAATAGCTTAAGATTTATCAAAACAAATGTTAACCTATCAAAGACATGACTCGAGTTCTATAGCTGCAGTAGTTTCTTAGACTCTATCTTCAAGTATCCGCATTGTTACTGTAGACAATCCAGTCCTAAAACATTTATTTGACACCAACTTTGTCACAACCCGATTTCTATCCAAAACTCGAGTCGAAATCGGCACTAAGGAATGGAAATGGTTGTTCTGAAACCCGTAGCAAACCTAGGAAAAACAGTAAAAAAATTTGTATTTTGAAAATAGAAAAGGTTTCAATCTCTTCTTGCAAGTATTTGAATCCTTTAAATAAACATGTAATTACAACTCTATGATTGTATCTCTAGACCCATGGTAGTGCGCGTACACATAACATGCCATACGATAGCCCTGTCTGAATACAATGCGAGTAGTGTAAACCAGATCACACATCAGGTAACCGGTTTAAAACATTTGTACAAACACATAACTTTAAACATAAATCCAGTTTCTTTATAAACAACTAGCAAAGCCCTTTTTGTACAAATATTCATCATTTTCAAAAGCAATAATACTAACAATAGTTTCATATCAGAGCGAAGCGTATAAACAAATAAACTACTGTGGGATAGACCGAACTACTGTGGGAAAAACTGGAAGCTCTGTCACATCAACATTCTATTTACCTGTAAAAGGGAAATATCAACGGGGTCAATATTGAGTGAGTTCACATAATTACTTAGGAATATTAATAAAACAGAAATCGCATGTAATACATACATTATGCAGCCAGACAATCGATTTAGATGTAACCCTAAAGATCAGGCCATAATGGGTCAAACTATAGTATGAACCACAATATATCACACTATAGTTTGATATAGCAATTTAGACCGTGAACTGAATCATTATTATCTCAAATCCTGTACTAGGTATCTAGGTTGTAAACATGTTACTGCCACCTCAAGACTATCCATTAGTCTGGGTCTCCAACATTTCTACTGTCCAATGACTTAATGTAATCATCCCTACCTCAATAGATAATCACATACTTAGTCTATAGTATCAGTATCGGTAATCACACAACCATATTGCCGCTCAATAGGTAGCATGTCTCAGTGCATCTATATCGATTTCAAATCGACTCAATCCAGTGTGATTTAAATAACATTTTAAGTGATAAAAATTTGGGATTAATATTCAAAAGTAAAAGGCAAACTCACATAACCGCTATCCCCATAATAGGATTTGAACTCCTCTACTCTGCTAGTCTGTTGGATTTAGTTAGAATTCAATTGCTAAAACACAATTCACATAAGAATTCTAACTCTAATGATTAGAATATATTGACATTACTAGACATAGAACGTATTTTGTCTATCTCGACTCTTGGTATAAACTCGTAGCCCTCTCGTTATTAATAACTTTGACTGATATTGGATCCAATTAAAACGTCTCTATGTTTTAATAAACCGAATGTCCTTAAATGTCCAAATCCTTTTTAACTTTTAAACTTTCTAGTTAACGTTGAAATCATTCTTAAATCAACGAACGAACATGTCGAAAATAAGGGCAAAATGCCCCTTGAATTCCTAGTCAAACTCGTCGTACGTGCGCACAGCATCAGCTGTGCGTACGTACAGTTGAGTGGCTGCACGTCAGCTTTAGGGCTTCACTGATGTGCCTGACCTCAATTTCCGACCTCTGATTCGCAAAACGTCCACCTAAAACACTAATTCATACACCACACAACTCATTTCCGCAATCGGAACGTAAAATCAATTTGTATTCGATCGATTCGATACGATAAACGTTATAACTTTGAATATAATCCAAATTCCATAAAACCGAATTCAAAATAACGGTTATTACCTCAATTACTGGCAAAATCAAGAAGAAATTTGAGTTAGAAACGAGAAATCGTATTGAATTCGTCAAACCCTAAATCTGCGTGCTCTCTGAGAACAAAAAAGAGAGAGAACGAAAATGGTTTCCGTAAAATGAAACCTAATTCATTTGAATTGCTCACTTATATTGTTTGGTTAAAATCCAAACTAATACCTGGTGACTTACGCTTTAACCTAAATTCTTAAATATTTGTCCGTAACTAAAACGGGAACGAACTCCAAATTTTATGAAATTTTACCCAAAAATTCCATAAATTATTAAAAGAATAAAAACGTATTTTTTATTGTCACATGACCTATATTTTATTTTTAATACATTATTTAGGATTTATTAAGTCTAAACTAGTCCCACTCAATTAAATTTCTATGTCCGAATCTCATGAAATTTTCAGAGTAACTTCTTAAAAACATTTCGTGAATATTGACTACAAAAATATTCACTCACAATTTATAAATTATTTTATATTAATTTATAAGCGTTTCTTTAAATTTAATTTACGTTCTCCGAGTCCTATTAATTGTTCCTCTTATGAAATAATTAATCCTTAAAATTTACGGGATGTTACACAACTGTTCTCTGATTAGCACCTCCAGACTACCAGATTAAGTCGCACAGTTTATAAGTTAGTCCCGAATGGAGCCCGCTTGAACCAACTAAGGGATGAGGTCATGGATTCAGTTAAGGTCATGGATTATGTTAGAAATTCCTCCATGCTACTGCTAATTCCTGGGACCCGAAGACTCATGTGTTTAGATTCCATAACGTCGAAATTTTTCCACTTCTTGAAGAATTTGAGGCAATTATTTTTAGGAGACGGGGATGTTACCCGAGATATCGCTTGCCCACCACAGGTTATCCGGAAGTGAGAGGACTTGTACCTTGATTCTCGCTTACACTGGGTAAGATAGCAACATTAAGACAAGGGAATCGTCTCTATCTTCTTTCCACCATAGTTGTGGCTGAAGAAATGGATAGGACAAGCAACAGTTGGGTTAGGATAAACGGTTCAAATAGTACTTACTCTGACGATTAAGGGGCATGTGATCAGGATTGCACGCATAATGGAGAAAGTGGAAGAAGGGGCTAATCATCTTCTGATGATGTTGGGAGAAATACTGGTCAGGTTAGACAATTTCAAAACTACTCGGCGACTTTTCGGAAGTCCTCTCCTCCTATAGGTCTTGCTGCTTGTAAGATCACGAATGATTTCTCCGCCATCTAATATTATGTTGTACTTGCCAAAGAGCTTACCAAGCCGCCGTGTAGTCATACGCAAGCCGGACACTTGGAACATCTGGTTCGACACAATCTCTGATACCAAAATCCGTTTAGATTCGCTTGATGGAGAATCAGCCACGTCATCATGGAGGTCCACGCAGGATGTGCCCCTTTACCAGGATTTCACGTAGTGTCATGCTACGAACCAGCCCGACTATGTCGGCGGTACGGAATGAAGCAGGAAATTTTGGAATTTCCATCTCCTTTCTCCGAAATACCGCTGGCCAAAAACGCAAATAGAAAGGAACATGATCACTAAACGAAATGATAATGCAAGCGTATACTATAAAGTTTGGGTCTTCTTGCACACAAACGATGCAACAAGTCTACTGAAATGCAAAAGGGCCAGAGAACTGAAAGATGCCCAGATTTAGAGAGATGGATACGAATACCTGAATCAAGCAAAGTCATTCTTTTACAGATTCGTTGATCCTCATCATCCATGACACCGCCAGCGAGACAGAAGTGGTAGCTCCATCCATATATGGAGCATTTGGAGATATGTTCTCCTAAACTATCCAGCTATGTAATAGCCTAGCTTACCCTTAGTTTCTATTTTCGCATCTGGATATTTTTGTTTAGAAAGATTAGTTTATTTGATTTCTTTATATTCCAGAGTCAATGATGAATTCCATATTTACTCATTCATACGATGTCTTTCCTGATGGGCATGTTATTTTCAATTGTTTCAATATGCATATACGATAAAATGGAGCTATTTTATTATTCCATTCAATAACCGGTATAAGGAGGTGAACACTTCCAGAGATAATCCTATTTCAATAGGTTTTACCCTTGAGGAAATATGAGTTGATCTAACTGTCTCAAAAAGGACAGCGGCCTGCTAGTGGGTTCTGGCCCACTGGCTAAAAAAGACTTGGCCATAAATTTTTTACGAAAAGGGGTGGGGGGACACGCCTAAACGGATTGTCTAGCCCGGATAGGACACCACCAACGAAGTCCACCGCCCAAAAGCTGCTCAGCAGCATATCTTGGAGCGGGACAGTCTAAGTAGTGAGCCACAACACTCACTAGAAGTCCTCCCCGGGTCATCGATTACGATCGAATAGAACAATCATATGAAAATAGTCAATTATGAAAATTCGCAAGGACAAATTGATAATAAGGGTACAGCCGCATGACATAGGAAATATCTCAATTGTACTAATTATTGAATGAACCGGTTAAACCGATATTTTTATAATATATGCATATCTCAATCATTGACTAGCGCATGTTCCTAAAAAGGACAGACAAAGGATCATGAATCTTCACATAATATATCTTTGAGACAATGGAACAAAAACTTCAAAAAAAAATTCAAAAATTCAAAATTTCCTCATGCATTTTCTAGTTGCGCCAAGTAAAAGTTGAAATGCGCATAAACTGTCATAGAAACAAGTACAGCTTAACTAGGATAACCAGCACCGCCCGGAGCAAACTGAGTAAAAGACCAGACTATTCATCAAATCATCCAGTTTCCCGAACCAAAAAAACTAAACGCTCCGATGGGGGGCAACATAGAGCAAAGACATAAGAGAAGAGCTCACTCCACCAGAAAATTGGAAAATAGGGCCATTTTTTGCAAAATTGAGCTCCAGAAACAACACGCGCCAGGCCTCTACAATCAAAACTCAACACCAGAATCAACAAGTTCCAGGCCTTTAATCAACAGAATCAACAAGCGCCAAGCCTATGTTCTCAAGAAACGCTTATAATAGGCGTCATTCCTCCACTACACAGAGACGAAATCTGGGCAACAGGGGCCATCAAAACACTCACAACAGTCGTCATGCCTCTGTTTAGGGAATCTCCCTCTGGAAATACTAAACTCTGAGCCTCCATTCAACACCAGAATCAGAACAGGCGCCACCCTCACTCCAAAATCAAGATAGGCGCCAGCCTCACTACGGAACCAAAATAGGGATTACGCCTCAGCTTCAAAAGCCTACACCAGAACTCGGAGATATTAGGTCTCCACATCTAGAAACCAGGGGGCATCAGGTCTCCAATAGCTAGAAGCTGAGGATATCAGATCCCCACTAGCCAAAAAGTGGGGGCACCAGGTCTCCACTGACCAGAAACAAGAGGGCATCAGGTCTCCACCAGCTAGAATGCGAAAATTAAGAGACAAAAGTCTCCTTCAACTCAATACCGGAATTACAAACTCCTAGATACACACGTTGGAAAAGCTAAATTGGACATAGCAGAAAACAAAAGCCATGCTATAAAAACAGGGTATTCAGAATACCAAACATACAAAATGGTGTGCTAACATATACAATCATCGTCAAAAGAAAACATACAAAAAATAAAAGCCTAATCATCAGAGTCTGAATCCTGCTATAAGGTCTCTGAATCTCCGTAGCAGCTCCCAGAGGGCGTATCACCAGCATAGCGCCTAGTTTGCGCACCACCAGAAGACGAGGCGAAGTCTCCACGACCTCCACGGATGCCAGGTCCTCGACTACCACGGGTTCTCAGTCCACGACCGCCAACACGGAAGCCACCGCCTCCACTGCCAGGGAATCGAGGAGGAATGTCGCTGTCAGCAGGACTCATTTCTACATGGCGTAATTGATCCTCCAGATCGTCAACGCAAAGCTAGAGAAGAAACTAGAAAGCATTCAGAGCTATAAAATTGCATACGTACATATATGCATACATATAAGATATAACATATTGCATTTTGCTTTTACCCTCATTTGTGCAGAGACAGCACACAATTGGTCACACAAGTAGTAGGCAATATCAGCAAGCTGAACGACCTTAGACACCGTTACCTGAAAACCAGAAGAGGATGCCCATTCCAAGGGGAAAACATATCCTCAAAACAAACATACGCATAGAAAGATACTCACATGAGTACAATCAACGGGTGTGAAAGAATGCGTCATGTAATACATAGGAACAAAATCTTGTATGGGCCCACGCACATTATCGTAGCGAGCACACCTTCCCGACATCTGCCTCAAAGAACCAAAGACCATGTGAGTAGCACAAGCTCATCCACCATTAGGGACTTGGCTAGGAGACCCAGGAACATTTATCCTAGCACGGACAGAACGAGTCACGCATCTAGCTCCTCCCTAAGAGAACACCGAAAGAAAACTCAAGAAGATATAGAAACTTAGAAAAAGGAAGCTAGAAAAGTAATACATACATGTGGCCCTGTAGCCGCCCGTTGAGCCTGAACATCTAGAACAACAGGCGTCTCAACTGAAGAAAACCTCATTAAAAGACGATGCCTCGCAAAGTCGTCTGAATAACTAAACTGAGGGACATATACCATATATGTAACAAGATAACCCGTCAGATCTGGTCAGAGAGCAGGCGATACCACATCCTTGCCAGATTGCATCAACAGAGGAGGTCTAATAGGGACTATACCTTCACGTGGACCAGCCCACCAATTGAGTACACGCTTTCCCACAAACCAAAATCGACAACTCGGGCCATGCATTAGATAACACATGCCCAACCTGCATAAAACTCCTTGTACTCACTAATGCCAGCGATCTTCAGGCGGAGTATTCTAGGTCATATCCACCTACAACCAGTAACACGGGTCAACTTCACAGTCCAGATACAGAATAATCCAAGAACACAGTTCGGTACTCATATCTATCCACGCCAGCTCGCTCAGCCGGCCTCTAAACTCAGCTCCCTGACTCTGCATCAAGGTACGAAAAAAAAGATAAGATGGCAAAAGGGTGCCAAAACCAGTCAAGAAGCCCATCTGGATGGCCCAGATCTGAAACAGAAAAATAGATAAGATGGCGAAAATAAAAATGTGGTGCAAATAAGGGTCAGTAAAAGAACTCACATGTACAACGGGGCACATCCAAGAAAGACGGGATCCCCCACGAACCACTCGCTCCATGCTCGTGTACAGATAGGCTATGGCATCGGATCCCCAGTCGTAAGACTCGACCTGATCTAAGTCCTCCAAGACCAGCAACACACAAAGAGGCAGAGTTGCACTTGATCTACATAACAATATGGACCGTTGTAGATAGCAAATGAAAGCACGGGCTATCAAATCAACCTCGTCACTAGTTCTGGGAATGCAATTCTGGTAACGCTCGTATAGCTCATTATGGCGGATACTACAACCCTTCATCTCCGGCACGAAACACAACATCTCTAAGATATACGAGTCTCTCTGATCATAGAACGCCAAACCATTGTCAAAAGGCACAAGCGGACATCTAAAGGCCATCCCCGTGATTAGCGAAAAGTCAAAATGAGTCACGGTCAACTCCCCAACCGGCAAGTGAAAAGTATGGGTGGTATCCATCCACCGGTCCATTAGCGCATTTACAGAAGCACTGTCACACACCTTCGTTGCAATGAATAGAGCACTAGCAAAATGGCCAAAGCCCGCATCTACCTGAGACCTAACAGTAGGGGGAAAAGACCTGTACCAGATACGTGCATCTACAAAATTCCCATAAGTAAGGAAGTGATCCCGATCGTGAAAACACAAAAGGACCAAAATGGGAGTCAAAATAATTAGAAATCAAGCCGGAAAAGCTAGAATAATAGCCCAGATAACACGTGCCCGAGAAGCACTGGCGCCATCACCACAACGCCAGTCTCAATAGCGGCCCCGCTAGAGTATAGTGGCGGTAGGGCCTCTGTACCTTGGCGCCATTGCCACTTTTTTCTTCCTCCCTCGACGGATTTTTCGAGGTCCCACCCCATTTTCGACCAAATTTCGACAATATTTTGGACCTATCTCAAACATACTGGCAATAAAGGTACATCGACAAGCTAAAACGCAGTAAAATGCACCTCAGATTGAAAGTTGGTGCATAAATGTTGCTTTAAACGCAACGAGAGCGGGACCTCCTCGCACTCCCCTAATAATTCAGCATGATGGAGAGCCTACCGGTCAAGATCCCTACACGACTCCGTAAAACTCCAGGGTGGTGCCATAGTCTGAAATAAAAGGAAGCAAGTTTTCAGATTTAAAGAATGCAAAGTAAGGAGAGAGAAATAGAAATAAAAATAAAAAAAATGAGGGAATCGCTTTTTTAAAAGGCACAAGGCCACTAAAAGATGAAAGATGACACTCCCAAAGAGTTGTGCCAAAAAATTACCCCAGAGGGAACGAAACACGCATTCCCTAGAAAATCTGACAAGACCAAAGAATGTCATATCAAAAAATTTCCCTAGACAACAGAAGGAAAAATACAGAAGCACAGAATTCTCCAACAGATAGAATAAGAAAAATAGACACCCTAGAGGATAGGAAACCATATAGGATTGAAATTTGAAATACAAACACCCTAGAGGATGAAAACTAGAGATGTAGACGCTCCAGAGGATGGAAATAAGAAATATAGCCACCCTAGAGGATGGAAATCAAAAATATAGACACCCTAGAGGATGGAAATTAAAAAGATACAGACGCCCCAAAAGGTGGAAATAAGAAATACAAATGCCCCAAGCGATGGAAACTAGAGATACAAACACCCTAGAGGATGGAAATTAGAAATATAAATGCCCTAGACGGTGGAAATCAGAAATATAGACGCCCTAGACAGTGGAAACCAGAAATACAAAAGCCCAAAGGATGGAATTAGTGATACAAACGCCCTAGATGATAAATCACGAATATTCCTAGAGAATCAGACATGAAAATTGCCTACGAAAAAGGATTATGTCGGCCAACAATAGAAAGACATCACCACGCCATCCGGTTCATGCAAAACACAATAGCAGCGGTTTACACCCTACGTGCCAGACTCTAGCTAGAGGAGAATTTAGTGTCAAGAAGACACCCCGGACACTGTCTGCAATAGTTCAAATAAACTACAGACATTTTCCCTAGTTGTGGGATAACTACGGAAATTGGACACCTACGCAATAGGATGGCCCTTTGGACGGCCAAGTGAATGCTGTTCCCTCTACAAATTTGAGACGGTCCGAACAGGATAATACCAGGCACCTACGCAATAAGGTGGCTCTTGGGACGGCCAAATGGGTGTTGCCCTTCTGCAAATCTAAGAAGTACCAAACACGATAATTACCAAAGGTCCAAGCCATTAGATCACTCTCAAGACAGCTGAGAGTTTATAGTTTTATTCCATGCGGCACACAATGGGCAGTTCAAGCGTAGTGAACGACCTTCAGGACAGCTTGAAGACCTACTCCCAGCCAAATGTGCAGTAGACCAGAAACAAGGGGCACGAAGTGAGAGTCATGCACCATGATATGTAATGCTCAGGTTAAGGCATTACTAAACCACCAGGCGAGTGAGTACCACCGATGGTGGGCAGTATCTTTGTCGCTTGTCTAACACCGAGTTACTTCTTTCACAAGAATTGACATACTGTGTCAATTCTCATAAAAGAGGGGCAAATTGTAGACGCCTATTTTCTGGACAGGTAAAAAGTTATAAGAGACTGAAGCGTCCAATAATGATTTCCAGAGAAATAATTCCGAATGACAAGCTATCGATTTGCTTGCTGGAATCTAAGCAGGCGTAATCAATGCATATCTGCATATTTGAGGGATTAAAACGTAATTAGTCGCAAATAGCATATAAAAATCCGAAGAGATCGTAGTCTAAGTCCAGAAATCGGACTAATTGCGATATCTTAGGAGTTTATAGGCCAATTTGTAGTTTTACGAACTAAAATTGATCATATCTAAATCCTAAAGGTTCCAAGAGTCGTTTTTAATACTTTCAGGCATAAAAACAAACTTTTAGGCATGTTTTTCTTCGCCATTAAGTCTAAATACGGGATTTTCTTCCTTTAGATTAGTTTTCACTAATCCAAACACCTTAATTACTTATCTCAAATGCATTCATTAAAATTAGAAAAGGACGTAAAAATAATTTGGAAAATTTCTAACCCTAACTAACCCTAAACCTAATCCACCCCTATAAATAAACTGTTAAACAGCCGAGCTAATGGTCGGACCTGAAACACAAAAACCTTACCTAGAAAATGAATTCCCCTAGAGAAAGTCTAGCCCTGGAAAAATTTATCCACACACACACAGAAATACTCAATTCCAATCCGTAAAACACCTAAAACAAGCTTTAATTCTCTAAGAATACAGCCCTATACAGATTCGAAGCTAGATTTCGCATTCTCTTCCCTAACAAACGAGCCATGCACTCAGAACGATAATTCTAAGGAACCTTAATTTATTCATGTATCACTTTATGTCATGATTATCATATTTGCTGAAGTTTTATGAATTATGATGCATATTTAGTCTTTTTGTTGATTTTGTCATAAAATTGCCATAATTGTGAAATTATGTATTTTTCATAAATTACCATAAAATCAATGAAAAAGCGTGTAATGGTTGAATGAATGTGTTTTGTATGTTCAATTCTAGAATCCTAGTAAATTAAAACGCTTAGAGTGCATGTTTAGGTTGTTTTTGATCTTATTTACCATGAAAACTACTTGTTTAAAGCTATTGTAAATTGGTATTTTAGCAGTGGCAGATCCACATGAAAGAGGATGGGGTTCATGGATCCCAACTTTTTTCTTGGAAAATAATTTACCTATTTATATATAAATATTATAAATGTTGAATAAAACAATATTAAGTGAATTATTATGAATTATTTTATTGAAGATAGTCCATAAAATAGCAAAAAAAATCAATTTATCCATTAAAAATCTTAATATACATTTTATAAAATCAAATAATTAAAAAAATCAAACTCTTTTAAAAACCTAATATGTATTTTTTGTTAATTAAAAAAAATAAATACAATTTAAATTCTAAACAAATAGAGTGAAAAATTCAATATGATATATATAATATTTAATATATATATATTATTAATTAAATTTGAATATCTTAAATTATTATTTATATATAAAGTATAATTATATTAAAAAAATTAGACAGATTTGTTGATCTACTTTGTTTATTTATTAGTATTAAATTTTAAAAATGTATAATTATTTATTGTTGATTAAAAGTGATTTACGAATTAAAATGAGTGATCAATAATTGAATGAGTGTTTAATAACATAGATGTATGTTCTTTGAGAAAACAAACATAAATGTGTATTTAACTGTGCTATAACAATAGAATTATTTTTCTTTTCAAAATATAAGAAATTGTCGAGAATAATTCTAATAAGTGTATTTTAATATCTTCATATTATTTAATTAAAATTTTGAAAAGAAATTATAATTATAATTTTTAACATATTTTATATGGACCCCACCATATGAAATGTCTAGATCCGCCACTGTATTTTAGTATTCAAAATCAGTTGTAAACACTTTTTAATTGTCATATTTTTATTCTTTGTTTCGTTTTATGCGTTTTTGTCTATCTTTACATAAAAAATGGAGTTGAAACGAGTGAAAACGAAGAGAACCCACTAGTTGTCCCTGCTTCCCAAACGACGACGACGCCGCCATGGTAAACTGCCGGCGCCGGCAGTATGCGGTGCTGCTGCCGGCACTGAAAGTGGTGGCACTGTGAGTTCATCCTGCTCCTCAGAACCTGTTTCTCAAATTTCCAAACTTCGATCCAAAACTTCAATTTAGATTTACGGGCTCGTTAGGGCTCAAGATTAGGCCTAGTTTGAAATCAGACGTAGGAAATTCAATGTACTTTAAATTTATGCACTGTAACGGGTCAGAACCGGTCTAATCCGAACCTCGAAGTCCATTGATGTAACTTAAAGTAAAAACCAGGCCCATGAGCCCACAACCTTCGGACCCAGCCACATCTAGGCCGAGTTCAGGGACCATCCAAACTCAGCCCTATTAGAACCAGTAGAACCATATCAACGAGACTAGCAACTTCCATGTTTTGATCGAGAACTAGTTCTGACCACACCAATGGTCAAACCCGTGTGAGTGTTAGGCACTCAAAAGTCAACGAGATTTAAAAGTATTCATCACCTTGTATCTATACCAACTGCCCGTGAGCACATTTGCAATGTATACCACGTTCCAAAATCATGCCAAATCCAATATTAACAGGCTAAAGGACTACCCACGTTAAATTAGCTAATCAAATCAATTCCAGCTAGTCACTTAGATATCTTAGGACTATCACGAAAAAAGTATAGGGCATTCAACATCACCTAATAAAATCAATTAAATTTAGACTTCTGGTTTAGACTTTGTGCATGTAATCAATCCAAACCAGCCAGACTTTTGCTATTTGTTAGAAACCTCCAGGTTTAGATGTATGCTTCTGAGTACCTGCTACTTGCTTTGCATGACCAGTCCAGATCAAGTCATATGTGAGTCTATCTGTTTACATGCTTTCAAACTTGTTTACATTTCCACTACTATATCCTATGCACTACTAATTGAATATTGAGATGAGATAAACGAATATGTCTGGTAAATAAAGTAAGTAACCGATAAGCCAAGCACACGAGTCTCGAGGAGGTCCACGAACCCAGTATTTTGGTCTGATGTACAATAATCTGACCCATATGCGAGAAAGGCTATCTAGTCGGTACAAAAGGCATTTCCTATTTGAACTAGGTGGCGACTCCATTTTCAAACTATTTCTAGATCAAGAAGTCAGTCATAAGCCTCGACGTGCGGCCCCTGAACCCTGCTCCGCTCACAGTATGCTTGTACTCTAGAATAACAAATGTGAGGAGTGTGAAGCATATTCATATATTTAGTATTATTTTCATCATACTCAAAATCAAGTCCTTCTAAGAATGGATTTTTATAGTCAAAGGTTTTATTGATTTCCTCGTAGAGTACCGTAATATCAAATTTCTCTCTACTTTCATCATTTGAACTCGTGGATGTAGTAAATAGGTTGGAAATTGGAGTTTCAAGTTCACCATCCTCACAATGTTCTTTTTTGACCTCTACATGTACCTTTGTGGAATGATGTTCCACTAAAGTATTATCATCTTTCAACTCTATGTTATAACATGTTGTATAAGAGTAGCGTCTATTGCGGCTGTTGATCCTCCTTGGTTTGTGCCTTGCAAAGCACTAGCTAACTGAGCCCATTGTATCTCTAGATTAAGAAGACGTGCAGATTGAATTTCGTGAATATGTTTGCTATGCGCATCAATTCTATTTAAATGCTCCATGATCTTGTCAAACTTACTAGATTCGTCAAACATTACATTTTGTTGAAAACCCGGTGACTGTTATGGTTCATTGCCAAAGTTAGAATTGAAGTCACATTGGTTTTGGTGATATCTTTACTTGAAGTTCAAGTTTTCATTGATGTATTCCAATTTTTGTTCTAACCATAGTTTGGATGGTTGTGCCACCCCGGGTCATACATGTTAGAATAAAGGTCAATAGCTTGCCATTAATCATCCATATAGTTAACATGTTCATTCCAACCTAGATAGAGTTTAGGACACTCAGCTCCAATATGACTAAAATCCCCACAAATTTCACAGTTATACTAAATATTTTGGTGTTGCATATAATTTTGATTTTATGCCATTACTCCTCTTCAAATAAGTACACCATAGAAAGAATTTATGAAGATAGATCAACAAATACCCTACTTTTCTACACAACCAAAAACAAGAATACCCCACATAAAATTACAAAAACAAAAAAATTAAAACAAAATAGTAAAAATGGAAAATAAAATGGTAACACGACTAAGAATAAAGTTACTTTCAATCTATTAAGTACGCAATTGTCCCTAGCAACGGCACCAAAAACTTGTTTGCAAAAACTGCAAGTGATTATATCGCGCAAGTATTATAACTTGAAAGACCAAGTATCGATACCATAGAGAAAATGGACTCCATACACCGATTTTGTTTATTTATTTTATTTTTTAGAAAATAAACATTTGAATATTTTTATAACTAGAATTGAACACTTAAATTGAACCAATTAATAATTAACTTAAAATAAACCAAAAGAACAATTTCAAATCAAATATTAAACTAAGATTTAAAACAATATAATTAAAGAGTCCAAGGGTTGGTATTTTTAAATAACCAATAAAATCAAGGATAATGGATCTCTAGCGATATTATCGAGAATCGAGCTATTCTAAACCACTGAATCCTTCTCTCTAAAGTCATATGAACGATAAAACTACAACATAATCAATTAACTAATAATTAACTCGCTCTCACGATATTAAAAACTGAATTAAACCATTAAATAGCAATTTTTAAGTAAACTCAAAGATTACTAAAATCTAACTTGCTCTCTCGATATTATCCTTTAGGTTTTCGATTGCCTATGTTTATTTAATTAACAATCTCTCAGTTTGTTAATTAAACACTAATCATGAACTATGTGTTAAATCTAATCCAAGAATTATGAACGATAATCAAAACACAATAATAAACAACAATTGATCCATGTCCAATAAATTATACAGTTATAATTCTATATCAAAAACGAGGGATTTAGCTATTCGTAACAATAAAAACAATAACAAAGAGATAAGAAGAAGAAGAATTCAAAATGAAACAATAAATACCCTAAATTGTAAATTTTTGAATAATAAAACTTTGATTAATCGATAATTCTTCAATATTATATCAAGAACAGTGAACAATAATGATGGAAATTAATAATAAAAATGGAGTTATCAATAGAGACTAACCCAAAAACTAAGTGAAAAACTATTAACTACTAATTACTCTCAATTCTGAATTTTTCATGAAGTATTTATAGGGTACTTACAAAATTGGAATAAAACTAAGCTTATTATAAGTCTCATTCGGAATAGTTGGAATAGGGTCAAGGTGAATCTTACAACTGAATCAAGTCCGAAATCACATCTTTTCTCAAGTTAGTGAATGTCTCAAACGAGATATTAGATGTCTCAAACGAGACCTGCAATTTTGGCATGTCCTAAATCACCAAAAACAAAAAACTCTCGCTGGAACATTTTTTGTGAAGGTCTCCTTTGAGACATAATGTGTCTCGTTCGAGACCTTCCTATTTTGGCCATCTCGAATGAGAATGGTTGTCTCGAACGCGACACTATTTTCTACTGTGCAACCCCTAACTTCAAAACTTCATAACTCAATATAGAAATCTCCATATGCGTTACTTCTTCATTACTTGGAAAGCTGCTATTTTATTTCTTATAAAGAATACAAACTCATTAAAAGTCTAAGTATTCCAAAATCATTAGTTAATGAAGCACAGCCAGATTCTCATGTATGCAAATGTACTTTCCGCGTCTCTTAACTTTGAAAACCTTTGGAATACTCAAATTAAACCCAAAACTCATCGATTTTTATACATTTAACCTGAAACGCTCAAACACAACAATAAGAGTAAAAATAGCTCAATTACAACAGTAAAAGGCAGTAGAAAGACCAAAACCGACATAGGAACTAGGAGTAATTCCACTCCTATTAGAACGCTGATTGGACGGTGGTTGTCCAGTTAGCACTCTGATGATTAAGTCAGTATTTGAGTTTAAGAGTTTGTAGAGTAATTAAAATTTAATGTATTTAGGCATATCTAAAGCTCCTTTTATAGTAGTAAGGTGAGAGCATACCTAGTAGAATCCGGATAGGAAAAGGATTCTTGATAGAAATATGATTCCAAATAGAAGTATGATCCTATATAGGAGTATGATTTCATATAAGAATACAATTCTCGCAGTCGTCTTCTAGAAGGTACAAGTCTTCTAAATGAGTCTAAACCTTCTAGATTGTAGGTATTGCATTTAAATTAGGATTTTAGATCTTGGATAAGATTCATATTGGAATTAGATTCTTATGTTGATATTTTGGAGTGTAACTCATCGAGTCCTTTGGGACTCTGTAATATCCCGTAAAATTTGAATTTATTTTTCTATAATTTCCGACGATTTTCCGGTTGTTTTGAAGTAAATTCGAAGATAGTGGTTTGGTTCGAGTTGGTTCGGGATTGGGTTTGATCTTGGTTCAACCATTTTAATTTTTTTTTTTTAAAAAAAAGTTCAATTCCCGTTCGAGAATCTTAAGATTCTCGAACGAGAATCATGCTTGGGGCTTGGTCTCGTACGAGACCAGGAGTTCTCGAACGAGAAGCAAGCCCAGCTTGGCTGTTCTAGTTCGAGACCTAAACTGTTGTGCGTGGGGGCAGTTTTGTCACGTGATTCCGACCTAATCGACCTACTTAAATACCTAAAATTCAACCTTAATCTATTCTCCACACTACAAACAAACCCTAGACATCTTAAACATCCATTTTCACTGAGAATTACTGCCGCAATCATTCCTCAAAGTCGTTGTTCCGGTAAGCTTCCTTGTTCATCAAATTTCAGTTTTGGTATTAAACGGCAATTCCGTATTTTTGATCGCTCTCTCTCATTTCTAGATCGAAATCAATACCGTTTGTTTTCAGACATTCTAGACTCGTGTACCTTCGATTCCCACCTCGTTTTCGTTGAACAGTACGCTATCGATCTCGTTTCAATCGACGTACGGTTCCGTTTTTGAATTTGCTTAACTGTTCTTGATATTTTGAGTTACTGCCGATTGGATTGCTTTGTTTGGCTGTGATTTTGTTATGTCAGTGATCAAGAATAGCCCGGCATGTTAGTTGTTAATTAATTAAAACATTTGTTTCAGTTTTGTGTTATGGTATTCAACCTCGGCTCCATGAACGTGTTTCCTTGTTCGTCGTCACTGTTACAATGGTTGTGAATTGAGTTTTTGTTAGATTATGATTAATGATATGGATTGATTGTAGTCTTGATTAATTGATAAAGTTTTGGGAGTTGAATTCTTGATTTAAAAGCATGGCAGTAGCTTAAAAATGGAGGAATTATCAATGTGTTATGCTTGGCGGGGATGGGATTGTTTCAAACTAAAGAGATGGCCAAATTGCCATTTAGGTCATCGAATTGTTTTGTTTAAATCAAATAAATCCTTAATGTTAAACTTTAACTAATAACTTGGATTTTATTTCAATTTATAAATTAAATATTTAAAACGATAGTTATTTATTAATTAAGCTAATATAATAACTCGGGTAATTATAATTAATTTCGAATTTCGATTTGGTATAAACTGGCTAAATTACAATTTAGCCCTTGAACGTTTTTAAACTTATTTAATTAAGTTTTTGATTAGTAACTTTATATTTTGTTTTAATTATAAACAAAAGTAATTAATTTGATTTCAAATATCAAATTTGCTAAAGTACAGTTTGGTCCCTATTTGATATACGTTTGGGTTTATATTAGATATACGTTTTAAGTCGGGTTAGACTTGGGTCACCCGACAAGTGAGGTTAGCTTGGTAGTTATTGGTAACTCGGCTAACCCACTATTTGGAAATTAATTATTATTTAAAGATTATTAAATAATATTTATAAATTGGATTTTAAAGCGAGAACTCAATAGACTTGTATTAATTAAGCTTTATTACCTTTTGTGCATTTTTGTGTTGCTTTGGATTATTTAATTCCGACGTGTTAATTGTGCTAGTCCTATGTGGTGTCTAGTACTCTCTAGAGTTAGGGTTTGTTTTTAATAATTATTTTATTTGTCTAGACCCGTCTGTTGTTTGTGCTCCAGAGGAGAACCAGGATTAGTTGCTTGCCGGTTATCACGTGGATTAGCAAGCAGTGAGTTTGTACTTACTATTTACCGATTTATTAAGTAAATTGTTATTTTAATATTAAATACTTATACTGTATGTATATTTCGAACTGTTTTTATATTATGGCTTTTAATTGGAACATGCTACCTAATGGGCATCATTAGGACTGCGTGTGCACCGGTAATGATCTGGGTAAGGTATTTATGGTAATGTGGTAACTCGGTGCGAGCATAGCTCTCGGGACCAAGTAGAGTAACTCGGTGTAGCATAGCTCTCGGGACTCTAGATATGGTAAAGTGTGGTTAGTGGTAACTCGATGTAGCTCAGCTCTCGGGACCAGACCTATTGGATTATGTTTATATTTAGAATTGTGGATTAGGGTTCCAACTATTATTCGTAATATCGTTATTAAATGTTTTAAACGGTTTTAAAGGTTTTCCACTTAATAAATGTAGATAGTGGTATAAACTCATCTCAGTATATCTGACCCCGTTGTTTTCCCAATTTTTCCCAAGGTTATGATCTGAGAGAGTCTGGTGATCGCCGCATTTATTTTTCCTCAGAGGTTCCATTTATTTTAGTAGAACTATCAACTATTTTATTCTTAAACCGAAGTAGTAACTAGATGTCTTTATTTATGCTAGTTTTGTCAGATTGGTCTAACTGATTATTTATTGCTCTGGCATGTTAAACGATTATTCCGGATTATTTATGTTAAGCCGATTTAATACTATTATTGGAAAGCATGTTATTTTAATTGTTGAATATTATAACTGCTAGATTTAGGCTGAAGTCTCAGTTGCCCCCGAGCATTGGTTTTCTGCAGGTTTACGTGTTTATATGTTAAATGAAAGGCTAGCTACGGGTTTTGGTACTACATTACCCATACCCTAGCGCCGATCGCGATTCATGAAAATGGTTCGTGACAAACTTGGTATCAGAGCTTTGGTTTCAAACCAAGGCCATTTGCTTGCTATGTGTTTACTCTGTTAAGTATGGTTGTGTCTTAGGAACTACTGCGGATATAGGTTTCTTTCATGTCTTTAAAAACATCATCTTTTGATTTTAAAATATTCTGCCTACACCAATAGGATTGCGTCGAGTCAGTCATTATATGTTGATTTGATGCTGTTAAATGTTAATTTTATTTCACTTGGGTGAATACTTTGTGGCTGTTGATTTCTCGGGAAATCCTAATCGTTACTTGTTTGTTTCATACTTGGGTATGAATTATGTGTCATTTAAATTGTTTTTGTTCAATCCTTAGGATATGGACAACGTTGTTCGTACTCGTGCTCGTGCTGCGGCAGAGCAAGAAACTGAGGCTGATGATGCGATTTCCATGGAAGTCGATCAGAACGTACCACCAGTTCAGGCAAATGCTGGACGTGGTAGAGGTAGAGGTGCTGGCAGAGGTGCTGGCAGGGGTAGAGGTAGAGGCAGAGGAGCTGGTGCTGGTAGAGGTGGAGCTAGAGGACGTGGTGCAGCAGGTGTTCAGGCACCGAATGTGCAACAGGTACCGAATGTGCAGCAGGCACCGAATATGCAGGCGTTCGACTTCACTACTTTCTTGGCTGGGATTGTCGAGAGGCAGAAAAACCAGGCTCTTCTACAGAATCAGTATACTATACTGGGTCAGTTAGCGCAGCAACAGCAACCTCAGGCTGGTGCTGTAGCTGGTATGGGTGGACTTGCTGGTGTCGATCACATTCCGACAGACAGAGAGATGGTGATGACCTACACGAAGTTGGCTCCGACTTCATTTGATGGCACAGGGGATGCTCTCGACTTTTTGGAGGAGTTTGAGTACAACAGTCAGCGGATTCAAGCTACTGATCGTCAATCAGCGATGCTTGTGGAGATGTCGCTGAAGGGTCCAGCTAAGGACTGGTTTCGCGATAACATCAGGCTAGAGATGGCTACATTGTCTTAGGCTGATTTTGTGAACAGGTTCAGAGGTTACTATCTACCCTTCTCTGTTACTGAGAATTTCAGAGAAAAGCTGCTAAATTTGAAGAAAGGGGATAGATCAGTGACAGACTACACTACAGAGTTTATCCGTTTGGGGCGGTTTGCTACAGATCTACAGGGTGATCGAGGGCGAGTGAACGACCGCTATGCTAGAGGTTTAGGCTTGGAGTTTCTTCCTTTATTGATAGGGACAGACATGGAGTTTGCTCGGGTAGTGGATAGTGCTCGACGAATGAAGAATTCGTTGATTCAGTTTGGGACGATCTCTGACCCTTTCCAGAATAAGAAGGGAAAGAGTGAACTTCCTAGTGGGGGACAACAGGCCCCAGCGCAGCATGGTAGTGTAAACTACTACAGTGGCTCTTCTCAGGCCAATAGGGGGAGTCGCCGTACGCACAACAAGGGAAGGCATAGTACTAGGAGTTCTCTGTACAGTTCTAGTAGCAGTAGGAGTAACCGTGGTTCAGGACGCTGGTACAGTGGTGGATCGAACATTTCGTTCTGCCAGAATTGCAGACGCAGGCACTATGGTCAATGTCAGTTAGCTCATGGAGGTTGTTTTTCTTATGGCCAGCCAGGTCATTTCTCCAGGGAGTGTCAGACATCTGGGCAGCAGATGTCTAACTCCAGTGTGGCGCAGTCGTCTTACCAGCAGCAGAGACCTGCGTTTACACAGTCTGTAGGGTATTCTCAACCTGCATCATCTTTTGGTGGCCAACGGGGCCGTAGTTCTGGTGGCAGAGGTTTTGGTGGCCATGGTAAAGGTTCCAACAGTTATGCTACTGGACAGAGTTCGCAGCAGGAGCCGCAGGGTCAAGCTAGAGTGTTCGCACTTACTCCTCAGGATGCGCGTGCATCAAATGCTGTGGTGCAAGGTACCATTCCAATTTCTTTTACTGATGCTTTGGTATTATTTGATGCGGGTGCAACCCATTCGTTTGTGTCTACGTGCTTTGCTGGGAAATTGGGTATTGCACCATCTATTTTGAATGAACCTCTAGCTGTGTCTACACCTATGTCTGAAGGTGTAGTAGTGGACGTCGTTTATCCTTCTTGACCAGTGGTTATTCAAGGTAGAGAATTATGTGCTGATTTGATTGTGCTTGACGTTCTTTCTTTTGATGTCATCTTAGGGATGGATTGGTTGTCACGACACTTTGCTTCTATTGACTGTCGAGGGAAGTCAGTCGAATTTAGGATTCCAGGTGATCTACCTTTTTCCTTTCAGGGAGAAAAGGCGGAGACACCTAAGAATCTGATTTCCGCCATCAAGGCGAAGCGGATGTTAGGCAAGGGTTAACAGGGGTTTCTTGCTGTGGTTCGTGATTTGGAGGCTGATAGTGGTAATATGCATAATGTTCCGATAGTGAATGAGTTCACTGATGTGTTTCGAGAGGAATTTCCTGGATTACCACCTGACCGTGAGATTGAGTTTTGCATTGATGTGGTTTCTGGTACAGCTCCGATTTCGATACTGCCGTATCGGATGGCTCCTGCAGAATTGAAGGAGTTGAAGGACCGGTTACAAGAGTTGTTGGATAGTGGGTTCATCAGACCGAGTACTTTTCCATGGGGTGCTCCAGTTCTGTTTGTGAAGAAAAAGGACGGTTCCTTTCAACTGTGTATCGACTACAGACATTTGAATAAGGCTACTGTCAAGAACATATATCCTCTTCCTCGCATCGATGATTTGTTTGACCAGTTGCAGGGTGCGAAGTGTTTTTCCAAGATTGATTTGAGGTCTGGGTATCATCAACTTCGAATTCGTGATGTAGATGTGCCTAAGACTGCTTTTCGGATGCAGTATGGACATTTTAAGTTTCTGGTTATGTCTTTTGGTCTGACGAACGCACCAGCAGCGTTTATGGATATGATGAATAGAGTGTTCAAGCCGTTTTTGGATCAATTTGTTATCGTCTTCATTGATGATATTTTGATCTATTCTCAGAGTGAGGACGAGCATGCTTATCATTTGAGGACTATACTACAGACGTTGCGTGAGCATCAGTTGTATGCTAAGTTCTCAAAATGTGAATTCTGGTTGGATCAGGTTACCTTTCTAGGACACGTGGTGTCGAAAGATGGGATCAAGGTTGATCCGAAGAAGATTGAGGCGGTTATGGATTGGCAGAGGCCAAGGTCAGTTACCGAGATTAGGAGTTTTCTGGGTTTAGCTGGCTACTATCGTCGGTTCGTGCAAGATTTCTCCAGAATATCTGCACCATTGACTAAACTGACACAGAAGGGTGTTAAGTTTGAGTGGACTGACAAGTGCGAGGCGAGTTTTGAGAAACTCAAGGAGATTTTGACTACAGCTCCGGGTTCGGCATTGACGGTTTCACAGTGTATTGTGATGCGTCTCGTATTGGTTTGGGTTGCGTACTGATGCAACATGGACAGGTGATTGCCTATGCTTCCCGTCAGTTGAAGAAGCATGAGGTGAATTACCCTATTCATGATTTAGAGTTGGCAGCAGTGGTTTTTGCGCTGAAAATTTGGAGGCATTACTTGTATGGTGCTACTTGTGAGATTTTCACTGATCATAAGAGTCTGAAATACATCTTTGATCAGAGGGAGTTGAACCTGAGACAGAGGAGGTGGTTCAAGTTGCTGAAAGACTACGACTGTACTATTCAGTACCATCCTGGTAAGGCTAATGTGGTAGACGATGCGTTGAGTCGCAAGTCTTCGGGAAGCTTGGCTCATATTTATGAGATTGGGCGTAGACCCATGGTTAGAGAGTGGCTCAGTTTGATAGCTTCAGGCTATGGTTTTCAGGTTTCGCAGTCTGGTTGTTTGTTAGCACAGTTGCAAGTGCAACCTGTTTTGATTGATCGGATCAAAGCTTTACAAGCTGAGGATCCACAGTTGAGACGGATTATTGAGGAGGTTCAGCAGGACGATAATTCTGAGTTTACTTTTGTGGATGGTGTTCTGAGACATGGTTCGAGATTGTGTGTTCCGGATTCAGATGGTTTGAGGGACCAGATTCTGGAAGAAGCGCACAAGTCTGCTTATAGTGTTCATCCGGGTTCTACTAAGATTTACCATGATCTTAAGGGTACTTACTGGTGGAGCGGGATGAAGAAGGATGTCGCTAAGTATGTTTCTAAGTGTCTGACTTGCCAGCAGGTGAAGCTGGAGCATTAGAGACCTTTTGGCTATCTGCAGCCACTACCTATTCCAGAGTGGAAGTGGGAGCGGATTGCCATGAATTTTGTGGTTGGTTTACCACGTACTCGACAGGGGTACGATTCCATCTGAGTGATAGTTGACCGTATGACCAAGTCAGCTCATTTCCTTCCGATCAAGGTTTCGTATACTGCTTCGAGGTTAGCTCAATTGTACATCGACAGGATTGTCAGTTTGCATGGTGTACCGGTTTCTATTGTTTCAGACAGAGGTTCTGTGTTTACTTCGAGGTTTTGGAAAGTATTACAGGAATCCTTGGATTCTCGGTTGGATTTCAGTACAGCTTTTCATCCTCAGACTGACGGTCAGTCTGAGAGGACTATTCAAACGTTAGAGGATATGCTCAGGATGTGTGTTCTCGATTTTCAGGGTAGCTGGGATACTCATCTTACAACAACAGTTACCACGCGAGTATCGAGATGGCGCCGTATGAGGCTTTATACGGGCGCAAGTGTAGATCTCCTATGTGTTGGGAGTATGTTGGAGAGCGTAAACTCTCGGGAGCGGAGATTAATCAGATTACCTCAGAGAAGGTACCGTTGATCAAACGGAGGTTAGAGACTGCTTTTAGTCGGCATAAGAGTTATGCTGATCCGAAGAGGAAAGACATTGAGTTTCATGTTGGTGATTTCTTCGGGTTTCGCCTATGAAAGGCGTGGTTCGTTTTGGTGTCAAGGGAAAATTGGCACCGAGGTATATTGGTCCTTATGAGATTTCAGAGAGGATTGGAGCCGTAGCTTATCGTCTGGTAATGCCGCCAGACATGTCTTTAGTACATCATGTGTTTCATGCTTCTATGTTGAGAAAGTGCATTTCTGATCCTTCGCACGTGATTGTGCCTCAGAGTGTGGAGGTTGACCAAGAGTTGTCCTATGAGGAACAGCCAGTTGAGATTGTTGATACGCAGGTGCGTAAGTTGCGGAAGAAGGAGATTCGGATGGTCAAAGTCCTCTAGCGCAATCATTCTGTTGAAGAATGTACTTGGGAGACCGAGTCGGATATGCGGAATCGCTATCCTTTTCTTTTTTCGTGAGGTATGATATCTTGATTTTCTGTGATTTTTACGATTTTTACTTGTGTTACGTGTTGTTCTGGTGGTAATTGCTTATCGTGTTAAATTCGAGAACGAATTTTTAATTAGTTGGGAAGAATGTAATATCCCGTAAAATTCTAATTTATTTTTCGATAATTTCCGACGATTTTCCGGTTGTTTTGAAGTAAATTCGAAGATAGTGGTTTGGTTCGAGTTGGTTCGGGATTGGGGTTGATCTTGGTTCAACCATTTTAATTTTAAAAACAAAAAAAAAATAAAAAAGTTCAATTCCCGTTCGAGAATCTTAAGATTCTCGAACGAGAATCATGCTTGGGGCCCGGTCTCGTACGAGACCAGGAGTTCTCGAACGAGAACCAAGCCCATCTTGGCTGTTCTCGTTCGAGACCTAAACTGTTGTGCGTGGGGGCAGTTTTGTCACGTGATTCCGACCTAATCGACCTACTTAAATACCTAAAATTCAACCCTAATCTATTCTACACACTACAAACAAACCCTAGACATCTTAAACATCCATTTTCACTGAGAATTACTGCCGCAATCATTCCTCAAAGCCGTTGTTCCGGTAAGCTTCCTTGTTCATCAAATTCCAGTTTTGGTATTAAACGGCAATTCCGTATTTTTGATCGCTCTCTCTCGTTTCTAGATCGAAATCAATACCGTTTGTTTTCAAACGTTCTAGACTCGTGTACCTTCGATTCCCCACCTCGTTTTCGTTGAACGGTACGCTATCGATCTCGTTTCAATCGACGTACGGTTCCGTTTTTGAATTTGCTTAACTGTTCTTGATATTTTGAGTTACTGCCGATTGGATTGCTTTGTTTGGCTGTGATTTTGTTATGTCAGTGATCAAGAATAGCCCGGCATGTTAGTTGTTAATTAATTAAAACGTTTGTTTCGGTTTTATGTTATGGTATTCAACCTCGGCTCCATGAACGTGTTTCCTTGTTCGTCGTCACTGTTACAATGGTTGTGAATTGAGTTATTGTTAGATTATGATTAATGATATGGATTGATTGTAGTCTTGATTAATTGATGAAGTTTTGGGGGTTGAATTCTTGATTTAAAAGCATGGCAGTAGCTTAAAAATGGAGGAATTATCAATGTTTTATGCTTGGCGGGGATGGGATTGTTTCAAACTAAAGAGATGGCCAAATTGCCATTTAGGTCATCGAATTGTTTTGTTTAAATCAAATAAATCCTTAATGTTAAACTTTAACTAATAACTTGGATTTTATTTCAATTTATAAATTAAAATATTTAAAATGATAGTTATTTATTAATTAAGCTAATATAATTACTCGGGTAATTATAATTAATTTCGAATTTCGATTTGGTATAAACTGGCTAAATTACAATTTAGCCCTTGAACGTTTTTAAACTTATTTAATTAAGTTTTTGGTTAGTAACTTTATATTTTGTTTTAATTATAAACAAAAGTAATTAATTTGATTTCAAATATCAAATTGGCTAAAGTACAGTTTAGTTCCTAATTGGCTAAAGTACAGTTTAGTCCCTAAACTTTTATAAACTTAAAGTGGTTAGATTTTTGGGTTGTAACTTAGGTTACTTGGAATTGAAGCTATTGAGTTCCGCTTTTAAAATGAATTATTATCTTATCGAATTATTTTATAAATATAAACTCGGGTTTATATTTGATAAACGTTTTGAGTCGGGTTAGACTTGGGTCACCCGACAAGTGAGGTTAGCTTGGTAGTTATTGGTAACTCGGCTAACCCACTATTTGGAAATTAATTATTATTTAAAGATTATTAAATAATATTTATAAATTGGATTTTAAAGCGAGAACTCAATAGACTTGTATTAATTGAGCTTTATTACCTTTTGGGTATTTTTGTGTTGCTTTGGATTATTTAATTCCGACGTGTTAATTGTGCTAGTCCTATGTGGTGTCTAGTACTCTCTAGAGTTAGGGTCTGTTTTTAATAATTATTTTTTTTGTCTAGACTCGTCTGTTGTTCGTGCTCCAGAGGTGAACCAGGATTAGTTGCTTGCCGGTTATCACGTGTATTAGCAAGCAGTGAGTTTGTACTTACTATTTACCGCTTTATTAAGTAAATTGTTATTTTAATATTAAATACATATACTGTACGTATATTTCGAACTGCTTTTTATATTATGGCTTTTAGTTGGAACATGCTACCTAATGGGCATCATTAGGACTGCGTGCGCACCGGTAATGATCTGGGTAAGGTATTTATGGTAATGTGGTAACTCGATGTGAGTATAGCTCTCGGGACCGAGTAGAGTAACTCGGTGTAGCATAGCTCTCGGGACTCTGGATATGGTAAAGTGTGGTCAGTGGTAACTAGGTGTAGCTCAGCTCTCGGGACCAGACCTATTGGATTATGTTTATATTTAAAATTGTGGTTTAGGGTTCCAACTATTATTCGTAATATCGTTATTAAATGTTTTAAACGGTTTTAAAGGTTTTCCGCTTAATAAATGTAGATAGTGGTATAAACTCATCTCAGTATATCTGACCCCGTTGTTTTCCCAATTTTTCCCAGGGTTATGATCTGAGAGAGTCTGGTGATCTCCACATTTACTTTTCTTCGGAGGTTCCATTTATTTTAGTAGCACTATCAACTATTTTATTCTTAGACCGCAGTAGTAACTAGATGTCTTTATTTATGCTAGTTGTTGTCAGATTGTCTGACTGATTATTTATTGCTCTGGCATGTTAAGCGATTTTTCCGTATTATTTATGTTAAGCCGATTTAATACTATTATTGGAAAGCATGTTATTTTAATTGTTGAATATTATAACTGCTAGATTTAGGCTGAAGTCTCGGTTGCCCCCGAGCATTGGTTTTCTGCAGGTTTACGTGTTTATATGTTAAATGAAAGGCTAGCTACGGGTTTTGGTACTACATTACCCATACCCTAGCGCCGGTCGCGATTCATGAATATGGGTCGTGACAAACTCGGTCTCTTGTTGACATGCTCATAGGGACTCGGTCTTATAGGGACGAGTCTTATAGGGCTCAGTGTCTGTTTGGCGGGTCCAAAGGAGTCCGCTTCAGTGAGTCTATCCCCTAAACTTGACAGTTAGAGGTTGACGAGCCCTGTAGAGTCCACTTCAGTGAGCGGATCCCCTAGGACTCGGCATATAATTCATGTGGAGCTGGGTTTCCATTATTTATGATTTTTTTTAGTTACACAAGTTACATTTTGCAGTTTTAAAAAATAAATTTTATTATATGATTATAAAAGTTATATTTTGCATCTTTTGTTTTCGTCAATTGTTTAATCCATATGTCTATTTTGGTGTTAGTTGATAAGCTATTATTTTACGTAATTTTTATATTATTTATTCGCTATTGTGTAGCACTTTATGCGTAAAATAAAAGCTTATATAGTTAGTTTCTCTTGGTTTGTAGTTTATTTATGAAAAATATAAATATTTATTATTTATGGGGTATTTATGATTGAAACAAAGTAAAAATGCAAAAAAAGTCAGAGCTAGAAGGATTCGATTCAAGTTCAAGAAAGCAAACCAAGTCCCAAGCCAAACCCGAATCATGTAAGCGTATTTCATGAGTTTTAAACCATTTGGAAGCCTTTTGGGACCATAATTGGAGTATATTAGAATGTGGTGCGAAGATCTGAAGAAAATAGACGCCAAGAGTAAAAATGAATACTTATGAATCTGATTGCGCTGCATTGATTGAACGTTTTGGAGAATTTATAGACCTCAATTTACTTTGTGTTCTTCATAAGAAATTAAGTAGACATCTTAAGCTTTCCGTAGAATTAAGAACCATCTCATTCCGACTTGTCTACAAGGAGTTATGAGGTTTTGAAGTTAGAGTTTGTGCAGTTGGAAAAGTGTCGTCAGATGCTCGGATGGCCCGGAACCGACCCACGACCTCCAAGCCGGCCAAAGGCCGGCTGAGGACCTGGAAATTTTGTCTATATAACCTTGATTCACACTCAAAAAGTGATATTCCTTGACTTGCACTCAAATAAATGAGCTTTGACAATAAGTTAAAAACTCATTAAGGGACGAAAATATGCAACTTTTGGAAACAAGATAAGTTAAGATTGATTCACTAAAGACGGTTATGAAAGGTCTTGATCATCACTCCACGCTCTATGGAATGAAGATATACTCAACTTGATCATCGCTCAAGTTCCATATGGAAGAAAAATATTTTTGGCTTAAGCACCACTCCTAGTGGCTCTATAAATAGACCTCATTTATGTAGAGAAAAATATGTATATAAATAGTTAGAGACCTTAGCTAGACTTAGACATAGAGTTAGTTAGACTCTTAGATCCATTTTTATCTTCTATCTCTTATGTACTCAAGGTGTAACACATCCATTGTTATCGTCAATATGACAATGGGTAATTAAACCTTTTGTTCAAGGGTTGATTTTGTGTTTCGATTATTAAACTTAATGCTTGGATTTAATTGAGAGATTGATTCATGATGCATGTTTAATTAACTAATTGAGAGATTGTTAATTAAACAGACCTTGATAATTGAAAACTTAAAGGACAATACCGTGAGAGCGGGTTGAAATTTAGGTAATCTTTCGAAAACTTAAAGGACAACGCCACGAGAGTGGGTTGGAATTTAAGTAATCTTGAGAACTTAAAAGACAACGCCCTGAGAGTGGGTTGAAGTTAAGTGATCTTTGAGTTTGCTTCATAATTACAATTTTATTTGGTTAATTTGGTTTTTAATATCGCGAGAGCGAGTTATTTATTGAATTAGTTGATTGACTTGTGATTTTATCGGTCTTTGAGACTCGAGAGGGCGGGATTCGATAATTTAGAATAGCTCGATTTTAGATAAAATCACCAAGATATTCATTGTTCATGATTTTATATTTTTATTCGGAATTATCAACTCTTGAGTCTTTTTATCTTATTATTTCCAAATACTAGCCTTTAACTCATTTGAATTTATTGAGTTCAATTACTTAAAGTTAATTTCTAATTGGTCTTTATATTGTTTAAATTTGGTCATAAATTCTCAACTATTTTCGTAACTAAACGGTCAAAAGAATACTTAAAATTAGTCATTAAGTCCATTGTCTCTGTGGGATTGATATCCGTACTTCCGAATTATATTACTTGTGCGATACATTCACTTGCGTTTTTTTTTATCATTAGTCAATTCAGTCAAATTATTAAATAAAAAATTAAATTTCTATTAATCCTAAAATTTATACTTTTAATATGTATAAATAAAAATCATTTCATTATGAAATTTAACGAGTTAACAACTTCAATATAACTTTTAATATCTATTAACATTTTAAATTTTAGAAAAAATTAAGTTGTTTACTTCAATCAGTTTACTTTTAAAAACTAAACAAAAAAGAAATCATAAAAAAATAAAAATAAGAGAAAAAAAAATTAAATCATTGAATTTTATCAATTTTTTTTTAATTTATATTTGTGTCAAAAATAAATTGAGAGACTAAATTTAAATGAAAAAAGAGTCATATATGCCCCTAAAATTTGCCTTTAGGATCAAGTAAGCCTTCAATATTTGGAAAGGTTCGTATATGCCCTCAACGTCTTAAAAATGAACAATCGAGCCTCTATTTTGACTTATAAATAAGACGTTTGGGTCTGGTTGTCGAAATTGGAGGGAGCTTATTGTTCATTTTCAAGACGTTGGGGGCATTATTTGAATCTTTCCGGACGTTGAGGGCTTAGTTGATCGTAGAATCAAAGTTTATAGGTATAAATGGCCCTTTACTCAATTTAAATTGAAATTTTTTAGTGAAATTTTTTTACATTGACTAACAAAAAAATTAACTGTTAATAATTTGTAAATAAAAAAAATGAAGATGTGAGTTATGGTATACAAGGGTGTGTGAATGGCTGTAGAATAATTTGCTTTAATCTTAATTTACAATTAGGATTCAATTGGGGAGAAAAAAAGCTGACTTTTTTATTTGGCATTGTTCTGATGAAAAGAGACCATATTAATGTTGTCTATTTTTCTGTTGCTTTAAATGTTGTCACTGTTTTGTGTAACCTAGGCTACGATTGGCAGAACAGTTTTGCAGTCAGATTGCTCAGATAAGTTGGTAGGTAAAGGGTAGTCGAAGTTATTAATATGTCCAAGCTATTCACAACCGCCCCGCTTCATATAATTTCACTTAGAAATAAATACTACTCCCTCCGTCCCGTAAAGATAAAAAAAGTAATTCTTTCATAAGATATAAAAATTAAAAAAAATGTTAATTATAGATAATTTGTAATAATTTTTTTAAATTGTCCTTTTAACTTTTTGAAATAAATCATAATAAATTAGTGATTCACACAACCTAAAGCCATTATATAATAATTAGCCAATAGAATTTTAGATGTATAAAAAGTAAACATTGAAACTTTAAATCAATTAATGTTAATATAAGGGTATTTTAATAATTTTATAGTTAACTAACACTATTTTTTCTATTTTTATGGGACAAAAAAAGTAGCTACTTTTTCTATCTTTACGGGACGGAGGGAGTATAAATTTAATTATTTCATACGTCTCACTTAAAAAATTTATTTTTATTTTTATTTTTTTAAATTAATTTATAATTTTAAATACAACTTACAATACCACTATTAATATGGTAAAATGAAAAAACACAATGTTAATTAATATTTTCTTAAGTCACGAAAAAAACATATATCCCTTTTTAAATAGAACGGAGGGAGTAGTCTTTAAAATATTATGTCTATTTTTGAAGACATTAACCAATATGAATCACGACTCTCAAAATAAATCGGTAGATCATATTTATGTCGCATCGATTCACTTAGTTGATACAGTTCATATAACTCGTTTAATTTAGTAAATTTATTATAAATCATATACACAAACACGATCAATCTAATTCATTTATTATAAATAGATAAAATATTCTTTATATTAACACAACATAGTTAACGTATTTATTTTAAATGGAAAATAATTTTCTATATTTACAATTTTAACTATTTTATCAAATATATCTTTGAAAGTTAATTAAAATATTATTATTTTCATGAATTGGATCAATTATATTTTTAGAACTTCAAATTATAATTATTTTTATAAATTTTTGATTCAATAAACAACTATTTTATCCAATTGATTTTTTATTTTAATTTAAGAAGGGTTATGTGAGATTAAAATGAGGAGGATATATGTTGAAAACAAATTTATATTGATGGTTTATTTACTTATCTCCATCCAGGAAATTGACGGACTACAATGTTCAAAACTACCTTTGGCACAATCCTAAATAAGATTGGATGCAATTTGTTGCTAAAATTATAGAAAACATATTACATGTGGCTGAATAAGTAATGTAGCAAATAAACAATTTTCCTACTAATTAATATGTACATATATAAAAAAAAAAGATAAAAAGTACAAAAAAACCCTCCACATTTTCGCAAAAATACATATCAATCCTAATTTATGAAAATGAGGAGGAAGAAAAAGAAGAAAGAGCAGAAGAAAAAGTAGTATGTGGTGAGGATGATCCAATTCCAAGAAGCAGATCAATAAATGCAGAGAGTATAAACCCATGATTTTTCTTCCCATTAAGCTTCAAATACCAAATCAACAGCTCCTCCAAGCAATCCCAATGCTGATCATCAGACCGCAACATCTCCTCCATTGATGCCTTGAAATCAACGTAAGGATCATCCGACTCCATTGCCACCACAACGCTTTGTTTGAATGGAAACTCCCCGGGTTTCGCCTTGTCTAGTATAGAATTCGTGTCGCCACCCTCGAAAAACAGTCTCTCGGACCTTGCACCGCGAACGATGACCTCCAAATCGAGGTTATCCTCGGATTGATCATCCGTTGAGATGTTCAAACTCGTCGTGGTTTCGGAGGAGTTGGTGCACCCCGACCTGGGCGTTTCGACCTGGTCGAAAAACACGGAGTTGACCGTCTTGTAGATGTCTTCTCGGAATGAATGAGTCTTGGGATGTTTACAAGAAGACCATTTGATTTTCATTTGTTGTTGTTGGTGAATGTGTGTATGTGTTGAAGCAAAGTGATGATATTTAAAGAAAAGGTGGGAAAAGAGTGGGGGAAGATGGAAGAAAATGGGTAAATCATGTTTGTATTTAATTTGTGCGTTTGTTGAATTTATTGTCTTATTAAATGTCCTCTCACAAGTCACAACAACTAAATCATTCCAAACTGCCTTTGTCAAACATTGGTTTTTTTCCTTTACTACTCTCACGCATTTGGGTGCTCCATCCACCCAATGACATTAATTTAACAAAAATAATTTATATCAAAAAGTACTTTTTTTAAGTTTTTTTGAATGTCATTTTATTTTTTGAATGTCATTTTATTATAATAAGGGAGGGTGAATAGGAGAATTAATCAACCAATCAAGCAATAAATGAGTTCCTATAACTTAAGGCAAAAAATATTAATATTGTCTATCACTTTTAAACAAAATAAATAAATTAAATTACACCATTTACTAAAAAATAAAGAAATAGGTATTGACTTTTTTTATTTATAAAAATATCGAGTTGACTTAAAAAATATTTGTTAATGTAATAAAAACTAATTACAAAAATATTGTATGTATGTTATTGGTAATAATTTTACTATACTAAATTCCTGTGCATAATGTATATAAACTAAATTATACTAAAATTATACCAACATTGTATAAGAGTATACACATCAAAATATAGTAAAATTTTATTAATATTAAAAAAATATTAGACCAACATTATATCACACTGTATACTAAAAATTAAACTAACAATATGCTAAAATTATACATATGAAAATATGTAAACAAATTATTATCAATAAAAGTATACTGAAATTATGTCAATATTAAACAAAATATTGTTTTCAAATCTTCTAGTTCATAAGTTTTAATTATACTGAAACTATACCAACATTATACATACCATATTTTTATAAATAAATTTTATTTGTTGGTATTTTTATAAATATTTTAAGTCAACTCGGTAATTTTGTAAATAAAAAGAGGTTTTTTACAAATACCAGATAAAATAAAAATATTTACAAAGATACTAGCATTTTTTTTAACATAAATACAAAAAATAACTACAAAAATATAAATTTTTAAAAAATAATTCCAAAAATATAAATTTTTTAAAACTTTTTACAAAAATATGATTTTTATATGAAATTTCAAATTTCAAAGTTTTTATATTTGTTTGGTATATAATACGCATATAATTTGTATATTATTATATAATCCGTATTATATACATATTGCACACGATTTAAAAAAAAACAGATCTGCAAAAAAAAAAATCAAATCCAAAATTTAAAGAACGGCGACGCGATCGGATCTGCTGGTGTTCTTTCTCTGGTCTGGAAAGGAGATTTGATGCCGTAGGTTTTAGGAGAGCTGATGCCAAAACTAACAGAGTACGTGCTGCTAAAGGGAAAGGATTGATGCGACGGCGTCGATAAAGCGAAGCGTACGCGGTGCTGCTAGAGAGGAGATGCGACGACGCTGCTAAAGAGGAGATGTGACAGCGCTGTTTGGAAGAAAATCCGACTGGCTGCTATAGCTATGCTTGATGAAGTTGTCCGGTCTAAAGCGATACAACTGCTATTGTTTTGATTGAGCGGCGCTGCTTTGAGAAACCCTAATTGGTTGACAAAGATGAAGTAAAAAAGGTATATTCATAAATAGAGAAAGTTGTGTTAGTAATTTTATAAAATAGAAAAATTAAAACTATAAATAAAAAGTAGGTATAGCATTTACGTAATTATTTTGGGTATATTCGGTATATGGTGTAAATTTCTCAATAAAAAAAGTCAACAGCTATTTTTGTAAATATTTTTTAAAATTTTAGATATTTGTATAAGAATCTCAAATAAATATTACTAAAAATACTTAAATACTATCATATTAATTGATGGATCCTGATACACGGTAGGGATCTATTCAAGGTTAAGTGGATCTTCTTAGAGTGTTGATGCAGTTTGTATTACCTGCAAGATATGGATGTAGAGAGGCGATCAGAGGATTTGGGCCTTGTGCCCCGTATTCACTCTAATGTTTAAGTTAGTGGGATAGATTAATTGTTTAATTAGGGTAATTTGTTAATTTCGTTAATTTTTTATTTAGTTAATTCATTTAATTGTATAATTAGCTGGTTAAAGTATATAATTTGTTGATTAGAGTATTTATTAGTGTTAATTTGGTTAATTAATTTCGCTATAAGTGGATTGTATTGTTAGTTTGTGATTTGTAATTTGCTTGCAAGACTTTCTTGAAAAATGGATGATGCTCATTTTTGAGAGGATGTACTGCTCAATTTTTCTTAAAAATTTAATATATTTAACTATATAATAGCAAAATATCAAAACTAATTGCATGATAGGTTTGATAGCCGTCGATTGTTTGGATCAGTCCGACATTCCACATCTTTCGTTATCTGTTGCGGCTGCCATGCAGCAAATAAGTACTATTATTATTTTAATTTTTGTTTTCATGTAGTAGTTAAATTAGAAATTTCAACCTAAATTGACCTCAATTTTGTTCCCACTGAATAAAATCGTAAACCTAGTCGAAGAGTTCCCGTCCCGTGTGTTCAAGAGATTAAATGACACGGGATTGTACAGCTTGTGCAGTTAGCAAAACTGGTGCTTCCGTAATTCAATCACGAAAACCAAACATGTCTTGTAGCGGTAGAAAAATATTTGGTTGTTTTTCAGCGTTTCTTCTCCGGGTGGATATATAGTATATGTTTTGTAACGCTTATTTCTCACAGAATATTTAATTAGTGTTACATATCTTATACTAAATATCGCATTAAGGGAGAACAACGCCGGAAGGCTGCCGAATATTTTTCTTCGTTGCTAGGCATAGAAGAGTTACGGGGCGCCAGTTTTGCGAATGGGATAGGTTCATACCTGTAAAGTAGTCAATTACACTGACTTTGCTATCATCAAGTGAAAACCCCTCCTAATTATCTATGCTACAGAAATGAATCCAGACCGAAGTTGGATGTACAGGCGCCTCCTGGGCTGGGTGCTATACCCAGGTCTTGATGAGCACGTACAAGAGTTTGTGAATTTCGCTTTACGACATCCCGGTTGTATGAGTGGGCCTGAGATTAAATGCCCTTGTCCTAGGACGGGATGTAGAAATATGAGTTATCAAGATGTCAAAATGGTGAAACTACACGCAGAAAGGATTTGTGGAAGATTATCAAGTTTGGCTTTTTCATGGGGAGGGAAACATTTTAAATCCCCGTCCCGTTGTATAGCTACCGGAGTATGAAGTTGACTGTGAAAATGAGGGAGCTGACGAGTTTAGTTCTATTTAGAGAATGGTTATTAATGCTGTTGGTCTAGAATTAATGTTCACGGAAGAGGACCCGAATGATGAAGCTAAAATATTTTATGATATGATGTGCGCGGCTGAAGAACCTATATGCCTCGGTAATAGAAAACACCCTCCTTTGTCTGCAACTGTTAAAACGTTGGATATCAAATGTCGACATAATGAGTTAGTATCTTTAGTATAGGAGCTTCTCCAGAAGAAAACAAGATGCCAAATAATTTTGATGAAACAAATAAGCCGGTTAAAGGTGTTGGGCTGCCGGTAGAGGTTATTGATTGTTGTTTCTTTAACTACATGATTTACTAGGGGGAGGATGCGGAGTTAACGTGATGCAAAATTTGCAATTACGAATGGTGGAAACCCCCCCCCCCCCCCAAAGGAAATTTTGTGAAAAGATGAGTTAACATCCTTATAGGAAAATATTTTGTTTTCCTACAACTCCGAGGCTGCAGAGGTTGTATGATTCTAAAGCCACCGCCAAGCATATGACATGGCACGCAGAAAACGAGATGGTTGATGATAAGATGTGTCACCCGTCAGACTCTCCGGCCTGGAAACATTTTAGTGAGTTGCATACCGAGTTTGCAGATGAAGTTTGAAATATCAGATTAGGCTTGTTTATTGATGGGTTTCAACCATTTGGTGGCATTAGGCAGCAATATTCATCATGGCCAATTATTATGACACCTTATAATCTCCCCCCAGGGATGTGCATGAAGGATGAGTTCATTTTTTCAACAGTTCTTATCCCTGGCCCCAGAAATCCTAATTAACAAATTGATGTTTTCCTACAGCCGTTGATAGCTGAGTTGAACCAATTGTAGGAATTTGGAGTTCAGACATTTGACATTCATAAGAGGCATTATTTCCAAATAAAAAGCGGCACTTATGTGGAGAATTAATGATTTTCCTGCTTATTCTATGTTCTCTGGCGGGAGGACATCAGGTAGGCTGGCCTGCCCCCACTGTAGGGAAGAAATAGATAGATTCACCCTCCTATCTAGTTGTAAACAGTCGTGGTTTGATTGCCACAAAATTTTTTTGCCAACAAGTCACTATTACCGTCGAAATGATACTGATTTTCGAAAGGGCAAACGCGAGAGTAAGAGATTCATAATGCCGAGAATTGGAGAGGAACTGTTAGCAGAGGTGGACAATCTAGGGTTTATGAAGGCTTATGAAATTAGGGATGCGACAAATAATGCGGTGAAATCAAAAAGTCATGGTTATAATAAAAAAAGCATCTTTGGAATTTTCCGTATTGGAAAACGAATGTCATTCATCATAATCTCGATGTCATGCACATTGAGAAAAATATATACGACAATATTTTCAATACTGTGCTCAATATCCCCGTGAAAACAAAAGACCATACAAAATCTCGAGAAAAGTTGAATGACATATGTCATCGGTCTGAGTTAGCAAAAGATCCAGGCACTAGGAGATTTCCTAAGGAGACGTATGCTTTGGACAGGGACAAAAAAAAGGCTTTTACTTGAGTGGATTAAGTTAATACAGTTTCCAGATGGCTACGCATCCAACTTGTCCATATGTGTCAATATAATCGGTCTGAAAATGCATGGAATGAAAAGTCACGACTGCCACATTTTACCGCAAAGATTTCTGCCAATCGCTCTTCGTGAACTTTTACAGAAGGAAGTGTGGGAGCCTTAACAGAGTTGAGTATCTTTTTTTATGGGTTAACTTCCACGTCTCTGACAAAGGAAGATTTAGATCGTATGAGGCTTGACATCCCAAAGATATTATGCAGATGGAACGTATTTTCCCGCCCAGCTTTTTTGCCTCCATGGAACATCTACCCGTACATCTATCGTACGAATCTATGATGACATGTCCGATTCAGTGTCGCTGGATGTATCCATTTGAAAGGTAATATTTTTGAAGTTTCCTAATTCAGTTGATCAATATAATTACAATATGTGTGTACTAACTATAACATGTGGAAAAAGATATTTGAGAAAACTAAAGAAAAAAGGTCACCAATAAAGGCATAGTGGAAGGAAGCAATCGTAGCAGATACTTGCAAGAAGAAACCGCAAAGTTTACATCTTATTACTTTTCAGAAGGTGACCCAATGATATGTGACCGGTTGCAAAGGAATGAAGTGTTTGATATTGAAGTCGACGACGATGTCGACAGACTATCTATTTTCAAGCCGTACGGGCAACCAGTGGGTACTTGCTGCAAGAGATATCTTGAAGATGATGAGATTATTGCTGCCCGAACATATGTTCTTTTGAATTGTCCAGAAATTGAAAATTACAGAGAGTAAGCTTTAACACAACTGCCAATGTAATTAACAATGTTGCAGCTTCTAATTATTATTTTCTTATTAATAAAAGGGTTTTTGAAGCCGAGTTGTGCAGAAGAAACCCCGAAATCAGCAACTTGCAAATTGAAGCGAAGTTTGAGAGTGACTTTTTCCTCTAGTTTCAACAATATGTTAGTATTTTACAAAATATCTCGATTCTTTCAATAAAACGTTCCAATTTATAATACATTTATATGCTACATGTTCAAGATCCAATTGTCTGTACCAATCCATTCATTCTTAGTCTCACAAAGGGACCTCTTATATCAGTCAGAACATTTAAGGGATACCGTGTAAATGACTTCAAATTTCGGACTCAAGCTTATGGGGAGGAACAACTTACAATGAATAGTGGAGTCTGCGTGTGGGAACCCAATATGTCGATAGCGAAAATGACTTATATGGAGTCCTGACAGACATAATTGAGTTAGAGTATCCAGCGCTTCCAATAAAGACGACTATCTTATTTAAATGCGAGTGGTTTGACCCAACGCAAAATTCTGGCACAATTAGTAACAACAGATACAACATGGTGGATATTAATAACAGAAAGAGTTACAATAAGTGTGAACTTTTCATTTTAGCTGAACAGGCCGACGACCAAGTTCATTACCTGCCATATCCGAGTAAAAAAAAGGATAAATTAAATTGGTGGGCAGTTTGCAAGATAAAGGCGCGATCCGAACTTGACATGCCCGAGGAGATTATCTCGACCTTCCAAGACGATATAGAAGAAATCCTCTTTTTATTACAACGGACGACAATCTAACATATTTGGCTAGTCGGAATGGAGAAGCTGAAGAAGATAAGTTGTTCGTGCCTCCTATTGTTGAAATAGAAGCTGACTTTCTTCAATTGTACAAAATGATATTAACGTTGAAATTATGTCTCTTAATTATATTGTTCACGTGTAGTCGTTAAATTTGAATTCATATTTCTTAATTATATTTTTTCACGTATAGTTGTATAATTTTATTATTTTAACTTGTTGTCTGGTTGTGGAGCAACTAAATTAACATGTGCGCAAGCATGAGAGGGACATGTGATAGATCTCGTGGGCGGGGTCGAGGCTCTAGTCGAGGCTGTGGCCGAGGACACGGACAGGGAGACCCTGTCGGGCCTGTTGCTCGCAATGACGTTGTTGAGGAGCAGCACCACGTGGAGGCTGGAGGACGTGTTCAGCCTCGACAGCAGCGTGAGGCTGGCGAGCCCCCGACAGTTCTGGACAACCTGGGTAGGGCGAGGGTTCACCCGGACCCTAACAGGTAAGATTACATTTTTATAAACTAAATTATGCTTATAAAATCCCAGGAAATTGTTGCTGGACTTTGGGCCTATTTCTCGGGCTATCTGGGAGATTTTTAGGAAGTGCTGGTTCGATAATGGATTAGCACGACGCTTTCTAACTGCGAAGCAGAGGGAGTTCTATTTCCAGGAGTTCCAAGTAATTAAATTTGTAGTTTAATACATTTAAGTTGTGATTTTTGTGAAAACATTAACTTACGGCTCATGTTTTTACTGTTTTCAGAAGAAGTTCTGGTGGGATTGTCACGACCCAAATTATTAAGCCGCGACCGGCGCTAGGGAACGGGAGTGGTAGCTCCGGAACCCGTAGCAAGCCTAAAATCAATATAAATTTTTTCGCGATTAAAACGTTTTATAATATATAATACATTATCAGAAATCTTCTTTAAATAATATAATTCAATTATAAAAATATCGTATTCCTTTTCTGAAAACATTCGCGAAACAATTCCTAGAAACCAGGGTCTTACCGAGCGATATCTCATATCCAGCACCGCCCTGTTTCTAATCACAAACATCACCAATTCCATTCACGGTAATTGGTATCAAATTCAAACGGATAAATGCTATCTTTCTAAACAATTCATTTATAAAATTATATCAGAGTTTACTTTTCAAATACCTTTTGAAATTGAATCATAAACCTAATACTGACACCTACTGACTACTGCAGCTCTATAAAACTCGTACTTTGTGTAAGCCAAAAGGCTGCCGACACAAAGGAGATGGTCTGTCTGATCCGACACCGGTCACCTGAAAGGAAACACTGTGAGGGGGTCAGTATTTTGGGAAATACTGAGTGAGCTTGCAAGTTACTAACGGTATTAATATAAAAATATAACATCGCATCTCAAGAAAACAATAATATAAAACATATAAACAAGTATTTGATCCGTACGAAACTAATATCCTAGCATGCAACACATTTCTCGAATAATCATTATCATTCAACCCAATCGTAAATATCAATCGCGAGTCCAACTCGTTGGTGACCCAGCCACTAGATACGGGGACTCTGGACTACACCGTAGCCGAGTACTCACTCGTATCAAAATCATATACCGAATCGTAAATATCAATTGCGAGTCCAACTCGCTGGCGGCCAGCCACGTAAATTTCATAATCATCATCAGCTCCCAGCTGTGTCAAGACATTTCTCAAATGCAAACATACTAGACTGACTCGATACTGGTGATCACACAGCCTATTGACACCCAATAGGTAGCTAGTTTCTTCGGACCGCATACTAGTTCTCATATATAGAAATTAAATAAACATATAACATTTCAATCAATTGTATATATTGCGATGCGTGTAAACAGTATATATATATATATATATATATATATATATATATATATATATATATATATATATATATATATATATATATATATATATATATATATATATAATAACATTAATTATAATACACGAAAGTAAAGTGCAACTCACAGTGACCGTTATCCAAATATGCAATATTATAATCCCGCAAGCGTAAGCTCCATGCGTTGTCTGATCGCGTAGCCACTCCAGCTATACGGCTTGGTAGCTTGCCGGTACGTCAGTTATTTAGTCGGGTTACCTGTACGTTTAATCCATAAACGTAGGCTTAGTACTAAACCCCTAAGTTATAAACTTAAGTTAACACGATCGTATTCCAAATACGACTCTTAACTTAGATCGTGTTCTAATACTTAGTCGAGATATTTGTTATATCTCTGTTAATCGATTTCCAATTATATGTTTCTTATACCTCGATATCCTATCGAACACGTCATGTTCGATATCCAAATTTCTCGTTTTTGGGGCTTATGTTTCCTTTTCAATGTCCGACACTCTTAAAGTCGGAAAACGGGGTCATAGCGGGGCGGAAATAACCTTTAGGTGCATCGAATAAGTTGTGCGCCCGCATAGCCTTAATGCGCGCCCGCGCAATATGGTTGCGCGCCCGCGCAAGATTGTTACGCGCCCGCGTAACATAGTTACGCGCCCGCGTAACTTATTTACGCGCCCGTGTAGGATTCGTCCTCGGCCATTCCGACGTGCTACTAGCGTAAAAACGCTCCAAACACATCTGAAACGCTTAATCTAAGCTCAAAACACTATAATCCAATTCTAATATCGATTAAAACGATATAATCGTTCCGTGGCCTAAAACTTTGAATCGATATAACTTAAAATATATCCGTTTAAACGGTAAATCGACAAGCTTACCGTGATTCGCCTCTGGAATAAGATCAATTCGAGCTATTAAACGTCGGAAACGGACGAGAAACGGAGATCGAGCGACGGAACCGTAATTGATCGTCACGTGAATGAATGAAAGAAGAGAAAAGGAAGTGTCTGGATGTTCATTCCTTCATGATGAAGTTTATATATATATATATATATGGCCAACTGTCACTTTTAGTCCTTGAACTCTTTAACTTAAACCAATTCTCTATTAAACTTTCTATTTTAACTTAACGATTAATTACTTACTTTAACTCAATTACGTACGTATTATTTATATCCAAATAAATAATACGATTGTAAAATTATCATTTCCCGTCAATCATCCTCCAATATCTATTTTCGAGGCTTAATTGGCTAATTTACATTTTAGCCCTTAAACTTTTCAAAAATTTACAATTTAGTCCTAAACGCATCCGCGTCCAAATTTTAAAAGGTCTCCGATTGACCCGAAACTTTTACCACATATACTATAAAACATTTCGCGGACCTTGGCGAAATAATTTTCACTTCGGAATTTATATGGCTAAATTATCATTTTAGTCCCTGTACTTTATTTTGCGAATTTCTTAACATTTTTCCTTTTTAATTCCAATTCCAACTTTAGAATTGAAATATAATATTAATTTTCTCGCAATAATCTTTTTTTGAAACCGTCCTGCTAGAATTTTATATTTATCTTAATTTCTCGAAAATTCTTCCGATATTGCCACTCCAGCGACTCAACACTAGACACGTGGACCAATTAGACAATTTAATCATTTGGGGTATTACAGGGATGAGGCGGCCTATAATGAGAAGCTCATCAGAGAGGTATTCATAACCCACGCAGGCACCCGCTATAAAGACAACGTCCATAAGATGAAGAAAGCGAACGCCAAGCATAATTATGTGAGTCAGGTGAACTAGGATGCCTGGAACGCCTTTTGGGCCACAAAGGCATAAAGAAGAAGTCAGATACAACCTGAGCAAATCAGATGAGCGAACCGGCGGGCCCGGACACTGGCTCTGTCCGCAATACGATGGGATCTCGCTCCTATATCAAGAAAATGGATGTGATGGTTTGTTTCTAAATTCAATAATTAAAATACTTAAATAACGTATTTGTTTTATTTTCTTACTAATGGAATTGTTTTTTTCTGATAGACTAAGGGGCTCGGCCGGAAGCCGACTGCAACGGAGCTGCACACTCGCCTTCACTCCACGAATGCTGAGAAGAAGCCGGTCGACAAGCGGGCTCAGGACATGACTGTAAGTCCTTATAAACTTTAAATTCTATAAGTTGTGTATAGGAGTGTTAAATATATTAGACTTGTTTGTGTGATTAGATTGAAAATGTTTGTTGTTGCGTCATATATTGCAATTTGCTTGCAGGACTTCCCTGAAAAATGGGTGATGTTCATATTATAACGGAAATGCTGCCAAAATTTCATTAGAAATTAGGATTACTTTTAATATGTTATGCATTTTTAGCTGTTATAAAACTAAAATGATATGTTTTTAACTGTTTTGTAGGACGCCATCGCTCAGAGGCTTGCTGCTGCGACACAGTCTCCAACCGGAGAGGGTAGCTCCTCGAGTCCAGCGGATGTGGACGAGGCCCAGGTGTTTTTGGACATCGAGGGTAGAAGCACCGCGTGTACGGCCTGGGTTCGGCGAGCAGCAGGTATGCACCAACGAGTAGTACGGCGCAGCGAGTCAGCTATTCTAGGTCGTCACAGCAGGCGGACGAGGAGGTCGAGCGCCGTGTGCAGGACGACATCTAGGAGGGCCTGCAGCAAGTTGAGGAGTGGCTGGCGGAGCAACAACGTCAGCAGCAGGCGAGCATGGCCCAGCTTAGCCGTGTGGAGCTCGCAAGGATTATGCCTAACCTTCCAATAGAGTATTGGCCACAGTTTCCCTCTGACCCACTAGATGATGACGACACTACATCTTTGTAGTGTCGTGTTTGATTAGTTTACGAACAAATTATGTTTTGTTTTTCTTTTTAAATGTTATATGTATACTTTGATATTTATGTATATACATATTCAGTATTCAGTTTCAATTAATTGTGATCTATGAATGAATTTTAATTACTTTATTTAACAGGTTTAAAACGAAAGGGAAAAACTAAAAGAATAACAGAAAACGGCAAAATTTTGCTCCAGAAGCACCCCTAGTTTCAAAGAGAGGAGGACGAGTCGAAAAATCAGTAGTTTATAGTTTAGCGATAGATTCTATTTTTTTAGCGACGAATAGTCTGTCGCTAAACGTGCCTGTAATGAGATAGAAATGGCACGTTTAGCGAAGGATATTATTCGTCGCTAAAACATAGATTAGCGACGGATACATCCTTCGTTAAACGTGCCATTCATGAGATAAAAATGACACGTTTAGCGACGAATTCATCCATCGCTAAACATACAAATCTGCAAATAACGTCTCCATTTTCGTCTCTAAGGTTGACTATTTGCAACAAATTTTTTAAATTTAGCGACGGAATATCTGTCGCTAAATTTTTAACGGAAAAGAAAAGGCGTCGCAAACACGGTTTGCAACTAAAAATCTTGTTCGTCGCTAATCTGTCGCAAATCGTGTTTAGTGAAGGATTTATGGGCATTAGCAACAGAAATATTCGTCGGTAATGCCCTGTTTTTTAGTAGTGTATGTTTATGCTATATTTAGACACGTTCTATAATAGAAACATGATTTTAGAGTGTTTTAGATGTTTTAGACACCCTCATATACTAGATATGTAGGTATGTTTGGCCATAAATTGTCTTTTTACCATGTTTGATGTTTTTGACATATTTGCCTCCATATTCGCTTAGAAATATACTTTTAGGATGTTTTTAAGTGTTCAGGTTATTTAGGTTTCAATTCCAGCACTGTTCTGTGCGTTTTGAGCGTTTTTTTTTGGACTGCTTTGCATGAAAACCGAGTCGAAAAATGAACAGCCTACGTCCCCCACACTAGCGCCGCCGCCCCTCCCTTTGGCGCCGTGGTGCCCTCTGTTCATCATTCCCAAAAGGGGTAATGTTATATAAATTCACAAACTATACACCTTTTCTCAATTTAATCATGAACTATAAAACGTCTCAATTGTATGCATGAACTTTGTTTTTTTCTCAATTGGATACACCGACCACAAATCCGGCTAATTTTGCTGACATGGAGGCCGGACGTGACACGTCAGCGCACTCGGTTGGCCATTTTTTCCACGTCAAAAATTCCCTCTGCCACATCAAAACTCCCCGTTTTACCCAAATTCCATTTTCTTCTTTTAATCGACATTTTGTTCGATTTCATATAACTTTCCATTCTCCTCGTCTTCTTCACAACGAACAAAATCCCCAAACATAAAAACCTAAATTAGCTATGGCGATTCTCGTGAGCGCACAGAGGTAGAAGAAGCACACAGAAGTTTCATACGGGTATGTAATCTAAACTTCCGTAGACTTGATTCTTGTTTTTTATAAATTTTAGTTGCCCTAATTTCTATTTTTGTGGGTCATGGCTGCTGCTTTGTTTCAACAATCATGTTATGGCGTATTAAAATGGTATTTTTTTTGTACAGCTCTAATGGAAAAAACGAGATTTTCCATTTTTTATCATTATGGTGGGTTTGTAGCATACTATGACGGTGGTCGTCATTACATCGGTGGTAAACTTGAACCCGTTCATGGACTTTATTCAAATAATTTTAGTTTTTCGGACCTTCGAGAAGACGTGGCGAAGTTCGGTTTTCAGTTCAATGAATATCAGTTAATGTATCAGATTGTAAGACAAGGCGTCAAATATGAACTCTTTGACCTCAAAGGGGAAGCTACATTTCCTGAAATGATGAAGCAAGCTGTTGAACTGAATGGGATACTGAATATTTATATCGTGGTAAAGAAAAATAACAATGATGTGTTTGAGAGTCAATCCTCAAAATTGAAGAAAGCTCAAAAGAAAAAGGGAGTTCCATTACAAAAGAACAAAGAATGTGCAGGTGAAGTATTAAATCAGTTAGATGGAGTTGCACAACAAAAGAACATAAATTCTGCAGGTGAAGTAGTAAATCAGTTAGATGGAGTTGCACAACAAAAGAACATAAATTATGCAAGTGAGTTACTGATTGATAGAAAAGTAGACGAGAAGATAGAAAGTGAATATTTGGACTATAATCCGGTAGGTGAGAGTGACACAGATGATGGGTTGAGCGATGATAACTTGTCAAATGATGTTGAGTACATTGAAGCAAGGAAGAACACAACAAAGTACAAAAAAATGCAGCCTGAAATTGTTCAGACTATGCACACCGTAAGAAGTGTTCGGAGCACAGGAAAAGTCAAGGCCATTGAATCTGGGGCTGTTGCATCTTGTGCTGACTCAGTTTCTAGTGAGTTTCATAGTGATTATTATGACTCTGATGCTGAAGTAAATTCAGATGGAAGTGATGAGGAAGAGTGTAATGGAAAAAAGAAGAAATATGGGGTATATGATCCTAAATGTGACCATAAACTACTGGTGCTATTACTGGGAATGAAATTTGAGAATGCACATCAATGCAAAGAAGCAGTTCGGGAGTGGGCTATATGGAATGGCCATAATCTTAAAATCATACGGAGTAGCAGATATCAGTTAGAAATGCGTTGCATGAAAAACTGTCCCTGGAAGCTTTATGGTAGTATGTTGCCAGATGAATGTACATTTTGTATAAAAACTCTGGTTAGTGAGCATTTATGTCCTAGAGTGCTGGAAAATAGGATGGTGACTGGTAATTGGATAGCAAAACAATACAGGAACAAGTTTAGAAGATGTCCTAACTTCTCTGCTAAAGAGTTAGCGGGTGATCTCTTAGAAACTTTTTGTGTCAGAGTGAGTAGAGCAATGCTGTACAGATCTAAAAGTCTTGCGTTAGAAATGCTTAGGGGGTCTGTAATTGAACATTACGGATTCCTAAGATCTTACAAGGCTGAACTGATGAGAGTCGATAGAGAGGGAAGATTTGACTTCATGCTTGAGGAAGGAGGGACTTTCAAGGCGTTCTACATTGGGTTTAGCTCTCTGAAAAAAGGGTTTATGAAAGGATGCCGAAAGATAATTGGATTCGATGGGTGTTTTTTGAAAACATTTCTTGGTGGAGCTTTGCTTACCGCAGTGGCTAAGGATGGGAACAACCAAATGTTCCCTATTTGTTGGGCTGTGGTCGAGTCTGAAAATGAGTTCTTCTGGACTTGGTTTCTTGAAATTTTGTTTGAAGAGCTTGGGATTATTGATGGGTATGGATGGAGCTTTGTTAGTGACCAGCAGAAGGTAATATTTGTTGTGAATTTATCTACTTAATTAGTGTCATTTGATATTAATTTGATTTGAACTACATTTTTGTTACTTAACAAATTTTTTTCTTTTTTTTTTGTCTCAGGGACTTACAAATGCAATTATGAAGCTTACCCCACACGCCGAGCACAGAAATTGTGCCAGGCATGTCTATTGCAATTGGAAAAAAGAATTTAAGGGCCAGACATTGAAGAATCTGTTTTGGAGGGCAGCGAGAAGTACTTATGAGGCATCATATAATGCTGCTATAGAAAAGTTGCTTGAAGAAGATGAGGCAGCTCACAAAGATTTTCTTAAAAGAGGACCTAATAAATTTTGTAAGTTTTACATGTCTGAATACCCTAAGTCTGATATGATAGACAACAATGTATGTGAATGCTTTAATGGGTATATAGTTAAGACTAGGGGAAAGCATATCATTGAAATGCTTGAGGAAATTAGGTGTGCTTTGATGGAAAGAATGCATAAGAAGCACACTGAAATGACTGGTGTCACATTTACAATTTGCCCTAGGATTAGGGAAAGGGTAGAAGAGTTAAAATACAATTCTAGAATTTGTACTGCCACACCATCCATAGGGGATAAGTTTCAGGTAGCAATAAAGGACGATCAATATGTTGTAAACTTGAAAACATTGACCTGTACTTGTAGGGCATGGCAACTTACTGGTATTCCATGTATGCATGCATGTTCTAGTATCTTATGGTTGAACAAGGACCCTTTAGATTTTGTGGATCCCTATTATTCTGTTCAAATGTACCTGGAAGCCTGTCGATATGCCATTGAACCTTTAAATGGCAAGAAGATGTGGCCTAGAGCAGAAGGTAATGCAATTAAGCCACCGGTGATTAAGCCAATGCCCGGACGACCAAAAACGAAGAGAAAAAGAGGCATTGAGGAAGATAAGAATCCAAACAAGCTATCGAAGAGTGGAGTTCTAATGAGTTGCTCGAGATGTGGAGTTGTGGGTCACAATACAAGAACTTGTAAGGAAACTAACATTCAACGACGAGTAAAGACACCGGTATGTTAATTGTGACTGTTTGTTTAGTATTTTTAGAATTATATTTTTTGCATTATAGCTAATTGTGAATGTTTTGCAGGCTTCTAGAGGAAGACCAAGAAAACCTATTGCCCCTGGGACATCACATAGACAGCAACTACCAAGAGTAGTCTCCGCTGATGATAAGCGCACTAAAAGGAGAGAAAAAAGACGGGTATGTCCTCTAAATATCCCTATAAGCTTTTTCTATGCTGCATTATACCTAATAATTCTCATATGCTATATCTTTTATGTGTAGGTTAATGAGGGTTTTGGAGTTAGGATAATTGAAGAAACAAATAATATGTACATCCGGGTAATCATAATTAAATTGTTTTTTTGAAGTTAAACTGTTGTTGGACATATCTTTGACACTTATATTGAATGTGCAGCCACCAGGAACCAAACCAGAGACCAGCCGCGCTCAACTTATTGCTGCCGGGAGGAACCAGCAATCACAAGCACAACCACAAGAACAACCAGCTGCAAGCGGTGGAAGGAATGCCAGAGGTGGAAGAGGTGGAAGAGGTGGCAGGTCAGGCATGGGTGGCAGAGGTGGAAGAGGTGGCAGGTCAGGCATGGGTGGCAGAGGTGGCAGAGGCAATGAGGCATCAACGGTGACAATTCAACCTTCATATGCAAGGGCAACAACAAGTAGTCGAGGAAAAGTTGCAAAATACTCAAAAAAAAGTTGTTTTAACTCGAGAGAGTGCTGCTAAGTAGGTGTTAGGCTTATTTTGAATGACTCTTAGGTCATTTTTTGTTTTGATTGTATAGGCAGTCATTGTATGATTGGCACTCACTATACATGCTCATATACGTTTGGCGCTACAGGTGTTGATATTTACTGATATTTTGTAGGCCGTTATTTTGTAGGCCGTTATTTTGTCAAAACTTGGTTACACCAATTATTGCAATGTAATAAGCCATTTTATGCTATATCTGTTTGTGTTGTTACCAGTATACATTTTTGTTGTAAACAATGGCAAAAAGGGTATGCATATCATTAAGGTTCAAGCTTGATAAGGTATTTAGCATGATAACACAAACTTGATAATATTAAAAAGAGTAAAACTTAGTAGCTTAAGTTTCAAACTTACAACAATAGCTACTACATAACTATTTCCCCACCACATTAACATAACTACTACATAGCTTAACATTCAAACTTACAACATCAACATAACTACTACATCCCCACCAAAAATACTGCTATTATAACTAACATCAGCAAAGAAATGAAAAACACAAGCATCCAATTCACCATCTTCAGCTTTTTCACCTTAGCTCTAAGTTTCTTCCTATCCCCAATGAGTTTGACATTCTTTTCAGTCAATTGGTCCACTTTCTTGTCGAATAGTGAATTCATTTCAACAATGTCATTCCTGGTTTGTTGCAGCTCTTCTTTAGTTGATTCTGCATCCCTCATCTTCTCAGAGAAAGTGCTCATCATGTCTCTTGCGGCCCTTGCAATAGCAGCACCTGCTTCGGCTTTGTTCACCAAGTCCCTTTCACTTTGGATTTTCAGCCCTAGGTCTTCCTCCATCATTTCTTTATTATCCATCAATTTCACCAGCAAATTTTTCAAATGGTTTGGAGTTTCACTATCAGCCCACTCCATATATGAGCAGTCATCAAACTGAAAAAACATACACGCAAGGTATAAAATTGAGCATACATTGTTAAATACGAAAGCTTTTTCCAATAGCTGGTACTAATCAGAATGCCAAATGGAGTAGAAGAAATATCAATAGCTAACCCTAATCAGTTATTTGTGAAACTTACCCGTCTGAAAGGGCAACGGTAAAATCGTCTTCCAGGATCAACATCGGTGTAACAAATGTAGCATTTAGCAGTAGCTGCATGTTTGCAAAGTTTCTTAGGAAGAGAAGATGCAGCCGAAGCATATGAATAAGTCTCATTTGTGCCTGTAGAAGGAGAGCCCGTAATGGGTCTTGGTGTCGAGAAACATCTTTTCCTTCCCTCAAAAACAGTTGCCATCGCTATTGTGGGAAAGAAGAGGAGCGATCAATTAGGGTTTTCAGAGTTTAGAGTTTTTCTGTTTTTGGATTTGCTGAATTGAACAAAGAAGAAGAGGAGAATGTCGATTAAAAGAAGAAAATGGAATTTGGGTAAAACGGGGAGTTTTGATGTGGCAGAGGGAATTTTTGACGTGGAAAAAATGGCCAACCGAGTGCGCTGACGTGTCACGTCCGGCCTCCATGTCAGCAAAATTAGCCGGATTTGTGGTCGGTGTATCCAATTGAGAAAAAAACAAAGTTCATGCATACAATTGAGACGTTTTATAGTTCATGATTAAATTGAGAAAAGGTGTATAGTTTGTGAATTTATATAACATTACCCCTTCCCAAAATCGTGAATATCTCAATATCTCGTTTAAATTTATTAAATATATCAATATCTCGTCACTCTGCCGTGTTTCTTTCAAAATCCTTATTGTACGCTCTAGTTTATTATTACTTTCCTCGATGCCCGAGAAAAGATGTGTATAAAGACTAAAGTTGCTAGCTCTTTTTAACAATTTTTGATGGGATGATTTGCATATTTAATTATAATATTTAGTACTCTCTCCGTTTCAATAGAGTTGTCCACTTTTAGATTTTTTTTGTCATAAAATTCTTATCCATTTCTAAGAAGTACTCCCTCCGTCCCATTTAAGAAGGGACATATCTCCTTTTTATTTGTCCCACTTAAGAAGGCCATATCGTGTTTTTTGTGCCAATTTATATAAATTTTCCTTTTTTACCCCCTTTTCTCTTTCCATAATTAATGAATATTAGTCTATACACAAAATACAACACTATCATAAATAGGGGTAAAATAAGAAAACACTATAATAGTTAATGCTTCCTTAATCTATGTGAAAAACTCATTTGTCCCTTCTTAAACGGGACGGAGGGAGTAACAATTTTTAAATTTGATCTTTCTATTCTACCTCTATTTAAAATCAATTAATGAGCTAGTATTTATTAACGTCTATAAATTTATAAATTGAAAGTGTAGAATATATTAAATAAGGGTAAGAAAAGTAGAGAAATTTATAAAAGTCTATCATTAATTTTTTTTTTTAATTATGTCATAATAACAAGGTGGAAAACTCTATTGGGACGGAGAAAATAGTTTATTTTAAATTTAATTTTAATTGTTATTAGTTTAATTTTTAAATGAACAATTGATAGGTTATCTATGAAAAATTATTACATTGACTTATGTCTAACACGTCATCTATGTACTGAGCCAATGCATTATGACACGTTATTAAAATGATGGCCTTATTGTAATTTTATAATTAAAAAATGTAAAAAAAAACAAATGAAATTACAGTAAGATTATCATTGTAATGACGTGTTATAATGTGATTGCCTGAATCCACGAATGACATAATAGACTAAGTCTATATAATAATTTCTCATCATCTTAGATTAGTTAAAAAAATTGAAAGCGCCCGTTAACATATCGACCAGTAGATTGAGTCAACTTATTTATCGGTAACAAACAATTTGGACAATTTCTACAAATTTAAAGGTTAAATTATAGCGAGTTAGATTGTAAGGACATAAATATTCTTTACTCAAGAGTTCAAGGATCTATATGTACATGCCTATAAATATTGTCCATTCCCTGTTACAATTATGTGCCAAAAGAAGAATACCCATGAATGCAAAGTCTTGCCATGCACAAGTGCTGTTGCATTTTGGTGTTAATGCAGAGACTCTAACATCAAATATGCTCATCAATGTCTACTCAAAATGCGGCCTAATGGACTATGCTCGTAGAGTGTTTGATAAAATGCCTGAACGATGCTTGGTTTCATGGAATACCATGATTGCTACGTATACTCGAAACGGGGAGGAAGACAAAGCTCTTAGGCTTTTCGTGGAAATGCGAAGCGAAGGAAACTCTATGATGAGTGAATTCACGGTGTCAAGTGTTATTTGCGCGTCTGCTGCGAAATGCGATACTTTTGTGTGTAAGCAGTTGCATGCATTTGCTCTGAAGGCTGCAATGGATGCAAATGTCTTTGTGGGTACTGCATTGGTTGATGTTTATGCTAAAAGTGGACTGATAGTATGCGCGACTCGTGTTTTTGAAGGGATGCAAGAGAGGAGCGCTGTTACGTGGAGTTGTATGGTTGCAGGGTATGTGCAAAATGAGCTTTATGAGGAGGCTCTGTTTGTTTTTAACAGAGCTCGAGCAACTGGCCTTGAATGTAACCAGTTTACAATGTCTTCTGTTTCTTGTGCTTGTGCAGGATTAGCAGCTTCCATTGAAGGGAGACAGGTGCACGCTGTTGTCTATAAAACTGGATTCGGTTTGAGTGTTTATGTGGCTGCGTCTCTTGTTGACTTGTATGCTAAATGTGGTAGTGTTAAAGAGGCTTATGTTGCTTTTTCGGATGCTCAAGCGAAGAACATTGTTTTATGGAATGTGATGATTTCTGGATTTGCTAAGCATGCTCATTCTTTAGAAGTAATGATTCTATTTGAGAAAATGCAGCAGACAGGTATATGCCCAGATGAAATAACATATGTTTCCGTATTAACGGCTTGCAGTCACATGGGTCTCGTTGACAGGGGACAAAACTATTTCAATCTTATGTCTAGAGAGCATAATGTATTGCCAAATGTTCTTCACTATTCGTGCATGGTTGATATTCTTGCTAGAGCAGGGAAAATGCATGAAGCCCATGAGTTGATAAACGATATGCCATTTGGTGCTACTGCGCCGATGTGGGGATCAATTTTAGCATCTTGCAGGGTTCATGGAAATCTTGAACTAGCTGAGATTGCAGCTAAGAACTTGTTTGAGATTGAACCGGATAATGCAGGGAACTACGTTTTATTGGCAAATGCATACGGCGCCAATAAAAAGTGGAAGGATGCAGCAAAAGCAAGGAAGATTCTCAAAGAAATTAAGGTAAAGAAAGAGACAGGAAAGAGTTGGATTGAAGTTAAGAAAAAAGTTCACACGTTCATTGTAGGAGAGACGAGGCATCCGAGAATTGCTGATATTTATACGGAGTTAGATACGTTGCTGGAAGAGATGAAGAAACTTGGTTATAAGGCGGACACAAGCTATGATCTCCATGATGTGGATGAGAATAGAAAACAAGAACTTCTGAGACACCATAGTGAGAAGCTGGCACTTACTTATGGTCTAATGTGCTTGCCTCCCGGGGCATCTATCCGAATTATGAAGAATCTACGAATCTGTGGGGATTGCCACTCCTTTATGAAGCTTGCATCTGCCGTTTCTCGGAGGGAAATTATTGTCAGAGATGTAAACAGATTTCATCATTTTAAGGATGGATATTGTTCTTGTAGGGAGTTCTGGTAACATTTGTGAAATGCATTAGGACACAACCAGTTCTGTTACTAATGGAAAATGAAAGTGGGATCATACTGTAGTAACACACAATCACCAAAGCAATCGAAATGTAAGTTAAACCTTTATATTATTTTTCCTTGATCAATATATGTTGTTAATACTCATTATAATATGTCAACAGTGCTAGATCAGACTATACATGTTAATGTGAAATTCTTGGATATTAGATGACATGCATATTGAGTCCTTTTTACTTGGCCAATGAGAGATTGACAAAATTTAGTATTTATTAAATATTTTTAATCTAGTCATTTAAATGTGATAATACTAATGTAGGCAAGTATTTTCCTATGTAAATAAGCAATTGCAGTTCCTTTTGAAGTCTGCTCATGAAGCATGTTGCATTGTTGTTGAGCAAGATTTCCAGATATGAAGCTTTTTCATCGTACTTTTTGCTCGTAAAATGCCACCAAAATATCACAATACTGACCACCATACATGATATGAGGAGCCCTTGAAATAGAAATTCAATAAACTCATTGATGTGAACAAGAAATATATATTGATTGTTGCCTTATTGGTCACTCTTGTTTTTTTATCTTAACAATGAACATATAATAATATAATGGTCAAACTCATTCTATGGTCCTTGTACTATTAAATTTATTTTATTTCATCCTTGACAAATAATTTACATTTAAGTAGTCATTTAACTATTTATTTTGAACACATGTGTTTCTTTTATGCATAAAACGACGTTGTTTCATGCCAATTAAAACGACGGTGTTTTTTATCCTTCTAATTCCTTACATAGAAGGACAATAAATGTATATTGATGGCTTCGGTGATGCTGGATCTCGTCTTGATGTGGCCGGTCTGAGTGTGATCTTCAATCTACACAGAAAAGATAGGTTAGAAGGATTCGAGCCGGTGTTGGCTCGAACACCCTCCGATGCCTAAGTCAGATAGACTGAATTCATAAGAGTTTTGAGTGAATATGAGTAATAAAAGGTATTCTTTACTTGACCTAGGTCCATGAATATATAATAGATAGTTATTGCATTATAGTACGAATCTTGTTACTGATTTGAGTTCATCTTCTTGTTAAAATTAGGTAAAATCCGTCCTTATCCCTGATTTCACGGAATAAGGGCGTTATCTGGTCTTCTGATAACACTGCGTACTGAGTCAGTGACTTCGAACTTGTCTTTGAGTCAGTGACTTCGGGCTTGTCTCTGAGTCAGTGACCAACGTCACCTGTGCGGGTCTTGTGTACTATTCTGGTGTATCCATCATTAGTCCCTCCCAACAAAAATATTTATATCAAGCATTTATGTTTGTTTCATTATTCTGTGGAGTGTGTTTGTGACCTTTTGTCTTGTATTTTGAAATGTTTCTTTCTTCGTGTTGTGTCTTCTTATCGAGCTTTATTTTGGCTCGGCCCACTTCAATTCTTTGTTTTGTTCTACATGTTGGATTTTGTTTACTTTTTTTCTCCTTTATTGCAAAGATGGGTGACAATTTTCTTGATGACGTGACTCTCTCTCTCTCTTTTGATGATAATGATGATGTTGTGATTGTCGGGTTTAAACATGTGTTACCCAATGTGTATGTGAGCGGCTTGACGACTTCTGTTCCACTATGATTAAGATCATTCGTGGGGACTACCCCGATTATGATATCAACAAGTTTATGTCGATTGATTTTTAAGCTCTGAGTCAGCGAGTTGCGGCAAAGGTTGCAGCTTAAGAAAGATGGGTTGCATGTTTCTCCGATTCTCCCTTCGTACGCTGCTAGAGATGGCATGAAGGACGCCATGGAATCTGAGGAGGAAAAAGAGATTCTGATACTACTGCCAAAGATGGCAAGGATTGCCTCCTTCGAGACTATTGACTGCGTCCAAGACAATTTCAACCGTTATTTGGAGGTTGAAACTTCGGAGGTTCTCAAGCATGATTTTCTTGTCCCTGACTCAGTCGAGGAGCTTTCTAAAGAGAGAGATTCGGGTGGTCCAAAGGAGGGAGTGACCCTTCTAGAGGAAAAGATGTAGGTCATATGTTGGACCTATAGCTAGTTTTCTTTTACTTTGTTTTGGTGCTACCTTGTGAGGTAGTACTTCTTTTGTTTGTACTTTTCTTTAGGGGGGTCTTTGTGGTAGACTCCCCCTTTCAGAGAAAAATTGCGTGCTTTTTATGAATGTGTGTTGCTTTTTCTTTATCTGTAAAGAATCATATTGTTGACTATGTCATGCGTCTGTGTCATAGGTCTGCGACTAGCTTCTACTGGAGGCATCGAACCAAAAAATGACAAACTTTCAAGATTCTCCTGATGAAGAGGAACTCAATGCGTTTGATGTTGTAAGTCCAAAGGAGGGAGTGACCTTTCCAGAGGAGAACATCATCTAGGCTCGTAGCCTTTTTACTTCGTGTTTGTTTAGTTCTTGTCCCTTGGGACAATCATTTGTTTTATATTCCACAATTTCTTATGGTGAATGTTCTGGGGATGTTTTACAATCCACATTAATCCTACGTGGAGATCTGCATTCGCTATATAGTACACTGGGTCTGGTACACTACACTGAGTCTGGTACACCATATCGAGTCTGATACAATACACTGAGTCTGGTACGTTACGTCTATCCCTGTTTGAGTAGGACTCTGTTTGGTCTTAGATATTTTTGGTAAGGTTGAACCATATCCATCATTACTTCCTCCCTTTCAAACAAGTATACTTCAAGCATTCATGTTTGCTCAAGTCTTCTGCCAACGTGAAGACTCCAAGGGAAAAATTGACGATCCTTCAAGGAAGGAAGAACTTCGTGAGGAGAATACTGATGGTCCAGAGGAGGGAGCGACCCTACCAAAGGAAAATGTTTTTTTTAGCTAGCTTTCGAATACTTTTTATGTTGCCTCGTGGGACATCACTTCTTTTGTTCTTTTCTTTTGGGGCTCTTACGTTAATTAGAATCAACCCCTCTATTTCGGAACAATTTTCATGTTTTATGGATCCATGTCAGTTATGTATGAGTGTTTTATACTTCGATACACTGTGGATATTTTTCAATACACATTCGTCATACTTGGAGATCCGCATTCGCCATATTTTGATACTTTGCGAATATTTTTCAATCCACGTTTTTCATACTCAGAGATCCACATCCGCCATATTTTGATACTTTGTGAATATTTTTCAATCCACGTTTGTCATACTTGGAGGTCCTCATCCTCCATACTTCGATAATCTGTGGATATTTTCCAACCCACATTTGTTATACTTGGAGATCCACATCTGCCATACTTTAAATTTGATGCCGATCTTCATTGCTTCTATCATTGTGCCATGATTTAAATTTTAAATTTGGACCGCTTCAAAGTTCTTCAAGGTTTCTTGTTTGCCTTGCTTGCGTTTCCTCAAGTCACTTAAGTCTTTCTACATGAGGATGTTGGTCTTGAATCTTTCTTTAAATGCTGATGCTAGGTCTGGGAATAATGTAATCGATCCCGACTTGAGGTAGGAATACCATTTCTGGGCTGATTCCTTCAACGTCGCAGGGAACACATGACACAGCATCGGGTCTCTGACATCTTGCAACATCATTATTGTTTTGAATTTCGAGATATGGCTCTTCGGGTATCCTGTATCATCAAAAGAATCAAATGCTGGTAATTTAAAATGTGATGGAAACCTTACCAATTGTATTTCAGTTTTCAAGAGGGAGTATTCGTCCTATCTATCCTCCTCGTCGGCTTTGCCCAGAGCTTCGTATTTTTTTAACGCATCTCTAATTTCATGGTAGACGGTGTCCTTCTCTTCACCTTCGTTTCTTTTGTCGCAGATGCAACTCTCTGCTTCTCTCTCTAGAGGTTTGGGTTTGTGAACTGAGTCTTTCCCCTGTGGACCTTTTGAGGTAACTTCATCTATGTGGATCCGGTTCCTTCTAGGCCTTTCATCCTTCTTTTGAGGCTTTTTTCTTCTCTACCAGTGCTTTTTTAAGTTCTTTATCTCATACTTCTTCTTTTCTTCTCATTACTGGCTCCAAGTGCTCTTTTCTGTGTGGGTTTGGCATTCCCTTCTTAGGAGGAACAATCTTTTATGCGCCTTTGTTTGAGTTAGGGACCTCGTGTGTCCTCCGATTACAGCCCCAGCACCTTTGCGTCTGGGTTGTGCGTCCTCCGATTGCTTTTTATTTTACCATTGATATTTGTTTATCATTTGCTTATTTCTACAGTCCCTCTGTGACCATGGTTTCTCTACTGACTAGTACAATAGTTGTTCCACTGAATGGTACGACACTTTCTTCTCCGAAGCTCTATATCGCAACCTTTCAATCGTTGCAAGATTCCTTAAAAATGATTCAGCCAGTAAAATTTAATATTGCTTCAATAACGTAACGTTTTCTTTCAATTCGATATTTCAATTTTCATGATTCAATAGATCTATAATATTGCTATGACTAATCGTTATTTTACAAGCGTAATATAACGACCACTCCGAATCATAGTGATATAAAATAAGAAACTTATCTGTTTTCCTCAAAGTCATACTGCTGTTTGGTGGGATGGTACGGCCACAATTATCTTTCCTTCATAACCGCTTATGTTATTTTTTATCGATTTTCCCTTGCGACTTTTTGAATCTCCTGTCCCATTAAAAAAAATCAAAGTTTGGTAATTTATACTGTGAAGGAAATTTTACCAATTATATTTTTGTTTTAAGGGGAGAATCTTCGTCCTCTCGGTCTTCGTCCTCTCCCTTTCCTTCCTTTCAAGACTTCTGTGTCCGTGCCCCTCTCTCTGGCCTCTAGAGCATTGTTCTTTCTTGGTATAGAGTCGGTTCTAGTAGATTTGTATAGTGCGTTGTTCTTTTTCCGGGTTGTAGGCTCGGACTGGCCTTTTCGTGGAGGTTCATCTCCAGTTTTCTTTTTCTGCCCGAGAGCTTCTGGTCTGCGTCTCCCTTCCGAGTCTTTATTCTGAGTATGCTTCTCCTTTCCAACCTATCTAGGGACGGGAAATAAATTGGATGCATAGTCCTTTGATAACCTTGATGATTAGGATGGGTTCATGGATAGTATCCCGGGTACCACCCTAGTTGCTGATACGCCATTGATGTCAGGTACTGGGGTGTGTGATAGCCTTAGGGTGAAGGTGCTTGTCCTTTGACGCTTCTTCGCACCGCTGGTGGTGTAATGTCACACGACACTCCATCTGTTGTTGGTGGCACGATGTTGCTTCCTGTTGCACTCCCTACGACTCCTCCGGTGAGGGATTCAAGTGGGGGAATTGGACCATTGTTCACTGGTAAGGCTCTCGTTGTTGCGACCACTCCTAGTGGCGGTGTTCTTCCTCCTCATTCATTCTTCAGTGCCTGGGGCTGTTGATCTTCATGCCTTTATATTCTTCATCTACTTCTAAGATTACTTGTTCCTCTACGCCTGGGACTGTTGGTCCTCCTGCATTTGTTCATCTACGTCTGAAATCACTTGTTCCTCTTCGTCTGGGACTATTGGTCCATTTGCATTTCTATCACATGTACCACGCTTGCTATATCTTTGGGTTTCTTATATTTCACATGCGTCTGCGCTTGGGACCATTCGTCAATCTACATCTGCGCCTAGGGTTACTCGTTAATCTGTGATGTTGTTGTTCATCTTTCTACATATCTACTCTACATCTGCGTTTGGCATCTGCGTCTGGGATCCCATTATCTACATCTGCGCCTGGGGTTACTCGTTAATCTGTGATGTTGTTGTGCGTCTGGGAGCATCAATTATTGTTTCCCCAGCACTCTGTGTCTGGGAGCATCGGTTATTGTTTCCCCGACACTCTGCGTCTGATGACATTATCCTCCGGTTGTTTCCCTAGCACTCTGCGTCTGGGATCGATCCTCCTTTGGTTTTTTTCTGGTGCCTTTCTCTTTTTGCTCACTAGTACAGTGATTTATATACTGACAAGTACATTTGTTTCTCTTCCGAGTGTTCTCTTCTGACTGTCAAAGTGGTTTCTTTTCTGACTGTCACAGTAGTTTGACTTTCACAGTGGTTCCTCTTTTGAAATTCCATTAAGCAACATTTCAATCATTTCAAGCTTCGGTAAAAATGATTCAACAAGTAAATTTTAATGATAGTACAATAAAGTAATTTTTTTTGATTTTATGACTTTAATATTTTAATTTAGTAGATCCATAATATCGATACAATTAAATGTTATTCTACAAGAATCATAAGGTTGCCACTTTGAATACTAGTGATATAAAAGGAGAAACTTATCTGTTTTTTTCGGTTGCATTGGTGTCTGCGTCTGGCACACGGTAACTGTTCCGGTACACGGTAACTGTTCCTTCTATGACATAGAGAGATGAAGAAGTTTGGATGAACTAAACTTTCTTGATTTGACAGCTTCATATATTACCTTTTGATAACCACTTTTGCTCTAATTTGTTGATTTTCACTCGTGATTTCCAGTCTTTTTTTATGGTTGTCTATCACCGAAAACCAAAATTAAATTTATTCAAGAACAAATTATCGTTCCCACAAACGGCGTCAAATGATGGCTCTGGTGAAGCTGGATCCCGTCTTGATGTGGCCGGTCTGAGTGTGATCTTCAATCTACACAGAAAAGATAGGTTAGAAGGATTCGAGCCGGTGTTGGCTCGAACACCCTCTGATGCCTAAGTCAGATAGACTGAATTCATAAGAGTTTTGAGTGAATATGAGTAATAAAAGGTAATCTTTGCCTTAACTAGGTCCATTAATATATAATAGATAGTCATTTCATTGTAGTATGCGTCTTGTTACTGATTTGAGTTCATCTTCTTGTTAAGATTATGTAAAATCCGTCCTTATCCCTGATTTCACGGGATAAGGGCGTTATCTGGTCTTCTGGTAACACTGCGTACTGAGTCAGTGACTTCGGACTTGTCTCTGAGTCAGTGACTTCGGGCTTGTCTCTGAGTCAGTGACCAACGTCACCTGTGTGGGTTTTGTGTACTATTCTGGTGGTGTATCCATCATATACAATTCTAATTCCGTACGTAGAAGGACAATAAATGTATATAATAAATAGTTAAGGGACATTTAAATACAAAATATTTGTGAAAGACTAACGTATAAAGACTTTGTGATGAGTTTAACCTAATATAATGTATTTGTTTGAGTGCTGAGATTGTAGGATTGTAAATGATAAAACTAATTAGTTTAAGAGATGATCAATAAAGATTATTTGCATATAATAAACTCAGTTTTTCCTATTTTAGCCATTTAAAAACTACATCTGAAATTTAATAAGTAATGATATAACCTCTTAATTTTGGTTTAATGTCCTACAAATATCAAACTTTTTGGGTGAGATCAATTTTAACCAAATTTTTTAAAAAGAAAACACCAATTTTAGTTAATCGGTTATTTTTTTCAAAAAAGACAAAATGTCCCAAAAACTATTGACCTTTAATTTTTTTTTTCAATAGCATTTTGAAGTTGTAAAATCGCCAATTAATTTTGCACTATTTAGCATAACTGTTGATTTTGGTATTCTTGCTATAGTTTCCATGAAAAGTGATCAGGAGCATGTTTAGGACTGTTTTATTATGTTTTATGCAATAGATTAAAAATTGATTAAATTTTGGTGTTTAGGGAGCATGTTAGACATGCATTGTCTTTTTTGTGCGTTCTTGACGTTTTTGTCGTCTTACATTCAAAATTGCCTTAGAAAAGCATGATTTAGGATGGTTATTGATGTATGATCATTGTAATTCAATTCCTGAATGTTTTGGCATGTTTTCCTTTGCTTTTGATGCGTAGTTTGAGTATTTTGCATGAAAACTGAGTGAAATCAGTGAACCGCTGCCTCCACTGGAATTGGCGTCGCTGCCACAGGGAAGTGGCGCCGATTTCCTGCTTCCCCCCCTTCCTCAAAAACAATCCCAACTCCTTCCGAACCCGATCCGACCTTGTTTTCCTATTTCTGGGCTCGTTTGAGCTTGGAATCGGGCCTGTTTGGGCCAACGTGTACTGTTTTAGATGTAGTTCCATAATTTGTGTGGTAAATGGCCTGTCCCTATTTAATTCGGGCCTCGAAGCCCAAACTTGTAACCCGCTAAACAAACCAGACCCTAAACCCTAAGATCGACGAGACCAACATCTTTCAGGAGGGATTTTGGGTCCGTTTGAACTTGGAATCGACCATAGTTTGAGCCATTGAAAGCATATCGATGAGACGAAGAACTTTCGTGTTCTATCTGGAACCTAGCTCCGACCACACTGACGGTCAAAACGCATCGAGTGCTAAACACTCTGGTCGACGATGTTCAAAAGTATTGCTAACCTTATATGTTTACCAAATGCACATGGATATGTTGAAGCTGTTTAAACCACTTTACAAAGCATGCCAAATCCAAATATTAACAGATGGAATGACTAATCACGTTAAATTAGCAATCAAACCAATCAAATCCAACAAATCAACTAGACATCTTAGGGTTTCCACAAAAAAGTATCTAGATGTTGTATAGGTTATTCAAGATAACTTAGTAAAATCAATCACACCTAAAAATTCAGTTTTAGGTTTTATGCATGTAAAACGATCCAGACTAGCTATTACTTGACTATTTGATAGAAACTGTCAGGTTTAGATGAATGCTTAAGAGTAAGTGCTACTTGTCTCAAATGCCAGAATCAAGTTATATGCGCGTCTTATATGGGTCTTTTACCATATGTCACTACTAGAAAACAGCCATTTATCCGTCGCTAAATGGCCAAATTCCGTCGCTAAAAGTGTTTAGCTTATATATTTGGTCGCAAACAAAATTTACGACGGAACGAAAAAATTTGCGACGAATTTTTAAAAATTTAGCGACGGATTTAGTGACGGATTTAAATCCGTCACTAATTTTTAAAAATAAAAAAAATAAAAAAATAATTTTTTTTAATTAAAATCGTAAAATGTAATATCATTTAAACGGTCGCCAACCATCGCTAACCCACCCGCGATAGACACACACTGTCACCAACCCACAATTTTCGTAGACTTGCCAACTTCCCAGTAGGTCACCCATCCTTCCATTACTTCACCCATATCTCTTTAACCATAGAGTTCCCTAGCGCGTAGCTCCATTTTACCCAACTCATATTTTTGTTATATATCGATGTGTTTTATATTTAAATATAACTAAAAAGAAAAAATATTTACTCCCACACTTTATTCCCGCATAATAATTAATTTTTATATAATAATTAATGCAATATAATAATTAATTTATTTTTAATAATTTTATTATATAAAAATAATTAATAATTATTTTTTAAATAAATAAATAATAAATAATTTTTTTAATTTTTTTAGTAAATAAATAATAAATAATTTTTTTATAAAAAATAATCATATTTTAAAAAACAAATTAATAATGTTTTTTAATCAATTAAATTTTAGCGACGGATTATGAAATCCGTCGCTAAACTCGTCTCTAAAATTGATGAGAATTATTTCGGCAATTTTAGTGACAGATTTTGAATCCGTCACTAAATCCGTCACTAAAATTAGCGGAAAAATTCCCGCCAATTTTAACGACGGAAAATCCGTCGCTAAATTTGGCGGGATAACTCCCGCCAATTATTTGATGAGATTAGCGACGGATTCGAAATCCGTTGCTATTTTGAATCCGTCGCTAAATGTAATTTTAGCGACGGATTTTGAATTCGTCACTAAAATCCGTCGCTAAAAGCAGAATTTCTAGTAGTGTGTGTTTATATTCCCAGCAAATTATACCATGAACTGCACGAATGTTAAGATGTGATAACCTAATATATCTAGTAAATAAATTGATAATTGATAAGTCAAGCACACTAGTCTCGAGGAGGTCCACGTACCAGGTCTTATTAGGCTGACGTACATAAGCGAGTAAGGTTGATCTAGTCGGTATAAAAGGCATTTTCTAGTTGAACTAAGTAGCAACTCCATTCTTTCAAACACTTCCAGATCTGAAGTCAGCCACTGGGCGAGCGGCCTCTAAACCCCGCTCTACCCACAATGAATCAATCAGTTTGCACAAATTGGTTACCAAAGTTCGATTGAGAGTAGACAAATCAAAATTTGTTTCTCAGGGTTATAAGTTCAGTCAGCAAAATATGGATGATGCGTAGATTACTAACGGGCCACGTCCTTGCCACATCAGCACAAACATATATGTCTTTTAGCTGTTGGATATTTTGAAACAAAAAATCTGTATTTTAGGTCAATATGGACATTTTCAAGATTTAAACACAAGTGATGTGTGACTTCTTTTGGAGGCTAATAATCACCTATGACCCCTGACTTTAGGGGTATCTTACGACAAACACCCAGATAAAAAAAAAGATCAGTAAACCCCCTGATCTTTGTGGTGGCGCCACCTAAACCCCCTAAACCCCAAATATGACGAAAATATCCCTAGCGCGGTCTTTTTCAGTCAACTGTCAGTTTTAATAAAAAAAAAAATTGACGGCGCCACGTTAGCGAAAGACTTTAAAAATTTCAAACACCCAAAATACCCCTAATTTAATTTAGAAAAGGACAAAAAATAAACAAATCAACCCAATATCCATTTGGTTAACCACAATAACCAACCCAACCACCCAACTACTGCCGCCACTCCAACCACTGCCGAAACATTTTCCGGTCATCTTCTCCGAGATGACTGGAAAAATTTTCGGTCATCCTCAGCCAGCTGTTCTTCAACAAAGAACAGACCCAGATGGGTCTGTTCTTCATTGAAGAACAAATCAGTCTATTCTTCAACGAAGAACAGACCTGGGTCTATTCTTCCTTGAGGAACAGGTCCAGGTCTGTCCTTCGATGAAGAACAGAACCTGGATCTGTTCTTCAACGAAGAACAACTCAGCTCTGTTCTTCGTTGAAGAACAGATCAAGAAGAAGGCCGGAAAAATAGGCCGGAAAAATTTCCGGCCTTGACGGCGGGTGGTGGTGGTGGCCGGAGGACGGTGGAGTGGCAGGTGGCGGTTAGGGTGAAGGGGTTTGGTTGGGTTAGATTTTATTGGGTTGTTTTAGATTGGGTTAGGTGTTTTAGGAGTATTTTGGGTGTTTTAATTTTTTAAGGTAGTTTGGTGACGTGGCGCCGCCATTTTTCTTTTTCAAAAAAAAAATGTTAGTTGACCAAATATGACGGCGCCAGGGGTATTTTCGTCCAAAAGGGGTTTAGCGAGCGCCGTCATAAAGATCAGGGGGTTTACTGGTTGTTTTTTTTATCAGGGGTTTGTCGTAAGGTACCCCTATATTCAGGGGCCATGGGTGATTATTAGCCTCTTTTGGATGATTTGGCTTAATATTTTTCATTTAATAGATATAATTAAGATAGTAATTTTTTAATGTGATAATTTCCTACAATACACTATTTCTCATTTTATTTATAACTTTACCTATCTGTTTTTGACTCTTTTTTTTTCACTTTTTGTTTTTACGAAAAATACTTTCTTTCTTTTTTAATTTCACAAATACTTTTTTTCACTTTTTAATGATTTATTCTCTTTTTTTATAGATTTTTTTCTAGTATTCTTTTTATTTTTTTATCGTGTTTTTAATATAACAATGGTATATTATAGTGTATCTATTTTTTTTAATGTAATTTTGATATTTTTATAGTGTAACTGTTGGACCAAGCCCCACTTGAACTGAGTTTGACAATCAATTTAAAGAGCCTACTCATGTTTATTAGTGTGTAGGAACATATAGAAACCATCCCGGGTCGAAACGGAGCTTTCTAGCGAGAATAGAAAAATCGAAATTACGACTAGTTCTAGTAGCTTTTCGCGCCCGAGATTTCTTATGCATTGGGGAATCAACAGACAAATCTCGGGCGCGATACAAAGTCAGGCAAAAACCCTTCAGGGTTTTGACCTTCATCACGGGCGAGACACATAGATCTCGAGCGCGACCTATGTGACCGTTGGAGGTCCAACGACTCTTTCTGAGCACCCCAACCAGAGGATGACACATGGCTTACACCCATTGGAAGTCTTTCTGAAGTTTGTAAATCTCGGGCGCGACAGACTCACTTTCAGCACAAAATTGAGATTACTTCTAGAAGACTCATAGGAAGGTTGTTGGGGTTATAATTATTCCTTCTCTACCATATTTATGTGGTTAGACACTTTATCAACAACCAAGATTACAGATCATTCTATTTCCTATTTCTGAAACATTTATTGTGCATCAATTTACATTGATTGCTTTCCTTTCTTTTGTTGATTATCAATCTTTTGATTAATCATTAAGTGATTGTAGGTTTATGATTAGCCTTGAAAAATCACTTTATGAGTTTGAGGGCTAATAATCACCCATGTCCCCTGACTTTAGGGGTACCTTACGACAAACCCCGTGATAAAAAAAACGATTAGTAAACCCCCTGATCTTTGTGGCGGCACCATGTAAACCCCCTGAGCCAATTTATCGCTGATATTTTGAAAAAATGATGACGTGGCACGATATTTTCACTGACGGCTCTACAAGTCCCTCTACATGCATGTCAGACATGTGTAAGAATGTGTAAGTCTGTGTAAGGTTGTATCAGTTGACTTTTTTTAAAAAAAAAATTAACCGCTCGGTAAAAATTCATTTTCTCTCTCTAACTTACTTATTGCTCTAACCCTCATCTTCTTCTCTCTTACTTTATTTGATTTTATTTTTTTCCCAAAAAAAAATGTTCGTTCGTTTCGTGTACTTTCTTTGTTTCTTCGTCGCCTTATTCGTTTCTTGGTCGCCTGGTAGGGCTTTGTTTCTTGATCGTCTTCTTCGGTCTTCTTCGTTTCTTGACAACTAGGTATGTAACATTTTTTGATTTTTTGAAAATGGAAATTTTTTTGATTTTTTTAAAATGGGTTTGTGTTTATGTTAGTTGGTTCCTGTAATGTATAACTTGAACAGGGCTTGTTGGTTGGCAGGTGTAAAGGGAAAAAATGGGCAAAAGAAAACGACAGCGAAGGGAGAGGGAAAGGCAAAGTGAAAGAGACAAGAGATGGGAAAGGACTCCAGGTTCAAATACTCGAGATACCCCTTTACAGTGCCATGATACTATTAGTGAAAGCAGTGACGAAGTAGTCGAAGGTATGCAACTTTTGTAAATGTTGACCTCATAACCTGTAGGACCACTTATGTAGAACTAGTGTGCTGAAAATAAAGTTTGATTTTTGTGGGTCCATTTGTGATAATATTTCTTTATATGCTTGATTTTGGTGAAAATTTGGATTTTGTGTTGGCTTTGTGAATACTTTATTGTGGTGTGTTGCCTTTATGAATAGTTTATTGTTGGTGTGCTCCTGTTTAAAATTAACTATTGTTGCTGTGTTGGTTGTTTAGGATATAGAGAATTTATTGTCGTTGTTATGTTGGTGGGTGTATTCAATTGTGTGGTTTGTTGGTTGGCTTGACTGGTGAATGCATTGGTTATTTTCTGTTTTTGCAGTTTCACCAGGAGGCGGTAAATGATTCCAGATTAATTTACATCACCATGAGAATCTTGGTGAATTGGCATATTATGATGGGGAAGTTCAAAGTAGGATATACCATATTGCTAAGATTGAAATGTCCGACCTTGACAAATGGTGTAGGAGGCTATACGGAAAAGCCACTGTGGATTACCATTGATGTCCGAAGGGATTCGAATACCGGGATGAGATAAAGGCGATAAACCATGAAGAAGATTTCAGGGATATGGCTGTCACAGGATTGAAGGCAGGGTCTGTTGAGGTATACGTTAGGGAGTATTCTTCCAAGGACATTAAAGAGTTACATCGTAAGATTAAGCTTGACTTGGAGCCTCCTCCTCTTCCCCATAGTACGGTTGTTATTGAGGAGCTTGTTGACCCGGAGGCTGGGACAGGGGAAGGGGTGAATATACCAGACGAAGTTTAGGGGCCACCAGTGAATTTACCAGCAGGAGTTCAGGGTCCAGGAGTGTTTCAACCAGAAATTGAGGGGGTGTTGTTTATCGAGTGGCACGAAAACGATGTGCAGGTGCCAGTTATAGATGCCATTTGCACCAACACGCTGTTGTTGTTGCAATAATTGCTCCCTATGCATAGCCTGATTCTCCACTTGGTTAGCCTGCATAGCTGCAACTCCAGCTAAGAACTGATTAAAGTCAAAGCCTGGCGCATTTGGTTGTTGTGGCATCCCAGGAGCCTGAACTGGTTCCTGTTCCTCCACAGCCTGACCTCTAGCTCTACCTTTAGGTCTCCCACGCACACGGCCTCTACCTGCCGCATTATCCGGTTCATGTTGCCCTATATGCACAGACGACTCATCATGAGCCTCTTCAGGTGCATCTCGTATCATCACAGCTCGACCGCGAGTTTGTCTTTGGTCAGCCATCCTAACCAAATCAAACCACACTGCAATCAAACGAAGAATAACAAATACGAGTTCAACATATACGCATATAACCATCTCAATGGTCACACCTCATGTGCTCATGCATATCACAATATATAATTCAAATCAAACACACTCTAAATCCACAACCTAAAGGAAAAGCCGAATATTTCACAATCAAATGATGACATATCAAGGACATGACTCAAATCCTATTGCTGCAGTAGTTCCTTAGACTCTATTACTCAAATATCGGCAATGTTACTGTAGACACTCTAGTTCTACAACATTGCTCTGATACCAACTTTGTCACGACCCGATTTTCGCCTAGAAACTCGAATCGAGACCAGCGCTAGGGAATGGGAATGGTTGTTCCGAAACCCATAGCAAGCCTAGGAAAAACAGTAAAAACTTTTTGCGTTTTGAAAACATAAAAGGTTTCAAACTTTTTTGCAAGTATTTGAAAGCCTTTAGATAAACATGTAATCAAAACTGTGCGATTGTATTTCTGGACTCAGGGTAGTACGTGTACGATGCACGTATCCTAACACAACCCTGTCCGAAAACACTGACAGCGGTGCAAACCAGTTATCACATCAAGTAACAGGTTTAAGCATGTTAAGTAATTAATCACAAAGCTTTTATCAAAACCAGGTTTCTTATAAACAACTGGAAAAAGCCCAAGAACATGCTTTTATCCCAAAATGATACTAACAGTAGTTTCACATCAGAGTTTAAGCATTTACAAATGAACTACTGTGCAGAGCTAGAACTACTCTGCAGCTCTAGAATAACCTTTATTTAGTTACAACTTCCGGAGAAAGAATTGGAAGTCTTGTCACGTCAAAATATCATTTACCTGTGAAAGGGAAATCAACGGGGGTCAAATATGAGTGAATTCACATAGTTACTCAAGCATATTAATAAAAGCAGAAATCGCATGTAAACACACTTTGTGCATCCAAATAACCGATCCATATGAAACCCTAAGAGAAACCCTATTTGGTTAACTATGGTTAATACCACAGTTCATGCTCTCTTGTTTAACACAAGATGAACTGTGAACTCATGTTATCACAACCATCTTATCTCTGCGTAAGGTTTGCTGGGCCGTAAATTGAATTACTGGCTCCCCAGGATAACCTGTTAGGTCCAGGCCGCTTTGTAAGCATCTGGCAAAAAAACCCAACTAATATGCAATGCAATTATTTATTAATACCGGTGAACACACAGTCCTATTGTTCCCCAATAGATAGCACGTTTCAGTGGATCTATATATCGGTTTCAAATTGACTCTATGCAATGCAATTTCAAACACATTTTTCTAAAGAATAGACTATATTGACATTACTAGACATATAACATATCTAGTCTATACTCATTCTTGATCTCAACTCATAGTCCTCTAACTATTAATCACTTTGATTAATAGAGAATCTAATTAAAACGTCTCTAAGTTTTAATTAATTGAACTCCCTTAATCGTCCAAGTTCTTTTTATTCCTTATTGAATGTACCGTTCAAAATTGTCCAAACCTCGTCGATTCGGAACTCGACATGTGAAAGCACGTCGGGAACGCGCGCTGGCGCGAGGCCCTGTGCGCCCGCACAGGACACTGTGCGCCCGCACAGTGTCCCTATGCGCCTGCACAAGTGACTGTGCGGTCGCATAGTCCCTTCACGCACAGCCACGGGAATTCCGTTCCCGGGCCGATTTCCGTCGAGCTATACCCATTTTTTCGATAAAAAACGCATATACAAACACCAGTTTATCCATTTCCGCTATCGGAACGTAAATCATTACATATTTGTTCGATTCGATACGGTAACCGTTATATATTCGAATATAATCCATTTTTTATGTAACCAAATTCAAAATAACGGTTATAACTTCGATTAATAATGGATTACCGAAGAAATTTGAGTTAGAAACAAGAAATCAGATCGAAATCGACGAACCTACCGTCACGTGCGTCGTTGCCGTTCTCTGAAGCCTAAAACCTAGGTTTTCTGTTGATCTGTTTCTAATGAAACATTTCAAATAGTTTGGCTAAAAGCCAAACTAGCCCCTAGGTATTCATGCGTTACTTTAACCCAAATTCTTAAATACTCGTCCGTAACTAAAACGGACAACGAACTTCGAAATTTATGAAATTTTAACCATGAATTCCATAATTCGTAAATAGAATAAAAACATAATTTTTATTCTCACGGGACCCATATTTTATTTTTAATAAATCATTAAAGATTTTTTAGGGCTAAATTAGACCCACTTAATAAAATTTCTATCTCCAAATTCTATAAAATTTTAGGAATAACTTTCTAAATATATTCCGTGAATATTGACTCCAAAATTTTTCACACAGGACTTATAAATTATCCTATTTTAATTTATAAGCATTTCTTAATTCCCGTTAGTTAAAATATAGATATCCAAATTTTATATTTTAACTTATATTGCTATTTCATATTTCCGGAGATACTATAAATTAAATTTATCCTTAAATTTAATTTACGTTCTCCCGGTCCTATTAATTATTCCTTACGTGGAATAATTTAATCCTTTAATTTTACGGGGTATTACAGAAGCAAATCCTCCTCTTTTGAGAATAGGAGCTCCGATGGCCAAAAATAAAAAATAAATAAATTTTATTTAAATTAATAATTTATATTAAACTTAATAATATTAAAAAAATTAATATTAAAATAATTATTTATTTAATTTTTTAAAATTAAAAAATAATTATTTATTTATTGTTTGAATGAATTTAAGTTTGTTAGATTATGTTTGATTTGGTTGGATTATGTTTGATTTGCTTGGGTGGTTGATTTTAGGTTTGGTTAGATTGGGTTGGTATTGGTTTGTTTGTTATTTTTATATATTTGAAAGGTATTTTGGTCAAATTATGCCAAAAATGCCATAGGTGATCATTAAGTGAAGTTTAGGGGGTTTAGCGGGCCCAAATTTAGTTCAGGGATCTTGGTTAGCGGAGTGTCTAAGTTGGAGCGCTATAGGTGATTATAAGCGTTTAAGTTATGTTTTTTTTTTTTGCATTTGTAATCTTTGTCAAAACTAGCTTGTAATTCCTACCTAGTTTTTTTTTTTTCCAAAGTTACTAAGATAAAAAGAAAGACAGAAAAAAAACTCTGATGATCAATTCCGAACTCTAGACAACCAAATGAAATGATCTTTTGCTTCTTGAGCAAGGGAATGAGCTTCCGAGTTGTCCTTCCTGGGGATATGGGCAAAGGTACAGACTTCGAAGAGTGATTTAAAATGCCAAATATCATTACAGATACCCCAACTAGCACTCGAGTGAGGAATACCCGAGTTGATAGATTGGGATACCAGCGCGGCATCTCCTTCAAAATGAACCTTTGTCCACGCCTTACTAATACACCAGTTCATCACTTCTCTGAGCGCTAAGAATTCCAGAATCCCTGGATCCCAGATATTCCTGAAGATAGCTGAAAAACTTCCCACTCGACGACCACTGCTGTCTTTTGCCACACCAGCTACTGAACCAAACCTAGCTGCTGCACACGTACCTGCATCATATTGGATTGTCAAACAGTGCTGATTCAAGACAGGGGTCCCAGGAGGAGAAACAACATCACTAGGGGGAGGCCTCCTGAAATCAGCCGCTCCTTCAGACTGGATAATACTGGCAGTCCCAAACTCCTGCTTGTATGTACTAGCATTCCCAATAGTGTCCCCCACTGACCAGATGTGATCTTTGAAAATCAAAGAATTTCTGGCTTTCCAAATCGACCACAAGAAAAAGCAGAAAAGGAATTCACTTTCTCTGGAGTCATCCAAATCCTGGAGCTGAGAGGTAAGACAAATCCATGCTTGTGAGAAGGAGCTGTACTGATCATCTCTGACTAGGAGGGAGAGCGGAGATGAGAACCAGACTCTCCTAACAAAGTCACACAGGAAGAAGAGGTGTAAACGGTCCTCCTGCTTCCCACAGCGGGGGCACACTAGATTGCCTTGAAGTCTGCCGTTAAGATTTTTGGCTGTTGGAATACCATTTGAAAGAACTTTCCAAAGAAAAATCTTGAGCTTGTTTGGGATTTGGTAGTTCCAAAGGGCTTGCCATTTAACTCTTGGGATCTCTGAAACTTGGGACATATGGGACTCTTGATTACTGTTTAAAGCAATGTAGTACCCTGATTTAACTGAGAAACGCCCCGACCTGTTATGATGCCAGCATTGCCTATCCGGAACTGATGAGAGGGGGAGAGGGATAGAAAGAATAGCAGCAACATCTTCCTCTATAAATAAGGACTTAAGCAGTTCTTCCTTTCATCTATGGGATTGTTGACAAATAAGCTCGTGGACTGTAGCTGGAACTTCCTCCCTATTGATACCAGGGATAAGTCTAGGAGAGAAAGGGAAGGCAGAAGGGATCCAGGGCTCTGATAGAGTTTCCACCTGAAGGCCGCTGGATATTTGCCACCGCCTACCCAGGTTAAGCAACTTTAGACCATGTTGCAGGCTTCTCCATCCCCATGAGGGATTGTGCTTTCTAGGGGCTTTCCAAATGCAGGAGCTGGGAAAATATTTCCCTTTCAGAATCCGGAAAAGAAGGGATTGTTGGTTATGCTCTATTCTCCAAGCTTGCTTAGCAAGTAAGGCTTGATTAAAGGCATTGAAATCTTTGAAGCCTAGACCTCCCTCCCATTTACTTTTACACATTTTGTGCCAGGCAACCCAGCTCATTTTCCTTTTTTGTTGAGTACTACCCCACCAGAACTTTGACATGAGACTGTTAATTCTTTTGCATAGAGACAAAGGCAATTTGAAACACATCATTGAGTACACTGGAATAGCTGCTATCACTGCTTTCAGAAGGATTTCCTTGCCTGCCATGGAGAGTAAATTTTCCTTCCAGCCCAACAGCTTCCTCTCTATTTTATCTATGATATCTTTGAAAGAAGTTTTTTTGGACCTCAAAATAAAAGGTGGGAGACCTAGATATGAGCTTTCAGAACCAATATTTTGAACTTTCAACAAATTGGCCAAGGTTCTCCTGGTGTTCAAATCTGTGTTTTGACTGAAAAAGATAGCAGACTTGGAGAAATTTATAAGCTGCCCACTTGCCCTGCCATAGTCCTCAATAACAGAAATTAGCCCAGTCACATCTTGATGAGTTGCTTGGGAGAAGATGATGGAGTCATCTGCGAAGAACAGATGACTGATCACCGGACACTCCTTGGCAATCTTGATTCCCTTGATAACATTTCTAGCTACTGCCTGCTTAATCTTGAAACCCAAGCCTTCTGAGCATAAGACAAAAAGGAGAGGGGACAGGGGATCCCCCTGTCTTAATCCCCTGCTGGGCCTAAAGAAATCACAAGATTCTCCATTAATCAAGACTGAATAGGACACCGAAGTCACACACTCCATTACCCAATTAATGAAAATCTGGTTGAAACCCCAGGCCTTCAACATTTGGCAAAGGAATTTCCATTCAAGTCTATCATATGCCTTGCTTATGTCCAGTTTTAGGGCAAACTGAGTCTGATGTCCTGATCTTTTGCTTCTGAGGTAATGAATGACCTCGTGGGCTATAAGGATGTTGTCAGATATAGATCTCCCTTTGATGAAGGCATTCTGGTGGTGGTCCATAATTGTTGGAAGGATTGCTTGTAATCTCTGAGTAAGGATTTTTGAGATGATTTTGTAGTAAGTTGTGCAAAGGCTTATGGGTCTCAAATCTCCAACTCTTTGGGGATGCTGAATTTTAGGGATCAAAGCAATTAATGTGTGGTTCAAACTTCTCAGCATTTTGCCATTTTGGAAAAACTCCTGGATTGACTTAGTTACAAGAGGGCCAACTAAATACCAAAATTTTTGGAAGAAGAATGCTGTAAAACCATCAGACCCTGGGGCTTTGGATGGGTGAAGAGAGAATACCACTCCTTGAATTTCCTGGGCTGATATGGATCTTGTCAAGGCTTGGTTCATTTCCTCTGTAACTCTGGCTGGGAAACCTGTTAGGAAGTCAGGTGCAGGAGTAGTGTGACTGCTGCTGTAAATATCTTTGAAATAACTGCAAATAACTCCATTCAGTTGCACTTTCTCTGTAATCCAGGTTTCTGTATTATCCCATAGACCAGTGATTGTATTTGTCCTCCTCCTTTGTTTAGTTTTTTCATGGAAGAACTTGGTGTTTTTATCTCCCCATCTGAGCCAGTTTTGTCTAGATTTTTGCAGCCAATATTGTTCCTCTTCTAATGTAGCTTCCAAAAGTTGAGATTCAAGGTCTCTAACTGCATTCCAATCTACGTGTTTTGTCAATTTGCTCTTCTCTTGATCCACTAAGATCCTGAATTTCTGAATCTTTTTTTGAGAATTGGTCTGAGATTTTGATTTCCAGCTGAATAATTTATGTCTTATGTATTTAAGTTTTTCATGTACCTGGAACATTGAGACTCCAGCTGACTGATGGTTCCAGCTAGCTTCTATTACCTGGATAGCCTCCTTATTGGTTCCCCATCTCTTGTCAAAGAAGAATTTTCTAGGATGTCTAGAAAAATCAGCCTCAGTTCTAAGCAAGATAGGCCTATGATCAGATCCTAAGTCATTCAGATGTTCCACTGAAGCTTTTGGGAACAGGAAATGCCAAGCCTGGTTACCCATCACTCTGTCCAATCTGGTCTTGATAGTATCTGGGAAGGTTCTTCTGTTACACCAAGTGAAGTTAGGTCCTGAGAAACCTAGATCCTGAATGTCCATGTCTGCATAGAACTGAATGAAATCTGTGTGATTTTCAAGCCTAAAGGGCTGGCCTCCCTCTTTCTCATTTGGGGAAATGTAGTCATTGAAATCACCTGCGCACATAAAGGTCTCTAAGAAATGAGGTCTCATGTTTGAAAGGTTGAGCAATTGGTTACTTCTCTGTCTACTGTTGCAGTGGAGGTGGCACAAAATAAGGTCAAAAGAGGGTCTCTGAGGGATGGAAACTGTACAAATAATAAAACTGGAGTCTGTTATTTGGATTTGGATGTTGAATTCCTCTTTCCAAGCAAGACACAGTCCACCAGATATACCAACAGGATCAATGAAAAAACTATTGGTAAAACCACAGTAACTAATAACTTTCCTGACTTTATTCTCTTTATTTTTGGTCTCCATCAAGAAGACTAGATTAGGGGAATGTGTTTTACATATATCTTTGAGGTTCTTAACTGTCAAGGCATTCCCTAGCCCTTGACAGTTCCATATCAACATTCTCATTTTGGCCCCTGAGGCCCTTCTGGGTTGGCCTCCATACCCTTACCAGTCAGCTTCTTAGTACCGCTTCCTTCAACTTGTTCCTTCTGACAGAACAGACCCGGAACGTGCTCTCCATAGATCCTGGTTGTTGATTGATCAGTTTCAGCGCCTTTGTCTATTTCTTTGTCTTCCACCTTGTCTCTATTCTCCAGACTACAGTCTGCACTAGCTAATGCTGCTCTCCTGATAGCCCCATAGTTGACTGGTTTACTGATGTCCAGCTCAAACTCTGCTATGCTGATTGTACGTTTGCCTTTGCCTTTTCCTCTCTGGGTTGGGAGCTTGTTCAGATCTGGTCCTGCCTTTGGAGCTTTGGCATTCTTCCTTGGTTGTCTTTTCCAATGTCTGGCCTTTATCTCCTTGGTTATGGCTCCTTTACATTCCTTTTCTTTAACTGATTGAAAATCTGCAACAGAAGCAGGCATGGCATAGCTCGGATTAATCTCGGCTAATAGAGCTCTGATCTCTTCCACATCTCTCTCAGTAGCTGAGTAATTTGGCTTGCCAGTTGTACGCTTGCCATAATAGAATTCTACTATCATTGCTACTTGTTGCTCCATCCTTGCAGAGTTGTTATGATCAACTGCAGCATACTTCTCTTGGGTCTCCGCTGACAGTTGATGTAGGATGCCTCTAGGGACCTTCGTATAGGGGACATTGTCAAAAGGGACCAAGGCCTCTGGGAATTGTGTCTCCAGGCTGTACTCATTGGGGATATTTCCAGCAGGGAGCAATGTGGGGAGGTTGGTCATAGAATTACCAGTCATCTCATTATAACTTGCATTCAAGAACTCATTAGCCATAGTCATTTGGTAGGTATGGAAATCTGGAATTACATTAAGGTTTTCAGTTCTTACCAGTTGTTCTTCCACCCCATAGTTCAGCGGTTGTTGGAAACCCAGATGTTCCCTGAGATCTTGAGTGTTGACACTTTCTGGTTCACCGGCTACCTCTTGTATGTTTTGAGTTTCCACATTGTTGTTACTCTGAGACAGAGCTCGTTGATATTGCAGATTTTCAGCAGTAGCTAGCATATCTCTAGCTCGGATAAGGGGATTAGCTCTCATAAAAAGCCCGAATTTGTACTTTCCAGTTTGGAACCTACCCTCCTCTTCCTCCAGAATTCTGGCTTCACAAAAGTTCCTCGTGTGTCCCATCATACCACAAAAGAAGCATATGTCAGGCAACTTCTCGTACCTGAATTTGACCCAATCCTTGCGAGTTGCAGTGGTAATGTTGTGGAATCCTGCAAGTAAAGGACTTGAGTTGTTCAGCTCTATCCTGATGCGCATGAAGTGTTTCCTCCACAGTGGTGCATTTGGGTCCATGTCCACTTCTACCAGCGATAAGAACAAACCAGCTATTCTCTCCGCATTTTCCTCATTAATCTGGTCTAGTGGCAAACCTCTTACTTGGACCCAGAACAAAGAGGCTGTGAAGTCAATCTCTTCTAAGGTTTTATCCCCTGGCCACTCCTTGATGTTGACATGCTGATTGAGGATAGTCCAGGGCCTTTCTTCCAGGATTCTATCATAGTCCTCCCTCAAGATGAGGCTAATGGAGAAAACGTTTTCAGTGCCTCTGGCCAGAGCAAAATGACCCTTCAGCTTCCATTCTTTAACAATGGTCTCTCTGATTTTGTTAAGATTAAAAACCCTCTTGGAGATGAGCTTAGCAGCTAGAAGCCAACCATTTACCTCTCGCACCTTTTCCTTCTTCACCTGCAACTCTAGTGAAGGCTCAGCTAGAGACATATTCTGAGTTTGGGATATAATTTCTGTAATGTGTCCCACGGAGGTGAACGGCTCCGTTGTTCTTCTCCCTATCCCAGCTGAGGAGGACGCCCCTTGCTGCCCTGTAGGCTGGTTTTGGATAAAAACTTCAGTGTCTCCGTTGAAGTTGCTGGCAGAGTGCCCCTCATCTGGGTACAACTTTTGTTTTCCTTTGCCATTGTGTGCCGGAGCAAGGCTATTTCTGGTGTTTGGGGCTTGGGGTTCTCTGATGGTAAGGGCTCTGAAGGGGTTATTTTGAAGGATATGGTTGTCGGTAGTATGATGGTTCAGCTCCGTTTCTGGGATCGTTTGAAGAATGATGTTTCTTCGAGATGGAGTTTTCGTTTTCTGGTTTGGGATGGGGTTGGGTTTTTTTGGTTCAGACATTATGAGAAGGAGAAGAATGGTTGCTCGTAACCAGTGGAAATTGAATGGTTCTGGTAGCTTGAAGAGATGATGAAGGGTTCGTCGTCTCTTCCTATCGTATTTATAAGTGGCTTTCTGATTGTAATCCATATCGGGGAACTGAAAGAACAGAACAATCTTTCGTTTCAGGCCATATTTAGTACTTCCAGGACACTCGATGCCTCTCCAGATAGATGGACTTCCCGTTAAAGATAGGGCTGCTAAAGGAATACCAGAAGTTACTTAGCGTGATTGGGTTCTTTCTTCTTGGGAATTTGAGAAGGTTATAATCATTGCCATGCAGGCATGGGGGAGGAGGGAGTCTACGTATTAAATGCTGCGGCTGCTCCAGGTGAGGAGGTAATAATTAGTGCAAGCTATAATTAGATGGGGATAATGAAAAGGATAATGGTTGGGTACGAATCTAGGGGGGTAAAATAGTTTCAGACTAGAGTTAAATCAAATTAGGGAAAATATAGAGACCGTGCAAATCGAAAATTAGGTTAAGAAATTTGGGGGAGAAGAACTTTCTCGCTCTAAGCTTTCTCTCTCTAAGACTTTTTGAAAACAACATAATCATGTTTACTTTGTATTCCTACCTAGTTGGGGTACATGTTTTATGTGTGTTTTTTTTTGCAAAATCTTGTAATGCGCTTTATTTGATAATATAAGTGTGTTTTTTTGTCAATTTGTGACCTTTTATGCTTTAGATTGCTTATTGTTCCTATTAGTTTTCGTCTTTATTTTACTTTAATAATGTCTTAAACTCTTTTTGAGCTTAACAAAGGGGAAGAGATACTTGCATTTTTAAAATTTTTCTTTTTATATCTTTTAAAAGTGCAAATTTTACTAAAATGCCAAAGTTTTTAAAATCGTATTTACTTTATGCTTGTCTTAGTTTATTTGAATTTTTAGTGCATAAAGTGAGGGGGAGACAAAGTTCATTTGAACTCCCACAAACTTAGTCATTTCCGTAAATTGATTGTCAAAATTAAAAAGGGAGAGATTGTTGGACCAAGTTCTATTTGAAACCTAATTTTGAGTTTGACAATCAATTTAAAGAGCCTAGTCATGTTTATGTGTGTGTAGGAACATATAGAAACCATCCCGAGCTTTCTAGCGAGAATCAAAAAATCGAAATTACGACTAGTTTCAGTAGCTTTTTGCAAGTCTCGGGCGCTATAAGTTTGATCTCAGGCGCGATACAAAGTCAGCCAAAAACCCCTTAAGGTTTTGACCTTCATCACGGGCGCGACATATAGATCTGGGGCGCGACCTATGTGACCGTTGGAGGGCTAACGACTCTTTCTGAGCACCCTAACCAGAGGATGACACATGGCTTATATCCATTGGAAGTGTTTCTGAAGTTTGTAAATCTCGGCCGCGATGGACTAGATCTCGGGTGCGACAGACTCACTTTCAGCACCAAATTTAGATTACTTCTAGAAGACTCATGGAAAGGTTGTTGGGGTTATAAATACCCCTTCTCTACCATATTTATGTGGTTAGACACTTTATCAACAACCAAGATAATTTTCTATTTTTAAAACATTTATTGTGCATCAATTTACATTGATTGCTTTTCTTTCTGTTGCTGATTATCAATCTTTTGATTAATTATTAAGTGTTTGAAGGTTTGTGATTAGCCTTAATAAATAACTTTGTGAGTTTGAGATTATCTCTAGAAAATCTCTTTGTATTAGTTGGTGTTTTAACTTTAAAACACATATTTAGTGAATTATCAAAATCTCAATCCTTGATTGAGTAATGGAGTAGGATCGAGTTGTGATATGAATCATTCTAAATTCCGTGTGTCTTTCCTCTGCCTCTAAACCTCTTTAATTTTTAAAATACCTTATTCACCTCCTCTTAGGTAGCATTTGGGATTTCAGTAACAATAGTCTTTTTATGGTATTTTTATAGGGCAAAAATAGTGTATATATAGTGTATTTATGACATTTTTGTAGTGTTTTTATGGTGTATACCATAAAAAATACTGCAAATACACCATAAACACTGTAAATGCACCATAGATATACTAAAAAAAGGCATAAATACACTACAAATATATAGATATACCGAAGAACACAAGAAATACACTATAAATACATCAAAAATACATTATAACGTAAATATATTATAAAATCACTATAAATATATCACAAATCAATTTGTTCTTTACAAAATTAGTAGCAATAAACAAATCTATGAATAAGAGAAAGACATGATAATTATATGAATAATAGAACAATTTTATAAACAAAAAAATTATAGATTTACAATAATTTATTTAAAAAATGTTTAAATCATCACAAAAAACCAAAAATATTACACAAATCTAAAAATAATGTCGAGAAATTTATAGCGCGAACAGAAGAGACAAACTAGCGCAAACGGAAGAGATGAACGGAAAAATGACCGGAAATGACGAGAAATCCATTGAAAGTAGACGGACGGAAGCGCGAACGAAAAAGCAACTGGAAGAGACAAACTGAAAATCAAACGAAAAAGAAAAAAAAAATTGAGAGAGAAAAGGGAGAAAAAAAGACTATGTAAATATTTAATCTAAAATAAGATAAGTCTTCTGTATATAGTGGGTATTTTTATAAATAAGTTAGTAAAATATGTAGTGACGGAAATTAAGTAAAGATGTAAAATTGGTGTAAATAAGTTTTAAAAGTAGGGTATTTTGTAAATAATTCTTTTTTAATTACAATATTAATGTTTATAATTTGATTTTTTTTTTAATTTTAGTTGAAAAATAGATTTAAGTGATATGAACTCCATTTTGTAGCAATATATCACGAAGGTAGTGAAGAAGAGAGGTTTAAGTGATATGAACTCCATTGCAGTTGGAAGGGATAATGGATATTTTTTGTTTTCCCACCTCTACTCCTCCCTATCCACTTAAAAAACACCACTTCGCCACCGCCTCTTACTCCCTCGACCCACCACCACCGCCATCCTCCTCCTCTCTCCGCCGTCCCAACTCCCTCAAACCCACCACAAAACACCCCACTCCTCCTCCTCCTCCTTCTCCTCCTCCTAAAACCCTCAAAAACCCATTCAAAACCCTTCTCAATGTACCCTCTCCACCAACAACCACCCACTCTCTCTCCTCCAAACTTCGTCTCACCAGCAAACTCTCCCCCCCTCCACCACCACCACCACAACCACCGTCACCCCCACCACCTCCTCCGCCAGTCCAAACTCTCAAAACTGAGCATCAGAAACCTGAATTTCGCCAACAGGGTAAAATATTTATTGGGAACCTACCGAACTGGATAAAAAAGCATGAAATAACCGAATTCTTTAGACAGTTTGGTCCGATAAAAAATGTAATTTTGATAAAAGGGTACAATGAGAGTGAACGAAATGCTGGATTTGGGTTTGTTATCTATGATGGAACCACAGCTGAAAAATCTGCAATGAAAGCTGTGGAGTTTGATGGAATGGAGTTCCATGGCAGAGTTTTAACGGTCAAATTGGATGATGGCAACAGATTGAAAGGTAAAGCTGAGGAAAGAAGGAGATGGGTTGGTGGAGAGGATGGGGATGATTGTTATAAGTCTGAGTGGCATCAGCAAAGACAAGGGTCTAGAGAGAGTTTTCGGAGGGTTCTCGACACGCAACGGGAGAATTGGCAGGCTGTTGTTACGGCTTTCGAGAGGATTAACAAGGTATCATTGTTGATTTATGAAACCACCAGTTGTTTATAGTTTTACTTGCATCAATGTTTGTAGAATAATGATATTTTTCATGTGCATTGTGCAATGACATGGAATGTATAGTACTTGTGCTTGTACTCGGGTCATTTTAATTTCAGAATGTTGTTTTATTATATTCACTTATTGTCTTTTATGTAAATTATAAGCCTTCCAGAAGGGAGTATGGATTGATGGTGAGCTTTTATGCAAGACGAGGGGATATGCATCGTGCTCGTCAAACTTTTGAGAGCATGCGAGCAAGGGGAATAGAGCCAACGTCACATGTATACACTAGGTAAATTTCTTAAACAGCCTGTGTAGTATGTAATATAGTTAATGTCCACTTAACTGGTGATGAGCCTGCCTATTTGTTAGATAAACTAGTGTTTGTTGGAGTCTCACCTACCAGTTTAAGTTTTTGATTGAATTAGTTATTTAACATAGTATCTAAGCCTTAGTGATCGAAAAGTGTAGAGTTCAATCCTTAGAATCCCCCATTTGATTAATTTATAGCACAAGGTAGAGTAGATTTGTGCTTGTTAACGCTAACCCAATGGGTATTCGCGTGTGAGTGTATGTTAGAGATTAAAAACCAATACTGGAGTCTCAGCTACAGCTTGTGCGTGAATTAGTTATTTAACACCTATCACCAAGTTTCTTCAGCTCTTGATCATTGAGTAGGGAGGTTTTCTTTTTGAAAGTTGTTCATAACCTACTTGTCCTCTGTTCTCACTATTATTTCTAATTTTGTAACATATTTATGAGGCTGTTCCAAGTAAAAGTCGAATTAGTTTGTTTAAGTTTTCTTCCTCTTTAGTTTTAGCTATTATGCAGTTTAGATCGTCTTTTTCTCAACTATGGAATAATGGATTTCATGCAGCCTTATTCACGCTTATGCAGTTGGCAGAGACATGGAAGAAGCACTGTCCTGTGTCAGGAAAATGAAAGAAGAAGGCATTGTAATGAGCTTGGTTACCTATAGCATAATTGTAGGGGGGTTTGCTAAAATTGGCAATGCTGAGTAAGTAAAAGAACACCTACTTTTCTAGATTGCATTTGTTTTATTTGATTACTCCTCTCTCCCAAATTGATAGGCAGCTTAGAACGAACACAATTATTTAAGAAATTTTGTAAATCTATATAAAATGAGTAATTTTATAAAAATATATCACACTTACCCTTATTCAATGCAGTTTTAACTTTGTCTCTAAGTGATTTTTGCTCTGTTTCTTATGTAATATACTATAGTTAATGAGCGTGTATTTGCCATTTAATCATTTAAGTAATAAATGATTGCCTGTAATTTGGGAGAAAGAAACTTAAAATAGTGCCTATCAATTTGGGGACGGAAAGAGTGTCTTTTAGAGACCATTTTTTAAGTTATGGGTTACAGTCTATTCTCTGTCTCCTTTCAGTATGGTTTCAACTTTGGTTTGATATGTTTCATCATTGATGTGCATATATCCTTTAGCCTGTTATTATTTACGATTCCAGATGCCTACATCACTTTATGTAAAAAATTTGATTGGACTTTGCTCCTTTTAATATTCATTTTCACCAAAGCTCCTTTTGATATCAGATATTATCTAATGTGACTTGAATGCTGAAAATATTTCACTTGTAGATAAAGCGAACATGGATTAACCTAAATATTTGTGGGTATGCATGCCTTTTCTTGGGTGTATAAATTTAGAGATTGAGCTTTTGGTCAATTACTAGTTAAGTAGACCGAGTTTATATATATCTTGTGGATCAGAAACATCTAAACCGAGATAGCTATTTACAATTGCTGGACATGAGGATATTTAGATTTACTAGGTTTAACTGGTTATTGATCAAGTGATTAAGAATGGAGCTTCATTTGAAAATCGAATATGCAAAAGTTTCCATGCTTTCCTACTATTCCTAGTATGGATGGTAAGATAAATACCTGCTATATCTTTAGATCTTTCATTAATTTTAATTTATTAAGGAACTTCCTTTGCAAATCCACCGACATTTCTGTTTTTTTTTTTAAATTCATTGATGAGAATGTCTTTTTGTTGTATTAAGGAGTTTCTCTGTGATCTAATATCATTACCTGTTGCTGAAGTGCTGCAGATCGCTGGTTTAAGGAGGCGAAAGATAAACATTCACAGATGAATGCCATCATTTATGGCAACATTATTTATGCTTATTGGTCAGTATTTAAAACTCGAATTTAAATCCTCAAAAGATTCACTCTATTTATGCATGTGCATGTGTTTTCAAATTCTCGGACCACATTGACAGTCAATTATGTTGTCAGAAACATGCAACCATGTTTTTTACAAGTAAAACGAATTTTTAAATCAGAACTTTTTCCCTTTCCTTTACGCACTCTTTATATTCAGTTCTTTATTAGGGGCTGTAGTTAGGTGCAATTTAAGTGATTTGCTGCCAATATCACTTGTCATGACTTTCAACTACAAATTTAAAGTTCTCATACTCCACAAAAACCTTGATCAGGAGTCGGTGAACTATTTAAAGGTCTTTGGTCCTTGGTTATACACATATGTGTATTTTTGAAGAGTATTCGTACTCACCTAGGCTATAACAATAATTTATGAGCTTTGTTTGCACAACCTCATGCGCTGCATACTCTATTAGTGTCTATTATTATGGCACGTATTCCTATTATTTATGTTTCTTGTTTGTCAATTGTAGTCAAACATCTAATATGGATCAAGCTGAGGCTTTGGTGAGGCAGATGGAAGAAGAAGGTATAGATGCTCCTATTGACATTTATCACACAATGATGGATGGCTATACCATGGTTGGTAATGAAGAGAAAGGCCTTACTGTTTTCGAAAGACTTAAGGTAAAGAATCAACCTGATTTGTAAACTTGTCATATGAGAGCTAATTATTGGAATAAATTTGTTTATTTGGAGTTTGTTGTAAGCATTGTGTATTCATTGACTTCTCGTATCTTGTTTGCTTTTAGTATGTCCTTTCATTGCTAAGTGCTAATAGTTTTATTTAATGATAAGAGCTACTTTTGGGAAGGAAGGGGTTATTTAAGTAAATAAAAATCTGGAGTGGAAAAGGTTCCCAGTAGTTGTTAATATCTTGACACGGAGATGAACTTTTTGATGTAACTTTTTGTATCTTTCAGAAAACCAAGCATACATTCTGAACTTGTCATTGTTTAGCATTGTGTCCGAGTACAAAATTTTATTAGTTCTCAATGTGTTCATATCAGTGTTATTAAAAGCGCTCGCCTGAGCGCCTAAAGCGCTCAGGCGAGGCGCCAAAGACTGATGGCGCCTCTAGACCTTCCAGTCGAGGCGCCTTCAGTAAGGCGAGCGCTTTATTTGCTTTAGCGCTCGCCTTGGCTCGCCTTGAAACTCTGTTACCCGGACTCGCCATTGATTTTTCTATAAGCTGTTTCAGTCGGCAATTTCAGCGGCTAGGGTTTGGAATAGAAGAAGAAGAAGAAGTGACGTGGCTGTTTAATATTTTAAATATAAAAATGGGGTTTGCAATTGAGCCTTTCTTATCTAGTATATATATACTGTTTTCTCTTATTAATATTATGGGCTTATTATGGGCTTATCTTGTTTAGTGTAATTTAACCCAAGCATATTTAATAATTAATAAAAAAGAAGATAAAAATCTAAAAAGGAATAATATAGTACACTAAAATCTAAATGGAATAACATAGTACACATTCCTATTTGATAGCCTTAATTAATACCTTAAATGGATATAATTTAGGAAGTTTAAAAGTCTTTTAGGAAGTTTAAAAGTCTGCTTAAATTTCTATTTAAGCGTTTAGGATTTATGTTTTATGACTTTTTATTAAATATATATAAAAATAAATATATTTAATATTTTTAGATATAGGCGCCTTACTTCGATAAGGCGAGCGCTTTTTTAGCGCTTTTCGCCTCGGGCGATATATGGCTATCTCGCCTTGAGGGCGCCTTGCGCCTTAAACAACATTGGTTCATATTGTCATGACTGTCTCAAAGTGCCTCTTATAGGCGGACATAAGGGATTCAATCTCTCTGCACTCATCCCGCCTTGAATAGAAAAAAGAAAACGTGGATAATAGGGTGAAAGATGGGTCAGAAGTTAGGATCATATCATTAGCCCAATCTTTACGTTTTCATTGTTGTTTCTGAATTGCTTTTTGCCAGCTGTTGACATTTTAATGTAGTCTTTGCCTTGGCATTTTAATTCCTTATTCTTGAATGAATGACGTGTGAACAATATTTGTAACTAATCTATCTTGTCCTTGAAAATTTCTTTCATTTATCTACTTTAATGTGACCATTTTTTATAAGTTTATACAATTGTTAAATGGTTCATTATTGTAATTGAAATGTTGAGATTCTTAAGATTTTGATACGTCATTAGCTGGTGTTTATTTTTACAAACTGTCAGATCTTAATCATGCATAAGTTGTTAGTATCAGGGCTTCCTTATTTTGTGTGTACTAAAAATATTGTAAGACATGAAAATTTAGCATGAAACAGATGGAAACTATAAAGATCTTACGAATATTAAAATTTGTTAAAATAAGGTATCACACCTTATATTTTTTTTTGTCCGGAATAGAGGATCTATGTTAAAATCCGACTCTCCTTACTCTCTTCAACAACTACCTGGGCTTCTCAATTTGCTTAAATATCTGGCGAAAATTATAGGAAAATGCTGTTGAAGATTCTTGTGCATTCAATGGTGTTCGATTTGGAAAATAGGAAAGTCTTTGAGAGATATTTATTTAGCAGTTGCCTCAGCTATCTTTTAAGTGGTCATTTATAACCTATAGTTCTTTATGCATTTGCTCATCTACGTGCATAACTTGTCTGATAAAATCTAGAGCTTGATATGCTAATTAATGGTATATAGAGAGAAAGAAGAGACTCAAGTGTCATCTTATCATGTGCATCAAAGTTGCTCAAGTTGTTAAATTCTCAGTGGCGCCAATTTGATCCTTATATCTCCTCTCTTTTTTCTTTCATCTGCAAGATTCATCAGTACTAGCTCACTATTTTTGTTTGACGCAACATTCTTTCCTTGAGAAATCATAATCAGATTGTATAAGTAGATGATCAGTTAGACAACAATCAAAAGATTAGGTCTGGGACCTTGGGTATCTTTATGTTAAAATGTAAGAAATGATATGATCACAAATGGACCGAAAGGTCAGTCTTCTTTCCTTTTTCCCTTGAACTTTAGTCTGTATAGATATAATCTTTGCCAGTTCCCACAGAGACCATAATGCTTTCAAAGCTGGTTCTGCTAGGATAGCCATTCAGTATGTAGCATTCACTCTTACCGCAAGCAGCCTGTTTTGCTTTTTCATATTAGTTGAAATTACACCACATTCTCTGTTGAACAGCCTTTTACATTGTGAAACTAATAAGAGATCATGAGATGCCACCACTCCACCACTTTCTTGGGGGTTTGCCTTCTAGCTTTGACAAACTTACATCTTGTGTATCTGTGTGGCATTGTTCTTGATTGCTATTGAAAACATCACCATCTTCAATGTGATAATTGAAAGTTCTCAAATTTGAATCTAAGGTATTTTTGACCTCTTTTTATGTTAAAAACATATAAACATCTATACAGCATTATCAAACTGCCTTTTGTAACATCAAAGTCTAAATGATTGACGAGTCTTAAAAACTATTTCAACCTCTGTATTAAATTGATGCTAAGATTATTGTTAAGATCTCCGAGTGTTGCTACTATTTCCTTGGTTATTTGAAAGAAGTTTGTCCATGTTTTCAAAACAATATGGGTTGGTACAAATAAGAACTGTGATATAACATTAATATGGTGTCAATAGGACATCTTGTTTTTCTAATTATTTATTTCCTTCATGTTTAAATTCTATATATGGAGCAGGAATGTGGATTTGCACCCTCAGTTGTCAGCTATGGATGTCTCATCAATCTTTATACCAAGGTATGAATTTTATCATTTCCCACAGTTGCGTGAATCAGGTGTGAGAGAGAGATTCCTATTTAACAATGATGGTCCGACACTTAAATATTGCAGCTCTACTAGGTTTATTTCCTTAGTATTGCTGATTGGAAGCTGGATTGAGAAATTGTGCTTTCACATATTTAGGTTGGTAAAGTCTCCAAAGCCCTGGAAGTTAGCACAAAGATGGAAGCAGCTGGCATAAAACACAACATGAAGACTTACTCCATGTTGATCAATGGTTTCTTGAAGTTAAAAGATTGGGCCAATGCATTTGCAATTTTTGAAGATGTTATCAAGGATGGGTTAAAGCCTGACGTGGTGCTCTATAATAACATAATTAAAGCGTTCTGTGGCATGAAAAATATGGATCGTGCCATATGTATGGTGAAGGAAATGCAGAAGGAAAGGCATAGGCCTACTTCCCGTACATTTATGCCCATTATTCATGGATTTGCACGGGCTGGAGAAATGAGAAGAGCTCTAGAAGTTTTTGATATGATGAGGAGGAGTGGATGTATTCCCACCGTGCACACTTTCAATGCTTTGATTCTTGGCTTGGTGGAGAAGCGCCAGGTAATTTATGCTTTACTTCTTGGTTTTTAATCTCCCTTTCTTCATGGTACGTTTAGGTAGCGATTCTTCATTTTTTAACTCTGTTCTTGTGTATATTGTAGATGGAGAAAGCTGTTGAAATATTAGATGAAATGGCATTGGCAGGAGTAAATCCAAATGAACATACATACACCAACATCATGCATGGATATGCAGCACTGGGTGATACTGGAAAAGCTTTTGAGTATTTCACGAAACTAAGAAATGATGGCCTGGAGCTTGATGTATACACATATGAAGCACTGTTGAAGGCATGCTGCAAGTCGGGCAGAATGCAAAGTGCTTTAGCAGTAACAAAAGAAATGAGTGCTCAAAAAATTCCAAGAAACACTTTTGTTTATAACATTTTAATTGACGGGTAAGCATTTTTTGACTTCTAGAGTCAGTTTATGCGTTTATAACATTCTAAGTGATTTGTAAGCCTTGTCCGATCCTATAATAACTGTTAATTATCCAATGTAGATGGGCTCGAAGAGGTGATGTTTGGGAGGCTGCTGACCTTATGCAACAAATGAGACAAGAAGGAGTTCAACCTGATATTCATACTTACACATCATTTATAAATGCTTGTTGCAAAGCTGGTGACATGCTGGTACGTTTGGCTGTTCCATGTGTTTTATTTTAGTCCTAATAGATACGAACCCTAAATCTTTTTGATTCTTTTCAAATCTAAATTTTTTAATATTGGTAATTTTACCTGAATTTTAAAGATTGACCGTAATTCTAGTACAATTTCAACAATTTGTTAATTAACATGTGATATGATGCATTAAAAAAGTAATTTTTGTAAAAATCATGTGTAGAACTACGAAAATACAATGAAACTTTAAAAATATGCATATATAAAATTCTTTAAATTATCATTAAAAATCCTAAAAAGCAAGACATGTCAAATTAAAGAATTAGTGAAATTAGAACAAATTACTCTTATTTTTTTAAAATTGAGTTAAAATTGCCAAAATTAGAAGTTAGGTTAGATTTGCAAGAAGACGTAAATGTTGATTTTTTTGGGGACAATTAGGCCTTCATTATAACACTTGCTGTAAGGAGTTATTGCACTACGAAACTAATTGCAATATATTTCATCATTGTTTTTCAAAGAAGATTTTCTAAACATTCGCGATCCACCATTGTTCTGAAACAATAGCTCAAAATTATGCAACTATTCACATATTACACTTCATTCTTTCCTTTTCAAGTAAGTCTATATATAAAATTCTGGATTCTTCTTTAACTTCTAAATGGAATGAGGTTTTTTATTTGAAAATCAAAAACCAAAGCGAGTGTTTACCAATACTTAAGGAGTTGTATTTAACCCTCTCGAATGTGTTTGTGTATTATGAATTTTGCAATATGTGCAGAGAGCTGCAAAAGTCATGGAGGAAATGAAAGGTTCTGAGGTGAAGCCAAATGTTAAAACCTACACTACACTGATACATGGGTGGGCGCGTGCATCTCTTCCAGAAAAGGCGTTGGGGTGCTTTGAAGAAATGAAAATGGCAGGATTGAAGCCTGATAAGGCTGTATACCATTGCTTGATGACAGCATTTCTCTCCCGGGCCACTGTTACGGAAGCATATGTTCGCTCTGCTATTCTTAACATTTCTAAAGAAATGGTAGAATCTGAGTTGATTGTTGATATGGGGACGGCAGTTCACTGGTCCAAGTGCTTACGCAAGATTGAGAGAACAGGTGGGGAGCTTACGGAAGCTTTGCAGAAGACATTTCCTCCTGATTGGAACATGCGCCACAGTGTTGATGCAGATCCCGAGTCATATAGCGATGATGAGCTTGGCAGTGATGGTGAGGACGGCATGCATTGTGGCGGAACTGATGTTGTCGTTGAAGATGACATTGATAATGACAATGATGAAGATGATTATTTTAACCGAAGACTGTTGGCGTAAACTTATAAACTGCTGTGATTCTTGCCATTTGATGTTTCCACCGAGCATAGCAGGTGGTTTTGCTATCAGGTTGAGCATACTATTTTTACCCCTTCATAGTTGTTTTCCGTAGAAATTGTCAGCTTAATATGTTTTGCAATTGAAAGTATGAGCAAATGGCTAATTGTATAAAATTTGTATTATTTATAAAGTGATAGCAAATCTTAGTTTGCTTATTTAAATTTATGAAATCTACCTACTAGCTAAGTTATATTAAATTTATTTTAATTAGAAGTTTTAAGAATGCAACATGAAGTTTGGTGGTTAGGATTAATTATTGCTAACTTTTTTTTTTTGATAATTGGGGAAGGAGCGCTTGTGGGAGGAATCGAACTCACGACCTAACAGTTTGCTGCCTAGCGTTTATACCATTTGAGCTACAGCTAATTGGTATTATTGCTAACTTTTTGAGTTCTATATAAAAAAGGCCGAACACAATCTTAGGTCTAAATCTCACGCTTTTTTTGACCGTAGGTTCTGCTACGATCTTCTTTGTGTACGTTCTTGAGGTTTCAACTTTTGTTGCTCTTCTCTAAAAACATTCATGTGCCTTTGACGCATGCGTTTCTATGTTCTTATAAACGAAAGAGGGAATTTTTATGATAATTTGTGGTACCAGAAATCGTGGTTGACTTCTATGGCTCCTAAACGATTATGGCCGCTCCTCCCTTCTCCAAACATAATATTGTTAAGTAAGATAGTTGTAATTTTCTAGTTTTCTTATATAATTGTAATAATCCGGAATTTTAAAGGATAAAATATTTTCATGTGTCTAATATTTTATTAGACGGGAGCAGATAAATTAAATTTAAAGATAAATTTAATTTATAAGCGTCCCTAAAAGTATATTGTGGCAATTTCAAATTTAAATTTTGGAAATTCAATTTGGATATATATATAGTTAACAGGGATAATATAAACTTATAAATTGAGTGTAGAATAATTCATAAGTTCCATGTGAATATTTTTGGTGTCAATATTCGCGAAATATTTTAAAAAGATTATCGTGCAAATTTGATAAAATTTGATAGTAGAAATTTTATCAAGCGCGGTCAATGCGGGCCTAATAAATCGAAAATGATTTATTAAAAATAAAATATAAACCGGATGAGAATAAAATTATATTTTTATTCTTTTTATATTTTATTAAATTTTTGGATAAATTTTCATGAAATTCGGAAGTCGTTTCAGTTCGAGGGACAGACGACTAATTAAGAAGTTGGTTTAAAGTACATGATTGAGCTAGCACTAAAGAGCACTTTAACCATTAATATATATATATATATATATATATATATGTTACATATAATGGTTACAGAAAACCATTTCTTTCATTTTGAATGAAAGAATAGAGCAGCTTTGCTCTCAGAGGCGACGTGAACTTAGGGTTTCCGATCGATCCATCAGTTTCTTGATTCTAACTCCGTTTCTTCGACGATTACTCAAGTAATCAAGGAATTAAATCCGTATTAAACGTTTATTTTAATGTATTTTGAAAATATATTCGTTTATAAACGGTTACCGTATGCAATCGAACGTATACGTATTGTTTTTACGTTTCGAACGTGAATATGGATATATTGGATTGTGTATATATGTTAGGAGCGGAAAAACGGGGTTGGAATACGTCAAAACGCCTCGGGAATCGAGTTTCCCCGGGGCTGTGCACGTTGGTGTACAGACGTGCACATATGGTGCACGAACGTGCACCAATCTGAAGGTGCACGAATATGCACCATCCAGGGTGCACGACCGTCCACGATCGTGCACGATCGTGCACCATCCAAGGTGCACGAACTTGCACCAGGCCGACACTGAAGGAGGGGGGGGGTTCTTTTAGGGCTTTTTGCCCTATCCGTTTGACGTAGTTTCGTCGAACTAAATCGTTTAAAAACGATAACTTCTTTTGAAAGAAAGTAAAACGAGTCTTTAAACCTAAGTTAAAGACTTTTAAAATGAGATTTTAAAAGTAAAGTTAAACGTTTATAAAGGACTTTAAAAGAGTTAAAGTCGACGTTTAACCGGTTTAAAAGATTTAGCAAACGATGTTGCTAAGTAATTAGTATTCGACTATAAATTATTTTGGCAATCAAGTCGATACTAGTAAATGATTTTAGTTAGGTATTGCTATACCTAAAAGGACTTCTAGAGTGAAGTCTAGACGTTTTCTTGAAGTGAAAATGGTTTATATGGTTTTTAAAAAATAACGAGACCATAAGTGTTATGTGTTATGTGAATTAAATGTTTTGTCTGGAGCTAGGTTTTAGGACCTAGATTTTTATACGAAAAGTAGGTATTGATGTTTGGATTGCGTGTTTTGTATGTTTGATCTGACTAGCTGTCCAGCAGTCAGACCAGGACTAAGGGGAGTCTGTCACACATACGAATGTGCTAAGCAGTAACTTACCATTACTGTGAGTTTACGTGTTTACTTTTGGATATCACTATTCAATTATTCTAAATCCATAAATCGCAGTAGTATAAACTAGCCAAGGGAGATCCATTAGAACGAGCTACCTATTGGGCGGCAATAGGGTTGCGTGATCACCGACACCGATTCTAGATGTACTTCTGTTGAGGTATAGAGGTATGTCTGTTGTGTTAAGTCATTGGAAAAGTAAATGCCCCCACTCCACAGGTAAACCCTGAGACGACAGTAATACAGTTACAGTCGCGGGTCAAACTGCAACGGCAGTTTCATGATTACCGTCCAGGTACTAGAGATACAGAAATGGACGGAAGTGACTCAGGTCACGGCCCTTAGTCTGTAGTCTATAAGCTCGTAATGAGAATGTGTCTGTTAGGACAATTTTGGACTAGGGTTTCAGATGGATCGATAAATTGGTAATATTATATATATTATGTGATTTTTGTATTTAGTTGTAAACTGTTTACTCACTCAGAAATATTTATATTTCTGACCATGTTGTTGTTTCCCATTTTCAAGAAACGAGCTTTAAGGTCAGTCGAGCTTCCACATTCCTACATCAGGGGAGCTCTTTTTCTGTGTTGTACATAGGATTTTGTACTCTTAGTGTGCTGCAATAGTATAAGTGTAATGTCCCAGCAACTGTGCCACTAGTCCTTTGTTTATATACTCCGATAGGATCTAGTGCAAGTGTGTATACCTTTTGGGGGGCTGCTTAGTGGCATATTGTATCTAGTTACCGAGTCGGCCTTGTATGTTTTTGTGATGGTAAAAAATAGTACGTTTTATATATGCCGGCTATGTGTAACCGGTCTGCTGTGTATTTTAATATGTTTAATACCACCGTTGCGAGACGCAAAGGTGTTCGCTTTATTTTATTAAACATATTAACTGTGGCGTGTGGTTCGAAACGGGGCTGCCTATGTGTTAAGGCAAGCGAGTTATAAGTCCCTGGTTTCCAGTACCTATCACGCCAGGTTTTCAGAAGGAAGCTAGGGTTGAGATAACGATAACCAAATTTTTCTTATATGTATATTTTCTGAAATCGTGTTACGTTAAAAGAGAAAAGTTTTAACGGTATTTTCTGAAAACGGATCGTACGCGAGGTGCGATTTTTTAATAATATTTGCGAAACATTTCTAGAGGTTCTAGGCTTGCTACGGGTTTCGGAACAACCATTCCCATTCCCTAGCGCCGGTCGTGACTTGGATTAGGGTGCAATTCGGGTCGTGACAAAGGTGGTATCAGACCAACGTTTTAAGTACTCGACAATTCGAAATATTGTTTCTGATACTGTTAGTTGTGTTAGGAATTGTAGGGATTCTTTGTACATTATTGCAGCAACATAGGACTCGAGTCATGTCTTGATCAGTTTTCAGTTGTTAAAAACATTCAGCTATAAGTATAAATCCGTATACCTGTGTAGTGTATATGTTGATGTTTTTTTCCGGAACATATGAGATGTTTCCGTGTTTGAAACGCGACACTAACGAGGGAACATGTGAGATGTTCCTGTGTTCGAGGCGCGCTATTAGAGTAGTATGCTATGGTCAGATCAATTGACCGGTATTCAAGGAAGTTGATTATGTTCGAATTCAGAACAAAGCGAGGATTCTAGAAGAATCGTTTGTTTGAGAAAATAGTTAGAATTTCTCTGAACTATATGTGTGATTGCTATGTGCTTTGTTTTATGTGTTTATAAGGTGCTACATGTTATATGAAAAAAAGTGTTTTTCTATAATTGAGATAACGGCTACTCGCGTTATGGCTACATGTGTTTCAGCATGTCTGGGCCTAGTAGACCTCAGCTATATGTTGTGCCTTATACACATTATTTGCCAATCAGCTTGTTATGCATAACTTGTCTGTACCATTAAAAGCTGGGAGACTCCGCTTTTGTTTATGATATGGATAAGGAGATAGATGCTATTAGATCAGAGGATCTAGAAGGATATGTGGGGGATCAAGATAGTTCTGATGACAATGACGAATCATAATCTGATTCTATAGCCACCTCAGCCTATAAAAGGTTTAAGCTGGAGAAGTACTTAGCAGAGGTGAGCCATCTGAGGAATATTTAGAAAAGGATGGGTCATTCTCAAAGTCAAAAGTGGAGAATGTGTATGCTAATGAGGAGCAAGAGGAACAAAGTTTGAATAGGCGAAGGCACTATGTGAGTAGGATCACAAGAGAGGATCTATTAGTGGAAGCCTATGTTATAGAATTCACTAGGATAAGTGAAGAGGTTCCAAAATTGATGAAAGATGGAGTAGAGGTTGGTGAGAGATTTGCTAGAGGCTTGGATCTAGAGTTCGAAGAGCTGCTGGTGGAGCAATCTGACTCAGGATGTATTTGGCTGGACAAGGCAGGCAGATTGAGCAGTGATTGGTGAGTAAACCATACACCACCGTAGCCATTCTACTATATCAAACCTGACGAGCCTACCTATATATTCCCAGAATTAGTAGTTGAAGCTGAGTGGACCAACCCTTACCTTGCTCAGCGAGGGGAAAAAGGAAAACTTGTGCGCCGATGTGGACAAGGAAAAGTTCCGATGATTCGAGAGGCACTACCGCCTCGATAATCATCCTCAGGTATCATTTAGATATGCGTCTTATGTTTAAGTTAAGTACGTTTATGTGTTTTAGTATGAGATACTAAAACGAGAAAACATAAACTACATATAGAGAATATCATTAAACAAGAACACACATATAAATGAATAATAATTGTTAATAAACAGCCTGACGATGAATAATAACATAAAAGATGAATGTTAAATAAGGAAAAATAAAGCCTAATGCGAGAATTAGGAAAACCTTGAAATGACACAGAGACGTAGTTTTAAAGAAACTTATTAAAGTTTTGTTATACAGTTTGAATGTATAATTATGCTCAGATGCATTAAAGGTGCATGTTGCGAATATTCACTATAGAAGAAGCATACTTGAATTTATATATATATATATATATATATATATATATATACATAAAATGATTTTAATTAGGGCATGCATCATATATATTGATATATCAGTATATCAGTGAAAAGTGAATTGAAATAGAAACTCCTTGGGGATGAGAGATGTCATCACCATGAAGCACAATTGTATAAAAAAGGTTTTGAACCGTGAATTTGAGAATTCACAATTTGTTCAAAAAGTGAAATTTAAAAAGGCATGCAGGCAGAAAAAATTATAATTGTCTCAGATGAGATAAACTGTATTTGTCTTATAAATTGTATTTGTATTTGTTAAGCGTCAGTGTACGCGAGACAAAATTCTATTTGTTCAAATGAAAAATCTATGATAGTGACAAGGTAGATGGGAATATGGGATAGAGAATAACAGTTTTTATTGTAAGAATAAATAATAAAGACCTAGATTCTAATGTTTCATTCTGAGACATTAGAGATTAATGGAAGTACGGGGAAGAATAGATTAAGTAAGAATCTACATTCTTACTCAGGAATAGACTGATAAAAGTCTAGTGATGGACTTTTATGGTAAAGAAAGTTCAAGGATAGACAATAGAAGATTGTCACGATTAAGACAAGAGAGTAGGATCTAATTGAACACGACTCAGTTTGTTTGACTTCAAGTAGTTATAAGTGAACAAAGTCATATGCACGTGTTTAATTAAACGAATTGGAGATCAGTCCTACAGACAGAGCAGATGTCAGTAATGGACATATCTCTTGAATCCATACGAGTGATTAGATAAACCATAATTCATAAGTCTGAGAGGAGTAAACCTCAGCACCTAAATAACTAACAACAACGAAACATCTAAAATAAAGATGGTGAAAGGAAGTGTAAATATTCTCAGAAACGAGTAGGTACACTACTAGTTCTGATATGAGTAAAGAGTAGTAATGAATATGTTAACGACTGACGGAGTTGTTAAGTCGTGTTAACAAATATTCATTAAGAGAATGATTAACAAATCATATAACGAATAAATAATATACCTGAAACAGTATATCAAACCTTGAACCAACATTAGATAAAGATGTTATCAAGGTGTGATGGAGATGAAGATAATGAATTGACGGAGCTAGTTTCAGATATTTTCTGGAAACTAACAAGGGATAGTAAAACCCTAATAACGTGCGATCGAACCGTTAGATAGGTTTGATAATGAAAAAATGATGGTCCCAAGACGGTTATCTAACTTTTAACTGTCACGATCGTTGAACGAAGCGTTAGAAGATGCTCGATGATGGAGATGTAGTCGTGGAACTTGCGTGAATTTTGGCAGTGAGCCAAAAGTGCAAGTGACAAAGATGAGAAGTATAAACTTTAATTAACTTGGAATTATCAACATAACCTCCATATATGTATATAAATGAATTTGAAAACTGTGATGAGACAATAGTTTCAAAAATGAAAATTGCGAGAACCGAGCCTTATGACTGTGAGGTCTAGGCTGACTGGTAAAGGAATATACATGTAGTGTACATATATTTTGAATGTCGGGCCAGAAATATGTAAAGTATGGCTGACTAAAAGTGGAAAATGTTTAATAAACATTTTATTTTTAAAGTGAAATGTTTTGAAAACAAAGCTAGAGTTGGTAGTCAATTAATTAAATACGATAGTAACAGCTATAGTACAGTTATAATAACTGTTAGCTGCGAATAAGGAAGCTAGATGTATGTGGAAAAGAGGTTAAGAAGTCTAATTAACCTTGGAAATACCAAAAACTACTGGCAGAGTATAGTCTTGCGGTGACTAAACGAGTTGGGAAGGTGTTTTACGATGAGATAATTAGGTAATAACCTACACCTAGATAACCACATCATTAGTGTGAGAAGAACTCAGTTATTCAATCTATAACAGGAAGTTACTATGGATTGATAATGAATTAAGAAATATTCTATACAAGGTATAAAATCATAAGAGAGGTAAAGGATGAGTAGTCTGTTTGTGGAACAAGAGTTCAAACAGATGAAGAGTGTAAGGTGATAGATTATAATACTTAACCAATATTACCTTAAAAAACAATTAACAGATATGAAAAATTTATAGTAGGATTAAAAATCTTAATTATAAAATCTACGACCAATAATAACCAGTTTTAAACTGGAGAATTAAAAGAGTAAAGGAAAAGTGAATTCAATGGTGATATCTTAGAACTTAGCAATAAGTTGATATCCCAGAGATGAGTTCAAAGTTTGTACTGTCCGAAAAGAAGTACAACAAAGGAAAAGTAATAAGATGTATAAAGAATACAAGTATGGCTAAAAGCCAACTTCAAGGACGATTTCAGAAACCGAAAAGAGGTCGGATTGAATTCGACTCTTCATGGAAGTTGTAGATTGAATGTCAAAATATAGGACTATGAAATAATATTTGGAAAAATACTGGTTTAAATGCTTGGTTCATTGGCTTCAACAATAGCCATGACGGCAGTTTTGCAGTCTTTCAAAATTAGCTCGAAGAGGCACCTTTGAGATTGATTTCCGAGACCTTCGAGAAAGAATCTCAACTCGAAGTCTAAACGGAAGTTGTACAACGCATTTCCAACTATAAGAATACTAAATTTATTTGGTAAATGGACGCTTCGAGATAAGCGATCCGGGTAGCCGAAGTAGGCTTGAAGAGAAGTAACATAAGAGAATAACCCGAGGTTAATAAGTATAAAGATTTCTGATAACAGAAGTCAAGGTTGGTTTAGGAACGTATAAGTGAAAGTATAGTGAGATGAAATATAAAGCGATTGAGAGATATAAGCTGCAGTTAGAGAAGAACTGCAAGGTTTAGATAACCAGTGTTCGTATACTAGTAGAGAAAAGTATACGGTCTATAAGGACAAGTAAAGTAGAGATAAAAAATTTGATAGACCAAAGGTAGTCAGTGAGTTGTGCACAACTGTGCCATAGTCGTCAGCAGTTATGCCACAGACGATGGCAGTAAAGTTTATGCTGTGAAAATCATAAACAAGAAATATAAAAAGTATTGATCGTTGTATAAGTAAAAGAAGAAGTATATGTAAATTTGAGAACAAATTTATATAAGGGGGAGCAAATGTAATAACTCAGAGTTTTAAAGGATAAAATATTGCCACGTGTCATATATTTAATTAGACGGGAGTAGGTAAATTAAATTTATTGATAAATTTAAATTTATTGATAAATTTAAATTTATTGATAAATTTAAATTTATTGATAAATTTAATTTATAAGCGTCCCTAAAAGTATATTTTGGCAACATGATTTCAAATTTAAATTTTGGAAATTTAAATTTGGATATTTATATAGTTAACGGGGATAATATAAACGTTGAATTGGGTGCCAATATTCGCGAAATATTTTAAAAAAGGTTATCGTGAATATTTGATAAAATTTGAAAGTAGAAATTTTATCAAGTGGGGTCAATGCGGGCTTAATAAATCGAAAATGATTTATTAAAAATAAAATATAAACCGGATGTATATTTTTATTCTTTTATTAGATTTTTGGATAAATTTTCACGAAATTTGAAAGTCGTTTCTGTTCGAGTTACGGACGACTAATTAAGATTTTGGTTTAAAGTGCATGATTGAGCTAGTACTAAAGCGCACTTTAACCATTACTATATATTTGTTATGTTACATAAAATGGTTATAGAAAACCATTTCTTTCATTTTAAATGAAAGAAGAGCAGCTTTGCTCTCAGAGGCGACGTGAACTTAGGGTTTCCGGTCGATCCATCTGTTTCTTGATTCTATCTCCGTTTCTTCGAAAATTACTCAAGTAATCGAGGTATTAAACTCGTATTAAACGTTTGTTTTGATATATTTTGATATATTTAGAATATATATATTCGTTTATAAACGGTTACCATATGGAATCGAACGTATATGTATTGTTTTACGTTTCGAACGTGAATATGGATAGATTGGATTGTGTATATATGTTAGAAGCAGAAAAACGGGTTGGAATACGTCGAAACGCCCCGGGAATTGAGTTTCCCCGGGGCTGTGCACGTTGGTGCACGGACGTGCAGATATGGTGCACGAACGTGCACCAATCTAGAGGTGCACGAACGTGCACCAGGCAGACACCGAAGGACGGGGGTTCTTTTGGGGCTTTTTACCCTAGCCGTTTGACATAGTTTCGTCGAACTAAAAGGTTGAAAAACGATAATTTTTCTGAAAGAAAGTAAAACGAGTCCTTAAACCTAAGCTAAAGACTTTTAAAATGAGATTTTAAAAGTAAAGATAAACATTTAAAAAGGACTTTAAAAGAGTTAAAGTCGACGTTTAACCGGTTTAAAAGATTTAGCAAACGATGTTGCTAAATAATTAGTATTCGACTATGAATTGTTTTGGCAATCAAGTCGATACTAGTAAATGATTTTGATTAGGTATTGCTATAACTAAAAGGAATTCTAGAGTGAAGTCTAGATGTTTTCTTGTAGTGAAAATGGTTTATATAGTTATTATAAAATAAAGAGACCATAAGTGTTATGTGTTATGTAATTAAATTTTCTGTTTAGACCTAGGTTTCAGGACCTGGATTTTTATACCAGAAGTAGGTATTGATGTTTAGCTTGTGTGTTTTGTATGTTTAATCCGACTAGATATTCAACAGTCAGACCAGGATCCAGGGGAATCTGTCACACATACGACGGTGCTAAGTAGTAACTTAGCAGTACTGTGAGTTTACGTGTTTACTTTTGAATATCAGTATTCAATTATTTTAAATTCATAAATTGCAGTAGTATAAACTAGCTAAGGGAGATCCATTGGAACGAGCTACATATTGGGCTGCAATAGGGTTGCGTGATCACCGACACCGATTCTAGATGTACTTCTGTCGAGGTATAGCGGTATGTCTGTCGTGTTAAGTCATTGGAAAAGTAAATGCCCTAACTTTACGGGTAAACCCTGAGACGACAGTAATACAGTTACGGTCGCGGGTCAAACTGCGATGGCAGTTTCATGATTACGGTCTAGGTACCAGAGATACAAAATTGGATGGCAGTGACTCAAGTCACGGTCCTTAGTCTGTAGTCTATAAGCTTGTAATGAGAGTGTGTCCGTTAGGACAGTTGTGGACTAATGTTTCAGATGAATCGATAAATTGGTAATTTTTTATATATATAATTATTTTATATATACTATGCGATTTTGGTATTTATCTGTAAACTGTTACTCACTCAGAAATATTTATATTTCTGACCCCGTTGTTGTTTCCCATTTTCAGGAAACGAGCTTTGAGGTCAGTCGAGCTTCCACATTCCTACATTAGGGAAGCTATTCTTTCGGTATAGTATATAGGATTTTGTACTCTTAGTGTGCTGCAATAGTATGAGTGTAATGTGCCAGCAGATGTGCCGCTACTCCTTTGTTTAGATACTCTAATAGGATCTAATGCATGTGTGTATACCTTATGGGGGGCTGCTTAGTGGTATATTGTATCTAATTACTGAGTCAGCCTCGTATATTTTTGTGAGGGTAAAAAACAGTATGTTTTATATACGCCGGCTATGTGTAACCGGCCCGCTGTGTATTTTAATAGGTTTAATACCACAGTTGCGAGACGCAAAGGTGTCAGCTTTATTTTATTAAACATATTAACAATGGCGTGCATTTCGGAACGGGGCTGCCTATGTGTTAAGGCAAGCGAATTATAAGTCCCTGGTTTTCAGTACCTAAAACGCCAAGTTTTCAGAAGGAAGCGATGGTTGAGATAACGAGGTTATCCAACCAGTACTTCTGAAAACCGGATTTCGCTTATATGTGTATTTTCAGAAATCGTGTTACGTGAAAAGAGAAAAGTATTAACGGTATTTTCTGAAAACGGATCATACGCGAGGTGCGATCTTTTAATAATATTTGCGAAAAATTTCTAGAGGTTATTGGCTTGCTACGGGTTTCGGAACAACCATTCCCATTCCCTAGCGCCGGTCATGACTTGGATTAGGGTGGAATTCGGGTCGTGACAAAATAAGGAACTCTGTTTTGTTTTTCCAATAGAAGACTACTGTAAGCAGAGCGGCTATTCGGGGGCTAGCTCGCCTAGGCTTATGGCTGACTTTGTGATCCGGAAAGGTTTGAAAAGTGTTGAGTCACCACCTAGATTTGCAAGGAAATGCCTTTTTTATTGACTGGAGAACCTCACTCTCTTATGGGTGAGATTATCGTGCATCAAACCAAAAAACCGGGTTCGATAGACATCGCAAAAACTCTTGCACTTAGCTTATCGATCATATTATTATTTACAGGACTCATCTGGTTATCTTATCTCAACAATCATGCAATTCACTGTATATAATACTGAAAATGTAAACACCTTTGAAAGCGATAAACAACTAAGACGCGCATATGACTCGATATGGAATGGCATGTGAGACATGTATCTCATGTACTCCTAAGCATTCATCTAATCTTGGTGATTTCTATCATGTATCAAACAATGATGAGTCTTTACCATTTTCATGCATAAAGCCTATAAACTTAGTCATCTTGGTGCTATACAACCTTATAATTACATTTTCATGGTAATCCTATGATTTTTAGGTGATTTACAGGATTTTCCGGATTTGACTAAGTTAACGTGATTAGGCTCATTAGCTTGTTAATAATGGTTTTGATCATTCTTTGGAAAGCGACAAACAATTTAAACATACCCATATGCAGTTGATATACATACAAGGTTAGAAATACTTTTAAATCTTGTAAATTCAATACGTCTAGCACTTGTCTGTCGTTTGGGAGTCTGTATGGTCGGAAAATGGTTTTGTTCAAAAGATGGAAGTTTTTAATTTCACCGATACAATTATATTGGTTTGAACCGGAGTAGATTTTGAGTTCAACCAAATCCAAAATCTTGTCTATAAATTGCTGGTTTCGTAGGTCTAGGGCTTTGAGGCCCGATTAGCTTGGTGGATTACAAATTTGGGATTTGAGGCCCAATACAAATTAGGATTGTCCCATTACTGATTATACATATGTCCTACAAATAATTACAATGAAAACACTTTGGAACATACTGGGATTGATAAACAATGTTTAAACTTGAATTAACATCCTAAAACACATGTTTTTAAGATGATCACATGGAAATCATGGCAAAACAACTAAGAACGAAAAAAACATGACAATCATCATGGCAGTTTGAGCTACAAGCAGGCATTATAAGCATTCAAACTAAGCGATTTCAACATGTGATGGTTAAAACGTATATAAGCATATATGAGCATATTTATAAACCAATATCATGGCAATCATATGAAGAGGTTAAAATCATGGCAAATTATGGCAAGAACACAAATACAGCTGTTAACATGTGATTTCAACTATAGATCTGATTAAATCTAACATGTGGGAATGATTAAAATCACATATAACAACCTATAAGCATGTTTCTAAATCAATTTCATGGCAATCGTATCAAAAGATTAAACACATAGCAATATGGAAATTACCTAATTTATGGCAATTTCACAGCAAAACATCCTAACATGCAATCTAAGATGCTGATTATAGCAGTTTTAGATTACATATGATCAAAGGTATAGACAAAAGATTTGGGTCCTTAAAAGTAACGTTCTGAGTCCTTGGCTCGTTTTCTAGTGATCTGGACGTGGAATCCAGCTTTAGATCGATGTGGATTAGTGCTTTATTGAGTCATTGATGTGTCTCTAGCTTATTTGATTGACTGGTATGTGTGTGTGTGTGGCATGGGGGTTCAACCAAAATAAGATTTTCTCAGGGTTTGGTGTTTGATTCTTTGGTGTGTATTGATTTTCCAACCTTCAGCTAGGCTGATTAAGGGTCCTATTTATAGAGGTTAGGTTAAGGGGTCCTCGCTAGAGTCTATGTTGTGTTAGGATTCTGTTAGTTAGAGTTATTGTACAAGGATGGTGAAAGTGTGTGGAGTGATATATTTTTAGGACTAGGATTAACTTTTACTATTATCATTAGGATTTAATTAATTAAATTTGTTTTAATCAGTGTGTGTCATATAAAAATAGGATGGAAGTTATTTTGGTGCCCAAAAGTGTTAAAAAAGATTTATAGGACTCTAAGGGTTTGGGTATGGTCACTTGAGTCTTTCAAATTTACGAATTGGCCAAAACCTTCTAAGATATTGCAATTAGTCCAATTAAACAGACTTAGATCACAATCTCTTTGGATTTTTATAAGTTATTTGCATCTAATTACGTCTCTATCATTCAAGTATACAACTGCGCACGGATCTAACCAGCTTTAATCTAATTAAGAGGACCACAAGCTCGTCACCCAGACAAATTTCTCTAGAAATCATCATTGAACGCTTCAGTCCCTTATCACCTTTTACCTGTCCGAAAAACAGGTGTCTACACCTGTTATTGGAAACAAAATAATTATTAGTTTTAGATTGCCAAACTTATTTCTTTTCATCCTTGTTGTCACAATCCAAATTCAGAGATCGTGACCGGCGTTAGGGTATGGGTATAGTGGCACTGGAACCCGTAGCTAGCCTCGCGGAAAAACATAGAATACAATTAAACCTGCACAAACTTGCTCGGGGGCAACCGAGACTCCAACCTAGATCTAGCAGTTTATATCAACAATTAATAAAGCAAATTCTTGGCTCAATCCAAGACTCCAACAACATGGCATATATAATAAGCGAACATAATCCAGAGTAATATCATGCCAACAAACGAAAAACAATAACCAGACCAACAAGAAAAACAACAGTAAAAGTAAATAAGACACCAATAAATACTATTGCGGTCTAAGATCATAAAATGAGTTTGGCTCCTTCATTCAAAATAAAGTAAACCTCCGAGAAATCAATCAAGCGGAGGTCCATGACTTCCACAAAACTGAAAACTTGAAAATGGTAAAACAACAGGGGCCAATTATACTAAGATGAGTTCATACTACCATTTACATTTATCAAGTGGAAAACCTTTAAAACAAAATATTCTTTACTATATATATAATATTCATTATTGGGATAAGTATTGAATCAATATTCATTACGCGGGAATACATCCTCTTCGAAACATAAGTAGGCTAGAGATATAACTCCGCCTAAACCAAAGCAGGCTATATAATAATCCCCTGATATGTATATGACCAGTGCACACAGTCTCGATGATGCCTATCGAGTAGCTTGTTTCAATCCAAATCGATAATGAGTTTGAAAACCCTTTTCAAGCTGCATATACGATATTTAAAATAATATACTTAATAAAGCGGTAAACAATAATACAAACTCACTGCTTGCTAAACCACACGAAACTCCTCGCAAGCACCTAACCCTTGTTTGACTCGGAAGCACGAGCAGCTGGCGAGTCTAAGAAAATATGAATTAGAGTTAAAATCAATCCTAACTATAAAGAGTACTAGACATCACACAGTCAAACCATAGTTACATTGCATAAGCATATCATATCAACAATCACCACCATTACACAACGAGTCAAGTCAAGTTAAGTTCCTGCCTCTTAAAACATAATCCGGAATAGGGTAAAACCCAAATCAAACATTATATCAAGATAGCCAACTTCAAAGTAGTGAGTCAACTGAGTCATCACGTCGCTCAGTTTCTTCTCACATGTCTGGCGACCAATGTCTAACCCGACCCAATCATCTCATAAGGAGAATACGGCCCGTAATTTCCTACGGTAACTAAACATCAACATACATTGCAAACACGTTTCACAGACTAAAATTTATGCCACACAAAGAAAAAGAAAATTTCAACAACCGAATAAAATGATATTCAAACTTTTAACAATAAATATTCTCAATCAAGAGTATTGACCAACCACCCTTGTTGTCGAAACCTATTAACCAGGATTTTCGATCCTCAAATCAGCTAATTCATATATCCATCCAAACTCAAATTCTCAAAATTATTCAACCAAATATAACTGTAAACTTGCAGACAAAAGATCACCTAGATCGAATTCACCAGTAACCGAGTCATTGGTTATGCTCAAAACCAAATTCATAGGAAAATAATTCAAATCAGAAAACATTACAACATCCCACTTCTCTTTAAAAGACTTTAATATCTTATAACTCCTTTTATATTTAAAACAAAAATACTTTTACTGTTTGAAAAAACTCCAATTTGTAAACACATCAACATTTTTAAAATATTCCTATTTTGAATTTCACAATTACACCTTACTTTTAAATAAGTTTGTAAATCTAAAAAAATCGTTCAACCGAAAACATTATTATTCCCTTTAATTTAAACTTGATAAAATTTTATCTTTTTGTCAAAATGGAAAATATTTGTAAAGAAAATCTCCTTATTCATGCAATATTTTTATACGAGTATACCAACACATTCAAACAAAATCGAATATGTAAATACAAATTTCTTTTAAAATCACGGCGTATACACACACGTAGAGCATAACCAAATCCCTTAATCCAATAAGCCTGAAATCATAAATCGAAAGTTAACACGTAAGCCTTCCAATCCGACCTCAAAATCCTATCACACTTATTATAACAATAACTCTTGTGCAACCTTATATCCAATACTAATTCCTATGAAACATAGTTATTCATTCAAATAACATAAAACTGAACATTCACCACTATCATCATAGAGTATTTGTCTAGCTACCTTTCGGTAAAATTTCAAAACTATCAGAAAACCATCAATTTTGTAAATAAATTTATCACAATGTGACTCGCGAGTTTGTTTCAAAACCTCTTTCATAGAAACACTTTATCGATAAAATCCATTTTATATAATTGTGCGCTAGGGGGATGACATCTCTCATCCCCAAAGAGTTGCATCCAACTCTAATCATTTCCATGTACGTGATGCATGTACTATTATGCATGCATCAATTATTAATTTATCTTTTATTTAGTGAACATACTTAGTGCTCAATGCAATCCTATTCGTGACATTCAAAATGCATGTTCATGATATGTCTAGGCACAATTACGTGACAAAAACATTTCAAATACTTTAACAAATCAACATTTAAAATCAATTCTCGATAAAATATTTGCTAGATATTACCCTCTGTGAGATGTGCACTTTATAACCTAATAATATTTTCCAAGTTCTGTACTTGCAATCTACCAAATCATATGATACTAACATAATAGTTCAAATACAATACACCAATAAATTCCCTTCTGCAAAAAATAACATCCAAATTAACCTCAACCAAACTGAAATTATATTTAAAGAGAAGAGATATATAACATTCTTATCTACAAAACTAATCTTCAATTCCGGTATCGCACCGTCCAACATGACGAAAACACCAACGTATTAATACACCGATCTATCTCTTCGAATAAGAATATCCAATATCCTTATCTAGGATAATCAAAAAATATTAACCGTTCCAAAGAAACACTTTCTTCATCTTACTCGGTATCGAAACCCAAAAATCTCGATCCACAACACACCAAACCCAACGTATAAAGGGTCTAAACGAAGGTTCGACTCACAAATCGAAACCAAACATTACGGTTAAGAGCAAAAAACACATGAAATAAATTGCCTCACATGCTACTCCGCACGAAGAGACATAACAAAAAAAATCAACATAGTCCAACCAAAATTGCAAGGTATACAACGCAAATCAATACCAAAAGGTAACGAATTCTACAAACCATCCAAGCATGTTGTTGAACACAAATATATTTAGAAGACAAAAACAAAACATGATATAACCCACTCTGATTTGTCATAACCAAGAACAACAAGTAGCATGTCATTGATCAAAATACGCGTCAAAACTCATTCTGAAATTTAAAGTCAATCATAAAAGTTTTCAAGTTCTAGTTGAACCCCACAGTGAAAAGTCAATTTCCGGAAAACCTCTTTTATAAATCAAATGATTAAAATTTCCAAAGTTTCTCAATCCATAAAACCATCGAGTTAGCCGAGTCATTAAAACTACTAAGCTCAACTCCCAAATTTTGGGTGACCCAAGTCAACCATTTACAGAACGTATTCAAAATATTTGTATCTTTGGAAAAAGCATTTAAATAAAATCTCAATATTTTCAAAATATGAGCTCAATATAATCCAAGCATCAAACAGCAATCCAAAAACTCAAGTGAGAAAACCTTTAATCTCAAACAACCATTCCATAAATTCATAAGCCAACCAAACATAATATACAAAACACATGAACAACGACACTTCAAACATCGACATATCACAACAAGGTAAAAATTACAACAACAATATTAAATACTCAAAACGGTGAATCATCTCGTAATTAATATTATTTTGAAAATAATAGTTGGTCAATACTAAGTCAAACGTAAGATTCTGAAATACGTGACATTCATTTTACTTGCATATTAACCAAAAATCACACGTATTAAAAGCAGACTTCTCTTCCGATTCTCATATCAAAACACAACTGAAATCAAAATAATTTTCTCAGTAAAACCATAAAACCAACATGTGACCAAACAATGTGTAGCCATAAAACATGCTTAAAGATATAACATAAAAATCCTTTAAAAGCAACACAAGGCCAACACCTAACATATCCTCATATGTGCCAACATATATAGCAACCAACAAGCACGAACAAAACCAAACTATACTCACCAACAAGGCGAAAGCAAGCCAATTATAACCAAAACCATCCAAAGCATAAAAGCCAACAAGTAATCACCCAAGGTAAATATCATATAAGGCACAATAACTAGTAAAACATCACCCGAAGTAAACACCATATATGGCACAACAGCCAACAAAGCATCACCCGAAGTAAACACCATATAAGGCACAACAACCAACAAAACATCACCCAATGTACAGAATAATCATACCAAAGTAAAGCATCCGTAAAACATAAGACCGACGCTACAACATTCCTATAGGTGAAGGTAGAAAGTTTTAAAATAAAAGATGATGTTTCAAAGGACAAGACTTGAATCCGAATTCCGCAGTAGTTCATATGACACAACAACAACTTAACATGCCATAAAACAATAAACACGTAACATGCAAAAAGGCCTTGGCTTGAAACCAAAACTCTGATACCAACTTTGTCACGATCCAAATTCAGAGATCATGACCGACGATAGGATATAGGTATGGTGGTACTAAAACCTGTAGCTAGCCTCGCGGTTAAACATAGAACACAATTAATTAACCTGCACAAACTTGCTCGGGGGCAACCGAGACTCCAACATAGATCTAGTAGTTTATATCGACAATTAATAAAGAAAATGCTCAGCTTAATCCGAGATTCCAACAACATGGCATATATAATAAGTGAACATAATCCAAAGTAATATCGTGCCAACGAACGTAAAATAAAAACCAGACCAACTGATAAAACAATAGTAAAATTAAGTAAGACACCACTAAATACTAATGCGGTCTAAGATCATAAAATGAGTTTGACTCCTTTATTCAAAATAAAGTAAACCTCCGAGGAAGTAATCAAGCGGAGGTCTACGAGTCGCATAAAACCAAAAACCTAAAAATGGTTAAACAACAAGGGTCAGTTATATTGAGATGAGTTCATAATACCGTTTATATTTATTAAGTGGAAAGCCTTTAAAACAAAACATTCTTTACTATATATATTATTCATTATTGGGATAAGTATTGAATCAATATTCATTAGACGGGAACACATCCTCGTCGAAACCAAAGTAGGCCAGAGATATAAATCCGCCGAAACCAAAGTAGGCTACATAATAACCGCTTATATATATGTATGTGTATATGTATGTATATATGTATATGTATGTATATGTATATATATGTATGTATATATGTATGTATGTGTATGTATGTATATACGTATGTATGTGTATATATATATCTATATATGTATGTCTGTATCTATGTATGTCTATATCTATATATGTATCTATGTATGTCTATATCTATATATGTATATATGTATATATATATATATATATATATATATGTATGTATGTATGTATGTATGTACGTAATGTATGTATATATGTATGTATGTGTAATACCTAAAATATTTTAACGTAATTACGTCGTGTCACGTGTCGAGATTCCCGATAAATTAAATTAAGAAGAATTTAATTTAATTATATCGGGAATTCAGAATAAATTTTAATAAGTTAATTAGCGGGATTTGAGGATTTAACATCGGAAATTAATATAAAACAAATTATAAATCCCGTAACGATAATTATTTCGCCAAAGTCCGTGAAATAATATATAGTATTAGTGGTAAAAGTTTCGAGTCGATCGGAGATCATTTGAAATTTGGACGCGAATAGGTTTTGGACTAAATTAGGACTAAAGTGCAAATTAGCCAGAATATATATAATTTCCTTCAGATGAAGGAATCACCAGAACCTTCATCTTCTCCTTTTTCATTTCAACGATGATATCGTACGGTTCGTCACTCGGTTTTCATTTCTCGTCCGTTTCCGACGTTCTATAACTCGAAACGATCGTATTTCAGTGGCGTATCACGGTAAGCTTGACGTTTTATCGTTTAGACGGATATATTTTGAGTTATATCGATTCAGAGTTTTAGGCCACGAAACGATTATATCGTTTTAATCGATATTAGAATTGAATTATAGCGTTTTGGAGTTAGATTACGTGTTTAGGACGTGTTTGGAACGTTTTGACTATTGAAAGCATGTCGGAAATCGACTCTGGGCCAAGGACGCACAGCCGAACTGTGCGAACGCACAGTCAGGTGAATGTGTGAACGCATAGTCACACTGTGCGGACGCACAGAACCCTGTGCAGTCGCACAGGTAGACATGCGTACGCACGATGTTTTCGCCGATCAACCCGTTTTGAGGAAAATTTATCGCACGCGCATACCGAGATTTGAAATTGATTAGTATTCAATTAGTTATCGATTAATTTGAGATGTTAGCCCAATGAGTTTAAACGAGAATGAATTCTAGAAACGGTAATTGATCCATAAACGAGTTAGATAACGTTTATCGGAATATACGTGAGAAGCACGACGGTTAATGAGAGTTCAGTGTGTTGAGTCTCGAGTCTAGAGTCAATCTTAGAATAGAATTCTGATTCGAGTCAAATGTTTTGAAATTGTTTTAGATTCGGCGAGGCAAGAAGCAGCTGGACCAGGAGCTCGGGAAGCTTGATGTTTTAAGCCCCGAAGTATATTTGGATAAGCGTTTTATGTGAGTTTATACGATTTGCTTTCAAAGTATTTAAACAAGTAATTATTTTATATTGCTTTATGTTTAAATTGCATGTTTATAGTGCGAAAGTTTTATATGAATTGCATCTACGCTTAATTTAAAACCAGTATTGATCCGATGGAACGTGCTACCTATTGAGCGGCAATAGGACTATGTGATCACCAGTTTGATTTAATACAGCTGTGAGATTAATTATGAGTATGAATTTTGAGGTTGGATGTATGAATTTGATACGAGTGAGAACTCGGTTACGGTTAGACCTAGAGTCCCCGTATCTAGTGGGTTGGACTCACAACTTGAGATTAATTGCTCGTATTGGACGATATATGATTAGTATGTTTGAGGATTAGGGTTTCAATCGGATCTTGTACTAGGCAGCATACGTTTTGAATGCTATTGCATTATTTTATGATTTATTTGAATACTTATTAGTAAATGAATGAACTCACTCAGTATATCCCTATATACCGGCCCCTCACAAATTTCCTTTCAGGTGAAAGCTTCTTTTTGAAGCAACGAACTTCTATCCTACTCCCAGAAGTCTGTATTTTTGAAAGTATGTAAAGAAATAGTACTTTACTCTTAGAGCTGCATTAGATAAGTGTTTTGTAATTCAGCTTGTAATGTATGGTTTTCTGTAAATATAACTTTAATGTTTTAAAGTTTTAAATGTTTTACGCCTGCTGCGTTATTTAATGTTTGTGGTTTTGGTTGCCTCCCGTGCCTTGAGGTTAGGCTTAGTGCTGAGAAAGCTCTTGATCATCGACTAAGGAAGGGAATCTACCACGTGCATTATGAAACGACCTAGCATTTTGTTAGCCAGTTCGATTACCCACTTTGAAAGGAATAATTTGGATATGCCCATCCCTTTTGTGTGGTGGAATATGCCTTTACTCAAGGGTTAGTGAAGTTGAATTTGGAACATGGATAGTACTCCCAACCTCTTGAATTTCTTGGATGATTGCCCTATGAATCTTTGGTCGTTATTTTGTTTAGTCATGTTAATAGCCTCTAATATTCTTTCATCCTTTTGGGACGATATTCTGAACGCAACTATCAACTCGACCACATAGGGTTCCATGTCAAATTTTCTTTTACCCATGTCACACTGTGTGTGCTTCATTTCAACCACCTATTTTGATAACCTTTCGAATGCCTTTGCCAATCTTGGCTTAGAATTTCTCTATGTTGGTGTTGGGTTCTCTTCGAATCTAGGTTGTACATCTTTAACTGTATCCACGTGCATTTGGTTATGAAGAGGCAAGTTTTCCTTCTTTATGTTTCCGACCATGTGAGCCATATAGCCTTCATGTCCTACATTTGCAATAGTAGGGTCACCCACTATATCTTGAAATACAATCACATCTTTTTCTTTTTCACTTCGAGTTCTTGGCATAACTAAATTGTCCCACTGGGCGTGCCAAAATTGTTAGATCTCTATTTTTAAAAGAAATGGAACAGTTAATGTGAACTACGGGCATGCTAGGAAGCATATCCTAATAATAGATCTGGCAATACGTGTATGCGGGTCATAAACGGGTCAAACCCGTTTAGACACGAACACGATTAGTCTAAACACGAACACGACACGATTATTAATCGGGTTTGATATACAAAACTTAAACACGACACGGATATTACACGGGTTACACGACACGACACGACACGACACGTATAAACACGTTTATCTAAACGTGTCAATGTATCAACCCGTTTAAAGTGACACGTTTAAACCCGTTTAATTATTTAACTACTTTTTTTAATTTATTTAATATACAATCAAAAAAATTATCACTAAATTTTGAAATAAATACTATTTTAATTGTATATAATATAAATAATTTAATTAAAATTAAGAATTTAATAACATTTAAATTATAAAAATAAATAATATTTAATTAAAACTAATTAACCGTGTTTAAAAGTGTTTAAACGGGTTAGGCGTGTATAACCCATTTAAACACGAAATGAACCGTGTCATAAACGGGTTGACCTGTTTATGATCCAAACCCATTTACATCAAACCGAAACCCAAACCCGTTTAACTTCGTGTTATGTCGTATCATTTAATCGTGTTGTGTCGTGTCTAAAATTTTTCAGGTCTATCTAATAATGTGTGTGCGATCTTGACTTCGAACAAGCGATTTGTGAGCTTGGTTAACCTTATAACAAGTACTCTAATTTATGCCAAAGAAACTAAAAATTAAATGCGAAAAGTAAATGTTAGAATTGAATTCAAACTCGTAAATTTGTTTACAAGTGTGAAAATAAGAAAATACAAGTGTTTTGGATATTTATATCGTTCGATGGTGTTTTTGGAATTTTGTTTGGGGCTAGCACTGTTATCTTGTTCTTCAATTTATAGTGGCTATGTTGATGGTTAATACCTCAAGAACCTTTTATCGGTTACTTCTTATCCTCAATAAACGATTTAACTTCACACTTTTGTTGTATGCCTTTTATGCTTCAACTTCCAAAGAATCCATATATCACGTTGCATGGGTCCATTAACCTATATCCATAACTCCTTATGCACGGTATATAAGTTTTTATTATCTTTATATCATTTTCCAATCTTAAGGAGTCACATTTCCATCTGCATACCCATGTTTATTGTATCTATGTTATGGTTTTTAGCATCAACCGCTAGTGCATTTCTTCAACCTCTTGCATACTTTCATTGTTACAAGATCATGGGCCTATGTAAATCCATAAAGAACCAAGGTAAGACAGTTTGGGCGAGCATTCGTCCTCCCAAGTAATATAGGTATCTAGGCTTCTAACATTTTTTTAATTTCCTGCCTCTTCATGTTTGTCCGCGTCCTCCTTAACAACCATGCATGTTACATCTTCCACGTTCCCATGCACAATTGTAACAATGGGCTTGGAACGGACCATGAGCTCCTTTAAAATGGGCCTTATGATCCAAACAGATTTGAGGCGAAGGTGGACCTATATATTTGAGTTTTGCCAAATATATAGAGTAAATTATACATAATACGGTAAAGTACCATTTTAATCTCACAAATAAGGCCAGTTACATTTTTGAAAAACATGATTTGATTTTTTTTTTAATTCTTTTTACCCTTTTGCTTTTTCACAAATATTGCTTACTCCTCTAAATTCTTATAAAGCAGCCAAACCTAATTTCATTCAACAAACTTAATTCAGCTCTAACGTCACCCATGGAAGCTTCACTCGCCGGTGCCGCCTCTTCTCGTCTCCTCATCTCGTCATCTTCTCAAGCCCGAATCTCACTTTCCTCCACGCCGTCGTCGTCTTCACTCTCTCCATTCTCGGCATTCTCTTCATTTTATCAAAATTCCAAATTCGCTATGATTCATGTATGTGCAATAATATTGTCATGAAATTGGCACTTTGATTTTTTTGTCAACTGAATTTTTGTAGTACTACAGTAATTCGTCTAGTTTGAATCTTGATGGAGAAATCTCACTTTCAATTGGAAATCTTAAAGATCTGATTTCTAACGTTCCAAAATTTGTGTCGTCCGTTCACAGTTCGTCTTGTCACCGGCGACCATGTTTGTTGCTGCATCTTCTATATACCGATCTGCTATATCCAGTTTTGCCTCCATTGGGATCTATGAAGATTTTGGTCTTTACCGATGTAATACCCCAAATAATTAAGTCGTGCCACGTGTCAGGAATTCCGATAAATTAAGTTAAGAAGAATTTAATTTAATTATATCGGGAAATTGGAATAATTTTATTAGCCTAATTAGCAGGATTTAAGGAAATAACTTCGGAAATTAATATAAAAATAAATTATAAATCCCGTAATGGATTTTATTTCGCCAAAGTCCGCGAAATATGTTATAGTATTTATGGTAAAAGTCTCGAGTCAATCGGAGACCTTTTAAAATTTGGACGCGGATTAGTTTTGGGCTAAATTGCAAATTTTGAGAAGTTCAAGGACCAAAGTGCAAATTAGCCAATTAAGCCTCGAGAATAACAATCACAAGATTATTCACGGAATATAATAATAATTGGGTTATTATTATTTATTGGATATAAATAATACGTAAGTAATTGAGTTAAAGTGAATAATTAACCATTTGGTTAAAATAGAAAGTTTAAAAGAGAAATGGTTTAAGTTAAAGAAATGAAGGATTAAAGTGGTACATTTGCCAATCATAAGTATAAGGAAATGAATGATCCAGAAACGATCAGATCATCATTTTCATTTCTTTCGTTTCATCGCCGCTCTCACCGTTTCCATCATACGATCTCCGTTTCTCGTCCGTTTTCGACGTTCTATAGCTCGAATTGATCGTATTTCAACGGGTAATCACGGTAAGCACGTCGTTTTTCCGTTTATTTGAGTTTATTGGATGGGTTCTTGATTTAATAATTGGTTACGGCGAAACCGTATCGTGATTACGTATTCGATTCGTTTTATACGTTTCTATTGTGTTTTTGGGTGGATTTAGATGTCGTTTGAGTAGCGGATACATTCGGAAGTGTCTCAAGCATGTCGAAATGAGTTTTCGAGCGGTTTTATGTCGATTTGGGCCTGCTGCCCTCGTCTGCACGACGTGGCAATGATTGGCACGACGTGCAGATGATTGGCACGACGTGCCAACAATTGGCACGACGTGCCAAAGCCTAGCACGACGTGCCAAGCCCGTTTTGAAGCCTTTTTGATGATTCCCTATTCCGATATCGACTCCCGGACTCCGAAAATGTGAAATTCGGACGTTAAACGAGTAAAATATGACTAGTTGTTTAGAATGAGATAATTTATGGATATCAATTGGTTTTATTAAGAAAACCTATATTCTCTTTTGAGGATTGAACCGAGAAGTATAAAGAAACGAAAGAAGTATAATTTGTTTATCGGAAAAGATTACATTTGAAGCACGACAGTTATAGAGTGTGGTGTGTCGTGTCTCGAGTCTATAATCAATCCTAGAATAGGATTCTAATATGAGTTAAATGATTTGAAATTTGTTTTAGATCCGTCGAGACAAGAGGCAACTGGACAAAGAGCTCGGGAAGCTTGACGTATCTAAGCCCCGAAGTGTTTTTGGATAAGCGTGTTCTGTGAGTACACTTTAATTACTTGCTAATATTCATAAAGTCGTGTATCTTCATATACGGACGACTATATGAATACTTATATGTTTAAAAGTATGTTTGAAAAAGTATATGTACGTATGTTTGAAATATTTGTATTATGTTATTTTAAATAACATAATTATATAAAATGAATATGAATGCTTAAAGAACTGGGGAAGGGCAAAAGTAATGTGTTATGAACTCAAAAGTTTAGTAATATACATGTATCAAATAAGATACGTATAAGAGCATATAGTACATCCCTATATGTACTATATACACAAATATCGAATAATATACGAGTATCGTACCAAATATGCACGAGAAAAGTATAGTACATTCCAACATGTACTATTATTCATATATGTATAAAAAAACATAGTACGTTCCCATACATACTTTTAATTATAAAAAATACTCATACGTGCGTGTGTTATAGATGTATGTTTGTAGATTGTAATGCGCATGTCATGGTCCATAAAGGATCAATACAACAGAACGAGAATTGTACTATGGTACAAAAAATATAAGAACTGAGATGCAAAGTTGAACTTGATAAAATTATCCCGACACCTGTATCTCACCCATTCTCGATAATAGTCCTTGGGACTCATATGAAGATAAAATTAAGCATAATATATCGAGAATCAATTTAAGATAAGAGGAATAATTAAGATATGATGTAAGACACATCGATTGGCGTGGCTGTCGATGTCAGGTGATCAGGAATACATCGGTTGGCTTTGCTATCAATGTCAGATATGCGAAATACATCGGTTGGCTTTGCTATCGATGTCAGATATGCGTAACACATCAGTTGGCTTTGCTATCGATGTCAGACAGGTGAAACACATCGGTTGGCTTTGCTATCGATGTCAGACAAGTGAAACACATCGGTTGGCTTTGCTATCGATGTCAGAAAGATAAAGTCAGAGTAATTTAAGGAGAAGAACAAAGACAATTAAAATTATAACAGTTTACAAAACATGTCAACTATGTACGTAGTGTAAACGTACATGAGATATAAGAATGAAGCATAGGTGTCAAGTACGTTTATAACATAAACATTTAGTTTATGATACGTACATGACCTATGAAAATATGAATGAACATACGATGTATGTTTGGAAGTAATATCGTATGGAGTATGATCCAAAAAGAATATTTTCTACATAAAGAGATTTTCAAACGTTTTCATCCTTTATGTAATATTACTTGTAATTATGTGTATTCACTCAGTTTTATACTGACCCCGTTGTTACTCCAATTTTTACAGGTTGAGTTAGGTACGATTTGGAGAATGAAGCTTCTGAAGTTTTAATTCTCGGAAGTAGTAAGAGTCATGAGACCAGGTTCTCATTCCAGTAAGTCTGCAGTAGTTTAGAGTAGATAGACTCTATTTTGCAAAACGCTTTAACTCTGATGTATATTTCAAACGGGGGTCGTGCGTATTTTGATATTATTGTGATACATAAAACATGATTTAATTTGCGAAAAACATTTATAGTAGTTTTAGGCTTGCTACGGGTTTTGGAGCTACCACTCCCATTCCCTAGCACCGGTCGCGGCTCAATAATTTGGGTCGTGACAACCGATTTGCTATTTTCTTGTTTTTTATTCACTTTGTGTATCTACAATGTTTTTAGGTGTTGGTTAACCAATGGTTAATCTTGGATAAACCGTTCACTGTTTTGCAACGATGCTCTTGATCTTGTAATGTAATTTTTTTTTACTTCGTGTACTTATAATAGTTTGTTGGTTAACCCGTGGTTTACTAATGGTACACTCATAATTTTATTTTTAATACAATGTTAGGAAATGTTGGTAATAAATTTTATTTTAAATATATCGTTTATAAATCGTTAGTAAACCATAGGTAAGTTTGAATTGTGTATTTTAGACAAATTGTACTTTTTAAAAAATTAATAATTTTGTTTTTACGATACTGTTAGTGAACTGTGAGTAATTTGCTGATAAACCTATAGTTAATTAATTTTTAGTATATCTTTAATAATTTTTTTAACAAAATTAAATTGTGCATTTAAAATATAAAATATTTTTATTATATCATTGGTAACCTGTTGATATACCGTTTGTTAACCGAAATCATATTTTTGAGATTAAAAATAGTATCTTTGAGAATAAAAAAATTATTTTTGCAAAAAAAAAGTATAAATTGTATTTTTCAAAAAAACTTTGACGTTGTATTTTTGAGAATATTTTACCTTTTTATAAGCATTTATCTAAAGAGGCCAAAAAAATATATGGGTCTAGCAATAAATATTGCTGTAAAAAGGAAAAAGGATCATTTATGCCCTAAGGTTTGACTCGACGATCAAATAAGCCCTTAACGTTCGGAAATGTTCAAATAAACGCCTAACGTCTTACAAAGTAAACAAACAACCCCTCCGATTATGACTATTAGGCCTGTGACGTCTCATTTGATGGGCCAAAATAGAAGTTTGGTTGTTCAAATTTAAGACGTTAGAAGTATATTTGAACCTTTTCAGACGTAGGGGCTCAATTGATCCTATAAACATATCTTAGGGGCATAAATGATCCTTTTCTCCTGTAAAAATAATAATTCTATTAAATTTAAAAATATTTATGTAATTTTTTATACTAACTTCTGTAGTATAAATTAAATTTTTATTAGATAATAAAATTCTTAAAAAATTATAATATCAAATAAAATGAAGAGTAAATGAATTGAGATATAAAAGCATACCGCAATTTAACCATTGAATGGTAATTCTATATTTCACTATTGGATTTTTGTACTGCCAAGATTTGTTCTATTCACTTAAACTCTAGAGGATAAGATAGACAATTAAAAAAATCTAAAAAATAAGAAAACTAAACACTAAAACTTTTCATGAAGTGATCAACTATTGACACCAAAACATAAAAGTCTAAAGTAGTTGATGGATCACATGACTTGAGATGATATACAAAATTAGAAGTCACAGCCTTAGCCTCACTTTTGCATCTACCACCAGACTAACCACATTTAAATTCTCTATTATCTTATATTTTATGCCTTCCTTCTAAGTATATCCATCAACCACTCAAAAAAGTTTAGTCCCTACCAAAGAACAAGTCAAGTTGAGACAAGTATATATATATTTATACTTTAGAACAAGGGTGCTCACTTTCTGCTGATTCTTTCAGCATAATATCCCCATTCTTTTGACTCAAACACCCATCTCCTTGAGCATCAAAGCTGGCATGCACACTATACAATACATACACTAGCACCGCAAGTCCCGTAAAGAAGGCGAACCGCAGGTATGATGGCCCGTCAAGCGACCCCAATAAGAAAATGTTCAAGAAGATAGAAACACAAGGTGTCCATGGCATCAATGGAACCCCCCAAAACTCCGGCTTTCTAGCTTGTGGCACCGTGCAATGAAACACTTGTATTATTGCAATCGCTGTCATTGTACAAGCGCCGAGCATAAAGGCTTTTAGCTTTCCTTGTGGCATGAATTGCCAAATTAGTGTGACTAGTAAAGAGGTGAAGGAGAATGAGCAAAGAAAAGATAATGTAGGCCACGGTTTAGTTATCCCTATCGCCACGTAACGCCTGTAAATTACGGCATTTGCTACCATGTAGAACACGAACAATGTTCCTATCGACACCAAATTTAGGAGTACTTCTAGATCTGTAATAAGAGCAATTGTCGCTGTGAAAATACCTGAAAATAAATCATGTAATAAAAATCAATCTTTTTAACGATAGACTAATTTTTATTGATTCTGTATATTACTAGTATATTTAATTGTTAGACAAATTATGCTCTTCCCATGAAATTTAATCAATTAATTAATACAAGTTGCACATAATTTTCAATAGAAAAATCAAGAATATTTTAATGGTTGAAGGATAAAATTGAAAAGTTTTATATGACACAAGTGGATAGATTCTGCATCAAAAACCGGATCTTGTTGCAAGTTGTTGAAGGCAACTTTCACTAGATATTCTATTTTTATCTATAAATTTATATTATGGATAAACTTTGACATACCCAACCACTTTTTACCTATTTCTTTTAGAAAAATCATTTTAATTCAAAAATTCATATTTATTGAAACAGATTCAATTTTCATCAATTAAGATCAAATAAATCTCAATTTGACATAAAAATATAAAATTTTGGATTTAGTTGACCTTAATAGATAAAAGTAGACCAATTTGATTATGTCACACAAATTTATAAACCGGAAAAAATATTCTCCTCTGATTTTTTCTATTATAAATGATACACTAGAAGCTAGTTAGGATCATGCTTATCATGTGTTCTCTACTACATACAAATTTGACATAAAGCAGACCACACGCAAAGTTAAAAATTAAAATGAAAAGAATTCAGTTCATAAACAACAAAAGTAACATCTGGAAATATCATTAATGACTTTTATGAACAATTTCTGCATACCCTAATTAACTATTTAAATTATAACCATTTTTTATATAGTTTTAGTATTCAACCAAAAGAAATTGCAAATGTAACAATTTTTTATGGTTCACTCTTAATATTATGTTGAAATTATTATTTTCTCCCTAATATTCTAATTTCATATCACTGAAAGACCTGATTCAACAAATTTTAAAAATTTTGAATCAATTTTTAATAAATATCTATAATGATAATGTTTGAGTAATAAAGATACAAAACACCACTGAGATCTAGTTCAACTGTTCAAGTGGCTAGAGCTTCCAAATGTATTTTTGAAATTTCGGTTTCGAATTGATATAATTAGATTTGATAAAAAAAATAAAAAATAAAGATAAAAAAACAAAACTATTCTAATCTAAAGAAACAAGGCATTGCCCATTTGGTAAGTGATGGGCACAAAATAGGAAGCTCCAAAACAGAATCGGACAAAATAAATTGTTGGCCAATTAGGGACACTTTTCGGATAATATTTGTCTTAAAGCGAACAAATCTTGCAATTTTACCCCTCAATCACCATACCAATAAAATTAACCATCTTTCTTGGGAAAAAAAATAATTTTTAAATTTTTAATCACTAGCTGATAACTCAGACTCGTCCAAGCCTAACTCAAACCCCAAACTGAAACAGTTTTAAGTGGGTCCCATTTCTCCAACGGCTTCCGTTACACACAAACCCCACGCACTTCATATTTATTTACAAAAATTAATTGCACTTAAATTTAATAAAGTTTGCCAGTTTTTAAATTAAAAAAATTTGATAAAAAAAAAAGCTAAAAAAAGTATTAAATCTGGAAAATACGTACCCAGAAATACGGAAGCGTTCACAGGCGTTGATGTCTTAGGGTGGACCCTGGCGAACCACTCAGGGACAACGCTTGACCGTCCGATTACACACATGTATCTTGCTTGACCCAACATTGAAACCAGCAAGGATGTTAGAATTCCAAAACTAGCCCCCACTCCTATAACGTTTGACACCCATTCCCAGCCGTCAGATTTCCCTTTAAAAGCTGCCGAAAATGGCGCCTCAGCATCAATCTGCATGGTCATCATCACACTGGATCACTCATAATTAATTAAAATGGTAGTAGTAATTAAATTAGATTAAATAATACCGAATCATATGGGAGCAGCATAGACATGGAAGCGGCCATTAGGCAATAAAGAAGCGTAACGAGCGCGACGGAGCCCGAAACGCCAACGGGAATATCCTTAACAGGATTATGCACTTCTTCGGCTAGAGTCGAAACGGCGTCGTATCCGATGTAACTCAAATAAACTACAGCTGCTCCATTGAACACACCCTTGGCTCCAAATGGGAAGAACCCAGATGGATGGTTAATGGGGTCGGCAGGTTGCGAGAAATTCTTCCATTGCCCTTTCCAAAATCCCATTACTATTACAAACACAATGAATAAAATGTGTAGCGCTGTTAGCACCATGTTCACCATTGAGCTCTCTCGCGTACTGCAGAAGAAAAAAAAACATAAATTCAAATGGTAGCGAGTTCAATTTTTTTCATAAGCGCTCGTCCGTCCCCATTTATCAGAAAAAATTATCATATTACAAATCAATGAGATACAGGTCAAATGGTATAAGTTCGTGGGTTTAATTTCTCCCAAAAACGCTCGTCTGGCCAGTTATGAGAAAAAGTTATCATGTAAGAAATGAGTAAGGGGATTAATGACCTGTAACAAATGATGAGAGTAATGGCTAAAACGACAAGAACAGCAAGCATATCGATCTCATTAAAGCCATTGGGTAAAGCATGGACCACTAGCCTCCATTTGGATGTGGACATCCCAATTGCTGCACCTAAATAGGCGGTGAAGCCTCTCGCCACGGCTGCGTTCGACATCACGTAGTCCATTATCAGATTCGCACCCGTTATGAATGCAGCGAACTCGCCTGTGCATAATTACCACCAACTCAACAATATACATACACACATTTAACATCACCTTATTTGCTGTTAATCACATATATACATTTATACGCACCGAAGGTGACGCGTAGGTAGCTGAAAGCACCACCCGCGACAGGCATATCTACCGCGAATTCAGTGTAACAGAACGCGGAAAGTAGAGCGCAGAGACCCGCAATGGCGTACGAGAGAACAACAGCAGGGCCAGCGTATAAACGACTGGCTCTACCCGTGGTAACGAACACACCCGCGCCAACCATACCCCCCACGCCGAAGCAGACTAGGTCATACCAACGAAGAGTTCTCCGCATTTCGGAACCCGAACGAGCCTTGACTCGGCTCATTTCGTCGTACGAAGTCGATACGGAGACAGCACGACGAGCCAGACGAGACGGGGTTTGCGAGAGAGCTTGAAGGTAAGTGGTGAAGCTTGAGAAAGAAGAGTTATGATGATGATGATGATTCTCCATTATTTTTCTTCTTCCTCCTCACACTAGCTAGTTTTTCTTGGTTGTATGGATAAGTGGGGAGAAGAGAGTGAATTATGAAATATGGATGGTCTGAGACTGACAATGGACGGTGGATCAAAGGCCACAAAAAGAATTTTATTATTTTAATCCAAGGCAAGCAGAGTAGTAATTTAATTGGAAATGGATAATGGCTACAGCAGCGCAGCGCCCAGTAACTTCCTCTTTTATGCTCATCAATTTTTCTTCTGACTTGTGATGCGAAAAGGCCTGTGAAGTAGGTTGGCTTTGACTAGGGTTAATATTGGAAAAATAATTATTGCCCTTTGAGTATCCACAAATATCATTGCATTTAAGTGTTTTAACATATTCACTTTTCAAATCTATAATGAGATTTTTATACGATTATCCGGAAGGAAAAAAAGTTGGACACCCAAAATATATTTTCAAATTATCCATAAATTTATTTATCTTTGACAAAAAAATAAATAAATTTATTTATCTTTAACAAAAAAATAAATAAATTTATTTATAAATATATTAAAGGTTTTTTAGATGAAATGCTGTTCTTTCTGTAATATTTATTTTTTTTACTATCTTTTTTAAAATTTTATATTTTATACCATTTTTTTAAATACTATTTTTTTTTAAAATTTTACTTTGTATACTAATTCTCATTTTTCAACATTTTCTTTCATTATTTTCAAATTTTTTTTATCATTGTATTTCTGCACTTAATATTTATCATATATATAATTTTTTTATTTTTTTGACTTTTAATTTCTTTTGACTGTTGAATTTTTTCGTTAATTTTAATATCAACAATATTTAATAAACTGGGTAATATTAATTTTTAATTATTTTTCATACTAATTTTTATTTTTTTTGTTTTTTAATCTTTATTTTTTTGCTTATAATTAATCAACATTTATTATTTACCATATATGTTATTTTAAGTTTTTTTTTCATATATTAACATAAATTTAACACGAAATCAACCAAAACTCAATAAAACATAATAAACAAACGAATTTAACTTTTAAATTTTTTTTCATACCAATTTTTATTGTTTCATCATTATTTCAATTTCATTTTTACTTTTTTATTTTATTTCACGTACAACATCGTCTTTTTTGTTAATGTTAAAATCACTCAAATATCAAACATAAATCAACACAATGTCAACAAAATGTCAACTCAATATCTTATATTTTCACCAAAACTAAAATCTACACAATATTAACCATTGCTAACTAATTCAAAAATATAACTTACGTAATAGTTATATAGTAGTCATCACTGTTATATAAGAATATAAAAAGCTAATTCAAAAATAAAAGTTACATAGTAGTTCTAGTATTTTTTTGATGATATCAAAAATTAAACTAGATTCCATTGAACTAAATAGAAATGCCTCGAACTTCTTTCTGTAAACAATCACATGAAATGTGGATAGATTGCTGAATGATGTTAAGAAATTTCAAATGAACAAAGTATCACTTTCACCCCCGAACTTGCATCAAAATATCAATAATGTTCAAAGCTAGAAAAGGGGATCACTTATACCCTAAACTTGTGTAAAACAGGTCAAAAATCCCCCTGCCCACTCTCACCCTAGAGAGTGAGGTACACTCCCCGGTTTTTTATGGTGGTTTTTATGGAAAAGTGGTTTTTGATGATAAAAATTTTAAAATAGTACTAAATATTTTTAAATTTGTTATTTTAACACATAATAATTTAAAAAAAATAATTGAAACTTTTAAACTTCAAAACTTTAGATATCAAATAATTATTAAATAAAAACTAAAGGACTATTTTATACTTTTTATAAAAAAATCAAATTTTTTTATTCTTTTTTGAGTTTCAGGCGAGGAGCTCCTCCTCGCTTGCTCCTCGCCTGAGGAGCAGCTCCTCAGGCGAGGAGTAGGCAAGGAGCAGATCTGCTCCTCGCAAAAACGAGGAGCAGATCTGCTCCTCGTTGAACAAACCCATTTGGGTCTGTTCTTGAAGAACACCGCGTTCTTCAAGAACTCGTGAAGAGCACTAAGTGTTCTTCAAGAACAGACCCATTTGTGGGACTGTTCAGTCCTACAAATGGGTCTGTTCACCTAACAGATCGGCCGGAAAATTTCCGGCCAATCTATTAAAAAGATTGAATTTTTTTTGGAAAAATAAAAATATACAAGTTTAATTTTTTTAAAAGTTTAGAATCTAATTTGTTTTAATTAGGGTTTAATTAGTATTTAAAGGTTATTAATTAGAGTTAACTATGAATTTTATAAATCTCACTCTCTAATTAAGGTGCCACGTCAGTAAAGGGGTGTTTTTGAGCCGGTTTACACAAATTCAGGGTATAAGTGATCCGGTTTTTCAACTTTAGACTTGTTTGATACTTTGACGCGAGTTCGAGAGTGAAAGTGATCCTTTATGCAATTTCAAATCTAATCTCCCATGAACTGGTTTTATGTGGTTCAGTGTCCCTAACAGTCTACAATAAGCATAATGTACATCAAATCAAACAACATTATCCAATGAGAAAATTACATACTTTTCTGAAGTGGAATCATTTCATTCGAAATTAGTTACAGGCCCTCCATAACAAGAGCTTCTTGGTGTCATGCTTTAAGACAACATGAGTTTTATATAAAATTATGCATATTTAAATTAATTAAATTAAAGGTGCTCAAGTTTAGAAAGGAAATTATTGGAAGGAAATGACACTTCATACTAGGGGTGTAACTGAGTTGAGCTAACTCGCGAGCTATTCGAGATTGACTCAAAAAATACTCGGAATCGACTCGATTCAAATCGGGTCGAGCTCGAGCTCGAGCTACTCGAGTTAATTATCGAGTCGAGTTCGAGCTCCAAAATGCTTGACTCGATGAGCTTGTGAGCCTAATCGAGCTTCGGTTAATTTACCTTTTTACCCTTTTTATTTATATATATTTATGATAGTGCCTTTATTTTAATATTAAAATATAATTTTTAAATATTTATATTGATAATCGAGTCGAGTCGAGTCGAGCTCGAGTCTCAATTATTCTGTCGAGTTCGAGCTCCCAAAATAAAACTCGATCGAGCTCGAGTCGAGTTTCAAGCTTAAGATTTTAGAGTTGAGTCAAGCTCGAGCTTGGCAGTACTTCGACTCGACTCGGCTCGGTTACACTCCTACTTCAAACTCCATCTATCTTCAAGAGCAAAACTGAAAGGGCCACAAATTAAGAAATGAGTTCATACAATATCAATTCAAATAAGTATATTCAACTCACCACTGCATAAATGCAGATTTTACAATATACAAAAACAATAGACAATTTCAACGATATCGAACAAAGCAACATGAATTGAATTTTATAAATGCTAATAACAAATATATTGTCCCATAATACAATTAATTAAACGGCTGATGAGAATTTAATGAAATCACACGCTTACGCTTACCTTATGAATTATTCTCCCGAATATATAACTCAAAAGGATCATGGCGAAGAACAACCTCATAGTCGTTCGATAAGTAGACAACTGACGAAGGAGCGATATCAACGTCGATTGTTTCCTCCGAAATCCTCTATAAACAGAGCTTCTTGCTTTCAAATCAAGAGACCAAAAATCACAGGCTTGATTCGATTTGAATCTGGTGGATTTTTGGCAAGGAGCTTGATAGTGAGGTCATTGTTAGTAATTGACATCCAGAATTGAATCACACATTAAGAATCAGAGAAATCAAATGACATCATTGATCCATTACAATTGTAATGCAAACAAATGACTATGAAATTCAAAACTAACTATCCTAAGAAAACACAACTCCCATACCACAAGCTAGAGGGATTGTGATAAAATTTGGTCAGTTTAAATTATTAAGGAACAAAGGATCAATTCACCCCCTCAACTTGGCACGAAATATCAAATGAGTCATTTCTACCGTTTTTGGGTCAAACTAACCCGCAACTTGCGTTTTTCGGTCAAATCAACCCTTTTTTTATCTCTCCCACTCTCAATCCGTGTTGAAAACACACTCTCTTAGTTTAAAGTCTGAAATAGTCCTTATCATTTTAAAAAATTACAATAATAACACCTAAAAATTAATTTAACGCCAAAAATTAAAAAAAAAACATAATTTTTTTTATTTTTTAGGAGGAGGAGCACTACCCTCGTCGGAGGAGTACTGATCCTCCTCATGGGAGGAGCACTGCCCATCGTTGGAGGAGCACTACTCCTCCGATAGAGCAGACCCATCTGGGTCTACTCTTGAACGTGAAGAGCAGACCCATCTGGGTCTGCTATTCACGAAGAAGAGCAGACCCAGATCTAGGTCTGCTCTTTCACGCAGAAAGAGCAGACTCGGATGGGTATGCTCTGATGAAGGAGCAGACCCATCTGGGTCTGCTCTTCACGATGAGGCGTTGAAGGAGCAGACCCATCTGGGTTTGCTCCTTCAACGGAAAAAAAATTGAAAAAAATTTCAGTTTAAATTCGGTGAAAAAAAAATTCTGACAGCGGGTTCTGGTGGCTTTGGTGGTTTCCGGTGGAAATTGAGCGGTTTCTGGTGTGAGCGGAGTGTTAAATTGATCTGGTTTTACATAGTTTAAGGGTGGTGATAACCCACTCTCTTTGGGTGTTTTTGATATAAAAACGCAAGTTGCGGGTTAGTTTGACCCAAAAACGATAGAAATGACTCATTTAATATTTCGTGCCAAGTTGAGGGGGTGAATTGATCCTTTGTTCAATTATTAAGGCAAAAGGTACAAAAACCGTCTAAGTTTTTCCAAAAGTACAAATCAGCCCTTAAACGTTTTTAGGCACAACATAAACCCTTATGGTTTTTAAATTGAACAATTAAACCCTCTAAAACTATTATTGAGCAAATAAACCCTTCCGTTAAATATGGCAGTTAATGGCGTAAAAAATTCTTGGGAAACAAAATTCAAGAAAGTACTTAATATTTACAATATATCATATTTTAATCCTCAAAGATTTTTTATTGATAAAAAATTTAAAATAGAGACCTGATTAAAACTTTTTTCTTTTCAATTAAAAATATTAAAAAAACGACCTCCGGCCAGTGGAGATCGCCAGAGGAACAATGAAGGTCAGGCCTTCGTCTGTGGTGAAGGTCTAAGAACAAACTTTTGTCCATTCTCAGACGTGTTCTCAGACGAAGGTCTGTTCTTAGACCACAAACAAAGGTCTGAGAACAGACCTTTGTCTGAGAAGGTCTGATTCAGACCTTTGTTTGAGAACAGACGGAAGATCTGTTCTCAGACCTTCGTTGTAATACCCCGTAAACTGTTAAGATACTTTTAAGATACTAAGACGTGCCATTTGTCCGAAATTAATAAAGTTAGGATATGGAGATCGGGAATGAGAATCAAGCTGAGAAGTATTATGGGAGTAATTATATCAATTGGATCACAAAATAATAATTTTTAGCGAAAATTATTATTCGGAGCAATTATTAGCGGGACTAAAGGGAAACTAAAATAATTAAAATAAAATAAAGTATAAGTCTTGAGCTAATAATTTGAAAGCCAAGATCCGTGAAATATTTTTAAGAAATTTAGAAAAAAGTTTCATAATTTTTGAATATCGTTTAGTTAAGCATGACGGTTAATTGAGAAGTTGAGTTAAAGTGCAAATTAGCCACTTTAAGGACTAAAGTGGACATTTGGCCACAAGCTTCAAAAGGAAGTTGTATATTACTCTATTTTTTTAATATAAGAAAATAATATTGATAAATTGGATATCAATAATCATTGAAATGAAATATTGGACGAAAATGTAAGAAAAAGTGCAAGTTAGCTCAAAATGGAAATTTGAGCGTGTTTGGCCAAAATTGCCAAAGTAAGTTATTGAAAAGTGAAATTATAAGATATAGGACTAATATTATTTATTTGAAAATAAATAATATGGAATTAGTCGGACCAAAAAGATTTACCGTTCGACGGACTAAATTGGACGAAAGAAAAGTTATGGATTAAAGAATGAGGAGGTGGCAAATTTAACGAATAAAGTGGATATAAGCCAACAACTTATTGAGTAAGTGATTAAGTGGCACATTTTGCAGTAATATTCATTATTCATTCATCACTCATTAATCAAAAAAAAAAAGAAATGAATAAGAAAAAGGAGATGGAGAAATGGAGAGGTCGTGGCAAAATTGAGCTACGGATCTCGTTTCTCGACAGAATTTGATGATTTTGATGGCTATGGATTTGAAACTCAATCCTCTACTATGGGTTCAGAAAGGCTTTTGATCAGCCATGCCCTGCCCCTACTAGGCAGAGGAATGTAGACCTTAGGAGATTCGTGGGCAGTCCTCTCGTGTCGAGAACAGAAGCATTCATCGGTGATTAAACTCGACGAGTAACGGATCAAGACTCGCCGAGGTGACTACTAACAGAACCCGGAACGTGAAGAATTTAGTACCGCTTGTTAGTTCTCGAAGATATTGGATCACAAATGGTGAGTTACATTTACTTTTGTGTATTATTCATAAAAGTTATTTGTTATACTATAAATAGTACTATCGCATACATCATATATTATATGATTGATTGTTTTAGGTACAAGAATCCGGTGTGCGATCTGAGGGAACAAGCTACCTATTGGGTATCAATAGGATGTGTGATCACCATGTCTGGTAAGTCTTAGCAAATAGAATTAGACTAACTTCTTTGTGTGAGATACAAGGGTCAGTTTGGTGGAACTATCCCGCGGCCTGTATCTAGCGAGTCGCATTGGTTGAACTATTCCGGGACTCATATCAATCGTTGGATTTGAGTGATGGTACGAGTCGCCTTGGTTGAACTATCCCAGGACTGTACCAGATGGTATTAGTTGACTTGGTTAAACTATCCCGTAACCTACCATCAGTAATTATTATCGCTTGTGAATACTAGGAGATACCTAGTTTAGGATCTTTATAAGATTAAGGTTTCGATCGGATCCAATACTTGATATATATTACATTCATATATATATATATATATATATATATATATATATATATATATATATATATATATATATGCTTCGTTTTTAAATGCGATGTTATTTTATATAACACCATTAGTAAACGTAAACTCACTCAGTATTTTCTAAAATACTGACCCCCTCATAGTGTTTCATTTTAGGTGTATAGTATTGGACGTGACAGACTTCTATCCTTGTTCCAGAAGTCTGAAGTGTGTGTACAGAATCAGTAGTGCTGCAGTAGTCGAATCCTACTAAGTTTGTAACGGTTTGTCAAATAGTTTTGACTGTAAAACGTATACTCTGATATGTATAAAAGGTTTCAAAAACTGCGCTTTTAAACCGTTTGTTTATGTGTGGAACGGACTATAATGGATGTGAGACATCGCTAATAAGACACAGGTTTCTATGTAACGTTTTCAGATTCTGAATAAGACATTTGTATACGTCAAGACTTGAAAGGCTTTTACGAAAACATTTTGTGAATGTTTGTTTCGCGAATTTTTTTTACTCGTTTTTAGGCTTGCTACGTGTTTCGGAGCTACCACTCCCATTTCCTAGCGCCGGTCGCGATTCGAAATTTTGGGTTGTGACATTCGTTGCCTTGTGAACGCCCACCGGCAGTTCGATTTTTTAAATTAAGATTTAATTGAAATTTAATTATATCTAAAAGGTTTAATTATATTTTATTTGAGTTTGTTAAGTTTAATTATGTTTTGGCTAGTTAAATTTAATTGGTTAATTGGTTTAATTAGATTTAATTATTTTTTAATTGGTTTAATTAAATTTTGATAAATTTAATCGGATTTTAATTGTTTAGATTTTATTAGTTGATTGATTTAATTAGCTTTTAATAAAAAAAATTAAATAATTAGAACTAATTAGAAAAAGGAGGATAAAAAATATAAGAAAATTCATAAATATAAAATTGATAAATTTTTTAAATATTAAGAATATTTTTGAACTTTTTTCCTATTGCCACGTTAACAAGTTAATGGCAGTTAGTCAAAGTTATGACGGAAGGGCTCTTTTTTTCAATTTAAAAATAGAAGGGTTTATTTGTGCCTAAAAAATGTTTAAGGGCTGATTTGTACTTTTGGGGAAACTTAGAGGGTTTTGTTTTCACCTTTACTTGGCTTAATAAACTATTGATTTTGTTTTTTCAATTCTAAACAGGAGGTGCTTATATCTTACCAGTTTCATTGAGCTGAAATTCTATCCATTACAAAATAGAAAGCTTTTGGGGGGAGATATATTTGCGGGGTCATCCTGTATATGATTGATATTTGTATTCCTGTATTTGCAATGAAATTGCATTTGGTTCAAGTGATCTGATTGTTCTACAAAATGTTTCTGACTAAAGCTGTAGGATTCACTCCAAAGGATATGATTGGGCAAGCTCTGAGATGGTAAATTTTGACATTTTTTGTGACTATATGCCGTTTCTACTTAAATTATAGCTGCAATTACTTGATCTTATGCTTATATATGCAGTTTTTGCAATATGTTGATTCTCTTTCTGTTTATTTACTCGTCTTTCAAATTTCAATCTGCTTACAGTTTATATGCAAAAAGTCATAGAGATTGATCTTTCTAAATGTCCCACATTGTGCATAAAGTTAAAGTAGGAGCTGCTTACACCTTGCTCAACTCTGCTTATATTATAATCCCAGACGTCTGATATCAAAGGCCTGCAGAGTTTTCTTTAATGTGCAACGCATTGGTCAGTACTCCAGCATCGGTACTGACTTGATTATCCATATCTTGTTAGATGTGCGACTGCAAATGAGTGATCATTTCTTTCATGTAACACTAATTTACACTGCAAAAATTACAAGTTTGGTTTGGTCTTTTGAGTTTCTATTGTCATCTTGTTGTTGCAGGATGCTCTTATTCTTTCCTAAGCTAGCTGTAGACAGATTATAGAGGAAAGATGCTCGCTATTTATGCCTATCGCCGGTAACCCAAATATGTCTATGGATTTTGTTTTGGCAAAATTCAGTACTGTATTATTGTTTTTGTTCACATTTTCATTTTCCTAGATGATATTTTTTGTGGAACAGGACCATCTCCAAGATGTAATCATCTTATGTATTTACTTTTATAGTATTCAGGTCCTAGAGAATGTATCCCCATGAGACTTTGCAAACGCATAAAACCTATTGGTGAGGTTCGCTAGTAGTTTTACTTGCAAGTTAATCACAATAGATGACTATCTCTATCTCTGCTTCTTTCTACTTGTTCCAGACATTGAATTTTTTTCCATTGGCTAACAGATAGCTCTATTCAATGTATTGAGCCAGCGAAAACAGAATTGACTGAAATGACTGGTTTTTTTTATCTCAAGTAATTTTGTCTTTAAGTCTTTAACTAATTAATCAGATATTGGACACATTCTCTTTGGTTTACTGGGTTGACATAGATATTGACATCTTGCACAGAGACAGAAGTACTTGCCATTTTTTTTTTCTTTCTTCCCTAATCATTTCTTTTTCCATTGTACTTATAGTATTACCCTTGGTAGCATATGGTTTTGTTTTGCTAATGCGATACCTCTTAATTCTTATGTAGCTACATATCATTTGAAGGAATTAGTGGTGTACGTAAAGGTTTTTATTGTTGAAATAAGTCATTTTAAAATATGGATTAATTATGTAGGTGGCTGAAATATAGAAAGAAGCAAGGTGAATTGTGAACTTGATAAGAAATATGGACTCGTCAAGGTTACGCTAGGCTTATTTTTTCTTATCAGAGGAATGCTTGATTTTCTGATCAGGTACTGTTAGAAAGTCAACAGTTGTGTGTATTAATTAGCAATATACTGCTTCCTTCTTTAGGAGATTTAGAAGCTTGATTGTAGGATCAATTATAGGAGCTAAAGCCTCTCTATCATTTATGTAATATGTTGTATATAAACAGCTTCAATATACAATGTAAATCATCTATTCAAGCAATACCTGTGTTCTTCTTTATATGGTATCAGAGCAGGACTAGATCCTAACTCTTTATTTCTTTTAAATCTTTTCATTATCATTCTTGAATTTTCTCATCATGAATGAAAGAGATGTCCCTCTTCCTTTTGAAACAAACACAAATCAATCTTCTGCTGAATCATCAAAGGCAGATTCATCTAATCCTATTCACACTCATCATTCAGATCATCCTGGAATGATTTTAGTATCCAAAACCCTCAACGGTGACAATTACCCAGGTTGGAGAAGGGCCATGACTTTGGCTTTGAACTCAAAGAACAAGCTCGGATTCGTTGATGGCTCTTGTGAACCACCATCAAAAGAAAAACATCCTGATTCATATGGATCTTGGTCTAGATGCAATGACATGGTCCATTCCTGGATTATCAACACTCTCGATCCAGAAATCGCCGACAGCGTCATCTACTATGCTACTGCTCACGAAGTTTGGGAAGATTTACGTGAGCGATTCTCACAAGGTAATGCTCCACGTGTTTTTGAAATTCAGCAAAGCATTGCATCTCTCAAACAAGGACAACTCTCCGTTGCTGCTTATTATACTAAACTGAAAAGTTTGTGGGATGAATTAACTATCTACTCCGACTCAAACGAAGGAGCACCAGGTGAGAAACAAAAATTGATGCAATTTGTAATGGGGTTAAATGATACTTATACTGCCATTCGGAGTCAGATTTTATTGCAGAGTCCTTTACCCACTGTTCGTCAATCATATGCCTTAATCACCCAAGAAAAAAAACAAATTCAAATCAGTTCTGCAGTCAACGAATCAGTAGCAGCCATGGCAGTCAAGAGTAATCCCAAACAACAAAATCAATTATCATCTTATGGTGGAAACTTCAATAATTCTTCCGAAAACAGTATGCGATGGCATTCAGGTAGCGGAGGACGATGGTCCTCAGGTGATAGTTCAAGGGGCGGTCGATGGTCGTCAGGAGGCCGATGGGGAAGAAAACACGGCCAGGCCAGAGGAGGCCGTTCTATTGGTGTTGGAAGAGGACGACCTTTTTGTTCACACTGCAATGACGATGGTCACTGGGTTGATACATGTTAGGTATTACATGGATATCCACCTACTCATCCAAAGGCAAAGTCAGCCCAATGTAAGTCTGCTAATTATATTTCTATGACTCCAGGTGATGAAGAAGGGACAGTTACTATATCTAAAGCTCATTTGGAACAGCTTATTTCAATGATCAACAACCAAGAAATCAAATCTGGTTCGACCTCTGATCCAAAAGCTAATACGGTAGCAAGAACAGGTTTGTCCAAAATAAATTCACAAAATTGGATCATTGACAGTGGCGCAACAGATCATATTGTTTCATCGCAATTGTTCCACAAGAATAAAAATTGCTCATTATCACCTCCATTATTGCCAAGTGGAGATAAAATTAAGATTGCAGCCAAAGGATCATTGCCTCTTAATTCTAAATATACTTTACATGATGTGTTATCTGTGCCTACATTTAAAGTGGATTTGATGTCTGTAAGTCGTTTAACAAGAGATTTGAATTGTTCAGTCACTTTTTTCCCTTATTGGTGTATTTTACAGGATCTGGCTACGAGGAGGACGATTGGTTTGGGTAAACAACAGAGTGGACTATACTATTTGAAGGAATTGGCAGTAGACAAAGATAATCATAAGTCAAACACAACGGAAAATTCTCCATCCTGCAACCTCATCATTTCATCCACCGACTTGTGGCATAATCGTTTGGGACATGTCTCTCCTTCACGATTGAGTTTTCTTGCTAAACATTTTTTAAATTTTTCAGTTGAATCAAATAAAATTTGTCATATTTTTCCTTTGGCTAAACAAAGTCGTTTATCTTTTGGAAGAAGTACTATTTCTTCTATTCAACCATTTGATATTATTCATTGCGATATTTGGGGTCCTTACGGTCATGTTTCGCTTTCCGGTGCTCATTATTTTCTCACCATTGTTGATGATTTTACACGTTTTACGTGGATTTTTATGATGAAACACAAGGATGACACTCAACCCATTTTGAAACGTTTTTTTAGTTATGTTCTTACCCAATTTGGAACACGAATTAAAACTTTTCGCAGTGACAATGGTGGAGAACTTCTTTCTCTTCGCACTTTTTTTCAAGATAATGGTGTCATTTTTCAACATTCTTGTGTTTACACCCCCCAACAAAATGGGGTAGTGGAGCGAAAACATCGCCATATTCTTCAGGTTGCTCGTGCCTTAAAGTTTCAGGCCAAACTTCCGATAAAATTTTGGTGAGAATGTGTCCTTACATCTGTTTATATTATTAATTGTCTACCCTCTCCGCTTCTTTCTTTCAAAACTCCTCATGAACTTCTTCATTCAAAACCCCCAATCTTTTCTCACTTTCGCGTGTTTGGTTGTCTTGCATATGCTACAAATGTTAATATTTCTCATAAATTTGACTCCCGAGCTATTCCCGCTGTTTTCATCGGCTATCCAATTGGTCAAAAGGCATATAAATTGTACGATCTCACCACAAAAAAAATCTTCACTAGTCGAGATGTCAAATTTTACGAGAACATCTTTCCTTTTTCCTCCTCTGCAGATACTTATTCTAAACCTCAAACTAAAACTTATCTTCCTGGCCCAATCCCTCTAATTCCACCTAACTTAAATGACCCTTTCGAAATATCTCAGGTAAATCAAAACAGTAAACAAAGGGCTGGACAAAGAGACCCATCACCTCCCAGTACACCGTTGTCATATCCACCACCAACCACCGTCCCTACCACCATCCTTCGCACCTACTCCCGACGTCCAACTCGCAATACAGCCATCCAACATCCCTTAAATCTAATAAATATGGATCCAACCCTAACCGAATCTCCGAGTCTACCCAACCAAGAAACAATTTCACCACCTCCTGCTCCTTTAGATGTCGCACCTCTGCCCGAATTAGTTGCTGCTCGCCGCTCAAGCCGCCCTACTGTTCAACCGCAAAAGCTCAAAGACTATATTTGCTCTGTTGTTAAATCTGACCACTCTAATCCTCTACTGCCAGGTTCTACAAAAGGTACACATTATCCTCTTAGTCATTATGTTTCCTACCATCGCTATACACCGACTTATAGATCTTTTGTGGCGAATATACAATCTGACATTGAACCAAGTTCCTATTCAGAGGCGGCAGCTAATCCTAATTTGCAGAAAGCGATGCAAGCTAAATTACAAGCACTTAAGGACAACGAAACCTGGTCTCTTGCATCTCTTCCTGTTGGTAAAATTCCAATTGGATGTCGTTGGGTGTACAAAATAAAACGGAAGGCAGATGGCTCAATTGAAAGGTATAAAGCACCGTTGGTTGCTAAGGGTTACACACAGTTGGAGGGTGTTGACTTTCAGGATACTTTCTCTCCTACGGCTAAGATTATTTCAGTTCGGTGTTTGATGACTATTGCCGCTGCTCGAGGTTGGACCTTGCATCATCTGGATGTAAATAACGCTTTTTTACATGGCAATCTTGATGAGGAAATATACATGTCACTGCCGCCTGGGCTTCGGCGACAGTGGGAGAATCAATTAGTTTGTCGCCTTCACAAATCCTTATACGGGCTGAAGCAGGCGTCTAGACAATGGTTTGCGAAGTTTTCAGAAGCTATTCGTTCAATTGGTTTTATACAATCCAAGGCAGACTATTCTCTCTTCACCAAAAGAGAAGGCAAGTCTTTTACTGTCCTTTTGATTTATGTGGATGATATACTTATAACTGGCAATGATTCTGTCGTCTCAAAGATTTAGGAAATTTGAAATATTTCTTAGGTATTGAAGTTTCCACATCTAGAAAAGGCATTAATATATCTCAGCGAAAATATGCTTTGGAAATTATCAAAGATGCAGGTTTATTAGGTGCTGCTCCTGTTGAGACTCCTATGGATCGTGGTACAAAATTATGTGAAAATAGTGAATTGCTTCATGACCCGGGCAAATACAAAAGGCTTATTGGCAGGTTAATTTATCTCACGGTTTCAAGACCAGACATCACCTATGCAGTTCATGTTCTCAGCAGATTTATGCATCAGCCTCGGAGAGAACATTGGGATGCAGCTTTGCGTGTCGTGCGATACTTAAAAGGATCCCCTGGTCAAGGTCTTTTCTTTTCTGCAAACAGTGATTTTAAACTAAGGGCTTTTTGTGATTCAGATTGGGCAGGATGTCCTCTCACTAGAAGATCAACCACGGGTTATTGCGTATTCTTGGGTCATTCTTTAATATCATGGAGGTCAAAGCGGCAGAAAACAGTTTCTCTATCATCAGCAGAAGCCGAATATCGAGCAATGACAGGAGCGTGTTGTGAGTTAACATGGTTGCAGAGTCTACTTCAAGATATGGGGGTTTTTCAACAAGAATCTGCTTTGTTATACTGTGACAATAAAGCTGCGCTACATATCGCCGCTAATCCTGTTTTTCATGAAAGGACTAGACACATTGAAATGGATTGTCATTTCATAAGGGATAAGATTCAAGAAGGGGCTATTGAAACAAAATTTGTGAAATCAGAAAATCAACTAGCTAATGTGTTAACTAAAGCTTTGGGAAAGGATATGTTCATAACAATGATTCGCAAGTTGGGAGTTCAAGATATTCACTCTCCAACTTGAGGGGGAGTGTTAGAAAGTCAACAGTTCTGTGTATTAATTAGCAATATACTGCTTCCTTCTTTAGGAGATTTAGAAGCTTGATTGTAGGATCAATTATAGGAGCTAAAGCCTCTCTATCATTTATGTAATATGTTATATATAAACAGCTTCAATATACAATGTAAATCATCTATTCAAGCAATACCTGTGTTCTTCTTTACAGGTACAAATTCTAATTTGAAGTATATGTACAATTTTCTAAATTTTCTGAGTTGTGCATCTTATTACACATGTTTGTATTAAGGGTAGCTATATCTTGGTTCGATTAAAGTATGCATAAAAGTATTACTTCCTTCCGGATATTTTAATTTCCAATAGATAGAGTATATTGGATTTTGACGAGGCCTTTTATGAAGATGTCTTAGAAGGTATAATAAAAACAATTTCAATTTAAAGTCAATACAGAATTAGCTGGTTCTTTTGATAGCATCTGGTTGCTTATAATGTTAATTTTTGTTTTTGTTTTTCTAGAATCTGAAAGGAATTGTTGAAAGAATAAGTTAGTTATACATTTGTGGAAAGAATAAGTTAGTATATAAAACGTATGGGAGATTTGCTTATCTTATAAATTTAAATTCTCAAACTCTCTTTAACATAATACTTGATATAAAACACAACCTAAAAATTTAGCTTAGCTTATTCCCTTGAATGAATGAAAAAAGAAACTAAGTTGAAAGTGAAACTAGACTAGGAGTAAGTATGTGAACAACATTAAGGTTTCGATACTCTGAATTTGGATGTTGAATTTTGGTGCAAGTGCCATGTCTTTGGTCGTATATAAGGAATAATTATCCGATGAAATTTGTATACACAGTTATACAATTGGCCACAATATCACTGGCTAATATAGCATGCATCACCAGCGCGCCATGGTGGTCGAAAAAGAGTGGGAATCACATTGGAAACATAACAATCATCAGGCCCTTTATGAATACTCGCCGGGAAGTTCAGATGCTTGATCCAAGTTTCCCCCTTGAAAATCCAGATATCGAAACAGTTATTGCTTGCGTCATGGTTTCCTGCGGAAATACCACTAGCTAAAACTCCCAGCGAACTTAGATTGACAGAGTGTGGAAGTACGACCACGTTGGGAGGCATCGGCAGTTGTGTACAGATTTCCTTGTCCAAATCTGATAAGCACATATTTATTATTCATATAAGGAAATAGAGCAACCCAATACAAGTTCTCACCTATAGAGATTGCGCGTCCACATTCAGTGACAAGGTATGGAAAGTCGATACCTATTTTTCTCCACAAATTTGATTTTAGAGTCATTATGTATACATTGTGGTTCTTGGATTGTAGGTCTAGCCTGTAAGAAGGCACATTTACAATCTTATAATCATCAGTAGAAGAAACATATCCGAAACCAAAGGCTTCCCATTTGTGTGCAGGAAAAATGTCATCAGGATCAGGAAACGGCAACATTTTGCAGTCATCGGTGTTCGGGTTCAATAGAAGCAGACGATTACACAAAGTAATGCACATAATACCATCACAACAGCATGTGATCTGATGTGGATCCCAGTTTGAGGGAAGCATATCAAACAAGAGTTCGTGTGAGCATGACGAATCAATTTCTATCACTTGTCGATTTTTTTCTTGCATTAATCTTTTTATTGAGCCGTAATTTACGAAGGTGGATGTAGGCGTAGGAACTCCTGTTTTTCTTCCGCGGACAAGGTCATGGATAGGCATAAAGAAATTGCAGTAACTGTTCTTATGTAAAACAAGAAGATTATAATTCGCCAAGCCTTGACGGTGAGTTAAATGGCATCTGATGAAACGATTGCTGCTTATGAGAGAGTGCCATTGTTTAGAGACAGACTTGAAACACATGAGAGATTTTCTAGGCAGATACACAATTATATTGTCAATCAAATCATCAGGAATATTAAATGCAGCTGCTTCAATTCGCTTTTGTTTTTTAATGGTTACATTGCTGCATCTGATCCTTTTGTTCTGTCGACATGGGTAAGTAATGGATTGTTTTGATTAATTTGTGTAAATTAGATTATCCTATTCTGCTTCTAGTATAATAGTTATTTTTATTATATTTAAATTAAGGCCTAATAGTAAAAAAACCTAAATTTTTACGACTTGTTTCAATTTAATCTAAACCTTTTAATTTTTGTAACAACATCCGAATTGTATTTTTTATTGCAATAATATCCAAATTGAATTTTTTGTTGCAATAATAGTCAAATTGATGACTAAACTTGTTGTTTTCAATTAAGATATTAGGCTTTTTTTTTTATGTATAATAATATAGTAAAAGTCCCAAGAAATGGCAACAAACTAAAAAAAAAAAATCACATGAAAAGTGCAATTTGGCTATTATTGCAACAAAATAATGCAATTTGGATATTATTGCAAAAATTAAAAGATTTGGATAAAATTGCAACAAGTCGTAAAGGTTTGAATTTTTTTTTCCATTAAGCCTTAAATTAAAAATATATTATATAAGATACACATTTGAATTGTCATATGAATAATGTTGATCACTTTGATACATACTACTAATCAAAACATTAGACAAAATTTGATATAAAAAAGCCTCATGATCTAAAATATTAAAAACTTTAAATTTTTTAAGTTAATTCTGTTTGATTCTAACACAATTTTATTCTAATGATTGGTTGATTATAATATTCAATATATATATTTGCATTTTGTGTTTATTATAAATGTCTTATATTGGACCTGTGAACTTTTTTTATTAATTATAAATTTCAGAGATTAAGTACTTTGGATGAATATAATTTCTTATTTTTAGACTATATATTTTAAAAACTAAAACAATTATTTAGAAATCATAATTTGACAATAATAAAATCTAATGTTTAATTTGTAAAAATGTATTGCTATAGTTATGGAGTATTATTAATTCATAATAAGTATATATTTAAATGGTCTTATCATTCCAAAATATTTCACCGCTTTCGATTTTTTTGGTTTATATTATAAAATTTTAATTCTCAATTTTAATCGTATCAGCTTTTTCAAATTATAATTTATTTTATTTTTAAAGAAGGTTAAAAATATCTTCATATTTGATACGTAGTCTAAATAAATTTTTATATTTTTAAAATTCTAAAAATTGAGGCTACGTGTCAAATATGAACATATTTAAATTATTTTAAGTGAATTGTTTTTTAAAAATGTGTATAATTAAAACTAAAAATTAGAAATTGAATAAAATGTACGATTTTAAAAGTCATGAATATAAAAAAAAGTTAAAAAGATGAAATATTTTTAAATAATCAAGCCTATTTGAATTTACATTTATATTACGATTGAAAATGATTTTGTGTTGTTTATGTTAATAGTGTGTGAAAAACAATTGTTGAACATAATTGAGAAGTGGTTAAGCACTGTTGGATTAATTATACCATATACTTTAAAGGTTTGAGTCTCACAATTTTTAGTTAGTCAAGTTTAAAACTGAGAAATTAATTTAATAATTCGATCTCACATATCAGTCGCATATTATATTATTTTGAAATATTATTTATTTTCTTCTAAAAAAATTATTTTATCATAGAAAACCAACATTACTTTACAAAATATTACAATTTAATTTTTTTTGGTGATCGGGAAAAGGAGAGTGCTTGCTGGAGGATATAAACCCTAATAACTAACCCTAATCTAACTAAACCTCTATAAATACGACCTTAACCCTAAATGGAAGATGGGAAACAAGTAAAACAAAAACCCTAATTTGTATGCACATAATAACTTCTAGGAAAACAAGCAATTTTTAACCACCTTTCACTAATCAAGCCAAGCTTTTACGGCTAATAATCACCCACGGACCCTGACTTTAGGGGTACCTTACGATAAACCCCCTGATAAAAAAAACGATCAGTAAACCCCCTATTCTTTGTGACGGCTGCACGTAAACCCCCTGAGCCCATTTCTCGCCGATATTTTGGCAAAATGATGACGTGGCACGATATATTCACTGACGGCTCTGCAAGTCACTCTGCATGCATGTCAGACATGTGTAAGAATGTGTAAGGCTGTGTAAGGTTGTGTCGGTTGACTTTTTTCAAAAAAATAAAAAAAATTATCATTTTTACCGCTCGGTTAAAAATCACTTTCTCTCTCTAACATTTTTAACTCTCATCTTCTTCTCTCTTACTTTATTTGATTTTATTTCTGTTCTTTTCGTGTACCTACTTCGTTTCTTCTTCGCCTTGATCGTTTCTTCGTCGCCTTCTTAGCTTCCTGTTAGGGTTTGGTTTCTTGATCGTCTTCTTCGGTTTTCTTCGTTTCTTAGCAACTGGGTATGTAAAATTTTTTAATTTCCTGAAAATGGAAATTTTTTTGATTTTTTGAAAATGGGTTTGTGTTTATGTTAGTTGGTTCGTGTAATGTATAACTTCAACAGGGCTTGTGGTTGGCAGGTGTAAAGGGAAAAAATAGGGAAAAGAAAACGAGAGCGAAGGGAGCGGGAAAGGCAAAGTGAAAGAGACAAGAGATGGGAAAGGGGGTCAAATAGTCGAGATAACCCTTTACAGTGCCATGATACTGATAGTGAAAGCAGTGACGAAGTAGTCGAAGGTACGAAACTTTTGTAAATGTTGACCTCATAACCTCTAGGACCACTTATGTTGAACTGGTGTGCTGAAAATAAAGTTTGATTTTTGTGGGTCCATTTGTGATAATATTTCTTTATATGCTTGCTTTTGGTGAAAATTTGGATTTTGTGTTGGCTTTGTGAATACTTTATTGTGGTGTTTTGGCTTTATGAATAGTTTATTGTTGGTCTGTTCCTGTTTAAAATTAAATATTGTTGATGTGTTGGTTGTTTAGGATATAGAGAATTTATTGTCGTTGTTATGTTGGTGGGTGTATCCAATTGTGTGGTTTGTTGGTTGGCTTCAGAAATGAATGCATTGGTTATTTTCTCTTTTTGCAGTTTCACCAGGAGGCGGTAAATTATTCCAGATTAATTTATATCACCATGGGGATCTTGGTGACTTGGCCTATTATGGTGGGGAAGTTCAAAGTAGGATATACCATATTGGTGAGATTGAAATGTCCGACCTTGACAAATGGTGTAGGAGGCTATACGGCGGAAAAGCCATTGTTGATTACCATTGGTCTCCGAAGGGAGTCGAATATCGGGATGGGATAAAGACGATAAACCATGAACAAGATTTCAGGGAAATGGCTGTGACAGGATTGAAGGCAGGGTCTGTTGAGGTATACGTAAGGGAGTATTCTGTCAAGGACATTAAAGAGTTACATCGAAAGATTAAGCTTGACTTGGAGCCTCCTCCTCTTCCCCCTAGTACGGTTGTTATTGAGGAGCTTGTGGACCCGGAGGCTGGGCCAGGAGAAGGGGTGAATATACCAGTCCAAGTTCAGGGGCCACCAGTGATTTTACCAGAAATTGAGGGGGTTTTGTTGATCGAGTGGCACGGAAACGATGTGCAGGCGCCAGTTATAGATGCATTGGAGCCGGAGGATGCAGTAGCGGGGCTGGAAGAGGGTGTGCAGGCTGCAGTTGTAGATGCTTGGGAGCCTGACCCGTTTGTTGATGTGGTGCCAGAGGAGGCAGCAACTGTAGTGGGGCTGGATGAGGTGCAGGAGGGGCTGGATGAGGTGCAAGAGGGGCTGACAGAGGGTGCAAATTTAAATGAACATGAAGAAGTGGTTGGGACAGAGAAAGGGGCTAAGGGGACAGAGGTTACTGAAGAGGGGGAGGTGCTGCCAGAAGGGGGGCCAGATTGTCCCCCTTCACCTCTAGAGAGGATGGCACAAGGTCTATTTGATCATATGGTTGAGGAGCTAGAGGGCATGGAGGGGCTGTTTGATGACGATGACCAAAATGAGGTTGAAGGAGAGGAGCAAGAAGGTCAAAGGGGGAAGAATGAGGGTGAGAAGCCAACACTTGACGACGTCGAGCTAAATGTCGATGATTACATCGTCGACCCAGATTACGACATATGGGACGACGATGACGATCTGATAACGGAGCTGATCAGAGTAAATTACTCCTATAATATAGAGTGTTTTTGATGCATTTTAGTGTCTCTTGCTATGCACTTTGAGGTATTTTTATATCTTATTTGTGTGCTTAAGCGTTTCAGGATTATGGAGCGTTAGGATGCATCTTTGGCGTAAAAAGAGGGAGATTCGAAGAAAGGAAGCGAAGAGCAAAGCCGGAAGCGAAAGAATCGAAGAATTCCTAGAAGCTAGAGCATTGCACGGATCGTGCATCACCTTGCACGGATCGTGCAACCTCCAGAATTGTGGGCAGAAGCTTTTGAGGACTCTTGCACGGATCGTGCAAGCTTGTATAAGTTGATTTGCACGATTCGTGCAATGGCTTATTCGAAGGATTCAGAATTTGAAGAAAAGGACTAAGGCTTTTGCACATTTCCTCTTTTGGCCCAACACTCATTTGTAGGATGTTTTTATTTCCTTTTTGAGACAACTATAAGTACTACTTTATGATTCAAATTAGGGTATGCAACATTCATTACTTTTATTCTTTTTGTGTTGCCTCCTAAAAATAGCTTAGAATCTCTTTAGAGTTGTGTGCTCCATCTTTTCCACCATTATTGGTGAAGTTGAAGCTTTTAATGTTTGATTGAACAAGATCTCTTATTGATTAATGCAAGTTTATTTATTGTGGAATCTTCATTATCTTATATGAGTTATTGTTCTTCCATTTTACATAAGGTAACCTTTCTCTACTTTTTAATGTTTAGTTGTTTGATTAGTGCTTGTATTGAGAACTTAGCCATGAGTGGCTAAGCCCCTTGTTAGGGGGTTGGTATGATAGCCTAGGGTTGTATGATTGGTTGGTTCTTAATATTGTTTACTCATGTTTTACTCCTATTGCTTATTGCTTGTTTAGGATTAGCTACCCTAATCATGTTTAGAGTTTGATTAATGCACCGAGAGGTGGTTGATTAGATTGACTAATAGGATTGAAAACCTAGGTTTTAGAGTGCCACGAGAGTGGGTTTGAACCTAGGTGGCCCTAGAGTTGATTGATTAATCGCTAGTTAATTGTTTGGCTATGCCTTGTAACACGAGAGTGAGCTTGGTATTGATTAGGTGATTAGGTAGCGGTTTTGTTGTTCCTTGAGGCTCGAGAGAGCGGGAATGACGCATTAGACTTCACTCGGCCCTTGACATACTTCCGATTTGACCAACCATGAATGAATGCCCTAGGTGTGATTGCCAATCCCTTGACGTTTCCCTTTATTGATTTTAAATCGTTGATAATTAGTGCTTTTTGAGTTATTGCATTTTAGCGTTTAGTTGATTCTTAGTTGTTAGAATTGTTACCTAAAACCAATTTTTATTTGTGCTTTCCGAATTGAATTTCCAAATCGATTTCACTCACTTTAAAGTGCAGGCTGCAGTTGTAGATGCTTGGGAGCCTGACCCGTTTGTTGATGTGGTGCCAGAGGAGGCAGCAACTGTCGAGGAGGCAGCAACTGTCGAGGAGGCAGCAACTGTCGAGGAGGCTGTAGTGGGGCTGGATGAGGTGCATGAGGGGATGGATGAGGTGCAGGAGGGGCTGGATGAGGTGCAAATTTAAATGAACATGAAGAAGTGGTTGGGACAGAGAAAGGGGCTGAGGGGACAGAGGTTACTGAAGAGGGGGAGGTGCTGCCAGAAGGGGGGCCCGATTGTCCCCCTTCAACTCTAGAGAGGATGGCACAAGGTCTATTTGATCATATGGTTGAGGAGCTAGAGGGCATGGAGGGGCTGTTTGATGACGATGACCAAAATGAGGTTGAAGGAGAGGAGCAAGAAGGTCAAAGGGGGAAGAATGAGGGTGAGAAGCCAACACTTGACGACGTCGAGCTAAATGTCGATGATTACATCGTCGACCCAGATTACGACATATGGGACGACGATGACGATCTGATAACGGAGCTTAGATCGAGGGGCCAATATTTTGAAGAGGGACCAGATGCCCAACATGAGGATGATGTAGATGTTGGATCTTCACAGAGATCTGGTGGGAGACCAAGGGGTGAGAGTCAGGCAGAATTTCGCCCGGGGGGCGTTGAAAAAACTATACATCCAGAAGTTTACGAGCAGGAGGAGGAGGTGGACTCATACTACATTGCTTCTAATGATAACAACATGGCTTCTGAGTCTGACGGTGACAGTCGGGTGAAGTTCAGGATGTTCAACGAGGAGAAAGAGATGGAAAATCCAACCTTCAAGAATGGATTGCAATTTGTGAACAGAGAGCAGTTCAAGAAAGCATGTAGGCAGTGGGGCATCAAACACAGGTATCAACTGCATTTTCCTGTGAACGAGAAGACCCGTGTTAGGGCCAAGTGCTTTGACAAGAGTGACAATGTACCTAAGTGTCGGTTTGAAATATTTGCATCCAAGCAAAACATGTCAGATCCGGATGATGAAACATTCCTAGTGAAGACCCTGAACTTGGTACACACTTGCCCGAAGAAAAGATCGAATTTCCACATGACCAGTGTGTTAGTGATATGCACTAGGTCAATCATGTTTGACCATGTTTTGACTTTATCATTTTATTATTTATTGATTGGCAGTTTTGATCATTTTATATTAATGATTAAAATACTTGAATGGTTAATTCTTTCTAAGGTCATCGAGTATGTGACTTGATAGTAGAACCCTTAGGTTTAATAAAAGAATTATACCATCTATCCCTAGTCTTAATAGAACATTGAGACTAGTATGATGTTGACTGATGATTATGTTTTACTAATCATGTATATGAGATATTAAGTCAAATCATAGGTGCTATTTGAGAAATAAGGCACTGGATGACCCACTGTGAGAATACTACATAGATCACTGTCATAAGTAATTCTCATTACAGTTCTATTAGTATAATCCTTTGACCTTGAAATCATCATGGATTTTTACATAGCTATTTTATATTTTGATACAGTCTTACATTATCTTTAACAGGATAATGGAATAGATTGTCATTGGATATGAAAGTAACTATGTGAGAAATGTGAGTGACTGAGAAGGAATTTGTCCCTCATTTATTTGAGTAAGATATCTATGGGCCCCTTGAAGAAGATAGACTGAAAAAAATGCATGGCCATGCTAATTGATAAGAAGTTATCATTTTCAGTCTACTTAGAGTCAAGAAACTAATGATTGAATGTTATAAGGATGACATAACTATGCCTTATATTCAATCTGGATATCGAGAGACAAAGGGATTAAAATATTATTGTAAATGGTTAAATCGGATTATCGATATTCATATAACTTGGGTAGTCATAATGTCTTGCTAGAGGCCACTTATGACTTGTGGGCTGAAATAGGGATTTCGAGCCTACTGCCAACGTTATATGAACCTACAGGGTAAGTGTTTTAAGGATAAGTGTTTTCCTTAATTTATTATTTTTTGGAAGATAATAAATATAGTAATTAATATATATATGGATAATTATCAAAAAAGAGTTTTTGATAAACATAAACTTGTAGAATTGCAATGAGATTGAAATTCGAATTTGTCTCAAACCCTAGTGTTATTTATCACTATAAATACTCATTAAGCAATTGGTTTGAGAATCACGAAATTCATTATTCACTAAATCACTAAAATTCGAAATTGCTTGTGAAGCAATAGTGCTAGCACACAAGCACTAGTTTTGGCTAAGGTCTGTTCGTGTGGATACTCGTAGAGGACGCGTTCTTTTGGAGGCGTTTCTGATCCGAGGCCAGGTATCACCAAAGTGAACCACCTCCTTCCTTCCTACATTGCTGTTGAATTCGACATACAAGTAAGTAATTATTCTGTTAATTCGAATTACATGGATCTTGGTTTGGGTTTTTAGATAAATTTTTGAAATTCCGCTGCGTTATGAACCTATAAAACCCAACACAGTGCCTATCTGGCTGAGAGTTTCTTGGAGGAGTTTAGGGCCAATCCAGATTACAACCCTGAGCAGTTTGTTGCTAAGATTGCACGGGAGCTGAAGCAGAAGATCAGTGTGCAGACGGCACGAAGAGCACGACTCAGGGCTGTAAGAAAATTGGAGGGGGATGAGGATGGGCAGTATGCTAAGTTGTATGACTACCGAAGGGAGGTCCTTCGAACCAATCCGGGGAGCACAGTGGATTTTAAAGAGCCTCGAGGAAAGTTTGCGGGTATGTACATGTGCTTGGCTGGAATGAAGAATGCCTTCTGGAATGGGCTGAGGCAGATCGTTTGTCTGGACGGTTGCTGGTTGAAGGGGAAGTATGGGGGTCAGTTGCTATCTGCAACTGGGATTGACCCCAATGATTGCATGTATCCTCTGGCTATGGCATGGGTGAAGGTTGAGAATACTGAAAACTGGACGTGGTTTTTGGAGCTATTGAAGGCTGATTTGCATCTGGGCAACATGACAACCTTCATGTCAGACAAATAGAAGGTAATTGCTTTCCATAACAGAACATTCATTTTATAAGCTGGGATTGGGTCCATAGTTGATTTTTTTATCAGTAAGGTCCACAATTGATCATTTATTAAACGTTAGGGGCCACAGTTGATCATTTATTAAACGTTAGGGGCCACATTAGATAATTGCTTTAACAAAAAGGACCACAGTTGAAACTTTCTTAAACGTTAGGTCACAGTTGATAAATAATTGACAAACATTGCGCTTCTACAGGGCCTTATACATGCACTGGACGCGCTTTTTCCACATTCAGAGCACAGGTATTGCTGGAGGCATCTGTGGGAAAATTTCAGAACCACCTTCCACTTGCAACATTTAAAGCCGCTTATATGGAACATTGGGATTGCAACCTACACATCCAAATTGAATGCTGCCATGAAAGTTTTGGAGAATACTCATACGGCGGGCTACAAGTGTGACATATTGCTGAACAATTTAGCGGAGGCCTTCAATAAATATGTACTGACTTCGAGGACGAGACCTATCTTGACTATGTTTGAAATGATTAGGACTCAGCTGATGAAGCGGATCCATGACAAACAGATTTTTGGGAGCAAGATTGATTCGCGGTTGTGCCCTAAAATTAGGAAAAAACTGGACAAGATAATTGAAGAGGGTTGGAATTACACCGCACACCCAGCCGGCAGTCCACAAGTGCAAGTTATAGGTCCCGGGGGTCAGTTCGTGGTAAATTTGGACGAAAGGACTTGCACATGTAGGCGTTGGGACCTCACTGGGATTCCATGCGTTCACGCATGCCCCTGTATTTATGAGAACAATGAGGTCCCAGAGAACTATGTGGACGACTGCTACACAAAAGCCACCTACCAGAAAGTGTACAGCTATGTTATCAACCCTTTGAATGGGGCTGATATGTGGGAAACCGATCCAAATCCATTCCATATCATAGTTCCTCCCTCGCCTGTGCAAACAAGGAAGCGGGGTAGAAAACCGACGGTAAGACGAAAGGAAGCGGAAGAGCTGGAGCAGCAACATGAACAGACTGTACAGGAGGCCCATGCAAAGAGGGCAAAGTTAGGACGTAAGGGGCTTCAGAAGGTTAAATGCAGTGAATGTAACCGATTTGGCCACAACAAACGCACGTGCAAAAAGGACAATGAGCAGGCTGCAGGTGGGGGTGACATTCAGCCAGAAGCAAGAGCTGCAGGGGATGAAATAGGGGGAGAAGCACCAGATGCAGGAGAGGTTCCAGGTGGGGAGTTTGCAACTGGAGAGCAAGCCCCAACAGGAGAGTCTGGCATACACCTAAGTAGAGCCTATTCTGCAACAGAACAAGCCTCAGTAAGTGTATTTAAATTTGTTGAAGTAATCAGTGTGTGTAATTTGTTGTAAATGATGTGTTTTGTTTTCCTATCAGTCAACGGTTGAACAGCAAGCTGTAAGGGAACCCAGTCATGACACTTCTACACAAGCTGCTCGAGCTGCTAAGAGAAAAGGAAAGAGGCCTGCTGGTCGAGAAGTCCCTTCGCGATACAGGGACTGTTTGAGGAAACGAGCAACGAACAAGTAGTGCAAGAAAACAGATGGATGTATATTTTGTACCATGTGCTTTTTGTTAAGGAACGTTTTTTGTTTTGGGCAACACATGGATGTATATTTTACTAGATGCCCCAACTTTGTTGTGTTTAGAAGCGTAAACGACGTTCGGTGTATGTGCAATTGTAAATGGTTGGAAATGTAATTCTGAATGGTTTTTATTTGTAAATGATGTTGGTTTATGATTGTTTTTAATTGTGACAGATTATGGTTGTATTTTATTGTGAATGGTTGAGTGAAAGTATAATAACCTACGGCCCTCCATGTATTAGAAATAATCAATCATGGACCCTCATGTTTTCTTATATGATCAATCATAGACCCTAACATTTAATTATTTTAACAGACCCAGCCCCTATGAAAAACAACCCAATCATCCTTGGCCCACAGTGTGGCCCATAAATATCCGCCTACAACTCATCCAGCCCCACTCATCCAGTGTTAACGCTTACAACTCAACTCAAAAATTACAACCAACAATGGAAGGAGTAGCTGCACAAGTGGTTTGCGATTGCGGAATCCCATGTCGCCTACAGATTTCTTCAACGGATAGAAACCCTGGTCGAAGATTTCACACTTGTTCAAAGCGAACTGTAAGTAATTTATGTGCTTTACAAAAAAAATCAAACTGTAAGTAATTTACATTCATTTTTTGACCTTACTTCGCCTTTTTTTCTTTTGGCCCTACATTTTACAGAACCAGTGTGATTTTTTTGCTTGGCTTGAGAATGACATGCCTTACCAAATGTCGGTGGTCCGAGGCTTGAAAAGTGACATTAATGTCATGACTGCTCAACTGGAGGATGCCAAAAATTTGCTTGCTGCCAAAAATGATGAGTTCCAGGGATTGAAGGAGTCCCATGAGATGTACGTAGACGAAAACGAGGGATTGAAGGAGGCCATTGAGATGTATCGCGACTAAAATGGAATCTTGTTTGAGGAAAGCGGTCTACTTTTTATGGAGATAGACATACTGAAGGACCAGATGAAGCACATGGAGGTCAAGTGTGCAGACTTAAAGAGGTCAACCAGGATCATGAAGTTTGGTTTTTGTGCTGCTTGTGCAGTTTAAGGATATAGTATAGGCTTGCATTGCATGAGGAAAAATTGAATAATTATTAAATAATGTTGCTTCATTATTATTATGGGTTGTAATGCTACATATATTAATTAAAACAACATTATTTGTAGCATTAATTAAAGCATTGTGTTTGTTCTGAACAACACAAAGTGCTCTTATGGGAATATTATAACAGTGTTTTGTCTTGGGCCATTGTCAAACGGAAGCCGCCCTTATGACATCGAAGTGAAGTTTGATGAATCGTCAATGCACAGGTTTCATTCTTCTACCAAGAATTTTCAAGACACCAACAAGTATTACCGTTCATTGACAGGATTCCTTCTTGATAGTAGCGACCAAGAGTTTTTTGCTGACGGGTTGATCAAGATGGAAATTTCGGTATATCGATCGTTGGAGCTTGGTTCTGCAGATGATGTTTAATGCTGCCCTTAGTCAAGATGTTTTCTGGTTTTCTGTTGTAATTTGGAATATTCTAGTATAGGTTTTATTTTTTTGCTTGATGAATATTGTAGTATGGTTGATTAATATTATAGTTGTAATTCGTAGTTGTTTTATTTTGGATTTTTTTTATATATATTATGGTTGATTGATATATGTTGTATCTTTATGGTTGACGAATTTTCATTATTTATGTAAATGATGTTTTAATAAATTTCAAAAGTGCGTATTTATTGAAGGGTCGACAGATGATTAGTAAGAATACTTGAGGGTCCAAGGTGGATTATAAAATAATAGTATAGGGTCCATATGTAATTATCAGTTTCAGGGAACCTGTAGGTGGTTTCAAACGAACCGAACGACGATAACTACAAACATTACTCCATTTCAATAACAATAACAACCAATATTAAAAACAAAACAGCAATAACATAAGCAAACAATACATTCCAAGTTTGTAATCAACATACATTTTGATCTAAAATCCAAATTGTCACTAATAATATAAAATGCAACATACATATTAACCTAAAAGGTTACAAATGTTGTTCCATATGGCCCAAAAATAGGTCAATCTAGTGTCTCAGCCTTCAGTCTGACCCACCAATCTGCTGCTGCTCCTCCAAGGGTTCTTCAACTGCTTCAATTTGCAGCAAATCCAGTGGTTCACCTTCTTCTTGACCTTCAATATGCAGGACCTCCACTGTTTCACCGGGACCTTCAATCTGCAGTACCTCCACTGCTTCCACAGGACCTTCAATCTGCAGCACCCCCACTGGTTCAGCCTCACCAACACCCTGCAGCTCCAATGCATCATCCCCATCTTCAAGTTCTTTCAACTCAAATAATGTGTGTCCAAATACAGGCCTTAGGTTGCACACGTCAACACAGCTTAACTTCCTAACATACACATCAACACTACCATCTTGTGCCCCAGCCAGTGCCATGTCCATGACATGGTCATCATTTTCCATAGGAATTAATTCTTCAGTATACATGCCAGCCCGCCTCCAATAATACATTAACAATTCCTCGACCTTCAATTCAAGTAACCACTTATCTAGACTATTTAATCCTATATCCTCAATATGAAATTTTCTAACAGCCACATCCTCATTAAAATAACCAAAGTCTTCAAACTGTCCATTGTAGTTCAGAATAATTTCAAAGACCTCAAAAACACAATCTTCAGTAGAAGCTGCTCAAACCAACAAATAAACAAATAAACAAAGACCAATTTTTAATTAATGAACCAGTGAAAACCAAACCAAAACAACAGGCAATGACGAACAAGAAATAAAATACCAACAAAATTCAAAAAAAATCACCAACGAACCAAACACAACTCAAAAAAAATTTCTTCCGGCGAAAAAAAACACACATACCTTTTCGTTTCTTCCTTTTTCTGTCTTCTTTTCCCATTTTTTTCATTTCTGTGGATCCCATTTTCTATTAAAGAACAGAGAGCTCGAAAAAAATTTAGACAAGAAAGGGCCACAAGCAAACGAAGAACTGAATAGGGGCGAAATAACACACAAGATGGAAGAGAAGAAGATGAAGACGATGGACGGCGATAAGGGTGCAGGAGTAGTAGACCTAGGGCAAGGAACGAAAAAAAAGGAACGAGACGAAGACAGGATGAAATATTTGAAAATATGACAATTAAAGGGAATGAGGGGGAACAGAGGGAAAAGTTAAAAATGTTAGAGAGAGAAAGTGATTTTTAACCGAGCGGTAAAAATGATAATTTTTTTTTTGGAAAAAAGTTAACCGACACAACCTTACACAGCCTTACACATTCTTACACATGTCTGACATGCATGCAGAGTGACTTGCAGAGCCGTCAGTGAATATATCGTGCCACGTCATCATTTTGCCAAAATATCGGCGAGAAATGGGCTCAGGGGGTTTACGTGCAGCCGTCACAAAGAATAGGGGGTTTACTGATCGTTTTTTATCAGGGGGTTTATCGTAAGGTACCCCTAAAGTCAGGGTCCGTGGGTGATTATTAGCCAGTTTTTACGTTTCAATCGTCCAAGAAACAATGGCTGCACAACAATCTACACTGAATTCTACATCCAGATCACCAAAAAACAACCACACGCCTCAAAACAGTACTTATAGGGACCCGGAGAATTCCCTATTTATATAATTATTGTCATTTATTTATCCATATTTTATTTCAATTAATTAGATATGCTTGATTAGCGTTGTTAGTGTTCTTATGCGTGCCATCATTTTTTCATCTAGACACATGTTTAAGGTGTTTTTAATCATTTTTACATGTTATTTTGATTATATTCAATCTCCAGAGGTTTAATTACGTATTTTTCAATGAATTCGCATGTTTTTTGGGTGAAATCTGAAACTCGGTTCGGCATCGAGGCAGTGGCCTTGCCGCCACTCTGAAATGGCACCACCGCTAGTCCTACCGACATCGTGTTCTTCGTTCCTTAGCACTCCCCAGATCTTCGACCCATAACCCGTATATTGTTTTCACCTTTCTGGGTTCATTTACACTGTGAATCGCTTCCCTGGAACTGTTGGCAATGTTATTACTTATAGTTTATTTTTCTATAATTTCTTGGGCCTGTCCCAGTCAACAGATCTCTACCTTGTCAGCAATTTTTCCATGCGCCATGTCATCATAGGCCATGAAGCCCAATCTCCAGGTTAACAACTTTAAGTATTTAATATCGCTTCATTTGGACTCGGAATCAACTACGACTTCACCAACAGACCTGTTACCAGAGTTAACAACTTCTGTGTTTTGACCAGATTTGGATCTCACTGTATTGACTAAAAAACGACAAACAACTTGCAGACACTCAAGAAAGAGGTTCAAAAGTATTTCTAGTTTTATATGTATATCAACTGTTTTGGGCATGTAAATATTGTTTATCGCTTTAAATGTATGTCCAGATCCAATATTAACAAGACTAATTTGATAATCACACGTTAATTTAGTTCCAAATTATCAAATCGCATAAAAATTATAGGACTGCCACGAAAACATAATCTGTGTCCGTATGGGCATTCAAGATAATAAAATCTAAAACCAGTCGCACTTACATCCAGTTTATACTTTATGCATGTAATTGGAATAAAATATGCCTTTATTTGTTGCATGTTAGAAATCCTAGGGTTACATGTCTATTTAGGAGCACTTGCTTCTTGTCCACCATGTTAGTTTAGATCGAGCCATATGCGAGCCATGAATGTAATTGATGTTTATATTTATGCACTTACTTTCTAGTTATATATTTTCCAGTCATTTACTTTTCAATATCTTATTTTCGGACTTTCTGTTTTGATGAGACGATTATTTCTATTTAGGATATGTTTGATAAATCAATAAAATTAATAAACCAAGTAAAAGAATTAATTGTGTCCACGAACCCGAGTCTTTCGGTCCAATGCATGACATCTCATCCATAAGCGCGTGAGACGTCCAGTCGGTAGAAAAGATATTTCCTACCTTAATTAGGTGGCAACTCCATTTTTTAAACTAAAACCATAAATGTAGCACTACTAAAAAACAACTCTTAAACGATAATTTTTTAAGATAATTACATAAAACACGGTGAAAGGCACTTTTAATTTGAAAAAAACGGTGCAAGGTTCCATTTTTGACAAATACGATGTTAACCTTTTCTTTTTCATTTTTTACCTTTTTTTTTGTAAAAATACAAAATATTGATCATAAGAGTAGGGGTGAGCATCGGTCGATTCGGTTCGGTTGGAATTTTTTCGGTTTTTTCGGTTTGAAAAATTCCCAAACCGAACCGACTCGAACTTTTAGTTTGGAGGTGAAAAAACCGAACCGAACCAAACCAAAAATTTTGGTTCGGTACGGTTCGGTTCGGTTAAAACCAAATTTCACCATTTTTTATTTTTTTTATTTTTTTATATTAAAATTTATTGAAATATTAAATAACTAGAGTCTAATAAACTTACATATATGTTTAAATAACAATTATTAACTTATATATCAACAATAATTAAGATATAAAGACAAAAAATATATAAATATAAGTTTATATGTATATTATTTTTAAAAAATATATATATTTTATATTAAAGTTCGGTTAATTCGGTTTTTCGGTCGGTTCGGTTTTCAAAACACCCAAACCAAACCAAATACCGAACACCAAACTTTACCTAGAGTAGAAACCAAACCAAACCGTTTTCACCGAAAAACCGAACCAAACAACAAAGTTTGGTTCGGTTTGGTTCGGTTTTTCGGTTTGGTTCGGTTCTTGCTCACCCCTACATAAGAGCCACTAAAAATTAGGGACTGGAGAACTAAATTTTTTCCCTTTATTTTTAGGTTTGGGGTCGTCAAGAACGACAGCGTCGTCATTAATACTGGATCCAAAGTTTTATATGGAAAAGGTAAAATTCATAGCACAACAAAGAAGGAAGGTCGATCTGCTGTTGAAAACGGTGTCGGATTGCGGTGGGTGTAGGTGAGATAACCGTCGTTAGCGACTTCCGTTACCGACAAAGGCAAAAGGGGAATGGAATACATGTTTTTCACCTATGAAGAATCTCACTCGCACTCGAATTCGAATTGAGGTTCGCATCTTAATTTTCATTCGGATTCTAAGAATGATGACGACGATTCTGTTTCGCATATTCATCACTCTGATCATTCTTCCCTTTTTGCATGATGTGGGTGGTGGTGGTGGGTATGTGCAGTATATGGGTTATGATTTAGTGGTTTCTTTTTTAGCTGAGGTTTAATTTGGCCTCTTCAGTTTTGTATTCTTACATAATTTCAATTTCTATTTTTGTATTTGGTTAAGGTTTAATTTTATTTAAGTTTTTGGTGCTGCACAACCTGCACTCTTGGTGTTTGAAGAAATGCTTATGATAATATCTCTTGATGTCTGTAATATTTTAGGTATTGGTTAACTAATGTTTAACATTGGGTAATGATAGGTGCATTTTTACACCTATGTTTAGGAGTTGTTTTCGCTTGTTTTTAGTATACTTTGAAGCGCTTTTTCCCCGTATTGGTGTGATTATTTTGTGTATTAGCGTTTCAGGTAAAATGAAGCTATGCGAAGTGTTTTGGGCTTAAAGAATGAAGAAATCAAGTATCGGAATAGGAGCGAGTTGAAAGAGCGAAGAAACGAGCAAGATATGGGCGTTTAAAGGAGGGGCTCGATCGAGCCCTTCACTTATGAAGGAAGGCTCGATCGAGCCCTATGAACAAAGCTGTCCAGAAGTTTCTTCAAGGCATAAGGCTCGATCGAGCCCTCACTCTTAAGTGGATGGCTCGATCGAGCCCCTTAAAAAGAAGCTCAGAATTTGAATTTCGAGACAAGACAAAACTCAAGGGCTCAATTTCTATTTTAGGCCCAACACTCCTTAGAAGGGTGTCCTTTGTTTACCTCATTTGTAACCCATATAAATAGCACATTATCTTTTTTAGGGTACACAACAAGTTGTAGACATTGGGATTTTCTCTAATTTTTACCTTTTTTAGATTAGCCATCTTCTCCTTGGAGATTCCTCCATTGTTGGAGCTTGATGCAAGTTTTATTTGCTTTATGAGAGCAAGATCTTCATTTTTATTACAAGCTACTTATTGTGAATCTTCATTATCTTTATGGTTGTTTGTTCTACTTATTTAATCAAGGTAATTCTTCTTACTTTAATGTTCTACTTTTCTCATTCCTTAAGTGTTTGTGTTAATCTAAATATGAGTAGCTAAATTCCTCTTGTTAGGGGGTTAGTATGATAACTTAGGGGTTTGATTGATTGGTTGGTCCTTAGTGTTGTATGCTCATGTTTCTTTCCTATTACTCATTGCTTGATTAGGATTAGCTACCTTAATCATTGTCATAGTTTGATTGACGCACCGAGAGGTGGTTGATTAGATCGACCTTTAGGTTAGAAAACCTAGATTTTGGAGCTCCACGAGAGTGGGCTTGAACCTAGGTGACCTTGGAGCGGATTGATTAATCGTTTGATATTGATTTAGTTTGCCTTGTAACACGAGAGTGAGCTTGGTGTGATTGAATGACTAGATAGCGGTTTTGGCATTCCTTGAGGCTCGAGAGAGCGGGAATGACGTTTTAGGCCTCGCTCGGTCCTTAGTAGTTTACACTTTGACCAATCATGATTGCATAACCTAGGTTGGATTACTAACTCCTTGACGTTCCCCTATTATTGAATTAGATTCTTGATAATTAATTCTCTTTACTTGTTTAAATTGCAATTTCACGTTAGTTTAATTCTTAGTTCGTAATTGGATACTTTAACCTTCAACTATTTGTGTCGCTAAACGAATTGAATCATAACTAAAATTCATTCTCATCAATTTACTCCTAAATTCACTCCTTGTGGGTTCGACCTCGTATTTACCGAGTATTACGAGTTGGGTTTTTGCTCAACAGGTAACCGTTGGTTAACTTTGTAATAAATTATGTTTTGAATATATCATTAGTAAAACGTTAGTAAACTGTTGCTGAATTTTATTTGTTGTTGGTTAACTAATGGGGTACTAATGGTATACTAATAATCTTCTTTTCAGTACATTGTTAGTAGACATTGGGTTAACCGTTGGTGAACTTGTAATTGATAACTCGTGAATTATCCAGGCGTCTTCCGAGGAGGCTTTCCGACTAAGGGACCTGAAAACAAAAGAGATAACCGTTAAAAGGATGCCGGAAGGGAATTTTGGCAAAGATGGTCAAGTCAGTATTTTAGTGAGAGAAAGAAGAGAGAAGTGAAGAAAAATAGTATAGTGTGAGAAAAGAATATTACCCATTATTGTTGGTGGTGTGTGAGTATTTATATCTGTTGATTTCTATTGGGATTTGGTACGAGGTAGATCTATTTCGTCCGTACTGTCAGATAGGTTGGGGGCTTGGTGTCAGCATCTTTTGGATCAGAGTTCTCCTTTTTGTCATAGAATGTTTTACAACCGTTTTTACAGTCAAACGAAAGTTCTATTGTTGTTGGAAATGATATTGCTAATGGTGATTGTTGAGTGCTTGTGTTTCTGCTTTCCTCGGTCCTACCGAGTATAAGTGAACTTGGGATTTGGTTATCTTGAACTCTTCTTATGAAAGTGTTTTTTGCTTTTTGGGTGTAACTTGTTTCTCGGTCTTTGCTAGCTATGTCCGGCTTGACCGAGTAGAAGTATGCTCAGAACATTGTATACTCAGTCTGGCGTTGACTGGTTTGGCTTATGGGAATATAGTTTTCAGCTTGTTTGTAGTTGTCTTAATACATCGGTGGTAAACCGTTGGTAAAGTTCAAATGTGTATTTTAAATAAACTATACTTTTAAAAAGATTAATAATTAATAATTTTGGTGTTAAAATACCGTTAGTGAACCGTGAGTAAACCGCTGATAAACTTATAATTATTTAATTTTTAATATATCGTTAATAATTTTTTAGTAAGCTGAAATTGTGCATATAAATAGTGTACCATTAGTAGCCTATTAGTATGCCGCTGGTTAGCTAAAATCGTATTGTTGAGATTTAAAAAAGTATTTTTAAGAATAACAAAAGCTATTTTTGCAAAAAAGAAAGTACAAATTGTATTTTTCAAAAACAAACTTTGATGTTATATTTTTGTGAATATTTTAACCTTTTATAAGTACTTATCTAAAAAGACCTAAAAAAATTTGTCATTGAAAGGTTTAAGGCCATAAGTCTGGGCGAGCCCGCCTCCCACTCTGCTCAGAGCTATAATCTTATTAATTAAATAATTAGTTTATCAATTCTTAAACTCATTACTATCAGAGTCATTTATCTGATGGAGGTAGGGGTGAGCAACAGTCGGTTCGGTCATCGAACTGTCCAAAAATTCAAAACTGTTCGGTTTTTAAAATTTCGATCATCAAACCGTATTAACCAAAATTATATCAAAACCGAACTAAACAAACCGAAATATTTTAGTTTGGTTTGGTCGATACCGTAATATTTTTTGTATGATTTTTGGAAAGAAAAAAAAAGTTTTTTGTTTTAAAAATAAAAATAAAATGAAAAAATTTAACCTAAAGAGTACATGTGCTTTAAATTAAATTTATGTTTATCGTTTTTTATTCTAAAACTATAAAATAAACAAATTTAATATATAAATGTGTGTATATAAAAGTTTAAAACGACGTAGTTTTGAAATACGGCCGGTTCGGTTATAATGGTTACTTTGTTCATCTAGCCAAAATTTTAAAAATTCGATCTGTAACCGAGCCGTATTTTCAAACTATATTTCGGTCTGATAAATTTGGTTCGGTTCGGTTACTCGGTTTTAACCGTTTAGTGCTCACCCCTAGATGGAGGGGTAAATTTTGAAACTAATTGTTAAAATTATTTTTAAATTTTAAAATGATAAATAACTATACAAAAATACATTTGGCTAGATTAACAAATTTTTTTAAGCTAATAACTATTTAATTTTTTAAATATTATAAATAAAATTACTAGTATTTGCAAACAATAAAATTACTCATAAAATAAATATATTAGTATAAACAATCATATCATAACAAAAATAGCCACAAATTGTTATATTATAATATTAATTAATTTAAATAATATTACGGACTACTAAAAAATGAAGACGAAAATTTAAATTAGGACTCCACAGCCATGACATGCTGTATCGAGTTAAAAATAAAAAAAATACAATGAAGCCAGCCAATGAAAAAAGAAGCGTATCGAGTCAAAACTCTTCACTTCTGCGTTGTATACGAAACAAGATTTTGATATAAAACCAAATTCTCGCACGCAACAAACCCAAATTTCCTACCAAAAAAATGCATCAACAATCATCTTGCTGGAACCTTTACGAAGAGAAGGTGTTTGAGAAAGCTTTGGTGGAGTACTATGGCGATGAGGGTTTGTTGGGTGATCATCGATGGCGAGAGATTGCCGGCTGTTTAGGGAAGTCGGCGGTTGAAGTTAAGGAGCATTATGATGAGCTTGTTCGCGATGTTCATGAGATTGATTCGGGCCGAGTCGAGTTGCCTTGTTATGGAGACGAGTCGTTGTTGTTTGATGATCAGAATAATAATGGTTGTAATAAGCAGCAGCAGGATGGTAATGAAAGGAAGAAAGGAACACCCTGGACTGAAGAGGAACATAGGTAATTAATTTAATCTTTTTTATTGTTGATTAACTTTGGTTTTTGTTTAGTTCATTAATTGAGATGGTGTGTTGTTAATCTATGTTTTAGTTTTGATTGTTAATTGTTTTTTTTTGTTTTCGTTAAAAGTGTGCGATTCACGCTTCAAAAATGGCAAGTTAATTGTTAAAAAATGCCACATAATTAACGGAATTTCAAATAGGAGATCCATCGAAAAACTTGAAGACATGTTTTTCTCGAGTTCGGGACCAAAAAGAGACAAAATGTATTTGAATTACCAATTAGCTAATAATGGGTTAAGCCATTGTTTTTCTGTTAAAATCTCTATGTTGGTGTATTTTTTTTTTTTTAGTTCAGCTTTTCTTCAATTTCTATTAAAAGGGAAAAAAAGTAATCCCAACTAAGCAGAAAAGTACATTTCATCATGAGACTTTTTTAATTTTAGTTTTACTATTTTTAATTATTTTCACTGTCAAACGAATGTTTTGCTGATTTATTTTTTAGGCAGATTGTAAAGCTAACAAAAATTTGAGAAAAATATGAGCGTGTAATTGCATATCTTGAATCTTAAATGTCTGACTTTAAATGGAAATGGAATGTCACATTCAATTAATGGTAATGATTTTTGTGGTACCATGCTTAGGAGGAATCGAATGCTTAATCTGCAGAACATTGCCTATCCTAGATTTCTAGAGTTGGTTTTAAGGAATCCAACATCTAAGTAGTATTTGCTCGAAACCAATGTGAGCTTCTTTGTTGCCCGAATTGTTTTCTGATCTTACGTCTTTTTGTTACATATCCGTGTTAGCGAATGCTTCTGGAACTTTTATTTTTATAGTCTATAATCACAAGTGATGTGGTTCGCTCGATTTTGATTTTGGTGTTTTCAGTTTCAGTATTTCTATTTACGTGCTACATAGGCGTGATTAGTTTCTACCTTTATATGAATCGAGTTTTCTTACTGTACGGTTATAGGTTATTTTTGGTGGGGCTTCGGAAATTTGGCAAGGGAGACTGGAGAAGCATTTCGAGGAATGTAGTGATCACAAGAACACCAACTCAGGTAGCTAGCCATGCCCAGAAGTACTTCCTTCGTCAGAAATCTGGGCAGAAAGAGCGGAAAAGATCAAGCATACATGACATCAACTCCGTGGATGACAAATCAGTTGCTATGCCGGTCGATCAAAGTTGGATCCCTTCACCCGGGGCTCCAGTTCAGCAATCCTCTGTAATGCAAGACATGCCAATGCCATTAAATCAAGGAGGGCCGATGGGGTATCAAAACTTTAGCTTCCATATGTAAAGATTTTAATGTTTTGTAGATAGAGAAGCTGTCGATTTTGAATACCGATATGTACAGCCGATTTACGACGCGTAACATAGACTAGCGAGTCTGATTGCACATATTGGAGATTTGGTGATATTAGAGATTAGTAGACTAATTTGAGGAATTGATTCTGTTTTGTTAATTTGATTGCCGTAGCTCTGAGGTTTATTCTCATTAGATTTCTGTTTTATTTGCAATGAGTAAACCAGCTGATTTTAGGTTATTATCAAGGCCTAATGGCGAAAAAAAAACAACATTTACGACTTATTGCAAATTGTATTTTTTTTAGGTTTTAATTTTTATAATAATAGTCAAATTGTATTATTTTTTCTCCCAATAATAGTCAAATTCGTGGCCAAACTTGCAACAAAAACAAATATGCAAGTTTGGCTATTATTATAACAAAAAAAATTGCAATTTAGCCATCGTTATAAAAATTTAAAAGTTTGATTTAAATTGCAATTAGTCATAAAGGTTTGCCTTCTTTTTTTCCGCTATTAAGTCTATTATCAATGCTATTTCTGTTAGATTTCTTTCTTAGCAATTTTAGCACAAATTCTGAATTAATGGATGTGTTGGTGAATTTGCTTTTGATTCACCACTCAAAACCCAAAAAATCCAAATATATGATTTTGTAAATATAATTAGATGGACCGAGTCAGTTAAGTTTCGAGAATTTTTTTTGATGAATAATATGTATATTAAGGCCATAGAAGTGGCAAAAAACCCAAAACTCAAAGCTTTCGCACAAGAAATGGCTTACAAAGAAGGACACTAGAGGCTTAGACCAAGAGAGACGGAAACAATCAAAAGTTCGAAAACAAAATACAACGCGTATTTCTAAAGAAATTCATCCCTGAATATGGGAAACTCCTATCACAAAGTTTAAAAAGAAAAACCGCATGCATAAAACATCTAAAAAATACATCCTCCTTTGCCGACGCGTTATCTTGAAATATCCTTCCATTTTCGCACTTCCAAATATCCAAAATGATGAGATATCCAAGAACATGCTAAAGACTCCAATAGCGACTCAAAGGAATGATGATGTTCCATTAAATTAAAAAGTCCTGGAAAGAAGAAGGTGCAACCCAAACGATATCCAACTTTGCTAGCACATTATTCCAAATACTCCAAGAAAAAGAGGAATGAATAAAAAGGTGGTCCTGCGTTTCAACATCAGCACAAAGAGAGCAAAAAGAATTTTCTATCGGAATGATAGAACGCTTCACCAAAAAATCTAGAGTAGGCACTCTTCCATGAATAGCAATCCATAGAAAAAATTTATCTTTGGAGGAGCAATCAATTACCAAACTTGCATAAACATATTGTGGATTCAAAGCCTTACTGTCACCGTACTCTAATGTTAGATTATGCATTCATTAAATATTCATTATCATGGATTAAAATGCTAGAGTTTATTTAGCATGTCAATTGATTAGTTTGAAAATTAGTAGGACTCAATTGAACTGAAAGTTTGACGATAAGTTAATTAAACTAATTCGAATGAATACAATGAAAGGTTAGGGACTAAAGGTGGACTAAAAGAACACATGAAGGACTTAATGTTCATTTGTTCTCTTATAGTTATCATGTTAATATCAAATGACAATTATATCCTTAAAAGAATTGATGTTCCAAAACTAAGTCTTATAGCCTTATGTAAATTGTAACTTGATATATATCATAACTAAAAGGAGCAAATTCGAAATATTCAATTCCTAAATTCATTTCAGAAACCTGAACCTAAAATATCCATGTTCTAAGGTTGTAGGAAGAGTGGAAAACCTAATTGGTAAGTTTCTCTATCCATTTGTGTCTTTGAGATGAAGTATAGCACTTTGTTGCCTTATTCTGTTTTGTTGCAGATATGTTATCCTTGGTATGTTCAACGTAAGTCGAGTTATATCCAAATTAAGTAATTCTTGATTCCACAGAAACTTTAGAGTGTCTTCTACAACTTTTATTCTTTAAGTTTAATCTGGTTTAGTCGTTGTAATACCGTAAACGTCCACGATATTTTGTTGTTTCAACTGTGAAAGCAGCTTGACCTCACCTCACTAAAACTTGCATAAATCATTGCTCATATATTGAAATGATGAAATTCTTTTTGATTTGGATTCTTTTTGAGTTAGTTATATGCACATGTGAGATATTGTGAATGTCTATGCGCATTTGACACAGGGCACTTGATTGCAGGTCAGTGAAAGGAGAAGGGCTGAGCCGTGCTAATGATGGAGAAGGGTTAGCCATCAAGTGTTCCTAGATATGTTGATTAGACTGTAGATCAGTGTTATGTTCATGATTACAGGTCTATGGTTTATGTTATTGTTACAGAGTAGTATATCAATGTTATAACTGATGATTGATACTAACTACATTTCATATTTAAAGTGAAATTGTTTTGATTTTATTTATATTTATAAATGCTTTTGAGATGAACTTTAAAAGTGTTTTGTGTTGTAAGTATTCGTTCCTATATGATATACTTACTTTAAGTATTTAAATGTTTTATGCTTGTTATGTCTATTCACTGAGCTTTCGCTCATTTTACTTGTTTTAAAACCTTTTTAGTTAGCAAGGCAGTCTACTGTACAGTTGACTAGAGAGGGAGTTGGGCTTAGAGTTTGGGCTTAAGACATAGAGGTTGGCCACATCTCCGAGCTTTGAGATGCCTTGATATTTTTGTTTAGAATAAACTTATTTGTATCTAAATATATATATTTTGAATCATATGTATAAAAGTCTGTAAGAATACTTAGTTTTTATACAATGATTTAAAAGTAATGTTGAATAAAGGTTTTTCATATATTTGTGCTTAATTATTAATAGAACACATATTAAATTTTTGATTTGGAGATAAAGATATTTTAAATAACTGTCAATCTCGTGCTAAGTAAGCCGAGTTATGAAAATTTTGGCATCAGAGCTTCGGTTTGATGGTCCTGTAGATTCTTTAGTTTTAGTTTTTGATATTTTATTTAATTTAAAATTGATTATAGGACCATGGAAGCTCAAGGTCATGGTGATAGGGCTTCTCAACGTGAGATTGTTGGCCAACAGGGTAGGAATGTAAAGGATGAGGCAGAGTCTAGGGGTAGTACTGATCATGAATTAGAATATGAGGCTAGGGCTCATGTAGATAATCAACCAATACCTCCTCCGCCTCCAGTTATACCTGTCTTACAGCTAGATCCTGCTATCTTAGCACAAACTATTATTGCTACTCTGCAAGCTCAGAAGACAAGAAGAAAACCTGGGGATATCATAGAACTTGCTAAGAAGTGTGGGGCATTTGATTTTCATGGCTCCATTGATTTCAAAGAAGCAGATAGATGGCTCAGAGCTATTGATAAGTCATTTAACACTTTAGAGCTGACAGATGCGCAGAAGGTCAGTAATGTTTATGGCTTGCTACATGATACAACAAATGCATGGTTTGCTAGGATCAGATTGTTATTAGGAGATCAGTTGACCTGGGAGATATTTAAGACTGAGTTCCGCAAGGAGTATTTAACTAAAGCATACAGTTCAGAGAGACATAATGAGTTTATTGCTCTTAAGCAAGGTTCAATGACAGTGCGTGAATATATTGACAGATTTGAAGAACTTTACAAGTTTTCTTCAGAAATCTTTCCCACGGAAGCTCCAAAATGTTACAAATTCAAAGAGGGGCTGCAAACTGTTTTGAAGAATGAGCTATCATTGTACGAGGGAACACAATTCAGAGGTTGGGTAGAGAAGGCGATAGAAAAAGAAAAGCTGAAAGAAGGGCTTGAACAAGAGAGTAAACAAAAAGTTTCCGTTTGGACTGGAAACAAGGGGGATTAAACAAGGGAACTAGCTCATTTCAAAAAAGAAAATGAGATAGTGGAGGATCTAGAGGTAACAGAGTACCCTGGTCTTGGTCTGGTTCACAGAGACCTCAGTCACATGATATCAATTTCTCAGCGAGACAACCAACATCTAGTGTCGGTAGTGTGGCTAGCAAGAAGAGATCTATAACTTGCTTTGAGTGTGGTGGCATGGGACATATTGGGAGGGATTGTCCTAATATCGCACAATTTAGCTCAGGTCGTGGTAGAGGTTTCCAAGGTACTGCAAATAGAGGTGGTCGAACGTCAGTCTTTGATAGAGGTTCAGGTCGAGGTTCTGGCTTTAATGCGAATAAGGAAGGCGAAGCCTCAACTTCAACACAACCTACGCAAGGTACTCAGAATACTAGACCTGCTGTACAACCTAGAGTATTTGCTTTGACTCAACAAGAGGCAGCGGCTTCTCCAGATGTTATTTTTGGTAGGTTAACTATCTTTGATAGGGATGCTTATGTTTTAATTGACCCTGGTGCAATAAATTCTTTCATTGTGTCATCATTCATATCATGCATACCTCGAGATAAGAGTGTGATGAATCATGCTTTAGTTGTAGATTGCCAGTGGGTCAGTGAGTAGTTTGTCAACATGCTTATAAAGATTGTGAGATACAGATTGGGGATCATAAGTTTGAGGTAGATTTAATACCTTTTACTCTTCGGATGTTTGATGTTATAGTTGGTATGGATGTTTTATCCAAATACAAAGCAGTTGTTGATTGTTATAGAAAGAGGGTGCATTTTCAATTACTAGTACATGGTGAAGTTGTATTCAAAGGTGAGAAGAGTTCAGAACACTGTGGAATGGTATCATTTTTAATTGCTAGAAGAATGTTGAAGAAGGGGTGTGAAGCATACTTGGCATATGTACTAGATACAGAAAAGAAGGGGTAAAACTTGAAAATATTCCTGTTGTGAATGAATTTGATGATGTATTTCCTGACGATCTATCAGGCTTACCACCAGATAGAGAGATTGAATTTAGTGTTGATTTGCAATCAGGCACTAACCCTATTTCTCAAGCTCCGTATAGAATGGCTCCAGCTGAGTTGAAAGAACTGAAAGTGCAGTTGCAAGAACTGCTTGATAAAAGTTATATTAGACCTAGTATTTTTACCTTGGGGAGCTCCAGTGTTATTTATGAAAAAGAAAGATGGAACTATGAGATTGTGTATAGATTACAGACAACTGAACAAGGTTACAATTCGCAACAAGTATCCTTTACCTCGAATAGATGACTTATTTGATCAACTACAAAGAGCTAGAGTATTCTCCAAAATTGACTTGAGATATGGTTATCATCAATTGAAGATTAAGAATCCAGATGTTCCTAAGACTGCATTTAGGACTCGATATGGTCATTATGAATTCCTTGTTATGCCGTTCGGGTTAACTAATGCTCCAGTTGCTTTCATGGATTTGATGAATAGAGTTTTCAAGCCTTATCTACATAGCTTTGTGATTGTATTCATCGATGATATCTTAGTGTATTATAGATCCGAGGAGGAGCATGTAGAACACTTGAGACTTGTGTTGCAGACTTTAAGAGAAAAACAGTTTTACGCCAAGTTTAGCAAGTGTGAATTCTTGTTAGAGAAAGTTGTATTTCTTGGCCATGTCATCTCAGTAGAGGGAATTTATGTTGATCCTAAAAAGGTGGAAGCTATAATTAACTGGAATTCTCCGAATAATGTACATGAGGTACGCAGTTTTCTAGGTTTGGCTGGTTATTACAGATGGTTTGTGAAAAACTTTTATATTATTGCCTCACCATTAACAAAGCTACTACGTAAGGATGTGAAATTTGTATGGATTCAACAATGTCAGAATAGCTTTGATGCTTTGAAGGACTGTTTAACTTCAGCTTCAGTTTTGACACTTCCGGTTACAGGTTTAGGGTATGTTGTATACAGCGATGCTTCCAAGAATGGGTTGGGTTGTGTTTTGATGCAGCAGAGAAAGGTAATTGGTTATGCTTCAAGGCAATTAAGACCACATGAACTGAATTATCTTACACATGATCTAAGGCTAACAGCAGTGATATTTGCTTTGAAGATATGGAGACATTACCTATATGGTGAGAAATGTCTTGTCTACACTGATCATAAAAGTTTGAAGTACATACTGAGTCAAAAAGAACTGAATTTGAGACAACGAAGATGGATTGAACTTCTGAAAGATTATGATCTTACAATAGAGTATCACCCTGGAAAAGCTAATTTAGTAGCTGATGCCCTTAGCAGGAAATCTTCATGTAATCTGTTTTATATACACACGGTAAAGATTCCATTATTGCTTGAACTGAGAAAACTTAAAGTAGAATTAAGTGAAATTGAAAATGGAGCTTTATTAGCTACTTTGAAGGTTCGTCCAATTTTGATTAAAAGAATTAGGGATACTCAGAATCAGAATGAGAAATTAGTGAAATTCAGAGGTGAAGTTCAGCAGGATAATAAAAATGAGTTTAATGTTTCTGATGATGGCACTTTACTGTACAAAGGTAGATTATGTGTTCCTAATATTGATATACTGAAAAGAGAAATAATGTAAGAAGCACACAATTCAGCTTATGCTATGCATCTGGGGAGTACAAAAATGTATCGTACTTTGAAAGAAAACTACTAGTGGTCAGGAATGAAGAAAGAAATTGCAGAATTTGTGTCTTGATGTTTAACATGCCAGTAAGTTAAAGCAAAGCACCAACATCCAGCAGGTTTGCTACAACCACTTTCTATTTCTGAATGGAAATGGGAACATGTGACTATGGATTTTGTTGTTGGGTTACCTAGGACTCAGCAGGGACATGATGCAATATGGATTATTGTTGATAGACTAACAAAATCAGTATATTTTTTCCTATAAAGGTAAACTATCCTCTTGATAAACTTGCTGAGATTTACACTAGGGAGATAGTTAGACTACACGGTGTTCCATATTCTATTGTGTATGATAAGGATCCTAGATTTACATCCAGATTTTGGCAAAGCTTACAACATCCATTAGGTACTAAATTGAAATTTAGTACATCGTTTTATCCTCAGACAGATGGGCAATCAGAACGAACTATTCAAACCTTAGAGGATATGTTACGTGCATGCATGATTGAATTTCAAGGTAGTTGGGATAAATATGTGCCACTCATGGAGTTTGCATACAACAATAGCTATCATTCTAGTTTGGGAATGGCTCCTTATGAAGCATTATATTGTAGAAGATGCAGAACACCAGTGTGTTGGGATGAAATTGGGGAAAAACAATTAATATGCCCAAAAAATGTTCAAATCACTACAAAAAAAGTTCAATTGATCAAAGATCACCTCAAGGAGTCCCAAGATAGATAAAAGAGCTATGCAAATTTAAAAAGGAAGCCGATTGAGTATAGTGTGGGTGATAAAGTGTTTCTCAAGATCTCGCCATGAAAAGGGATATTAAGATTTGGCAAGCGAAGGAAACTAAGTCCAAGGTTCATTGGTCCATATAAATTAATTGAAAAATTGGTCTAGTGGCTTACAAATTAGCCTTACCTCCAAAGTTATTGCAGATTCATAATGTCATTCATGTTTCAATGCTACGGAGATACAGGAGTGATCCTAGTGACATCTTACAGGTTCAGACTGTAGAGTTAATGTATGATTTATCATATGAAGAAGAACCAGTTGATATTTTAGCAAAGGAAGATAAAGAGTTAAGAAATAAGGTTATTCCTTTAGTAAAAGTATTGTGAAAACATCACATAAATGAGGAAGCAACCTGGGAACGAGAGGAGGATATGAAAAGTCGATACCGTCATCTATTCTAGCCTAATTTCGAGGACGAAATTTCCTAATGTGGGGAGAATTGTCACACCCATACTCTAATGTTAGATTATGCATTCATTAAATATTCATTATCATGCATTAAAATTCTAGAGTTTATTTATCATGTTAATTGATTAGTTTGAAAATTAGTAGGACTCAATTGAACTGAATGTTTGACGATAAGTTAATTAAACTAATTCGAATGAGAACAATATAAGGTTAGGGACAAATGGTGGACTAAAAGAACACATGAAGGACTTAATGTTCATTTGTTCTCTTATAGTTATCATGTTAATATCAAATGACAATTATATCATTAAAAGAATTGATGTGTCAAAACGAAGTCTTATAGCCATTTGTAAATTGTAACTTGATATATATCATAACTAAAAGGAGCAAATTCAAAATATTCAATTCCTAAATTCATTTCAGAAACCTAATCCTAAACTCTCCATGTTCTAAGGCTGTAGGAAGAGTGGAAAACCTAATTGGTAAGTTTCTCTATCCATTTGTGTCTTTGAGATGAAGTATAGCAATTTGTTGCCTTATTATGTTTTGTTGCAGAAATTTTATCCTTGGTATGTTGAACGTAAGTCGAGTTATATAACTCCAAATTAAGTAATTCGTGATTCCACAGAAACTTTAGAGTGTCTTCTACAACTTTTGTTCGTTGCATTTAATCCGGTTCAGTCTTTTTAATACCGTAAACGTCCACGACATTTTGTTGTTTCAACTGTGAAAGCAGTTTGTTCTCACCTCACTAAAACTTGCATAAATCATTGCTCATATATTGAAATGATGAAATAATTTTTGATTAGGATTCTAGACTCAAAATTCAAAACGTTCACCGAAGGGTTTGTTAAATATATCTCTGCACTATTCACATGACATGTTTGATCAGAGGCTTAATGTTCTGCCTACTAAGGCAGATTTGTTGACAAATTTATAATCATGCATGAATCGTATAGAAATCCATATTTAGGAGCTGAATTTAGGTCAAATGAGTATTGGATATCTATATAAGTATGTATATGTGATTGTGATGGATTTTTGTGATTACATTACTGATTTAGGTACCCGTTTTAGCAACAATGGTGCGAGTAGAAAGTAGGGCAGCTTGTGACGTGATTTTGGACTAGTTCTGGTTGTTGTGTGGTGAGTAGATATACTAGCCCTTGCTACTAAATTTTCTATTTTGATATTCAAAGTGTCAAGGTTTATTGTGTTTTAAATAGTTATATACTCCCTCCGTCCCATTCTAATTGAACACTATTTCCTTTTCGGGTGTCCCATTCTAATTGACACTTTCTATTTATAGAGTACTTTTCACACTACTTTTCTCTTTATACCCTCTTCAATTAATGCATTTAGAAAGCATATTTTTGAAAAGTTGTGATGCATTTAATGTAATATAAGGATATAAAAGTAATGTTACTAAAATTTCTTAAATAATGTGCAGTTGAAATTTTCTCAATTAGAATGGGACAGAGGGAGTATTATTGTTTTGATAATGCACAAAAGGTGTTCGATGAAATGTCTTGTTTAAACGTTTCAAAAAGTACCTTTTCCAAATGTTGTTTATAATGACAGAAGTATTGATTTAAATATATATGTATTTGATTTTAATAAAGCTTTGATACTTTTGATATGATGATTATTTGTTATGAATGTGTAAGGTCTTCCGGCAATTCGATAGTCGTTTGATTTGGTTAAGTTTGAATGAAAATATAAAATGGTTTTATTATTGACTTGTATTGAGTTTTGATGAAATGATTTGAGATTTCTTTTATGTGATATGCCTACTCAGTAACAATATATTTAGGAAGTGCTGAGTTGTGATATGCACCTGGTTATGTGTTGAGCTAGTTATATGCACATGTACGATATTGTGAGTGTCTATGTGCATTTGACACAGGGCACTTGATTGATGGTCAGTGAAGGGAGAAGGGCTGAGCCGTGCTAATGATGGAGAAGGGTTAGCCATCAAGTGTTCCTAGATATGTTGGTTAGACTGTAGATCAGTGTTGTGTTCCTGATTACAGGTCTATGGTTTATGTTATTTTTACAGAGTAATATATCAATGTTATAATTGATGATTGATACGAACTACATTTCATATTTACAGTGAAATTGTTTTGATATCGTTTATATTTGTAAATGCTTTTGAGATGAACTTTAGAAGTGTTTTGTGTTGTAAGTATTCATTACTATATGATATGCTTCCATTAAGTATTTAAATGTTTTATGCTTGTTATGTCTATTCACTGAGCTTTCGCTCATTTTAGTTGTTTTAAAATCTTTTTAGTTAGCAAGGCAGTCTACAGTACAGTTGACTAGAGAGGGAGTTGGGCTTAGAGTTTGGGCTTGCAACATAGAGGTTGGCCACATCTCCAACCTTTGAGATGCCTTGATGTTTTTGTTTAGAATAAACTTATTTTTATCTAAATATATATATTTTTGAATTATATGTATAAAAGTTTATTACAATACTTAGTTTTTATACAATGGTTTAAAAGTAATGTTGAATAAAGGTTTTTCATATATTTGTGCTTAATTATTAATAGAACACATTTTAAATTTTTGATTTGGAGATAAAGATATTTTAAATAACCGTCAATCTCGTGCTAAGTAAGGTGAGTTATGACACTTACAAATTGCAAAATATCTACTGAACCGGAATTTAGAGCTGCTGAAGTTGAAGATCCTTCGTTGTTCATAGCAGCTATAACCGAAGATCCAATAGCATCAGTTACAACTGTAAACGGCACAACACCATACCTTGAAGACGATGGAACAGTGGACATAACAGAGAACTTCACGGCACCATCTCGATGGAGATTTCTGCACAGCTCAACATCTACAGCATAAACCGAAGTATTCTGTATAGCAGGATTAACCAAATTCTGATACAATCCAGCAGGTCTGGAAACAGAAACATCATCACCCAAAGAATTAGACAAAAAATCACAGAGGGAGGCAGCAGTATAGATACCCGAACCAGCATTCCATCAGACCTCATCCCTAAGATCTGATTTTTGATTTATTCTATTAAGAATAGATTGAAACTCATTAAGCAGCAAAACCTCATTACCCCGTAATCTACGTCTCCACCACCAATTCCCCCACCAAATATCTTCAATTGTTGCTTTTTTGTTTGTTTGAAAGATTATAAAGACGCGAAGACAAACGACTTGCAGGACCATTACCCATCCAATTATCATGCCAAAGAGAAGTATTGTCCCCCGAGCCCACCTTGAATTTTAAATTAGCAATGAAAATACCCTAAACAACTTCATCACGACGACAAATTTTGATAAATCCTTTCCAAATGAAAGACATTTTCCTCATATATCTAAAAAATAACGAGTCCCAATCGAAAAATAGAGAACAAGAAGAAATTACATTGAACCAAATATAATCTCGATTCGTAGTCCGGAGCTTTCACATCCACTTGAATAAAAGGATTTGATTTCTAATCCGCAAGTTGTAAAGACCTAATCCCCCATTTCAAACCTTTGACATGCTGTTTTCCACGCCACCTTACTCATAACACGATTAGAAATATCTCCCTTCCAAAGAAATCGCATCATAAATGATTCTAATTGTTTCTGAACTACCGCAGGCATAGCAAACAATGACATATAGTAGACCGGGATACTGAACAAGACGTATTTAATGAGCACTAACCTTGCAGGAGACAAAAGAGTGCCTTTCCATAAAGCAAAACGCGATTTAAACCGCTCTACAACATGATCCCATGAGCATGTGTTGAGATTCCTGCTAGTCAAAGGAAGACCCAAGTATTTCATAGGAAAAGAAACCGCCTCACACCGCACAATTTGAACCGCTGCCATAAGATCCAAATACGCCAAATTAATTCCCATAATAGAACTTTTATGGTAATTTATTGTCATACCCGAAATCAACTCAAAACATCGAAGGATTCTCGTTGAATTTTTCAGCCATTCCACATCATATGGAAGATACAAGATTGTATCATCCACAAACTGAAGCATCAATATAGTCTCATGTTCATCAGAGAATGTGTAACCTTGAGTGAAACCCATCTCTGTAGACTTGTCTCAAATGCGCTTCAGGCCCTCCACTGCAATGAAAAATAAGTAGGGATAGATAGGATCACCCTGGAAAACGCCCCTTCTAATATCAACAGGATCGACCGGAATCCCATTAACCAACACAGCCGTGGTCGCAGACGATAAACAGCAGGACATCCATTCTATCCATTTTTTTGAAAATTCCATACATCTCATAGCTGAAAATAAATAGTCCCAGGAAATGCTATCAAAAGCCTTAAGAAAATCTAATTTCAAAACAAGAAGCTTGTCTTTCCTTCTATTAGCCAAGTGAACTAGATCATTTGCAATCATAGAGCATTTTAAAATGCTCCTACCCTTCAAAAAAGCATGTTGCCTATCCGAGATCACACAAGAGAGAACCAGAGATAACCTTCTAACAAGGGTTTTTGAGAGCATCTTGTATATCCCATTAACAAGACTAATAGGATGGTAGTCCTTGATATTAGAGGAACCAACAATCTTAGGCACCATGACCATGAAGGAAGAGTTTATACCCTTCGGAAGGGTACTAAACCTGTAAAATATCGTGAAAAACTCGACAATGACATCCTTCAATAGAGGCCAAGCTCTCTTGTAAAAGTAAGAATTGAAACCATCCAGACCCGGCGCTTTGTTGCTCCCACACAAAGAAATAGCACAAAAGATTTCGGCTTCATCAAACAACATGATCAGAGAACTAGCCTGCACTACCGAAATTTAATCAAAGGAGAGGCCTGTGATGTCAAATTCTACTCTCCCTTTACAGCCGAAGAGATCATTGTAGAACTCTATAATGTGGAATTTGATCTCCTTAGGTTCCGAATAGGTAGTGCCATCTACTGAAATAGACGATATATGATTGTTCTTGAAATGAGCTGAGGCGATGCTGTGAAAGTTTTTTGTATTTCTATCTCCTTCCAAATTCCATCTCATTCTCAATTTCTGAATCCACAAAGATTCTAACCTCTTTTTTGCTTTCCACAATTCACCCTTTAGATTAGCAGTTTCAGATCTCTCTTCTTCTGACAAAATAGAGGATTCAGCTTCAACATCCTTCATATGGATTTTGTTGGTCAACTCTCTAATGTATTTATTCTGATCACCAAACAATTCTAGATTCCATATCTTTAATTTTTGCCTCAACACCTTCAAACGTTGAATAAGATTATGAGAGCTGTCACATACTGAAACTCACATTGAAAAACGGTTCGAACCCATCATGATCCCACCAAGCATCCAATGAGCAAAACGGCTTGTGTCCCCAATCAATTTTCTTAGCAGACCAAAAATAAATTGGGACATAATTCGAACGACCACCTGGCATAGCCATCAAAGACATTCCCGGCCATGAAGAACCCGTAGAGCTTAAAACCAAGTACCTATCAATACGCGATTTGGACATTGAATTTTGCCATGTATGAAGACAACCTTGAAGTGGGAGATCTAACAACTCAGAGTTATTAACAAAATCACGAAAAGCCAGCATAGACGCAGAGAACTATGTACATTTCAGCCTATCCTCCGGTTGACAAATTTTGTTGAAGTCACCGCTAATAAAAACAATGCCCATAAAACTCAATAAATGGGTTAGCTCATGCCAAAATAAAAGCCTGTCAGATGCCAAGTTGCTGGCATAAACAAGGATATGCCAGAAATGAGCATTATCATAAACAAAATCCATTGCTATCCATCTGTCACCCTTAGAAATAACAACATTACCCAGTAAAACTGTGTTCAAAATAAGTAAGAGACCCCGAAAAGCCCCATTAGAAGGAACCCAATCAAAATTGCAATCTAAATTAGGCCATAATTTTTGGACTAAAAAAGCATTAACAACATTCTTTCTAGATTCCACCAAGCCAATGAATAAAAGATTATTATCAGAGACCAATTTGCGAATAAATAACTGCTTCCTAATGCTTAAGAGACCACCTCGACAATTCCAAAAAATAAAACTAAGAGGCAATGACATTTAAAAAGTAAAAACTTGGAAAAGAGGGTTGTTTACTGCCCAAAGCAATAAATTTTGTTGTTCAACTCCTGCATCGTTGCCTCTTTTGTCCCCAATTTAAAGATCCCCAAAGCATAAACAATCCTCCACGTATTAATAACCTTATCCTTTGGTGCTGAGGTAGCCTTCCATGCATGTGTACTGTCAAAGAGCCTGTTTCTATTTGCTATGTCGGCATCAGATAATTTAGTCACCTCTTCAATACGGTTTGATGTGCATGAATGAATAATACCTAAGTAATTTAGTTTCTTAACCAAGCAACGTGTTTCCATATTGCTCCTATTTAAAATTCTCTCCTCGCTTGAAGTCTTTACTGCTGCCTGCTTATTCATGTCATTTTCCTCTTGATTCATCACCACCATAACAGCCAAATCAGTATTGATACTGTTATCAGCGACTTGCTGCAAATCTGCTTCCGAGGACTGAGTATGTGCGGTATCAGCAACCTCCATCTTGCTAGCTGAAATACTGTCTAGAACTGCAATGTTGTTGTTTTTTGAATTGACAGATTTTTCTATTTCCCTATCATCAGAATTAAAAGCTCCACAAAATAACGCCGGGAGCAGCGAAGGAGACTTGACTACGTCCTCCTCAACAAACTCCAAGGTGTCATCAAATAGAACAGGTTCTGTCGTTTCCACGACATGAAACAAAATTAATGATCCTCCAATATTCGCCTCTACCGAACAGTTCACAAAAGAACTTATTGATGAAATAAGGACAAGACCTGAGTCAAGTCTTTTCTTCTCCATAACATCATGGTGCACCTTAATGGTTTCTCCAATTCGGTTCCCAATCTCTAAAAATATATCCTCAGTCCATATGGATAGAGGCACCCCCGAGATCGATACCCAAACCAAGCGAGTATAAGCTTGATTAAAATCTTCTACCCATGAAAAGGATTGAAAAACTTTTGCCAAGGAGGGTCCTGTAACCAATAAAAATTTCTCCGCCTTCATTAAAGATTTGAAGGTTATGAGGACTTGATTATTCCCTAGGAATGCAACATTCTGAAACTGTACCATTTAGCCTTGAAGGAAGCTCTTAGTTTGTAGAACCCTTTTGATATCTGAAACCCTAGCCACAGTGGATTTATCCATCCATTCATTATTTTTGGGGATCAAATCATTAGGATTGAGAACCGAATACAAGCTTTCTCAGGAATCCTAACAGACTCAGATATCGTGTAACCTGCTGCTGATGATGTGAATCCTGTTGCTGGTGCTGTGAATCCTGCTGTGGATGCTGTGACTTGCCTGTATGATATGTTGTCTCCGAAAGACGGAGAAGCAATTAATATTGATCTGGGTTGGTCATCTTCTTGATCGGTTGGACATTATTTTTTGGTTCAGGAAATCTTGAAACAAAAGCACGAAGTTTGAACTTCCCAATAGAGATCATATTCAGTCGTTCAATAATCCATGGTATCGACCTAACTGATTCTGGCCTTAAGAATCCAAAATTGACATTGCGCTTGGTCAATTTTGTTGCCAAGGAAACTCTGCCTTTTACTCCATACCTTGCGAATACCTTTTCTAAATCATGATATCTCCAATTTTTTAGAGAAATTTTCGAAGTATACCACGTTCGAAACCTTCCTTACCTCATTACTGTTAACGTCTGCAGAACTCTGCGTTCCATGAGCTTGTTTCCGAGTGTGGTCGGTGGAACTAGGGTAATGGTGGTTTTAGAGTTAGGGTTTTGCGGGTTTAGGGGGAGGGTGAACATCGCGGGTTTATCAAGTTTTGAGATTAATCTGCAATTATGCTGAGTTCACCTTGCCATGTCGTACAACCATGTCCTACCCTTGTTGAAACATTCTAAAGACACAAAAATATACATAATCTATATTTCGCTTTATCTATAGTATATATAAAAGTACGGATGGGGAATGTGCACTTTTACGCAAATATCTTTAATACTATATTAATTTTTATTAAACAATAACTATTCTATCTAAATATTAACTAATTTGAACTACTTTTAATATAATTAAAATACTCACCTATTTTATAGAGTTGTCTACTATATTTATACTACAAAATTTACGGTATTAGGCACTTGAGATTAGAAATAATTCAAATAAAAATAATGTGTAGTTACAAATTATTTTTTAATAAACATGGTGATGCATATCAAAAATCTCAGGTTGCTAAATCAAAAGTATATAGAATCACAGTCAGCAATTGCGATTATACTAGGGCTGCAACTTAATTTTAAGTGTTTTAAACTGAATTTAGATTAAGATTTTATGTATTTATTTTCTTAAACTACGACATTAATTATTAATATAATTAATCAATATATTTAATAGTCTTAAATCAACTCATAAAAATAAATTCTAACTAATTTAATATTAATTTTAAATAAAATATATTAATATAATTATAAGAAACTTTATTGATATAATAAATTATTAATAAATATTATTGACGCTAACTAATTTAATATTTATAAATAAAAATATTATTTTTATTTCTAGCAAAACTTCTAACTAATTTAATCTAATTTATAACAAAAATAATTATTATAACTATAATAAATTTACTTAATATTTTAAATTGTCGAGTCATATTACGAGCCACGTGCGTAGCTCGCAATGCGAAACTAGTATAATTAAGAATTGACAAAATTGAGATCCTCAATATACATTCTAAAAACACAAAAATATACATAATCTATATGACATTTATAATTGATGGAGTCTGCCTTCTGATCAGGTGAATTAGACCTGCAAAACAGGGTAGAAGCTAACCGGACGGTGGTTGTCCGTTTAACTCTCCGATACTAAAGTCAGTTTAGAGCTTTGAGCAGCGTTTTGAGTATATGAATATAGTTGTGTGTTTAGGCATACCTCTATCTCCTTTTATTATAGATGATAGCATACCTAGTAGAGTTGTAGTAGGAAGGTGAATCCTACTTTGTAGGGTTTGACCCTGATTAGGAGTGATATTCGTTATTCAGACATGAGTCCTATTTAGGAACGTCTTCCTAAATAATCTTGTCTTTCTAAGTTAAAGGTTATTTTCCAAAGTTGGAGTTTGTATCCAAATAGGTAAGATACTCAAGAATATTCAGTAGATATGGTAATCTGTCCGAATCCCAGAGTCGACGCGCTTTGTTCGAGTCCTCGGGGATTCGACATTATTCCTGTCGGATAAGTCGGAAGCGAACCTTCTTGTTTCGTATGTTTTGGCCCTTTGGGCGGGAGTCCGGTATCGTCTGAGAATGGATCTCCTGCGACTCGGCTCCATTGTAGGTAAGATAGGATTCAGTATCCATCAATAATTTGTAAAGATATTTTTACTAATATTAAATATATGTGTGCGCATAAAAATTTAAATAACTATATTTTTTTGGTAGTACTGCAATAAAATATTACAACACAAAGCCTAAGCTTTGAAAACCAGCAAAACCAAAACAATTAGTTTAGAAAATTAATTAGATAAAATGAAAGACTATCTCTACTATGATTGAGCTCGACAAACAAAACATTCTTCACAATATTCTCCATAGTGATGACTTTATGTTGGAAAATCTTCTTGTTTTTGTTTCCGCCATTTCTTGTGGCGTAGCCGCCACTTCTCATTGCGCCATGGTCCCTAGTTTTTTTAGCACTACCAGATATCAAGAACCTGCATCTTGATTTCGTGTTTTAGGGTTCATCCGGGCTCAGAATCGCTCCCCATTTGAACCACTTGATAGGTAATTAGTTGTAGGATTTATTTTTATAATTTACCAAGCCAGTCCCAACTAGTAAACCTCTGCCATGTCAGCGACACATGCCATGTCATTATGGGCTTTAAAGCCCAACCGCCGGCCCAACAACTTCAGTAGCGATTCCCGCTTCATCCAAACTCAAAATCGAACCCATTTTGAACTAGTGGACTCGTATCGACCAGATAAACAACTTCCGTATTTTAACAACATCCCGAATCTGACTGTAATGACAGACAACGACACACAACCGCTAAACGCTGTAGAATAAAGTATAAAAAGTATTTCTAATCTTTTATGTATATCAATTGTTGTTTGTGTTGTTTGTGCATTGAGGTTGTGGACCAATATGGACTTGATCCTAGCTTATAGGTGACATCCATATGTACCTATCAGAGCACGCATCACATACACTCTAAGGCGGAGAGTCTCACTTCGTCACACAATCATGAGTGAGAGTTCACTAGAATCGGATAATCAACACATCTCCCTATGTTGCATCTCCATGCATATTATCCTTTATATTTCAATTCAAAATCAGATTTTCCAATAATGCTGATCCAGAAATTAATCATATCAATAACAAATGGATCGTCGTATCATCTAGTAAATAAAGCACACATCCAGAAATCGTAAGAAAAATACCTATGTCGATTGTCCAATGATTCTTGTAGTCCCGATAGTACAGAGATCATAAGCTCGTCCACACAAGTATGCGTCTCACTGAATCCTCGCCTTGAAGTAATCTGCAAGAGTTACATTTGCCAAGCAACCTCAAGCTCAAACTTTCGCCGTGATGACGTCCTTGCTCGGATGTATGCAAAACTTTGCCAAATGTTTCCCGTGATTGATGACTACTTGAACTCCTTCAAATATTTTCTCTTAAGTATGGTATGTTACGAATGAGCAAAAGCAACCTTTATTTATAAGCAAGAGTTTGTAGGAAATTTCAACACCTCATCACATACTTGGTGTCACACACCAATCAAAGGTGTTGCCACCATACGATACCTCACCTGCTAGGCGTCACACGCCAAGCATAGGTGTTGCCACCATCTAACACCTCGAATGCTAGGTGTCGCACACCAAGAATAGGTGTTGCTACCATTTGACATCTCAAATGCTATGACATCATATCATGACACCACCACATGACATCAGCACATGAAGTTGGATAAAATATAACGAGGTTCCCACTAATTTATTACTCTTACGTACAAATTAGTCCCTTATTTGTATTTTGTTTCTTTTTTGATTGATTTCCGAGATATGCTAGTATCTATATCAAATCAATCTCTCGTAAACTCAATTGGTTGCACACGCGATAGTGTGTGACTAACTAGGTTCACATCTATATGGCAACCAGAGACATAAGAAACGCCTTTCTGATATTTAATAATCAAATCCCATTAATTATTAATTCTCATAAATCGAGAGTGACGTCTAGCTACATATCACGACCCCCAAATAGATATGAATGTTTTGATGCATTATTTATGAACCAATTTTCATAATTACCATACACTCAAAATTTGCTTCATCTAAGATTCTGATCTCGAATAGTGTCACGGTTAAGTCAAATATTGTTTGTCTAGATCATATGACCTCATCTCTCAGTTCTTATTCTTGATAAATAAGACATCTAATAGAAACAACTTTCTAAGTAAGTCATATACACCCGTGCAGGTTTTATCATCCATCAAGAACAATTCGAGATAGCATAGAATCTTTTCTCCGTTAATCTGAAGTGATGAATCCTCTCTAGGTTAAACCCCTATCTCCATATACAACAAACAAGAGCCAACACATCCCGCAACCCTAGCTCATGAAAGATCTAGGGGTAAGAAGTATCAAACTCTAATCACCTACATACAAGATAGTGTCACTGCAAGTCAAAGGACATATTTACAATTATGAACTAGATGACATTAAATTGACTTTGATGAAATACCATGTATAAGTCATTTAGCATCACATGTTCAACTCACTTGACACCTTGAGTGTCACATATTTATTCTGATCTCCATCAAGTAATATCAGACTCACTACTTCAAATAATTAGTTACTCTTTATTAATCAGGAGAACAAATAGAGGTGACGATCTTTCTGGGATAATGAGATGCCCTTATTTGTAGTACCCCATCGATCATGAAAAGTTATTTAGATCACTTGTGTAATAGAATATGCCACTCATATTCTTAACACCTTAAGAATAGAATCTTTCACAATGTGATAAGGACAATACGTAATAAATGAACACTTAGTTGATGAGACACTTAGTTCAAATAAAATATATATATCTTTGCCGTTGGGATTAGTTCTACAAATATACATGATCAAATGTCCCTAGGACACATATTACTAACAATCTCCCATTTTCACTAGTGTCATTGGCAACTATATCTAAGCCCATCTTCACAAGATGTAAACCTTAATGACTCTAAGTCATGAGCTTTGCCAGTGTGTCAGCCTTGTTATTGGTTGATTCTATCTTTTAGAGAAACATTTTTATCTTTCCAAAACTTTCTTTAGATAATATGATTATGCCTTTCCTTATATTTGGATAAGTTGTGAGACAAGGTTTCTTTTGCTAGGGGCAGTAGCACCATTGTGGTCTCAGAAAAGAGGAACTGTCCACTTAGTGGAAGAAAACTGTACTTAGTTCTATTATGAACTATTTTATCCAAACACCTTCTGTTACAACATCTCATGCCATAATATACTCGGCTTCTATAATGGAATCTGGAGTTGAATCTTGCTTAGAACACTTCTAGCTCCTTACTCTTTCATTATAGATAAATATGAATCCGAAGATAGACACTATACCATCCATAATTGATTATTAAACAGAATCTGAAAAATTGTCTACTTAAAGATCTCGTTCTCCATTAGTTAAGACCATATCTTTAGTTCTTCAAGAGTACCAAAAATATATCATCAATAACCATTGGTTGTTTCTATAATTGGGATTCGATTGAAACAAGTTAGTCCCACTAATCGCATAGGCAATTTCTGGCTTAGTATGCATTGATGCATACATCTGATTACCAATTGTCGTAGCCTATGTTATCTTTTCCTTATTCTTTCTTTCTTTGGAAGCCTTGGAAGACATTCCCTTTGAAAGAATAATTTCATGCCTAACTAGTATCAATCCTCTCTTAAAACTTCAATATTGAACTACTTCAACATCTTTTTTAAGTAGAGCCTTTAAGAGAAACCAATTATTCTCTTAGATCTATCTCCATAGAGTCTAATACTGAGAATTTATGTTACCTCTCTGAGTTCTTTGATGGATCACGCATTAGATAAACCATAATTTTACAGAAGTTAACATTCCGATATTATTATTGATTAGTAATATGTTATCTACATACAAGATTATAAAAGTGAGTCTGCTCCCACTATCCTTCTTGTAAATATTGAGTTTATCATTGTTTTGAATGAATTTGTAACTCCTTACGAATGTATCAAGACGATGATTCTCGAAACTTTCTTTCCATCTACTATGGGTCATTTTAGCTTACACGCCTTGAAAACTTCTTTGGATTAAAAATCCTTAGCTTGTTCCATATAGATATTCTCCTTAATTTAATCATTAAGGAATGTGGTCCTTATATCCACATGTATAACCACATAATCTAAATGTGTAGCTATGGTAAGAAGAATCCGGATGGACTTAAGCATGGCTACCAGCTAGAAAGTATATTCACAATACGACTTCTTGCCTCTAGCAAAACTCTTTCGCAACAAGCTTAGCTTTAAAGGTCTCCACCTTTCCACTAGCACCGATTTTACGCTTGAAGATCCATTTATTCCTTATCAGGTATAATACCTTCAGATGGATCGATTAGGTCCCAAAATTTGGTTACTTTATATGGAATTCATTTCAGATTTTATTCCTTCAAACTAATTTAAAAGAATCTATATCACATATAGCTTCCTCATAAGTAGAGTGATCAATAGTTGATCGTTTTCTCCATGAGTAAACAACTCTTGTATATCATGCGGGAAAACCATGTCTCTCCGTTGGACGAGATACTCTACTTGTTCTTCGAGATGTTATTGTAGATACATTTTTTACAAACTCTGGCCTTTGGTGGGTTTAATCAATTTTCATTGACTCATTCTTTTTGTTGATCGCTATATGACTCCTTATCTGATTCTATATTCCTTTCTTAGTCTCCCTCTTGAATAAATTCTTTATCAAGAAAAACTACCACCGACTAACAACGATTGTTTGTTCGGTTGGAAAATAGAAATAGTATCTTAAACTTTCTTTAGAATATCCAGCAAAACCTTTCCATGATTGATTTTGATTTCAAATTTATTGGATATCAATTTCTTAATGTATTCCAAACACCCTCAAATCTTAACATTCTTAATACTTGATTCCATACTATATATCATAAAGTATATGATGGTTCTTCGAACGGTAATGTCTTCTCTTGATGACCTGCAATCACGAACACATGTCAGAATGAGTCGGACGTGTTGTGTCCGATTACACTCCGATGCCTAAGTCAGATACCTTGTGAGGTTCAAGATAAATGATATAGTTTCAAGAGAATGAATTAGGGTTTTTACCTTAACTTCCATGTCTATTTATAGGTATAGACTTTGATATTGACTTAGCTTCAGGTCTCCTGTAGTAGAGTTCTGTTTAAACTCTTCTTATTCAGTTATAATGATGATCCCTATAAGATAGGGATTTTGGCAATAAGTTAGTTACAACAGCTTAATCTTCAGATAAGGTGTCTGTGTCTGCGTATCTGTGTCTACATATCTGTGTCCGAGTCTACCTGTCTGCTGTCTGATTACTTGCGTATCCATCATTAGTCCCTCCCCTCCCTTCAGCCTTTGTTCAACTATTTATGGCTGTTTGCCTGGTATCCGATACTTGTGTGATTTGAGAGAGGATGGTTCCAGATGTACATGGCAAACTTTGCCTTGTTGTCTTATAAAATATCGCCACTTGCTACTTCTTATTCAAAAATTTAAAATGTATTGCTTCTTATGCTTCTGTATCCATACTATAACGACCTCAAAGGGCGTAGACGCTATGTCTTCTACTTTTAAACTGCCTTTGGAGAATACGGGTTCTTCAAATTCTATGGCCCTCGTGTCTAGTATAAAGAAGATCAAGTTTCGTATTCAAAGTCTGATCTTGGAGGCTTTACGTATATTTCTAGGAGAGATGTATTCCATTCATCAATGCTTGTTTCACTTATTTATGGTTGTTGAATTGTGCAATCAACTTTAGTATTTCTAGTACATTGCGATATGCTCTCGTTGGGGTAGTGTCCATATCTTCTATTGATATGACTTCTAGTATAGTAGTTTCTTAATAAAGCGCCATTCCTTTGTTCCAGTGGATTGATGCCTGGTACCTATATCTCCTTCTTATGACAAGATTATCATTTCTTCTAATGAAATGATGTCTGGTATAGCTTCTCCTTCTCATAGAGTGAATATTCTAAAATCATCATCATTTCTTCTTATTGGCCAAATGGATATAATCCTTCCTGCTCATCAAATGGATCGCTCAACTGGAACAATTCTTCTAATCAATCAGATCGTTCCTTCATATGGAACGACCTTTCTATTTCGTTAATTGGACCTTTCCTTCTGAAAAGATCCTTCTTTTAATGACACTATACTTGATATACATGGTTGCGTATACCTTCTATTTTACTTTAGCTAGCTTTCTTTATACTGTATATGCCCATTGAGGCACAACTTCTAGTGTTCTTTCGTGGTTGGGGCACTTATGTTTGATTTGAACTGGCCCGCAGTCTTAGAACACTTTCTATTTATGGATCCATTTCTTCTTCTTTTTTAAAAACAAATGTCAGCTTCGGCGGCATGTAAAGCAAACCTACCTTTTGGGAGTTTTTCTGGGTCATCCGCGTCATCCGCGTCATCCGCGTCATCTATATCATCTGCATCATTCGCGTCATCTGCGTCATCCGCGTCATTCGCGCCATCTGTATCATCTGCATCATTTGCGTCATCCGCGTCATTTGTGTCATCTGCGTCATCCGCGTCATCTGTGTCATCTGCATCGTCTCTCAAAATTAATTTTTGCTTCTTTCTCCCGCCTCTTGCTTCTGCCTTCATCTTTCTCCAGATCAACATCGCTCTATGTCTTCTTCTTTTCAAGGGATTTTGCCCTGTTGGTTCCTCCTGCCAATGGTATGGCTTCTTTTATTTCTCTCAAGGACTTCTTTCTCTTCTTTAGGTATGGGGATGATCTCTCAAACTCTTCCAATATTCCTTGGAATGTACTTAGCTACATTTGCATTCTTATCTTGGAATTACTCCGTCATTTGACTAGTGACTAGTTGTGAGTCACTATGTATTTTCAGATTCTCCACTTTTGATTTCTTTGCTATTGATAACCCTGTTATAAGGGCTGCACATGTAAATTTTTAAAATAAGTAAAAAGATTAGGTACCTGCTATGTTATTATTGGCGTTGAATTGGAGATGTATTGCGTACTCGATTAGTATTAATACTAATCTTGGTCCCGTTCCTTGTTCGCTCGAGGATCCATCTCACAAATATTCCATGTGAGCTCTTCTTTCCTCTCTGATTCTTCTTGTTTTATGTCAACTCAGTGATAAAGTAAGTTAGTGTTTGCTCCTTCAGCGTCTTTCGCGACTTGGTCTTGACACCACGTTTTATTAATTGAAAAGACCAAATGATCAGCCTCCCTGATGTCTCAAGGTGATGTAGTGCTTTCCTCCATGGATTTATTTTTGACTTTGCAAACCTTTGTTTTCTTTTGTATCACAGGTTTGGAATTTGAGTGGATGTTTAGCTGCGAATATTGCAACATCAGCCTTCAAGAATATTTTGATCTCTGCTCCTTCCTCTTCTACCTCTACGTCGTTTGGGAATGCTTTCGTAGTTAGATTTTCTTCTTCTTTTATCATAGGCATGCAATTGTGCTCTTTTTGCCTTCCTTCTTTCTTTTATTTCATGAATGGATTTCTGCCTTCCTTCATTTCGTCCTTTAAGTTGACGTAGATCTTAAGTCTTATTTGGGTGAGTACGGCTTCTGCGTCTACTGTCAGTGGTATGATCCACTCCTTTTCTCGTTTCATATTTTTTCTTTTGGTGACGCCATATACATTGACATAGATCTTCTATTTCTTTAATGAAAGCGCTCCTCTTGCGACCAAATATCTGGTGTGCATATGCTCCTTTTGTCGAGGTGTGCTTCCATCCTTCTGCGGAAAGGGTGATGTTATTTCTTTTTTGAGTTATGATGAAACTCTTATCTTTAGGGGTTGAAAGGTGATTCTACTTGCATCTGCATTTGAAAGCATTTGTTCTCCTGGTGGACATTCTACTATGCGTCAGCGTCTGGCATTATTCGTTCATCTGCGTCGAGGATCGTTTGTCCTTATGCATTTGTGCTATACATCTGCCTTTGGGATTTCTCCTCTCTCTACGTCTGGTATCCTTCGTCCTTTTGCCTTTTTGCTATGCCTCCGCATTTGGGATTATTTGTCAATTTGCGTCCGGATTCTTTTTGTCTTCATGCATTTATACTATGCATATGCGCCTATGATTACTCCTCCATCTGTATCTGTGATCCCTCCTCTTCCTGCATTTTTACTTTATATCCGCATCCGGGATCTTTTTGTCTTCATGCATTTCTACTATGCATTTGCGCCTATGATCACTCCTCCATCTGCGTCTGGGATCCTTCTTCTTCATGCATTTTTGCTTTATATCTGCGTCCGGGATCTTTTTGTCCTCATGCATTTGCGCCTATGATTACTCCTCCATCTGCGTCTTCCGTGTCTCAGACCAAGGGCATGTGCGCATTCTGCGTCTCCGACAAATGACATCTGCGTCTTCCGTGTCTCAGACTAAGGGCATGTGCGCTTTCTGCGTCTCCGACAAATGACATGGCATCTTCTCTACGTCTTCCCTCCTTTTATTTGTTGAATGGCTTTGTACTTCTTTTGAACATCTACTATGTCTGCTCCTTCTGCCAATGGTATGTCTTCTCGCTTGTCTCAATTAGACTTTCTCTCTTGTCCGGGAGAGGCATAGTTTTCTCTTGCCTAGGATTTGCTTTCTTGGTGATTTAAGGTTCTTTCTCCTTCCTTTTAGGTAAAGGCTCCAAAATCTGCTACTTTTGTGTCTGCTATGTTTGCGTCTTCAACGTCCGGTGGCAAATACGGAAAGACATACCTTGTTGACGCAGATGTGATTGTTCCTTCTGTGTTCAAGGACGGGAATGGGATAGGTCGAAATGGTATCTGATAACCATGATGTTACTGGTCATTCCAGCTGTTGTACGCCGGTGGCCATTTTTTATGCATCTGCGTCCTGCTACCTCTGATGGATTGCGGATCGGAAAAACCACTTCGTTTGTCGTAACTACAGAAGTTTGGTTATTCCTTGCAGCAGATGCTCCGTCCAAGATATTGACACCAGGTGGTGGTGGTTCATCGTGGTGATCCATGTTTCTTTCAGTAGTCGTAGAACCAAAATTAGATTTTTTTAAAGGAAAGAATGATCGTTCCCACAGACGGCGCCAAATGATGGTTCTTCGAACGGTAATGTCTTCTCTTGATGACCTGCAATCACGAACACATGTCAGAATGAGTCGGACGTGTCGTGTCCGACTACACTCCGATGCCTAAGTCAGATACCTTGTGAGGTTCAAGATAAATGATATAGTTTCAAGAGAATGAATTAGGGTTTTTACCTTAACTTCCATGTCTATTTATAGGTATAGACTTTGATATTGACTTAGCTTCAGGTCTCCTGTAGTAGAGTTCTGTTTAAACTCTTCTTATTCAGTTATAATGATGATCCCTATAAGATAGGGATTTTGGCAATAAGTTAGTTACAACAGCTTAATCTTCAGATAAGGTGTCTGTGTCTGCGTATCTGTGTCTACATATCTGTGTCTGAGTCTACTTGTCTGCTGTCTGATTACTTGCGTATCCATCAGTATATATGGATCGAATTTAGTTGGAATTCAATTTATATATTCATCTACGGTAAACGTGCATGACCTCATAACTATATAGGAAAGTCACTATATAGCTCATTATTGATCATATCATCTCTCACAATGTACGATCCCTCCTTCTTGACAGAAGCATCATTCAACCATGGTGATTCCGAGAAGTAAGCTGAGAAATAATACAACAATCCTTTTAGGAACGTACCAAATTCTGTATTCAAGTATTCTTCTTTTTTCGATCACATCGAAGAATTTTAATACCTTTTCCAATTCGATTTTCTACTTCATTCTTGAAGTCATTTGAACTTTTCAAAATCTTCACGTTTGTTCTTCACAAGACAAACTTGACCATATCGTGATAAATCAAATATGTAGGTAATGAAGTATAAATATCCATCTTGGTTCGTTTCTATAAACGTACCATATACATCACTATGTAAAATTTCTTAAACGTCTTTAGCTCTACCTCTTTGTCCCATAAAGGATGATTAGGTCATTTTGCCTTTAAGATACGACTCACAAGCCGGAAGCGATGCGAAATAGTGATTGCTCAAGATTCCCATCTCATCTAACTTGTTAAGTCTTTCTGTCCTGGTTATAAATACCAAAGTTGTTTAGTGGTTTGATAATTTATGGTATTAATCTTTTGTATTAAATATCTTTATTCAAATAATAAAGACCATTTTGTACATATCCATACCCAACTCTGTATTATCGTTCATAATACAATAAATATTCTTTTTAAATAGAAAATTAACTACCAATTTTATCATACAAATTCGGACATCATATTTCTATATATGTTGGGTAAGTACAAAAAAACTTGTTTAAGATTGCTTTATCTTTTTTCCTATCTTTCTCACTTTTACTAAATCCGTCAAGGATAAACAAATTTGAGAATTCACATCAATATTCAATACCCAAGCTTTTAAATTAGCTATTGACATTGGAACACGAGATAGACACATTCTCGGTGTAATTGTCGTTCCTCTCGTCATTGCCCTTTAAGTATTCCCAATATTTAGTGCAATTTTCATTTCAATGTTTTTCGGTTTGACAAAAGAACCACTTTCTTTTATCGACCGATCCGCCTTTTAAATATTTCAAATATTTCTTGCAATGACTTATAGTGTTCTACATCTTAACAATGAAAACACTTTTCTTTGTTAACCGATGTGCATTTCTTTTTCGCAATAGCCTTAGAGGCATCCAAATATCTTAATCAATCAAAAAACAATTTTAACCACTAGCCAATTACTATCGTGAATGTCACTTTAAAGGATTCTATTTAATCTTATTATTCCTTTGACAGCAAAAATCTCGAATTAGTATTCATGTTATTTTGTATATTTAACCATAATAATTTGGTCTTTATCAAAATGGCCTCCCACTATCTTTTTCGAATCCTACACTTCCAAAACAAAAAACGTAAATCTTCATTGGAAAACATTTCAAACGGGTGATTGAATTCTTATATTCATTTATCTTTCCCTCAAGTACTTAATGCTATTCTTGGGATCAAAATGATATATAAGTGAACGACTACTTGTTTATCATATCTCATATGAGGTTCAATCATTTTTGGCTCCTAATGCTTTCACCCTAAAGTACTTAATGTTATTCTTGGGTTTCCACATTAGTTAAGTTTAACACTTTGAATCAACTAAGATGTATCTATTTGAATAATATACGACTCAGGTACGCCTAATTGCCTTTCTCGCCGTATATTACATCGACTACACCCGTAACATCTCATGCTTACCAATAAACTCAACAACATCTCTTGACAATATCATTTCACCCATATGTACCCATAGCCGACAAGATTATCTCAAAGCGTGTTAGTTTATTACTCCACTAGAGAGCCACTAATAAATAATTTAATAATTAATCAATATAATCTTAATCTTTCAACTTTTAGGAAGATTTCTTAGGGTTTAAATTATTTTGGTCCAACCAAGCACACAACACAATTTAGCATGCATCACATACATATAAAGCTAAAATGAATCATGTAATCACACATGTATGATCATGGACTTCCTAGGTCTCATTCTTTAGCCACAAAAAAATGAGCAAACTATTATATATCTCGGAAATGATTCACTAATCATTCACTATGTAATATCAGTTCTTTTGTTTTGCTTGTTCCGCACGTTCCATTGATGACAACATAATGCACAAGCGAGTCACATATTGTGTTAAATAATCACATTAGAAAAATTTGCAGGATAGATTGGAGGGTCACGAGCGAACCACTTATGTACCAATTTCCTAGACAGAATTTAATCAAATGTAATTAATGTCGCAATAGTGTTTGCTCGTTTCTCCAAACAAGTCTTAAGCCCTCAGAATTATAATTACATGCCCAATAATAATTTCTAAGTCCATGATCATCTATACATGCAAAAATACATTCAATCGTAAAGCGTTAATACTCGATGATATGGTAGCTCTAATACCACTGTTGGCGCAATGAGGTTGTGGACGAATATGGACTTGATCCTATCTCATAGGGTGACATCCATATGTACATATCAGAGCACGCATCACATACGATCTAGGTCGGAGAGCCTCACTTCGTCACACAATCATGAGTGAGAATTTCCTAAAATAGTATAATCGACACTTCTCCATGTGTTGCATGTCCATGCATATTATCCTTTGCTCTGATACCATTGTTGGCGCAGCGGGATGCGAGGGTCTGGATCGTATATTTCAATTCAAAATCAAAATTTCTAACAATCTGTATCAAGAAATTGATCATATTAATAATAAATGGATCGTCGTATCATCTAGTAATTAAAGCACACATCTAGAAATCGTAAGAAGAATATATATGTTGATTCTCCAACGATTCTTATAGTCCCGATAGTACGGAAATCTCAAGTTCGTCCACACAAGTATGCGTCTGATTGAATCCTCGCCTTGAAGTTATCCGTAAGAGTTACTATTGCCAAGCAACTCTAAGCTTAAACTCTTGCCGTGATTACGTCCTTGCTCAGATGTATGAAAAACGTCATCATGTTTTCCCCTGATTGATGACTACTTGAACTCCTTTAAGTATTTTCTCTTAAGTGTGGTTTGTTGAGAATGAGCAAAAGCAACCTCTATTTATAAGCAAGAGTTTGTAGAAAACTCCAACACCTCACATGATAGGTGTCACACACCAAGTAAAGATGTGTCATCATGCGACATCTAACATGCTAGGTGTCACACACCAATCATAGGTGTTGCCACCATCTGACACCTCGGATGCTAGGTGTCATACACCAAGCATAGGTTTTTCCACTATCTGACACCTCACATGCTATGACATCATCACATGAACTTGGTTCAAATACTATTAGGTTCCTGCTAATTTATAATTCTTATAAATTAGTCTCTTATTTGTACTTGTTTTTCATTTTATATTAATTTTCGAGATATGCTACTAGTTATATGAAATTTACCTCTCGTAAACTCAGTCGATTTCACACTCTATAGTGTGTGACTAACTAGGTTCACATCTATATGGAAACTAGAGACATAAGAAACGCCTTTCTTATATTTAATAATCAAATACCATCAATTATTAATTCTTGTAGGTCAAGAGTGACATCTAGGAACATATCACGACATCCAAATAGATATGAATGTTTCGATACATTCTTTATGAACCATTTATAATTACCGTGCACTCAAAATTTCCTTCATTTAAGATTCTGATTTCGACTAGTGTTACGGTTAAGTCAAACATTGTAATACCCCGTAATTTTAAATGATTAGAATATGCCACGAGGTCAAATTGGAGTAATCAAAATATTAAAAATAATATTTTAAGGGTTTGAATATTAATAAAAATATTCTAAAACATTAAGTTTAATAATTAATGGATAATAGTCAGGTTGGACTATTTAAAATTATTAATTTAAATCACAAAAGGTGATTTAATGAACCGGCAATACGTAAATTAGATATATGCGTAAATTTAATTTATGAATGTCCCTAAACGTTCATTGTAATTATAGAAGTTTAAAATTTAAATTGGGAATTTAAATTTTAATAAATAAGATTTATCGGTACTAAAGAAGAGCTTATAAATTAAAATAAAATAATTTATAAGTCCCGAGTGAATAATTTTGGTGTCAATATTCGCGAGATAATATTAAAAAGCTATCGTCAAATTTTATGAATTTTGGACATAGTTTTTATATTCAGCGAAACTGATTCGGAACTAATAAATCTTCCGGGATTTATTAAAAATAAAATATAAGTCGGATTCGAATAAAAATAAAATTTTATTAGATTTTTGGGTAAAGTTTCGCGAAATTTGAAATTAGTCTCTGTTTGAGCTACGGACGACTAATTAAAATCAGGGATAAAGTGCATGATTGAGCTAGTAATAAAGTGTACTTTAGCCAATTGGTATATAAATAATTTCATTTGTAATGAAATGATCAGAAGCCATTGTTTGCTTCTTCCTTTCTTTTTAGGATTTCAGAGCAACGAAGCTATGGCTTCGTCGCGACGTGATCCGTTTCGTGACGCCGACTCCGATTTCTTCGATAATCCGAACTTGTTCGACGTAATAACCGTTAATTTGAATTTGTTCATTAGTAATTCGGATTATATTCGAGTTTTAAACGGTTACCATATCGAATCGATCGTATACGTATTGAATCGACGTTTAAACTATAGAATTGGATGGTTTGGATTTAGTTTTAGCATTTGGAGCGGAAAATTTAATTGTAGCACGTCGGAAATAGCCCGGGGAGTGAACCCCAGGGCTGCACGTCGGCAGCCACTAGGCTGCACGTCAGCAGCCAGCAGGCTGCACGAACGTGCAGCAAATGTTGTACGATCATGCAGCACAACAACTGCACGATCGTGCATCGTACTTCACGAACATTCAGTCCTTCATCGAAGGGAAACTTCGATACGGGATTTTCAGGGCCCTGACACGACGTAGAAAGTTGATTTCAGACAATTTCAAGTCGCGTAATCAATTGTGATTCGATTGAATTTCAAAACGTAAACTAAGACGTTTAAAAAATTTAAAAGAACCTAAATATTTGCGGATAGTCAGGTTATTAAAACAATATGATGTTTTAATAAAGCCTTACATTACTCAAAGTGATTAATGTTAATAGGGACTATAAGTCCATACCAAGAACGGTATTATATATTGAACGAGAAGTTCAATAGTAAGATTAGTTGTTTAGAAATTCGAAGTCTAATTGTTTTGACATTTGAATTTTAATTAGATCTGATGAGTAGTTGATCTAGCGAGCCAAACATCAACGTGTTTGACTGACAAGCTTGCTTGGAGCTTACGTTTTTGAAAATGGGGACGACATTTCTGTGAGTTTACTTTGTGGTTCTTTTCCTTTGAATTTTTATATTTAGACTGTTTTTAAATAACAAATCGCACTAGTATGATTATTCCAAGAAAGATCCATTGGATCAAACTTCCTATTAGTTTTCAATAGGACTGTGTGATCACCAGTAGTACGCTAGATACAAGACTATGTCTGACATAGAGGTCAGTTAATGTCATTGGGCGTTGGAAGTGCTAGCGACCCTGACTAACAGTCTGAGACGGCAGTGACAGTTACGGTCACATGCAATACTGTGATGGCAGTTTTATGGTTACGGTACAGACACCCGGCTTAGACGGCAATGATTCAGTTCACGGGTTAAGGCCCATGTTGTGTAGGTTGAGACCCATACAATAGTCTGCCTTTTAGGGTTTCATCCGGATCAATTGATTGGTAATATTTTACGTATACAAATCTTTTATGTATTTGCAATTTGAATATTCAATTGTAAAATTGTAGACTCACTCAGAATTATTTATATTTCTGACTCTCCCCAATGTTTATCTTTCAGGTAATCAAATACGAGGTCGGACTTCCATAATAATTCCGGAAGTCAATGTCAACCATACCTTTAGAGCTGCAAGTAGTTGGGTACCGGGAAGTCTGTCTTTATGTTTACAGTAGTTCATCTTATATTAATAAACTCTGATTTGAACTACTGTAAAAGATATATGTTTGAAAAGCTGCGTGTTTTTTAAAATGCTTGACCAGTTGTTTGAGAGATACATTGGTTTTATGTTTTAGCATTTTAGAATTGTATTGGAAACAGAGCAGGTGCGTCAACTAAGATTGATGTTTGCACTCTGGTTTCTTTAAATACAATCACAGTTTTAAGAACCCGTTTTTCAGAAATGTGTTTTCGTTTAACGAGAGAAATGTTTTAACAATGTTTTTTGATAAGATATCATATATGATATATGATCTTGAATTGCGATCGCGTTTTTAATTAAGGTGTTAAAATATTTCTGCGACGAGGTTGCAAACCTTTTTCTGATTTAAAACGCGAAAAATTTACAAAGGTTTTTAGACTTGCTACGGGTTTCGGATCAACCACTCTCATTCCTTAGCGCCGGTCTTGGCTCAAGTTTCAGGTGGAAATCGGGTCGTGACAAACACTGTTTCTCTTGATCATATGACCTCATCTCTCAGTTCTTATTCTTAATAAAGATGACTTCCACTAGAAACAACTTTCTAAGTAAGTCATATACACCTGCGCAGGTTTTATCATCCATCAAGAACAATTCAAGATAGCATAGAATCTTTTCTCCATTCATCCGGAGTGATGAATCCTCTCTAGGTTAAACCCTTATCTTCACATACAACTAACTAGAGCCAACACATCCCACAACCCTAGATCATGAAAGATCTAGGGGTAAGGAGTATCAAACTCTAATCAACTATATACAAAGATAGTGTCACCGCAAGTCAAAGGACATAACAGTTATGAACTAGATGACATTAAATTGACTTTGATGAAATACCATGTATAGGTCATCTAGTGTCACTTATTCAACTCACTCAACACGAGTGTCCGCATATTTATTCTGATCCCATCAAGTAGTATGGGACTCGTTACTTTCTATAATTAACAACTCTTTAATAATAAGGAGAATAAACAGATTATTTATATGACCTAATCGATCGTGAACGATTATTTAGATCAGTTGTATAGTAGAATCAGTCACTCATATTCTTAACACCTTACGAATATATTCTATCACAATGTGATAAAGAAAACACGTAATAAATGAACACTTAGTTGATGAGACACTTAGTTCAAATAAAACATATATATCTTTGTCATTGGGATAAGTTTTACAAATATACATGCTCAAATAACCATAGGACACATGTTACTAGCATGTGTAACATCCCGTAATTTTAAGTAAATAGAATATGCCACGAGGTTAAATTTCTACAATGGGATTTTTATAATAAGGAGAATAAATAGATTATTTCTATAATGAGATGCTCTTATTTGTAGGACCTAATCGATCGTGAACGATTATTTAGATTACTTGTACAATAGAATCAGTCACTCATATTCTTAACACCTTACGAATATATTCTATCACAATGTGATAAGGACAACACGTAATAAATGAACACTTAGTTGATGAGACACTTAGTTCAAATAAAACATATATATCTTTGTCATTGGGATTAGTTTTACAAATATACATGATCAAATAGCCCTAGGACACATGCTACTAGCATGTGTAACACCCCGTAATTTTAAGTAAATAGAATACGCCACGAGGTTAAATTTATGATAAATAAAATATTAAAAATAACATTTTGAGGTACGAATATTAAGAAAAATATTCGTAAAAATTTAGTGTATTTGTCAAAGGATAATAGTCAGGTTGAACTATTTAAAGTCAATAATTATATCACGGGAAGTGATTTAATAAATCGGGAGTACGTAAATTAAATTTAAGTGTAAATTTAATTTATAAGTGTCACTAAAGATTTATAGTAATTATAGAAGTTTAAAATTTAAATTTGGAACTTTTATTTTAATAAATAGGATTTAATGGGACTAAAAAAGAGCTTATTAATTAATATAAAATAATTTATAAGTCCCGAGCGCATAATTTTGGTGTCAATATTCACGAAATAATTTTAAGAAGATATCTTCAATTTTTCATAAATTTGAATGTAATTTTATAATTAAGCGCGACTAATTTTGACCCAATAAATCTTTCGAGATTTATTAAAAATAAAATATAAGTCCTATGTGAATAAAAATTATATTTTTATTTGTTTTATATTTTATGGAAGTTTTGGGTAAAATTGCATAAAATTTGGACGTAGTTTAGTTTATCAGTTTGGACTAAGCGGGATCTCAGGTATCGTTAAACTTTTTTAGAAAATTAAATATAAGTCCCATGCGAATACAAATTATATTTTTTTTCGTTTTATATTTTATTGGATTTTTGGATAAAGTTTCACAAAATTTAAAATTAGTTTCCGTTTGAGTTACAGACGACTAATTAAAAAAATTGATTGAAGTGCATGATTGAACTAGTAATAAAGCGTACTTTAGCCTTTATGTATATAAAGTGGGTTCATCATCTTCAAATATGCAGAAACGCATCTTTCTCAGTTGTTCAATGTAACGAAACCCTAGCTTCCGTTTCTTACTCCTTTCTTAGCCGATTTTTTGATTCTAACTCAAATTTCATCGTGAATTCGATAATCTACGAGATAACAATCGTTACTTTGAATTTGGTTTTAAAAGTTTATAATCAAATATTTAACGTTAACCGTATCGAATCGATCAAATTCGTATCGGTTTAAAGTGTAAATTGCAGAGACGAATAGGACTGAGTGTCGTAATGATGTTCATATTGAAATTTGGAGTCGGAAGTAGGTCGGGAGGCCCTAATCCGAGGGAACGGGGCTGTGCGTGAACTTGTGCGCATGCACAAGTGCTTGCACGCACTTGAGCGCACGCACAAGTCGGCCACTGTGTGAACGAAGAAATTCGTGTTACAATGTATTTTTCAATGGAAAAGAAGAAAAATGAGAAGATTCTTCTTAATAGAGGAACTGGAACTCTACGAGTGAGAAGAGAATGAGAGATAAGGGTTAAAAAAATTTATAAGGATGCTTTTATATGAAGGATAAACGGCGTCGAATTTGTGGGAGAAAATAGGATTTTGGAGGATTCTAGAGGCTTCTTACACACATGAAATGTATGTATAAAACGACGTCGTTTTATAATCTTCGGTTTTTAGGTTATTTTAATATCACCAAAACTCTAAATCGGACCAATAGTTGATAACTAATAATTTCTTATACCTACAACCAAAGCAGACCATTTTAATTAAATAACCGAATTAAACAGTAAATTTGGTTCGGTTTGATTTCTCGGTCTAGTTGAGTTCCTGCACAACCTTGCTCACAACATGGCTTGTTGATTTCTATCAAATGATTTTCTATTTTGTTATCATTTTTTTAACTTTCGTTACGAATTATTAGAGTTAAATTGGAATATCCTCCCAAATGATTTCGGATTCACAAATTAATGGCTGACCACACATGTCTGACCATACACCACCCAATGGTTTGGTTTGAAGTGGGTGAGGGTTGAGAAGAGTTAATTAATTTCAGCTGTGCTTATTACGATTAATTACTTTTATTCTCCTAAATTTAGTGTTACAATTACCTTTAATCCCTTGAAAAAATTCACTTTTTCCATAGTTTTTAATTCGCTTTAACAGAATCCGCCTTTAAAAAGGGATTTCGATTATCCAATATCTAAGAATCAAGTAAAGAAGCAAGTAAAGATAGTGGTTTTTCAAAATTAAAAGCAAAAATTAACAATTAAATTTTAATCTCAAAAAATAAAAATACTATATAAACTCAAGTTTCAAAACATTGATTGTTAAACTTATCTAAGAAAAAATATATTTTTCTCGTCTTAATTTGATAAATAATATTTTAATATTAAATTTTAGGCGATTATTTATCAATTAAATATCTAGTTGTCATATATATTCTTATTAATTAAGGTATATGAATGAACTAAAAAAATTAAAAACAAAAATTACTAGTACATTAAATGACAATACATATGCTATTTTTTTATAAATGAATTTTTCTTATATATAAAAACTAAATTTTTATTATTTATGCTGCCTATGGTGCTTATTGAGTAATTTCGTTTAAAATTATCAATTATTTAGTTTAAATGTATGAGTTTGAGTTTGGACTATCTTTTAAAGAAAGTTGTAGCTTTGATATGAATTGTGTATTTCTTGTTATCATCAAACAAGAGATTCTTATTCTGCTATGATGTTCGGTTTTCAGATAGAAAGCAGGGATAAATCTTAAACCACCTTCAATATGAATTTATATGTGTAATTGATCAAATACTATATACCGCCTCTATTATTACCTTTCAATCCTTTACCTAAAAAAACTCACATTCAAACTCTCCCAACTCATATTCAAATCCGAGTATATCGAGCTCAAATGTCGGATTCTAACCGAGAAAGTGAACAACAACAATCGGTAAGAAATCCTTTTTTGTTTTTTTGAATTTTGAATAGTTTTGTTTTTTGTTTTTTGTTTTTTGACTTTTTTTTTTCATGCAAAAGCGACCCGGACGTCTCCGGATCACGTCCGCAGCAGCTCTGGACATCCGGCGGAGTCGTGCGACAGGAATCCGCACGTCTCCGGCGGACGTGCAGTGTTTAGCCGGACGCGATTTGGAGGCGTCCGGCTGGACACCGCAAGTCCGTCGGGGACGTGCAGATTCCTGCCGCACGACTCCGGTGGACATCCGGAACGTCCACAGTGAAAGTGCTGCTGCACGTCCACAGTGGACGTGCAGCAAAGGGTTTGAATTTTTTAATTTTTTTTAAATATTAAAAATGAATGAATTATAAAATAATTAGTTGGTAAATTATTTAATTAATAAATTAAATAATTTATCTGTAAATTAGATATTCAATAAATTAAATAGTTTAACGGTAAATTAGTTGTTAATAAATTAGATAATTATCGGTAAATTAATTAACATTTGTATTTTAAGGTTAGTTTAGTCGGTAAATTAATTAGTTGAATTTAATTTTAGTTATTTAATTCAAATATTGTTATTTAATTATTATTATTATTTTAATTTGGTAAATGCAGAGACAGCCTGGTAGAGGAAAGGATCCAATGATACGTACGGATATTGAGGGGTCGGGAGCTCAACATATCCGGACTCCTAATGTGGCCGCCTCACAACGACGAGAGGAAAACCCGATGAGGACTACTGATTCAGATGATGGTTGGCCCAATATCTCCTGAGTGATGATCCGCAGAGTTTAGAGGAGCCAGCACCCCGCCCTCCCTCCCAACGGAGGACCGATTCATCGTCCGTAGGTAAGTATAATTCAATTATTACGTGAATTTGAGAATATTGATAAAAATATAAATTTGTATTAATAATTGAACTCATAATTACAGAGTCGACCATATGATTTCAGATAAACCTTGTTGATGATTGGATCATTCGTGCTCCAGTGCCGGGTGGACCCCGTGACGGCACTGTGATTCCTAGTTTTCTTGGTCATCTTGCTTCCAAGATTTGGGAAGGGGAGTTTAGAGGCATGCTGAAGTGCCAGAACAGATACTCTGCTTGTCAGAAGTTGGTGTTATGGTATAAGGAGACCTCAGACGAGGTTAGGGGTCTGATAAACCATACTGGTTTGACGCATCTCCCATATACTATGTATGCTCACCTGGACGTTCCGCTTCTTTCTTCGTTTGTGGAGCGTTGGCAGCCTAATACTAGCTCCTTTCACATGCCACTCGGGGAGATGACTATTACGATACATGACGTGTGGTATATACTCTGCATTCCAGTCGAGGGATCTTTGATTACTGATAAGCCTAATAAGATAGATTTACAGCGTTCTTATGCAGAGATTTTAGGTATTAGTGTAGAGAGATTATTAGCTCCTTCTGGGGGGCATCTGGCTCCGGGAGGAGTTTTTATTGAGTCGGTAATCGAGTTGTGTAGTGGGCGTGGTGCGGGTGAGGCTGAGACTGAGGCTATAGCTTGGATTTGGCTAACTTTAGGTTGCACCTTATTTGTTGATAATAGTGGACACAGGTTCAGACCGGCATGCCTTTGGGAGGTTAGGGATGGGTTGGGGGATGCGCCTTCTTAGTCTTGGGGCTCCGCTACACTGGCGTACCTGTACCAACAGCTAGGAGTGGCATCTAGGGGTGATTGTCAGGGGTTGTCTGGTTGTTTGACACTACTTTAGACATGGATTTATGAGTACATTCCATGCTTTCGACCCAACCGTGAGCGACTGATTCTCGATCCTATTTCTCTGAGAGCTAGCACTTGGAGCGTATCATCTTCAGAGAAAGTGGATACCCGACTTTATGCATTACGCACCCGTTTAGACTAGCTTAATGCGGAAGAGGTACGTAAATTAAATTCAAAATTCTAATTACTTAGTTGTTATTGTACTAATTTCTTGTTTCTTATTTTATTTTTGAGCAGGTGACGTGGCTGCCTTTTGGGGTCGATCTTGCTATCACCGTTCGCAGGACTGCGTACATGGGATGGATGCAGTACAGGGACATCTCAGAGCCATACATGCTTGTTAGGGTCCTGCGTTAGCTGGGTTACATGCAGATTATACCTCCTCCTATTTCTCGGCCTGAGAAGGCCGTGAGGTTGTGGAGTTCACTTCAGTACGTGATGCAGACCTCCAGGGTTGCTGCGAATCATAGATGGGGTATGTTTCCATTTGATCACATGCTTCCGTTCCTACAGTTAGATCCAGTGGCTGTTTCTCCTAGTGTGTCTGCTCTTGAGTACTTGGAGTGGTACGCCCGATATTCGCACCCTCGGATGCTCAACATTGATGCATTACCTGCACAAGCCCGCCCTTCTCGCTCCAACACCGATTATGTAAGTTTTTTTTTACGTAGTAATTGATAAATATATTAAGTGTAACTCTAACTGTTAATTTTAGTTATAACTCAAATTGTCGTATCTTTGTTTTGTAGTGGCTTGCTCGTTCTACTGCTTTGAGCCAGAGTTTCCTGGGCACCATGAGTACTATTCACGTGCAACATAGTCATCATTACATGGTGGATGGCATTCCGGAGATAGAGCAAGCCATAGTTGCGCATGCAGAGGAGTTGGAGCAGATTATGAGAGAGTTTAGACTAACTGATTGAGATGTATTTTGTATGTTGTATTTTGCACTATGTTATGGATTAGGTATGTTTTATTTTGTATTATGCACTCCGTTATGGATTAGTTTATTTTCTTTATATTAATGTTTTAGCATTTTCATATCACTAATGGGCTAAAAGGATCCTTTTATTTAGATACTCAAATAGAATAGTTTAAAAAGTTTACACACTGTTGGTATAATTCAAACACAGGGCATAAGAAAAATAAAAGAAAATGGTTAAAGAAAACAACGTTTAATATAACACATGTAAAAAACAACACATGTAATAATAAGTACTGAAATATATAATAAAACTGTAAACATACGTCTGTAAACAAGTCTGAATCCACTCAAACAGAAGCACATGGCAATCGCCTCCACTGTGCTATCGTACTCTCATATAATCTAGCCCAAGTCGCAACAGTCTGATCAAAGTGCCTATACCACATCGAGTGTATAGATGAGAAAGAAAAATCTCTAAGTAAATCTAAACGAACAAAGTGAGCATAACTTTCTAAATGTAGGATGACCATCTCTACTTCAGGCCGTGTGTGGCGCTGGAAAGCATGTAAAGGCAGAACGGTACAACTACCTTACTGCGGCTCTCCGGGTTTTCCCCCTTGTATAAACATCACTGCTGCATTGAAAAGAGTGGCAATAGGGAACAAGTCATCCACTACCCTCATCCAATGTGTAGGTTCGCAACGACGGCCTTCCCACGTGATACGTGCGATGGCCTGGTCGATCCCTTCGATGCAAATACCAGCGTAGTTGTACTGTTCACGGTGGCCAGCTAATTCGTTTGCAATGTTCTTTCTTGCCAGATCCCAGCTTTCTTGGTTCTTGTATATGTAATCAGCCACAACAAGGAAGCCACAGTTGACGTCCGCCTTCACATTAGTAAACGTTGTAACGAACGGCAAAATGATTTCTGGAATAAGGTGCTCATACTTGATAGAATATGTAAGAAAGTATATTAACAATATTGTTAAACATAAATATAAAGATATGTTGAAAGTAAATATATTGACAACAATAGTATATAAAAAAGGCTTAATTGCATAAAAAAATCACCAACTTTCGCGTGGTCTTGGTATTTAACATAATCTTTTTTTCTTGGCATAAAAAATCACCAGCTTTCATTTTTTGGCATATTTGTCCACGGTATGTGAAATGGCGTCGTTTTAAATGTAAAACGGCACCATTTTGCGCTAAAACGGCGTCGTTTTGCGCTTAATTTTTCAACTGAAATGGTTATGTGGACGAATATGCCAAAAAATAAAGATTATGTTAAATACCAAAAAAAGATTATGTTAAATACCAAAAAACACGCGAAAGTTGGTGATTTTTGGTGCAATTAAGCCTATAAAAAATCACCTGATGTAGGAGTGATGCAACCCCGACCTCGAGATGAACTACCACGGCCACGGCCCTTCAAACTATACTCCCCACGACTCAGGTTCCACCTGGTGGATGAACTCCCCTTCGGTCTACCTCTGACATTGGTTTTCACCTCGGGTTCACTGTAACTTGATTCCTCTGGATGGAGTCAGTCGTGGATCATAAGGGATATATCGTGAACCACGGAGCGATCCTAAGTCATCACCTCCCCACCGATCCCTTGAAAATAGTGGTGATCCTCTTACTAGACAGCACACCCGCCTGTACGCATGTGTCCAGCCCAACACTAATAACAGGCTTCATCCAAAAGGGGTGGATACTGTCCAGACTGATTGTGATACCTGATAATGATAAATCGCAAATATTTTAACTTTAATAACAAAAAAATATTTATGCTTAGTGAAAAAAAGAAAGTTTAGCGTGTTATCTGAATCAATCACTTCTCTCAATTCACATGCACATGGCACTATTAGAAAATTGTTGATTAGCGACGGATTTTAGCGATGGAATCCCGCCAACTTTAATTTTCGTCGCTAAAATGGCGGGACAAATCCCGCCATTTTGTTTTCACTTTTAGCGACGGTTTTGAAATCTGTCGCTAAATGTATTACATTTAGCTACGAATTACACAATCCGTCGCAAAATGTAACACTTTTAGTGACGGATTATACAACCCTACTTTCGCAACAGATTTCAAAACCGTCGCTAAAAGTATCAATTCTATTAAAAAAATTTATTTATTTAAAATATAATTAGTCGTTAAAAAAAATTATGTATAAAAAAATATTTATTTATTAAAAAAATATTTATAAAAAAAATTATTTATAAAAAAAATTATTTATTAAAAATTTACTATTTATTAAAAATATTATTATATTAGAATGCGGTAGTAAAGTGTAAAACTAATAATTTGTTGTTTTTATTTAAAATAGTTATTAGAAAAAATAATTTATTAATTATTTATTTAAAAAATAATTAGTATGAAAAAATAATTATTTTATAATGTGGCAGTTAATTGCGGGAGTAAATATTCGTTCCTTTTAGTTATATTTTAATATAATATACATAAATATATATTAAGAATTTGAATTGGCTAAGATGGAGTTACGTGCGTGGGGGACTACAAAATTCAAGAGGTTTTGACTGAGAGCAATGGAAAGATGAGTGACATACTGGGAAGTTTGCGAAAATTGCAAGAGGATGATGATAGGTGAACTATCGCGGGTGGATGGGTGACCGTGGGCTATAGATTATAAATAATATTTCATTTTTAGCTTTAATTAAAAACATCATTAAAATTCGTCATTAATTTTTTCTTTCCGTAGCTAAATAATTTAGCGATCAGAATTTTAGCGACGGATTCAATCTGTCGCTAATCCATCGCTAAAGCCATTTAGCGACGGATTTATTCCGTTTAGCGACGGAAAAAGCCGTCGCTAAATGACAGATTACTAGTAGTGTGGAATCTGATGGGTCGAACTCGGCACACAGCCACACCGATCATGAACATTAGTACTCAAATTTATCATCGCTCCAATTCCTTATCGATTAAATGCAAACAATAATGTGAGACTTTGTATGACAGGTAGTTGAATGTGAAACTCTGACGCCGGGAGCCTACATTACGCCTTGACTTCTCGAGTGTGAACCTTCCAATATAAATAACATTTATATTAATAATACTATAATTATTAAGTATCAATAGTAGTAGTACCAATAACATACTAAATCTCACTAAGCTGTGACTGTATAACTATATCCACCTTCGTCCACACTGTATCCTGTGAACCGGTACTAGAGTTAAGCCACTGCTTCAGCTGAGCATGTGCACTCTCCACTCTACATGTAGTGGTGTTTCCAAAATGCATCACATTATTCGTCCACGCGTAGCAGAACTTTTCTTTGTGTGCCAACCATGTCCCCTCAACATATTGTGCCATAGCTGGGAACGCCCTAGTTCGATTTCTCATGAGAATCACAGCCGCCTCATACTCTGTCTCTGGTGTAATACCCCGAATATATAAAATAAATTATATCGTGCCACGTGTTGAAAATTTCGATAAAAGTGGATTTAATTTAATAATTTAGGAAATTTGGAATAATTTCCAGTAAACAGAATTGTCGAGATTAAGAGATAATCGAGAGAAATTAATACAAAATAAAATATAGATCCCGAGTTGATAATTGTTTCGCCAAAGTCCGCGAAATATTTTGTTATATCTATGGTACAAGTTTCGAGTCAATCGGAGACTATTTAAAATTTGGACACAGATAAGTTTTGAACTAAATTGCAACTTTTGAAAAGTTCAAGAGCCAAAATGTAAATTAGCCAATCAAGCCTCGAGAATAGAAATTAAAAGATTATTGACAGAAAAATAATAATTTTGGATTATTATTATTTATTTGGGTATAAATAATACGTATGTAATTGAGTTAAAGTGGATAATTAACCGTTTGGTTAAAATGGAAAGTTCGAAAGAGAATTGGTTAAAAACAAAATAAAAGAAGGATTAAAATAGTAATTTAACCATCATATAAAAGGTTATGGTATGAATCAAATGGAATCATCCAGAAAGAAGAAGAGAAAAAGATTATCAGATGAGGAAAAATCGACGATCACTTCGATCCGCCGCCGTTTCGCCGTTTCTCGTCCAAATCGCGCGTTCTTTATATCAAAATTCTCAGAATTTGATTCTCTATCTCCCGCGAGCTTCACAATGAGGTAATGTTGAACGATTAGCATAAAGTTTTCGAAGTTCTATGGGTGTTTTAGTAATTAAAAATATAATCGAATTGTATACATCAAAATCACATTTTAATTGACGTTTTTGAAGTGGGTATTGTTAGAATTGGTGCATAGCTTGTTATTGGAGTGTCGAAGCACGTCGGAGCGGACCAGAAACAGATTTTGGGGCTGTGCGAAAGATCGCACACCAGAGTGCGCGAACGCATAGTGTCGCCAACAAACTTATCAGTTTAAGCATTTCCTCCCCGTTTTGACCTAGTTTTCCAACTTCAAGTATGTCAGACATTAAAAATGAATCAGGGACCCCGAAAATATGAAATTTGGATATAGAATGTGACGTGTATGATAAGGGTTTTTGATATGTGCAAAAACCTACAGTTGGAAATCGATAAGAGAAATATAATTACTATCTCGACTAAGTATAAGAACACGATCAAAGTTAAGAGACGTGTGTAGAATAAGATCGTGTTAACCTAAGTTTATAAATTAGGGTTTTGGTACTAAGTCTACGTTTATGACTTAAACGTACGTGCAACTTGAATATGTTACTGACGTACCGACAAGCTACGAGGCCGATGAGCTGGAATAGCTACGAGATCGAATGACGCATGGAACCTACGTGATTGATTGACAATATTGCCGTTTTTGGATAGCGATTTCAGTGAGTTGCATTTTACTTTCACGTATTATTTATAAAAGCTATTTTCATATATTATGAATGTTAGTATCAAATACATCGCATTTATATTATTTGAATATATGAATCAGGTGTACGATCCGAAGAAATCAACTACCTATTGGGTGTCAATAGGCTGTGTGATCACCAGTATTTGAGTCAGTCTAGCATGTCTAGATTGTTGTCGATAATATGAAAATGTTATGTGATATGTGATAAGTATGGAAGTTGGAATATGAATGTAGATACGAGGTTAAACTCGGTTGAGGTATCCCGAGACCCGTATCTAGTGGGTTGAACTCGGTTGAGCTATCTCGGGGCCCACAACTTGGGATTAAGAGGTTGGTCGCGGCTAACGCGGTTGAGTTATATCCCGGGGCCGGACCATTGGATATGAAATGATTCGATATGGAAATGATATGTGTACAAAAGGTTAGGAGTTCAAGTTCAAGGTTTCGATCGGATCTATCGCTTGAGAACATAATATTATTTTTATATGTTTTGAGCATGCGATGTTATGTTTTTTTTATACCGTTAGTAATATGCAAACTCACTCAGTATTTTCCCAAATACTGACCACTCACTTTTGATGTCTTTTAGGTGATTGGAGTCGGATCAGACAGCCCATCTCCTTTGTGTTGGAGGTCTTTTGACTTACACAAAGTACAAGTCCCTAAAGCTGCAGTAGTCCATAGGTGTCAGTATATGCATAGAGTTTTGATTTTAAACGGTATTTTATATGTAAACTCTTATATGATTTACAAATGATGTTTATTTATAAAGATGCGTTTTTACCTGTTTGATTTCTATACCAATTTCCATGAATGGAATTGGTCGTACTTATGACTAGAAACAGGGCAGTGCTGGACATGAGATATCGCTTTGTAAGACCCTGGTTTCTACGAATCGTTTTGCAAACGTTTTAGGAAAGAAATATAATATTTTAATATCTATAATTATATTATCTAAAGAACTTTTCTGAAAACATTTTATTTATTGTATTTACGAAAAATTTATAGTAATTTTAGTCTTGCTACGGGTTTTGGAGTTACCACTCCCATTCCCTAGCGCCGATCGCGGCTCAATAATTTGGGTCGTGACAATTGTGGTATCAAAGCACTTGGTCCAGTTACCTCTGCTAATATGTGTTTTTTCGGTTAAGTGACCTAGGAACTGCTGCAGCTATAAAATTGGGTTCTGTCTGATCCAAGAAGTTTGCATTGTTTGTTTTGCGATAAGAGTGATAGATTGGTTTGTTAAATGTTGTTTGTTTCACAGTGCCACACTTATACGAGATACATACGCATGTTTTGTTTTCGTTAGGATATGCATATGCGACATGCATATCCAGATGGAATCTCGGGGAGATGTAATGTCTCCTTTAAGTAGAATATAGTTGATAGTATTATGACTTGATAGTCGGGCATACGTAGTTAGCATCGAATAGCGCGAAAAATGCTGCCAAAGGTGAATAATCGAGACGTCAAGATATGTATGAGAAAGAAGTATAAAGCTACAAAAGTGAGAGAACTTGCCGGATACAGAGTTTAAAGGTATAGAGAGCTTACAAAACTCAAAGTTTATAACTTTTTAAAGTATTTGTTTAAACGATTTTGAAAGCATAATTGTGCCTAGACCCGATATAGAAAACTATGATTGCCACGACATTGATAGGAATGCATCACTACATACATAATTAATAAAGAGAATGATAAATGAAGACATGCATTAATAGTACATGCATCATATGCATTATGTTCAGATGAAAAGGTGAGCTGTGGCAACTCTTTGGTGATGAGAGACGTCATCACCCTAGTGCACAATTTTGCTAAGATTTAAATGGAATTTTGATTTAAATTCTGAAACGAGATGTTTTATTCAAAAGACTTTTCAAGAATATTGTTTTTTAAGTAAGTATATCTAGACTAGAAATCTGTAACGCAAGTAAAATGCTCGAGAGCAAGCTGCGACCAAGGCCACGAGATGAACGAATACGTACAATCACGAGAACATAGAACTTGTGCTTCTAGCATATGTAGTTAGTCTTGCTTGAATTAAATAGGATACGACTAGAATAGCACATGTGTTCGGATAGTAGTTCATATCCGATTAGTAACGAGTTAGAACGTGAACGCCCTCTTAGACGAGAGGTCGAGGACGTCAAACTATAAGCTAAAAGAAGAAGTATTGAAGAAGATAGGATCGTAAGATCGACGAGCGTACTCTATAACGCAAGGAACATGCATGATTTGCTACGTATCGACGTGATAAGCTTTAGTCATGCTCTATGAATCATGAAGGTTATTAAAACCGTGATAATTTCTGATTGGGCTGTTGGATCATGTTGATATCGGAATACGATATTCCTAAGATGGTTACCTGCGTATTAGCCGTTACGATCGTCAAACTAAGAATTAGAAATAGTGTTCATAAGAATATCGATGATAGATATATGTGGATAGAAGCGACGAGCCAGGTAGACGGGCGACAAGAATATGAAGTACAAAGTATGGGATTGAATTGTATAAAGTATGAGATTTGGCCAGCTAAGTATAGCCAACATCAACCACACATGAAGGCGAATGGAAAGGAAATATACAATAAGAAAGATCAACATGTAGAAAACAAGTAGTGCCACAAGGGAAGTAGGAGTTTGACTCCTTAACAGAAAATTGCAAATATGAAGTAGATTAATACACCACACAAGGTATAAACGTGATGAACGTATGTGTGAAGTGTAGAATCTCAAGGTTCAACTTCAGCTGATAAAGAATAAAATGTATAGTTCGATCGACATGGAATATTAGTAATAACCCTTGGATGAAGACGTAGACACTATATGGGAATAGTTAAGATGTATTATATAGCGTGCACGATTAACATATGATTAGAAATTCATGTATCGAGATACGTGAAAGGATGTGAAGAAGAGACTTAATATCAGGACTGAGCCATATTAAAGAGAGTGATATCAAATAGATCAAGATAGGAGATAGGAGATGAAAGTATTTCAAAGGTATATGACATGTATGATAAGGTACAAGAATTCAAAGATAGATTAAGGACACTAAGAGATCAGTTAAAATAATAAGAATTGAGAAAGTACGAACAACTCGCGTATGTCGCAAGGGACTCGATAAAGAGTTATTGAGAAACGAAAAAGAAAAAGTCACGTGGAAGGATGACGAGCGAATCGGAGGGATCGAATTCTATGTAGTCGTGAACACATAGGAACAAAGAAGGGCAAATATGACAGAGACGTAGGATCAGATCCTGTCATACGGGTACGATAGGATGATATGTAAGTAATCGAGAGCGCAACACGTCAAACATTCAGGCGAAATAGATTGCGACCCATTATTTAATCAGTGATCGATGTTAAGAGTGCTGAAACAAGAAATATCAGAGATGCGAGATACGATAGAGATAATACCAGCATATGATCGGCTTTATTGACAGTCATGATGTCAGTACAAATATGATAGAACAATACGTATGCGATCAAGAACACACGACATCGGGAAATTTAGACGAAAAAGGCCACAACCCTCTATTAATGATCGATGTTGTGGATGTTAAAAGAAGAAGTATACGATGTACAAGATGCGACAAAGAGGAATATAAAGAATGCAATAGAAGATGATCAAGAAGTACGATAGGAACATGAATAAGGAACACAAGAAAAGTATCATAGGATTATAGCACTTAGACTATTAATCTTGATGATTCCGGTGATGCTTGATCCGGTCTTGATGTGGCCGGTCTGAGTGTGATCTTCAATCTACACTGAAAAGATAGGTTAGAAGGATTCGAGCCGGTGTTGGCTTGAACACCCTCCGATGCCTAAGTCAGATAGGTTGAATTGATTAGAGTTTAGAGTGAATATGAGTAATAAAAGGTGTCCTTTACCTGACCTAGGTTTATTAATATATAATAGATAGTCATTGCATTGTAGTATGAGTCTTATTACTGGTTTGAGTTCATCTTCTTGTTAAGATTAGGTTAAATCCGTCCTTATCCCTGATTTCATGGGATAAGGGTGTTATCTGGTCTTCTGGTAACACTGCGTACTGAGTCAGTGACTTCGGACTTGTCTCTGAGTCAGTGACTTCGGGCTTGTCTCTGAGTCACTAACCAACGCCACTTGTGTGGGTCTTGTGTACAATTCTAGTGGTGTATCCATCATTAGTCCTTCCCGACAAGAATATTTATATCAAGCATTTATGTTTGTTTCATTGTTTCTATGGAGTGTGTCTATGACCTTTTGTCTTGTATTTTGAAACGTTGCTTTCTTCTTGTTGTGTCTTCTTATCGAGCTTTCCTTGGACCATTTCATTTCTTTGTTTTGTTCTACATGTTACATACTTGTTTTCTCCTTTATTGCAGAGATGGGTGATGTTTTTCTTGATGACTTGACTCTCTCTTTTGATTATAATGATGATGATGTAATTGTCGAGTTTAAACTTGTGTTAGCCTCTTTGCCTTATGAATTTAGTGTGAAGACGGAGAAATCCTCTAATGGGCCGCCTCTTCTTTCCTCTGGGAAGAAAGCTCGGGACCTTTGTGATTGGACAAGGCAAGGATTTGCAAAGCGGTTGGAGAAGAGCGTGCTTCTTATGAAGGTGTGTTGCTTTTTCTTTATTTATAAAGAATCAAATTGTTGACTATGTCATGCGTCTGTGTCATAAGTCTGGGACTAGCTTCTACTGGAGGCATCAAAAAATGATACAGTTTGAGGATTCTCCTAATAAAGAGAAACTCAATGCGTTTAATGTTGTTAGTCCAAAGGAGGGAGCGACCTTTCCAGAGGAGAACATCGTCCAGGCTCGTAGCCTTTCTACTTCGTGTTTGTTTTGTTCTTGTCCCTTGGGACAATCATTTGTTTTGTATTCCACAATTTCTTGTGATGAATGTTCTGGGGATGTTTTACAATCCACATTAATCCTATGCGGAGATCTACATTCGCCATACAGTACACTGGGTCTGATACAGTACACTAAGTCTGGTACACCATACTGAGTCTGGTACACCATACTGAGTCTGATACAATACACTGAGTCTGGTACGTTACGTCTATCCCTATTTAAGTAGGACTCTGTTTGGTCTTAGATATTTCTGGTATGGTTGAACCATATCCATCATTACTTCCGCTCTTTCAAACAAGTATACTTCAAGCATTTATGTTTGCTCAGTCTTCTGCCAAGGTGAAGAGTCCAAGGGAAAAATTGACGATCCTTCGAGGAAGGAAGAACTTCGTGAGGAGAATACTGATGGTCCAGAGGAGGGAGCGACCCTACCAAAGGAAAATGTTGTTTTTAGCTAGCTTTCGAATACTTTTTGTGTTGCCTCGTGGGACATCACTTCTTTTGTTCTTTTCTTTTGGGGCTCTTACGTTAATTAGAACCGGCCCCTTTATTTCAGAATAATTTACATGTTTTACGGATCAGTTGGTCTACATCCTTCCTTTGGTTTTGTTGGCGTTGTCATGGAGCCTTCTCGTGGAGATGGCGCAGAGAAGAGTCTTAGTCCTCCCGCCAAAGTCCTAGAGAAAGAATACGATACTCAATGTAACGAGGTACTTTTACCTCCTTTGGGACTATTGATTGCGTCTGCCGTACTTCAAGTAAAATGGTTCTTCTAGTGGTGCTGTCATTTTAGTAGAATAGTCCTTCAGGTGGGATGGTTCTTTCAACGGGGTGGTCCTTCAAATGGAAATACCTCTCCGGTGGAAATGTTCTTCTATTATAATAATCCTTCAAGTGGGACAGTTCTTTTGATGGAGCAATCCTTCGAGTGGAAATGTTCTTCTAGAAATATAATGCTTTGAGTGGGACGGTTCTTTTGATGGAGCAATCCTTCGGGTGGGATGGTCTTTCTAGTGGAGTTGTCCTTCTATAAATGGTCCTTCAAGTAGGACGGTTCTTTCGATGGAGCAATCCATTAATGAATCGGGTATTGTGGTACTTTAGTCGTCTGCCTTCGATGTGCTTTGGTTTTGATCTTTGTATGGTGCCTTCAATGGTCCTGCTTGGTTATCTGCCTCCGTTACACTTCGACTCCGAGGAATGTCTTTTGCTTGAAACTGTCCCAAAACTTGGTTGGGCGAGTTGTGAATTTTGGATTTCTACTTTTATTGCTGCATGTTCGTTATTATTCTTCTACATAAAGTGTCTTTTTTAATTGAAAAGGATAGTATATATACCTTCAATGTCTTTTACGGAAATGATGTTGTTCTTTCTTTTGCGAGTGGAGATGATGCCTTTTCTTCCTGTTCAGCTGTTTTGCTTTTGTTTGGCCTACTTCTCGGGCGATTCCAATCTACATTTGAGTCTAGAGTACTCCTCAATCAGTTGTTTCCCTAACACCTCTATGTCTGCGTCTAGGATTACTCATCCATCTGTGCCTGCGGCTGGGACTAGTCCATCTTCATTTGGGACTATTTTTCCATCGATTGTTCATTGTTGTGTATTTCTATCTAGGATCGTTATTTATCTTGTTGTGCATCTTTTTCTTGAATTGTTTGTCCTCCACTTTTTGTCCCAGTAACTCTACGTCTGGGTTGTTCGTCCTCCGGTTGTTGTCCTTCTGCGTCTAGGTTGTGCGTTTACGCCCGGGACTTCGTCAATCTACATCTGTTCCTGGGATTACTTATCCGTCGGTTCTTTTCATAACATCTCTGTGTCTGCGCCTGGGATCTGCGTCTGCGCCTAGGATCTGTGTCTATGCTTGGGACTTCGTCAATCTACGTTTGTTCCTGGGATTACTTGTCTGTCGTTTCTTTTCATAACATCTCTGTGTCTGTGCTGGGATCTGCGTCTGCGCCTAGTATCTGCGTCTATGCTTGGGACTTCGTCAATCTACATCTGTGCTTGGGATTACTCGTCCATTGGTTCTTTTCATAACATCTCTTCGTCTGCGCCTGGGACTTCGTCAATCTACATCTGTGCCTGGGATTACTCGTCTGTCGGTTCTTTTCGTAACATCTTTGCGTCCGCGCCTAGGATCTGCGTCTGCGCCTGGGACTATTTGTCAATCTATATTTTCATTTGGGATCATTTGTCCTCCAATTCTTTTTATTGGTGCATTTATTCCTTCTATGACTGGTACAATTGTTTCTCTTTCGAGTGTCACAGTAGTTTCTCTTCTAACTGTCACAGTGGTTTTTCTTCCGACTGTCACAGTAGTTTATCTTTCACAATTGTTTCTCTTCTGAAATTCCATTAAGCAGGATTTCAATCATTGCAAACTTCAGTAAAAATGATTCGACAAGTAAATTTTAACGCCAATATAATAAAGTAATGTTTTTTTTATTCCGTTACTTCAATATTTATAATTTACTAGATGTATAATATTGATGCAATTAAACGTTATCTTAATAGCATCATAAGATTGGCACTTTGAATACTAGTAATATAATAGGAAAAACTTATCTGTTTATTTTTGTATGTTGCACTGGTATCTGCGTCTGGCACACGGTAACTGTTCCTTCTATGACATAGAGAGATGATGAAGTTTGGATGAACTAAACTTTCTTGATTCGACAGCTTCATATATTACTTTTGATAGCCACTTATGCTCTAATTTGTTGATTTTCACTCGTGACTTCTAATCTTTTTTTTATGGTTGTCTATCACCGAGAACCAAAATTAAATTCATTCAAGAATGAATTATCGTTCCCACAGACAGTGCCAAATGATGATTCCGGTGATGCTGGATCCGGTCTTGATGTGGCCGGTGTGAGTGTGATCTTCAATATACACTGAAAAGATAGGTTAGAAGGATTCGAGCAGGTGTTGGCTCGAACACCCTCTGATGCCTAAGTCAGATAGACTGAATTGATTAGAGTTTAGAGTGAATATGAGTAATAAAAGGTGTCCTTTACCTGACCTAGGTTCATTAATATATAATAGATAGTCATTGCATTGTAGTATGAGTCTTGTTACTGATTTGAGTTCATCTTCTTGTTAAAATTAGGTAAAATCCGTCCTTATCCCTGATTTCACGGGATAAGGGCGTTATCTGGTCTTCTAGTAACACTGCGTACTGAGTCAGTGACTTCGGACTTGTCTCTGAGTCAGTGATTTCGGGCTTGTCTCTGAGTCAGTGACCAACGCCACCTGTGTGGGTCTTGTGTAAAATTCTTATGGTGTATCCATCAAATCCTATTGATTGATTAAGAACAAAAAGTCAAAGAAAGAAGTGATGAATGAAATAGTACGATAATGGATAGAAAGGAAAAAGTAAACCTTAAACCACGAAATAGAAAAGAGAAATGGTTTGGAAATTAGTAACCAAACTAGAATTGAATATTGGAGAGAAGAAATAGATAAGAAATAATTGGATTATGATGATGAATGCTGAAAGCATCTTTGAAGATCAAAAGACGAATCAAAACGAGACGAATAGTGAAAAGCTCACTGAGAGAAGAAAGTAACATCAAGAGGAGATGAATGTGAAAATGTCGTAGAGTGCCAAAGGTGGAGATAAGAATTTGAATGGATTAGTGCGTACAAGTATTAGCATATAGTAAAGATCGTAAAGAATGTTTACGCTCGCGGCGAAGATGAACAAGGATCTCCGCAAGGTTACGGAAGTAAATTTGGATAGATGAGAGAATGAATTAATTAATTTGAAGATCAATAAAAATATACGCAATACGTGAAGATGATGACAGTAATTACACTATTAAGGGCAACACACGACAATAAGAGTTGAGAGGATCAAGAATCCATGTTAGAAATGAATAACGAGGCGCATCAAATAACCGGGAGTCGTGTAGAGTATAAATAAGAAGATCGAGTAAAGAGCCTTACTCAAATAGTGAGAACGATGACATAAGCATAAGAAGCTTATCAAAGTATTGGTCACATGTTGTCTTATTAAGATAAGAATTTAACGACTAATGTAGCGACCCTATCTGGTTGTAAACCAGATTGATGAAACAGATCAATGTGAAGTAAGAAGAGACAATGAGTTTCAAGAATAGTGTGTCACGCTTAAGAAAAGGAAGTAGATCAATAGATATACGAACGAATAAAGAAGTATACGAGATGTAAAGACGCAAGAAGAAGATCATAAGGATACGTCATGAGGATTCACCTCATGGATAACCATGATAAGCGACGATCGTGAAAGAATATTCATACGAGAAGTGAAGTAACGAGACAAAAGAGGATAGCGGATCGTGGGATAAGTTCCTAGCACTACGACGAGTAACAATCAGACAACGGCAACAGTGATAAGAAAGAGACTACATAAGTAGTGAATCATGAGCTAATTGAGTGTCCACATCACTCAACAAGGAATGATCATAGAGGTATTGGACAAAAGGGAAAGAATCAAGAACGGAGCATCGTAAGTACATATGAATACGACTAATATCATCATAAAAGAAGATGTTGGAGATTAAACCAAGTCGTAACAACGACCAAGTAAAGAAGATTAAGAGGTACGAGCAAATGGACTGTCTACATCATCCGACAACGAATGGGGAAGTCGAGTAACGAGGATTATCGTCTCTAGTGATAAAATATCGCTAGAACGAACTATCATTGGATATCAGTATTAAACTAAGAGTTTAACTACAGGAACAAGAGTTCATAGTATTGAATATCAGACAAGGAGCAGATGAAAAAAGTTATGTATACAAGATTATGGAGAAGAGATCAAAGGTAAGGAATCATAATACGTAAGAATACAACTAAAGTCATTATAGAAGAAGATAATGATATGAAGGTAGTCAATGACAGTTGACGTTATTGTACAAGAAGTACAGAACTGGAATGATAAGTCCACGCGCCGACAAGAATCCTGAAATGAATGTGGTGTACTTATTAAGAATCAAATTGAAGATATCGAATGATTAAATAAGTAAGGAGAATATATGAAAATTCAAGGACGTATTTTTATAAGGGGGAAGAATGTAATACCCCGAATATTTAAAATAAATTATATCGTGCCACGTGTTGAAAATTTTGATAAAATTGGATTTAATATAATAATGTAGGAAATTTGGAATAATTTCCATTGAACAGAATTATCGGGATTAAGAGATAATCGAGAGAAATTAATAAAAAATAAAATATAAATCCTGAGTTGATAATTATTTTGCGAAAGTCCGCGAAATATTTTGTTAAAACTATGGTAAGAATTTCGAGTCAATCGGAGACTATTTAAAATTTGGTCACGGATAAGTTTTGGACTAAATTGTAACTTTTAAAAAGTTCAAGAGCCAAAGTGTAAATTAACCAATTAAGCCTTAAAAATACTAATTAAAAGATTATTGACGAAAAAATAATAATTTTGGATTAGTATTATTTAATTTGGTATAAATAATACGAATGTAATTGAGTTAAAGTGGATAATTAACTGTATGGTTAAAATGGAAAGTTCGAAAGAGAATTGGTTAAACAAAAGAAATGAAGGATTAAAATAGTAATTTAACCATGATATAAAAGGTTATAGTATGAATCAAATGGAATCACCCAGAAAGAAGAAGTGAAAACGAGTATCAGATGACGAAAAATCGACAATCATTTCGATCCGCCGCCGTTTCGCCGTTTCTCGTCACAATCGCGCGTTCTTGATATCGAATTTCTCAGAATTCGATTCTCTATCTCCCTCGAGCTTCAAAACAAGGTAAGTTTGAACGATTAGCTTAAAGTTTTGGAAGTTCTATGGGTGTTTTAGTAATTAACGATGTAATCGAATCGTATCCGTCAAAATCACGTTTTAATTGACGTTTTTGAAGTGGGTATTGTTAGAATTTGTGCATAGCTTGTTTTTGAAGTGTCGAAGCACGTAGGAGTGGACCGGAAACGGATTCCGGGCTGTGCAAAAGATCGCACACCAGAGTGCGTGGGCGCACACCTGAGTGCGCGGGCGCATAGGGTCCGCCAACGAACTTATCAGTTTGAGCATTTCCGCCCCGTTTTGACCTAGTTTTCCGACATCAAGTATGTCGGACATTAAAAATCAATCACAGACCCTGAAAATATGAAATTTGGATATAGAACATGACATGTATGATTAGGGTTTTTGATATGTGCAAAAACCTACAGTTGGAAATCGATAAGAGAAATATAACTAGTATATCGACTAAGTATAAGAACACGATCAAAGTTAAGATACGTGTGTAGAATAAGATCGTGTTAACCTAAGTTTATAACTTAGGGTTTTGGTACTAAGTCTACGTTTATGACTTAAACACATGTGTAACTTGAATAGGTTACTGGCGTACCGGCAAGCTACCAGGCCGACGAGAATAGCTACGAGATCGAATAACGCATGGGACCTACGTGATTGATTGACAATATTACAGTTTTTGGATAGCGATTTCAGTGAGTTGCATTTTACTTTCGCGTATCATTTAGATAAGAAATTTTCATATATTATGAATGTTAGTATCAAATACATCGCATTTATATTATTTGAATATACGAATCAGGTGTACGATCCAAAAAAATCAATTACCTATTGGGTGTCAATAGGCTGTGTGATCACCAGTATTTGAGTCAGTCTAGCATGTCCAGATTGTTGTCGATAATATGAAAACGTTATGTGATAAGTGATAAGTATGGAAGTCGGAATATGATTGGAGATACGAGGTTGAACTCGGTTGAGGTATCCCGAGACCCGTATCTAGTGGGTTGAACTCGGTTGAACTATTCCGGGGCCCACAACTTGGGATTAAGAGGTTGGTTGCGGCTAACGCGGTTGAATTATCCAGGGGCCGGACCATTGGATATGAAATGATTTGATATGGAAATGATATGTGTACAAAAGGTTAGGAGTTCAAAAGTTTAGGGTTTCGATCAGATATATCGCTTGAGAACATTATATTATTTTTATATGTTTTGAGCATGCGATGTTATGTTTTTTTTATGCCGTTAGTAATATGCAAACTCACTCAATATTTTTCAAAACTACCCCTCACTTTTGATGTCTTTCAGGTGATTGGACTCTGATCAGACAGACCATCTCCTTTGTGTTGGAGGTCTTTTGACTTGCACAAAGTACAAGTCCCTAGAGCTGCAGTAGTCCATAGGTGTCAGCATATGCATATAGTTTTGATTTCCAACGGTATATTAGATGTAAATTCTGATATGATTTACAAATGATGTTTATTTATAAAGATGCATTTTTATCCGTTTGATTTCTATGCCAATTGCCATGAATAGAACTGTTCGTGCTTATGACTAGAAACAGGGCAATGCTGGATCTGAGATATCACTTTGTAAGACCCTGGTTTCTACGAATCGTTTTGCAAACGTTTCAGGAAAGAAATATAATATTTTACTATATAATTATATTATCTAAAGAACTTTTCTGAAAACATTTTATATATTGTATTTGCGAAACATTTATAGTAATTTTAGGCTTGCTACGGATTTTGGAGCTACCGCTCCCATTTTCTAGCGCCGGTCGCGGCCCAATAATTTGGGTCGTGACAGTGGGAGCTTCAATAATGTTTTTCCACCTTCCATTCTTGAATCTCTCTGTATAGCCTCTGTCTAACCCACATAGTTTGTAAACTTTGTCTTCCACATCCTTGTTGATGTGCCACGTGCAAAGTAGATGAGAAGTACGTGCGAATACCAGCCCTAACTCCCGATCAGTAACAATAGTTGTCGGGTGGACATCATCGTCAATCAAGAGCCTCAGTCTCTCTAATACCTATCTATAACTCTCCTCAGTCTCATCTGATATCTCAAGGAAAGGCATCTTGTATTTTTTGGCCTTGTGGGTGGAATCCTTACCGATGATCCAGCAGTAGTCTCGGAGTAACCTCACAGAATCTTGATGCGCCAGAAAAATGTGAGTTAACGCATTAGTTTCCGAATCAGCAAGCATCCAATGCACATAACGGCCCTCCACAGCCATATCATAAAATTGGCCCACCATGTCCCTACCCTCAAAACCCGACCTCCTCAGGTTATCTCTGTAGTTGTAAATATGTCTTCTGGTGGGGTTGTCAGATGGATTATCTCCTGCAAGGCCGCCCAAATAGCACACGGCTTAGCTTGTGCTGTGCTCATATCCCGCAGATGCGGGACTCAGTCCACTCATTTAACGATGTCCCTTGGGATAGACAACCAAGTTATGATTATGCATACTCGTACTCCCGGATTTTACGACTACTTTCCATGCACCTCCTTTCAACTACACCACAATCGCAAAAGGGCATTTACACGCCTTCGTCTTCATATTCTTACGTCAAGAGGATTTTGAATCTGTGAACGTTCCTCTATACCGCTCACCCCGAGAACATTTCAAAAGCTTTTGTGTCCCCCCCCCCCATTTTTGTGGGAAGAAGTAACCAGCTCGAACCCAATACGAATGGCAACTCGTTTCGCCCACTGAATTGCTTTAACGTCGCTTTTAAACTTTTTTTCGGTATTAAACTGTGCACTATAATCGACACCGTCATCACTAAAAATCTCAAATTGAACCTGTAAAGTAAACATAAAAAATATATTAGGTGTATATATGAATAATTAATTAATAAAATATTTTAAAAAAATTAAAAAGATACGGGGAACATTTTATAGGTTCTGCAGGTGGAAACGTCCACGAAGGACGTTTCTGCAGGTGGAAACGTCCCTCGTGGACATTTCCACCTAGTTGAAACGTCCAGGAAGGACGTTTCAACTAGGTGGAAACATTCTTCGTGGACGTTTCCACCAGTAAGGGATGTCCTCGTTGTACGTCCCTTACAATTTGGGACGTCCTACGTGGACGTATCTTTACCTGTCGGACGCGATTCTGGGACGTCTGACATGTGAACAGTGCAAAAAAAAAAATTATAACGTATAAAAACGTAAAAAAAACATTAAAAACTTAACAATTACCTCGGGAGAAGCCGGGAAATTTGTTCCCGTTACTTGATACTCACATCCAGATGAATTTGAAGTCTTATCGTTCATTGCGTTTTTTAAAATTAGAATAGGTTGAGAGAATGTTTTTTTTTTCAGTTTTTAGTAAAAGGTCGAAATTGTAATAGTTAGTGCGGTGATTAGTAAAATTAGGGCGGAATTTAACACCACCCTAAAATAATAAATTATGAAAAAGTAACAGTAGAATAATTATCCTACCATAATTAAATTATATTATAATGTGTATTGGAATATATAAAATCTAGTTCCTTAATTTATATATATAAGTTTTTTGACAAAACTGAAATAAAATTAAAAGGTTTAATAGAAATTAAAAAATGTTTTAAAAAAATTGGATTTTCTACATCAATCGCTCAATTTGACATCATCTATACACGGTGCTTTCAATGTAGTCACATTAAGGATAGGCGAATTTTCAATATAAATTGGAACACAATTGAAAATAATTTTCAAAATTGATAAAAAAGGTAAAAAAAAAAAGAAATTTAGTTGTAATAAAAAAAAATCAAAACATTAGAATGTAAATTTAGCTATTAGAACTTACATTTAAATGCATTAGAAACAATTGCATTATTTTTAGACAGAAGGTTGTTGGTAAAAATGTGCAAGCGTACGTATGCCAACTTGTAATACAGACTGCAAAGTCCGGATATCGTACCCACAGAGAAGCTTCTAGATACCACCAGTTAAGAGACTCGAGTTGGATAGTTAAAAAGATAATTTTGTTGGTTTTGTAAATGAAAGATATTAACTATTGTAGATTAAAGTAAATTAAAGATGAATAAAAATTGATGTTTTAACAATAATGGGAAAAACAGGGATCATTAATCGTCGCTAAACTGTTTACTTGATTTGGGTCATAAGTTGTATTGTTCTGATGAGGTTTGAACTAGTCTAAAGCACCTAAAATTCTCTCTCGAGCAATTACAAGTAAAAACATTAAACTAACTGATATTAGGTTAATTATTCACTCTCGCACAATGATTAACCTATGTATAAATCAATTAAATGGTTATTAAGCAAATCCAAAGAACACGCACTCGTTAATTCACTCTCGCACAATCAACTCCTGCGTTTTTAATTATGTTGTTCTATTCCAATTTTACTCTCTCGAGCTAAAACTAAAACATATGGCATAGACTAAATGATCAATTTAGGCTAACCATTAAGCAGAATAATTAAAACCCATTAAGAACAAAAACCCATAAATCCAATTCAATTAAACAGACATAATTTTGATTAATAATCCCCAATAAAGGGTTTAGCTAGACATAATAAGGGATAAACTAAAAACAATAATTAAAGGATTCATTAAAAGATTAAATTGAATACTGAATATGAAATTTAAATCAATCGTACATTGTTCGAAGTAATCTAATAATAATTGCAGTAGAAAATAATAGTAAACTACGAATCCAATTGCGAAACGAATAGAAAACTAAGAAACTAGGGTTTGTTGTCTATGAAACGGAAACTAATCGAACCTTTACAAGATGTAATCATTCACTATTTTTACCCATGTGTAATTAGGGTCTAATTCTGATTTCTAGCTCTTTGAAATGTCTAATATGCCCAGGGACTTCACAATTTGTAATGACATTTTTGTAGTAATGCCTCAAGTCAAAACTAGGGTCTCACGACGTTAGACCTCTTCATCGCGTCGCGAGGTGTGGTGCTTCAAACCTCTCGTTGTGATGCCTGTCGTGAGAGCAACGTGGAAATCCTTCGCACAATTTTAGCTTGGGTCTCACGTGGCGAGACCCGCTCCTCGCGTCGCGAGGTCATCTTCTTCATGCCTCACATCGTGATGCTTGACGTGAGGATCTCGTGACAACCTTCTCTTGCATTCCCTTTCAGGTCTCACGTCGTGAGACTTTACTTTCTTGCTCCGAAATCATACAAACTTGCTCCAACGCTACTCGGTTTTCCACCTATATCCAGTGTTGCTCAAATTGGCCAGAAAAACATCCCTTTTCATCCAAATACCTACAATACTTAGACAACACAAATAAACACCAAAACGAGATCAAATGTGACAATAAAAATATGAAAATCATTATTAAAAAACCCTCAGAAATAGGAGTAATTCTACTCCTATCAAACATCCTCACACTTACTTTTTGCTTATCCTCAAGCAAATACATACAAAGTTTACATGCCAGTTACAACACCAAGTCGGAAAATTAAAAATTAAAGCACTTTCACCCCCCCCCCCTAAATAATGAATCAATCAAAGTATGCATTTGAGTCAAACAATATAAAGAGAAAGACAACAATCAACGATGTCAAAAGCTCACACACGAGATAATAACACTGAGAATACTCAAGTGTATGCACTCCTACATAACTCAGAAATCAATTCAATTTTTCGGGTGGTCTAAACAATCTCAAAACAACGATTAAAAATCAATCTCTGAGCGGAAAAACATCATGTATAGCAATAAAGAGTAAAAATCTCACAAGATACTCTCACACACACAAGTGATTAAGGGTAGACGTTAAAAACTCTCATGCCAACACATGTAATTCTAGCATAAGTTTGCCAATAGTCCACAATTCCACTACTAATTACATTGAATAAAAAGAATCAAAATGGACTTTTAAATGGGTTATAACGAGATTTGGTTTAAGGTATGATACGGGTAAACAAATAGGGATAACATGACTTGACAAACTAAACAAATATTAAAAAGAACTAAAATTTAGATTTCCAAGCTCAAAAAAAAAAATGAATCTCTTTCCTTAATTTTTTTTCTTCATGCCTTAAGTCACAATTATTTTTCATTTTCTTTTCTTTTCTTTTAAGCTTTATTTTTTTCTCTTTTTTATTGGTTTTTCTTTTTCTTGCTTTCTTTTTCTGAACTTTATAAGGCATATTAAATCATTTAGCACAAGAGACAATCAACTAACAACATGAGCTCAAGATGTTTATAATCCTCACACTAATTCATTTCATACTTATTCAATTTGTCAAGTCAACGGGTAGAAAGATGTAAAAGAGAAAAGGTAAATGTGTAAAATAAAGTGTAACAAGAATAAGGCTAAGGCTCAACTTGGGTTATCTAAGAGAAATTGGGTAGGCTATTTTAAGTGGTCTGAAGAAATTGGGTAGTCCTAGGTGCCATTTGTCATTTTCAATTTTATTCAACTAATCCTGCAATTTTATTAAGGACACAAGGCAAATTCTAGAGAATATACATGCATTGACTCACACCACAACAAATGAGACATAAGATAGTATGCTCGAAAAGGCTCAAATCCTCTCATAAATTGGGTAATACTCTATGGTTCGCTATACATCCAGTTTAAAAGCTCAAAAATTTCAATTTCTCAACATTGTTCTTGCTCAGTTCAAAACACCCCAAATAATGTCTCTCAAAACGAAGTATGCATTTGTGAAGTACACATTTTCACCTCAGTCCTATTATATCATGTCGGCTAAAAGACACAATTATTTGATTGTCATTCAAAACATATTGTTCAAACACAAAAGCACAGCTGAACTAACTCATTAAATAGGGGGGATGTAAACACTAAAATTGCACACTTCTGACATTGGCAAAAAACATGACATGGACATATAAAAAACGAGGACAACCCAAAATAAGCAAAATGTGAACATATTAAGCATAGAACAATTAAAACATCTGCAAAGAAGTTCGCTACATCACATCCTACAAACCAACAAAACATAAAAATACACAAAAGCGATAAAAACATAACATAAATCTAATCCTAATGAAGTTAAAACATAACATAAATGTAATCCTAATGAAGTTTTCTTTCCTCCACCCTCACACTAGTTCATGCATTGTCCCCAATGCAACTGAAGTAACAAAACAAAATAAAAGAAAACTGAAAGGCAAATAAGACTGAAAATAAAAACATAAAAGAGGGTGAAAAGGAAAAAAAACTCTAGTAATCGGCCGGTGGCGGCGGTGGTGGCGGAGATGGATAGTCTCCGGTGCCTGTGCCTCTCAGATAACCCTTCATCATCTGCTCGTGGTACTGCTGAGAACTCCACATCTGCTACTGCGTAGCCCACATGTGATCCAACTGCCGCTGCATGGCCTGCGAGTCTGTCCTCTGCTCTGTCATCTACCTCTCCATGTCTCGCATCTACTGGCCCAACTGAGTCCACCCATACTCATTAGCTGGCTGATCAAAGCCTGGTGGCAACTCTGAGCGAGGTATGTCCTACTGTACCTCCTGAGTAGCAGAATGCTCAACTGCCTGCTCGTCATGCTCCTATCACCTGATAGTGTCCTTGCACCATACTTCTTCACCCACCCAGGCCTCCTAAAGTAAGGAAGAATTGCTTCATCCGAGTCAACCACATTGATTTTCTTCAAGTAATCCAGGTCAATGTGCTTATCCTTGGTCTTAACTAATCCCGACAGCTATTCATCAGAATAAACTCCCAATATATCTGTTATGACAGTAACCATCAGGCCCATGCCCAACAGACTAGACGTCTTTTGCGGATTCTGCATATCCAAGAACATAGATAGAATCATGTATGCCATGTTGATCCTTGATTCTTGTGACTCGGGATGTATCAGTGAAAAGATGACTACCGGGTCCTTTGCTCCCACTTTGTTGGATTCAGACATCCCACAGATATTATACTTAAACCACTTGTAAGCCAGAAGAATAGAGATATCCTTAATGAAGCTTACCTTAGAATCTGCAATGAACTTGTTTTCCCCAGATATTTATTGCCACAACCCATTCCTGTCAAAATCAGGGGGTATAGTCTGAATTCTTCCGGAAGGCATACCAAAATTAGTATGCAGCCAAGCCATGTTCATTCTGTATTCTACTCCTCTCATCCGAAATGTATAATCCGGTTCCACACTCTCTCAAGCCAGGGTGGTGAAAAAATCTCGCGTCAGATCATAATAAACTGTGTGATCACTGTTCCACAACGTAGAAAAACCCTAACGTGCCATGTGTCCTGCAACTTCATCTTTGATAAACAGTGCATCTAGAGTAGCAAAATCCAAACCTCTACAGCCTACAATACTGCGCTTTTTCAAAGCATCAAATATGTTACCTTCTTCGACAGAGTAAATAGGGAAAGGAGCTGTAAACCTTGTTGCTAAATGCTTCTTCTTCTTGGTACGTGTCGGTTGAACCGAAGTTTATGCAATGGCAGCGGCACCCTGTGAACGACCCCTTCTTAATTGTGCAAGAGAAGGGGGGTGGAAAGGCAGGAACCCTCTCAGCATCGGCATCTGCTGAATAGTGAACATCATCATTCAGACCAAAACTAGGGTTCCTACTCCTAAAACTCATCTTGGCAGCAATTAATGAACAATTGGAGAGAAAGGGGAATGGGTAGTGTGATTTAGGGTTAGTGGAGTGTGTGGGTATGTTTAATTTTGTGAGATAGAAAATGGATTTGAGAGGGGAATGATTTGGTTTGTTTTCGCACTAGGGAGAGGGAAAATGGGTCTGATTCCTATTTTTGAAAGAATGAAGGAGTTGGCTTCGAACATTATTTAAGTGCACGGAATTTCCCGTTCTCGCGACGCGAGAGCCTGTCTCGCGACATGAGGCACATCTTTCACGTCGCGAGGAAGCAAAGACCTGCAGTTCTCATCAATTTCGCGCTCCCATTCCTGCACACATGCAACCAACACACCGGGATCATACTGAACTAGAAACATTATACGGACTCAAGAAAAACTGACTGAATACTAAATAATAAAATTAAAAAAAAGTCTAACTACGGAATGTAAGATACTAAAATGAACAATAACATACTAACTAATCAATGATAATAAACAAGAATAAAGACTGAATTATGGATTTTCATCCACATTATGCTTGTTTTAGATCACTAGCTTTGACCATAATGTACCTGAATCAGTTTGGAGCGTCGAGAGTATAGCACTCTCGTCCTTCGTCCGTCAATGGACCCAAGTAAGGCTTGCACCTCTGACCATTGACTTTAAAAGTCTCCCCTCTTGCATTTTCAAGCTCAATTGCGCCATGTTCAGCTACGTGTCGCACCTTGAAAGGTCCGCTCCATCTCAACTTCAGCTTGCTAGGGAATAAACGCAAGCGAGAGTTATACAGTAGCACATGACTTCCTTCTATAAACTTCATAGGCACAATATGAGCATCATGCCATTTCTTGGTCTTTTCCTTGTACAACTTGGCATTCTCATATGCCAACAAACGAAACTCATCAAGTTCATTCAGCTGCCTTTGAAAGCCTTGATTCGAAATTAAGCTCTTTAATGGCCCAGTATGCGCGATGCTCCAGCTCCACAGGTAAGTGCAAGGCTTTCCCATAAACCAGTATGTAGGGAGACATACCTGTTGGCGTTTTGAATGCCGTTCCATATGCCCACAGCGCATCATCCATCTTCTGAGACCAGTCTTTGCGCGAGCCATTCACTATCTTTTCAAGGATGTGCTTCCGCTCTCTATTGGACACCTCAACTTGTCCACTCGTCTAGGGGTGATATGGGGTCGCTACTCTGTGATACACGTGGTATTTCTTCATTAGAGCTTCGAACTGTCGATTGCAAAAGTGTGAACCCCCATCGCTAATGATTTCATGTGGCACCCCAAATCTATTAATCAACTTCTTTAGCAACTTTATGACCACTTTTCCATCATTAGTAGGTAGAGCATCGGCTTCTATCCATTTCGACACATAGTCGACACACACTAGGATGTATAACTTCCCACATGACATAGGAAATGGTCCCATGAAGTCGATACCCCAGACGTCAAAAATCTCCACTTCCTGAATAGAAGAGAGAGGCATTTTGTCTCGTCTCGAGATATTTCTTGTACGCTTGCATCTGTCACAGTGCTGCACAAACTCTCTCACATCCCTATACAACGTAGGCCAGTAGAAACCACTCTCTAGAACTCGTGCTGCTGTCCTACCTGAAGCGTAATGACCCCTATAATCCGAAGAATGGCACTGAGTCATAATGGCTAACATCTCTTCCTCTGCAACACATCTCCGAATCATCTCGTCTGCAATAGATATGTCTCATCCCATAGATAGCGTTTGACAACAGAGAGAAACTTCTTGCGCTGATGATTGCTCATGTCAGGAGGCATAATATCAGCTGAGAGATAGTTGGCGAAGTCAAATTACCATGGATTTATTGTCTCCTTAATGAGCATAAGTGCCTCATCAGGAAACCTTCCATTGATGACTTCACCTTCTATCACTGGCTCAGGAACCTCTAATCGCGATAAGTGATCTGCTACCACATTCTCTGTCTCTTTCTTGTCTCTGATCTCCAAGTCAAACTCTTGCAGGAGAAATACCCACCGAATCAACCTAGGCTTGGCATCTTGCTTGGCAAAAAGGTATCGCAATGCAGCATGATCTGTGTAGATGATAACCTTTGAGCCAAGCAGATACTGCCTAAATTTATCCAGTAAGAACACCACAGCTAGCATTTCCTTCTCTGTGGTAGTGTAGTTCAGCTGAACTCCTGCTAGTGTGCGACTAGCATATTAGATGACGTGAAGCTTTTTATCCTTCCTCTGCCCCAGAATACTTCCCAAAGCCTGATCGCTCGCATCGCACATGATCTCAAAGAGCAGATCCAAATCCAGACTAGATATGACTGGGGCAGTAACCAATGCTTCCTTTAAGCTGAGAAAAGAAGCTAAACAAGCATCAGTAAACAAAAAAGGCGTGTCCTTGACAAGTAAGTTAGTCAAAGGACGCGCTATGGAAGAGAAATCTTTGATGAACCTGCGATAAAAACCTACGTGCCCAAGAAAGGCACGGACTCCCTTCACTGTGATTGCAGGTGGAAGCTTCTCGATTACCTCTGTCTTTGCCTTGTCAACCTCGATACCCTCTCTAGATATCTTATGCCCCAAAACAATGCCCTCTTCCACCATGAAGTGGCATTTTTCCCAATTCAGCACCAAATTTGTCTCCTCGCATCTCTGCAGGACTCGGTCTAAATTGCAAAGACAGCACTCGAAGGAGTCCCCGAAGACTGAGAAGTCGTCCATGAAAACTTCCATGATGTCTTCAATCATATCATTGAAGATCGAAGTCATGCACCTCTGAAATGTAGCAAGTGCATTGCAGAGACCGAATGGCATATGCGGCGATAGGCAAAAGTGCTATATGGACAAGTAAAGGTGGTCTTTTCTTGGTCCTCTGGGAAGATAATGATCTGATTGTACCCAGAGTAACCATCATGAAAACAGTAAAATGCATGTCCTGCTACCCGCTCTAGCATCTGATCAATAAAAGGAAACAGGAAGTGATCCTTCCTAGTTTCAGTGTTCAGCTTCCTGTAGTCAATGCACACTCGCCACCCAGTAACCGTGCGAGTAGAAATCTGCTCACCCTTGTCGTTCTCTACGACTGTCATCCCACCTTTTTTAGGCACACACTGAATTGGGCTCACCCATGAACTATCTAAAATGGGATAGATGATGCCCGCATCAAGTAGCTTCACAATCTCCTTGTGAACCACTTCTTTCATGTTTGGGTTCAGCCGTCTCTGTCTCTGTGCGGATGCCTTAGACTCATCCTCTAAATGAATCTGATGCATCACCACTGAAGGGCTGATCCTTCTGATATCTGAAATCTGCCACCCAATACCCAAGATACGTCCCTTGACTACATCAATGACCCTCTGCTCTTGCTTCTTGGTGAGCCTGTTGCTAATGATAATCGGTAAAGTGTTATCATCTCCCAAGAAGGCATAACGCCAATATGCAGGCAAGGTCTTGAGTTCCACTTTTGGTGGCTTCTCTGAAGAGGGAGGAGTAATGTGCTTGCTCTTTAACAATGGTTCGAGGACTGGTTCCTCTATGTACTTCCCTCTTCAGCATCTTCCTCTTTACTCGGCATAGAATGCATGATGGCTTTGTTCTCTCCTAGTTGCTCTTCTACTAACTCATCCACCATATCTACCCGCATACATTCTCATCCGAAATTTGGATGGCGTGTGATCTTCCTCATGTCAAACTCGACGCTTTCATCCCCAATCCTCAGAGTCAGCTTGTCATCATGAACATCAATAAGAACTCTGCCAGTGTTCATGAATGGTCGCCCGAATATCATCGGGCACTACTTGTCCGCTACGTAGTCAAGGACAACAAAATCCACAGGGAATATGAATTTGTTGACCTTAACTAAGACGTCTTCCACAATCCCATGTGGCTTCTTCAGAGAGTGATCTGCTAGTTGCAGCATCATCGGTGTAGCCTATTCCTGTTAATCACCAAACATACTACGAAAAAAGGAATAAGGGCATCAAATTAATACTAGCACCTAAATCGCAAAGGCAATTAACAGATTGCATGCTACCGATAGTACAAGGGATAGTGAAACTCCCTGGATCCTTGAGCTTGGTCGGTAGGTTGCTCAATATGATTGAGCTGCAGTTTTCCGTCATTCGTACTGGTCCCTCTGCATCCCAACTCCGATTGTTAGTGATGATCTCCTTGAGAAACTTCGCATAGTGCGGCATCTCTCTCAATACGTTTGCCAGACTGATGTTTATCTGCAGCTTCTTGAAAGTTTCAAAAAATTTGTGAAACTTCCAAGTGTCTTGCGGCTTCATCACTCTGTGTGGGAATGGAACCTTTGGCACAAAAGGAGGTGGTGGAGGTGGTTTTGCAACTACCTTTTCAGGCTCGCCACCCTCACACTGTTCCTTATTCGCCTCAATTGTAGCACGTCCTGCATATGGATCATCCAATGCTTTCCCACTTCTCAACTTAATAGCCTTGAGATGATCTCTGGGGTTTTTCTCAGTAGTGGATGGTAAACCCACATGATTTTGGCTCTGCAATGCTTTAGCCATCAACAGATTTTACAGCTCAAGGTTATGAATTGTGGCAGCATGATTTTTAAATGTCTGTTGCGTCTCAGTATCCTTCTCCATCATCATCTCCATCATCTTATCAAACTTGCAATGGAGAGACTCGCCCTGCTCTCTCTGCTGAAAGCTAGGTTGATGCTATGGCTTATTATTCTGATGCTGGAAATTTCCCTGGTTTGGAAGTTCCCATGATTTTGGAAGTTTCCCTATTTCTGTTGTGGCCTCTGTCCTTCTTGAAAATTAGGACCTGCCTGATTGTTGGCATTATCCCCATTCTCCTTCCATGAGAAATTTGGGTGATTCCTCCATCCTGGATTGCAAGTAGCAGCATACGGATCATTGCCGTGCTTCTGTCCTCCCACAAAATTGACATGCTCATTGAAGGCATGTCCCATCACATAGCAGTCACTTGCCACATAGGTAGGATCTCCACATACCTCACAGCTACTCTGAACTGCAACAACATTTCCCATAGTCATACCTGCATCTTGCTTCATAAGAATATCAACCTAAGCTTGCAGTGAGGCATTCTTTGCTTTCAGACTCTCCACAGCTGGATCAACAGTGACTGCCATTACTCCTCTCTGCACAGGTACTTTCGCCCTCTCATTTGGCCAAGTACAACCATTTATGGTCATCTCATCTAATAAGGCGATTGCTTCATCGGTTGTCTTCCTCATTAGTGACCCTCATGCAGCTACATCTGTAGCGCTTCTGCCCAACTCAATTGATCCATTGAACAAGTTTTGGATCAGATTTTCCCTGGTGATGTGATGATGAGGAACTTTCCTCTACATCTCCTTGTATCGCTCCCACGCTTCATGTATCGATTCTCCATCGTTTTGCTTATAGAGCATAATATCCCTTGTCAACTTTGCAGTCTTTGCCATGGAGAAGTACTTGCTCATGAAATCTTTTGCCAAATCTGACCAATTGTTGATCCCCGCTCTAGGTAATGCATGAATCCATTGCTTTTCTCTATCCCTCACAGAAAATGGGAATAAACGTAGCAACACTTCATCTTCGGTCATGTTAATGAGCTTGAACGTACTACACACCCCTAGGAAGTTTGCAAGATGTGCATTTGGTCTTCAGTAGGCAAACCATAGAATTGACAGAGAGCCTCTAAGAGCTGAATGATACTCTTCTTGATTTCATAGTGAGGTGTTCGCACAAGATTATCAAAGTAGCCATGAGTAGTATTGCCTACATTTGGCTGGAAGAACTCCATTAGAGTCGATACTCGTTGCCCGTCATTATACTATCCTTGTGCATTCTGTGGATTCTGCTGATTTTGCGGAACCACTCTGTTTTCCAAACCATCATTGAACGCGGGAGGAACGTCATCGTCGTTAGCCATATTTATATTCCTTTGAGTTGAGTGCGCTGTTTTTCGAACACTTCGCTCAAAGGTAGTGAGGTCTTGCTGAAACAGTTCTAGCGGTAGTCCTTTGCATCGTGTATTATGCATACACTATGAGAAGGATACCTGAAACAACACAATCAACAAACCACACGCGTAAAACAAGAAAAATAGAGACTAAAACAAGCCAAGCAATCCTAACTTAGTTGTTAAAGATATGCTTTCCCCGACAACGGCGCCAAAAACTTGTTGGTAAAAATACGCAAGCGTACGTATGCCAACTTGTAATACAGACTGCAAAGTCCGGATATCGTACCCACAGAGAAAGCTTCTAGATACAACCAGTTAAGAGACTTGAGTTGGATAGTCAAAAAGATAATTTTGTTGGTTTTGTAAATTAAAAGACAGATATCAACTATTGTAGATTAAAGTAAATTAAAGATGAATGAAAATTGATGTTTTAACAGTAATGGAAAAAAGGGATTATTAATCGTCGTTATGTTGTTTACTTTATTTGGGTCATAAGTTGTATTGTTCTGATGAGGTTCGAACTTGTCTAAAGCACCTAAAATTCTCTCGAGCAATTACAGGTAAAAGCATTAAACTAACTGATATTAGGTTAATTATTCACTCTCGCATAATGAATAACCGTATAAATCAATTAAATGGTTATTAAGCAAATCCAAAGAATACCCACTCGTTAATTCACTCTCGCACAATCAACTCCTACGTTCTTAATTATGTTACCCACTCGTTAATTCACTCTCGCACAATCAACTCCTACGTTCTTAATTATGTTGTTCTATTCCAATTTTAATCTCTCAAGTTAAAACTAAAACATATGGCATAGAAGCACAATAATTAAAACCCATCAAGAACAAAACCCATAAATTCAATTCAATTAAATAGACATAATTTTGATTAATAATCCCCAATGAAGGGTTTAGCTAGACATAATAATTGATAAACTAACAACAATAATTAAAGAATTCATTCTAAGATTAAATTGAGTACCGAATATTAAATTGAAATCAATCGTACCCAGTTCGAAGTAATCTAATAATAATTGCAGTAGAAAATAATAGTAAACTACGAATCCAATTGTGAAACGAATAGAAAACTAACTAGGGTTTGTTGCCTAAGAAACGGAAACTAATCGAACCCTCTACAAGATGTAATCATTCACTATTTATACCCATGTGTAATTAGGGTCTAATTCTGATTTCTAGCTCTTTGAAATGTCTAATATGCCTCCGGAACTTCACAACTCGTAATGGCATTTTTGTAATAATGCCTCAGGTCAAAACTAGGGTCTCACGACGTGAGATCTCTTCCTCACGCCGCGAGGTGTGGTGCTTCAAACCTCTCGTCGTGATGCATGTCGTGAAAGCAACATGGGAATCCTTCGCACGACGCGAGACCCACTCCTCGCGTCGCGAGGTCATCTTCTTCATGCCTCACGTCGTGATGCTTGACGTGAGGATCTCGTGACAACCTTCGCTTGCATTCCCTTTCAGGTCTCACGTCGTGAGACTTCACTTTCTTACTCTGAAATCATACAAACTTGCTCCAACGCTACTCGGTTGCCACCTATGTCCAGTATTGCTCAAATTGGCCAGAAAAACATCCCTTTTCATCCAAATACCTGCAATACTTGGACAACACAAATAAACACCAAAACGAGATCAAATGTGACAATAAAAATATGCAAATCAATATTAAAAGCCCTCAGAAATAGGAGTAATTCTACTCCTATCAAAGGTACAAAAGAACCCCTGAATTTTTCCAAAAAGTACAAAACAACCTTTTAATTTATTTTTGGTACAAATAGACCCTGAAACTTTTAACATTAAACAAAAGAAACCTTTCGGCCAAATTCCCAGTTAACTGATGACGTGGCACATAGAGAAAAAATTCAAAAACAACCTTAATGTTTAAAATGCATACCAATTTTATATTTATAATTAAATAAAATTTTAAATTAAAACCAATGAAAATCAAATTAAAACAATTGAAACCCGATTAAATTAATCGAAACCTAATTAAACACTTCAAAACACGATAAAAAATTGAATTCAATGTGTTTAAAATAATTAAACATATCAAAACTCAATTAAACAAATCAAAATTTAATTAAATACATCAAAATCCAATCGAGATTTAATTAAATTTTTTTTTAAAACAACAGCCGGATAAGAAATCTCTGGTTGCTGGCCGGAGAAATCTCCTCTGGCGGTTTGTTCTTGAATAATAGACCAACGGATCTGTTCCTAAAGAACAGAGTCTGTTCTTGAAGAACATACCTTCCAAGGTATGTTCTTCAAGAACATATCAAATCTATTCTTCAAGAAAAGACTGTCGGAGTAGATTTCTCCGGCCGGCGACTACGGATTTCTCCTCAGGGTTAGATTAAAAAAAATTAAAAAAATTAAGTTTTGATTGGGTTTCAATTAGTTTAATTGTTTTTCGAAGTGTTTACTTGTGCTTCAGATGATTTAATCAAGTTCCGAAATCTTTAAATAGGTTTCGATTAGTTTAATTGTGTTTCGATTTATTTTAATAAAAAATTTAATTTTAAATATTATTTAATTATTGATATTTAAATGAAAAAGATGGTGAAATGTGCTAAAACAATTTATAAGTATAAAATCGTAAATGTTTTAAACATTAAGGATGTTTTTGAATTTTTTTGTTATGTGCTACGTCACCAGTTAATAGAGATTGTGGACGGAAGGACTTTTTTGTTTAGAAAAAAAAAATTGGAGGGTCGATCTGTACTTTAAAAAAATTAAATGACTGTCTTGCACTTTTTAAAAAACTACGAGGGTTTCTTATACCTTCGGCCTTATTATTAACTATGACCCGTTTCACCATTGGAAAACACAAAATTTCCTTACTTTTTCAAATGTAAGGTGCATCTGCAAAGCTAAATGCATATCACGGGGCACTCCCCAGCTATTTCAGCTTGCTTAACGCTTAAATTCTGCTCCGAACACTAAACGACAATCCAAACAATCCAATTGCGCAATTTAAATGCCGAATTGATTTGATACGATAATCGTTTAAAACGCAAATATAATTAAAATTATTAATAGCAGAATTCAAATTGACAATTATTACCTCGGGTACATGTGGATTATCGAACAAATAAGAGTCAGAATTGCAAAAATAGCTTAAAATATGAAAACATAATTTTCATTCTATGTTTATACGAAATAAAGAATGAAAAATGAGGAAACGAAGGTTATGCCTTCATTTCCTTCCTTAACTTAGGTTTATATAGAAAATGGCTAAAGTATCATTTAGTATCAGTATCAGTTCAATCATGCACTTTAACCTGATTCTTAATTAGTCGTTTGTAGCTCAAACAGAGAATAATTTTAAATTTCGTAAAATTTTACCTAAAAATCCAATAAAATTGAAAATGAATAAAAATATCATTTTTATTTGCATCAGTATTTTATTTTTAATAAATCCTGAAAGATTTTATTGGGTTCAAATCAGTCTCTTTTGAGATAAAAACTTCATGTGATCTAAATTAATGACTTTAAATAGTCAAACTTGACTTTTATAAATGAAAATACTCTTCTCAGAAGAGGAAATGAAACTCTGCGATCGAGGAGGAATGATAGATTAAGGTTAAAAAATTATAAGAATGCTTTTATACGAAGGATAAACAGCGTCGAATTTGTGGAGATAATAGGATTTCGAAACATTCTAGAGACTTATTATATGCATGATATGTAGGTATAAAACAACATCATTTATACCTGCAACTGAATCAGACCATTTTAACCAAATAATCGTACCAAACAATAAGTTTCGATTTAATTTTTTGGCCTGGTTCAGTTCTTAAACATCCCTACTCACAATATGGCTTGTCGATTTATATCAAATGATTTTCTATTTTGTTATTTCCTTTTTTTTTGTTTTTGAACTTTCGATAGGAATTATTAAATTTAAATTGAAATATCCTCTCAAATGATTTCAGATCCACAAATTAATGGCTGACCGCACATGGGTTGCAGTACACCACCCAATAATTCCTAACAAATGGTTTTGTTTGAGGCATAATGGCGAAAGGTTTGATTTAAATCGAATTTTTTAATTTTTAAAATAATAGACAAATTAAATTTTTGTGTTGTAATAATAGCTAAATTTGAATTTTTTATTGCACGTTCGGCCACCAATTTAACTATTATTTCTAAAATAAAATAAATTCTACTTTACAAAAGGTTTGATTTAAATTGCAATAAATTATAAAAAATTGGCTTTTTTTTATACTGTTAGACCTTTGTTTGAATTTGGTAAGGGTAGAAAGGTTGAAAATAAAAATATAAAAATATTATTTATCAAATTAGGACTAAAATATTTTTTTTGTCCTAATCTAATAAATAATATTTTTACATTTTATTTAAATTTAAATTTGGGGGTTTATTTATTAATTAAATATTTAGTTGTCATATATATTTTTATTAACTAAGGTATATGAATGCACTAAAAAAATTGCACACAAAAAATACTACTAAATTATGATAACACATGTGGTATTTTTTTATGAATGAATTTTGTTTATATTAAAAAATTCAATTTTTACTATTTGTGTTGTCCTAATGGAGTAATTTTGTATAAAATTTCAAATTACTTAGTTTATAGAAAGTTATAGATTTGATATGATTAGTGTATTTCTTGTTATCATCAAACAATAAATTCTTATTCTGCTGAGATATTCGGTTTTCAGATAGAAAGCAGGAATAATTTTAAACGGAAAAGTTATAATCTGATCCACGAAAAATCATGAACCTATTCAATTAAATATTAGAATAATAAAAAAAGAAAGAAAATTATATGTAAAAGAAGAAAATGGGTTAGATTTTCTATTGGATGTCCATAAAAAATTCATGAATTAGGTATAAGTAAAAAATTTCCATCTTAAACCACCTTCAATAGGAAATTATATGTGTAATTGATCAAATACATCATAGTTAATAATAAAATAAAAAAAGGAACTATAACATAAGAAATTTTCAAAATACCTCATTTTAAAACATATTTACAGCTTTTTCATCCATTTTTTCTTAATTTTCTATTCTATCTTTATTCAAAACATGATATCGAAAATACACCATAAACACTGCAAATACAACTTTTTCATCCATTTTCTCTCATTTTAAGTCATTTGATTCTTATGGCCAGTATATCTCCCTTCTTACATAAATTCTCTCTTTTTTCTAATTTTCTCTTTTTATCAAATTTCTTTCTTTCTTTTCACTTCACTCCCTATCAAATTTTTCTTCCTTTATTTTTTTTTCCGACCGCCGCTTTCTTCAATCTCGCCGTCGTACGTTTTTCGGTGAATTTTCTGTCGTATTTTTTGCATCGTCGCGTTTTTCGGTGGATCTCTCATCGTCGCGATTTTTTCAATGATTTACTCGTTGCTGCGTTTTTTCCTATGGATTTCTCGACGTCGTTTTTAGATCTATTGTAATTTTAAGGTTTTTTTTTTATGATAAATTAGATTTTTTATAAAGAGATTGTTGTAGATCTATCATTTTTATATGTATAAAATTATTCTATTACTCATATAATTATTTCGTCTTTTATTATTTGTAGATTTGTTCTTTTTGATGTTACTAATTTAATAAAAATTTATTGATTTATGGTGTATTTTATGTGTTTTTATGGTGTATTTAAGTTATAGTGTATTTTTGATGTATTTATAGTGTATTTCTGGAGTAACTATATTTTTCTGGTGTATTTGCAGTGTTTATGGTGTATTTGCAATGATTTTGAGTATATATTATAAAAATACTACAAAAATACTATAGATACACTATATATACACCATAAAAACACCACATTTACACAAAATAAACACAATAGATACACTATAATACATCATAATTACACTAAAAACACGATAAAAACACCATAAAAAAAGCTATGTAAAAGAGAATAAATTATTAAAAATGAAAAAAGACATTTATAAAATTCAAAAAAAGAAGAAGTTATTTTTCGTAAAAGAAAAGGTTAGAAAAGTTTAGACAAAAAAGAAAATATAAAATTATAAATAAAATAAAAAATAGTGTAGTGTAAGAAATTCCCTCATAAAATAATTATCCTACTATAATTAAATTACATTATATTTTGAATTGGAATATATAAATTTATTTCCTAGGTTGTTTGATAAAACTGAAGTAAAATTAAAAGATTTCATAGTAATTGAAAGATTTAATAGTAATTGATGGATACCGAATCCTACCTTAATTATAATGGCGAGTCACAGGAGATCCACTTTCAGATAATACCGGACTCCCGTCAGAAGAACAATGCATATAAGGAAGAACGGTCGAATCCATAGGATTCGCCATTATATCATTCAACAAGACGAAGACCGAATCCTTTAGGGCTCAGCCAAAGCGCGCTGATCCTAGGATTCGGATAGATCGCCAGATCTACTACTTTATCTCGAAGTACCTTCCTATTTGGATACAAACTCCAACTTAGGAAGATAAACTCTAACTTAGGAAGATAAGCTCTAACATAGGAAGACGAGACTATTTAGAAAGACGTTCCTAAATAGGACTCATGTCTGAATAAGAAAGATTATATCAAATCAGGACTAATCCCTATAAAGTAAGATTCACTTTCCTACTACAACACTACTAGGTATGCAATCATCTACTATAAATGAGCATGTGGTATGTCTGAAGACACAATTACATTAATATACTCAAAACGCTGCTCAAAGCTCTAAACTGGCTTTAGTATCGGAGATTTAATCGGAAAACCACCGTCCGGTTAGCTTCTACCCTGTTTTGCAGGTATATTCACTGGTTCAGAAGGCAGACTCTATCAGTAATTAAAAGATGTTGTAAAAATTAGATTTTGCACATCAATAGCTCGATTTGACGTCATCTATACATGGTGCTTACACTATAGTCACATTAAGGGGAGATGAATTTTCAAACTTAAATTGGAACATAATTGAAAATAATTGTTAAAATTGGTTAAAAAGTACAAAAAATATGAAATTTAGTTATAGTAAAAAGGATTAATTCCATAAAAAATCATACATGAAATTTTATTTTAATCACGACCTTTAAAAGTTGTCATATAAAACCATGGCTTTTCATATTTTATTCTAATCTATCATTTAAGTCTATTTTTATTGACTAAATTCTTTATTAAACCATTAATAAAAGACACAAACTATAAATTGGCATCAAATATTATTATCTTTCAGTTAGAGTATGTAGAATTAATAATTTTTAGTCGAAAAAAGAATTTTACTTTACTGATAGATTTGAAACAAAATGAAAGATTGTGCCTTTAAATGTCAACTTTTAAAGATCGTGATTAAAATGATACAAAACATAAAAATATTTGAATATATTTAGCTATTAGAACTTACTTTTAAATGCTTTAGAAACAATTGCATTATTATTAACTATGACATGTTTCACCGTTGGGAGGCAAAAAGTACCATACTTTTTCAAATGTAAATGTTTTTGGCTATATATACATCTAATAGAGGAAATCATTTTCATCACACATTCATTTCTTCTATAGAAACAATGGAAGATGAGGTTGTTGTGTTGGATTTCTGGGCAAGCCCTTATGGGATGAGCAGGGGCGGATCTACGCTTAGGCTCGGGTAGGCTCGAGCCCAGGCTGCCGCCGGAAATATAGAGGACCGATGGACGCTCGTGCTGGTGTGTAGACTTTCAGCCATGGCTGCCGGCAAAGAAAGATAGGCTGGCTAGACAATAGCAGCTGTGCTGCGTGAGGAAGATGAAACCTTTTTTTTTCTGTTTTTAAATTTTAAGAGGCCCACATCATTTTGGCCCTTTTCGAGTTTAAAAACAAAAAGACCCGTTTGGCCCCTATAGTTTGTTATCACTTGTTATATACAACAAGACGATAAAAACGGGACATGATGACTCATGAAGCATTTCACTTCCAGGCTCCAGCAAGCAGCAGACACAAATTGAAATTTTTTCAATTTAGTTCTTCAGTTTATCATCAAATTTTTAATTAGTTAGAGGTTCCGTTAAATTTCTACTCATTCTAAATTCTTAACCAAATTCTCTGTCTTGATATTCTAAATTTGTAATTTAATTCCTACAAATTTTTAATTCTAAATTCTCCATCAAAATAAATTAATTTCTAATTTTGGATAAGGTTTTTTTTAAAAAATATTATTTATATAAATTAATTTAGTTTATTTATTTTGTTGTGCAATAACTATATTCAATTCCATTTTTTAAAAAAATTAACTTGTTTTATCCATGAAAAACAAAAAAGCGACTACATTTGTATTAATTTTTTTAATTTATTATTTTTCATTATTTTTACACTTTTTGATTCTCTTAAGTTTAATATTTTTTATTTATATTAAATTATCGATGTGATTGTACAAGAGATGGATAATCGTTCTCAGAAGGGAACACTAAGCTACTTTCTTGCATAAGTTATCCGGATCCAAGACGATTCTTTTCTAAATTTTAAATCGAGTTGCTTTTTTGCATAAGTTGTCAGGATCCAAGACAGACATTTTTTAGATTTAATGCCTTCAAATTGCATCGTATAGCGAAACTTTATCCATAAAATTTTTCTACATTTGATTTGACAATGTCAAACGATCAATTGGATATATACATACATGATGTGAGGTGAAGTGCTAATTTGGTTGGACTTATGGAAATCAAACAACTTGCAAAGAAGATTATTGAAACAGAGAAATACATTATTTATTTCTTATTTGTCGATTGATATAATTAATATTGATTTTGTCAAGGGCACTTTCATCAACTAGTATCGTCAAGATTGATTTGCATAACAAAATAGGGAATGAGTTTTTAAGCGACAATTTGTCTTGTTATATTGAGAAATAAATGTTTGTGAAGATTTATAATGAGTCCATTCTACAATGTTTTCAAACTACGCAGGCAGATGCGGAGAATGCTATTGCCTCGCATTGATTAAAACTAATGTAAGTAATATTAATTATTTATTTTTTACTAATATAAATTTTATAAAAATGAGTTTATTTATTAATTAATTACATGTTATATAGCCCGGGCTGGAGAAAATTCCTGGATCCGCCACTGGGGATGAGGGTGAGACTAGCTTTGGCAGAAAAAGGCGTAAAATATGAGTACAAGGAGCAAGATTTGTTGAATAAAAGTGGTCTGGTTTTACTTGCGGAGATGAATCCTGTGCATAAAAAAACTCCAGTTCTTGTCCATAATGGTAAACCAGTTGCTGAATCTCTTCTTGTTGTTCAGTACATTGATGAAGTTTGAAGGATAAAGCTCCATCATTGCTTCCCTCTGATCCTTACCTCAAATCATTGCTTCCCGCTGATTTTGTTAATAAAAAGGTATATCTTTTAGTTTTTTTCTTCTCATATATGTTTTTGGTTATCTTATTTTGTTTCAAATCAAGAACAACATGCATAGCTAGCTTTAGATAAAATGAGACCCTAGACATAGTTTTAGTTAAAGAGATAAATATAAACAAATTAATCTCTAGACGATGAAAAACATGTAAATTATTTTTATTAGATAAGAGATATAAAAAAAAAACTCTCGATGATTTTTCAAAAATACAGATCAATTATTTTATTTTTTTCCGGCTCAAATAAATTTTTGTTTTTTTTAAATTGAACAATTAAACCCTCGTTGTTTTAAAACTGAATAAATGAGCCCTTCAGTTAAATTTAAAAGTTGACGGAGTCAAATCCATTGGTAAAAAATTCAAAAATAACCTTAAGTTTTCAAAAAAGTCCAAATTAATTTTAAATTAGGCTCAAATATATTTTTACTTTTTTAATAATTTTTTAAAAAACATCGTCTTCTTCGGCGACCAGCTCCACTACCGGCCGCCGGAGAATAACTTTGCTGAGGACAGACCCGGCGGGTCTCTCATAACAGACTGTCAGATCTGCTCTATAAGAACATACCACCGCTGGTTTGTTCTTTAAGAAAAGGGGTGGTCTTTTCTTAACAAACCGCTGATGGTTGTTCTTTAAGAACAACACTGATGCTCAATAGACTCGTGGGTCTGTTCTCAATAGAGAACAGAATCGGCGGTGGTTTTTGAAAATATATCAACAGTGGTTTGTTAGCGGAACCGGCAGCGGTTTTCAGAATAGATTTATACTAAACTTCCATTTGCCTAGCACTGTCAATCAGTTGCACTAGGGTTCTTCCGATATCAGACGTCAAACTCACAAATTCAGCTCCTAGACCCTCTACAAACCTCGAGTTCTGTCTGACTGGGTCTGTAGTCAGGTCTGGTGCAAACCTACTCACCCTGGTAAACTCCGTCACATACTCCTGCACAGACCGATTGCCTCTACTTAGGGTCAACCACTGACTACGATAACTCTCCGTCACTGCATAGGGTAAAAAGTATTCCCTAAAATGGTTTGCAAATTCAGCCCAGGTCATAGTATCCATGGTTGGCTGAATGTGCTGCTGGGAACCAATCTTTCGCGGGTCCTTTCATTGACATTTCCACCATAATGATGGTTTGTCTCTCATTAGCTTGCAGGCGTCGAGCGTTACGTTCTACTTCTTCGAGAAAATCGAGAGCATCGCCTGAGCTGTCAAACTTAGTTGGCTTAAGGCGCATATAAGCCAAGACGATATCTCGGTCAGTGAAAGCCACATTGCGTAACTGTTGCTGCTGTAGTTGTTCACGATGCATATTCTGCACCTCAGCCTGATTGGCTTGCATAGCTGCAATTCCCGTAAGAAACTGATTCAGATCAAAACCCACAACATTAGGTTGTTGGGCTTGCGCTTGCACTCCAGGTGCCTGCGCCTGGGCCTCTTGGCCACCACCTCCTTCCTGAACAGAAGACTCATCTTGAGCTTCTGGATGGACGTCATGCGCCCCTTCTATAACGTTTCGTGCTGCAACGGCAGCTCGCTCTACTTCTTGTCGTTGGTCAAACATCCTGACCAAGACAAACATCGTTACTCAGCCACATAATCGCATATTATCGCAAACGCATATCGTATTAAACGCGCATCTCATCACATGGAAACACACACGTAAGACAAACTCACATCCTATAGGGAAAGCTGAAAGTTTGAAAATCAAATGAATACGTAACAAAGACAAGACTCGGGTCCTATGTGTTGCAGTAGAATCCTAGGAAAATCAATCACTCTTCTGACATAAGCAATGGTAACTGGACCATGCTCTGATACCAACATTGTCACGACCCAATCTCAGGGCCGAGACCGGCGCTAGGGAATGGGAGTGGTTGCTCCGAAACCCGTAGCAAGCCTAAAAACGTAAAATAATTTTTTTCGTGAATCAAATACGTCATGCATGACTTACATAAACACGTGTCATGCAGAAGCACACATGCCAGGCATACATATCCTCTGGCAGTCACAATATAAATAACGCAGCAGGGTAAAACGTTTAAAACTTTCAAACGTTAAAGCTATATTTACAGAAAACTTTACATACAAGCTAACTTGCAAAATACTTATCTACTGCAGCTCTAAGAGTAAAGTACTGTTTCTTTACATACTCAAAAATACAGACTTCTGGAAGTAGGATAGAAGTCCGTTGCTATAAAGCGTCTTTAAACTGAAAGGAAATCTGTGAGGGGTCAGTATATTGGGATATACTGAGTGAGTTCATACATTTACTAATAAGTACTCAAATAAAATCATAAACGATACTTAATCGTATGCAGCCAAGTACAGGATCCAAATGAAACCTTAATCCTCAAACATACCAATAATCAATCGATCAACCCAATCATAAATATCAATTGCGAGTCCAACTCGCTGGTGGCCCAGCCACTAGATACGGGGACTCCAGACTACACCGTAGCCGAGTGCTCTCTCGTATCAAAATCATAAACCCAATCGTAAATTTCATATTCATCATCAGCTCCCACCTGAGTCATATCAAAACTGGTGATCACACAGTCCTATTGTCACCCAATAGGTAGCACGTTCCATCGGATCAATACTGGTTTCAAATCAAGCATATGCAATTCGTATAAAAGTTTTGCATATAAAACATGCAGTTCAAATAATAAGCAATATAAAATAATTGCTTAAATAAATACTTCAAAAGCAAATCATATAAACTCACAGAAAACGATTATCCAAAAATACATCGGGGCTTTAGAACGTCAAGCATCCCGAACCACTGGTCCAGCTGCTTCTTGCCTCGCCGGATCTAAAACAGATTTTAAAACATTTGACTTGTATTAGAATCCTATTCTAAGATTGACTCTAGACTCAAGACTCGACACACTGAACTCTCATTAACCGTCGTGCTTCTCATGTGATTATCCCGATAAACGGTATCAAACTCGTTTATGGATAGAATATCACTTCTAACTCAATCCTCGTTTAACCTCGTTAGGTTAACGTCTCAATTTAATCGATATTAAATAATCTCAAGTCTTGATATGCGTGTATATCAAATTTTATCAAACGGGTCGATCGGTAAAATAATGTGCGGGCGAAATGCCAAAATTAAGCGGGCTGCGGGCGTGTGCCCTGCATATGCGGGCGCATTGCACCCGTATGCGGGCGCATCGCCCGCAACATATGCGGGCTCATGCATCGCATATGCGGGCGCATGCCCCGCGTATGCGGGCGCATAGCCCCGCAACGCGGCGCCGCACCGAAGTCCGATTTTCCGGACTTCCCGACGTGCTTCCGATCCCAAAAACGTCTTAAACGCGTAATCTAACTTCAAAACATTATAATTCAATCCTAATATCGATTAAAACGATATATTCGTTTCGTGGCCTAAAACTTTAAATCGATATAACTCAAAATATATCCAACGAAACGGTAAAACGTCAAGCTTGCCGTGATTACCCGTCGAAATACGATCGTTTGGAGTTATAGAACGTCGGAAACGGACGAGAAACGAAAACCGCGCAACGAACCGTACGAAACGAGCGAGAGAAAGGAAAATGAACTGATGATCTGAGGAATAGGTTCTGTAGAATTCCTCTTGCTTAAGTTTTATATATATATTGGCTAATTTGCACTTTGGTCCTTGAAACTATTCAAAAGTTGCAATTTAGCCCAAAACCTATCCGCGTCCAAATTTTAAACGATCTCCGATCGACTCGAAACTTTTACCATAAATACTATTAATTATTTCACGGACTTTGGCGAAATAAAATCCATTACGGGATTTATAAATTATTTTATATTAATTTCCAAAGCTAAATCCTCAAATCCCGCTAATTGACTTATTAAAATTTATTCTAAATTCCCGATATAATTAAATTAAATTCTCCTTAATTTAATTTATCGGAAATCCCGACACGTGCCACGACGTAATTATCTTAAAATATTTTGGGGTATTACATTCACCCCCCCTTAAAATAAATTCGTCCTCGAATTTTAAAATTTAGCCACGTACCTTGGGTAAATAGATATGGGTATTTCTGCCTCATATCCTCTTCTTTTTCCCACGTGCACTCTTCTACGGATTGACTTCTCCATAGAACCTTTACCATTGGAATTCTCTTCGTTCGCAATTGTCGTATCTGCGTATCGAGAATCTGCACTGGCCGCTCTTCGTATGTCAGTTCCTCGCTCACATCCAACACTTGTGGTTGGATTATTCGAGAAGGGTCTGGTACATATTTCCGGAGCATGGAAATATGGAAGACAGGATGAACTTGTGACATTTCCGGTGGCAAATCTAGCTTGTAGGCAACAGAGCCTATGCGCTCTATGATCTGATATGGTCCGACGTATCTCGGAGCCAACTTACCCTTCTTTCTAAAACGAATAACTCCCTTCATCGGTGATACTTTGAGAAACACGTAATCTCCGATCTGAAATTCGATATTTTTCCTCTTGGGGTCCGCGTAACTCTTCTGTCGATTGGAAGCAGTATTCAAACGTTGCTTTATCAACGGTACTTTCTCAGACGTAATCTGGATGATTTCTGCTCCAATGAGCTTCCGTTCGCCGACTTCGTCCCAACAGATAGGGGATCGACATTTTCGCCCGTATAACGCTTCGTATGGAGCCATCTCAATGCTCGAGTGGTAACTGTTGTTGTAGGCAAATTCGACTAGAGGTAGGTACGTATCCCAACTACCTCCAAAGTCTAATACAACTAGTCGAAGCATATCTTCTAACGTTTGAATCGTCCGCTCAGACTGACCGTCCGTCTGAGGGTGAAACGCAGTGCTGAAATTCAATCGAGTTCCTAACGCATCTTGCAAACTCTTCCAGAAATGAGAGGTAAATATGGAACCTCTGTCTGAAACGATTGACACGGGAACTCCGTGTAGGCTCACAATCTTATCGATGTAAATTTCCGCTAACTTTGCTGCAGAATACGTCGTCTTGATAGGAATGAAGTCCGCTGACTTCGTCAAACGATCCACGATTACCCAAATAGAGTCAAAACCTTTCTGTGTCTTGGGTAATCCGACCACGAAATCCATCGTAATTTGCTCCCACTTCCACTCTGAAATGGGTAACGGCTGAAGAAATCCGTAAGGTCGCTGATGCTCCAATTTGACTTGCTGACAAGTCGGGCACTTTGCCACGAACTCTGCAATGTCCTTTTTCATTCCGCTCCACCAATACGTTGTCTTGATGTCATGGTACATCTTCGTGGAACCAGGATGAACGCTATACATCGTTCCATGAGTCTCTTCCATGATCTTCTGTCTCAAGTCTTCCACATCTGGAACGCACATTCGATTGCCGTATTTCAGCATTCCATTGACGATACTGAAATCTTGACTCTTTTTTTGTTGAACTTCCTCAATTAGATGCTTTAATTGAGGGTCGTCCGCTTGCAACTCTTTGATCTGATCTATCAACGTCGATCGTATCGTTAACTGAGCCATTAGGTTTCCGAGTAATGAAATCTCGAACTCCACTCCTTGGCTAAACATCTTATGAATTTCGTTAATTAATGGTCTCCGCCACGTTGTTGTAACATGTGCGAGACTTCCTGCCGACTTCCTGCTTAAGGCATCCGCCACTACGTTGGCCTTGCCTGGATGATATTGTATCGTGCAGTCATAATCCTATAGTAACTCCATCCACCTTCGTTGTCTGAGGTTCAACTCTCGTTGATCGAAAATGTACTTCAAACTTTTATGATCTGTAAAGATCTCGCACGTAGCGCCGTATAAATAATGTCTCCAAATCTTCAGCGCAAAAATCACCGCTGCTAATTCTAGATCATGCGTCGGGTAGTTCGTTTCGTGCTTCTTGAGCTGTCGCGACGCGTACGCTATTACTCGACCATGTTACATAAGGACACATCCTAGTCGAACTCTTGACGCGTCACAGTAAACTGTGAATCCTTCTGTTCCTTTTGGTAACGCTAAGACTGGTGCTGTCGTCAGACACTCTTTCAGTTTCAGAAAACTGAGTTCACACTGGTCCGTCCAGTCGAATTTCGCGTTCTTCTGAGTTAGCTTCGTCAAAGGTACATCGATCTTTGAAAAGTCTTGTACAAATCGTCTGTAGTATCCTGCTAAACCAAGGAAACTTCGAACTTCTGTAACTAATTCAGGCCGCTTCCATTCTATCACAGCTTCAATCTTCTTTGGGTCAACCTTGATACCGCTTTGTGAAACCACATGACCTAAGAAAGCCACTTCCGTTAGCCAAAATTCACATTTCGAGAATTTGGCGTAAAGCTGATGATCTCTTAACGTCTGTAATACTATCCGCAAATGTTGAGCGTGCTCTTCTTCTGTACGCGAATAATCAAAATGTCGTCAATAAACACGATCACGAACTGATCTAAGTACGGTTTGAATATCCTATTCATCAAGTCCATGAAGGCTGCTGGGGCGTTCGTCAATCCGAATGACATAACGAGAAATTTGTAATGTCCATATCGAGTTCGAAAGGCAGTCTTCTGAATATCATCATCGCGAATCTTTAGCTGATGATAGCCCGATCTCAGGTCAATCTTGGAGAAGTACTTCGCTCCTTGTAACTGATCGAACAAATCGTCGATTCTAGGTAACGGATACTTATTCTTAATTGTCACCTTGTTCAGCTGTCGATAATCGATACATAGTCGAAGCGATCCATCCTTCTTTTTCACGAATAGCACTGGTTCACCCCACGGGGATACACTCGGTCTGATGAAACCGCGATCAAACAACTCTTCTAGCTGATCCTTAAGTTCTTTGAGCTCTGCTGGCGCCATTCGATAAGGTGATATTGATATCGGCTTTGTGCCAGGAGCCAATTCGATACAAAACTCAATCTCGCGATCTGGGGGTAATCCAGGTAATTCCTCTGGAAAAACGCCTGGATATTCCGACACAACTGGCACGTCATTTAAATTTGCACTTTTCTTCTCCACGTCTCGTACTATCGCTAAGAATCCTTGACATCCCTTCTTCAATATACGACAAGCTTTAATAGCTGAAATAATACTCGTAGAAGATTCCGTCTTATCACCCTGAATTGATACCGCTTCAATTCCAGGCGTGTTAAACGTTACCATCTTCTTCCAGCAATCCACATTGGCGTAGTGCTGAGCTAGCCAATCCATTCCTAGTATGACGTCAAAAACTAATACCTCGAGTAAAATCAAGTCAACTAACAAATCTCGTCCTTGAACTTTCACAGGACAAGACGGGTAAACGATACTAACTTCCACACTCTCTCCAACTGGGGTAGCTACGGATAAAGGGTTCCTAAGGTACGCTGGTTGCACTCCTAACTTACCAGCGAAACTAGGTGAAACAAACGAATGCGTAGCACCCGGATCAAATAAAATTAGTGCATCTTGAGAAGCGATAGGAAAGGTACCTTGCACCACAGCATTGGAAGCCTGAGCCTCCTGAGGATTCAATGCAAAGACCCTGGCTTGACTCCCGCCAGCCTGGGAAGTCTGGCCAGTACCGCGTCCTCCGCCATTTCTACCTCCTCGATTTGCATAACCACGGCCTCTCTGGCCAGTGAAGGTACTTCCTGTCTGATCGTACCCTGATGCTGCCTGCTGTGCAGTCCTCTGCTGCTGATAAGAAGGTTGTACTACAGTAGTCATCGAACCCTGGGGCATCTGCCTCGGACAATCTCTAGCAAAATGGCCCCGTTGACCACAGTTAAAACATGCTCCAGTAGTAATGTAGCACGCGCCATAATGTCTCCTATTACAGTTCAGACAAAAAGGAACTCCGCCTCCCATATCACTCATCGATCTGGCACTAAATCTGGTGCCTGAAGTACTAACTCTAGTTCCATACCGAGCATTCTTATTTCTCTGTTGACGTGATGGGGGTCGAGAATAACTTCTAACGTATGATTGGGTAGGTGCGCTCTGTACGCTGCGAAACACATCACTCCTCACAGGCGCAACATTGGAAGGATCGGGAATCTTTCCAAAACGGATTAGAGAAACTTCCATTTGCCTAGCACTGTCAATCAGTTGCACTAGGGTTCTTCCGATATCAGACGTCAGACTCACAAATTCAGCTCCTAGACCCTCTACAAACCTCGAGTTCACTCTGACTGGGTCTGTAGTCAAGTCTGGTGCAAACCTACTCACCCTGGTAAACTCCGTCACATACTCCTGCACAGACCGATTGCCTCTACTTAGGGTCAACCGCTGACTACGATAACTCTCCGTCACTGCATAGGGTAAAAAGTATTCCCTAAAGTGGTTTGCAAATTCAGCCCAGGTCATAGTATCCATGGTTGGCTGAATGTGCTGGTGAAACCAATCTTTCGCGGGTCCTTTCATTGACATTTCCACCATAATGATGGTCTGTCTCTCATTAGCTTGCAGGCGTCGAGCGTTACGTTCTACTTCTTCGAGGAAATCGAGAGCATCGCCTGAGCTGTCAAACTTAGTTGGCTTAAGGCGCATATAAGCCAAGACGATATCTCGGTCAGTGAAAGCCACATTGCGTAACTGTTGTTGTTGTAGTTGTTCACGATGCATATTCTGCACCTCAGCCTGATTGGCTTGCATAGCTGCAATTCCCGTAAGAAACTGATTCAGATCAAAACCCACAACATTAGGTTGCTGGGCTTGCGCTTGCACTCCAGGTGCTTGCGCCTGGGCCTCTTGGCCACCACCTCCTCCCTGAACAGAAGACTCATCTTGAGCTTCTGGATGGACGTCATGCGCCCCTTCTATAACGTTTCATGCTGCAGCGGCAGCTCGCTCTACTTCTTGTCGTTGGTCAGACATCCTGACCAAGACAAACATCGTTACTCAGCCACATAATCGCATATTATCGCAAACGCATATCGTATTAAACGCGCATCTCATCACATGGAAACACACACGTAAGACAAACTTACATCCTATAGGGAAAGCTGAAAGTTTGAAAATCAAATGAATACGTAACAAAGACAAGACTCGAGTCCTATGTGCTGCAGTAGAATCCTAGGAAAATCAATCACTCTTCTGACATAAGCAATGGTAACTGGACCATGCTCTGATACCAACATTGTCACGACCCAATCTCAGGGCTGAGACCGGCGCTAGGGAATGGGAGTGGTTGCTCCGAAACCCGTAGCAAGCCTAAAAACGTAATATAATTTTTTTCGTGAATCAAATACGTCATGCATGACTTACATAAACACGTGTCATGCAGAAGCACACATGCCAGGCATACATATCCTCTGGCAGTCACAATATAAATAACGCAGCAAGCGTAAAACGTTTAAAACTTTCAAACGTTAAAGCTATATTTACAGAAAACTATACATACAAGCTAATTTGTAAAATACTTATCTACTGCAGCTCTAAGAGTAAAGTAATGTTTCTTTACATACTCAAAAATACAGAATTCTGGAAGTAGGATAGAAGTCCGTTGCTTTAAAGCGTCTTTAACCTGAAAGGAAATCTGTGAGGGGTCAGTATATTGGGATATACTGAGTGAGTTCATACATTTACTAATAAGTACTCAAATAAAATCATAAACGATACTTAATTGTATGCAGCCAAGTACAGGATCCGAATGAAACCTTAATCCTCAAACATACTAATAATCAATCGATCAACCCAATCATAAATATCAATTGCGAGTCCAACTCGCTGGTGGCCCAGCCACTAGATACGGGGACTCCAGACTACACCGTAGCCGAGTGCTCTCTCGTATCAAAATCATAAACCCAATCGTAAATTTCATATTCATCATCAGCTCCCAGCTGAGTCATATCAAAACTGGTGATCACACAGTCCTATTGTCGCCCAATAGGTAGCACGTTCCATCGGATCAATACTGGTTTCAAATCAAGCATATGCAATTCGTATAAAAGTTTCGCATATAAAACATGCAGTTCAAATAATAAGCAATATAAAATAATTGCTTAAATAAATACTTCAAAAGCAAATCATATAAACTCACAGAAAACGCTTATCCAAAAATACGTCGGGGCTTTAGAACGTCAAGCATCCCGAACCACTGGTCCAGCTGCTTCTTGCCTCGCCGGATCTAAAACAGATTTTAAAACATTTGACTTGTATTAGAATCATATTCTAAGATTGACTCTAGACTCAAGACTCGACACACTGAACTCTCATTAACCATCGTGCTTCTCACGTGATTATCCCGATAAACGGTATCAAACTCGTTTATGGATAAAATATCACTTCTAACTCAATCCTCGTTTAACCTCGTTAGGTTAACGTCTCAATTTAATCGATATTAAATAATCTCAAGTCTCGATATGCGTGTATATCAAATTTTATCAAACGGGTCGATCGGTAAAATAATGTGCGGGCAAAATGCCAAAATTAAGCGGGCTGCAGGCATTTTCCCTGCATATGCGGGCGCATTGCACTCGTATGCGGGCGCATCGCCCGCAACATATGCGGGCGCATAGCCCGCATAATATGCGGGCGCATAGCCCCGCATAATATGCGGGCGCATGCCCCGCATAATATGCGGGCGCATAGCCCGCATCATATGCGGGCGCATGCCCCGCGTATGCGGGCGCATGCCCCGCGTATGCGGGCGCATGCCCCGCGTATGCGGGCGCATAGCCCCGCGTATGCGGGCGCATAGCCCCGCAACGCGGCGCCGCACCGAAGTCTGATTTTCCGGACTTCCCGACGTGCTTCCGATCCCAAAAACGTCCTAAACGCGTAATCTAACTTCAAAACATTATAATTCAATCCTAATATCGATTAAAACGATATATTCGTTTCGTGGCCTAAAACTTTAAATCGATATAACTCAAAATATATCCAACGAAACGGTAAAACGTCAAGCTTACCGTGATTACCCGTCGAAATACGATCGTTTGGAGTTATAGAACGTCGGAAACGGACGAGAAACGAAAACCGCGCAACGAACCGTACGAAACGAGCGAGAGAAAGGAAAATGAACTGATGATCTGAGGAATAGGTTCTGGAGAATTCCTCTTGCTTAAGTTTTATATATATATTGGCTAATTTGCACTTTGGTCCTTGAAACTATTCAAAAGTTGCAATTTAGCCCAAAACCTATCCGCGTCCAAATTTTAAACGATCTCCGATCGACTCGAAACTTTTACCATAAATACTATTAATTATTTCACGGACTTTGGCGAAATAAAATCCATTACGGGATTTATAATTTATTTTATATTAATTTCCAAAGCTAAATCCTCAAATCCCGCTAATTGACTTATTAAAATTTATTCTAAATTCCCGATATAATTAAATTAAATTCTCCTTAATTTAATTTATCGGAAATCCCGACACGTGCCACGACGTAATTATCTTAAAATATTTTGGGGTATTACAAATTAATTGGATTTTGATTGATTTAATTAATTGGATTTTGATTAGTTTAAATATCTTTAATTAGATTTAATTAATCAGGGTTTGATTGGATATTAATTAATTGGATTTTGATTGGTTTATATAGTTTAATTCGATATTAATTGGTTTAATTGAGTATTGATTGATTTAATTGGATTTTGATAGATTTAATTAGATTTTAATCGTATTAGTTGATTTTGAATTGGTTTAATTAGATTTAGCTAGGTTTTATTCAATTTTAATAAAAAAATTAATTAGTTAGAGCTAATTTGAAAGAAGGAGTTGAAAAATGTTAAAAGATTCATAAATATAAAATTGGTAAATATTTTAAACACTAAACCTGTTTTGAATTTTTTCCTATGAAAATGTGAGTGTCATGTCAACAATTAACGCCAGTTTGTAATGATTATGGACGGAAGAAATTTTTTGTTCAATTTAAAAAATCTGAGGATTTTTTTATTTCTGGAAAAATAAAAGAACTGATCTGTAATTTTAAAAAAACCTCGAGAGTTATTTTTTACCTTTCGCCTTTTTATTGTCACGACCCGAGATCTCGGGTCGAGACCGGCGCTAGGAAATGGGAGTGGTAGCTCCGAAACCCGTAGCAAGCCTGAATTTCACTATAAATTTTTCGCGTTTTAAAAACATTATAAATGTTACAAAACTGTTTTCAGAAAAACGGGCAATGTAACATCTGAAAACAGAGCAACACCACCTGTAACAAACATAACGACATCGTGATACAGAACACGGTATTAGTGATACCCGATAAACCATTTAGTTAAACGACTACTACATAGTAACCATAAAAAAATATACAAACAGTAGTAGTTTCAAAATCATAGTTTATATAGCAAAACCATACCACTAAACTACTGCGGCTCTACAAGTAAACAGCGGTTTTCATTACATTACAAAATACTTACTTCCGGAAGAAGGAATGGAAGTCTGATCACGCCAAAATACTATTTACCTGAAATGGGTGAAAAACAACGGGTCAGTAAAAACTGAGTGAGTTCGCATAATTACTAATGAACATTAAATAAAATAAATCGCATGACAAATAATTTATGCAATGCAACTAGATACAATATCCGAATGAAACCCTAAAACTCAATACATAAATATTCCAATAAACCTCAATCAAAATCCAAAGAAGTCTGGACCGTGAACTTTGTACCGTCGTCACAGACTTTCGCTTATTATTTTACAGTATCTGGGCCGTGAGCTTTGTACCGTCGCCTCAGATCTGTATCAGGGTCTGGACCGTGAACTATGTACCGTCGCCTCAGATTTTCCCGTTAAGTCTACGCCGTGAGCTATGTACCGTCGCCTTAGACATATAAATAAACATCACTTACTTTTACTATGATTGCTACTGGTGCGCATTCAGTCCTATTACCGCTCAATAGGAAAGCATGTTCCATCAGATCTATATCGGTTTTAAATATCGAATGCAGTGCGATTTTAAATAAATATTTAGAAAAATTTAAACAACGTTTCATTAATATTCAAAAGTAAAATGCAAACTCACAGTCTGTTCGCTATTCCAAAATAATACTCCCTTACTGCCGCTGCAATTCTGACCCTGAGATTCGTGAACTCGTCGAATCTAAATATAAATTATTTGTTAATAACTATAAAATGAACAAAATTTAATTATAAAGTTGGCTCTAGACTCACACTATTATCAAACCACATATATGTATAAACTTTTATTCTCTTTATGATTAGTTGACCGATTATCGATTTAAGTTCTGAATTTTAATACTTTTTTTTTACGCTTTCGTCGACCGAATTCATAAATTTCAAAGTTCGACGTTTCAATCTCATTTTCACTTTGAAATCAAATTTCACATTCATAACCGTCGGCCGAGATCTCATGTACTCTAAGCCCGGTTATTTTATTTCTTACTTTAATAATTTATTTTCGAATATAAAACTTTACGTTATAATAAATATCAATAAATTCTTTAGAGCTCAATATTGATGATACCAATTAACTAGAACTTTCTAATTACATGCTTATATCCAATAGTATTTCAGACGCATTACTCGTAACTTATTACAATAAATCCATATTTAATCCATTAAGAATTGTAATTTTGATTAGTCCATATAATAGCTATGTTGTCCATTTAAACATTTTAATTATCAAAGTAAACAACTTAAGCCCATTTTATTATCAACATTAATTAGTAATCGTATACCGATTATTCATACTTTAACCACATTTATCCAATTAAACATTTTAAATTATCAGATTAATCCATTCAATCTCGTCTATCCACTTCGAGTACTTTCGGATTTAGTCACAAACGACTTGACTGGTTGTATTTAGGACTTAATAAGTTCAGTGTAATATAGTTTGTTCAAAAAGAGACAAACCATATATCCTTACAATTTAGACATAGTAGTAGTAGTTTATTGTAATTAAGCCTACCCGAGGATTTAGTTTTCAGCAAAAGAAAACCTACTCTGAGAAGAACATAAAGGCATGGGTTGGTTTCATTTAAATTATATTATCAAATGCCCATAAACTTCTTTTAAAGTTCGCACCAATTAAGAATAAATCCATGGGCCTCGGTTGCTTAGCAACCATTACTTGCTGCGGGGAACAACACAATTGTGCAGTCCTACTGCTCGTTCGAGCAACGGTGCTCGACGAGCAACGACTCGTCCCTGCATCTCAGGCCCGGGAGCTCACTTTTATTCACAGAATCCTCCACCATTGTCATCTTCCTAATCTCAAGTATACATCAGTTTAACAATTAAAATTGAGAATTCAGCACTTCAATCAAACACCAAAACTATCAAATTCAAACACCGAACAATAACTTCAAACCCTCACATTTAATTTCAATAAATACTACAATCAACCCTATAAACATAAATTTCATAACTAACCCTTACATATATCTTCAAGCTCTTCACGATTCAATAGCCGAACTGTTAATTGCTCGGAGAATCCACCGTAGCAGTCCATCCCACCGTCGACTACTCTCACCGATTGAAGAATTCTTGCTTCCCACTTAAAGATTGATGAGTAACCTTGACGAATTTAATTATTTTTGATGATTTGATTAAAAAAATTGAGCTTAGAAATGGATAATTAGGTTGGTTTTCGATGGCTCTGTTCTTTGTCAAATAAACAAAGAAGATGAAATGAAATTGGGAAAGTTGGATTTAGTTATCACGTGGTGGGTTTATTATATACATCTTTTCTTTTTCATTTTTTTTAATTGACTTAATGTATAATTCAGCCCCTAACTTTCATTACTACTTCAATAATCCATACCTTTTTATATACTAGTTTCGCATTACGTGCTATGCACGTGGCTCGTAACGTAACTCGTCAATGTATATATTAATAAATTTAATATAATTATATCAATTTTTTATTTATAATTAATATTAAATTAGTTAAGAATTTTTGTAAAAGTAAATATAATATATTCGGTTATTAAATTTTTTTTCCATACTGAATTTATTCTTCTTTTGGTTTTATAATAACCATAATTAAATAATTAACTTAATTTTATTAATAATATCTTTAAAAATAATAAGATAATAAATTTAAATAATAATATATTGACCAAATACACTATTTTAATTTTGTAGTTAAATCAAACTAAAAGATAGGTATTCCTACTAATTTGGAGACAATTTAGTTATTTTTTACATACTAAAAACTAAATTGGAGATAATTTAGCTACATATTCTAATTAGGACTTTAATTACAATAGTGATTAATTAAATAACTAATTAGGTAATGACTATAAAATTTTTATTTAGTATTAAACTGAAAAGGATTATTCGGTAAATTTGCCTGTCCCCCCCCCCCCATCCGTGCTTTTATATATAGTATAAATATATATATATAAACAAAACACCCAATTAATTTTTTTTCTTTACCGATTAAAATATAGCTTATTTGACCAAACCGACATTTTAAAATTTTGGGGTATTACATTTATTAACATTAATTAGTAAGAAATTACAATAGCTTTTAATTAATTTTTAATATAACGCTAATCATTAAAAGATTCAATAAATATCTATTTCAAAATACTTAATATATAAATATCTTAAAATATGTGGTCTTTTAAAATTTAGAGACCTAAGCGTAATTAGTGGCCTATGTCCAAAACCGGGCCTCACAACATGACTTGTCGATTTCCATTAAATGATTTCCATTTTAGTTTTGCAAAAGTTTTTTCTCATTTTTTTTCTTATTTTTTTACGGTTATTCGGATTAAATTGGAAGAGTTAATTAATTTTAGCCATGCTTATTAGGATTAATTAGTTTTATCTCCCTAAACTTAGTGTTGTAATTACCTTGTTCCCCTTGAATTTCAAAAAACCACTTTTTTATTAAGAAAAATAGTATAGTTTCTTTAAGTCCTTTAAAAAGGGATTTCAATTATGTGATACCTAAAAGTCAAGTAAAAATAGTGTATTTCTTGTCGTGTTTTAAAAACAAAACCGGTTGAACTGATCAGTGTATTTATTGTCAGTGTTTTAAAAACCGAACCGGTGGCCGAACTAGTTGAACTAGTTTAATGACATGTTCAATCGGTTTAAAAAAAATTAAAAAATTCTAGTTCGCCAGTTTTTAACCGTTTCAACTTCCGTTTTTTTACTGGTTCAATCGGTCCAACCCATTTCAACCATAAAATTCGGTTTTTAACAGTTTTAAACCGGACCATTGGCCGATTTCTGGTTTAATCAGTTGGACCAGCCGGTCTGATCTTGTTTTTAAAACACTATTTCTTGTTATCAATTGAGTGTTAGTAGTGATAAGGCAATGTGATGTAGATATATGACCTTGGGAAGAAGATATGGACAACAAAAGGTGAAGATCAAGAGGAAGGAAAAAAGGGATTGATAGAGTCACTAAAGATGTTGGAAAGGGAGCTTGGAGACAAACCCTACTTTGGAGGTGAAATTATTGGTTTTTTGGATATTGCATTTCTTCCTTTCTATACTTGGTTTTATGCTTATGAAGTTTGTGGCAACTTCAGCATTGAATCTGAGTGCCCTAAGCTGATTGCTTGGGTTAGAAGATGTTTGGAAAAGGAGACTGTTTCCAACTCTCTTGCTCTTGCTAATCCTCAAAAGGTGTATGATTTTGTAGTGGAGCTTCAAAAGTTTTTGGGAATAATAGAGTAGTTATTTCTGTGTTGTGTGTTCTATTTTAATACTCTCTTGTGTGTTCTATCTTAATAAAGACTCTATTATTAACTTATCTTAATACTCATATAATTTATCCTTATCGTAGAAAATAATTCGAGGAATAAGAAAAAAAAAGAGATAAATTTTCTTATTAATTCATATCATATACAATACAACTATTTGTAGACCAACTAGTTCAATGATTAAGTAGTCTTTTGATTATCTTCCAATAAATATAAGGGGTAAGTGCAAAACAAATAACACTATTTCATTTTTTAGCGATATAATCCTAATGTTTAAAACACGTTACGGAACAAATCTCAAACTTTTTTATTTTCGCAATTTGTAACCCAAACCGTTTTTCGTCAACTTATGCATACGTGACAGTCATATTAGATATATGTATTGTCATATTAAATCCTAATATTTCAAAAACATTTCAAATAAAATCCTAACCTTTCGTGTTTTTGCACTTTATAACCTAAAAAGACAAACTGCCGGAAAACTGATTGAAACTACAAATTACAAAAATAAAAAAGGTTGGGATTTGTTTCGTAACGTTTTCAACATTGAGATTAAATTGCTAGAAAAGTAAAATATTAGAATTTATTTTGCCAATACCCTTAAATATAATGAAATAAATGAATTTTATACATTTGTCCTCTAAGTATACTTAATCAATTAGAGATTAATAAAATCAATACTTGATGATTAAATACTCAACCGTTAAGTATCTATATTCAACACTCCCCCTCAATATTTAGCATAGATATCCATTATGCGCCCAACTTGTTAACTACTTTTTTAAATGCTCGCCAACAAACTCTTTTTTGTGAGCAATGATATCGGATGCTTTGTTGTCACAATATAGATCTATTTCTTTCACAAGATTAAAACCAAGTTCCTTCAATATATTTTTATGTACTCCATGAGCCATACTATGAAATTTAAAATCTGCACTTGATCTAGCAACAACTTTTTGCTTTTTGGATGTAAATGTCATCAAATTTTTACATACAAACGTAAAATAACTAGAGGTTGACCTTTTGTTCGTCATATCGCTAGCCTAATCTGCATCTGATATCTCTTTACTTTTATGTTACCATCTTTTTTGAATAAAATACCCTTTCCTGAAGATTTCTTCAAGTGCCTAAAAATTCAAAAGACAAGCTTCATATAATCCTCACTAGGATTATGCATGAACTAACTTATGACGCTGATGGCATAAGCAATATCGATCGAGTATGAAATGGATATATCAGTCTTCCCATAAAGCGTTGATATATTTCTTTGCCACAAGGAATTGTTTAGGAAAAATCCCCAAGTGATGCTTTGCTTTAATTGGAGTGTCTATCGGCTTCCAACCAAGCATCTCAGTTTCAGCAAAAAAGTATAATATGCACTTTTGTCAAGACATAAAAATACCTTGAACTGATCTTGCAGTTTCAATGACTAGAAAGTATTTTCATTGACCTAAATTCTTCATCTCAAATTTTCAACATAAATATTTTTTCAGCACCTCCATTTCTACTAAGTCATTTCCACTAACAATCTTATCATCAACATAAATAATAAGGGTAGTAAGCTTTCCTGATTTTCTTTTTACAAACAAAGTATGAGCAAAGTTATTTTGTATATATCCAAAAGTGTTCATACTCTTCGTGAACCGCTTAAACCAAGCTCATGGCGATTGTTTTAACCCACATAAAGCCTTTTTTAATTTTCATACTTTTTCTTTGTCAGAATTTGTGAATCTAGGTGGTCGCTCTACATATACTTAATTTTTTAAGTCTTCATTGAGAAAAGCATTATTCACATCGAACTAATATAATAGCCAACTTATATTCATCAATACTTTCATCAAAGTTTTAATTTTGTAGTAATGATCCAACAACATCCAACAATACAATATATATGGGATTTATCAACAAGTTCCCAACTGGAATTCTTATGTAATTCATTCATATCTTTATTCATGAAGCTCTTCCATCATTGATCTGATAGTGCTTCCTTTGCATCACTGGGAATGGAAACATAGGATAATTGATTCATAGTGCATGCTAATGACTGGGACAACTTATTTTGAACATAAAATCAGCAATTGAGTATTTGGCTTGAGAATTGATATACGGTTCATAAATGCATTTGAATACATTTAGTGGACCTTTCTGAATCCCTAGGTTGAATATTAGGATTAGGTAAAACTTTAGGTTCGACATGCGATGGCACGCGCTCAGTAGATGGTGCTAGAAAGTTGGATTCCCTATCTATTTCTACAATTTTATCTTGATCCACCCTTGTCATTTGATCCTTTTTATCCATATGATATCCATCTTCGTCCATCTTCATCTATATATGATATCCATATTTGATATCATGTCCTCCCCCTGTCATGTGCACTACTTAACTTTCCTTTTCATTATTAACTAAACTACTACATATATGTCTATTTAAATTATTTGTTAAATCGTCCAGTTTTTGAAACATATCTCCAGTAATGGGAATCTTTCTTTCACTATTATAACAAGATATACACCTTCCATTTTATAGGATCATAACGGAAGAAGGAGGAACCCTAGAAAAAGGCAAAAGGAAGGGACGGAGCAGCAGACATGGAAGAACAAATCTCTGATTTCTTCTTGGGAGGGAGATCATTCTCCCCACTTCGTAAACGGTTTCGAGAAGCCATGGCACGACTGGTAGCAACATGCAAACTCCCAGCACACCCTATCAATGCAAAAGTGAGAAACGACACAAACTAATGCATATGAAGATAACGACAAAGAGCAAGAAAGAACTTACCAACTACGGGAGAGACGACCGGCAAGGAAGCGACAGTAGCAGATACAGCAGGAGGAGCAACAAGGGGCGCAACAAGATTCCACAGATACTCGCTGATATAATCAGTGAATTTCCGGGAACCCGCAATATAGATAGTCCCAAGCCGCTGCATAACAAAATTCTCCTCCTCTGGGACCTCATAGGGTTCACACAGCTCAATATGGGAACGCCAGATAGTGGGGCCAAGAGACTTAGATGGATGAGAGATGATGAAGAATTTACTTTTCCACTGTATCTTAATCGAATCCGGAAAATCATCAAACAGATTCAAACGAGAAAGAAATTCCAAAGAAATATAGGGCAAATCTTTTTTTCGATAAGGAGAGTTCATCCAGAAATGCATGCGATTGAGAGTCAACCGCTCACCATTAAGATTATGACGCGACTTCAAACAAATGAAGTAGCGAATGGCATTGGGATGCAACTGAGATAACATGATATTCCAAGACTCTAAGAACCAGAGCAACAACATCTCCAATGGGAATCTAACACCAGCAAAGAGTTATTCTTTAAAGACGAAGGAGGAACCAGGAGGCAAACTAGAATTGGCAAACTGTCCATCTGCCGGAAGAGCCATAATATAATCGTCTGGAATACCGTAAGTTTTCCGGAGCGAAACCAAAGATTTTTGAGTTAAAGAATACCGCCATTTTTTTAAGGAGGCAAGCGCCTTAGAATACCCGTCAGCCATAGTCAGGGGAGAAACAGATCGACAAATGGAGAATAGAGCAAGAAGAGAAAGAAAAACATGAAAAAAAAAACAAAGAGAATAAAAAGGAAATGACAAGACAAATCAAGCAAATTTTGAAACGAAAAGAGAAACGAAACGATGGCAGGACACAAAAAGATGCAAGACGCATTAAACGATGCATAACAGGCTGTCAGTGAGGTGTAGAAAAAGAGAAGAGGAAAAACTAAAAGGGCGACCCGGCCCAAGAAAAGCTCGCTTCACGTGACAGACATAAATATCTACGCGAAGCCGGAACTAGAGGGGGACTAATGATGGAATAAGCCCATAAAGCACCAGGATTGGCACAAAATCCACATCGACTAAGGAAATAAGGGAAACAAGCGCGTCTATAAATAGATCAACCCCACACCAATACAAGGGGCGGACATTGAGACACCTAATCATATGTATAAGCCAAACAAAACACTATTAAACACAACTCTAGAATAATCACTGATACATTTCATCATTTTTACTGATGTTTTTAGAAGTGATTAATTTAGATTCAATTAGAGTCAATTTTAATGTTTATTCAATTTGATTCCACTCTTTAAAATGTCTTATTCCCGTCGAGACCTTATCGTACACGGAATTTGAATATTACGTAACATGCAATTTATGTTTTTGGATAGAGATGATGAAATGTATCCGTTGGCAAGATGAGGTGGACAATTGCGAAAAAGGTCGAAAGGAAAATAAAGTACGCCTCTAGTTTATTTGGTGAGACGATGTCGGTTACGAGTACGTGTAATTATCCATATATGTAATTGTATTTTTTATTTATTACCAAAACAAAAAATATTTTAAATAAAAGACAGTGAAGGAAAAATGAAACAAGCAAAAGCTGACAAACGCTCTTACGTCAGGATTGACTGCACATTTAAACGTCACACCGATATTGCTGATTTAGGAGCTGAGCAATTAAGGTTAATAACTGTAATTATTTAATGTTTTCAACCTCCCATTTTAAAAGTTTTTTATGTGGTACATATATTTTCAAATGTAATGTACTAAATTAGAGAATAATAAGAGTTTCTATTTGAGAAAATTTCATAATCTTTTCTCAAATTTTAATTTCAATGGTATTTGATTTTTTTTATCTCTTTACATATCATATAATTTTTATTTACAAAAATGATGATATGTTATAGTTTTTTTAATTTAAAAAATACATTTTTTTTAAAGTTTGGCGTCTGTTTTAATCGATATTTTTTTATTTTATTTGCGGTGTTTTTATGGTGTATTTCATATGGTATTTTATAATGTCTTTTATGGATTGTTGTTATGGATTGTTAGTACAAACACACCATAAAAATATAAATTAATTCGATGTTTACGAAATCAGTAGCAAAAACACCACAAAAACACTTTAAAAATATAAATTAATTGGTTGTTTACGAAATCAGTAGCAAAAACACCACAAAACACCATAAAAATATAAATCAATTGGTTGTGTACAAAATCAGTAGCATCAAAACAAGAGAACAATTATATAAACAAAAGAACAATTATATTAACAAGAGAACAATAGATCTAAAATAATTTATGTACAAAAAATTTAAAAAATCTAAAAAAATCTAAATAACCACAAAAAAATCTAATAGACGACGTCGAAAATAACAGCGTAAGGAAGATGACGTCGAGAATACCAGCGAAATAAATACGATATCGAGAAAACCACCGGAGGCGTCGAGGAAACCAACAGAAAAAAGACGATGTAAAGAAAACCACCGGAAGACGACAACGAGAAAACCAACTGAAGAATGCTGGTTTCTTGTGCTTGTAGATCGGTAAAGAGACGACGACAATAAGCATTCTCTGATATGATAATTAAAAACTAAAGATTTTGAAAGGAAGAGAAAGGTTTGAGAGAAATAAAAAAATAGAGTAACAACAGTAAATTGTGTTTTATAAGAATAATTTTTTTTAAAAGTTATCTTTTAAAATATAGTAGCTCGGGCAATTATGAAAAGATGGCTCATAATATTGTAATTATTTTTTAATAGTAGAGTATTATATAAATAATTTCTTTGTATTCCGGGAACTATAATTTAATGTGATATTAAATAAATAAATATTTTAATTGAATTGTTTGTATTTCAAGAACTTCTAATGTTTTTTTTATTATTTTAAAGTTACAAAGAAAACCGATAGCAAATTCAAAAACTATTCATATAAATAAAAAAGAGAAATGATTTATATAAGCAAGAAAAATTTAAAATCAAGGAAATAATTAATATTATAGATAAGATAAATTTGATTCATACAATAAAATATTATTTTGGTTACTGAGTATGTTTTTTGCTAAGAATTATTTGAGATGATTTTTTTATTAATATTTTAAGTGCAAAAGTCCTTGATTATATTAAAAATAATATAATTGTTCCTTTTATTTATTAAAAATATTTATGATTATGGAATTTAATTTACAAATTTAGTTGCCAATGTGGACAACCAAAAAATGAATAGAAAAATTTACCCTATCAACTTTTGAGGTAAAGGTTAAGGTTAATTACGAGGATAGGAGAAATGTTGTTGGTGATGTGAGAAAGGAATCGTCAGCTGTAAGATACATTAGACTGCAAAAAGTCAATTTGAAAATGCGAAATCTCTTAACAATTTCATTCATAGTATTAGTTTATTAATCGAAAATTACAAATTTTATATTCTTAATTAACAGATATAACATTTACTAGAAAATAAACAAAACAAGTTTTTAGATTATTAGTTAAATCAACTTATATTATATTTAACTTTCAATTGTTTAAATATCACAACGAAAAGTGAGAATAATGGCAAAAATCAATTAAAAACAGTTGACCAAATAATAAATAAAAGTAAAAGCAAAATTGTTAATGTTAACTACCTTGAAAAAACCGGACGAAATCTGTAGCCAAGTCATTCCTTACGTGGCAGGTCATTTTTGCGTAAGAAGTAAGAAAAGAGTAGCTATAAATATAAACATACAGGTGAGATTCAGCATTCAAATTCATAAACTTTGTAATACTTAAAAAAAGAAAAAAAATGGGCGATGAAGTTATTTTAGTGAGTACATGGGCAAGCCCTTTTGGGATGAGGGTCGGAGTTGCATTGGCAGAAAAAGGGGTTAAATATGAGTACAGGGACGAAGATCTGAGAAATAAAAGTGAATATCTCTTACAAATTAACCCAATCCACAAGAAAATTCCAGTTCTTGTCCATAATGGTAAACCCCTGTCCGAATCTCTTATTATTGTGCAATATATTGACGAAGTTTGGAGCGATAAAGCTCCGTTGCTGCCCTCTGATCCTTATTTGAAAGCTCGAGCTTTGTTCTGGGGTGATTTTATTGACCAGAAGGTATTTTTTTTTCCTTTCCTTTTTATTATTAATAATGCTTTGCTAAAATTTATTTTTGATTTTCGTTAGGTCCATGATCTATGTGCTTACTGTTTCTTTATTTATTTGTTTATTTAGTGATTGTTTGTACCTATCAAAAAGTCAAACCATGATCCATTCAACAGCACGCGCTAGTGATAAATGGATAAAATATTTAATATTATCAAATTGAAAAACAAATATTTTGTTTTTATCATTTTGGATTTAGCACAGCCTCTTTATGAATCGGTCAAAATAGATTTCTTTTCTATTGCTTAATTAAACTTATGAGTTAGATCTAACAATGAGATGGTAGTGAATGATTAGTTGCTTAAATATCACGAATTTTAACGTGCTTTTCATATTTAGCACGAATTTTCAATTTTGATATTATAGACACGAACTTTTGAATTTTACAATTTTAAATATCGAATAATTTTTCATTGGAAAAAATACTGATGTAAACACCGAAATAGTGTTTTTTTTTGTGTATATATCAATAATTTTTTGACAGAAAATCTCTTGGCGTGTAGAATTGTAAAAAAAAATAATAGTATGTATTAAATTGTAAAAACCAGAAGTTCGTGTTGAAGTTCAAAACATGTAATTTTTTTAAAAATTAAGCCATTCATTTAATAATTGTTTGGAATTTTTAAATTTTGAAGTACAGTTGTAATATATAAAATTACAAACCAGTTTTCTGGTAGTAGTAAATTGAATGTAATGGCAAACTGTGTGTGATGCAGATCTATGACCTAGGGAAGATGATATGGGCAGGAAAAGGAGAAGAGCAGGAAGCAGGAAAGAAGGGACTGATAGAAGCCTTGACATTGTTAGAAGAGGAGCTTGGAGATAAGCCCTTCTTTGGAGGTGAAAGCATAGGATATGTGGACATTGCTCTCATCCCATTCTACACCTGGTTCCATGCCTATGAAGTCAGTGGCAACTTCACCATTGAGACCCACTGCTCCAAACTCATAGCCTGGACCCAAAGATGCATGGACAGGGACACTGTTTCATCCTCTCTTCCTGACCCTAAAAAGATCTACGAGTTCATGTTGATGTTCAGGAAAATATTGGGGATTGAGTAAACATCAACTCATTACTTATTCATTACTTATTAGTACTATTGATTTTTCCTGTTGGTTTTGTTTTTTTAATGTTCAATCAGACTGTTGTATGTTTCATACTTGTTATGGTATAGAACTACACTATGTTCACTGCTTTATTTGAATAAATTATTATTTATGTGTCTAAGTTTCTCATTCTAATCTATACGATACTCTAAGTTATTGTTTTGGGCCCCTCGTAATTTCTCTAAAAATGCTACTTTCAGTTTTTATGATGTAGTGTAGGCCTGTAGGGCAGAAAGAAAAAGTCCACAAGCTCACCATATTAACCTTCACAGGTTTTAGTAAATCAGCTTTTGAACTATTTAAATAGCTTTCATGTTCTTTTTCATACTTGGAAGTTGAACATGTCAATTCTATGAAAAGTGTCGGATCACACACGTTTTCTTTTTTGGCCAAATTCATCAAGAGGTCCTTATATTCTTTGATTTTTGGAGGTCTTTCCACATTATTTTGCCGTTAAGGTGTCTCTTTACTTGGATAGAGAAATTTTTAAGTAGACCGAGTCAACCACGTTATTTATAGACTAAACCACTCATAATACAACACCTCATTAAAATATCGTAATATCACCATTAAAATTTTATGCATTTATTGCACAATTATTACGATATTGCCATCATTTTAATGAGGTGTTGTATTATAAGTGGCTAGTCTACAAATGACGTGGTAAACTCAGTCTACCTAAGAATTTCTCTACTTAGATATTTCTGGTTAGCATATGCCTCTCGATGGATGGAATAAAGAGATGGATTCTCACATCCGTTATTTAGAGTGTGCAAAAAATATATAAACCCATATGGGAGCCCCTCTACTACTCACTCTTTTTTATCCCGTTCTTGTACTAGTTTTTAAATCGTCTGAGCCTTTTTACTTACCGTCTTTTTTGTTTAAAAGGTCCCTTTTTAACATAACCATTCGCGCGTCTGCTCACACTCCGTCTACGCTTGACTCCTTAATTCTTACGCCACATCATTATTTTCATACTTAATCATCTAAAAATAAAACGTTACTGTTGTTATTTTTTTGAAATAGTCCTAATGGGTCTAAGGAGAATTTAATAAAGGTTTTTTTTTTATAAATACCATTTTTTTATAAATATTTTCAAAAATAATCTGTGACAATTTTTTCTTTTTTTGAAAAATACGGTTTAATTTTTTTTTTTGAAAAAAAATCTTTTTAATTCTCAAAAATTCGGTTTTGGTTAACCAAGTGTATACTAATAGGTTACAATAGTATACTAACAAATAATTTATGTTTTAAATGCACAATTCAGATATACTAAAAATTTATTAATAATATACTACAATTTAATTAACTATAAATTTATTAACGGTTTACTCACAATTAACTAACGGTATACTAAAATTAAATTTGTTTTTTTTAAAGTAAAGTTTGTTTAAAATATACAATTCAAAGTTTACCAAAGGTATACTAATGATTTATTAGCGATAAATTCAAATAATAATTATTACAAGTATGCCAACGGTTAACCCAACATTTACTAATATTGTATAAAAAAATAAAATTATTGTCGCCGCCGCCTCAATTAGAAAAGCAAAACCTTGTCACCACCGTCATTGCTCTTCTTTCAGCGATTCAAAGTTGTGATTTAATCTACATATAAATAGAATTAGAAATAGAGAAGAGGTTTGAAAGAAAAAAAGAAATTAGGTTAGGAATAAATGGTAATCAGAAAGAAAGACGTATTTTTTAGAAAGGAAAACATAGAAATGAAAAAAGAAAAAGAAGAATCATCTTTTTCAAAAAGAGAAATTGGCACCGTATTTTCTAAATTAATATTCCCTTTCCCTGTATATAGTGTAATAAACTCTTTAGTAAAACTTGCGTTAGCTAGGGGGACTAAGGAAAGAAAACCCTAAAATCTAGTTTGAAGAGGCAATAAATAACACAACAAAAAAATTCCCTTTGTTATGACAAAAAAATATTTGACAAACTAAATTTTGTCATAATAAACGGGTAAATTGGGACAAAAAAATATTTTGTCACAATTAAAGTAAAATTAAATGATATTATGATAAATTAATATTATGTCATATATTTTTGTAACTGTAAAAAGTATTTATGTTTTTTGTGACAAAGTATTTAGACAAAAAATATTTTGTCACTGTATATTAAAAATATAGTTATTATTGTGATAAATTTTATTATAATATTTAAAAATGTTGTGACAAATTTCTTTTTGTAAAAATTAAGTAAAATTAAATGATATTATTTGTCTAATATTTTTATCACTATAAAATAATAATATTTTTTGTGACAACGTATTTTACTGAAAAAATATTTTGTCACTGTATTATAAATATAGTTATAATGATAAAATAAATTTTATCATAATATTCAAAAATGCTGTGACAAATAGGGGTGAGCAACGGTCGGTTCGGTCATTGAACCGCCCAAGAATTCAAAACTGTTTGTTTTTTTTAAAAATTTCGGTCACCGAACCGTATTAACCAAATTATATCAAAACCATATTAACCAAACCGAAATATTACGGTTCGGTTCGGTTCGGTCAAAAACCGTAATATTTTTTGTATTGTTTTTAGAAAAAAAAAAAACAGTTTTTTTAAACATAAATAAAAAAAATGAAAAAATTTAACGTAGAGAGTACATGTGCTTTAAATTAAATCTATATTTATCGTTTTTTATTATAAAACTATAAAATTAAACAAGTTTAATATATAAATGTGAGTATATAAAAGTTCAAAACAACGTAATTTTTAAATACGGTCGGTTCGGTTATTACGGTTATTTTTTTGTAAAAACCGTAAACCGAACCGAATAGTCAAAATTTTAAAAATTCGGACCGTAACCGAACCATATTTTCAAATTATATTTCGGTTTGATTAATTCGGTTCGGTTCGGTTATTCGGTTTTGACTGTTTAATGCTCACCCCTAGTGACAAATTTCTTTTTGCGGCAATTAAATAAAATTAATATTATGATAAATTAATATTCTGTCAAATTTCTCTATCACTATAATAAAATAATTTCTAATTAATATGAAATTGATCTTATAAAAAAATATTTTAGCACTATTTAATTGGAAAAATATTAATGATGGCAAAATTAATTGAGTCATGAAATTATATTTTATTGTGTTAAAAAAGTATATAGCAATTAAGATAAAAGTATCCAAATTAGGTTTATTTCTTATTTTATCAAAACTCTCTTCATTCTTTAAAACAAAAATCAAGATAGGGGAAAACTATTTTTACTGAATATTAACATCACACTGCCGCATCAATTCTGTTGTAGTACATCGGTCGCGGCACTTCTATCGTTGTTGTCTTTCTGTCGCTACTTATTTTTCCAGGTATTTTTTTTACTTTAGGAAAAAGACTAGAAATTGATTAATGAAGGATGAATTTACAATAATTGATTCGTACAAACTCGAGGTTGGGCTTCATACTCCTAGAGTTTTCTCCTTTCCTCGAGTTTGTTCATCTCTAGAGAAGCCTAAAGTTGAGATATGGTTTGATACTCGTTGATAATCAAGCCTTGTCTCGAATTTGTGCTTCAGTAGAGATGCATAAACTCGAGGAAAGGATTTAAGCAAGTTTATATAAAATTTCTTGCTAATATAGCTCATTAGATAGGGTCCTCTTTTACAGTAACACTAAACAGATCTAAGTATAGTCTCAAAACCATAGGTAGTTCTGGAAGATAAGAAGAAAAACATGTCTTTGAAGGAAGAGCATAAGAGTTTTTCCTATCAAAGGTGGTATTACATCTCCAAAATAGTTAAAGATCACTGTTTCATAATGGGTAAGTTTTAATTATATCTTCAATTGATATATTTGTACCATATTTTTTTGTCTAATATATCATTTTTGAATTCATGGGACGCCATCAAACAAAAGTTGGATGAAATCGTACCGATTTAGTCCATCTTATATTCAAGGAGTCCGAAATTTCCTGAATATTGCAAAAAAAATTGGTCTATGTGTGCCAGTCATAAATTGTGTTTATTCAAGTGTATAATGGTATAGTTGTGACTATTTTTGTAGCAATTATGTACTTTTCTACCATATATGTTTATGTTGTTGTAAGGTTGTGAAACTTATTTTCGAACCTTTATTGAAATGTTGTTGCTATCATTCTGTGTACCCTTGATAGTGGTGATATGCACTTACTTGCATTGTGTTAAAGCGCATAGTACTTAAAATGCAAATTAATACGTCATTTTCTGTTAGACCTTGTGTCTTTATGTTCATAATTTTGATATAAACAATCAGTTGGCATGTATTTGTTATCTAATATCGTGGGTAATTGATTCTGAAGGTCACTCAACTTTCCAGATATATCAAAATGGTCACTAAACTAAAAAACGCTACAAAATGATCATCATACTACACATTTCCTTACACAGGGAAGTCACTATGCTATTTCCAGTTAATTTTATCACATGTGGCAGCCGGATTTTTTTTTGAAGTCCACATCACAAGCCCCATTATCTAAAAAAGCTTAATTCACCCCCTCAACTTTGTAAATATTTTTTAAAATAAAAATTGAATTGTTTTGTTTACATTCTAACCATCCTCTAACCAGCTCCTACCCATCTCCAACCACCTCCTCCACCAGCCCCTACCTCGCGACTACCACCCACCTCCAATTGTTGCCGCCTAAGCTCCTCCAGACGAAGCACCTCTTCGTCTGGTTTAAACCAGACGAACCCAAATATTTGTAAGAGATTAGTTCATACAAATTAGAGAAGAGCAATGAATATAAAATGGTTTCAAGTTTCTATGCAGTTTAAAGCAGTTTTTGTGCAGTTTTTAGGTCACTGACGATCGTCTGTCTTGATTGACGATTGTCTCTCGCTTTAAAACTCACTGTTTTGAAACTGAGATTTCTGGCATTTTGGCATGAATCTGCGTACTGCTGACGATCAGACTGACGATCGTCTGTCTCATTGACGACCGTCTGTCTTGAATGGACGATCGTCAGTAAAGGCCAAAGTTTGAATCTTTTATAGCCGTTGGAGACAGACGATCGTCTATGATTTTGCGCCTCTTTGGAGTGCTTCTCAATCGTAAAGCATATGAGTCTGGGGCTTCTCGATCGAGACCTAGGCTGAAATGGCCTTCTTGATCGCCAACTTGCTCCAAGGCTTCAATCTAACTTCCGACTTCCATATATCTTCAATACTTTTCTCTTTTGGACCAAAAACCTTCGCATTCGCTCCGTTTATCCTGAAACGCTAACACACGTAATAAGAGACATAATCACTTAAAACATGTGATAAAAAGCATACAAATCGATGTAAAAGCGACTTGTATCATAGGAGTATTTTACTCCTATCAGGACCCCAAATATTTATATGGAATAAATCAATAACAGACTTAATGTTAGAGGTACTGATAGGAAAGAATAACCTTTTTTGCTTAGCAAAAATGACATTTATCACAAGCTTCTAGTTTTGATACATTGACATTAGAATCAAATTGTCTGATTATTTGTAATCTACTATGAGACAAGTGACCAAGTCTATAGTGCCATACATCAGAAGTTGATCTTGGTTCCTTTGTCTTAGCTATACTATTACAATATTCTTGAATAGCTTGTTTTTCCAGCAAAATGTAAAGACCCCTTTGCTTTTTAGCTAAGCCAATCATTGTCCATGAAATCAATTCCTGGATAAAACACGAATCATGATGAAGAATCAATGATATTTGTGGATTATAAGTTAACTTGCTTGATGATATCAATTTAAAAGTAAAATCAGGGACATAAAGCACATTTTCTAAAATCAACTTATCAGATAAGTGAATCGTACCAACATCTGCCATAAGAACTAGTTGTCCATTTAGAAACTTAACATGGACATGTTTGACACTATGAAAGGTCTTAAAAAGGATAGAATCACAAACTATATGATCTGTTGCTCTTGAGTCCAGTATTCACCTATTTTTGTAAGATATAGATGAGAAAAGACAGTGAGGAATACCTTATGTTGTCTTAGAATTAGGCTGAAAATTAGCAAATAATGCATTTGCATGAGCAAAAGAATTCTAAAAAGTAGAACTAGGTGCCTCATGTTGAATTAAAGCTATCAACTTCCGGCATTGATCTGCTGTGAAAGGGAAAACTATTCTTGGAGAGGTATAAGAAGCACTTTGTCAGTGTTTTTATTTATTGACTTTACAAGTGTAAATTTTTCAAAATCCACTTGATTAGCATTAGAGGTGGCAGTTTTCACCCATACCCATTTACCCACCCATACCCACCCATTGTATAAAGGGTATGAGTTATAAAAAAGTAGTTATATGTTAAATGGGTAGTAAATGGGTAAAAATCTTCCAACCCATTAAAATAAGGGTTATAAAAGGGTTTGACATGGGTACCCACACTCTACCCATAATAATCTAATAGGCAAAATTGGTTGAATGACACATGCCAATTTAAGAGTATGAGTTTTTTTAGAATATCAAATAAATTTTAAATTTTAAAATTAATATTTAAAAGTCATAATGAACCAAAATATTTTTTTTCAGAAAATATTTTTTTTCCGGAAAATATTTTTTTCCAAAACATATTATCTCTAAAAGTTTCTCTCTAAAATTCATTAATTCTCACAAGATAGTACAATTAAAATGTAATATAATTTAAATTTTGAAAAGTCAATTTTTAACATTATACATATAAAGTGGGTTAATGGGTGGGTTAGGGTCATATAGGATTATAAGGGTATGGTATGACCCTACCCATTAAAACCTAACCCATACCCATCCAAACCCACCCATTTGCCACCTTTAATTAGCATATGAACCATTGGCCTTCATTTTTGATTGATAACTTGACTAATAGCCTGGAGGATACCCATGTTTTATAAAACAAATGTCCATAATATGCCCAATCATTCCATAACGAGATCATAACTTTTGTTTGAAACCTGTCATGGGAACAAATTTCTTGAAGTTGTTGTTTCCTCTGAAATAAGCTATCCCTCATAATTAGGATCAAAAGAATATCCAGATTCATCACTTTCTCCTTAGGTAAACATAACATTTGCATCAACCATACTTCTCATGCTAATGTTCTCTGCACACTTTCTCTCATCTTGAATGACCATTGAGAATACCTTATTAATAAGTGGAAAAGGTTCTGTCATTAGAATTTGTTGTCTTATAGTTCTGATAATTCAATAAATTAATAATTCTAATAATTAATAAATTTTTAGTCCACCATGTATATTAACTATCAGAGGGTCGACTGTATACAAGAAAACAGGAAAAGGCCTTAAGCTAACTAGTTCATCCCTTAAAGACTACAAATATGTGAAATACACAGTGACTGACAAAGTATTCTGGCGAAAAGCATATATCTCCTCTTGAATATCACCAATTCTGTAAGCATCTCCTTGAGAGAGGCGATCCTTTAGATCAATCCAAATTTCAAAGGCTGAATCCATACAAGATATGCTATTAGCTATAATAGGAGTAGAGGATCTGTAAAGCCATGACATACACATGGTGCTGCATCTCCTATATAGGGTCATTAACATCTGTTATTTGAATTGTTCCATCAACAAATTATAATTGTTCTTTGAAATTAGTGTCATTCTCATGGAATTTTGCCAAGGATGGTAATTACCAACATTCAAAAGGTTGGAAGCTATTAGGTATTTTCATTAGGATGCAAGAAGAAAGGACTGAACAATCGCCATTAAAGCTTGAAAAATTATGTTTGGATGCACAAATAATCAACCATAAATTGTGAAGAAGAAGATGAAAAATAGCTGATGTTTAATTAAAGAAGAGAAGAAGAGCTCTAAGGCTTTGATACCATGAAGAAAATGTAGAATGAAATAAATTGATTTTAGGAAAATTTCAAATTGCATTCAATAGCTTTTTGACAGCTCAGCAAATAACTAACTAAAACATATCATCTTGATTGCTTCACACGGACGGTAATCAAGAAAACACCATCTTCATGTTGCTGCACGTGGATTGAATCAACTCACACTATTCTCATGTCGTTGCACAAGGATTGATGACATGGCAAGAGTAGATAACTTGCCAATTAAGAAACAAAACCCAGCTGCCCAATTTTCTTTATGGAGCTCAAATAACCTGCAATGTTCTACAATTCTAATAACCTGCAATAGTATATATGAATTGTGGTTTTAATTCTTGTATCTCTCTTAGAGGTAGAGAACATGAAGTTGCATATAGTTCCTAATAAATTGGTAATTTGGCTATAGGCTCAATTCATGTTTGTTTTAAGAGATCATATTTACATGCAGTACTAAAAAAAGCAGCTCATTAGTGACGGAAAAATTTGCCACAAATCCGTAACAAACTACTTCTCTAGTGCCGGTCACGGCCTATAGGCTATATCAAATCAAGTTGTTACATCAACTCCATGATGAAATATAATTACACTTATTTATGACACCATTTAGTTTCTTAATTATAATTATGTATTAATTTTATTAATAATGATTGGTGGTCTGGGAGATTTGAAAGCGTCGGAACAATAGATTTTTTCAGGATAAAGAAAGTTCAAGTGCTGATGTGATCTTCAATTGTTTTTCTAAGGCGGCCTTTTTATTTAAATGTTGTAGAAGGAGTTTTTCTTATTTTGGTTTAGATTTAATCCTTTATGTATTCTATTTCAGAATTTTAACTTTTAGCCTTCTCTTAAAGTTGTAGCTTCTAGTGTGCCATTTAATATGTGCCACTTTTTATGCGAAAACTTTGAGTGAGAGGTTGTTTACCACTTTTTGCGGTTTTAATATATTGCGAATTTATAAATTTTTTATTATTAGCAAATTAATGTTATATTGATAGCCAATTCTACAATAATTTGAATCTCTTTCAAAATATACATAATTATAAAATTACATTTGTGTATTGCACTTTTGCTATTTCTTTTAATTTTTTTTACTACAAATTTAATTCATAATAATATAGTATATATTTAATGGTAAAAATACTTAAAATTAAGTAGCAAAAGGTAACTTAAACTTGTTGAATCAACAAGAGATAAGCTTATAAAACGATTTTATATAATTTAAAATAATATAACACGAGTGAATTAAATAGAATAATTATTTTGATATAATTGGTAATTAAAATGAATATAGAGATGTATTGGACGACATTAATCATATATGTGATATTGAAAAGACAGTTACATTATGCTCAAGCATACATCAGAGAAGGGTGTTAAATGATCTATAATATAGGAAAAATTACACAAATTGGTTGAATACGAATTAATATAACAAAAATGCTAAATTGCTAAATTTCTTTCATTCATGCTAATTTATGGTTTACATTAGAAAGCTAAAAACGCAAATTATTACAACTTTTGCCTATTTCATCTAATCCATACATGTGTCCCTTTAATTGGAAAAAAAGTGACAGATCAAACACATAACCCAAATTGGGTTTTACTATTCAAATAAACAAACAAACCCTTAACAATCTCTCATCTTCTTCTTCCACAAAATTCAATAGCCCAATACTCATCACTGCCACAACAACACTCTCCTGCTCCTCTTTCACCTCCGGCCGCCACCTCCTTTCGTGCTGCCGTACATTCACTATCAGATTTTTCTCCTCCACCGCCTACTCCATTTATACATTGTAATTTTTATATTAAAATAGATGGATTATTATAATTATGTTCAATATGTATTACGTATCGTTTGTGTATTTTGTGCGCATTACATGATATCTATTGAAAAAAAAAATCTGATTTTTTGCTCTATTTTTTTATATAATTGATGGCACAATAGTGTATTTAATATTTTAGATTACAGTAGCATAGACAGATATTATTTGTGTATTTAATATGTATTTTTGGTGTATTTTAAGATGTACCATTAAAGTTGTATTTAATATGTATTATTTGTATTTAAGATGTCCCATTAAAGTTGTATTTAATATGAAAAGATTTTGAAGTAAATTCTGTCCGTTTGAATAATTTTTGAGACGCATAAATAATACTCCATATTAAAAATATAGTTTTGTGACACATAAATAATACATATAAATAATATAGTTTTGAAACAAATAAATAATATATATTAATAATATATATATATATATATATATATATATATATATATATTTATTATTTTTATCAATGGTGATAGATTTGATGAGGGAGATAAATATTGTTATTAGTTCTTTATTTATATATCACATGTATATGAAGATGTTATATTACTATTATTTGATGCGTGAATTTTAATTAAAGCATGTGATACATATATCTTTTAATTTAATATATAATATACATACTGCTTACAGACACATAATTAATACATATTAATAATTTATTTATTTATTTATATATTTTTGTCTTAGAAATATGGAAAAATAATAATCAAATATGTCATCGATACATATCTGATACATAATAAATACATATCTGATACATGTTTGAATAGTTTTGACAAACTGACGCGTGACTGACGCACGTGTAAGACGCGCGTCAGACGCGCTTCTGCGCGTTTTGACAGTTGTTTAACGTGTTTTGACAGCTGTTTGGCACGTTTTTTTTGCTATGTGTCTTTTATTTAGTGGTTAGGTATAAAATGTAAACTGTTCAAGTTTTTAGGTGCTAGTGTAATAAATGAGTTTAGTTAGCATTTTTGTAAACTTTGTTGATTTTTTATATAGTTTTGTAATCTTCTCTATAATATATAATCTTTGGGCTTTTTTTTTATCTAAAAGACATAAAAATGGGTTTTTGATATTTTGTGTGAAGTTGAGGGTGCGAACTGATTTTTTTATCTATAATTAATATACCTTTTCCAAAAAAGAGGGAAATACATGCTGATTAGCTTTGCAAATACACATATAGAAGAAAATATTACTAACAAATCTTTATTCATCAGTCAACAGACAAGCTTCACCTGATTCATTGGAATCAAACATTTATTAAAAGTAATCTTAAAGACACTGGATAACATGTTGAATCAAGGTTTGGGAAAGCCAGCCTTGATCTTCTGAATAGTATATTCATCAGTTTTAAATGCCTTGGCAAGAATTCCATCGTCAATTCCCGAACCAAACACAGACATAGGCACAGAAACTGTTCCGGCACTTGCACTTCCGAATGCTGAAATTGCGGTCGCTGCTAGCTGAGTATCAGGATTAAATTGAAAATGAACAAGTCCCTTCGGAAAAATGAACATATCCCCACCAAAAAGAGTTTGGTTATAAAGAACGTTCTTAGTATCAACAAACCCTACTTGTAAACAGCCACTAACGAGGAACAACAGCTCCGCAGCGCGAGGGTGCGTGTGCGGTGGGTTCAGACCGCTGGGTGGATATCGAAGTAGCGCATACGACACACTTTGCCCATTAACCGCTGGGAATTCAATCATACTAGCTTTCGTTACGGTGAAGTTTTGTGGGATTTGATTCATTAGAGAACGAAATCCCGAGAAGGTAAAGAATTTTCCGTCAACAAAGGTGTTATTTGCCGGTGGAATGAAGTCCGAAAGAATGTCCGGATCGCCTGCAAGCGCCATCTTGGTGCTCGCCAAGGCGAGAACAAGTATCAGAATGAGGTTGGAATAACTCATGGCCATGTATAATTATTAGTTGCTCGAGGCTAATGTTTATTTTTATTTGTTGTGTAAACCCTAATCTTATACTAATGTATTTATACGTTTATTATGGATGAATATTCTATTGGTTGTTGAAATTTTCTATGCTTATTTCGTGTTTTATTTTCTGATTTGCCAAAAAGAAAAGGCCATTGCATTCTTTGTTTCATTGATAAGCAGCTGTATACATGCAGATGGTAAGATTGGTTCGATAAAACTTAGAAATGTGAAGGGCTCTTATTGTATGGATATACTCCAACAAAACTAGGTCGTCCAATCTTAGAAATTTCGTAGTGTGTTGTTAATGTACGACAAAATTAACGAGTTAACCAATTGGTACTAATTTCTAAAGAAATATCAAATAAGAATTTATTTCTTTTCCTCGGGTTTTTAATGAAAGTTTTATTCATAAAAAAAAATAAGACTTTATTTATACGCAAAATTTGATTGGATATGTTTAAATTTCCATTTTTTTCTTCACAGATTTACTCAATATTACACCATCATAGTATTATACGCTAACTAATACTAATTTATTATAGGGAAAAAAAAAAGCTGATTCAAATTTAAAATAATTTTGGCAAAATGTCTTTTTTGTTTATAAAGAGTCACTACACCAAAAACAGCTTTTAGCAGCGAAATTGATGAGACAGTTTTATAAAGCGTCTCTGAGAATGGGGTTTTGTAAATCTGACGACGTATGCAGGGACGGTTATTAATTGCGCAGGTACATTCATTAATTAAATACTGATTTTACCTAATCTTTCCGATCGTTCTCCAGATCTAATTCTTTTCTCCTCTTCTATTTCCTTAGAAAAACTGATTTAACCTAATCTATCTGATTGTTCTACAAAGCCAAATTTCTGTTTTAAGTTTTGATAATTGATTTTTGATTTTGCAACCACCAGTGAGGAATTTTATTTGTGTGTTTGTGATATCTAATCAATTCAAATTTTTGATGAAACAGAGTGAAGGTTCAGTCGTAGTCGCCGCCGCCGCCGACAAAGATGCAGTTACAGTCACAGTCGCCGCTCCGCCGCCGCCGACAAAGATGCAGTTACAGTCACAGTCGCAGCTCCGCCGCCGCCGCCGCATCACAAATGGAAGTAGGTCCTCAGCATGTCGTGGTGTGCCGGATTCCTCACCCTGTTCAGAAACTCTCTTTGTATTCAATGCAGCTAACGTAAGTTAACTGACGGCATATTTTCCTCTCTTCTCTTTGTTAGTTTCAAATTTCTCTTCAAAGCTTATTTTCAATTTCAGTTAATTTTTCTTTTAGGTTTTGATACTTGCAGTTCATATTTTTCTCTAAATTGCTTATTTATTTGTAACTCCTATAGTTTAATTTTTGATTTCAAACTGATATTATGAATATTAGATTAGTTCAAGTCCAATCATCTCTCATTGTCATGCGTTCGCCTGTATTTTAGTAATGATGATCAGTTTCAATGTGACAAACACAGCCTACTGTAAAGAAGAGCAAAAAGATGGCATACAACTATCCTGTGACTGCTTGTTAGTGGAATCCGAAGGTAATTTTTATGAAAAGATTCTATTTATTGCCATCTCTAGTCTTTAATTCCGCGTTCTTACTAAAGAAGGAAGCTATTTTCCTGTTGCAATCTGCATAGTCGACTTAGAGCAATCCTTTATTATTTGTTTACCTTTTTTGCTTCTTCAAGTTTATATAGCTGATCAAAGTTGTATTGCTCTTTCAGGCCTTATGTCGTGGTTATCTAACTGATTATGCATCTTACTTTCATTAATATTGTTCCTTACTTAGATGATAAACATGATATTATGCTTACTTGAGAGGAATATTTACAATCTCTTTATTCTTGAGGGTACGAATATAGAAGTTGAATACCTTTAATTTGTTGATTCCTTTTCTGTTCTGCATTTATGACTTCTATTTGCCCTGCTGATTTATAGAATTGTCATCTGATGGTGGCACTGTATCTTCTTAATTTTTGCCATAGGTTTCCTGTTTGATTACGTTTTTGACTGGAAGCTGGCTTATGATTATTCCTCCAGCTCATGTTCTTGTAAGTGACAACAAATCGTTTCTGTTGGTTTTTGGTATTTTACGCGTTTCATTCTTTGATTTTTTTTAACTTATTATTCATTTTCCTCTGTATTAAATTTCAAAGGAAGAAGATGGTAGGTTTTCTTTTGCTTTTGGACTCCACAATCTTTCTTTCGCAAGGTGGAGGCCAACCAGCAGACACTGGATTCCTCACCACTCCAATTGAACTGCGCTCTTTAACCTCTGATGCTAGTCTGGTAAAATCTTATTGAATGTATTTGGAAAATCTAGCAAGGCGCTATCCAAATTCTGTCAAATTCATGTAATTTCTTGCATAGTGTTATTTCTTTGTAATGCTTCATTTGTTTTAAGCTGAATGAATTGAATTATACCAGCTGTGGGGATTGATGTCCAAAAGCAACTATGCTTAAAGTTGACTTGAATAGAAATTCATGTTTTTCAATGTTCCAAACAAGGTTACATTCAGAGCTTGCTCTGATCTGGGTACTAATGCTCTACATTGGCTCAATTTATTTAGTTATCTATTGACTTTTTCTCGAACAAAATTAAGGTTGCATTCTGCTGGGCATTTATTAGATGGTTGTATGCAGATTGTTGATTAGGGAAGCTTGCATTTACTTTCCAATTCAGGTATTATCATTATTATCTCTATATTGATCATCTTATTATCCCATGTTACGCAACATATATAAGAGATTTTGCAATTGTTAAGGATCCCATTTTATTTGTTTTTGCTCTGTTTTGCTTTATTCTCCTCATGATTATCATCATCACTTTGCTCTGTTTTGCTCTATTTTGCAGTTGTTAACTATTTTACTCATGAACTAGAAGTATCAATGGTTTTGCTGCAGTTCTTCAAAGTAGAAGATTCCATGTAATTTGGATCCTTATGGTTTTGTCTGGGTCATTTCTTCTCCTTCCGTGCCGCTGAGGTGGAAAAAATAAGACGTTTCAGCTTAGGATTTTTATTTTAGGCGGTGGATGAGCACACCGATTGTTGGTGGCGATTTTCTCTATTGTGAGACAATTGCTTTAATAATTGTACAATTGGCGAATGTACTTTAACCACAGTTTTAATAAAAATTTATGTTTTTAAAAGTATATATTTTTGGCTTTTTTATAGACTTAAGTTTTAGTATTGCTGGTTCATGAATTGATAACCTTCTACTGCAAAGTGTACATTTTATCTCTTAGGGGCGGTTAGAAGTTATTGATAAAATCTGTTTTAAAACCGCCCCTATAAATTGATGGGAGAAACAGTTTTAACTTGTAGGGGCGGTCTTAACCGCCCCTATGAACCGCCGGTCATTCCCCGGCACTAGCTAAAACCGCCTCTAATATATAGCTACGGTCGATTTGGCGACGCTTTTGAGGCGGTTGTAAAAACCATCTCTACATTCTGTAGGGGCGGTTTAAACCGCCCCTATGGTCAATTTTCACTGCCGCTAAAGGCTTAATCTCTTGTAGTGAGTATAGGTTAATAAATTTATTAACCCATTGTCTTTTCGATATTTGTTATATATATCCAGGTCTCATTTGGAGCTAACGTGACCCGATCGATGCTATGCATCTAAGTGTACAATATTATTTTATTTGACATGTATAACATCGCGCCACATCAACATCAAACAAATTGTGAATAGATTTGGCGAAGGTTAAAAGATGATATATATCGCAAATTTAAAAATCTGTATCTATACTATAGTATAATCTTAAGCTCCAAATTAAATATTAAGCATTAAGCATATTTTGACAAGTAGATTGACTACAAATTGTCAAGTGGTAATTTTTCATTTAAAATTAATTTATTATTTTACTAATAAATATTAATATTCAAAAGTTATAAAATATAAAACGTTACAATTTATATAATTTTAAAAGTTAAATGGTTATGGATTGAAAAATCTTAAAGTATAAATAATTTTTGTAAGTAATATAATATAAACAATCTTGTAAAACTTTAATTAATAATATATTTAAAATCTTGAGCTCCAAATTAAGCATTAAACATTTTGACTAAAAATTTATTTATTATTATATTATTAATATTATTACTTAGAAATTATGAAATATGAAAAGTCTGCCATGTCAACAGAGCTTTGAAGCCCAAGCCCGTTAGAGACTAGCCACTTCCAGCAGCTTTTCTGAGTTCAAACGAATTCGAAATAATTGCTGGAAGTGGATGGTCTCTAGCGGGCTTGGGCTTCAAAGCTCAATTGACATGGCAACACAAAAAATGGCTTTGCAGCCCAATATAAATTGGGTATGGCCCATTACGATATAGAAGTAGGTCCCATAACTAATTATAAAATCGTAGCCTCAAACCAGGCCGAATTCTGAGTTCAAACGAATCCGGAAACATAAAAACAGTGAAAATTTCGGCGGCACCAGTAGGCGTGATAGCGGTGTCGCCAATATGAAGTGGCGGCGGCGCCACTTCTCTTCGGGTCGAAGGATTTCGTCGTTTAGCTTGGTTTCATTTTAAAATACGCAAAACGTACTGATTGATAATCATGTTTAAACTTGAATCACTACTAAAAAGCAGCTTTTAGCGACGAATTTTTCCGTCGCTAAAAATCAGATTTCCGTCGGGAAATGCATTCCCGACGGAATTGGCGACAGATATTTCGGTTGCCAAATGGCACTGGGCCGTCGCCAAACGCGTCGCCAAACGACGTGTTTAGCGACGTGCCAAGACGTCGTTGGCGACGGAAATATCCGTCGCCAAAGTCCTTCCTATTTACAATTGTTGGGTTTAGCGACAGAAATAATCCGTCGCTAAACCTAACAATTCTGTCGGGAAAACAAGTAAACCCGAACATAATTTTGCTTTTTTTCGTCTTTTTAATTAAATGCAAACCCTGTTTAAATATACACAAATTGCAGAAAAGATAAAAACATCTTTATATATAGCGTATAATACATGAAAACTGTATACCAAAAACGTCCCTACACTACAGTACTACAAGTCTGTGGTGTAGTCATCTGTGACACCATCATCAATAGCCGGTGGAGGTGGTGGTGGAGGGGTGGGTAGCACATCTCCCTGGGCCCGCTGCTGCATCGCTGCTGCAACTGCAATCTGGACCTGATCACGGATCGTATCCGCAAACTGAGCGATGAGATCGGTACGAAACCTCTCCTGGCCGGCTGGCGACTCGGTTTGAGAGGAGCTGCCGGCTCGTCTACTAGAAGTACCCCACTGCGAGGCGACGAACTCAGAACCAACTGAGCCTAATCTGTAGATACACCGCTTCTTCACCCCTTCAACAGCGAGATAAACCTGGTCTGGGTCCACTAGGGTAGATGCAGTACTCCCCTCGGCTGTCTGTGTGGCGGCCAACATCTCCGGCTCAAACCGCTCCTACAAAAACAACGTAAAATAATTAGTTAAATATGAATTCTGATGCTTAATCTGGCAGCATTTCGTTTATAAAATGAACATCACCCAATTTTCAAGGAAATCCTGCAAACTTAAAATTGTACAACATATCACATATCAACAACCAAACCACTTAATTCTAATAAACAGCAAAGTTACTTAATTCAAACAAAATAGATTACGCGATTCAAATAATTAACCTATTATATTCAAACTATTTAACTACTCAAACTATATAAATACTAGTTTCAAACAATGAAGTTTAAAGAAATACTTACAACTGCAATTCTCGCGCGCTCGTCCACGAATCGTGTCGGGTCAACCTTCAGAGTGTGCATCCGCTTGTGCACCTCAGCATGTGTCGGCTCACGCCCCAGCTCCCTAGCCTGCCACACAAATTTAGTAATTTGTAAGTTCAATTAACAAAAAAATATAACACAAAATGCAATAGTAATTAAAATAAAGGAAATATACCAAAACAGCCTTATGCTTCACAGCAGACTTCGAGCCTCTGGTATGTCGAACCGGTCCAGTACCAGCTCCGGCCGGCTCGATCATCTGATTGGCCCGCGTCTGGGCCGATTTCTTCTTTGCCTCATCAGAGTCTCAAACTCTCTCCCAGGCTTGCCACACGTCGTCTGTAATAGACATGTCTCTTTCACGAGAAGTCTTGTAGGTGGACAACCTGTCAGAATACCATTTCGCAGCATGCTTCTCGAAAGTACTTCGGATGACTCGTTCGTCGAATTCGTCCTCCCAGAAGAATTTTTTCTGCAAAAGTGTTAATTTTAACAAATTAATTAATCTAAAAATATAGATAAAAAATTTAATTTTTTTATTAAATTAGCTTAAATTCCTCGAAGTAAAAATAAACAGCGTCCTCAGGCAAAAAACTTCAAGCGGTGCCTATTCCCCACCACCGACTCTGGAAGATTTCCTACAACTCTCTGGATACCGTGCTGGTATCGAGCAACCTGGTCCTGTTTCTCGAAAATCACCATGACTTAGAAAAATACTATATATATAACACATTTATTATTAAGAAATACATATTTTTTATTTACCTCTGTGCGTTGGGTAGGGGTGTCAAAATGGGTTGGCGGGTCGTGTTCGTGTCGTGTCGACCCACTCTGTTGACACGATTAGGGTCAACACGAACACGACCCATTTAACTAATCGTGTCAAAATTCTCAACCCTAACACGACACGAATTTTAATCGAGTGACACGACACGACACGATTAACACGTTAAAATAAACGGGTAACACGATTAACACAATTACATGGCTAACACGACACGACTAACACGACCCACTTAACATTTAAGAATTTTTTAAACCATATAAATATAATTTTAACCTCAAATTTATCAATTAATATTCAAATTGTAAAATTTTAATATAATTAATTTTATTTTTATATTAATACAATTAATTTAGTAATTTTTTATATATTTTTTATAATTATACCTATTTTATTTCTATGTTATTATAAATAATAAAATATGTAAACAGGTTAGGTGGGTTAGATGGGTTCGCGAGTCAACCCGTGACACGACCCATTTATTTCGTGTCATAAACGGGTTGACACGTTTTCAACACGAACCCGTTAAGCCTCAATCCGGATTCGCCAAACTTACGGGTTAGGCGAATCGTGTTATCATGTCATGACCCATTTTGACACCCCTAGCATTGGGGATGACTCGGATTCTGCCAGTGGCATCCAAGACTTCCCCCTCAACAGGCTGACGCCGAGCTCGAGGTCTACGAGGTGCTGGAGCTGGCTCCACACCCTCCTGCGCCTCAGCCACCTCTGTAGGAGCTGCCTGGTCGTCGTCCTCCTCAACAATAGCTAGTGTGGGGGGCCGAGTCCGGCCTGTCCCACTAGCACTCCTCCCTCGCATATCTGCAAATAAATCAATATTAAACACATAACAGATATACATATACATATAAATCATAAAACAAAATCAGTTTTTGAATAAACATCTGAGATATAACTACCTAATACAAAATTTACCTACTAATCGTCATCGTCTTCAAGTATATCTTCTTCGTCTGATATTGACGGCACTTCTTCTTCGTCCTCCACCTCTAAAGGAGCGAAAACCACATTTGTTTCAACTTCCCCGACCGGATCAACCATAATTCTTGAACCCTCATCTGTTATAACGTTTAGAGGTTGTTCTATAATGTCCTCTTGAAACGCTGGAGTAATGGAATCGGGCATGTCTATTTCTGATGTGGCCCTCATCTTACATATTGTCCACCAGTTGACCGTATCTTTCTTTTTACTTGGATATGTGCAGTAATGTACTTGACCGGACTGTCCGGCCAAAATAAATGGTTCGTATTTTCCGTACTTCCGTTTATGATTGACGTCCATAATATTATATTAAGGATGCACTGACATACCTCTATCAGTCGGATCGAACCAATTACACTTGAACATGACAGTCCTTTTACTGGGCAGAGTCGGGTACTCCAACTCAAGAACATCTGTTAATATGCCGTAAAAATCATATTCCGTTGGAGCGTAGAGTGATCCTTTGATGCAAACTCCACTATTCATGGTTAATTTATTCTCCCCATAAGCCTGAGTTTGAAATTTAAACCCGTTTACAAAATATCCTTGAAAATGGTTCGCTTGCCTAAGCGGTCCCTTAGCCAGACTCAAAATATACGGATTACTTATATAGTTAGTTTGCGCCTGTACCGCATAATGTATACTTGTCAGACCTTTTACATAAGAAGTAGGAGATAATATGAAAAATCTTTTTGGATACTTACATATCGTTCAAACCACGAGGCAAATTCAGTCTCGAGCTTCACTTCTACTTGAACTTGGGTGATTCCGGGAATGATTTCGTACAACTCGTCAACATATAAACTTTAAAAAGAACCCAATACTTGTTATTACAGTAAAGTCATGTATTTGACAAATAAATTTAAAAGTAGAGTACGACTTACTCCTTGTAATGCTCGATTTCAGGACAGTTCAAGAGAATGTCTTTCTCCATCTCAATTAGGTCGTCCTCTTTAAGCGTTGTGCAAGTCAGGTCTTTAAAGAAGATGCTCAACTCTGTAATAGGTTACCACACGGACGGAGGAAGAAATTATCGAAAAGCAACTGGCAAGAGACGCTGCATGAAAACATGACAGTCGTGGCTTTTCATACCGATCATTTTCAGCCTTTTCAGATCGACACACCTACCCAAGTTCGACACATGCCCATCCGAGAACTTCAACTCTTTAACCCATTCCAATAGAGCTTGTTTTGCGTTTTTGTCTAAAGCATATAATGCCTTCGGATATTGCCCGGTTGATGGATTGAATGCCAAGTCCGGACGATTACAAATATCATTCAACTCTTCTCTGGACTTAGCATGGTCTTTCGTCTTCCCGGGAACATTAAGCACTGTATTGAAAATGTTGTCGATTACATTTTTCTCCGTATGCATGACATCCAGATTACGACGAATCATATTCGTTTTCCAATACGACAAATCCCAAAATATGCTTTTCTTATGCCACCCATGATGCTTTGATTTCTGAGCATTCGTATCCTGAGCTCCAACCTCGTATGCTTTTTTAAAACCCAGACTGTCAATCTCTTGTTCAATTTCCTCTCCAGTTCTGTATCCCCTGAATGATTTTTTTTTCTTTATAGCCCTTTTTAAAATCCGTAGTGTTATTACGGTACAAATGTTCCCTTGGTAAGAACTTTCTGTGGTAATCAAACCACGATTGTTTACCACTCTTCGGAAGAGTAATTGCATCAGTTTATTCCATACAGTGAGGACATGCCCGTTTACCCGATGTGCTCCATCCAGACAGCATTGAATAAGCCGGAAAATCATTGATCGCCCACATAAGAGCGGCTTTCAATTGATAATTTTGCCGCCTATGAATGTCGTATGTCCGCGTTCCAAATTCCCACAAATGGTTCAGTTCTGCTATTAGCGGCTGCAGGAAAATATCCAAATTGGCTTTTGGACTATTGAGTCCGGGAACAAGAACCGTTAGAAACATGAACTCGTCTTTCATGGCCATGCAAGGAGGCAAGTTATACGGAGTCACAATTACCGGCCATGACGAGTATTGTTGCCCAAATGCACCAAATGGTTGAAACCCATCCGTACACAGCCCCAGTCTGATATTTCTAATTTCGGCTGCAAAATCTTGGTGTAACTCCGAAAAGTGTTTCCAAGCTGGCGAGTGAGACAGATGATTCATCATACCATTCTCCATCTTGTTCTCGGCATGCCACCTCATATGTTAAGCAGTTGCCCTTGAAGCGTACGATCTCTGCAGCCTTGGAGTTATAGGAAAGTAATGTATTTTTTTATAAGGCACATTCGTCTTTCTTCTTTTTGAATTACCCGCGGTAGCTGATTTCCACCTGTCATGCCCGCAAACTTTACACACAGTCACACCCGCATCGCCACCCCAGTATATCATACACATATTTTTACAGAAGTCAATCACCTCAACTGGAAGCCCAAGCCCTCTGACTAGCTTTTTAATGTTGTATGAATTTTTCGCTAACTTGTTGTCTTTAGGCAACAGCTGATGTACAAACTCGCTCATTTCATTCATCAGACCTTCAGACGCTTGAAATCGGCACTTGAATTCTAAAAATTTTACGGCTGCAGACAAAGCGGAGTGCCTGTCATTCCCAGGCCATATGGGTTCTTCGGCCGCACGCATCATATCATAAAACTTCTGAGCTTCTGCATTCGGAGGCTCTTCTGCCCATACTTAGGGACCATCAGCATCGGTAAGCATTCTCTGGAATGAACTGCAACCCTCGTCTTCATTTCTATGCTCGCACATGTTGTCCGCATGCAGAACATTAACAGGCACCTCGACCCTCCTATTTTCCTCACCATGGTGAGTCCAGACGTGGTAATTACTCATAAACCCGTCTGTGTAGAGATGAAACTCCACTTCGTCAACAGTTCGAAAAGCAGTGTTCCAGCATTTTGGTTTAGGGCAAGGGCATTTAATATGAGCCCCACTCATACACTCGGGGCGTTGCACAGCAAAGTTCAAAACTCCCTAACGTTACTAATGTACCCTTCAGTCAACAATCCTCGGACCAGTCTCCCACTATACATCCAACTGCGATATGAATTCATTTCTGTAGCACGTACATTTAGGTGGATTTAATACTCGGTTACAATAAAGTTAATGTAATTGACCGCTTAAAAAGGTAGGGCCCTATCCCATTTGCAAAACTAGGTCTACTTAATACGATCACGATATATGCATAAATACGGAGAAAAATATTTGGCAGCCTTCCGGCGCAGTTCTCCAAGTGCATTATCATATATATGCTGAATAACGTCAAATACATATTCTGTTAGGAAATAGCGTTATGCAACATATACTAGATAGCCATCCGAAGAACATACGACGGAAAACTACCAAATATTTTTCTACCGCATCTACACATATATTTTTTTCCGTGATCGATTTACGTAGACACCAGTTTTGCAAACTGTACACACGTACAATCCCGTGTCGTTCAATCTCTTGAGGACACGGGACGGGTTTTCTACGGTTAGGTGAGATTTTATTCGGTGTGAATAAAATCTTTTTTACTTTGTTTTAAGTTTATTTAGTCTACTACAATTAAACAAAATAAAAAAGAATAAACGATGGTATTTACTTGTTGTAGAACAGAACCGCAACAGATAGGGAAAAGGCAAACAGACGAACCACACCAATAACAAAAGCGCACAAACCTATAATAATAGTTTCAATCAGTGTTTTATAACAATACAATTTAACTATTTAAAGATATACTATAAATATTAAAATGTTTTTTACAAAAATATGCAGCATTTTTCCTAAAAATGAGAATCACCCATTTTTCAGGGAAAGCCTGCAAGCAAACAATGCATTTTTAAATCAATTCAACACGCCAATTCACGCTCAACCCAACAAATTTATGCCAAATAACTCAATTTCATTCTATAATCATATATTAATTATCTAAATACACTACAAAAAATTTGGCTTCTTGTGATAAAATATTATGTTACAAATTATATTTTGTCATAATAAATAGGTTAATTGTGACAAAAAAAATATTTTATCACAATGAGAGTTCAATGAAATGATATTATGACAAATACATATTGTGTCAACCATTTTTGTAACTATAAAAATTAATTATGTTTGTTGTAACTAACTATTTTGATAAAAAAAATGTTTTGTCGCCATAATTTAAAATATTTTTATTATGACAAACTAAATTTTATCATAATATTTAAAAAAGTTGTGACAAATTTTATTTTGCAGCAATTAGATATATTTTGTCACTATAAAAATTAATTATGTTTATTGTGACAAATTATTTTGCCAAAAAATACATTTTATTATTATATAGGCAAAAGGCTCACTTTAGCCCATAAGGTCAGAGCGAAAGAATTAATAAGACCCTAAAGTCGAAGGTTGCTCACTTTGCCCCCTGACGTTGTTCCAATTGGCTCGAATCACACTAAAATTTTAACTCCGTCTGTTTTTATGTTAAATGATGATGTGGCATGTATAGAAAAAGTTCAAAAACATCCTTAATGTTTAAAATATATACCAATTTCATACTTATAACTTTTTTTTAGTCATTATCACCCTCCTTTTCATTAAATATCAATAATTAAATAATATTTAAAAATAAATTGTTTATTAAAAAATGGAAACTCAACTAAACACGTCGAAACCTAATTAAACAAATCGAAATTCAATTAAACAAATCCATCGCCGTAAAATTTATCCAAAAATTAAATAAATAATTTATTTTTTACGAATACAAAATTATTTTAATCCGAGATACGACCACCAATTCATCATCAAAAAACCGTTTAAAAATTAAATATTTTTTTTTCAAATTCCGGAAACCTACCGGTGGTGGATCTGCTCATCTGAGTAGACCCACCATCGGTGGTGGGTCTGCTCTTAAAAAGAGAGCAGACCCACGGTGTGGTGGGTCTGCTCTTAAAAGAGAGCAGACCCACGGTGTGGTGGGTCTGCTCTTAAAAGAGAGCAGACCCACAGTGTGGTGGGTCTGCTCTCTTTTAAGAGCAGAACCACCATCGGTGGTGGATCTGCTCTTTTTGAGCAGACTCACCACCGTGGGTCTGCTATAAAAAAGAGCAGACCCGCCGTGGTGCTTCTGCTCACAAAGAGCACACCCACCACGGTGGGTCTGCTCACCACCGACGGTGGGCCGACGGAATATTGTGTTTTCGGAATTAACAAAATATAAAATGTCGTTTTTTTTGTTAATTATTTTTTTTTATTTGATTTTTGATCGGAATATTTTTTGCTAAAAGTTATAGAGGTAGTATCCGGCGTGTGGGTGAATTAGATTTAAATTGAATTTTGTAGCGTTTAATTATGTTTTAAAGTGTTTAATTGATTTTCGATTGTTTTAATAAATGTTTTAATTTTAATATTATTTAATTATATATATTTAAATGAAAAAAAGGGTGAAAATAGTTAAAAAAATTCATGAATATAAAATTGGCAAATATTTTAAACATTAAGGATGTTTTTGAAATTTTTCCCTAACAGCCATGTCATCAGTTAGACGGAAAAAACTAACGGTGGTGCGATCTGAGCCAGTTTAGACAACGTTAGGGGTAAAATGAGCAACCTTCGATCTTAGGGTCTTATTAAATCTTTTGCTTTAACCTTAAGGGCTAAAGTGAGCCTTTTGCCTATTATATATTAGAAATAAAGTTATGATGATAAAATGAATTTTATCATAATTTGTAAAAATGTTGTGACAAATTTATTTTTGCAGCAATTAAGTGAAATTAAATGATATTGTAATAAATTAATATTGTGTCCAATTTTTTCGTCACTACAAAAAAAAGTAAATATGTTTTTGTGACAAAGTATTTTGCCAAAACAGATGTTTTGTTCCCGTATTTTAAAAGTATAGTTATAACGACTGCATATGAATCTTATGTCAACCTTATGTCAACCTTATGAAACACAAAATAAACACAAAATAAAGAAAGAAAAAGGAATTGCAGAAAATCTATGGTAAAGAATAACTCGAAAAATTATCTTTCCACTATAGTTTACTGTGTCAAATTTATTTATCACTATAAAAAAAGTAAATATGTTTTTGTGACGAAGTATTTTGCCAAAATAAATGTTTTGTGCCTTTATTTTAAAAATAAAATTATAATGACTGTAAATGAACCTTATGTCGACCTTATGAAACACAAAATAAAGAAAGAAAAACGAATTTCAGAAAATAAATGGTAAAGAAGGAAATATACACAGTTATAATGATAAAAATAAATTTTAGCATAATGTTTAAATACAGTGGTGACAAATTTTATTTTGCAGTTATTGATTAGAATTAAATAATATTGTGATAATTAAATATTGTGTCAAATATTTTTGTCACTATAAAAATTAATTATGTTTGTTGTGACAAAAAAATATGTGACAAATTATATTTTGTCATAATAAACATGTTAATTGTGACAGAAAAAAACAATTTGTCACAATGAGAGTTAAATAAAATGATATCATGTGATAAATACATATTGTGTCAACCATTTTTGTCACTATAAAAATTAATTATGTTTGTTGTGACAAACTATTTTGACAAAAAAATATTTTTTCGCCGTAATTTAAAATATTTTTACTATGACAAAATAAATTTTATCATAAGATTTAAAAAAGTGGTGACAAATTTGATTTTACAGCAATTAAATATATTTTATCATTATAAAAATTAATTATGTTTATTGTAAAAAATAATTTGACAAAAAAACATTTTATCACTGTATATTAGAAATAAAATTATTATGATAAAAATGAATTTTATTATAATATGTAAAATTATTGTGACAAATTTATTTTTGCAGCAATTAAGTGAAATTAAATAATATTGTATTGTGTCAAATTTATTTATCACTACAAAAAAAAATATATGTTTTTCGTGACAAGGTATTTTGTCAAAACAAATAATTTTGTGCCTGTATTTTAAAAATACAGTTATAATGACATAATATGAACTTTATGTCAATCTTATGTCAATCTTATGTAACACAAAATAAACACAAAATAGAGGGAAAAAAAACGAATTGCAGAAAATATATGATAAATAATAACTCGAAAAACAATCTTTCTACTACAGTTTATTGTGTCAAATTTATTTGTCACTATAATTAAAGTAAATATATTTTTGTGACAAAGTATTTTAACAAAAAAAATGTTTTGACCCCGTATATTAAAAATACAATTATAATAATAAAATAAATTTTATCATAATGTTTAAATACAGTGGTGAAAATTTTATTTTGCAGTAATTAATTAAAATTATATATTGTGTCAAATATTTTTGTCACTATAAAAATTAATTATGTTTGTTGTGACAAAGTGTTTTGACAAAAAAAAAAGTTTGTTACTGTATATTAAAAATACAGTTAAAATGATAAAATGAATTTTATCATAATATGTAAATGAATTGCGACAAATTTATTTTTGCAGCAATTGAGTGAAATTAAATGATGTTTTAATAAATAAATATTGTGTCAAATTTATTTATCACTACAAAAAAAATAGCGCAATTATTTTATTTGCTAGGGTTTATAGAGGCGGTTATAACCGTCTCTATGAGCTAACTACTATTTAACATAATCTAACTTATAGCGACGGTTTTATTAACGGTCGCAATAGGTATTTTATTATTTGAGTTTGCTGGCGCGTTTAAAACCGCCCCTATAAGCTAAAATTTGTTTTACTAGATAAATTATTAATCTTTTGAAAAGCTCCTAATATAACAGTCATATTTTATAAAATATCATCTGAATCGACAATAATAAAAAGAAATACATAAATTTTAATTGTAATGAACAGACTATACCTTTAAATACTGAACTTGAAACTAGTATTAGAATGTATTGTTTGAAAGAAATTGAAACTAAAAATACCAAAGTTATACATTAAGCTAAATCCAATTTTCTTTCATTTTCTGTCAGCTTTTGGTCCTTTGCCTTCTCTAAATTTTTAAGTTGATTCCATAGTTTAAAATGTAGAATCTCATTCAATTCTGACTCCGCTGCACCTATATTCATCTCTCGGCATTGAACACTTGGTCTCTTAAAAGACATCAAAATCCAAAAGAAATGAAAAGGTTACAAAAGCAACATTTAGTCATACAAATACATCCAAAAAAAATAAAAAAGATACATTCTGATCAAAATATACCTCAAACTTGTCTATAACTAGAGGATTCAAATCAGTATACTGCTACCCAACAGTGAAAGGAGCCAACATATCATGCCCCTTGAAACTGAAATAATTAACAATAATTAGTTACCACAGTTACAGGCCATAGATTGAACTCCTACTTGCACAAAATGAATGATGATTGAGTAAACAAATAAAAAATATATTCAGATGCATCCAAAAGAACAAGTCATCAGGCACAAGTCATAACCAAAAAGTTCCAATATCACCACACTACCCACCTAAATAGACAGACTGCTTGGTAACTTATTAAATCACATACACATCATCAGGCACAAGTCATAACCATATAGTTCTAAATACACAGAAATTCATAAATGCTTTCATTTTATAGTGTTAGTTTTAGTGCACAACCACCCATATACACTTGTTCATAAATGCTTCACATTCAAGTTATATACTATTTTAAGGAATGACAATTTAGACAACTACAGTTGATAAAAGAGATCAAAATAAAACAAAACATTAAAAATTCAGCAGTGTGAAATATCAATGTGAATCTACAATAATGCCAATTAGCATTTTGACATGAATGCATGATCAAATTCAAATATGAACCTGCTAACATCTACTAGCAGAATTGCAGGGACAAAAAATCTTCTTGATTACATCAAATCTCCTTAAATAACACTACAAATCTCCTTAATTAATGCAATAAACAAATCTTATTCCCTAATCTCAGCTAAATAATATAACTATGGTATGTATCTACATGTAGATGACAACTAAGGAAAGTTAACAATCTAAACAACTAAGGAGAGTTAAGATATATCTTGTAATTTCAGCCAATGCAGCATGAGCAACAACACACAGTAAACAAGAGCAAAAATGCATGAGCAAAAAGGAAAAGAAAGCTCACAGCGAATCGGCGAAGACACGGTTTTCAGGCGGAAGAGTCTCCGATGAGCAAAAGCTTAACCAGATAATCACTGTCCAAATAAAGAACTGAATATGTAAGTGAACCCACAAAACGAAGTGACATGAGCCAGCAATTTCTTCCATTTGATCTCAACTTATCAGCCAGTGAAAATCAAGTTCTTCCAATAACTTACTTACCACTTGTAGGGTCAACGTGCAATGAAGCTTGCTGCCACTACGAGATAACAGAGAATTAGCAACCTGTAAGAAATACAGAGTTTTAATAGAGTTTAAATTTTTTATTTCTAGAAGTAGAAAGGAAATCATAGGTATATTAAAATGAGTGGCTGCTAGTAAACCTAAGGTCCTGAACTACACAAAGAACAGAGTATAGAGAAAAAACAAAGGAAAAAAAATTAGCGTTTCTTATGTTTAGTTCTTTCCAACTTTACTATTTTAAATTTCATGATTTCCACATATTTCTTAATGTTTAAAGTCTAATTATCACTGCTAATCAATTTAAGTTCAGCTACATAAGTGAAAGAGCTATACCATGCATGAAAATGGCAGCAAAAGAAGACAAGTTGCAAGGATTAGTATAAAGGCAAAAGACAGAGTGAAACAAAAAGAAAATCTTAGAGTAAGATAGTATAAAGAGAACAAATCGTGTAATGTAATTTCAACAAAGCTAAGTAGCAAAAACATATAATACAAAATGGTAGCACCATTTCATCCTTTAGGCTCAAAGAAGAACCATGCTATTTGTCTATTAGCATCATTCATCTATACTAAAATAACAAATTTTGAATCTCATTCAGGATAAAGCATTTGAAATGAATTCAATTATTGCAAAATCATGTCATTTTGAACTCTTGCAACATTTCTAACCATTAGATTACTTGATCATATAGAATCCAAAAAAAATTCAGTAATTAGCAGCTCCTTATGGTTCATGTTTTCATAAGCTAAAAGCGGAGGAATCTAATCATCATAGCAATTCCATAAATTAAGCCTCACTAAACTCCAATCAACTCTCAAACTTTAAAACAAGTATAACAACCAACACTCAAACAAAATCCGCTGCAACAACAAAACGGAAACAAATTTAAGCAATTGAGTACAACAAAAATATCTGTGAAACCGCAACAGATAGAAACGCATACTGAAAAGGCATGAAACGACGCCACCAGTCACAAAAAAAAAACATACAAGAAGCTCAGCAGCAAAATGCGAGAAGATATAAATTCATGCAAGCAAAAAAAGATTACAGAAACAGTCGCCATTTCCGCGATTAAAAAGCAAAACTATGTAACCGGCAGCTAATTTTAAATTAGAAATTAATGTTACAGTGGCTGATGAAGTGGAGTGTGTGTAAGCTTCAAACAAAAAATGGAGCTCCGGTGGAGAATTTTTGTTGCCGGCGGTTAATTTAAGGAGGTTAAAGAGAGTTACCGGAGATAGCCGGATCTGGAGCGAACCGGAACCCAATAGGAACCTTGAAACCAAGACACTAAAAACAAGTTCACCACTCTTAATGATATGATGGCTGCCAACTGAGAGTTGGATGAGATGTGGGAGAGGAGAGGATATGAGATCTAAGAAATGTAAAAACTGGGTGCAACAATTGAATGAAATAGTGTCGGTGTCCTTAATTGCAAAATTTTGAAAGTTCATGTACTTTTTTGCCTAAATTAAAAGATTACGTTAAATACTAAAAACACGCGAAAGTTTGTGATTTTTGGTACATTTAAGCATACCTTTTTATAATAATTTTATTTTTATTACACAATCAGTTGTATACCTGTAAATTGTACCTCAAGCAAACTCTTAACATGCACCATTTCACTTCACAGCTAAAGAATAAGAAAAATATCAAAGATATATCAACATTATTCATCCAATTGGTAATATTTTATATATACAAATATTTTATATATTTGCGATTTGAATATTCAACTGTGTAGACTCACTCAGAAATAATTATATTTCTGACCCTGCCCCCCCCCCCCCCCCCCCCAATATTTAGCTTTCAGGTTATCAAGTACGATGTCGGACTTTCATAACAATTTCGGAAGTCAATGTTAACTATACCTCTAGAGCTGTAAGTAGTTGGGTATCGGGAAGTCTCTATTTCAGTTTACAGTAGTTCAACCTATTTTGAAAAACTCTGATTTGAACTAAAATATAAGATATACGTTTTAAAAGCTGCTTGTTTTCTAAAATGTTTGTACCAGATGTACAAAGACATAAACTGTTTTTGTGTTAAAAGCATTTTAGGATTGTATTGGAAACAGAGTAGGTACGTCATATGGGATTGATGTTTGCGCTCTGGTTTCTTAAAATACAATCAGAGTTTTACGATCCAGTTTACGTACTTTTGGATTTGGTTTCTAGACATAGGTAGAGTGAAATGACAATTACACCCTGATGTCTAGAGATACAATCACAGTTTACGATCGCGTTTTTAATATAGGTTTTAAAGTGTTTCTGCAACAACGTCGCATACCTCTTTATGTTTTAAACGCAAAAAATTTATAAATTTTTTTATGCTTGCTACGGATTTCTGAGTAACCACTCTCATTCAATTGTGCCGGTTTCGGCTCGAGTTTCGGGTGGAAATCGGGTCCTGACAAAGTTGGTATCAGAGTAATGGTTTTCGGACTCTAAAATTTAAAAACATTGCTAATACATGATTTTGAAAAATGGGGTAGGTGTTATTGGTACTCATAGGAACCAGTGCAGCACATAAGATTCGAATCATGTCTCCTACACATATTCTTATGTTTCATAGGTTCTCAGCCTTCCTTCTGGGATATAGGACGCCAATATACGCGTACATGTGATTTAGACAACTCGATATAAATGCTTGAATATTAAGCATGGAATAACAAGAAGATGTTGTCGAAGTCATTCGACAGTAGTACAAGAGACGATTGACAGAAGAAGTACATGAGGTGGAGTAGTTGAGGAGGAAATCTTGCTGGTTATAGAGTTTGGAGGAAACTTACAAAACCAAATAATTTAACCTGTTATGGTTATTCAGTCAAATGATTTTAAAGGCATGATTGTGCTCAAACTAAGCATCGATGCACGTCGCAAAAATCACTGTAGAAACGCATATCCAAATTATATATGTGTATATATATACATAAAATAATTTTTATAAGACATGCATCATATACAATTATATATCAAAGAAAAGTGGTTTATAAAGGCAACTCTTTGGGGACGACAGATGTCATCGCTCTGGTGCAGAATTATGCAGATTTTTACAAAAGTGAGTTTTAAACAAATTGTTTTGAAAGTGCGCACAAATTAAACCATGTCAAAAAAAATTTGTTTTTCTTGTAAGTATACTTAGACCAGAACTCGGCAACAAAAGTAAATACTCGAGATCAAGTGGTAAGCGATTCTCGAGGGGACAACGGAAGAATATGAGAATGGAAGTTGGAGAATAAAATTATGGTAAGAAAAGTACGAAGCTAGTTGTAGTTTAATGAACTACAACTTGTATCCGGATAGCAATGCATATCCGAGTTGCGAAAAGCTAAATATAGGAAAAATCCTTAAGCAAGGTGTTTAAGGCATTGTACCCAGAGACACTAGGAGTAAGAAAAAAAGGGATGAAACCAACTGATCGAGAAATGATTAAAACGTTATAGATACATGACTTCTAACTAGCAATTAGTATAACATGAGTTTAGAAAGACTCAAGGTAAGTAGAAGATACACGATTCAAGGTGGAGTAGATGGAGATGGTGTATTAATATGATGAGTTTCAGATGACGTCTGAAAACCGACAGGGTATAGAAAGACCCTGATAACTTTGATTGAACCGTTAGATTGGTTTAATTTTGGAATGTAATATTCCTAAGACGATTACCTAGAGTTTGACCGTTGCGATCGTCGAACAGAGAATTTGACGATGCTTGTTTTTGAAAGTAACGACGGAAAATTTGGGTGAATTTAGGTAGTGAGCCAAAAGTGCAAGTGATGAAAGTATGAAATATATATTTTAATTGACTTAAGATTATCAATTAAGCTCTATATATGTAAATGAAATTGAAAACTGTTGAGAAACAGTATTTTCAAATATGAAAATTCCAATAATCGGGCGTTGTGATTGTGAAGTCTTGGCTGGCTAGTGACGGAATATGCATGTAGAGTACATGTATTTTGAATGTCGGACCAGAAACGTTTATAGTATGGCCGACCAAAAGTGGAAAGTGTGATACATATATTATATTCTAATATGAGATGTTTTGAAAAGGAGCGAGAAATTGTTAGTCAATTAATTAAATGTAGTAGTAACTATAGAGCATTGAGGATGACTCTTAGTTGCGAGAAAAGAGGCTATGTGTATAAGGTTAAAAGATAATATGTAGCGATAGTCAGATCAAAGATGTAAGGTCTGAGAATGTTATGCATTAGAATGAATGAAATATTTTGAGTAAGCCATAGGTTGAGATAAACAATATGATGAGAGTACATATATCCGGATAAGAGCTTCGTGATAATAAAAGGAAAAAGACTGTAGACCCGTGAAGGGACAAATCAAATAATAAAAGGTTAAGGAGTTGATATAGAAGATTACCACGTATGAAACAAGGTATAATGGAATAAGCGTACGAATGTCAGGTAAACCGCTTGTTAATGGAAATGTTTGTTTCGATACGCAAAACAGTGAGTTTGACTTTGCCTAGCTGTGAAATGAGTAAAACCACTAAGGTAACTACCATTGAGATTAAATAAGGTACACTAACAGTAAAGATGTCGATAGTAGACACGACTATAAGGGTGCAAGCGAGTATTGTACAAAGGAGATAGAGAAGTATAATAGAAATACGTCTCACACGTTTGTAAAACATGGACATAAAAGAAGTTAAACTAAGGTCTATTGTGAAGATAGCGTAAGTTAGATTCAAGTGATGGATTTTTTTGGAACTAAGTATAAGTGTTATTAGTTCTGATACGTGAACATGGAATGAGTGAATACTTCAACAGTTCTTATGAGACATATATAAGAACAAGGAGTCAAGCTACATCTGGATTATTTCTGGGATTGGTGTTAATGGACAATGAGTCTGTGTGACTAATAAAGGAAGGAGACACACAATGTGTGCGGCTGGTGTTATAAATTCTAAAAAATGTCAAGATTAAGTTAAGATTTCTAAGAGTCAGTGACATTTTGGAAACACAAAAAGTCTTAGATGACATCTAGTTAATCTGAGAAAGATCGAAGTGATTAATAAATGGAAGTAACCAGTATGGTTAAAGAAATTAGTACTTTCTTGAATTTCGCAGTATTTTGTGAACATTGCTTGCAAGATTTTTCAATTAGCTTTGCATCGGCAATGGAATTCAATTAAAAAAGTGTGAAGGTTGATTAGGTAAATAAACGCAAGATAGAATGTATAGATATGTTATGACATAACATGGTCAGATGATTGATTATGTTAGCAAATAAACCACAAGGTAAAATGTCAATGCGTGATTTAGAATTGACAGCAGTTATAGTCGCACTGAAAGTCAAAATACACTATTAGTGTGATACGATGTGTGAACTATTTACAAGAAAAAGAGATTTGTGCTAGAAGTCAAGATGCACTACTTATATTATACAAGGAGTAAGTTGCCTACGTATCAAAAGTTAATGAAAATTATATTTATGATATAGGAAGAATATTATGTAGAGATTATGTAATCAACTGTAAAGTTAATAGTTAGTGAATTGTGAATCAGAGTAGCGCAGTGAAAGTTTGGAGGTTTGCAAAAATTATATGCATACTACACTATTGTGCTAGCGATCATTCAAAGTATGATCAAGTATAAGACATACAGTCTCAAACTTTAGAAATATATTGGCTCAACCACGTATACCAATATGAAGTGATTAACTCAGAGAAAGTATAAGTTATAAATACTTAACTAGAGTATGTGATGGATATAAATCAGCAAGGAAAAGATTGTGATTCTAGTATTGTTGATAGAAAACTGAAACAGGACGATAGACTACGTGAACCAGATAGTTATAATTTGAGAATCGCGTACAATGCTTTATCTAAGTACCACGAAAAGGTACTATGGTGTCAAAGAAATATATCGGCGGATTGATAGAGTAAAGATATGACAAGGATGGTAGTAAAGTGTCTAAAGGACTAGTAAGTCAAACTGGAATGCCAGTGACTATGAATTTTGTCAGCTATTTCTAGAGCTACATTGGAAATGAGAATAGATGTTAAAGGATTTGTAGTCAAAATATCTTGGTGTCAAGAAAATTTTGACTCGATATAAGTGATTGTGAACAGTATGATGAAGATCCTACGTTCCGTACTCTCAAGACTTTGCGTACAACATCAAGTTGATGAGAGTCTAAACAATAAAGATGAAGTCTACGGATGACTAAAACATGTGAAAAGTTTTAGATCAACGATTAGAAGATAGAACCGTTTGTTGTCCATAAGTAACAAACGACTTAAAGGGGTAAACACAATAGTAATAGTATACACACCATAAGTATATAAGAGACTATGGAGTTAAAAAATTCATAAAGTAATGATATCATAAAGCATTATGTGATCAAAGAAATTGATCTCTTCTATGTTAAGAGAAGTGAATGAAAGAGAAACGATACGAAACATGATTTGATAAAGAGACAAATCATGTGTATTCATACGGTTGAATAATGTCAGGACTTACACTTCATTGATAGACGAAGAACATACACCAAAAGACACTAATCCAAAGAGAAAGGGTAATAGAGAGTAAGAGGAATATGATGAAGAATATATCATAAGTTATATAGGAGTGTGGAACGTCAGTTCTGATTCATGATGGATTGTGACACGGGAGGTCGCATTAAGATGCAACCGACAAGTTAGACTCGATGAAGTGATTCGTGATTCATACACGAAAGCTATAAAGGTTTATGTTGAAACCTTTCTCAAGTGTTGAACTTATGCTACGTAATGCATACGAATTGACATATAAAAAGTTGATATGAAATTTTTTCATATGTGGCTTTAGATTTTAAATTCGAGAACGAATTTTTATAAAGAGAGTAGAATGTAACACCCAATAATATTAAGTAAATAAAATATGCCACAAGGTCAAATCGGAGCAATCAAAATATTAAAAGAAAAATATTTTGAGTGTTCGAATATTAAAAAAAATATTCGAAAAGACTAAGTTTGATAGTCAAAGGATAATAGTCAGGTTTGACTATTTTAGATTATTAAATTAAATCATGGAAAATGATTTAACAAATCAGGAATACGTAAATAAAATTTAATAACTTAATTTATACGTATCCCTAAATGTGTATCGAAATAATAAGCATTTAAAATTTAAATTGAGAATTTAAATTTTAATAAACGAGTGTGAACGTTACTAATAAATCTGAGAATACTCTTTTGCATCGTATAAATAGATATATTAGTAATTAATATATTAAAATACGTATCAAAATGGAGAGATTAATGTTTCGGACAAAACCTCAAAGTTAAAATATCGAAACTCAAAAGTTTCGATGTTAAATTAAATATATGTGTGTGTGTGCGCGCGCGCGTGAGTGCGTGCGTGCGTGCTGGCGTGTGTGTGTGTAAACAGTAGAGCTTTCGATCAAGATGTCCTCGCCTCTCCCTTTTTGGACAAAATTTTCCTAGAGATGGATCCTCCAGAACCTTTTCTAGGTTTTTTTCAGAGTGTTAAAACGGGTAGATTTTGCATTACTAATAAATTCTCCGATTCGATACATAATGAGATTCTTGGCTAGAAGAAAGGTTCTGTGACATGGATGCCCAGCCCAACTCGATCGATCGGTTGGCTCATCTAACAGATGATGAGATGATTCGATAATAGTATGGTTTGTTCACTGTTTGTTTTTTAATTAATTTCAGTTATTAAGCAATTAAATATTATTAATTAGTTAAAATTAAAATAAAATAATTTAAAAGTCCCGAGCGAATAATTTTTGGCATTAATATTCGTGAAATAGTTTTACGAAGCTACCATCAAATTTTTATTAAATTTGAACGTAGTGATTTTAGTCAAGTGGGAATAATTTGGACCTAATAAATCTTCTGAGATTTATTAAAAATAAAATATAAGTTGGATGCGAATAAAAATTATATTTTTATTTGTTTTATATCTTATTGAGTTTTTGGATAATGATTTACGAAATTTGAAATTAGTCTGCGTTTGAGCTACGAATGACTAATTAAAAGTTTGGATATGATTGAATTAGTATTAAAGCATATTTTAACCAAATATTATATATATATATATGTGTGTGTGTGTGTGTGTGTGTGTGTGTGTGTGTGTGTTTCTCAGCGCTTCATTTGTTCAATTTACAAATTAAAAAGCAGCTTGCTTAAGAGTAGAAGCACGCAAACAAGAGAAAGAAATTAGGTTTTGCAATTTCACGTTTGATTTTGCGATTCCAACTCCAATTTTTTCGATAATCCGCACGTATTTAAGATAATAATCTTTAATTTAAATTCGACCATTATTATTTTAGATTATAATTAAAGTTATAACGTCGACCGTATCAAATCAATCGAATTATAATCGGTTTAACGTTTTGGTTGTAGAATTGAATTGTTTGGATTGTGTTTAAATGTTCGGAGCAGAATTTTAGCGTTTAAACCCGAGGGAGTGCCCCGTGGCTGTGCTAGCGTACATCCTGCGCAGGGCTGTGCGAACGCACAACCAAAGCTATGCGAACGCACAGGCCCTCTCTGTGCACACATAAAGACTCGAATGTCCGGTACTTTGACATTTTTGATTCTTTTTGAGTCGTACACTCGAATTGGATTATAAGTGAACTAGGACGTTTCAAAAGGTTAAAACGTTTATGTAAAGTGGAAGGTATTCGGTTTATTAAAACAATGTTATGTTTTAATAAAGCCCTACATTAATCAAACGATTAATGTTAACATGACTATAAGTCCATACCAAGAGTGGTATTATAAGTTGAACGAGAAGTTCAATATTGAGATTAGTAATACATTCTGTTTATAGAATTCTTTATAAATGGAATCTGTATTAAAGTCAATCGTTTATACGATAGGACTAAAGTTAGGAATTTAAAGTCTGAGATTGTTTGACATTTGAATTTTATCTAGATGCGATGAGTGTCGATCCACACCGAGTCAAGACATTAGAGTGTTTGACTAGTGGGCTAGCAGGACCATACGCTTTTAGGGGACATCAGTTTTGTGAGTTTACTTTGTGGTTTTTAACTTTTGAATATTTATAATTAAACTGTATTTAAATAGAAAATCGCATTAGTATATCTAAACCATGAAAGATCCATTGGAACAAACATCCTATTGGTTGACAATAGGACTGTGTGATCACTATTAGTATACTAGATGCGAGACTGTGTGTGACATAGAGATCAGTTAAGTCATTGGGCGTTAGAAGTGCTAGCGACCCTCACTTAATAGTCTGAGACGGATGAACGGTTACGGTCACAGGTAACACTGTGATAGCAGTGTCACGGTTACGGTCCAGATACCCGGCTTAGATAGCAGTGATTCAGTTCACGGTGTAAAGCCCATGTTGTGTAGGTTGAGACCCATACAATAGTCTACCTTGTAGGGTTTCATCTGAATCCAGTAATTGTTAATATTTTATATATACAAATGTTTTATTTATATGATATTTGAATATTCAACTGTAAATGTGTAGACTCACTAAGAAATATTTATATTTCTGACCCCCCAATATTCACCTTTTAGGTTATCAAGTACGAGGTCGGACTTTCATAATAATTTCGGAAGTCAATGTCAACCATACCTCTAGAGCTGCAAGTAGTTGGGTACCGGGAAGTATGTCTTTTGGTTTACAGTAGTTTAACCTATTTTGATAAACTCTGAAATACAGTATAAGAAATACGTTTTAAAAGCTGCGTGTTTTCTAAAATATTTCTACCAGATGTACAAAGAGGTGTACTAGTTTTGTGTTAAAAGCATTCTAGAATTGTATTGGAAACAGAACAAGTACGTCATACGAGATTGATGTTTGTGCTCTTGTTTCTTAAAAAACAATCAAGGTTTTATGACCTAGTTTTCGTACTGTTGGCATTGTGTCTGAACATGGGTAAGGTGTTATGTGAAATGAAAATTACGCCCTGATGTCTAGAGATACAATCACAGTTTACGATCGCATTTCTAATAAAAGGTTTAAAGTGTTTCTGCAACGAGGTAGCAAATCTTTTTATGTTTGAAACGCGAAAAATTTTATAAAAGTTTTTAGGCTTTATACGGGTTTCGGAGTAACCACTCCCATTTCCTAGCGCTAGCTGGTCTCGGCTCGAGTTTCGGGTGGAAATCAGGTCGTGACATTACTTGTTCGAAATAGGTGTCTACACGTACACTTGTTGTTTTTGCTAACAATGCACAAAAAAAACCAGCTTGATAATAACGGGGGAACTTAATGCTATAAGAAAAGGCCATTCAGTCTGAAGAATGTAGGGCCACATACAAGAGATTGATGAATTTCATTTTCAAGGACCTAAAAGGCTGGAATATGGAAGTATACGTGGATGAAATCATTGCGTAATCCGCAAAGTAGAGGATCACGCAAGAGATATAGAAGAAATGCTTCAAAAACTGGAAAAAAAATCAAACTAAAGCTCAACCCAGATAAATGTGCATTTGTAGTACCGGCAATAAATTGTTTTAGGCTATCTCATATAGTAAAGAGGCATTGAAGAGAACCCAAAAAAATTACAAGGTATCATAGGCATGCAACCACTAAGGTATGCTCGGGAAGTTCAAACGTTGAACATAAGAATTATTGCATTGGGGAGATTTATCTCATGCTTGGCCAAGTAATGCCTTCCTTTCTTTAAGACCCTGGGGAATGTTAAAAGCTTTGAGTGGACCGATGAATGTCAGAACGTCTTCGAAGAATTGGAGTTATTCTTGATCTCCCCACCATTATTGGGTAGATAAGAAGCCTAGATATCCTACACCTATACTTATTTGTTATAAACGAGACATTGGCCTTGAATTTAGTCAAAGATGTGAATGCGGACCATAGACCAGTCTATTATATCAGCAAAGTATTGAAGGGCCCAAATTTGAGATAAAACAAGATAGACAAGTTCTCCTTTGCCTTAATGCATTCGGTCAAAAAGTTAAAAAGATACTTTAAAGCACATGTAGTGGTAGTACACATCAACCAAAGAAAGTATTGGGAAGTCTGAGACATCGGGATGATTGATCTACTGGTCAATTATGTTGGGAGCTTATGATATCAAGTACGAGCTGACACCGTCCTAAAAGCACAAGCACTAGCAGACTTCATTGCCGAGAGCACAACACACAACCAGGCATATACGATTTAAGAAAGCATTATTACATAGCAGTTGCAAGTGGATGGAGTATCCAATGCAGAAGAATTTGGCGCTGGAATTTTTCTAACTGGGCCACACAATATGAAAATGAAACACCAAATAAATCTAAAATTTCCAACAGCAAACAACTCTACCAAATATGAAGCATTGATCGCCGAGTTAAGAATGGCAGAGTTAGTAAATGTGGAGCATCTTAAAATTTAAAGCGACTCTCAACTAGTAGTAAACAAGGTACTCAGAAATTTCGAAGCGAGGGATCCTGAAATGAAAAAGTATGAAAAAATAGTAAAAGAACTGTGGGAAAAAATTACTGAGGAAGGGAGACAATGGGAGATAGAACAAATACTAACAACTGAAAACATCGAGGTTGATGAGTTAGCAAAAGCGGGGGTAGCCAAAGAATAAACATCGGAAACACCATACACCGTGCAACATCATAGTAGCATACAACACCCGAAAGCAATTTTTCTAACACAACCATTAGACTAGTGGACAGAGTATATTGCTGCTTACTTAAATAATAGGGCATTACTCGAAAAGGATAGAGAGATAGCATGGAAAGTAAAAAGATGACCACCACATTTCTCTTTTGTTGACGGTGTGTTATATCGAAAATCTTTTACTTACCCATGATTAAGATGCTTGACTACAAAAGAAGGAAAATATGTTCTATCTGATATCCACAAAGGCATGTGTTGAAGCCATGTATCTTATTTTTCCCTTTGTCAAAAATTCGTGCTGCAAGGGTATTATTGGAAAGCTCTAGTAGAATACGCGGCTGAGTTAGTACACAATTGTGAAAAATGGCAGTATCATTAAAATCTCAATGTAATACCCCGTAAACTGATAAGATACCATTGATATACTATGACGTGCCACGTGTCCGAAATTAAGAAGGTAGAGAGTGAGAATTAAGTGAAGAGATATGGTCAGATTAAGTTTATTAAGTCAATCGCGAAATAATAATTATATTTGGACATTATTATTCGTTGGAGCGATTATTAGCAGGACTGAGTAAATGTTAAGATAATTAAAATAAAATAAAGTATAAGTCCCGAGCTAATAAATTTCACGCTAAAGTCCATGAAATGTTTTTAAGAAACTATGGAAAATGTTTTATAATTTTCGGAGCTTGTCGAAATTTTGGACGCAGCTTAAATTAAAGTATTTGAGTTAAAGTGCAAATTAGCCATTTTGGATTAAAATAGACTTTTGCCCAATTAGAAAACTTCCTAAGGAAGAAGTTGTCCACTTGCCTATTACTTATCTAGCTAGAGGAAATATGATCCAGAGAAAGGAAATGAATGAAAAGTGAAGAAACCTTAACCCATGGGCATTTTTCATCGTTCATGTTCAAATCGAGCTACGGAGCTCGTTTCTCCACCGATTTTGATGATCATTGATGCTATGAATTAGGTTTTTTGTTAGCAATCAAGGGGAGCCATATATTTTTAATTTTGATTAAGTTTAATTGATGGAAATTGGTTGAGAATTTGATGAGGTTTTCGACAACTTTGAGTTAAATTCATATGTGAAGTTATTGTTGATTATAGCTATGGAATTTTTAATGCATTATGAATAAGTTGTGGCTGATGTATTATTTATGAATTAAGGTTGAGTTTTGAATGGTTAAAAATTGATAAAATTGGGTGAGAAATGGGTTGTGATTTGAGTAATAGGATGGTTTAGGTGTTTGTTGAATTGTGATCGATTGGAAGCTATATATTATGTTTATTGTGAAGTGAGTTATGGCTGAATCTTTGTAGGATTTGAGAGCACGTTGGGATGGCTCTCCGGTGGACTCATTCTGCTCCGGTGAGCAGAATTCTGGTTGGCGCTGCCAGCAGAATTTGGATGTTGGCAGAATCATGTTAAGCTCTTAACGAGCAGAACATGGTTGGTCCCTGAGGGGATTGCGTAGCCAGTCCCCAATCATAATTAGGACCGTGATTTCGACAATTATTCGACTCCTAAATGCGATGAATTCAGTTCGAATAAATACATAACTATTTGACAAAATTGCGAGGTATAAGTGATAAGCTTTTGAGCTAAGTAAACCATTTGAAATAATGGCTTATAAGGCGTGAAAGGTGTATATAATTGAATGAATATGTTGTATGAAGTTATTTGTTTGATAAAGAAAATCAAACGACATTTGATTTAAGGTTAAGTATAAAAAAGTGGTTATTTGATTTATTAATTAAATAACATTTCTAAGCTAAGTTTAGTTAATAACCTTAAAGACTTAACCACGATAGTACAATCGTTTTGTATGCGTATCTCTCGCTTCTAATTGTGTATAGTAATAGATTCTTACTCCAACAATATTTGATATTTGTCCTAGGTTCGATAAGTCAACCTATTAACGGACAAAGAGATCGTGAGGCTTAACGATTGCTAGTAAATAATCAAAGTTTTTGGAGAATAGCAAGTGGTGAGTTTATTGTGGATGTTTACGTTTGTAGTATTATAAATGCATTTCTTTTACGCAAATTGTATATACAATTGCACAACATCAATTTATAAATGAATTGTTCTGTTTGGAATGCATGCATCATAATTTGAAACCAGTATAGATCCGATGGAATGAGCTTTCCTATTGAGCGGCAATAGGGTTATGTGATCACCAGTTGAGTCTAGAAGTAAGACCCTAGTACAGTAAGTTGAAAAGATTTACGGAATGATATGTGTGAATGTTTGAAATTGTGTGAAGGTGTGGAAGTTTTGTGAAGTTATGTGGTGTGAGCTCGGTTGATTTATCTCGGGAATACTTGTTAAGGTCGGTTAAATTATCTTGGGCATTTTTGTTAAGTCCGGTTGAGTTATTCTCGGACGTTTTGATTTGTTTTGTGGGACATAAGTAGTAGTACAGATATACCCTATTTCGGGACCGTACTATATGGTAGTGAACCTACCATAAGGACTAAGTACTCGATTCGTTTGAGAGTTTTAATTTATGTAATCTTATACCAAATTATAGTATAAGTGTTAAGGTTTCGGTCTGATATTCGTACATGGATGCATATGAATGAAAGGTTTGTGCATTGATTTGAATAATTTAAATAATACACTTTTGTAAACTATTAAACTCACTCAGTCTCGACTGACCCCACCTCTAGTGTGTCTTTTCAGGTGTGTATGTTTTGATGAGATGAACTTCTACTGTTATTCCTGAAGTTTGTGTACACAGAAAGCATAAGTCAATCCATAGTGTTGCAGTAGTTGAGTCCTAGTATATATCAACGTATGTTATTAGACAGTTTATGTATTTTATGTATACTCTGATGTTTCTATTAAATATTTCGTATTCCACTTTAAACCGTTGGTTTTGTGGTGGAACGGGCTATGATAGAATATGAGATATTGCATGGTAAGACCCAGGTTCTTATGAAACGTTTTCAAGTTTTGAACAGATGTATGCATACGTCATTTGTTATAAAGGTTTTATGAAAACGTTTTGTGAATGGATGTTTGTACGATTGTGTAATTTGTCTTGCGAAAACGTTTTTGTGTTTTTAAGGCTTTCTATTGGTTTTGGAACTACCATTCCTAATCCCTAGCGCCGGTCTCGACTCGAGATTTTGGGTCGTGACAAAATTGGTATGGGAGCAATGTATTAGATTCATAGGCCATTGCTCGTATGTGATCTATGTTTGTATGAACCTAGAATGGATACTGTCACTAGGTTAAGTTAGGAACTACTACAGCTCTAAGACTTGAGTCATATTATTGATAAGTCCTCATTGTTTTGAAAACTCTTAGCTCTCCTCGATAGGATGAGAGTCAGCTTTGAGTGTATATGATTGATTTATGTGCGAACATTGTTTGTTCTTTTCGGAATACGTGTATACGATGAAGACACGTATTTCATAGTCAACAGGATATGCATATGTAAGATACATATGAAGAAGGGATTTGTGAGAATGGACTCTCACCACGAGTTGTTCTGGTTTTAGCTTCTAGGCAAGACAAAGCTTAACCATATGATATGATAATTGGAGGAGAAGTACCTCCGGTATACCAAGATAGTTTCTTGGAAGTTCAGGATGGACCCCAAATACCCACAAGAGATAATCATCGTGATAGATCGTCTGAGAATTCACCAATGGATATGGGTATCAAGGATGTTGGAATGCATGATAAGAGGAAGAAGTGAAGAGATCAACTGGATGTTCCTGAACCAAGTGAAAGGTTCAAGCTAGTGGTAGAAACTAGGGGTAGCCTGAGGCGAATCAGTGATCATTGATCAGGGATAGTTTTCCGAGAACGGGGCGAATTTATTCGAACACCCCCAGGTACGATGCATATGCTCTAAGCTATTGCGTTGTTTGCGGTAGATATGGTTTGACCAATAAGGCGAACCATTATAGTATAAATGTAGCGTATGAGGCGTAGATTGCTAAAACATAAAGAGTGCACCAGGAAGCTTGAGAACCCTAGGTGCATAATTTGAGATATCCTTTAGACAAAGGAACTAAACATAGAGAAAACACATTGAAAGAGTTTGACATACTCTAAAAAATGTCAAATATGCCTGAATAACATAATCTTGCCCACAACATAACTTATTAGTTTATGATAAAAGGGTAAAGAACAATGATAACATACATCCATACGAGTGATGTAAATCCATAATAAAGGAGATTAAATTTCATAGAGGTTCACGTCTGAGTTGCTTATGGTATTTGCAAAAGAGAATCGTTTTAAAAGTATAATTGTGCGCATCAACAGTATGATAGATGCTATAGGAAGCATAAAGCATTTGCTTAAGAATACATTGCAGTATCAGCTTATATGTAGATGTAATTTGATATCAAATCACAATTTTACAAAAATCTAACCCTGCATCATACATTTGCTGATACAAGCAACGAAAAAGGAATTTGAATCGGAAACTCTTTAGTGATGAGAGATGTCATCACTCTGATGTGCAATTATACTAAAATTTTGAAATGGTATTTGATCGGAAAGAAAAGCATTTGAAAGCCATAGGCAAAAAGGAAAGATTGATTTGAAACATAAGAAAACCAGATGGAGATTCCCGTGACACCAATATCTAAATAATAATAAAGAGCAATACCAAATTAATGGAAATATCGTACAGAGGTAGATTGATGTAATACCCCAAAATATTTAAGTATTTAATTTGGACCACGTGTCCAGTGTTGCATCGCCGGAGTAGCGATATCGAAAGGATTTCCGAGAAATTAAGATAAGTATAAAATTTTAGCAGGACGGTTTTGAAAAAGATTATTGACGGAAAAATAATAATTATGAATTAAGTATTATTTATTGGATATAAATAATACGTACGGAATTGAGTTAAAAAGGATAATTTAAGCGTTAGGTTAAATTAGAAAGTTTAAAAGAGAAATGGTTAAACTTAAACAATTGAAGGGTTAAACTGGCTAATTAGCCAAGATATATGTAAAAGAAATGAAGAATCAGATGAGGAAAGGAAGGTTACAGAAAGAATGAGAGAAATGTGACGATCAATTTCGATCCGTCGCCGTTTCGCCGTTTCTCGTTTAAATCGCGTGTTCTTTATATCGATTTGTTCAGAATTCGATTCTCTATCATCTTTGAGCTTCAAATCGAGGTAAGCTTGACGTTTTAGTTGCTGAAATATGGCTGTTTCGTTTTTAAACGAATCGAATGGATCGTAATCGCGTTTCTATTGTCGTTTTGATGATTATTGAGTTGAATATTGTGTTATATTGATGTAGAAACATGTCGGAATGAGATAGGGATGTTGGGAGCATGTCGAGATGATGTTTGGACCTGTTTAGGGGTGTCGCACGACGTGCGACTATGTCTCACGACGTGCGACATAGTTTCGCGACGCGATCAAACTTAAAATCGACATAACTCCTTCGTTCGGACTCGGAATTGAGCGATTCTCGTTGCGTTGGAAAGAGGAAAGGATTGTCTATGATCCTAGAGCATCAAACCAATGTAAGAATAAATATTTGGTTGCTGTAAGTTGGGTTTGATTGCTGCCTAGGGTTAGGGTTTGGTGAAAACGTATTGAACTCACGTACATTGTTCGTTTTAGGTTTGGTTCATGCATTTTAATAAATTGGACCATAATGACGGAGTTAAGTATGTGTTAGTATGGATTTTAAGTATTTTGAGATATCGAAAATGGTCTAGAAAAGTCGTTTGAGTCGCACCCGAAGGGGGGCGCGACGTGCTGAATTTCAGCACGTCGTGTTGGTGCATGACGTGCAGAGCACTGTGCACGACGTGCAAGTGCCCTGCACGACGTGCAAGGTGAAGGGAAAAACGTGCCCTTCCCAAAAATGGATGGGCACGACGTGCCAAGTTAGGCACGGCGTGCCCTACCTTAACCGTGGCCTCTGCGGGTCCCCGTGAGCGAAAAATAGCTTCCGATAGCGTGAAATTGACATGGAACTTGACGTTTTGGGCCAGGCTTTTGGAATAAGCATATTAAGCAAGTGTAAGAATGAGATTGAAGGTTCTTAAGTTTACAAATCATAATAGGATCGAATTGGGATAACCTAAGTTTATAACTTAAGGTTTAGGCACCGAGTTCACGTTTATAAATTAAACGTACGTGTAACTTGAATAGGTGACTGACGTATCGACGAGCTACCAAGCCAGTGGGCCGGAGTGGTTACGTGATTGGACAATGCATGGAGCTTACGCTTGCGGGATTATAATAATGCAGTTTTGGATAGCGGTCATTGTGAGTGGCAATTTACTTTCGCGTATTATTGTTATGAAAGTTATTTTCTTATATTATGAGTATTGTTATTAAATATCTCGTATCTATATGATTTGCTCGTATGAGCTGTTTTGTTTGATAGATTTGATTATATGAATGTTGTTGTACTCGTTGTTTTGGAGATAAGTGTCTAATGTGCGGTCCGAAGAGACCAACTACCTATTGGGTGTCAATAGGCTGCATGATCATTGGTGAGTCAGTCTAGAGTATCTGACTTTATGATTAAGAATTAAAATATGTTTATGTATGATATGATATGAATTCGATACGAGAGTGAACTTGGCTACGGTGTAGCCTGGAAGTCCCCGTATCTAGTGGGCTGGGCCCACCAGTGCCTGGGCCACCGGTGAGTTGGACTCACACTTTATGATTTCGATACGAGTGAGCACTCGGCTACGGTGTAGTCTGGAAGTCCCCGTATCTAGTGAGTTGGACTCACACTTTTGAAATTAATAATGTTTGCTTATATCATAAATTTATATATGTATTCAGCGTGTAACGCTATATTTTAATAATACTATAAGTAACTTGCAAACTCACTCAGTATTTTCCCAAATACTGACCCCTCACTCTGATGTTTGCAGGTAAGCAGAGTCGGATCAGACAAACCATCTCCATTGTGCTAGAAGTCATTGGACTTGCACAAGCATGAGTTCCTAGAGCTGCAGTAGTCAGTAGATGTCAGTATTAGATAGACATTTGGATTTCAAATAGTTAGTTTTGAATGTAAACTGTAATCTGATATTTTAATATCTACAATTATATTATGTAAAAGAGTTTTCTAAAAAGGTTTATATATGATATTATAATTTTAAATGCGAAAAATTAATAGTGGTTTTAGGCTTGCTACGGGTTTCGGAGCTACCACTCCCATTCCCTAGCGCCGGTCTCGGCTCAATAATTTGGGTCGTGACAATTGATAATGAACATAGGGTTATATCTCATAGGTAGAGCCCATAGAGATAATAATTGTATAAGGAGAGTAAGTCACCTCGAGAATAAGAGGTGCACGATGATCGAAGGTATCGACATTGAAGTGTACGATCAAAAAATCGACATCAAGGTATATGGTCGATACATATAACAATCATGATGATGTAAATTTGCGACGCGAATTATTAAGCTCTAAAGAGAACAGAGACAAGGATCGATAATGCTCTAAAGATGTGACGGGAATAGAAAGGAAAGACTCAATAAGGGAGTTGAGCTATAAACGAAGGTAGTATTAAATAGATCGGAATAAGAAACGATAAGGTAAGACTATATAAGGTAAAGAACTTGGAACAAGATGCCTACACTAAGGCATCCAAGTACAAGAAAGTATAAGAACCAAAGATGGATGAAGGATACAAGGAAATCGACTAAGATAATCGATATAAAGGAGGTTTAAAGAACTTAAATGTAAGTAACAACCCTCGATAAGGGTAATAAAAAAAGGAAGACAAGAACGTTACTTGGAAAGCAACAAGGGGAACCAACTTCTATGTAGTCATGGACACATAAAGTTGGGAAATACAGAGTTGGCAAGAATGTAAGACCAACCTACTGATGGAAAAGAAGTCAGTAAGAATAGGATACGTAGATGTGCACATACATGAGAGTGCAACAAGTTGGCAAGTTCGAGAAGAACACTCCTAAACCTTACATCAAGAATAAGGCTGGAGGTATTGAAATAAGAAGTAAGGGATGATCGTGAAACATAATGGGATGCAGATAAGAATAACATTAAACACTGGTAAAGATATTACCAGTCTGAAACAAGATAGTGAAAATAAAAGGATCATGAGTTAAGATAGATCATGGAGAAAGAGACTCGATACACATCGAGTAATGCCAAGCAGGCATACAACTTCATGAGACTCAGGAAGTCGTTAGGTATGTGATTGATATAAGAGGATCCTAAATGCCATAAAGACATCGATAAGGGTATCAGATGAAAGACCGTATAAGTTTAACTGTAAAGACAACAGTTGATAGATAAATGATCAAAGTGTCGCAGCGAAAGCGAAAGAGGAACAAGTAGGCCTGTATGCGAATAAGCATGAAGCAGGCAAAGGATGTCATGAAAGATAACGTTGGACTTCGATTAACTCGAAGGTCCATAGGAATCAAGAAACGAATAGAGAGTTATCAAGGAATAGTATATCTAACGACCAAGAGTTAGAATTGGAAATTAGATCTCAAGAATCATTCGAAGGAGGATCAGTGGAGTTGTATAGAAGGATGGTTTATGATGAAAATCAAAGAGAACAAAGGACCAATGGACATAAGGCAAGCAAATCCATAATTAGGGATATGAAGTATGTGTTAAGTACTAACACATCACAAAATAAGAAGTTTATGGACGAATAAACCTCGAGATAAGGTAAAGAATTAGCCTTATACTCGATAAGAAGGGTAAAGTGTAATGAACACTTAAGGAGACTATGGAGATGTCTAAAATGAGTTCGACCCTAAACGGAAAATGTAGAGTGTAGACGTAACGACAAGGTATAAGAATATGGAATAAAATTCACATAAGGAATGTCTTAATGCTTAGGCTATAGGATCAAACAACAGCCTATGCAAGCAGTGAAAGATGGCCCAGAGAAGCTACTTTTGGGCCAGTTTTTGACGTTTTCGGGTTTCCATCTCAACCTGAAGTTCAAATGAAAGTTGTAAAGGACACCGTGAACTATATGAATATCAATCTCATATAGTGAACAGACGCTTTTGAATAATTGGACAGCTGAAATGAGCTGGAAAGGAAGTACTTAGATAAGTTTAAGGAAACTTGGAAAGTACAAGTTAAAGATGATATCAACTAAGGGTGAGTAAAGGCATAAAGTTAAGAATGGATCAAAGTTGGTATTCATGGTGACACCACCCATATAGTATTAATGAACGAATAACGAATAAAGGATGAATGAATACCAACACTAGTGAGTAAAATTGACATGGGCCTATTAAGGCCAATGATTAGTAGACGACGGGATTAAAATCCCAACGCGACAACAGTTGTTGTCCCACAATTATGAGGATTGTGAATGAAGCAACTAAGCATGGACTAAGAGAGATCACAAAGAGATTGGGCATCTCTGTTATAGTGAACAGTAAATAGCAACAAACTAGTATATGTACGTGTCATACTAAGAAAATTATGACAAAGTAAAATGTCCTTACAGATGTTAGCGATAATCAAAACGTGAATTGAAAATTTGATAAAAGGGACAATTTTTCAAGTATAATAATAAGAAAGGGAAGAGAAACACACATAGGAACGGTGTAATGCAATTAAAGTAACCAAGAAAGTTACTCCAGAGGTATGTTAGTCCATACAAGATAAGGTGAGGAGTATAAGTAAAAGGTGGAAAGTTGGAATCAGACTTCTCTTCTGTGACTCAACCACAGATAGTAAAAGTAAATTAAAAGAGTGTATACGAAAAGTGAAGACGAGTATGCAGCAAAGGCACTCGTATTGATTTATTCCGAGTAAGTGGCAAAAGTTTGAATTCGAGGGCGAATTCATTATAAGGTTGGCAAATGTAATACCTCGTAAATTAATAAGATACCAGTTAATATACTAGGACATGCCACTCATCCGGAATTAAGAAGGTCGGAAGTGAGAATTAAGTGAAGAGATATGATCAGAGTAAGTTTATTAAGTCAATCGTGAAATAATAAATGTATTTGGTCATTATTATTCATTGGAGCGATTCTTAGCGGGACTAAGTAAACGTTAAGATAATTAAAATAAAATAAAGTACAAATCCCGAGCTAATAAATTTCACGCCAAAGTCTGTGAAATGTTTTTAAGAAATTATGGAAAAAGTTTCATAATTTTCGGAGCAAGTCAAAATTTTGGATGCGACGTAAATTAAAGAATTTGAGTTAAAGTGCAAATTAGCCATTTTAGATTAAAATAGACTTTTTTCCAATTATACAACTTCCAAAGGAAGAAGTTTTCCTCTTCCCTATTACTTATCTAGCTAGAGAAAATATGATCCAGAGAAAGGAAATGAAAGAAAAGTGAAGAAACCTTAAGCCATGGCCATTTTTCATCGTTCATGTTCAAATCGAGCTACAAAGCTCGTTTCTCGACCGATTTTGTTGATTCTTGATGCTATGAATTTGGTTTTCCGTTAGAAATCAAGGCGAGCCATATATGTTTAGTTTTGATTAAGATTAATTGATGAAAATTGGTTGAGAATTGGATGAGATTTTCGGCAACTTTGAGTTAAATTCATATGTGATGTTATTGTTGATTATAGCTATGGAATTTGTAATGAATTATGAATAAGTTGTGGCTGATGTATTATTTCTGAATTAAGTTTGAGTTTTTAATGGTTAAAAATTGATAAAATTTGGTGAGAAATGGATTGTGTTTTGCGATAATAGGATGGTTTAGGTATTTGTTGAATTGTGATGGATCAGAAGCTATAGATAATGTTTATTGTGAAGTGAGTTATGGCTGAATCGTTGTAGGATTTGAAAGCACGTTGCGATTTCTCTCCAGTGGCCTTATTCTGCTCTGATGAGCAGAAGTATTCTGCTCACCACGAGCAGAATTCTGCTCGGCGCTGCCAATAGAATTTTGTCGTTGGCAGAATCGTGTTCTGCTCTGAACGAGCAGAACATGGTTGCTCCCTAAAGGGACTTCTAATCGTTATTAGGAGCGTGATTCCGACAATTATTTGACTCCTAAATGCAATGAATTCAGTCCAAATAAATACGTAACTATCTGACGAAATTCTGAGGTATAAGTGATAAGGTTTTGAACTAAGTTTAAATCATTTGAAATAATGGTTTATAGGGTGTGAAAGGTGTATGAAATTGGATGAATATGTTGAGGTTACGATTAAATAGAAGGTTTAGTATGAAGTTAGTTGTTTGATAAAGAAAATGAAACGACATTTGATTTAAGGTTAAGTTTAACATTTCTAAGCTAAGTTTATTTAATAAACTTAAAGGCTTCACCACGATATTACAATGGTTTTATATGCGTATCTCTCGAGTCTAAATGTGTATAGAAACCTCAGCAATATTTTTTATTTGTCCTAGGTTCGACAAGGCAACCTATTAACGGACAAAGAGCTCGTGAGGCTTGATGATCGCTAGTAAATAATCAAAGTTTTTGGGGGATAGAAAGTGGTGAATTTATTGTGGAGGTTTACATTTGTAGCATTATAAATGCATTTCTTTTCCGCAAATTGTTTATACAATTGCACAACATTATTTTATAAATAAACTGCTCTGTTTGAAATGCATGCATAATAATTTGAAACCAGTATAGATCTGATGGAACGAGATTTTCTATTGAGCGGCAATACAGTTGTGCGATCACCAGTTGAGTGTAGAAGTTAGACCCTAGTTCAGCAAGTTTAAAGGATCTACAGAATGATATATGTGAATATGTGAAGTTGTGTGAAGGTGTGGAAGTTTTGTGAAGTTATGTGGTGTGAGCTCGGTTGATTTATCTCGGTCATACTAGTTAAGCTCGGTTAAATTATCTTAGGCATTTTTTTGTTAAGTCCAGTTGAGTTTTTCCCGGACTTTTTGATTTGTTTTGTGGGATATAAGTAGTAGTACAGATTTACCCGGTGAGTTATCTCGGGACCGTACTACATGGTATTGAATCCATAGTGCTGCAGTAGTTGAGTCCTAGTATATATAAACGTATGTTATCAGACAGTTTATGTATTTTGTGTATACTCTGATGCTTGTATTAAATGTTTTGTATTCCGCTTTAAACTGTTTGTTTATTGTGGAACGGGCTATGCTAAGATATAAGATATCGCATGGTAAGACCCAGGTTACGATGAAACATTTTCATGTTTTAAACAGACGTATGCATACGTCATTTGTTATAAAGGTTTTATAAATGGATGTTTGTATTGTGTAATTTGTATTGCGAAAAAGTTTTTGTATTTTTAAGGCTTGCTGCGGGTTTTGGAACTACCATTCCCATTCCCTGGCGCCGGTCTCGACTCGAGATTTTGGGTCCTGACACTCAGTCACTAGTCAACTACCAAGCAAAGCCACATCATCACCCCCTGGCCGTTTAGCACTTGGGAATGGACATCTTGGGCCCCTTTTCCCATGGAAACCGGGAAAGAAATTCCTAATAGTTGCAGTAGATCATTTTAAAAATGGGTGGAAGCAAAAGTTTTCTCCATCATCACTGAAGCCTGAGTAAAACACTTCGTCTGGAGAGAAGTAGTTTTCCGACTTGGCAATACGAAAGATATTGATCACAGACAACAGAAAACGGGTTGACAACAAGCACTTCAGAGAATTCTGCCCAGACAAAGGGATAGACCTTTATTTACTCAGTCACACACCCATAGACTAATGGAATAACCGAGGTTACAAACCAAACCATCTTGAACGGCCAAAAGAAGAGCAAAGATGGTGCCAAAGGAAAATGGGTGGAAGAATTGCATAGTGTCCTATGGTCCTATAGGACGACACCAAGAGCTAGAATTAGAAGAACACCATTTGCACCGACTTACGGTTGTGAAGTTATAGTATTGGCAAAAATTTGTATGCCAACTGTGAGAGTACAATACTTTGGCAAGCGAAGAAATGAGGAGATATTGAAAGTATGCCTTGACCTGTTAGAAGAACGAAGAGAGGAAGCTTTAGTCCACATCGAAGCCTACAAGCATAGGACGGAAAAAGGGTAAAACCTGTACATTTTCAAGTCGCAGATTTAGTGTTGAGGAGAGAAGATATTGGCAAGAGGGAAGCCAGAGTCGGTAAGCTTGGGAAAAACTGGGAAGGACCATACCAGGGGAAAAATTAGGATTAGAAGGGGCATATAACCTAACCTAAATGTCAGGAAGAGACCTATCGAGAAGTTGGAACTCACGGGTTCTAAAGAATTATTATCAGTAATAACAACTCAATACAGTCGAGTTTGTTAAGGGTTTTTCCACTAGCATTCATGCTAAAAGGATGGTTATAAGTCCGAATGCAAGTTTGTCCACTATTAATAAAAGAAAAAAATTAAAAGAAGCATGCGCGTCAAACAACTAAACCCCCTAACTCATAGTAAAATTGGAGTAAAACAATTGCTTAAAGATACAAATTAAGCCGTCGCTTAAAACCCGAGTTAACAATTTCCTTCAAGATATAACTAAAGCTATAACTTAAAATCAGAATTATGTAATTTCTTAAGGATATAACTTAAGCTATCGTTTAAAACCCGAGTTAAGCAGTTTCTTTAAGATACAACTTAATCTATCGCTTAAAATCCGAGTTAAACAATAGCTTAAGGATTTAACTAAAGCTATCGGTTAAAACCCGAGTAAAGCTATTGCTTTACATTAATACTGAGTTCTACACTCAGAAAATCAAAGTCAAATTATTCATGTACACAATTATTCATAACCAGGCTAAACACTTAGGATATTTCAAAATAAGAATTCAAATTATTAGATCACGAATACAAAAAATCTGGAGGCAACAAAAAATTATACTCCATTTATAAAAAAATATTACAAGTTAATTTCCTATCTCGACATTTTATACTTATTCTGGAATTGATAGACCAATCCTGGACTTAGACCCACCACCCTTACGAAAGTCGGCCTCCTCATAATATCGAACCTCAAGATTATCCCTTTCAGGGGTGTCTTTCGCAGGAACTCTCCCGCCTAGAACTCTACCGTAGACTCAACGTTAGCTTGGGCATTTTGTCCAGGCTACATAGTGGCAGCAGTCTCTTCAGCTTTTTTCCGGTCTTGTTGAGTTTGATGGATTAAGTTCCATTGGTAAAAACAAGCAGCAACACAATATTTTAGCGCCTGAAAAACAACACAATATTTATAAACTTAAAATATGAAAAGAGGATACCCAGAAAGATTATTGAAAAACCAACCTAGCAGACGAAGATGATGCCTAGATCACTCAAATCTTGTGGCGCATTGGTCTTCATGGCTTTCTGGTCATCAGAAAAAAAGGACGCTCATTCGATTTATCTTTATCCAATTGAGTAGAGTAGTGGAGCCCAAATCCACCTCATTCGAGTCCTCCACCTCGGTCTCATCCCCACCAATACGCTTCCTCTTCTTCTCGGACGAGGCAACAAGCATGGAGTGAAGAATGTAAAAAAGAATATTAACCTTGACTTTTACCTATTTTGGGGTATTTATAGGGAGTGATGATATGGCAATGGTGGTGGTATTTTTTGTGATTTGGCATGGTTGGTATGACATGGCATATTTGTTTGTTCTTTTTGCCTATTGTGGGATTTGTTGGTACGGTGTCATAATTTCTCTATCAAAAGTCCTTGTTGTGAGGTAATGTCATGTCATGTGTCATGGGTTTGATGCATGCTCTTGGTTCCGAGATTTTCCGGTTGGATGATATCTTAGTGAGTTGGTTATCTTGGTAGGATATTATCTTAGTCCGCCCTGCTGGGTAGTGATTTTTTAATTTTTTTTATAAAGAATTCATTAATAGATTCATTATAAAAGAAATATATTTGCAACTATACAATAAATTAACTACTATTTGTAACTATACTATAAGTAAACTACTATTCATTAATAATCCATTCTAAATACACTATAAGTCATTATCTGCAACAATTATTTTAGTTAAAAAAATGTAAAGTTATGCATGAATTCATATTAATTAATCATAATGCACGTGAATCACTACAAGAAACTTGATTTTTAGAAACGTGAGTTGTCGTTGTGAAAACCTAAAATATGGTTGTTAAAAGTTTTTAACAACGACAAACGTGGTTGTGCGTGTTGGCGTAATGTAATGTTTTTTATAACGACTTTTTTAAATAATGGTCGTTGCTATAGCTTTTATAAAATCTATAAGATTGGTTGTTAAAAGTTATTAGTAACTATAAAAAGTCGTTGTCAAAATATTATAATATTAATTATTATTTTAATATGTTATATAATTTTATAATTTTTTTAAATATAAAATACAATTATTATTAAAATTTAATATTTTTTATTTTTTGATTGATATATTACAATAAAAGTAAAAATTATTTCTATAGTGAAGGGTGGGTTTCTTTTATAGTGAGAATGCATCATTCTCATTTCACTTATTTTCAATGTGGGATTTTAACTATTCCTTCTTTCTTTTAGCAACGAAATTATTTGTCGTTGTGAAATGATAATATTTAAAAACGACACATATTAAATCGTTGGTAAAGCAAATAATTTACAATGATATGATTAGTCGTTGTAAAATAATTATCTTTAAAAACGATATAAATTAAGTCGTTGCTAAAAGTATAACTTTTAATAACGATTTTATTAGGCGTTGTAAAATAATTATATTTAGAAACGACATTAAAATAATCGTTATAAAAAGTATATGTTTTGTAACGATTTTAATAGTCGCTGTAATAGACCGTTGCTAAAACTCACTTTTCTTGTAGTGAATCCACTTTAAATTAATTACATATTCTCTATATGATACATTTTGTTATATTTTATTGTTAAATATAAGGGTTAATTGTAAACTAAATCACAAACTTTACCTTAATTTGCAATTACAGCACGAATTTTAAAACTTGACAATATCAGTAACCAACTTTCATTTTTTGGCAAATTCTTACACAAACCAATCATGCAACGGCACATGGCGGTATATTATAATGTCCACGTTAGTATTTTTTTAGATCGGTTTATTGATTTTCCAAAATTGTAAAGTTCGTTGATGATATTGCCAAGTTAATTTGAAAGTTTATGTTATAATTGCAATTAGGCGAAAGTTGGTGAATTTATTTGCAATTAACCCTAAATATAAAACATGTGTATTTTGAACCAACATTTTATACAAATTCACATTAAACCGCTATAAATTAATTAAAAAACCAATTGGGTAACGTAAGTTGTCGTTTTGTAAACTCAAAATACGGTTGTTAAAAGTTTTTAACAACGATAATCGTGGTTATTCGTGTTGGCGTAATGTAATTTTTTTTAATAACGACTTTTAAATATTAGTCGTTATATATTTTACAAAAAGCTATAGAAATTGGTTGTTAATATATATTAATAACCATAAAAAAGTCGTTGTCAAAATATTGTAATATTACTTATTATCTTAATAAGTTATATGATTTTATAAAAAATTTCATTTTTTTATTTTTATTATTTAAAATATAAATTTTATTAAAATTTAATATTTTTACTTTCTCATTGATTTATTACAATAGAAGTAAAAAAAAAATATGTTCCTAGTGAAAGGTGGTTTTCTTTTATAATGAGACACCAATTTTTTCATTTCACTTTTTTTCAATGTGGGATTTTTAAGTTTTTTACTTTCTTTTAACAACGAAATTATTTGTCGTTATGAAATGGTTATATTTAATGCTTAATTTCTCCAAAAATCACCAATTTTCGCGTGTTTTTTGTATTTAACACAAATTTTTAATTTTGGCATATAAATACACGAACTATTAATCTTTTTGCATATATAACACGGACACCGTGTTTGACATAAAACGGCACCGTTTTTAACCTAAAACGACAACGTTTTATACTTAAAACGACATCGTTTTTCACCTAAAATGGAAACTTGGTCATATATGCGAAAAATTGATAATTCGTGTGTTTATATGCCAAAATTAAAAGTTCGTGTCAAATACCAAAAACACAGGAAAGTTTGTGATTTTTTGTGCATTAAGCCTATATTTAATAACGACACATATTAAGTCGTTGGTAAAACATATGATTTATACTGACATGATTAGTCGTTGTAAAATAATTATATTTAAAACGATATAAAATAAGTTGTTACTGAAAGTATAACTTTTAATAACGACTTTATTAGGCGCTATAAAATAATTATTTTTAGAAAACAATATTAAAATAGTCGTTATAAATATATATATATATATATATATATAATAACAATTTCAATAATCGTTATAATAGACCATATATAAAAGTCACTTTGTAGTGTTAGTTGATATCTTATCTGATTTTTTAGTTTCTCATTTTTTTTATGAATAATAATTTTATAAAAAGCCATGAGAAGTGGCAAAGAACCGATTTTCTAAGCTTTCGCACAAGAAGTGACTTACAAAGAAGTATACTAGAGGTTTAGGCAAAGAGAATTAGAACAAAAGATCAAACGTCCTGAGACAAATTACAACGCGAATTTTGAAAGAAATCCAATCCCGTATAGGAAAAATTCCTATTACATTTTTAAAAAAAGAAAACCGCCCGCATAAAACAGTTAAAGATGACATCCTCAATATCTGAATTAGTTCCTCGTTGTTCATCTAAAATTGATCTTTTAGCAATTCTAATAGTGTTAAGAATTTATATTAATGTGAATTCAACACACGTTATTGACATCACCATTAATAATAAAATCTGTGTGTTTCAGTTTGTAATTCTATTCGCTATCATATTGAATTAATAAATATTAAATAAAATCTATTTTAATATTAAACCTTTCTGGATTTATTCAAAATTGTCAACATTAGCCTGAGATATTCAGGACTTTTTTTAACCATTTAGACTAATTTTACACGTAATAACTAAAGGATAAATTCAGAAAATTGCTATAAAAGGTTTTGAATATCACAAAATGGAATAATCCTGTCGATTTTGAAAGATTTTCATGGCTATAATTAACAAAATCAATAAAAGTGTTGTATTAAAATAAGATTGTCATTTCTTTTAAAACACAATATGTATTTATAAAATCCCAGTAAAAATAGTACAAATGATAAAATTTGAAATAATAATAAAATTGATGATATAAAAGTAAAATATTCAACTACAAAAATGTCTAAATTTGCGATGCATATTTTTCTTTATTCATCATTGGACGTCAATAAGATCTATTATATTTCTTATAGAATTATAAGACCTTGTAAAAAAGAAGATTTAATTATTCAAACAGAATTTTAAATGAATTTGGATTATTAAGTCCAACATAAAATCATTAATATAAGAGAACTTCATATGAATTTAGATCATTTTTTTTGGTAAAGAATTTAGATCATTTGTCTAATCATAAATTCTGATTTTTCTTATTACTTTGAATTTCACGTTATAGTAATTGTTATACACCGAATTTGATTTTCTCCTTTTTTAAATAAAAAACTTTATTTTTTTAGTTTAAATAAATAAATTGATTTTATGTAAACTTAACCAAATAATATATTTTTATTCATAAAAAAAACTAACTATGTAGGAAACAACGTATATGTAAGATCTTACTAAGGAGCTTACATATTTTTTAAAGCTTAAGATCTTACCAAGAACATTGGTCCATTCATGAAGGAAACAACGTATATGTGAGAAACATATTAAATTAATTTCCTAAAAATCTGTTAAAATAGTAAAATTTTCTAATTTTTGATATAAAGAATTATTAAATAATATATTTAAAAAAATTTACAAAATAAAATCTATTAATACAAATGATTTTAGGAGATAAATTTAGGTATCTCATTTTTCATCATAAGATTGACAAGATACTGATAAGTTGTTGATGTCGGATGAATTCTATCCCAAAATAAATATTTTGAAGGGTCGTTACATGGTAGAGCCATTGTATCGCATAGGACACCTTGTCTAAATAGAAGGCTTCCACAACATCCGTTTTTCGTTTCCTGAAAACCTATAAATGCAAAAAATATTTTTCTTAATGTATTTTCCCAAGTATCTAAATTATATTATTGAATCATCCATATACATACCATATTTGTCGGGATAATTAATCATTTCCAATATTCTGTAATATAAGTCCGTATAGACAAATTTCGATGTCGGAAGACTTTGTTGCAGTTTAGTCAATAGGTTGATAAGCTTCTGATTATAATCCAGAGAAATGTTATTTTGTTCATCCAAACTGTACGCTAGTGAAAATATATTGGCATATCTTGAACTTCTTTGAGAGGGTAAAGAGCCAATAGGGAGAATTCCCGCTACTATAAGATTTCGAACCCCAAAACCATACAAGTCCTGATTAAAAGTATATTCTTTATGATTAGATATGAATTGCTACGTAGTTTAGAATAAGTTTAATTGCACAAAAAATCACCAACTTTCAAGTGTTTTTGGTATTTTACATAATTTTTTTTCTTAACATATTTAACATTAACTTTCATTTTTTGACATATTTGTCCTCGGGATGAAAAACGACGCCGTTTTAAATGTAAAAGGACACCGTTTTGCACATAATTTTTCAAATAAAACGGTTCTGTGGACAAATATATCAAAAAATGAAAGTTAATATTAAATACATCAAGAAATAAAAGATTATGTTAAATACCAAAAACACGCGAAAGTTTGTGTTTTTTTTAGTGCAATTAAGCCTTCAGAATAATAAACATAAACTATTTGATCAACCACGTTGTTAATCTCATTGGTCATTGTTAGTATTAAAAAACGAATTAAACTATGAAACGAAAACGGAAATCTAGTTTAGTTTTTTCTGAAATCATATATAATATATATAAAAATTCTGCCCAGTTTTATATTAAAAAAAAATATCAATTCAGTTTCGTTAAACTTATCCTCAAATATTATAAATTTATTCAGTTGAAATTTTAATTCTTTTTATTTTGTTTGGTTTGATTTGAATCGTTAAGTTCATAATAAAATTTTAATCGTTACCTTAATAGAAGCTTCCACTTTCTTTAATAAAAAATCTGTATATTCAACTGCAGTCATTTTAAATCCTCTTATAGGAATATCATATATATTTAGATTAAAATCATTAGTTCCACCATTTAATACCACTAGAGAGGAATTAATTATCCACATAGCTTTTTTCTCTCCAACAATCCCTTTAAGCTTTGTTATGTACTCCTTGAAATAATTTAATTGGTTCTGAATAGGAATTGTGTTAGTAAATAGAGATGTTGTTTCATCGAATCCAGCGCCAGCGGATGCAAAATTTACACCAGTAATAAAATCATTATTAGTAAGGTTAGGATTTAAATATGGAGGAACACTGTCATTCTTAATTTTAAGAAGAGAAGCAAGCATATCAGGAATAAGTTTTCCATTAGAAAATCTTCCTGTAGGAACGCCATTATTAATATCCTGACCATAAGGCCGATAGTTAGCCTTGATTATTGTCTCGACGTAGTTATTATTACCGGTGTCGAATATAGAATCGCCAAAAATGAAAATAGCTGGAAATTTTGGTAAAGAGGCATTAGTAAAAGCCATACAATAGCAAGTGCAATTAAAAAATATTGCTATAAAAACTAAGATTTGAACGATTTGTGCCATTTGGTATAATTAAAAGGATTAGTAAATGAATACAGTGCATTATACATTTTCTGAATTTATAAGAATTTGCTTGGAAACTTCGTCATTACATTTGTTAATTGTTTTTTGTTTTTATTTTTGACTTAGAATTCATTCTTCTTTACATCTGTTTTTAACAAACTTCAATATCTAATATTATAGTTACGGTTCTAATTTATCTTAATTTAGATTTATGCAGTTTTATTCCTTTTTTCTTCTATTTATTTTGGTATGTGCTTATTAATTAGCAGCTCACTACGTTAAACTGAAAACAAATGAAAAAACAGTTAAAACTGATCGAGTCAAGAGGCTAAAATCATTGGGTAATAATTAATATTAACAAGAATCAATGATTTTTGTTGTTATTAGTTGAAGTCAAAATGAATATTATTATACAATTGTTTGTTAAATTGACTTTCTATTTTTTTATTATTGATCAGTTTCATACATTTCTAGTAAAAGATGTAGATATTGATATTAATTCATAATTAAAATTTGAAGTTATTACTTTCTATGCCAGATGATTAAAAAAGGCCAAACTTTCATGAAAAATTTATAAAAGTTTAAATTTTTCAAGTTTATCCAAACTGTCCTAAACGCATGATTTTGTTTCAATAATGTCCAACTACGTAATTTTACTCATGTGACGCCTACGTGACGCTGATGTATGGCAATTACATAATTGAAACGAACTCACGCGTTTCAGGACAAATTGAATAAAATTAAAAGGTTTGAACTTTTGCGAAACTTCCATCAAAGGTTTGACTTTTTTTTGTCATCTGGCCTTTTTTTTTTTTGTATTTTATTATTACACCAGTTATTGATTTTTTTTTTTTAAAAAACAAAAATTAGTCTGGCCAATAGACTAAAAAACTACTTACTATATTTTTGTTCTCAATTGCATCTTGACGTTGTAATTTTGTCAGTTTGATTCTATTTCAGATTTTTGATATTCAATTCCACTTTAAAGCATTTATGTCACGACCCGATTTCCGCTTAGAAACTCGTGTCGAGACCGGCGCTAGGGAATGGGAATGGTTGTTCCGAAACCCGTAGCAATCCTAGGAAAATGTAATACCCCAAAATAATTAATTATCTAATTGGACCACGTGTCCAGTTTAGATTCATCGGAATGGCGAAATCGGAAAGATTTTGATAAAAATTGGGATAGAGGAATTTCAAACAGGGAAGTTTTAGGAAGTTAATTATGAGAAAAAAAAAAATAGGTTATATTTCAATTCTAAAATTAGAATTGGAATTAAAAGGAAAAACATTAAGAAAAGTCCAAAATAGGGCACAGGGACCAAAGTGGTAATTTAGCCACTTTGTGTCGAAAATAGAAATATTGGATTTTGACGGAAAAGTGTTATATCGAGCTTCGTATTATTTATCGAATATAAATAATACGTATAAGTCGTAATAAAAGAGTTTAACGATTTAGCTATGGACTAAATCGTAAGAAAGAAAAATTTAAGGGATAAATGAAAAGAAACAAAAAGAACAAGGATCAAAGTGGGCTTTTAGCCAAAATATATAAGAAAGAAAATATGAATTGAAGAGCAGAGAGAAGGATCGAGAGAATTGGAGAATCATCGCCGATTATCGTCGTTTCGCCGCCGTTTCACCGTCCGACGTCCGAATTGAGTGATTCAAGCGGCAATATCTTCGGAATTGAAAGCTTTATCGATTTCTAGCTTCAAATCAAGGTAAGATCTCGAGAATTGGTGCTGAATTTGAGTTATATGGGCTGTTTTAGTTTAGGAATTGAAATTATCGATTTAAACTCGATTTTAGCGTTTTTGGAGAAACAAAGTTACGGGTTTTGTTGAAAACGGAGTGTTTGGCGTGTATGGGGAGTGATAGCACGACGGGAAGCCCGGAAACGATGTTTCCGGGGCTGTGCGTGAACTGCACTCGGTGTGCGATCGCACACCGAAGTGTGCGAACGCACACTTGTGGTGTGCGAACGCACACTCCCAAGTGTGCGGACGCACACTGAAGTGTGCGAGCGCACACAGTGGGTCCGCAGGGACCTAATTGAGCTTTTAGCCCTAATTGAATGGGATTTCAACATTTTGGAATATTAGACCCTAAAAACGATTAAGGACCCCGATAAATTGAAAAGTAAAGTTTTAGCTCGACGTTTTACGTGAGCTATGATAATGAAAAATGTCAAGGATATTATACGTTTCTCGAATACGAGAAACAAAGTTTGAGATATCGCAACTATGATAAAGGAAGAATGCGATCATAAATAAAGTTAAAAACGAAACTAAATCCTAAAACTTAAAAGTATTATACGTATAAGAATGCGAGAACCACGTCTAACTATTAACGATTTATCAGACGTGTCAGCAAATAGTGGAATCAGTAGAAGTGGACTAGCGAGAGCGTACTATCAGATCGATCATATCATTTCTTGGATTGCAGTCACTGTGAGTTGCATTTTACTTTCGTGTATTATTAATTGTTACTATTTTGGTAGTATTATCTATATGTTGTTGATATGCATCGCAATATATATATTTGAATTATTGATATGTTATATGTTTTGAATGAGTTTTTACGTACAAGGACCTAGTATACGATCCAACGAAACTAGCTACCTATTGGGTGTCAATAGGCTGTGTGATCACCAGTAATGTGTCAGTCTAGCGTGTCTGACTATGAGGTACGATCTGATATGCATGGATGATATGATTATGAAAGTTAAAATATGAATTTGATACGAGAGTGAACTCGGTTAAAATAACCTGAGCCCCACGAGAGTGAACTCGGTTAGAGTAACCTGAGCCCCGTATCTAGTACCACTTTGGGATTAAGAGATATGTTCTGACTGACGTGGTTGAACGTGAACGCTCCCGGGTCAGACTATTGGAATCAGTTTGATTTGAATAATAGTGAGTTACGTTATGTTTCAGGATTTTAGTTTCGAAAGGATCGAATACTTGTTCATATGTATTTTTGTATTAATGTTAATTTAAAATGCGATGCTATGTTTCTATATTAATACTGTTAGTAAATGTCAACTCACTCAGTATTTCCCCAAATACTGACACCTCACCTTTGATGTCTTTCAGGTGCTTAACTTGTGGACTTAGCTAGAGGCCAAATTTTGAAGTCCAGAAGTCAGCTGTATATGTTAGTTTCTGACTTCTGTGAGTGCTGCAGTAGTGGTCCTGTGTCAATAGAATAGTAGCCTAGATAGCAGTTCATTTTTGATTGTATATATTAACTGCTATCATTGTTTAAATGCATTTTTGATAGGCTACGTGTTTAGTATGTGATCCATGGCCCCAGATGCTGGTGAGATGTTTGAAACACTAACTGATGTATATAGTACCGCGAGGCCAGTTCGTACAGGGTACGGTAACTAGAGCCCGCGAGGTTTTGATACAGTTAGTGTAAATGTATGATTATATGTTATATATGTATATTTGCTTCCGTTGTTTGATATGGTTTGTTTATATTATATTCGCGAAAAATTAATTGTGATTTTAGGCTTGCTACGGGTTCCGGAGCTACCACTCCCGTTCCCTAGCGCCGGTCTCGGCCCTGAGATTGGGTCGTGACAGAAAAACAGTAAAAACTTTTCGCGTTTTGAAAACATAAAAGGTCTCAATCTCTTTTCGCAAGTATTTGAAAACCTTCAGATAAACGTGTAATCAAAACCATGCAATCGCATTTCTGGACTCAGGGTAATGCATGTACACTGCACACACCTTGACACAACCCTGTCCAAAGACAATGCCAGCGGTGCAAACCAGTTATCATGTCAAGTAACTGGTTTAAGCATGCCACTTAATTAATCACAAAACTTTTATCAAAACCAGGTTTCTTATAAACAACTGGCAAAAGCCCTTTTTATAAAAACATGCTTTTGTCCCAAAATGATACTGACGGTAGTTTCATATCAGAGTTTAAGTATTTACAATTGAACTACTGTTCGGAGCTAGAACTACTCTGCAGCTCTAGAGCGACCTTTATTTAGTTACAACTTCCAGAAAAAGAATTGGAAGTCTTGTCACGTCAAAATATCATTTACCTGTGAAAAGGGAAATCAACGGGGGTCAAATATGAGTGAATTCACATACAGAGATTCTTCTACTTTATAACTTCTATTCGGAAAGTACCTATCTCAAAAATATTATCTTTCCGATTTGTCTATTTGTCATTTTGTAAATTTTTTTTCTTTTTTTTATATTTTTGGATTCCTCTATTCAACAAAAAGGGCATTAAACTCGTAAAATGATAAGTACATATACTGATAAAATAATACTTCTCGAAATATGAGCCTTTTAAATAAAAATAATAAAGTATATAAATTTTCGTATGAATTTTGCCTAGTTTGTTACTGATTTTGCCTAGTTGTTACTATGATTTCTATTTTTAATGTCATATCTATGTTAATTGTTACTGATTACTATTTTTTATAAGGGCTTAATTCCTTAAAAAAACCCCACCTTACATTTATTTTTCGTTTATACCCTGACCTTATAAAAACACCATTTATACTCAATTTTGGGTTTTTATGTTTTATTTCTACCCAAAAGTATTAAATTGTACTCTTTTCATTAAAAGAGTTTAAAATAATCCTTCATTTTTAACTTATATACTAATTAGACATTAAAGTTATTAATAGTACAAAAATACCATCTTCAAAAAAAAAAAATTTATTTTTTTTAAAAATATTTCCGAATTTATTTGTAATTTTTTAATTATTTTAAAAAATATTTCCGATAAAAAAATTAAAATTAATAATAATAATTTTTAATTTTTTTATTATTTTATAAAAAATAAAAAAATTAATTAATTATTTGGATGTATTTGATTATTTTTTAAGTTTAAGGATTTATTTGTATTTTTAAAAATAAAAAAAAAGTATGTTTCAAACTCTTTTCCAAATGAAAAGAGTACAATTTAATACTTTTGGATATGAATGAAACATAAAAACATAAAATTGGGTACAAATGGTGTTTTTACAAGGTTAGGGTATAAACGAAGAAAAAGTGCAAGGTGGGGTTTTTTTAAGAAATTAACCCTTTTCATAAGTGAAATATTTTATCTTGTTGGATCTGTTTCCCAAGTAATGGGGTTTCTAAATAATAGATTAATAAGACGCGCAAAACAAAGAAAGAAGAAGCTAAAGTTAAATTTCAAGACAACATTTCATTATTATGAATCACATGCATGATCTTATGGATGAACGTATGGTTGTTCTCTCATTATCAACAATGAAAAGTCTGCATCTATTTTTTTGATAGAGATTTCTGCAGTCATACACAGCGGAATTAAAACCATTCAATAGATATCGATTATAAATTTTGTCCAAAAAGCAACAATATAACAAAATAGGTAAATAACAGAAATTTAAGTGGTTCAATATTGAACTTATAAAAAAAATATTAAAAAAAATGACATTTTCTCTCTCCTGCTTTTCTCTGGGCGCAAGATAGCATCCTGCTATTGTACGCCTTCTTCGATGGCGAAAAAACAGGGGAAGAAAATCAATCAGAAGAAGAACGATGTGGAAATGGAAGTTACTAGCAACGTTAAAAAACAAGTAGAAGAGAGTATGATGGCTGAAACAGAAGTCACTGCTGAAGAAGTTAGAATAGAAGAGAAACCTGAAGGATCTGGGAAGAAATGGGTGGATATGGGTGAAATAGAATAGAAGTAACGATTCAATAAGTCCCTTGAAGTATGTCCCTCCGATTGTTAACAATGGGATTCGTATTGCCAAAGTGGATAACATGGACACTTTGATTGAGGAGGAGCGATGGAAAAATGCCATTATTGGTAGTGTGTACGGCTTAACCCCAAGATTCTACAAACATCAAAACTTCATCAAAAACAGATCGGAGAAAATTAGGTTATTGGATTTTCATCAGGTTAAACCAAATTTATATGCATTTGTGTTTGACTCTGAGGAAGGGAAAAGGAAGGCGATGGTAGATGGCCCTATAACCTTTGATAAACATCCGCTGATTTTACAAGAGTGAACCTAGAACATGTCCTTTGACATTGTTGAAGTAGCCTCAGTCCTTGTTTGGGTTAAATTTCCTATGCTCCTATGAGAAATTTGGAACCCTAATTCTTTAAGTGCTATAGCAAGTACGTTGGGGAAACCTCTGTTTGCCGATAAGTGTACTAGAGACAGATCCAGAGTAGCTTATGCTAGAGTTTTAATTGATATGAAACTGAAGGGTACCTTTCCAGATGTGGTGGTTATTGAAGATGGAGAAGGCAACCAACATACTCAGATGGTTGAGTATGAGTGGAAGCCTATACTGTGTGAGGTTTGCCACAAGCTAGGCCATAGAAACTGCGAAACAAAGCAAGTTTGGATAGCAAAATAAGGCCCAGAAGAGATAGTAGTTAACATAAATGTGGAAGAGAAGAGTCAGGAGGATATAAACAGCAAAAAGGTGGATGAGAAGACACCTGAGAATACCCCTACTCCTGCACCTACAATTGCTCCTGAAAAGACTCCTGAGAATACAGTTCCTGCAGCACCTCAGGAAGAAGAATTTCAGATTGTGACTAACAGGAAGTTGAAGAACAAACTTTTGGCAAGAGAGAAAGCTAGAGAAGCTCAGTCTCATAGAGGTATATGTTCTGGTCCTAATATGAACATGAATGATAAGATTCCTAACAAGAAGTTGATAAGGCCTCTTGATAGAGGTAAATGAATACCATCAGTTGGAATATCAGGGGACTTAATGATCCCCTGAAGCAAGCAGAAGTTCAAAATCTGCTTTGTAGTAAGAATATTGTTACTGCTGGAATTTTGGAGACTAGAATTAGAGCTATTAATAAACACAAAGTTTGGAGGAATTTGAAGTTGAATGACTGAAATCTAATTGATAATTATGAATTCATTGAAAATGGGAGAATGTGGATAATGTATGACAAGAGCAAAGTTAATGTTCAGATTGTGAGATCAACTGATCAAACTATCCACTGCAGAGTTAAGTTTGATGATATTGGTTTAACATGGACCTTAGCTTATGGGTCTAATAGTATTAATGACAGAGAAGCTATGTGGAAAGATATTGAGGATTTTTCAAACAATCTGCAAGGGGTTTGGATAGTTCAAGGAGATTTCAATGCAGTTATGAAGGATGAGGATAGACTGGGAGGTAATGATCTGGATAATGATCATGCTACTGAAATAATTAATTGTACTACTGCTGCTGGTCTTGCTGAGATCAGGAATATTGGCTGCAAGTATACCTGGAATAATAACCAAATAGGAAGTGATAGAATATGGAGGAAGTTGGACATAGCTTTAGCTAATGGGGAGATGAGTAATGAGTTACAAAATTCTTTTTATGAAGCCCTTCCTTGTGGTATCTCTGACCATAGCCCAATCCTGGTTAAGTTACAAAACAATGGTAATAGTAATGAGAAGCATAAAAGGAGATTTAGATTTTTCAATTACTGGACTACTAATCCAGAGTTTGTGGACATTGTTAATGAAGAATGGAGCAAAGATTTAAATGGCTATATTATGTTTAGGATTGTGAGAAAGCTGAAAGTTATAAGCTATAGACTGGCCAAGCTTAATAAGACTTATTACTCTGATATTTCCAAGAGGGTAACAAAGCAAAGAGAAAGGCTTGAGAGACTTCAGAGAGACTTACAGTTGGATCCTATGGAGGAACACCTCATCTATGAAGAAAAAGCTATGATGATTCATCTTAGATACCTCTTAAGATGTGAGGAGAGTTTTGCTAAGCAAAAATCCAGAATGACCTGGTTGAAACTTGGTGATGCTAACACCAAGTATTTTTACAACTCCATTAAGCAAAGAAACATCAGAAAAAACATTCCTGTTCTCAAGCTAGATAATGGAGACATTATTAACTCTGCTGAGGCAATCCACAAAGAGATGACAAGGTACTATAAAGATCTCTTCAGCAACAATGACAATGACAGAAGACATATTGTTTACAACACCTATAATGAGACTGATAAAGTTACTGAGGAGGAGGGAGATAGTTTAGTCAGGGATGTTACTGAGGAGGAAGTTAAACAAGCTGTGTTTTCTATTGGCTCTGATAAAGTTGCTGGCCCTGATGGTTTCAACAGCTTCTTCTTTAAAACTACTTGGGAAGTCATCAAGAAGGATCTTACCAAAGCTGTCAAGGAGGCCTTTAGTAATGGTAAAATTCTAAAACTTATTAACAGAACTGCTATTACTGTTATCCCTAAAAGTGCTAATGCAGAGTGTCTTAATGACTTTAGACCTATAGCTTGCTGTAATGTAGTCTATAAGGTTATTACTAAAGTCATTTCAGCTAGACTCAGTCCCTTGTTGATTAGGTTAATTTCTCAAAATCAATCTGCTTTTGTTCCTAGGAGATCTATTGCTCATAACATTATGCTTGCTCATGCGTTAGTTAAGAATTACCATAGAAATAATGGTACTCCTAGATGTCTTTTGAAAATTTACCTTAGGAAAGCCTATGATTCTATTTCTTGGGACTTTATTAAAGAGATGCTTATTGGTCTAAATTTTCCTGAAATTTTCATTACTCTTGTTATGAACTGCATTAGATCCCCTAGCTTTACTGTCCTATGGAATGGCAAGGAAGGTGATAACTTTGTGTCTTCTAAAGGGTTGAGACAAGGGGATCCTATGTCCCCCCTTATCTTTGTTCTTTGCATGGAATACCTCTCTAAAAACCTGTTTAGGGATGGTAATGATTTTAACTATCATGTTGGTTGTAAGTCTCTTAAGCTAAACCATCTTATTTTTACTGATGACTTATTGTTGTTCAGTCATGGTGATATGGCCTCTGTCAATTACCTCAAAGACAAGCTTTCCTATTTCAAATCTGTGTCTGGGCTTAATGTTAATGTCAATAAGAGTCAACTTTTCTGTTATAATGTTGATGCTGAGATGAAAAATGAGATGTTAAACTGTTTGGGTTTTAAAGAAGGTCAACTTCCCATGAGATACTTAGGAATCCCTTTGATCTCTTCAAGGCTTACTAAAGAAGATTGCAAAGGTATTGTTACCAAAATTACTAGTAGAATCCATAGCTGGACCAGCAGGGCTCTCTCTTATGCAGATAGAATTCAACTGTTTAATTCAGTGCTGATGAGCATACACATCTTCTGGGCTTTAATCCTTATCCTTCTTAAGAGTGTTTGTAAGGAAATTCAGAAAGTCTGTTATAGGTTTCTTTGGTCTGGTAAAGAAGATGGAAACCATAAAGCTATGGTCTCATGGACTGAAGTCTCTCTGCTGAAAGCAGAAGGAGGCTTAGGAGTAAAAAACATTGGAACAAAGCTGCTATTACCAAGCATATATGGCAGCTGCACAACAGGCCTGAGTCCTTGTGAGTTAAATGGATAAAGAATAACAAAATTAAAAGAAGGAGTTTTTGGGGAATCAATAGTAATGATAAGTCTAGCTGGATCTGGAGAGGCATTTTGAGAGTCGGAACTGAAGTCAGACAAGTTATTGATTACAAAATGGGTAATGGAGCTAGAACAGAGTTCTGGAATGACCCTTGGGTTCAGGGAAACACTATGATGGAAACTTTTCCCAGGGTAAAAATTAGAGATACAGACATTCCTAGAAACACCAAAGCTGCAGATCTTTGGAGGAATGGAGCTTGCGATTTTCCTGACCCAATTGATGAGGCTTCTGAGGAAGCTTGGAACTACATAAAGTAAAATTACAAGTTAAGTCCTAATATTGAGGACATAATCGATTGGAAGGTCATGAAACTTGACAAGTTTTCAGTGAGCAAAACTTGGAATGTTTATAGAGAGCATCATTCTGGTCCTCATTGGTTCAAAATTGTGTGGGGAAAGAACTCTATTCCCATGCACAACTTTATCCATTGGCTTGCCCTGAAGATAAGATTGAGAATTAAAGACCAGCTGAAAAACTGGGGTGTTACTCCTGATAATGTATGTGTCCATTGTACAAATGGGATTGAAACAATTGAGCATTGTCTTTTTAATTGTGACATGGCAGTTGAAGTTTGGAGGAAGTTCTGGCCAATATGCAGGATCAATCAGAATATTGAGACCTGGAGAAGGCTTGTCAGTTGGTTTTGCAGGAAAGCAACTGGCAAAAGCATTTTAGCTAACATCAGAAGAGTGACCTTTGCAGCTGTGGTATATGTTCTATGGAATGCAAGGAATAGAAAGATTTTTTTGAATGAAACTAGCTATGCTAGTGCTATTGTGAGAAGAATCAGAGACATTCTACTGGATAAGTTCAATGGCTACAACACCAATACCATTTTGAATGAGATCCTTAGATGTATTCATCAGTTGTAATTGTTTTGAGCTTTCAGTTTCAGCCTGAGGCTTTTGTAACAGGTTGAAACTGTTGTTTGTTCTTTTTTGCTGTCTGTGTTGCTTGTCATCCTGAGGCTTTTGTATCAGGCTCTGATATAGCTAGTTCGTTGCCCTGAGGCTTTTGTATTAGGGCTGTTCTGTTTCTGTTTTTGTTCTTTGGTATGCTAGCCATCCTGAGGCTTTTGTATCAGGCTTTTGTATTAGGGCTGTTCTGATGTTGCTTAGGTGTAATCTCTTTGAAGTATTTCAATAGAACTTTTTGGTTGTTTCTACCAAAAATAAAATATTGAACTTATATTTACGGATAAAAAAAATAACGCATCCATTAATCATCAAAAAGGGTACACAAGGGACGATTTAATTATGTGGGACACCAAAGAAAACAGGGACAATATCGGAAATACTCAAGGGACGATTAAAGACTTTATCTTAGACCTAAAAACGTACATATATCATCCTTCTGATCTTTTATTGAGGAATTAATTCTTACAATAAACTAAACTTTTTTTAGAATAGTTCAATTTTATGTTTTAGCAATTTTATTTTAGAATTTCAGCAATTTTGCTATTATTGGAGCGAGAAATCAAGAGTTTTGGGGAATGATTTTTCTTGTTATTGATATTAACTGAAGCCTTCAATTTATACAAAACTACAGCTAATGTTTTTGTACAGTAAGAATACTTACATAAATAGCAAAACTAATCTATGAAACAAATAAGCTAACTTAGAAAAACATATCAAGGAAAATATTTACAGAATAATCACCAAGATATTCCACTAATACTCCCCCTCAAGTTAGAGCATGGAAATTGCAAATGCCCAACTTGTGAAGAAGGAAAGAAAATTGAGATTTACCAAGGGCCTTGGTCAGAATATCTGCTAGTTGTGCACCGGTCCGAATATGAGATGTAGAAATCAGACCTTCTTTGAGGGCATCACGAATAAAGTGACCATCCATTTCTTTTGTTCGTTCATGAAAAACTGGATTAGCTGCTATATGAAGAGCAGCTTGACTATAAAAAACAATTACATGGGACGCACATGTTTTATCCCAAAACACGCCAAAATGGATTTCACCCATTTTAGCTCACATGTAGTACTAGCCATAAACTGATACTCGACCTCTGTAGAAGATCGGGAAACCGTTGGTTGTTTTTTTAGTTTTCCAAGAGATGGGAGAAGAGCCTAGTAAAATAAAGTAACCAGTCAATAATTTCCGAGTCAGAGGAAAACTAGCCCAATCACTATCGCAGAAAGCATAAAGTTGAAAATTTCTCTCCCCACGCAGCAGAATACCTTGTACAGGACAACCGTTCAAATACCTCAAAACTCTCAAAGATGCTTCCCAATATTCAACACGAGGATCACCCATAAATTGAGCTAATATATGTACGGAGTAACACAATTAAAATTAAGTAATCGTCGAGTAGATTAGATACCCTATAAGTCGCCGATACTTCCGTGTATCCTAAATATGGTGCCATTGATGGTAACAAGATGGTGATTCTGTTCCATGGGTGTAGAAACATGGTGTGCTCCAAGTAAGCCAGCCTCACTTATAATGTCAAGAACGTATTTGCGTTGGGAAAGAAATAGACCATCCTTTGATAGGAGTAGAAATAATCCTATTTATAGGTCGTTTTCTGAGTCGTTATTTGCATAATATTTCTCATTTTTGAGTTGTTTAGTGGCTTATTATCATTTTGATTGTTTTGGGAAAATTATGCAAATATGGCGACTTTTGGAGCATTTTTGGTATTTCTCGAAGTCCCGGGGTCAAAGAGCGCTTTTGAGCGGAAGTTGGAAGTCAAGAATGCAATTTTGGGGACAAGGAAGAAGCAACCCGCTCGCACACTCAATGACAAATCAGTGTGCGAGCTAAATTGAAGGGATTCAGTAGCCAAATGCCAAGATTGAAGAAATTTGAGAAATTGGCCAAGTCTAGAGGTGTGCGATCGCACACCTTAGCGTGCGTTCGCACACCTCAACCCGCTCGCACACCCAGTGTTGAAGGGGTGTGCGAGCAAAATGAAGGAGTTACAATAGCAATCAAGGAAAACTGGGAAATTGGCTACGTAAGGGAGTGTGTGAACGCACACTCCACAACCCGTTCGCACACTCACTGCAGGTTTTCATAGATTGGACTAAAATGCCCCTGAATGACTTCCAAAGTCCGAAAAATGCACGAGGGCAGTTCTGGGTTTTCACAAGAGGACGACCTAATATCAGATTTTAGAGTTGGGAGCCGTATTAATACTAATTTGTAACATTGAACAAGGGTTCGCTCAAATTTAGTATTAGACATAAACCCTAGATTAGAGTTTTTCTCATTGCTTCGTTCTTGGATTATTTTCTTAATTGTTTCGTCATTTATTATTAGTTTGTACTCGATTAAGGTACGATTGATTATTATTTTCATATTCAGTATTCAATTCAATTACAGAATGATTTCTTCAATTATTGTTTTTAATATTTTTATTAGTATGTCTAGCTAAACCCTTCGTTGGGGATTATTAATCAAATTATGTCTGTTTAGTTAAATTGTATGGATTTTTGTTCTTAATGTGTTTTTAATTATTGTGCTTAATGCTTCGCCTGAATTGATCACTTAGTCTATGCCATTTGTTTTAATTTTAGCTAGAGAGAGTAAAATTGGAATAGAACAACATAATTAAGAACATATGAGTTAATTGCGCGAGAGGGAATTAACGAGTGCGTGTTCTTAGGATTCACTTCATAATCATTCAATTAATTAGTAATTAGGTTAATCATTGTGCGAGAGTGAGTAATCAACCTATTATACATTACTTTTATGCTTTTGCCTGTAATTACTCGAGAGAGAATTTTAGGTGCCTTCGATTAGTCTGAACCATATCAGAACAATACAATCCAGAACCCGAATTAAATAAACAGCATAATAAAAATTAATAATGTCTTGCTAGAGGCCACTTATGACTTGTGGGCTGAAATAGGGATTTCGGGCCTACTGCCAACGTTATATGAACCTACAGGGTCGCACATTAAGAATAGGCCCAACACAGTTATGGGTTGTACAAGCCCAATGTGATTAAGTGATTAATTATTATTATATATATATATATATAATTCGTAATATATATATATATATATATTAATAAATATATATTAATTCGAAATTAAGGATAAGTGTTTTCCTTAATTTATTATTTTTAAAGATAATAAATAATTAATATATATGGATGATTATCAAAAAGGAGTTTTTGATAAACATAAACTTGTAAGAATTGCAATGAGATTGAAATTCGAATTTGTCTCAAACCCTAGTGTTATTGTATCACTATAAATACACATTAAGCAATTGGTTTGAGAATCATGAAATTCATTATTCACTAAATCACTAAAATTCGAAATTGCTTGTGAAGCAATAGTGCTAGCACACAAGCACTAGTTTTGGCTAAAGTCTGTTCGTGTGGATACTCGTAGAGGACGCGTTCTTTTGGAGGCGTTTCTGATCCGAGGCCAGGTATCACCAAAGTGAACCACCTCCTTCCTTCCTACATTGCTGTTGAATTCGACATACAAGTAAGTAATTATTCTGTTAATTCGAATTACATGGATCTTGGTTTGGGTTTTTACATAAATTTTTGAAATTCCGTTGCGTTATAAACCTATAAAACCCAACAATATGACTAACGAAGATGATGTTCCTCCTGGATTTAACAATGTGGGTGATAACAGAGTGATCCCGCAGGATCAGAATCAGCAAAATCAGCAGAATGCACAGGGACAGAACAATGAAGGGCCTAGAGTGAAAACACTGATGGAGTTATTTTAGCCAAATGTGGGGAATAATACTCATGGCTATTTTGCACACCCTTTGCTGACTCATCATTATGAAATCAAAACCAGTGTCATTCAGCTGCTGAAGGATAACTGCCAGTTCTATGGGCTACATAATGAAGATCCTAACGCACACCTCGCAAACTTTTTGGAAGTATGCAGTACATTCAAGATTAGTAACATGACTGAAGATGAGGTGTGGTTGCGCCTATTCCCATTTTCGCTGAGGGATAAGGCGAAACAAAGAATCCATGCTTTACCTAGAGCAGGCGTGAACACTTGGGCAGACTTGGCAAAGGCTTTCTTGAACAAATATTTCTCCATGACAAAGACTGCAAAGCTAACAAGGGACACTATGCTCTATCAGCAACTTGATAGAGAGTCAGTCCATGAAGCGTGGGAGCGGTATAAGGAGATGTAGAGACAAGTCCCACATCATCACATCACTCGATAAAACCTGATCCAAACTTTCTATAATGGATCAACTGAACTGGGCAGAAGTACTATCGATGCAGCTGCAGGAGGGTCTATGATGAGAAAAACGGCTGATGAAGCATTCGACCTTTTAGATGAGATGGCAGCGAATGGTTGTTTCTGGCCAAAGGAAAGAGCGAACGCACCCGCGTAGAGAGGGGTTATGGAAGTTAGTGTTGATCCTGCAATGGAGGCCTTGCAATTGAAGATTGCAGCACTACAAAATCAAGTGGATTTTCTTACAAGGCAAGATGCAGGAACCAATATTAACAGTGTAGCTGCAATTCAGAGTAACTGCGAGGTATATGGGGAGCATGGTCATATGTCGAATGAATGCTCTATATGGTCTCAGCTTATCAATGAGCAAGCTAACTTCGTGGGAGGGCAGAGACCATAAAATGATCCATACGCAGTCATTTACAATCCAGGATGGACGAATCACCCGAATTTCTCATGGAAGGATAATGGGGGTAATGCCAACAATCAGTCAGGTCCGAGTTTTCAAGGAGGACAGAGGCCACAGCACAATCAGGGAAACTTCCAGAATCAAGGGATCTTTCAAAATCAAGGGAATTTCCAGCATCTAAACAACCGACCGCAGCATCCACCTGGCTTTCAGCAGAGAGAGCAAGGCGAGTCTCTCCACAGCAAGTTTGATAAGATGATGGAGATGATGATGAAAAAGGATGCTGAGACGCAGCAGACATTTAAAAATCATGCTGCCACAATTCATAATCTTGAGGTGCAGAATCAGCAGATGGCTCAAGCACTGCAAAGCAGGAATCAAGGGGGTTTACCATCCACTACTGAGGAAAACCCTAGAGAGTATCTCAAGGATATTAAGTTGAGAAGTGGGATATCACTGAATGATCCATATGCAGAACGTGCTACAATTGAGGTGGAAAAGGAACCGTGTGAGGGTGGCGAGCCTGAAAAAGTAGTTACAAAACCACCTCCACCACCTTCTTTTGTGCCAAAAGTGCCATTCCCACATAGAGTGAAGAAGCCGCAAGACACTTGGAAGTTTCACAAATTTCTTGAAACTTTCAAAAAGCTAAAGATAATCAGTCTGGCAGACGCACTGAGAGAGATGCCGCACTATGCAAAGTTTCTCAAGGAGATCATCACCAACAAGCGGAGTTGGGATGCAGAGGGACCAGTACCAATGACAGAAAACTGCAGCTCAATCATATTGAGCAACCTACCGACCAAGCTCAAGGATCCAGGGAGTTTCACTATCCCTTGTACTATCGGTAACATGCAATCTGTTAATTGCCTTTGCGATTTAGGTGCTAGTATTAATTTGATGCCTTTATCCCTTTTACGTAGTATGCTTGGTGATCAACAGGTACAGGCTACGCCGATGATGCTACAGTTAGCGGATCACTCTCTGAAGAAGCCACATGGGATTGTGGAAGACGTCTTAGTTAAGATCAACAAATTCATATTCCCTGTGGATTTTGTTGTCCTTGACTATGCAGCAGACAAGGAGTGGCCAATGATATTGGGGCGACCATTCATGAACACTGGCAGTGCACTTATTGATGTTCATGATGGCAAGCTGACTCTGAGGATTGGGGATGAAAGCGTCGAGTTTGACATGAGGAAGATCACACGTCATCCCAATTCCGGAGGAGAATGTATGCGGGTAGACATGGGGGATGAGTTAGTGGAAGAGCAACTAGCAGAGTAAAAATCCATCATGCCTTCTATGCCGAGTAAAGAGGAAGAAGCTGAAGAGGAGGAGTACATAGAGGAAACAGTCCTCAAACCATTGTTAAAGAGCAAGCACGTTACTCCTCCCTCTTCAGAGAAGCCACCAAAAGTGGAATTCAAGACCTTGCCTGCACATTTGCGATATGCTTTCGTGGGAGCTGATAGCACTTTACCGATTATCATCAGCAACAAGCTCACCAAGAAACAAGAGCAGAGGGTCATTGATGTAGTCAAGGGACATATCTTGGCTATTGGGTGGCAAATTTCAGACATCAGAGGGATCAGCCCTTCAGTAGTGATGCATCAGATTCATTTAGAGGATGAGTCTAAGGAATCTGCACAGAGATAGAGACGGCTGAACCCAAACATGAAGAAAGTGGTTCACAAGGAGATTGTGAAGCTACTTGATGCGGGCATCATCTATCCCATTTCATATAGTTCATGGGTGAGTCCAATTCAGCGTGTGCCTAAAAAAGGCGGGATGATAGTCGTAGAGAACGACAAGGGAGAGCAGATTTCTACTCGCACAATTATTGGGTGGCGGGTGTGCATTGACTACAGGAAGCTGAATGCAGAAACTAGGAAGGATCACTTCCCGCTTCCTTTCATTGATCAGATGCTAGAGCGAGTGGCAGGGCATGCTTTTTATTGCTTTCTCGATGGTTACTCTGGTTACAACCAGATCATTATTTTTCCAGAGGATCAAGAGAAAACCACATTTACTTGCCTATATGGCACTTTTTCCTAACACCGCATGTCATTCGGTCTCTGCAATATACCTGCTACATTTCAGAGGTGCATGACTTCGATCTTCAATGATATGATTGAGGACATCATGGAAGTGTTCATGAACGAATTTTCAGTCTTCGGGGACTCCTTCGAGTGTTGTCTTCGAAATTTAGACCGAGTCATGCAAAGATGCGATGAGACAAATATGGTGCTGAACTGGGAAAAATGCCACTTCATGGTTGAAGAGGGCATTGCTTTGGGGCACAAGATATCCAAAGAGGGTATCGAGGTTGACAGGGTAAAGACAGAGGTGATCGAGAAGCTTCCACCTCCAATCACAGTGAAGGGAGTCCGTGCCTTTTTTTGGCACGAAGATTTTCATCGCAGGTTCATCAAAGATTTCTCTTCCATAGCGCATCCATTGACTAACTTACTTGTCAAGGACGCGCCTTTTTTGTTTACTAATACATGTTTAGCTTCTTTTCTTAGGTTAAAGGAAGCATTGATCACTGCCCCAGCCATATCTAGTCCGGATTGGGATCCGCCCTTTGAGATCATGTGCGATGCGAGTGATCAGGCTTTGGGAAGCATTCTGGGGCAGAGGAAGGATAAAAAGCTTCATGTCATCTACTATGCTAGTCGCACACTAGCAGGAGCTTAACTGAACTACACTACCACAGAGAAGGAAATGCTAGTTGTAGTGCTTTCGCTGGATAAATTTAGGCAGTAACTGCTTGGCTCAAAGGTTATCATTTACACAGATCATGCTGCACTGCGATAATTTTTTGCCAAGCAAGATGGAAAGCCTAGGTTGATTCGGTGGGTGTTGCTTCTGCAAGAGTTTGACTTGGAGATCAGAGACAAGAAAGGGACAGAGAATGTGGTAGCATACCACTTGTCGCGATTAGAGGTCCCTGAGCCAGTGATAGTAGGTGAAGTCATCAATGAAAGGTTTCTTGATGAGGCACTTATGCTCATTAAGGACACGATGAATCCATGGTATGCTGACTTCGCCAATTATCTCTCAGCTGATATTATGCCTCCTAACATGAGCAGTCATGAGCGCAAGAAGTTCCTCTCTGATGTTAAGCGCTATCTGTGGGATGATCCATATCTATTCAGAGTTTGTGCTGATGAGATGATTCGGCGATGTGTTGCAGAGGAAGAGATGTTAGCTATTATGACGCAGTTCCATTCTTCGGATTATGGGGGCTATTACGCTTCAGGTAGGACAGCAGCACGGGTACTAGAGAGTGGTTTCTACTGGCCTACTTTGTATAGGGATGTGAGAGACTTTGTGCAACACTGTGATAAATGCCAGCGGACAGGCAATATTTCGAGACAAGACGAGATGCCTCTCTCTTCTATCCGGGAAATAGAGATTTTTGACGTCTGGGGTATCGACTTCATGGGACCATTCCCTATGTCATGTGGCAACTTATACATTCTGGTATGTGTCGACTATGTGTCGAAATGGATGGAAGCAGCTGCTCTACCTACTAATGATGGAAAGGTGGTCATAGAATTCCTGGAGAAGTTAATAAATCGATTTGGGGTACCGCGGGCAATCATCAGTGATGGTGGTTCACACTTCTGCAATCGGCAGTTTGCAGCACTAATGAAGAAATACAATGTTTATCATAGAGTGGCAACCCCATATCATCCCCAGAAAAGTGGACAAGTTGAGGTGTCCAACAGAGAGTTGAAGCGCATCCTTGAAAAGACAGTGAATAGTTCTCGCAAAGACTGGTCTCAGAAGTTGGGTGATGCGCTATGGGCATATCGAACGGCATTCAAAACGCCAACCCGTATGTCACCTTACAAACTGGTCTATGGAAAGGCATGTCACTTGCATGTGGAGCTTAAGCATCGCGCATATTAAAGAGCTTAATTTCGACTCAAGGCTTTCTAAACAAAAACGACTTCTGCAGCTAAATGAGCTTGATGAGTTTCGCTTGTCAGCATATGAGAATGCAAAGTTGTACAAGGAAAAAACCAAGAAATGGCACGATGCTCATATTGTGCCTAAGAAGTTTACAGAAGGCAGTCACGTGCTACTGTACAACTCTCGCTTGCGTCTATTCCCGGGGAAACTGATGTCGAGATGGAGCAGACCTTTCAAAGTGCGACACGAATCTGAACATGGTGCAATTGAGCTAGAAAACGCGAGTGGAGAGACTTTCAAAGTCAATGGACAGCGGTGCAAGCCATACTTAGGTCCGTTGACGGACAAAGGACGAGAGTGCTACACTCTCGATGCTCCAAACTGATTCAGGTACCATACGGTCAACGCTAGCGACCTTAAACTAGCGGTATTTGGATTCAAGTCCAAATCATTTATGTTTACTACACTTCGGTTTAGTTTATGCACTAGTTAATTTTAATTTTGTTACTTCAGTCTTTTATGTTTTTATTTAGTCATTTTACGCTGTTAATTTTCTTTTGGTTAGTTCAGATTGATCCCGGTAGTTGTGTTTGGTGTTGTGCAGGTTTTGATGGAAAACGAGGTTAAGCTGCAGAAATTCGGGGGTGTGTGAACGCACACCATAGTGCACGAACGCACACCCTGATTTCCAAGTGTGCGAACGCACAGTTCAGTGTGTGAACACACACTTTTGAACCCGTTCGACACTGTCATTGAAAAGGGGTGCCATGTCAGCTTTTGCGGGGCAATAAATGTGTCTTCTCAAAATCCCATCTCAGTATTTTAATTGCTCATAAACCCTAACATTCAGACCACCACTCTCATCACGATAACCACCGCTTCCCACCAGCACCACCACTCCCTTTCATCGTCAACCACCACGCACAGCCATCTCCGATAAACACCCATTTTCACTGGTTCCACAACACCGCCGTTTACGCCACAACTGCCACTGCAATATACTTCGCCAGCGCTACAACCCCACCTCATCCTCGTTCGTCACTAACCACCAATCACCACCACTATCGCCAGAAGCTTCTCCATTTCCACCATTGCTGCTATCATCATCTCAGACTACACAGGCAGCATTTAGGGCAAATTTGCAATTGTTGACAATCAATAAGTCATTCATTGGTTAATTGCTCTTCGATTATTTCAATTAAAGTGGAATTATGCCTAGGGTTCAGATTGGTAGTTCCGCTAAGGAAGCGGACTCGTCGAGTGAGGATGAGCGGGTGAACTTGAAGGACAATTATGGTTGTCCATTCGACATTTGGTCTGAGAAGGAAGGTGAATTATTTCATTGTACTGATAAGCGCTAGATTATTCTTTCTAGGGCGTTTGATTTTGAGGTTCTGGAAGCGTTAGGGTTAGATGTTGAGGTTATGAACCATTTAGACTGTTGGGGACTGGATTCGTTGGCAGACATGAGCCATGATTTTGTGGCTGATATTGTTAAAGAGTTCTTCACTAATGTTTGTCAGCCTGAGCCAGATGTAGGATCCCTGTCGTTTCGCCTCAAGGGAGAGGAATACTCCATAACTGTGGGAGAGATCAGGGGACAGTTTGAGACTTAGCGGAGAGGGTTAAAGCGCATACCGCCTCAGTTTAGTGAAGATGCCATATGAAAAGACCTCATCGGACATGTGAAATTCAATACCAGGACAACGAAGACAAAGTCAATCATGGATCCAACCTTGTATCTGATGCAGAAATGGTATGCTGAAACTGTTTGTGGGCATCTGGAGTCCAATAAGGTTAACAGGGGTGACTTTTTTGTTCTGAACGGTCTGATGCATCTTGAGTCCCCTATGATTGACATTGGTTTTCTCATTTTTGACATGTTGTTGGGCATGAACAACAGGACAGGAAAAGAACGGTGTCTGGGCATGGGTAACTGTAATACCCCTAATTTTCAAAATATGGAATTTTTGGAAATGCGGTGAATCGGAAATTAGCGGCGGTGGAATACCGGATTAGAAATTAATTTTTGGTGGTTAATTTCGTGTGATTGATTTATTTGTGATGTTAGATTTTTAATTATTTATTTTTTTTACGTGTGCATGGCTACGTGAATTGATTAATTGTGCATGGGTGACATTTTCGTCATTTTCGGCCATTAAATGATAAAATCGATTTAAATTATTAAAACGTTAAAAAGATAAACTATAAATATATTCATTCGAGATTTGATATTGTAAGAGATTAAATTAGTGCGGAAACGTTTTTCGAGAAAGATTTTACGGAACCTCGAAAACCGTAAAAATAATTAATTAAGCTAGATTAAATTTGACTTGGGGCAAAAGGAATTAGTGGGGAAAAGACGCTTAATGAGACACTTGTCATGTTGCATGTAGGGTATGTTATGACTAATAGTGGCACTAATGATTAGAAATAAAATAAGGCAAATTAGACCCCACATCCAAAATGCTATAATTAGAAATTTCTTTTTCTCCATTTTCTTAGGAGTAAAGAGAGTTAGTTAGAGAAAACAAAAAGTCATTTTCTTTTCTTTTTGTCTTTGCCGAATACACCAAGACTAAACCCCATAAATGTTTGTTAAAAACACAAGCTTTTTAAGGTAAGATTAAAGGTTTCTTTAAGTGCTTTTTGTGAACTTCTTGATCTGGGGTATTTTTCTTTTAAAGCTTTGTGCTTGTGTGAGTGATTTTGTTTAATTGAACTAAAATGTGATTTTCTTTCAAAGTATGGGTTTTTAAGAAGATCAAATTTGTAGGTGTTGATTATTTTTGGGAATTTTCGGTTTTAACAAAAAAAACGTGGTTTAAGGGTTCAAAGTTTACATGCAATCATGGATTATGGGTTTAAAGAGTGGAATAAAATTTGGGTAAAGATTAGTTTTGAAAAATTTAAAGTCTTTAAAGTAGTTGTGTTTTAAATTTTTTCCAACTTGAACAAGTTTTAGTAGTTAAGCTTAAAAAGCTGAAAATAGGTGTTATTATGTATTAAAGAGTGATTTTTTTTAAAAAAATATTAAGTATTTTAAAGGAATGAGTTAAAAGGGTTAAATTTTTGATTTAAAAACCGAAGGTTTTTATAAAAATTCAAGAGGTAAGATTTAAATTTTTATGAAGCAAATTTCTTGAGGAAATTCTTATGGTTACAAAATTTATAGTTTAAAAATTTAATATTTTCGGTGGAGCCGAAAACAATGAAATTAAAAATAATTACAAGTTAAATTATTTTGGCTATGAAATTATTAAAATGGGAAAAAGATTTAATTTTGGGCATTTAAATTGATGTAGCGAAGTAGTTAGGGAGAAATTATATTTTTCATTGATTAAAACAATAATTTGATTTAAAAGGGAATTAATTGGTTTTTATTTTTGAAAATAATTTAAGTGAGGAATTTGGTGTTGAAGTTTATTTATATGGGTGAAAATATGTGAAACATAGTTGAGATTTTAAAATGGAAATTATTTGGTATTTTATTTGATAATGCCGAATTATATTATGATTTTTCCATTAGTATTGTGACATGCTCTATAGAAATTTTCATGCTATTTAGGTTGTATTGGATGATATGTTGAAATGTGGTTAATGATAGAAATTTATTAAATGTATTGGTGAAATTTTAATTTGGCCGAATATAGTAGAGATTTTTATTGAGAAATTGTATGGTGTTAATTGTGTGAATTATTTGGTGATTGTATATTTGATGGATTAAATATTGGAATACATGAATTATAATTTATTTGATTCTATGATTATAAGCATGCAATGGAAATGTTTAATTGTTAGAAAATTTGTTAAATGGTAATTTTGTGTGTTAGCCGAATAGACTAAAATTAATTTTGATAATTTTGGTGAAAATTATTTGGTGAGAGCATGATAATTTATAGTGATTGAAAATGTGAATTTTGATGTTGTAATATTTAATCTAAGTATGAGATTAAATATTTTAAGTGGTGTTGAATTACATTTTATTTGAAATTGATTAGCTAAATTTTGGTATAGGTGGTAGAGAGTGGGGTAATCGGCGAACCACTACCGGCCGGTAAACGGAGCACGGTGGCTCTGTTTTACCGAGCCAAGATTCGGTTGGGTTAAAACCGAACCGATATGAACCGGGGTCAAGTGGGGCCAATACCGTAAAATAGATTCCGGACTTAGAACTTTGGACTTTTTATTTAAACTTGAACTAAATAAGTTTGGACCCAAAATTAAAATTAAAAGGTAAGTAATAAATTAAAATTTTGATAAAAGGACTAAAATGGAAGATTTAAAAGTATAAGGACTAATATGCCCTAAATGGAATTTTGGTGGATTTGAAAGGCAAGTGGAGCCTTCAATTGTTTAATTAAAAGTTTTTAAGACTCACTACAACGGCCCTGAATATGGACCCAGAGACCGATCTATTCAGGTCCCTGACCCAGTACGCAGCTATAACAGCTGAAGATATCAAGATAACACCGAAATCCCTTAAGATCAGGGATAGAGGAGAATCTCAAAGAGATAACTGAAACTAATAGAGAAACAATCCTATTATGATATAAAGACTATGCAATGTATATATAGACGAAGCCTAAGCCAGGTAACTCTCATATTCACTTCTCATCATTACTCTCACTGAGACCTCATCAGAGACTGACTTAGGCATCGGAGGGTATTCGAGCCAACACCGGCTCGAACCCTTCTAACTTGTTGATCTTAGCATGTGGGAGCTCAGCGACAATAGTGACAAAGACGATCATCAAAACCATCATTTGGCGCCGTCTGTGGGAAGAATAGGAGAGACACTCCGCCCTGCTTTCTTCGCAGCCACCTTGGCCGCAACACGCTGACCCAGCGCGCAAAGATCAATGGACAGGAACTTACTTATATCATACTCCGGGTAATCTGCACGCACAATTTTAATGACGGTAGAGCAGAAATCAGTCAAACACCCACTCACGTACACATTAGCATCTTGTTTGCTACTTCTCTGCTCCTGCAACAACTTGTCATAGGACAGCCTCAATTCCATCAGAGCATTCTCACGATTAGAGACCTTTTTCTCCATAATTTTCAGGCGATCAGCAGCCGTCTGACTCAGCTTGGACAACCTGACCTTCTCCGCAGCCGCAGTTGCCCGAAGGGAAGCCATTTCCTTTTCATGCTTGTGACTCAATGAGACCATCTCATCTCGGTGACGACGCATCAAAGCATTCCCTTGCAAAAGCTGACAGAACACAGTACAAATAAACAACTAAACAAAAACAGAGAAAAAGAAGAAAGAAAAGACAACGAGGAGGGAATTATTTCAAACCTGAAGTAAAGCGATGTCAACCCGATCACAGGCATCACTTTCCGAGAGATCGGTCCAGGACTCCATATCCTGAGGGAATTGAACAAACTGCGAGAAAAGAGACGCAATACCAGGAGAGGTCACAGTCACATTGTCCACGTTTCGCTCCAACCACTCCCTGGGACTGGGGCAAGCATCCAGGTTCGTTTTCAGTCGCTTGGCGGAGCCCTGTTTGGCTTTGTCACGACCATCACGGTTCTTTTTCGCAGAAGGGGCAGCCAGGGTGGCATCCATGGACTTCTCCAACTTCACCACAGGCTTAGGAGGAAGAGAAGTAGACGCTGGAACAACACCAGTAATCACAGGGACATCTTCATCAAAGGACAATTTCAACGAATCAAGATAGTTATCACCCATATCTGCATTTTCTAAAAACAAACGAATCAAAAGATGAATAAACATCAAGTAAAAGAAAACGAGACAAATTGAAGCATACCATGAGAGGCAGTCAAATCTACATAAGATCCAGTAGGAGAATTATGGCAAGATTGAGATAAGGTACCCTCACTCTCTAGAGGACCCTCAGTCACAGCACGAAGGGGCAACTCAAGATGAGGAAACTCTCGCAGAAGGTATTAATCTATAAAATCACAACAATCGTACATACAACTTTTGGCATCATCAACAAGGGAATCTATTACCTCCAACTCAGTAGCAGAAAGGGGAGAGAAAGCCAACGAGGCTGCATCATCAACCCACTCAGTAGGAAAATCAACAAAAGCTTCATCATGACTGACAACAAAAAATGGCCGCTGCCAACGTTTAGTGATCTTAGGGAGACCTTCAACTACCCTCTTACCCCTATGAGCAACTAAACGAACGTAAAATTCATTGTTGCGACGAGACACGAAGAACAGTTGGCTAAGGAGACCTAGAGAAGGGACTAAGCCCCGTTCGTGAGACAACTCAACGAAGCAACAAAGAGTTCTAATGGCATTAGGGTGGATTTGAACCAGAGGAACTTGATAATCTACAATAAAGGCTTTGATCAGAGGATCTAAAGAAAAACGCAAGCCACAACGCAACTGCTCCTTATAAACGATAACCTTGCCGTCACCGACGAAGGTGTTAGCAGCAACTCGAGAACCGCAGACAGAAAGAGAATAGCTAAGAGGAATACCATACTCTTCATGGAATTCAGCCAAAGTCTCTTTATCGACATTGGAGGTAAACGTATCAAGTGAATTCCTATACTCTACAGCCGTACCAGATGAGGGAAGAGAGACAGAAGACCTAGTCCGAGGCATTGAATCAATTACACTACCAATAAAGCAGATGAAAGAAATTTACCTGATAAAAGGAGGAAGAAAACACCCAAAGATTGGAGGAAATGAAGCCGAAGCAAGAGCAGATCAGAGGAGGAAGAAGGAGCAGTTAAAAGAGAAAAAGGAAATTTGAAAAGAGCATTTAAAGAAACAGCTAGAGAACCGTTAAGCGGTTACCTGCGTGAAACGTGGCGACAGGCGGAAGTCCAGGGGATTTCAAATGATTACAATTTTGAAATTTTAAAAAATAAACCAGCTCCATAAGCGCCCAAGTAAAAACGACGGGTTGGGCCTAGGAAGCTCTTTCTAAAGTAAGTAAGCCGAAAACCAAGCCCAACAAAATAACGGCCCCAACGAGCAGTCACACAAACAAGCATAAATACTTGACAAAACTGTTTTTCGGGAGGGACTAATGATGGATAAAGGACAAGAACAAGGGACAAGACTCACAACAACGGCCCTAAATATGGACCCAGAGACCGATCTATTCAGGTCCCTGACCCAGTACGCAGCTATAACAGCTGAAGATATCAAGATAACACCGAAATCCCTTAAGATCAGGGATAGAAGCGAATCTCAAAGAGATAACTGAAACTAATAGAGAAACAATCCTATTATGATACAAAGACTATGCAATGTATATATAGACGAAGCCTAAGCCAGGTAACTCTCATATTCACTTCTCATCATTACTCTCACTGAGACCTCATCAGAGACTGACCTAGGCATCGGAGGGTGTTCGAGCCAACACCGGCTCGAATCCTTTCAACTTGTTGATCTTAGCAGGTGGGAGCTCAGCGACAATAGTGAGAAAGACGATCATCAAAACCATCAGACCCAAAAGATTTGTATTTTAAATGGGTTAGTATTAATTAGTTGGACATAAACTAATTAATGGATTATTTAATTAAAATTGAAAATTTTTAATTAAAAGATATATATATATATATATATATATATATATGTTATTTTTATAAAAGAGGAATTTGGAAATAATGATATTTTGGAATATGGAAATTAAGGAGGTCCGAATATATTTTTAAAATATGAATTTTTTTCCAAAAGGGTAAAATGGTAAAATTTACCTAAGGATTTAGAATGGACCAAATTTTAATTTAATTGGATTCCTAAGATTGAACCCGATAAGTAATGTATGTACGGGTCACGATGGCGATCGTGAGAATTAGTGAAAAACGTTATGACTATCTAACGTTGAAAGAATTGACGAAAGGTCAATCTCGGAATGTGATGCATTCACGGGGCGTTAAATGAATAATTGTCGAGGAGCTAAAAGTGGATTAGCGTGACGTAAATAATATGTGGAACGACAGTCTGTGAGTTTGCATTATTACATGCATATATTAAAGTAATAAAATTACTATTATTACTTTAATGTGAAAATTAATATCATAAAGTATATTAAATATATCGTATATTTATTTTGAGTAAATAAAATTATTATGGAATGAGTCTATGAAACGTACCATCCTATTTGAGCTATAATAGGACTATGTGATCACTAGTTATTGCATGCATATTTATTTTTATAAGTAAAGTGGAATAGCTGTGTGAATCCGGATGACGGTCTGGAAGTCTGAGACGACGGTCCAGACATTGCGGGAGAGCTTTTAAGACGACGGTCTAGAATCCCGAACAAGTTAACGGCGATGGAACGATAGAGTTCGGCCGATTAATTTAAGGACTAACGGCGTCATGGAACATAAAATGTTATCGGTCGTTGAGTCTATGAGATAAGTTGGAAAACAGCCTAAAACGTGGTTTAGAGCTGTAAAGGATTGTGGAAAAATAAACTAGAGTCGAGCGAATGTACGGGTTCAGCCGACTAGTTTATTAACCTAAGTCTGAAAGGAGACTTAGAGGAAAATGGATTAGAAATGGCATTTCATTTAAAAGCTTTACGTTTCTGTGATTGAACCGGTAGTAAATATTTAAATATGTCTATTTTGCAACGTGTTAAATTATTTAATGTGTGTTTGTAAGATGTCAACTCACTAGTTAATCTGACCTTGTTGTTGTACCATTGTTCAGGTACGTAGATTGTCTTTTTGGCGAGACTTCATTTTCTTGATCCGTGAAGTCTCTGTTTTGGCGTAGTGGTATTGTAAATATTTCCTATCGTAGCGCTGCAGTAGAATTGTCTAGACAGACGTAACTTTTAGCATGCTTTATTTTGCGATGAACTGCCACATTATAACTCTGTTTAATTATCATTGCTTATATTTATATATTTGAAATGCATGCATGTTAATGTTATTTTTGCGATGCCTCTCGCGTACGTGAGATACCGAGATAAATGTGGAAAACAGTGATGAAATTGTTGGCATCGAGACGGAAAGTCTATGTGGGCCCGACGTGGCATAAATGTGATTTGCATGTCTTACCCTAAAACGTATTGGGAAAGGGTTGTGATAATTGACATGTTGTGAAATGGAAACAAGGTCCCGTGAAATGGCCGACCGGATGATAATGTTTTGGAATTGAAAATATATGATTTTATTCCGCGAAAAATTTATAGTGAATTTCAGAATAATTTAGTATGAGAAAACTTTTATAAGAAAAGTTCAATTGTTTTTAAAGGAAAAATGAATTTTATTTTAAGGCTTGCTACGGGTTTCGGAGCAACCACTCCCATTCCCTAGCGCCGGTCTCGATCCGGGAATCGGGTCGTGACAGTAACATTGTCAGAGCTATAGCTATCAGTGTGGGAGCCTACACAAATGACGAGTGCAAGGCGATGGATCGCCATGCACCAGTTTTGTTCAGCATGAAGGCTACCGCTTTACTGGATAAGAGCGGAAACCTTCAGGCAGTGCACGAGAGAGGTACCGCCGCGGTACGACGACTTGGTCTATCACATAGGTAGGCATTTGATTATCCGGGAACCTCTAGGAATATGGAGGCGAGAAAGGAGGAACCTGCGGCGAGAGAAGCTGGCATTCCATGTACTAGAGACGCACCTGCGGAGCCATAGTGTGATGCTGAGTGGAGACAACAGATGGAGCATAGACAGTTAGAGGTGGAGGCGAGAGTGCAGAGGATGCACAGAGAGCAACGTGATCATTTCCGCATGCAGAGGGCACACATGCGTGCCACAGACCCCGAGGGCGACTATCTATCGCCAGTCTACTCACCATCACCACCACCAGAGGACATCTAGAGTTTTTCTTTTTATCCCTTTCACTTTATTTTATGTTTTTCATGCTTTATCTATTTTTGATGCATTGGGAACATGATTGTTTTAGTGTGAGGGAGGGGAGAAAACTCTTTTTTACTTTATTTGCTTTATGTTTATGTTTTTATTTCATTTATGTCTGTAGTTTGTTTTAGGATTTCCCTTGTTTATGTGTTATGATGTATAGATATGGTGAACTTGTGGGGTGTATGTTTGTTATTCTGATATTACAGACATGTTCATGCTTACTTTGCGTTTTGTCCTTGTTATTATTGCTGCAGTAATGTCATGTCAGAATTTTTAAAATATTTGTGTTGTCTTCCCCCTTTTGTAATGAGTTGGTTAATTATGCTTTTGTTGTTAAACAACGGAATGTGAAAAGCTATTAAATAAAAAATCCTTTAGCTGACATGATTTAACAGGACTGTGGTGAAATTTTGTAATATGAAAAGCACGATTTTCTTTTAATCATTGTAAATTTCGGCATGAAAATCTTGACTGGAGCAATCTTTTGAAAAATAAAAATTTTAAGCAATTTGAACAAGTTTGTATTTGTAACAAATCACCTAGTTTTTACCCAATTTGTGAGATGAATTTTTATTTGAGCCTTATCGAGCATACTTTTTATGTCTCATTTTATTGTGGTGTGAGTCAATATTTGTAATTCTCTAGAACCTGCCTTGTGTCCGCAGTAAAATTGCATTGTAGGTTGAACAATTTAGAAAATGATAAATGGCATTTAGGATAACCCATTCTTTAGACCACTTTAAATAGACTACCGCCTTTTCCCTTAGTTTATCCAACTTGAGCCTTAGCCTGTTTTTATTGTTTTTACCCCACATTTTACATTTCCCTCTTTCTCACCATTTTTGGCTTGACAAATTGAATAAGTATTAAAGGAACTAGTTTGAGGATGGTAAATATCCTAAGCTCATGTGTTAATTAATTATCTCTGTATTATGTGAATGATTGCCTTTTGAAGTTCAGAAAAAGAAAGAAAGAAAAAGAAAGATGATCAAAAAGCAGAAAAATTGAGTTGAAAAGAATGAAAAGAAAACAAAATGAACTTAAGACATGAAAAATAAAGAAAAAGAGATTGACAGGATGTTTGAGCCTGGAAATTAAATGTTTATTCCTTGTATTTTTTTGTGATTTGTCAAGTCATTCTTCCCCCTTTATGTTTATCCTTTTACAACACCCTAATCTAAACCCCGTTACAACCCCTTAAACAAGTCCATTTTGATTCTTTTTGTTTAGCTTAACTTAGTAGTGAAATTATGGACTATGGGCAAGTTTATGGAAAAATTACATGTATTGATTTGAGAGTCTAAATTGTCTAACCTCAAACACTTGTGTGCGAGAGAATACCTAGTGAGGAGTACTTGGTGATTTTGCTATACAAATTTGTGATGTTGCTCATTTGCTTGAAGTTTCAATAGTTGCTTTTGACTTGCATAGACTGTCATTTTAACCAATGTGAATTTGAAACCGTGCTTGAAGGAGTTCATCAAATAATTTCGGTGTTAGTAAATCATGTGTGGTAATTGACTTGGTTATTTGATGTTTTTCACATTGTTGTTGTTTAGTTCAAAAGAATATTTTGATTGATTCATTACTTAGGGGGTGAAAACGCTTTTGATTTCTTTAATTCTGACAACGTATGAAAATTGACACTATTGCATTGTTCTGTGTTTGATTGAGGACAAGAAAAAGGTAAGTGTGAGGATGTTTGATAAGAGTAGAAATAGTCCTATTTATAGGTCGTTTTCTGGGTCGTTATTTGCGTACTATTTGTCATTTTCGAGTTGTTTAGTGGCTTTTGGAGCGTTTTTGGTGTTTATAGATGTCCTCGGGGTCAAAAAGCGCTTTTCAGCGGAAGTTGGAAGTCAAGAATGCAATTTTGGGGACAAGGAAGAAGCAACCCGCTCACACACCCAATGACAATTCAGTGTGCGAGCTAAATTGAAAGGATTCAGTAGCCAAATGCCAAGATTGAAGAAATTTGAAAAATTGGCTAAGTCTGGAGGTGCGCGATCGCACACCTCAGTGTGCGTTCGCACACCTCAACCCGCTCGCACACCCAGTACTGAAGGGGTGTGCAAGAAAAATGAAGGAGTTACAGTAGCAATCAAGGAAAACTGGGAAATTGTCTAAGTAAGGGAGTGTGCGAACGCACACTCCACAACCCGTTCGCACACTCCCATCAGGTTTTCATAGATTGGACTAAAATGCCCCTGAATGACTTCCAAAGGCCGAAAAAAGCACGAGGGCACTTATGGGTTTTCACAAGAGGACGACCTAATATCAGATTTTTGGGTTGGGAGCCGTATAAATACTAATTTGTAACATTGAACAAAGGTTCGCTCAATTTTAGTATTACACATAAACCCTATATTAGAGTTTTTCTTATCGCTTCGTTCTTGGATTATTCTCTTCATTGTTTCGCCAATTATTATTAGTTTGTACTCGATTAAAGTACGATTGATTATTATTTTCATATTTAGTATTCAATTCAATTACATAATGATTTCTTCGATTGTTGTTTTTAATATTTTTATCAGTATGTCTAGCTAAACCCTTTGTTGGGGATTATTAATCAAATTATGTATGTTTAGTTAAATTTCAATTATGGGTTTTTGTTCTTGATTTGTTTTTAATTATTGTGCTTAATACTTAGCCTGAACTGATCACTTAGTCTATGCCATTTGTTTTAATTTTAGCTCGAGAGAGTAAAATTGGAATAGAATAACATAATTTAGAACGTAGGAGTTAATTGCGCGAGAGTGAATTAACGAGTGCGTGTTCTTAGGATTCACTTCATAATCATTCGATTAATTAGTAATTAGGTTAATCATTGTGCGAGAGTGAGTAATCAACCTATTATTCATTAGTTTTATGCTTTTGCCTGTAATTGCTCGAGAGAGAATTTTAGGTGCCTTCGATTAGTCCGAACCATATCAGAACAATACAATCCATAATCCAAATTAAATAAACAGTGTAATAAAGATTAATAATCCTTGCTTTTCTCATTATTGTTATAACACCAATTTAATTAGAGTTTTAGTCTACTTAATCTACATTAGTTTAAATTTGTCTTTTAATTTACTCAAACAAACAAAAATTGTCTTTTCGACTGTTCGAATCGAGTCTCTTAATTAGTTGTCTTTAGAGCTTTCTCTGTGGGTACGATATCTGGACTTCGCAGTCTATATTACAAGTTGGTTGCGTATGCTTGCGTATTTTCACCAACATCCTTCCCACGTGCTACTTCAATCCCGAGAAAATACTTGAGAACACCTAAGTCTTTCATATGAAATCTCTTACTAAGCTGTCGGTTGAATTTTTCGATTGCCAAAGAAGAAGAACCTGTGATTATAATGTCATCCACATAACAAGAACATGTAAAGCAATGTCACCTTTGGAATAGCTAAACAATGAGTAATCAGCATAAGATTGTTTAATGCAAATATCCTTCAAAGCAATCGAGAGCTTAGCAAACAATTCCGAGGGGCTTGCCGGAGTCCATATAATGACTTGCGCAATTGGCACACCATTCCTAAAGAAACACAATTAAAACCAGGAGGAAGTTGCATGTATACCTCCTCATCAAGATCTTCATGTAAAAAGGCATTATGCACATCCATTTGGTGAAGTTCCAATTTTCTTGCTACTGCTATAGCCAAGCATGTGCTCACCGTGACCATTTTAGCAACGGGCACAAAGGTTTCATTGAAGTCAATTCCGGCAACTTGTCGGTTTCCATACATTACTATATGTCCCTTTAATCAATCAACCGTACCATCAGAACAGTACTTGATTTTTAGACCCACTTACACCCAATTGCTTTCTTCCCAGGTGGGAGATCCTCTAATGTCCAAGTGCCGTTTCTCTCAAGTGCATCTATTTCTTCTTGCATTGCTTTTCCCCAACCAGGGTCCTTAACAGCCTCAATAAAGGACGTGGGTCCAACGCCTGCAATAATTGCTGCCAAAATAACATGTGTGTCTCACTGAAAGTTTATCACAATTTACATAATAAGCAAGAGGAAAAGGAGTACCTGTGGACTTTGCTAGAGCAGTGGTAGGTGATGTGACAGGGTTTATAACTTGAACAGTGTTGGTGATGAAGCCCTTGAGTTTACTAGAAGGTTTCTTTAATCGATGACCTCAGCCAGTTTCATGCGGAACATTTTCTTCATTAATTACAACCTATGATGTATTCAGAGTTGCATCAATACTAATTAAGTAGTTCGCCGGCTTTCAAGTTTACAGCCATGTCATCGATTTATCCTGCTAAAACTAAATGTTCCTTATTCCCCTTTGTTAAGGGATTTTCCTCAAAATAAGACTGAGTCATAATACTCCTTATTTTCAAACATCTCATAATTTTTACGCAAACAGACTTTATTAGCAAAAGGGAATTATTGTTCATAAAAGGCAACATCACGAGATATAAAGAACACCTTTTTCTCTAAGTCATACAAACGCAAACCTTTTTACCAAATAGGTATCCCACAAACATACACCGACGAGAATGAGCACAAAACTTATCCTTCACACGAGGTTGATTTTTAATAAAACAAAGACAACCAAATACACGAAGGGCATCATACTTAGGAGGTGAACCAAAAAGAATTTCATATGGCGTTATGTTTTTTTAACAATGGGGTAGGAGTTCGGTTGATGACATGTGTGGCCGTTAGAATACTCTCCCCCCAAAAAGAAATAGGAAGATTAGCTTGAAAAAGTAATGCCTGAGCCACATTAAGAATATGTCTATGTTTAGTTCTACCCTCCCATTTTGTTGCGGAGTGTCGACACAAGAGGCTTGGTGAATAATACCATTGTCAGCATAAAACTGATGAAGACATGTAAATTCCTTGCCATTATCACTTTGTAAAATTTTAACATTCTTATCAAATTGAGTTTTAACCATGTTATAAAAATCCTCAATAAGTTGAGAGACCAAAGATTTTGCAGACTAAGTAAACCCATACGGCTCGAGAACAGTTATCAACAATAGTTAAAAAATAATGAGCACCACAACCAGCATGCAAAGTATAGGCACCCCATATATCGCAATGGATTAAATCAAAAACATTGTTTGCTCTACTATTACTCAAAGGAAACATGCTTCTAGTTTGCTTAGCTTTCAAACAAATTTCACAAGCGTCATGGAAAACATTAACATCCGTATTTTTATTATTTGTAATAATATGAGGTAAAAGAAAATCTACTTTTTAAGAAGGGTATTCTAGCCTTTGATGCCACAGTTCTTGTTGATTTCCCGTCATTACTGTATATGCTTGAAGTTGTCGCGAAGGCCGAAAACAATAAACCCCGTCACATTATTCACCCGCTCCAATCAGAATCCTCAAAGCACGGTCATGTATGATGAAAAACTTATCAGTAAATGTGATAGTATAAAATAAATTGGCAAGTAAGTTAGACACTGACAACAAATTACAAGTAAGATCTTGAACATATAATACATTATTGAGCACTATATTTTTGCTCAAAAATATATTTCCTTCCTTAGAAGCAAGTTATATTCCCATTGGGCAGCCTAACAAATGTAGGAGAGACATTAAACAATTGGCCAAATAATTTAGCATTACCAATCATGTGATTTGAGCATCCGGTAACAATGATTCATTGAACATTTGAATCAAAGTTACCACTCAACCTTTAGGTTGAAGAAGACTGCCCTTTCAAAGTGTTTAGCATGTTCGCAAGCGTAGTCCATTGATCCTCCGAGAGGTCAGGAATGCCACGACGATCAGAATCATGTAAGAGTTTTGGAGCAGCAGGTTTCATAGTGGTTGCGGCATGTGCAACTTGCCCAAGGCGGCCTTTACCTGAACTGTGTCCTCAACCTTATCCAGATATACCTCTTCCTCTACCTTGTTCTCCATTAATGCGGTTCTCAGAGTACCACCAATTTGGGAACCCTTTCAGTTGAAAACAAGATTCCAAGTCATGTCCAGATTTTCCGCAATGAGAGCAGACAAAATTAGTTTTGAGGTCGGTCATTCTAGCCGCTAGTAAAGCCTTGGGCCGCGAAACCAACAACATCAGAATTGGTTTTATGAACTCGAGAAACAGCCTGGTGACGTTCTTCAGTCACAATTTTAGCAAAGGACGTGTTTAAGTTGGCAAAGGGTCTATCATCAATATATTTGAAACAGTAGTATCATAAAAAGTGGAATCCAAGCCAACAAGAAAATTGTGGACCTTTTCAATCTCCTTCTCTTGAGCCAATGTCGTCGCAACAGGACAGGTACATGTTGAAACAACAGAATATCCCACGAGTTCATACTATATCTTTCTTAGTTTTTTATAGTAAGTCGCCACTGAGTGACCGCACTGCTTGCAAGCACCCAAGAGTGTCTTTAACTCATGGATTCTCGGACCGTTTCCTATCGAGAAATGTTGTCGAATATCATCCCACATGTTTTTCACATCGTCGGGTTGGGGAACAGATGGTCGTAGGACTGGATCGAGAGTATTATGAATCCATCCTACAAGCGTTGAATTAACTGTCACCCACAAGGATGCTATTGGAATTCCTGCTTTTGTCTTGGTCACAGTTCCATCAAGAAAGCCTAGTTTGTTCTTTGCACAAAAATTGTTGTGCATCGAATGAACCCATTCATTGTAGTTATCACCATGTAACACGATAAGACAGATTGTGATTTGTGGCCCGTCGGAAGGATGTAGGTAGTAGGCTTATGTCGAGTCGAAAGGCTTGGTGGTCGTGTTTTCACCCATGACAAAATGATTATCGTCGTTTTGTATCAGATCTCTTGTTTTAGGCTTTGATACCATAAAACATTTTGGGGAATGATTTTCCTTGTTATTAATATTGGCTGAAGCCTTCAATTTATACAAAACTAAAGCAAATGTTTCTTGTACAACAAGAATACTTACAAATTGTCACGACCCAAATCCGAGGGTCGCGACCGGCGCTAGGGAATGGGAGTGGTTGCTCCGGAACCCGTAGCAAGCCTAAAAACCTTTATAAATTTTTCGCAAATCAAGACCATACATCACGTATGATCAGTTTTCAGAAAACGCCGTTAAAACATTTCTCTCGTTTAACGAAAACACATTTCTGAAAAACAGGTTCTTAAAACCCCGATTGTATTTCAAGAAACCTGAGCGCAAACATCAATCTCAGTTGACGCACTCGCTCTGTTTCCAACACAATCCTAAAATGCTAAACACATGAAACCAGTGTATCTCCCAAACAACTGGTCATAGCATTTTAGAAAACACGCAGCTTTTCAAACATATATTATATACAGTAGTTCAATCAGAGTTTATTAAAATAAGTTGAACTGCTGTAAACAGAAAGACAGACTTCCCAGTAACCGACTACTTGCAGCTCTAAAAGTATGCCTGACATTGACTTCCAGAATTATTGTGGAAGTCCGACCTCGTACTTGATTACCTGAAAGGTAAACATTAGGGAGGGTCAGAAATATAAATATTTCTGAGTGAGTTCATATATTTACAATTGAATATTTAAATCGCATATATGTAAAACATTTGTACATATCAAAAATATTACCAATTAGTCGATCCAGATGAAACCCTACAAGACAGACTATTGTATGGGTCTCAACCTACACAATATAGGCCTTAGACCGTGAACTGAATCCCTGCCGTCTAAGCCGGGTGTGTGGACCGTAACCGTGAAACTGCCATCACAGTACTGCCTGTGACTGTAACCGTTACTGCCGTCTCAGACTGTTAAGTCAGGGTTGCTAGCACTTCCAACGCCCAATGACATTAACTGACCTCTATGTCAGACACAGGCTCGTATCGAGAAACACTACTGGTGATCACACAGTCATATTGACAACCAATAGGAAGCTTGTTCCAATGGATCTTTCATGGTTAAGTTATACTAGTGCGATTTGTTATTTAAAAACAGTTTAAATATAAATATTCAAAAGTAAAAACCACAAAGTAAAACTCACAGTACTGTCGTCCCCATTTTTAAAAACGTAAGCTCCCATCAAGCTCGTCAGTCAAACACGTTGGTGTTTGGCTCGCTAGATCGACCACTCGTCAGATCTAAGTAGAATTCAAATGTCAACACAATATTAGACATTGAACTACTAACTTAAGTCCTATCGTATAAACGATAGACTTTAAACAAACTCTGTTATAGACGACACAATAAACAACGCATATAAACTAATCTCAATATTGAACTTCTCGTTCAATATATAATATCACTCTTGGTATAGACTTATAGTCCTTTTAACATTAATCACATTGATTAATGTAGGGTTATATTAAAACATCACATCGTCTTAATAACTCGACTATCCTCAAATGTCTAGATTCTTTTAAACCTTTTAAACGTCCTAGTTCATATTTTGATAGTCCACTTATATTCTTTTCGGATCGATTAGAACTAACCAGATCAAACCGAACCGAGTTAGGGCGAAAGCCCAAATCTTTTTTTCACTGGCCTACTGTGCGTCCGCACGGTAGGGACTGTGCGTCCGCACAGTCTACTGTGCGCCCGCACAGTCTACTGTGCGCCCGCACAGTACGGGTAACCCCGGAATCTTTGATTCCGGATCGCACCAAACTATTTCCGACACTCCGAAACATTCAAAAACACCAATTCAATAACAATCCAATCCTAATCCGCAATCAAAACGTTAAACCGATTCGAATTCGATCGATTCGATACGGTCGACGTTATAAATTTAATTATAATCCAAATATTTAATAATCGTATTCAAATTACTAATAACCGAATTTAAATTAACGGTTATTACTTCAAATACGTGCGGATCCTCGAAGAAATCGGAGTCGGAATCGCGAAATTGGATCGGAAATCGCGAAACCTAATTCGCGCGTACGGCGCGCCCTCTGCTTGCTAAGCAAGCACGTCAAATGGTATTGACGTAGTGAAAAGAGCTCCCCCCTCACTTCTACATATAGGAAATGATTTGGCTAAAGTACCATTTGATACTAGCTCAATCATGCACTTTAACTCTAATTTTAATTAGTCGTCTGTAGTCTAAACGGAGACTAATTCTAAATTCCGTCAAACTTTATCCCAAAATTTAATAAAATATAAAACGAATAAAAATATAATTTTTATTCGAATCCGACTTATATTTTATTTTTAATAAATCCCGGAAGATTTATTAGATCCAAATCAGTCCCGCTTGTATAAAATTATAACGTCCAAATTTCATAAAAATTTAACGGTAGCTTCGTCAAATTATTTCGCGAATACTAACATCAAAATTATTCGCTTGGGACGTATAAATTATTTTATTTTAATTTGGACTAATTAATTATATTTAATTCTTTAATAACTGAAAATTAATTGAAGTAAAAATTTAGAGACCAAAAGGAACATTTTTTCTTTACTGCCGCCCAAATCAACCGCCTCTCCTTTTCTACTTTCTTTTTGTTTTTCTTTTATTTAATATATATATATATATTTTAACGTATATTCGTTCATAACTCGTCGAGTTTTCCGAGTTTCGACATTTTAATTTCAGGATTTTGTCCGAAATCTTAAACTCTCCATTTAGAGTGGTACATTGATATATTAATCATCAATATATCAATTTATACGACGCTAAAGAGTATTCTCAAATTTATTACTCACGTCCACACTCGTTTATTAAAATTTAAATTTCCGATTTAAATGTTAAACTCCTATTATTACGATATTTTTTTACGGGTACGTATAAATTAAATTTACGTTTAAATTTAATTTACGTATTCTGAATTTATTAAATCACTTCCCGTGATTTAATTTAAAAACCTTAAATAGTCAAACTTTATTATTACTATTTGACTATAAAACTTAGTCTTTCCGAATATTTTTCTTAATATTCGAAAATTCTTTCCGAATATTTTTCTTAATATTCGAAAATTCAAAATATTATTTTTAATATTTTAATTACTCCAATTTGACCTCGTGGCATATTATAATTACTTAAAATTACAGGATATTACATAAATAGCAAAACTAATCTATGAAACAAATAAGCTAACTTAGAAAAACATATCAAAGAAAATATTTACAGAATAATACCAAGATATTCCACTAATAAGAAACAAGACAACAACATAAATCAATAGATTGATATTGTTTGAAATATTTCTACCATAACTCTTTTATGATTATTGTTGTGGATTACGGGCGACTAAATTTCTAATTAAGGATCGACTACTTAAAATTCTTATTTAATTTATTAGATTATGGATTTTTACTAGAATTGTTTATTATTCTTTGTTCTTGGTTTGAATTCATCACTTAAACTATTGGATTTTAAATGTGACTTAGAAAAGCTAATTTGAAATAGCAATAATTAACAATAACCTAAAATTTACTTACGCGAGAGTGAGTTGTTGATGTGTCCTTTGAGGGATATTAAATTCTGTAGATCATTAAACTTTTCTCAAATTACAAAAAGATTACTAAATAAATTTTTCTTATAAAATGGTCACTGAACTATTATACCTTTTGTTACAAAAATATTTATGTTGCTACGGAAAAAAAACACTAAACTTTTTTGAATTATAAAAAAATCATTGGGTTTTATTATAAAAACACTGAACTATGTTCCTTTCTGTAAATTTGGCTCGCCATATAAGCAAAAATGTCGCGTTTTTACGTGAAAAAGTACGTTTTATATGGGGCGAACCCTTTTGTAATAAAAGGTATAGTTTAGTGACCATTTTATAAGAAAAAATTGTTTAGTGACCTTTTTATAATTTGAGAAACGTTTGGTGACTTATAGAGTTTAATTATGCTAGAGTGAGTTATAGTCTTAGGGGGTGTTTAATAACCCAACCTATTACTTAAATTAATGTATTAATCACTTAATTGTTTTAAGTTGGTTTAATAACTCAAAAATGTTCCACTTAACTTATTCAATTAAGTCAAAACCCATTTAAAATAATAAGTCAAAAATTTTGATTTATTTTTTTTACTGAAAATATTAAGTTATTAAATTTTAGTTTTATTATTCAATAAACATTATATCTTTATTATTTTCAATAGTTACTCACGAATAAAAATATTTTCTCTCACATATATTAGTTTTTTATTCTTTTTAATATGACAATGATCGTATTATACTTAAATCAACGCTTAAAATTATAAATTAGTATATTTTTCATTATGAATATTTTATTTTCTATCTTTCTTTTTGTTTTTATAATCTATATATCATTTATTTAATATAACTGTTCTTAAATATTATTTGGACTTAGTTATAACACACAACATTGATTATCAGATTTAAACGGTTTTTTAGAGTTTTAAAAATTAGTATTTTATTTTAAGGACTAATTTTCAAGTTAAAGTGAAGCACCATTATATCTTTAAGGACTAATTATCAACATATGTAACTACAATTTATAATTTTTATTTATAATATATGTAATATTCATAATATTCTTTAAATATTATTTATTCATATTTTAAAAATCATTTGTATTCAATAATTTTATTTTTTAAAATAGTTAATATTTAAAGGTTTCATACGTAAGTATAATAATTTCAATAACATTCAGTAATTGCAGACTTGCAGTTATTAAATAGACTTATTTAATTCAGCATTTAAAAAAATCAACAATTATTATATTTAGCACTTAAAATTCAGCACTTAATTTTCAGTTTTATCAAACGCCACCTTAGCAATTGATTTAATTAGGATTTTACCATATTATGACTTGACAGAGTTTAATTTGGTGCACTCGAATAACCTGAATAACAATCAGGTAAATTGTCCAAAATACATGAATTGAATAGCATAAGAATAGTTGTTAATCTTTGATTCATCTCTCATCAATGTTTCTCGATTTTATTTCAGATTTAGTTATTTAATCTTCATTAGTTAAGTTTTTTAAATTTAAATTATTTTATTTGAAAACTTGATTGCTAAACAATCTAAGATTAGTAATTAGGTGAATAGAGGTTAGCTTTCCCTATGGAACATTTGGACTTTGGAGTCTATACTACTCGTTGACATCTATATACTTGCTTACTTTTACCAACACTAATAGTAAAGTTCCTCTACAAGATGAACTTAAGAAACTTTCATCTATTACTAATGATGGAGCCAAATAGAGCCTTAAATCCGTAAAAACCCATTGTGGTTGATAAAATTCCTTCGCCTTTTCCTTTAATCTCAAAGCTTGCTAGCATGTAAAAATCATTCTTCATATCGTTCATAATATCTACAAGTTTACAATTTGATTGGATATTACCCATTGTGGCTAATCTCGTTTCAATCTTTCAACTGATTTTGATGTTCTCATTTTTCATATGCAATCTTCAGTAATACACTTCACTACAAATACTACCTTGCATGATTTTTCTATATTGAATTGGAATTGCTCCTTTATAGCAATAAATTATAAGTATTTTTCTGATCTTCATTTATCTATATATATCTTGGCTCATCAATGATCCACATAATTGGAGTGTAGAATATCTTTTAAACAAGTAATATAATAATAAATAGTAGTTGACTCCATAAGGAGTTTTACTTAGAACTAATAGAGATGATTAATTATTATTTGAACTAACAAATACTTGATTAAGTGGATTTTTAAGAAAACTAATAAAAACAGAAAATATTAAGGATTAATGCCATAAACACGATATTTACACGAAAATTTATTTTAATCACGACTTTCAAAAGTTACCATATAAAACCATAACCTCTCTTTTTTTTATCAAATCTATCACGTCCATATTTTCCGGTGTATTTTTACCTTTCATTTTTTTCAAATCCGTTGAATTCTGGTGGCGAAGTCAGCAAAAATACACTGGTAAATAATTTGATAATAGAGTTGAAAAAAAAGGTGATGGTTTTATCTGAAAACCTTTAAAAGTCGTGATTAAAATGAAAATTCGTATAAATGTCGTGATTTTTATGGAACTAACCTAAATATTAATAAGATATATTAACAATAATAACTGATGGAAGACTACAAATCCCACATCGGTATAAAAATGGAACCACACCTAATAGTATATAAAAAGGGGTAGCAATCGCACTTCACGTTTTTTATACACTAGCATTTATTATTACTTATTACTTTTACCTTTTTACCCTTTCAAACTTTGGCATCAAAGTATACATAGGGCACAAGGCCTGATACTCTCTTGTGCGTGGCTCTTTCGGAGGAAGTAAAAACTAGACCTCACAATCAAAGGTGAAACCCCTCCGTTTTTAGATTCATCTTTTGGCGCGTTTGTGGTAACGCATCCCTATTTAAAAAAATAAGTGATTAGATTTTAGAATGACAAGAACAGACAAAAATCCCCCAACAGCCATGTTTGAAGAAAAAACCCCTCCAACACAAGCAACGAAAGATACGCCCCCACCATCCAAAGAAACGCTACCTAGTCCCTTCACAGCGCTAGTCCAGATGCAAACGGCGTGATCGGCCATCCCCTTTATAGGTTTCGGGACACCTGAACCCGGCACTGGAGAAAACTCAGAATCAACACTCTAGGAAGTGATTAATCAGACAATCGAGGGCGCCATGAAGCGGTTCCAAGAATATTAAGTATTAATGAGACAAATAGTAAATTAGACAAGGTATAAAAATATTGTTGATAATAAAAGGACGTAAGGATAAGATGTGGTAATATGGTTATAAGTAAACCAGTGTAATGCTAAGTGGGAATGTGATAAGGACTCATATAAGTATACAAGGAAGTACGAGAACAATAGAGGAAGATAATGTGTCAGAGTAGCGCAATGGAATCGTGAAAAATCAATTAGTTGGAATTTTATGGAATAGTTAAGAATGCATACGAGTGAGATTCAATTCAAGAAATAAATCTTTAAAGTGGGAAAGAATATAATAACCCATAACAAGTTGACATAAAACTTGGATAAGTGAGGTAGATTTGGTCACGTTCTAATGCAAAATGAGTATGATTCGACGTGTGTGTCGTATCCGATATTTGTTGGATTGGGATGTGATAGGTATATGTTTAGGGTATGATTTGATGTTTGGATTTGGTTTGGGAACCAATCCTGTGCATTTAGGACATGAAACAGTGAGTTTTTAGGGTTTATGCTGTGAACGATCATTCGTTATTATAAACGATCGTTCAGAATGCAAAATTCGACTCATAAATGTGAACGATCTTGTGAACTACCACATGAACAATTTTTCAAAGCGTTTGGACAATCGTTCAAGTCTATTTTCTATAAATACGAGCCCACCGAGTCAAAACACTAATTTCGGGTCATATCTTTCATTCTCTCAATCTAAAAGCTCTCATCTCTCATTAGAAAACCCGGGAAACCTAACCTAAACATAAACACACATAAACATAGATTAAAACACCATTATATCATCATTTGGATTTGAAATCCCAAATACTACCTTAGGAGGGGGGGGGGGGGTGATTAAGGTTATTTTAGAAATTAAAAATTGGTTAGTGTTTGGTTGAGAGTTTGAGAGATATAAGAGAGAACACAAATAATTAGAGTGGTTCAAATCACAAACCGATTGTAACATCCCGTAATTTTAAAAGATAAAATATTGCCACGTGTCTAATATTTAATTAGACGGGAGTATGTAAATTAAATTTAATTTACAAGTGTCCCTAAAAGTATATTATGTCAATAGGATTTCAAATTTAAATTTGGATATTTATATAGTTAATGGGGATGATATAAACTTATGAATTTGGTGCATAATAATTCATAAGCCTCGGGTGAATATTTTTGGTGCCAATATTCGCGAAATATTTTAAAAAGATTATCGTGAAAATTTGATAAAATTTGGAAGCAGAAATTTTATCAAGCGTGGTCAATATAGACCTAATAAATCGAAAATGATTTATTAAAAATAAAATATAAGTCGGATGAGAATAAAAATAATATTTATATTCTTTTTATATATTTACTAGATTTTTGGAAAAAAAATTCACGAAATTCGAAAATCGTTTCCGTTTAAGCAACGGACGACTAATTAAAAATTTGAGTTAAAGTGATACGTTAGCCAAAGGACTAAGTTACCAATCAACAACAGTATATATATGTGTTGCATTTGAAAGAAATGGTTACATAAACCATTTCATTCAAATCAAGAAAGAAATAGAGTTACTTAGCTCTCAGAGATTGACGAAGGTTAGGGTTTCGTGTCTATTTGTTCGTTTCACAATTCTAACTCTGTTGCTTCGACGATTACTCAAGTAATCGATGTATTAGCCCCGTATTAAACATTTATTTTGATATATTTCGTATATATTTTTGTTTATGAACGGTTACAGAATCGAACGATTGTTTTATACATCCGAATTATAATTGGATTGCGTATATCTGTTATAGGACGTTAAATTCACGTTTTGTAGCGTTCCGAACGTCCCAAGCACGTCGCGATGCCCGGGAAATTGAGTTTTCCCAGGCTTATTTCATGGCTGCACGGTCGTGCAGCTACATGCACTGCAGGTTTGACGTTGAACAGGCTGCGGACTTTGACAGGGCTTTTGCCCTAAGGGTCCGACGTGATTCCTTTGACCCTAAAACGTTTAAAAACGATAAATGTTTAAAGTGAAATGAAAAGGTTTTAACCTAAACCTAAAAGACTTTTAAAAAGATATTTTAAAAATAACGTTAAACGTTTAAAAAGGACTTTAAAAGAGTTAAAGTCGACGATTAACCAGTTTAAAAGATTAAGCAAACGACTTTGCTAAATAATTAGTATACGACTGTGAATTGTTTTGGCAATCAAGTCAATACTATTAAATGATTTTAATTAATTATTTCTATACCTAAAAATACTTATAGAGTGAAGTCTAAATGTTTTCTTGAGGTGAAAACGATTCAAACAGTTTTTTTAAAGAGACTATATGTGCTATGTGTAATATGTTAGATTAAACCTAGGCTTTTAGACCTAAAGGTTTATGCCAGAAACAAGTATTGATATGTTGTCTTGTTTGTTTTGTATGTTTGATTTGACTAGCTGCCTAGTAGTTAGACCAGGACTCCAGGGAGTCTGTCACACATACGACGAGGCTAAGTAGTAACTTAACAGTACTGTGAGTTTACATGTTTACTTTTGAATATCAGTATTCAACTGTTTTAAAACCGTGTTCACAGTAGTATAACTTAGCCAAGAGAGGTCCATTGGAACGAGCTACTTATTGGGTGGAAATAGGGTTGCGTGATCACCAAAACCGATTTTAGATGTACTTCTGTCAAGGTATAGAGGTATGTCTGTCGTGTTAAGTTATTGGGAAAGTGAATGCCATGTCTTCACGGGTAAACCCTGAGACGACATTAATAAAGTTACAGTCGCTGGTCAAACCGCGATGGCAGTTTCATGATTACGATCCAGGTACTAGAGATACAGAAATGGACGACAACAATTAAATTCATAGTCCTTAGTCTATAGTCTATAAGTTCGAAATGTGAGTTTGTCTGTTAGGATAATTGTCAATTAGGGTTTCATATGGATCGACGTATTGGTACTATTATATATATATATATATATATATATATATATATATATATATATATATATATATAACTGTTATATATATATTATGTGATTTTGTTATTTATCTGTAAATTGTCTACTCACTAAGAAATATTTATGTTTCTGACACCGCTGTTGTTTCCCATTTTCAGGTAATGAGCTTTGAGGTCAGTCGAGCTTCCACATTCATACTTCAAGAAAGTTCTTCCTTTGGTATTGTACATAGGTTTTGTACTCTTTGTATGTTGCAATATTATATATAAGTATGATATGCTAGCAGTTGTGCCGCTAGTCCTTTGTTTATATACTCTGATAGAATCTAGTGCACGTGTGTATACCTTTTCAGTGGCTGTTTAGTGGCATATTGTATATAGTTACCGAGTCGGCCTCGTGTGTTTTTAGGAGGGTCAAAAACAGTATGTTTTATATACGGCGGCTATGTGTAACCGGTCTGCTGTGTATTTTAATATGTTTAATACCACCGTTGCGAGACGTAGAGGTGTCCTCATTATTTTCATAAACATATTAAGAGTGGCATGTGGTTCGGAACAGGCATGCCTATGTGTTAAGGCAAGCGAGTTATAAGTCACTGGTTTCGAGCGCCTACCACACCAGTTTTTCAGGAGGAAGCGAAGGTTGAGATAACTCGGTTAACCAACCAGTACTTCTGAAAACAAGATTTCGCTTATATGTATAATTTCAGAAATGGTATTTGCGTTAAATGCGAAAAGTTTTAACGGTAATTTCTGAAAACGGATCGTACGCTAGGTGCAATCCAGTAACAATATTTGCGAAAAATTTCTAGAGGTTCTAGGCTTGCTATGGGTTTCGAAACAACCATTCCCATTCCCTACCGTCGGTCATGACTTGGATTAGGGTGGAGCTTGGGTCGTGATAAAGTTGGTATCCGAGCAACATTTTGAGTACTCGACCGTCTGAGGTACTGTTGCTGATACTATTAAGTAAGTTGTGTTAGGAATGTGGGGATTCCTAGTAAACTATTGCTGAAAAATAGGATTCGAGTCATGTCTTGATCAGTTTGCAGTTGTTGAAAACATTCAACAATTAGTAGTAATCCGTATATTTGTGTTGTATATGTTGATGTTTGATCAGGAACATATGAGATTTTCTTGTGTTTGAAACACGATGCTAACGAGGGAACATATGAGATGTTCCCGTGTTCAAGACGCGCTATTAGGATAGTACGAAATGGTCAGATCAATTGACCAATATTCAAAAAAGGTTATTCTGTTCGAATACGGAACAAAGCAAAGATTCTAGAAGAATCGTTTATTCGAGAAAATAATTAGATTTTCTTTGAACTATATGTATGATTGTTATGTGTTTTATTTATATTTGTTCATACGGTGTTACATGTTATATGAAACTGTGTTTTCTATAATTGAGATATTAGGTATTAATGTTATGGCTACATGTGTTTCAGCATGTCTTGGCCTAGTCATGCTCAGTCACATGTTGTGCTTGATCCACATGGTTTGCCCGATCAATCTTTGTCTATATCATTGGAAGCTGGAGATTCTGCTTAGGTTTATGATATGAATACTGAGATAGATGCTGTCAGATCAGAGGATCTGGAAGGATATGTGGGAGATCAGGATAGGTCTAATGATAGTAATGAATCAGAGTCTAATTCAACAGCCACGTCAGCATATACAGGGTTTAGGCTGGAGCAGTTTTAGGAGAAGTGAACTATCTGAGGAGTATCCGTAAAAGGATAAGTCAGACCCCGATTCAAAGGTGGGAAGATGTGTATGCTAATCAGGATCAAGAGGAACAAAGTCTGAATAGACTAAGGCATTGTCTGAGTAGGTTCGCGAAAGAGTATCTACCAGAATAAGTGAAGAGGTTTCAGACTTGATGAGAGATGAAGTTGAAGTTGGTGAAGGATTTGTGAGAGGCTAGGGTCTAGAGTTTGAGGAACTGCTGGCGGAACAATCTGACTTAATGATGTATTTGGCTAGACGTGCCAAACAGATTGTGCAGCGATAGGCGAGTAACCATACACCACCGCAGCCATTCTACTACATCAAACCTGACGTGCCTACTTATACATTTCCTAGAGTTAGTAGGTCGGAAGTTGAGTGGACCAAACCTTTCTTTGTACAGGGAGAAGGAAAAAGGAAAAGGAAAACTTGTACGTAGATGCGGACGAGTAAAAGGTCTGATGATTCGAGAGGCACTACCGCCTCAACAATCATCCCATGTAACATTTAGATATGTGTCTTATGTTTAAGTTAGTACGTTTATGTGTTTTAGTATGAGATACTAAAAATAGAAAACTTAAAGTACATAGATAACGAATATCCTTAAAAAAGAACACACATACTAATGAATAATATTTGTTAGTAAACAGCCTGACGATGAATAATAACATAAAAGATAAATGTTAAATAAAGAACATTAAGCCTAATGTGAGGATTAGGAAAACCTTGAAATGGCACAGAGAAGTAGTTTTAAAGAAACTCGTTAAAGTTTTATTTTACAGTTGAACGTATAATTAAGCTCAGATGCATTAAAGGTGCATGTTGCGAAAATCACTATAGAAGAAGCATACCTAAATTATATATATTACATATATACATAAAATTATTTTGATTAGGGCATGCATCATTAGTATTGATATGTCAGTATATCAAAGAAAAGTGAATTAAGATAGCGACTCCTTGGGGATGAGAGATTTCATCACCCTGAAGCACAATTATATGAAAAAGAATTTGGACTGTGAACTTGAGAATTCACAACTTGTTTGAAAAGTGAGATTTAAAAAAGGCATGCATGTAGGACAAATTATAATTGTCTCAAACGAGACAGATTGTATTTGTCTGACAAACTGATTTGTATTTGTTAAGCGTTTGTGTACGCGAGAAAAAACTGTATTTGTTCAAGCGAAAACTCTGTGATAGTGATAAGGTAGAGGGGAAAGAGGTATAAGGAATAACATTTTTTATTATAAGAATAAATAATAAAGACCTAACTTCTAATGTTTCATACCGAGACATTAGAGATGAATGAAAGTATGGGAAGAGTAGAGAGAGTAAGAAACTATATTCTTGCTCAGGTATAGACTGATATAAGTCTAGTGGTGATGGACTTTTATGGTAAATATAAAGACAATAGAAAATTGTCGCTATTAAGATAAGAGAGTAGGATCTAATTGAACACGACTGGGTTTGTTTGACTTGAAGTAACTATATGTGAACAAAGTCATTTGCACGTGTTTAATTAAACGGATTGGAGATCAGTCTTGCAGACAGAGCGAATGTCAGTAATGGACATATCTTTTAAATCTATACGAGTGGTTAGATAAACCAAAGTTCATAAGTCTGAGAGGAGTAATCCTCAACACTTAAACTATAAACAACAATGAAACATCTAAATTAAAGATGGTGAAATAAAATATGAGTATTCTCAGAACCAAGTACACACTACTAGTTCTGATGTGAATAAAGAGGAATAATGAATATATAAACGACTAACGAAGTTTGTTATGTCGTGTTAACATATATTTATTAATAAAATGGTTATTAAATAAAATAATGAATAAACAATATACTAAAAGGTATATCAAACCTTGAACCAACATAAGATAAAGATGTTATCAAGGTGAAAAGGAAATGGAGATAGTACAGCCCTAATAACTTGTGATCGAACCGTTACATTGGTCTGATATTGGCATATGACAATCCAAGACGATTATCTAAGTTTTAACCAATGCGATTGTCAAACAGAGCGTTAGAAAGATGCTCAATGATGGAGATGTTGTCGTGGAACTTGCGTGAATTTTGGCAGCGAGCCAAAGGTGCAAGTGACAGCGATAAGAAGTGTAAAGTTTAATTAACTTGGGATTATCAACATAAGATCCATATATGTATAAAAATGAATTTGAAAACTGTGTTTAGATAGTAGTTTCAAAAGATGAAAATTCCTAGAACCGAGCCTTATGACTGCGAGGTCTAGGCTGGCTAGTAATGGAATGTACGTATATTTTGAATGTCGGTCCAGAAATGTGTAAAGTATGGTCGACTATAAGTGTAAAATGTCCAATAAACATTTGTTTTCAAAGTGAAATATTTTGAAAACGGAGCTAGAGTTGGTAGTCAGTTAATTAAATACAATAGTAACAGCTACAGTACAATTATGATAATTGTTAGCAGTGAACAAGGAAAATGCGTATGAGAGGAAGAGGTTAAGAAGTCTAATTAACCTTAGAGGTACCAAAAACTCAAGACAGAGTATTATTTTGCGGTGGCTGAGGAGCGAGTTGGAAGGTGTTATACGGGAGATAGTTAGATTATAACTAGACCTACACCTGTACAGTCACATCATTAGCGAGAGAAGATCAGCTATCCAATCTGTAACACTAAGTTACAATAGATTTACAAGGAGTTAATGGACATTCTTTGCAAGATATAGAATCATGAGGAGATAAAGGACATTCTATACAAGGTATAGAATCATAAGGAGTGTAAAGAATGAGTAATTTGTTTATGGAACAGTAGTTCAAACAGATGAAGAGAGTAAGGTTAGAGATTAAAATACTCAACCAATATTACCCTAAAACGAATAAAAGATATGAAAAAGAATTCATAATAAGACGAAAAATCTCAATTATAAAATGTACAACCAATAATAAATATGAACTAGGAAGTTCAAAGAGTTAAAGGGAAAGAGAATTCGAAGGTGATATCATTACACTTGATAGTAAGTTGATATCCCAGAAGTGAATTCAAAGTGTATACTGTCCGTAAGGAAGTACAACAAAGAAGAGAAGTAATAAATTGTAAAAGGGTATAACAATATGAGAATATAAAAAGTATATAAAAAGTTGGTATCCTAAGATAAGGAACATAAGAGGATAACCCGAGGTAAAGAAGTACCAAGATTTCTGAGAACATAAGTCATGTTTATAGGTCGAGAACCTATAAGAGAAGGTACAATGAGATGAAATGGGAAGTGATTGTGAGATGTGAAACGCGATCAGAGAAGAATTGCAAGGTTTAGATAACTAGCATTAGTATACTAGTAAAGAAAAGTATACGGTCTAAAAGAACAAGTAAAGCAGAGGTGGAAAAATAAATATACGAGAGGTAGTCAGTTAGCAGTTGTGTGCAACTGAGCAGCGGAGTAAACAGTAATGTTTATGCTGTGAGAAGCATAGAACATGAAATGGAAAGAGTATTCTTTGGCTGTATAAGTAAAAAACGAAGTATATGTAAATTCGAGGACGAATTTATATAAGGGGGAGAGAATGTCACATCCCGTAATTTTAAGGGATACAATATTGCCACGTGTCTAATATTTAATTAAACGAGAGTACGTAAATTAAATTTAAAGATAAATTTAATTTACAAGTGTCTCTAAAAGCATATTATGACAATACAAATTTAAATTTTGGATATTTATATAGTTAACGGGGATAATATAAACTTATGAATTGGGTGCATAATAATTCATATGTCCCGTGCGAATATGTTTGGTGCCAATTTTCATGAAATATTTTAAAAAGGTTATCATGAAAATTTGATAAAATTTGGAAGTAGAAATTTTATCAAGCATGGTTAATATAGACCTAATAAATCGAAAATGATTTATTAAAAATTTGAGTTAAAGTGATGCGTTAGCCAAAAGACTAAATTGCCAATTAACCAACACTATATATATATATATATATATATATATATATATATACACATATATATACATACATATATATATATACATATAGATATATACATATAGATACATACATATATATATAGATATATACATATAGATATATACATATAGATACATACATACAGATATATACATATATATATATATATATATATATATATATTTATATATATAGGTATATATATATATATATGTATATGTATGTGTGTGTGTGTGTTTCATTTGAAAGAAATGGTTACAGAAACCGTTTCATTCAAATCAAGAAAGATAATAGAGTTATAGAAACCATTTCATTCAAACCGTCATTTTATTTGCTTGAAGGCGCTTCATAACCTTAATGGTGAGCGGTTAACTCTTAATTCCATACAATATTGGATGAATTCTTCCTATCGGAAAAAAGAATTGCCCTTTATTTTATTGGGGTTTTGTTCTGGTCTGAAGCTGTTTAGTGATTTGCCGGACTCAATTAAGAGGAAGAGGAAGACTAAGTTCTTCATAATCTACCATCCAACTGTGTCTTTGAGCCCCACTATTTGGCGTTCCCATATCGAGCCCCTATGAGCTCCCGGCGGATGAAACTTTTTGTTATGCAACGACTTGGGTCCATCTACACTGAGGGCTCCCGGATATTTACTAACTTTATTAGTGAATATATATGGCGTCATGCTGCGCCTCCTGTTCCTGTGCCTACTGTTGTTACCTCTTCACTGGGGGCTTCTCTTGTTGCTGGTATGTCCGTTGTTTGGTTTTTGTTATTATTATTTATTTTTTATGTGCTGGTTTTTGTTACTTCTCACTTTCATATTGATAGGGCGTGCCGGTAATTTGCCTCCTGCGACCGTTTCTCGTAAGCATTTGAGGAGCGGCGAGAGTGACCTCCCCCCAAGAAGAAGTTAGAGACATATCCTTCCATGTCAGTTGTTCCATCTCTTACTCCATCGTCGTCAGTTGTTCCCTCTTCTCCTGCTGACCTCTTAATGATTCCTCCTTCTTCTTCTTTTGGTCTTGTCGTTCGCCCAACTCTACCATCCTCTGTTCCTTCTATTTTGGCTGAGTTGCGCACATCTCCCTTGGATTCATCTGCTGTGTCTTCGCCTTTTCAAGAGGGTGATGTAGGTGAAGAAGAAGACAGACATGCCATTGTTCCTCCTCTTGCTCCTCATGGTGGTTCTCACCTGATTCTTCCTTTTGGTTGCAACCGTCATGATCTGGGCATTCATCGCCAGATTCGTGATTTCATTGGGATGATGGAGCCTTCATCTTTCTGTCAACGGTTGGAGGAGGGTTTTTTTATTCTGTGTGCCAGACGCACCTGACTGCTTTGGACGGTGTTCGTATTGCCCATCAGCATTTTATTGGGAAAGATTGTGAGTTGGTAGCGGAACAGGCGGATCGCTCCTTTGCTGACCTTCAGGAAAACGAAGCGCTTATTGACAAGGATCTGTTGAGGCGGGAAAATGTTGATCTCTAAGTCGAGCTTATTCGTCTCCAAAACGATCATGTTACGGCGGAGGAACGTTTGGTGACTTTGCCTTTCTCGTTTCTCGGTTACTGAGATTGCATCGGAGGGCCATTCGTGACAATTACCTTGCCTTGCACCCGGGTGGCGATATGTCCTTCCTTACCGTTAATGCTCGTTTGTTGAAGGAATAGGCTCAGCGCTTTCTGGCTGACCAGAAGCAGTCTAATTCTGTGCCAGCGGCTATCTCTCCTGTTTCTGCTTCTGTCGTTGCACCTTTCGCCCTTGTTAGTCATACGAGCCTTCCTCCTCTGTCTCTAGGTTTTCCTTCTCCTTTTGCCTCGCAGTCTCTCGCTTTTCCGGATCCCAGCATGCCTTTCTTATCTTCGGGTTTCGGGTTTCTGGATACGCACAACAGTGTTTGATTGTGTTTGTAATAACTTTGTAGTTTTTCTTTTTGTAAGGAATATTGGACTGATATTGTGCTCCTTGTATTTGTTTCAAGTTTTATTTACCGGTGCTATTTATGTTGGTTAACTATTTTTTCCAATGCTCCACATGTTGTTTTAATGTTGTTGTTGTCTTTTGCCCTCTAGGCAATGTTCCCCGAGTTTATTGTGGGAGATGCCTCTCCTATGCTTTGTTTTGTCGTTTATTTATTTTATTTTTCTTAAAGAAATGTTTCCAAGTGTGTTGGCTGTTGCCTTTAGGTAATTATTTCCCCATTTCGTCATTGTTGTATATATTGTTTTTTTGCACTTTTCGTAGCTTCCAATCAACTTTTTTCTTTCATTCTATTCATGATACAATTTCAGGTGTTCTACATTCTAGAATCTAGGTACTTCTTGCCCCTCTACTGTCTCCAGGCGGTACGCTCCTCTTCAGGTGGTCTTGGTTACTCTATATGGCCCTTCCCAATTGCTTTCCATCTTTCCCACTCCGGTGTTTCCTTTTCGTATTGCCGCATCACTTAGAACCAGGTCTCCTATTTTGAAGCTTCTTGACTGCACCTTTTTTATTGTAATATCTGGTAGTTCGGCTTCAGTAGGCTTCCGCTCGGATGTTGCGTGTCTCCTTCCTTCCAACTGGTCTATGGATCTTCTTAGTTCTTCTTTGTTTGTCTCTACGTTGTAATGTTTTTTCTTATTGATGGCATCCTAATTTCCACTGGGATGACCGCGTCTACTCCATATGTTAGGCGGAACAAAATTTCTCCTGTTCCCTTTCTTGGGGTCGTTTTATATGCCCAAACTACACTGCTTAGCTCTTCCGCCCAATTGCCTTTTGCCTCGTCCAACCTCTTTTTCAGCCCTTTGCAAATTCTTCTATTGGTCACCTCTGTCATTCCGTTTTTTTTGGGGTGTGCTACTGATGTGAACTGCAGGCCTATGACGAGGTTTTCTTAGAATCCTCTGAAAAACTGCACTGTAGAATTTTTTTCCATTATCTGTTACTACAGTCATGTGTATCCCAAACATGCACACTACTTACCTCTGGAAGAATTCTTCCGCCTTTGCTGCTGTTATTGTGGAGACTGCTTCTACTTCAACCCATTTTGTGGAGTGGCCGATTGCCACAACGATGAACTTCTTCTGGTTTTTTGCCGTCAGGAATGGTCCCAAGATGTCTATTCTCCACTTTGCGAATGGCCATGGGGTGGGCGCCGGTTTTGTTTCTTGAGCCAGGATGTGCGACATGTCACCGTGCTTTTGGCATTTGTCACATCTTTTCACCAGTTCTCTGGCGTCTTCTTCAATGTTTGACTAGTAATATCCTTGTAGGGATGCCTTCCTTACCATGGCGGTTGGCCTTTAATGTGCTCCGCATATTTTGTGGTGTAGCTCATTTAGGACATACTGTCCTTCTCTCCGGGACACGCATCTTCACCACGTGTGGCTTGCGGAGTTCGATATAATGTTCCTTGATAGATTGCATATCAACTAGCGGTTCTCCTCAATTTTTATTCTTCGCCTTGGTTCTCAGGGGTCTTTCCTTCTTCCAAGTATTTCCATATGGGTTCCATCCATTTGTCTATCTCTTGTATAGGGTAGTTTGTTGGCGTGTTGATTGTTGGTGATGCTATTTCTTCTTTCAATTCCAATGTTTGGAATTTATCACCTTTTTCTGATTCTGTTTTTTCTATTGCGTCTGCTTCTGCGCTTTCTTCCCTTCCTATCTTTTTTATCTGCCATTGTCCTCCCCGCTTTTCAATCTCTTATAGAAGCTCCTTTGCTTTGTTATTGTATTTTGACAGGTTTTCTTCCTTCGTAGCGAACGTTCCTTCAATTTGTCCCACTACTAACTGTGAGTCGCAATGAATCTGTAGGTTTTTGGTTCTTACTACAACGGCCAAAGCTAGGCCTGATAACAATGCTTCATACTCCGCCAAGTTGTTTGTCGCCGTGAAGTTCAGGTGGACTCCGTATTCAATCCGCACCATATGTGGGCCTTTGAGGATGACTCCTGCTCCTGTCCTTTTTTCATTTTTTTGTCCCATCGACATGGAGCTCCCACTGTTCTTTGACCTCTGATTCTGTCATGGAACATCCGGTCCGTTCTGCGATAAAGTCAGCTAGTGCTTGGGCTTTCATTTCCTACCTTTGTTCGTAGCTTATATCGTGTTCTCCTAGATGTTTTGACCACTTGACCATTCTTTCGGATAGCTCTGGCCTCTGAAGCGCCTGTCGCAGAGGTTGATTAGTTCGCACAACTATGCGGTGTGCTTGGAAGTAAGGCCTCAATTTCTTTGCCGTTGTAGTCAATGCCAACGTCATCTTCTCGATTTTTGGGTACCTAAGCTCTACATCTTTTAAGATTCGACTTGCATAATACACCAGTAATTGTAGTCCCGCCTCTTCTTTCACTAGGACCGTTGCCATCGCGTCTTTGCATACGGAGATGTAAACGTATAGAATTTCTGCATTCATGGGTCGGCTCAGTAATGACGGCTTTGTTTGGAACTTTTTCAGGTCTTCGAAGGCTTGATCACTTTCTTCTCCCCACCCGAATGTCTTTGTTTTCAATGTGTTAAAAAACGGGAGGCATCTCTTTGTTGATGACGAGATGAACCGTCCCAAGGCCATAACCCTACCGTTGAGGATTTGTACTTCCCTATGGTTTTTTGGTGGGGTCATCTCAAGGATGGCCTTAATTTTCTCCGGATTTGCTTCCACTCCTCTTTTCGATACCATGTATCCCAGGAACTTTCCTCCTTCTACTCCAAATGTGCACTTCTTCGGGTTCATCTTCATATTGAACTTATCGAGTATTTCCATCATCGTTCATAAGTCTTTAGGGTGCTCTTTTTCACTCTTGCTTTTTATGATCACATCTTGTTCCTTGAACATGTGCTTCATCAATCGCTGATATGTTGCACCTGCATTTTTTAGTCCGAAGGGAATCATCGTGTAGCAATAGGTTCCTTCGTCCGCAACAAAGCTCATCTTTGTTTGTTCTTCTACCTTCATCGGGATTTGGTTGTATCCTTGTGCCATATTTGCTAGGCTGTACATCACGTATCCCGCGGTAGAATCGACTAACTGGCCGATATTAGGTAGGCGAAAACAGTCCTTTGGGCACGCTTTGTTTAGGTCCATAAAGTCGATGCACATGCGGTTTTTTCTGTTTGCCTTCTTTACCAAGACCACATTGCTCAATCAATGTGGGTATTGGACATCTTTGATGAATCCTGCCCCGAGCAGTTTCTCCACTTCTTCTGCTATTATCTTTTGTCGCTCTTCCGAATGTCGTCGTTTCTTTTGCCTTATGGGCTTCATGGTCGGGTCAACATTTAGTTCGTGACATGCTACCGCCGGGTCTACCCCTTTGATGTCAACGGATTTTCTGGCGGATGTTCGTTCGAATGTTGTGAGCACATTTTGGATCTCCGCTTTTGTCATTTGTTTCATGCCCGACAGCCATTTTCACACTTTTCCTTGTGTGGACTTCACATTGTTTTGTTTCCCCCACTGGTTCGGCCGTTGATTCTTCACATGGTAACTCCAGTATCTCGTCTATGTGGAGTAGCTCATCCATGGTTGCGCAGTAGCTGAAATCCGCTTCTTCTTGATTTCCTTCGATCACCATCGTCCCCTCTGGAGCAGGAATCATCACCCTCTCATTCCTCGTGTCGATCACCATTCTTGATTCGTAAAGGAACGCTCGTCCCAGTATATGATCATACAGGGGGTTTCTATTTATGATTTGGAAAGGGGCGGTAATTGTCCTTTCCCGCCCTTCTGGATTTTCGAGACTCACTCGGATATCCGCCATTCCTATCGTCTGGAGTCTTCCGCCTCTAGTTCCTTGAACATCTCTAGAATTTTGTTTCATCCAGATTTGGCTTCCTCCCGTTACCCAGTAGGTCTTCCTGGTAATGAGGTTGACTGCCACTACTGGGTCTACCGACGCCCTTCAGATCTCTCTCCCTCCAACCTTTACTATTATTAAAACCGGTATGTCCGGTTCATCTTACAAGAGGACAGGATAAGCGAGACACTTGACTTCCGGTCAGGCAATTTTCTTCTGCTTGTAGCTCTGTTCTTGACCTTCGTCTCCTTCTCCCCTTTCTCTCTTGGTAGCGGGTTTCTTTTGAACGTCTCCATCTCAGCTTGATTATGAATGAAATGGTGGGTCTGTGTTGCTCTTTGTTGCTCACCGCTTCTATCAATAATTTTTTTTATTAGAACAGGTTCCCACAGACAGCGTCAAATGATGGATGTGGTGATGGTACAGTTTAGTTAGTACATGTGGATAGATGTCTGAATGTCCGCCCCTTGTGTGTGTGTGGGGTTGGTCTATTTATAGGCGCACTGGTTTTCCTTGTTTTCCTTAGTCGATGTGGGTTTTACACCAATCCTAGTGCTTTGTGGGCTTATTCCATCATTTCCCATTTTCAGGTAATGAGCTTTGAGGTCAGCCGAGCTTCCACGTTCCTACCTTAGGAAAACTCTTCCTTTGGTATTGTACATAAGTTTTGTACTCTTAGTATGTTGCAATAGTATAAGTTTGATTTGCCAGCAGCTGTGCCGCTAGTCCTCTGTTTAAATACCCTGATAGGATCTAGTGCGCGTGTGTATACCCTTGGAGTGGCTGCTTAGTGGCATATTGTATATAGTTACTATTTCGGCCTCGTGTGTTTTTGAGAGGGCCAAAAACGGTATGTTTTATATACGCCGACTATGTGTAACCAGTCCACTGTGTATTTTAATATGTTTAATACCACCGTCGCGAGACGCAGAGGTGCCCGCATTATTTTAATTAATCATATTATGAGTGGCGTGTGGTTCGGAACAGGGATGCCTGTGTGCTAAGTCAAGCGAGTTATAAGTCCTTGGTTTCCAGCGCCTACCACGCTAGGTTTTCAGAAGGAAGCGAGGGTTGCGATAATGCGGTGAACCAACCAGTACTTCTGAAAACCAAATTTCAATTATATGTATAATTTTAGAAATGGTGTTTGCGTTAAACACGAAACGTTTTAACAGTAATTTCTAAAAACGGATCGTACGCAAGGAGCGATCTAGTAACAATATTTGCGAAATGTTTTTAGAGGTTCTAGGCTTGCTACGGGTTTCGGAACAACCATTCCCATTCTCTAGTGTCAGTCGTGACTTGGATTAGGGTGGAATTCAGGTCATGACACCGATTCTATTCCACTACTCAATCAGAGATTGAGATTTTCTAATCCACTAAAGGGTTTGTGTTTTAAAGCTTAACACTTAACTTTACAAAGAGATTTTCTAAAGCTAATCTCAAACTCACTAAGTGATTTTTGAATACTAATCACAAACCTACAAACACTAAATGATTAATGAATAATTGATAATTAACAACAAATAAAAGCAATCAATACAAATTGATGCACAATAAATATTTAAGAAAGTTTGAATTGAATGCTTGTAGTTGTTGTTGTTGGTAAAGTGTCTAACCACATAAATATGGTAGAAAAGGAAAATTTTAAACCCCAACAACATACTCTGGAATCTTCTAGAAGAAAACTCAAGATTGTGCTGAAAAAGACTCTGGCGCGCCCGTGATGCCTTTTATCACAGCCGAGATATTTGAAGGTCACAGATTCAGCTAATGGATTCAAGCCAAGTGTCAACCTCTGGTAGGGGTGCTCAAAAAGAGCAGTTGGACCTCCAACGGTCATATTCATCGCGTCCGTGATGCTTGTGTAGCGCCCAAGATTGAAGTCAAAACCCTAAGGGGTTTTGGCTAACCATGTATCGCGCCCGCGATATGACTCATCACGTCCGAGATCCATGTATAACGCCTGTGGTATCTATGGCGCGAAAACCTATTGTTTCTGAGTCAAAACTTGATTTTTCGATTCTCGCTAGAAAGCTCTAATTCGACCTGGGATGGTTTTTATATGATCCTAGACACTAATAAACATGATTAAGCTATTTAAATTGATTGTCAAACTCATAATTAGGGTTTAAATGGGACTTGGTCCAACAATCTCCCCCTATTTGATTTCAACAATCAATTTACGCAAATAGCTATGTTTGTGGAGTTCAAATGAACTTTGGCTCCCCCTCACTTTATGCACTTCTAATTTAAGTAAATTAAGACAAGCATAAATAAAAAGGTTTTTTAAAACTTAGGGATTTGGGTAAAATTTGCACTTTTGAGAGAGATGTAAAAGGATTTTTCAAAAGGCAAATATCTCTCCCCCTTTGTCAAAACCAAAAAGAGTTAAGGCATATATCAAAGCAAAATAATAGCGGAAATAAGGAATAATAGAAACATAAGCGATTAAAGCAAAGAATTGCCACAATTGAAATAGAAACACATTTATATTAATAAGATAAGGCAATACAAGGCTTCCAAGATAAAATGGAACACATGAAACATGTATTCCACAACAAGGTAGTAATACAAGGCATTTTTAGAAAAAGATGGAAAATGCAAAAAAAAAAAACTTAAAAACATTAAAACATAGTAAGAATGCATAATATAAAAAATGCATATGATCAATCCTCTTTAATATCATTATTATATTATTCAAAGATCGGAGTGTGACCCGGAGATCGTGAAAATTAAGCATGGAACTAGTTCCTCAAGTCACCAAAGTCGGATCCGTATCAATTCTTCCGCGACGATCCTCCAAATAGTTGAATCTAGAGTCCACAATCGATTCCAACAAATTCATGCGCCCAAACATCCTCTCATTTTGACTATTAATGAGGGAAAACATTTGATTAGTAATAGAGCCAGGAGGTGGAAGCCACGTCAGATCCATTGCCCGTACTAGAATTTTCGGCTCTTGAAAAGTGGAAAAAGCTTCCTCTTCAACTTGTGCTTCAAATTCTTCGGGGTGAGCCGTTTCTTGTAATTTTCTTTACCGCTTCATAGAAAAGGCGATGGACCTCTTGCCGAATAGTCCGCTCTCTATTTTAATAGACATAATGCTCTCCCACAACATGAATGGCATTAACCCGATTGACAAATTAGTCAAGATCGAGTAATGACTTGTTCCTACCTATGACTGCGCCATGTCCTTGGCGAAGAGCGGGAGAATAAGCTTTGGCATTTAATACCATAGCGGTGATGTAAGAACCAACCCGGAGAGTCCCCTTCTTCTTGCCAAGGGAGACAAGATGCTCTATAAAGTAGTGAGCACATGAAAACTTTTCTCCCCGAACCGCAGACCATAAAAAGAAAAGATTCTTAATCGGAACCTTTTCATTGCCCTCATGTCGTCCATTAATGGAATAGGTCACTATTTGATGAAATACGAATAACAAAAGTGTAGAGATGGACTTGTCAATGTCGGTCCTTGGCTCATGCTTAACATTCGTGCTAATCTCCGCCCAAAACTCATGAATGTAGAATTCTTCAACCCGGAGATAATTAGTTGCATGACCCTCCTCAAATCTAAAGCAATCGTCGAGTTCCGTAGGAGTTAACTTGTAGAGATTGCCTTGAACTTGGAAAGTAACTCTATAGAAGTCGGACCGATGATTCTCGTTGGTGATGATGTGAAGAGTGGAAAGCAATTCCTTATTTCAATCTTTGATACTCTCTTCACGATTTCCACAAACAAACTTCCTTCAATCCAAAGCATCAATATAGGTATAATGAACTGCAAGCCCATTAAATGTCATATTCGAAAGATCGGGGAACCTAGTTCCTTCCACTTCATCATTTTCCATATTACCACGCCGAGTTGTAATTTCTTCTATTTCTAATGTCGGAAGTTGAGTACTCGAAGAACTTTGGTCGACGGCGGGACGCTTGCCTTTGGAAGGTGGAGCATTTTTGGGTGCCATGATGATATGAATGTATGAGGGATGAAAATGCACAAAAAGTTAAAATTAAGGACTAAAATGAAGAATATTTGCTTTATAATTGCTTAGAAAATTGAGAGTTAGTATGAAAATTAAAAATGCTCTCAAATGGAGTATTTGTAAGCCTTTGGGTGCCTAAAAACGGTAAAAAATACATCTAGTTTTTGAAAATCTATCCGTTTTCACAAGTGTCGAAAATACTAACACAAATTTGAAAATTTGCATGTGTCGCGCCCGTGATAGATGTGTCGCGCCCGTGATAGAGGAAACTAGTCGTTATTTTCAAACGCTTCCTCTATCGCGCCCGCGACACAAGAATCACGCTCGCGACACAAAGATCACGCCCGAGATACTTCCGGTGGCAAGAACTTCTTGCTTTCTGCTCAAATATCTCGGTCGTGATTCACTTGTCACGATCGGGATACATAAAGTATTCAATTATTAATGGAAAACATGCAGTTTTCACAGTGCCAAGCCTCCAACGTCGTTCTAGATAACTTGAAAGGTGAATATTGCGGGAGGGTGGGTCAGAAATAAAAATATTTTTGAGTGACTCACTTGAAAGGTGAACAGTGTTACCTGTGACCGTAACCGTTCAAACGTCTCAAACGGTTAAGTCAGGTTCGCTAGCATTGCCAAAAGTGTAAAGTTGGTTACTAACATTGCCAAGTTTCAAAGTTTATGTTGTAATTGCAAATTAGGGTAAAGTTCGTGTATAAATTTGCAATTAACCCTTAATTTAATGACGTTAAATAGTCAAACTTGACTATTAAGTTTTTACTATTAAAATTAGTCTTTTAAAATATATTTTTTAATATTTTGATTACTCCAATTTGACCTTATGGCATATTCTAATTACTTAAAAGTTCGGGATGTTACTACATTAATTGCTATTTTTCTGAATTTGTCCTTATTAATTCATAGAAAAAATATACAAATAAAAATAGTAGTTATAAATCTCAATAAATTTAAAGATAGGATTAATTTAATAAAAATGCTTATAAATTAAGACATTAATTACTTTTTTAGTTCTTTTATCAAAGTCAAAAAAGACAAATATTATGAACCGGAGGGAGTAACACAATAGAAGTTCAATTATCTGTTATCGTATTTTCATTTTGTATTTATTGTCATTAAACTGTAGTTGTATTTTCAGCAACTCTAAAATTGTTTTGTAATTGCATTTTTTTGTCGAACAAAACACCTTTGATCATCAAATATGTATATTCAATTTTTTGATAGTAAATAATATAATGAATAAAAATTATAATTGTTGAGCTTTCCATTTTCTTACAACAAAATAAATTCCGCTGCAATAATTATCCTTTATTTCTTATAAAATATCATGACAATAATAATTTTAATTAAATCTTTGTATCTTACCTTTATATTTTTTTATTCTTTTGTTGTTCTTGAGCTACAATTCATCTATATTCATAAAAAAATTCACTAATTGAACTGAATCAGTTTTCTAGTTTCAGCGATTGCGATTATCAATTGCCTTTTTTTTGACAAAAAAATATAAATTGATTAGCTCAACCACAAGAAGTGGAAGGCGGAAAAAGAAAATAGAAACAATAAAACAAGTTTGAATATAAATCAAATCCAAACTTATAGCAACATCTCCAAAAGTAAAAGGAAAACACCCGGATGCCAAAATTTATAAAATATGACTGTCTTGCTAATGATCAAATATGAGAGCCTCTACAGAGTAATAAACTCATTGTAAGAGAGTCTATTATTCCTATCCTTTCATAATTCCTACGACGCAAACAACAAAATCAACTTCCACAACTCTTCGTATTTCCTTTTAGCCAGAAAAGATCATTTAAAATAGAAGCTATCCAAGGAATTCGGAACTGCCCAATAAATGTTACTCAAAGCAATAAAAGTCGACCAAGTTCTCCAAGCAAATGAACAATGACAGACAATGTGAATTGAAGTTTCCTCCTTCGAACATAGAGAACACAAGCTCGCATCTTGAGAAATCAAACCTCTCTTAGCAAGAATAGATTTCAAAGACATCTAGTCTGTCGCCAACAACAAAGAAAAGAACTGAATACGAGGTGGAAGCGTCGAATTCCATACTATGTGAAAGAATATCAAATATGAAATACCAAAGAAACTAAACTTTGTAATCTCCAAATTAGTTTTTTCTATTGAAGCCGATGAATACTGTCTTCTTCATCCAAATGAACTTGTCCCTCTTCGAAACATCCAATATAACAGTACCCACAAGTATCTGAAGCCGACTGAAGTCAACAGTCTATCCAACTCGCATTTGCCGATTCCAATTTAGAGCAGATAATGAAAGATGCCAGAACCAATGACCTTATGCCCCATAACATTGGCAAACCTTGATATTTTGAACATATTAGAGAAAGAAGAAAATAACTCTTCATCCCCTAGCCACTTATCCTTCCAAAAATGAATACCATTACCATTACCCAAGCTAGCTGAAACATTAGCGTCAAACACATCCCAGACGTCTTTGATATGTATTTCTGGTTTCATTCTTGAATTTTGGTTTGAAGGGTTAAAACTTTTTGCGGTTACCGAATTATATCTTTATAATAAAATGGTTACTATGAGTGGAGCGGAGTTTGGGGGCCACTCGCCCAAGGCTTATGGATGACTTCTCGATCTGGAAATGATTTGAAAAATGGAGTCGCCACCTATAGTTCAACTAAGAAATTCCTTTTAACCGACTAGCTAACCTTACTCGCCTCCAGTAAGATTATCGTGTATCGTACCAAAGACTAGGGTCTGTGGACCTCCCCGAGACTCTTATGCTTGGCTTATCTGTTACCGGCTTTATTTCCTTGACATATTTGTTTTTATCTCATCTCAACAGTATATATAGTTCACGGGTTATAAAAGCTATAAATAAACAAGTATGAAAGCTGTAAACACGTTTGACACACATATGACTCAATCTTGACTGGCATTTGAAACAAGTAGCAGGTACTCCTAAACATACATCTGACCTTAAAAGTTTCTAGTAAATAGTATAAGTCTGACTGCTCTGAATATTTTACATGCACAAAGCCTAAACCGGATGTAAACCATTGATTGATTTTATTAGGTGATCTTGAAAAACCTTTACAATTGTTACTACGTTTTTATATAAGTCCTACGATGTCTAGGTGATGACTGAAATTGCATTATTTGGCTAATTTTATATGATTAGTCCTTTAACCGGTTAATTTGATGGGCTTTTGGAAAGCGATAAACATTGTAAAATGGCCCATGTACAGTTGGTATACATGCAAAGTTAGAGATACTTTTAAACCTCGTTAACTTTTTTTAGTGTCTGGCACTCGCGCGGGTTTTGACTATCGGTCTGGTCAGAATGGGCTCTCGGTCAGATCACGAGAGTTGTGTGTCTCATCGATCTTGTTCTACTCGTTTGATCCTGAGTTGGTTCCGAGTTGGGGTTATCCTGTAATTGGCTCTAGAAGTTGCTGGTTAGCTGGGCCTCAAACTCAAGAGCCCGGTTTATACACTATGTTATATTACTGGACTTTTGAGTCCGTTTTACATCAGGTTTGGCCCATTACATTATAAATATTAATCTATACTAAATTATCTACGTCTGGGTTCAAACAAGGCCTGATTCAGAGTCCGGATGAGCCTGAAAACGCGTCTAAAAATTTGGATCGAGTCTCGAAGGATCAGGAAGCAATTATGGCAAAGCTGTGATGATGAACACGGCGATATTTTGATCTAGCGGCACCGGAAGGTTGTTGTGGCGGCGGCGGCGCTTTATTCTAGCGGCGGAGGCACTGCGGGCGGCAGGAGCAGTTTCTAGCATTCATTTTTAGTGTTTTTTGCTCGCTTCAGCTCGTTTTTGAGTCAGTTTGTCATGCAAAAAAAGCTCAAAGGTATAAAAAAGAATCAAACATCCTAAATATGGTAGGTATGGAGTGTTTGGAGGTGATTTACAGCATCACAATAATCAAATTGCAGCAGTTATTGAATTAAACATATTATAGCAAATAGGCTTGTACTCCCTCCGGTCCATAATATTTGTCGCATTTGAGAATTTTTTTGGTCCATAATATTTGTCATGTTATAATATCAAGAGAGTATTAATTGCTATTTTTCCATGTTTGCCCCCCATTAATTTATTGAAAGTATACAATAAACAAATGAAAATGGTAGTCATAAATGTAAACAAGTTTCAATGTAGGGTTAACTTAGTAAAAGTGTTTATAAATTAAGACATCTTAATTGTTTTCTTAGTTCTTGTGTCAAAGCCAAATGCGACAAATATTATGGACCGGAGGGAGTAATTAACCTATAACATGTGTTCTAAGCAATTTTGGTGTCTAGATTTCTAGAATTAAGCATTCAAAACACATTAATTCATCTATTAACATGCTTCCTAGTAAATTTTCATGACAATCATGACAATATTGTTAAAACCAGCAATTATGAAAAAACATAATTTAAGCAATATACTCTAAAATAGCCTAAACATGCAGTCTAAAAACATGAAATCCAACAATTCTAAATAATCATGGAAAAAGTGATGGAAAGACGATTAGAGTCCTCAAAGGTATCGGTCTGAGTCCTTGGCTCGTTTACTGGCAAATGGATGCAAAATCCAGCTTCGAATCTGTGCATGGCTTGTGTTCTTGGAGAATCAAAACGTGTTTAGGTGTTTTTTTTTATATAGAATTGAGTGATTTTGGTGTGTGTTTGTGTATGGTTCGGCATATGCTAGGTTTTTTAGGGGGAAGGGGTTGAATTTTATGAGCTAGGGTTTATGTGTTTCTGGTCCGACCCCTAGCTAAGCTAATTAGTAGTAGTATTTATAGGGGTGAAATTAGGGTTAGGGTTTATTAGAGTCCTAGGTGATTAAAAGTGTGAAGTGATAGGTTTTAAGTATTTAGATTAAGTTAAACTTCATTTAATTAATTAAATCTTGTATTAAAACTTGACGGCTAAGCAAAGGGTGTCTTAAAGTTGATTTTGGTGCCCGAAAGTGTTAAAAAATACTCTTAGGCCCCTAAAGGTTTGGGGATGGTCAATTCTAGCCCGTAAAACTTGTAAATTGGCCCATAAACTTCTAAGATATTGCAATCAGTCCAATTTCTAGACTTACACTACAATTTCTTTGGATTTTTATAGGATATTTACGTCTAATTGTGTTTTCATCCCCAAGTTAATAGTTATACGCAGATTTCACTCGCTTAGATTCCAACAAGCAAATCGATAGCTCGTCGCCCGGACAGATTTCTTTGAAAATCAACATTGCACACTTCAGTCCCTTGTTACCTTTTACCTGTCCAAAAAATAGGTGTATACAGTTACCAAATTATAAGAAGTCATAAAATGGTTAAAGAACTATAACATTGTAATAATACAATTACTGAATAATAAAAAGTCAACAAATATTTACCGAATTATAATTTTTTAACAAAATGGTTACTAATTTACTAATGTGGACAACGCAAAGATATATATTTGCTAGAGGCCGGTAACTGTTTTGTTAAAATATTAAAATTCGATAACTGTTTTGTTACGTTTTATAATTCAGCAACCATTTGTTACAAAGTTATAGTTCGATAACCGTTTTGCGACTTTTTATTATTCGGATACCATTTTGTTATAGCGATGTAGTTCGGTAACTGCAAAATCTTTTAACCCTCAGTTTGAATCTGAGAATTTTGATTCTATTTCGTAATTTGTGTTCTTAGAATTTCTTCAATTATGTTTTGTAATAGAATTTATATTTTAAATTGATTTAGGTTAATTATTATAAAAAAATAGCAAATATAAAAGAAAAAGTAGAAAGAAATATGATATAGGGCTTGAAATATAATACAGTTTGTACACAAAACGAGCAGATGCTTATTTGTAATACAGCTCGTAGCTACTCACTTTCAATGCTTATATGTAATCTGAGGTTTTTGTTGAAAACAAATCTATTTGCTTCTTTATTTTCTGAATTATGAATTGGCATTTAGCGCTAATAAACTGGAATAGAATCTGCAGCCTAGGCTTTGTTATGAAACCTACGAATTATATGAATTTTTATTTTAGGGTGGTTGTTAGTACCGAATGCTTTATTTAATTTTTCTAATCAAAATAAAAAGAATTAATTCAATATCATTGTGACCAAAGTAGAATTTAGGGCACCATAATATTAATATGCATATCGCAGGTATACGGGGAGATTCTTATCTAGATACGGTTTTTGAGAAATTCGTGGACCAAACCAATCAAATGTTAGATATCTAACATATTTTGATAGCATTTGATTGGTTTGATCCGTGAATTTATCATAGACCGAGTCTAGGTAAGAAAGGCTCCAGGTATATGTACAGATAACAAAAAACAGGAAATACTTGGTTTTTGAAAATAAAAAAGATAGTGTGATTATGTTTTAACATAAAAAGATAATCACTTATTTTAATAGAGATATGTTCCAAGCTATTTGTATTCAAATAGATGAAACCAAAGGATTAGAGATAATCTTCTTCTTGACTGGATAGGAAGCGAACATGTTGATACCACAGACGCCTTTCGCATCGCGAGTGTTGCGTTGGAGGTACATATAACCGTCTCGTCCCCATTTCTTGCCCCATGAGTTCTTTGCAATCCAATAATCTTTTCCGTTTTCGGATCCATACCCTACGAGCGCTACAGCATGACTGTGGCAAGCCGTACATGGTCCAGTGTAAACACCCTTGTTGTACAACTTAAACTCTGGAGAATCGACGCATATAGTCGCACTTACAGGCTGATAAGAAACAGCTGTTAGCAGTGCTAGCTCATTATTCTTGGGGACCTTTGTGTATCCATCGATGGTGACGACGCGTTTGGCCACCTTGCAAGAGGCCGTTGGCTTAGCCAGATATGGATAATCTTGGAGAGTGTCAATGCCGCGGTTTTTTATAACAAACTCGAATGCAGGGTCCATCCACCCGTTCTCACAACGAGGAGTCGATTTAACACAATCAACCAGCTCCTGCTCGGATACCTCCACCAGGCTTCCGCCCGCTATCTTGTTTATGCTTTCGATAGCTGCTCCCGCTGAGAATGCCCAGCAAACATCTACAAAACAGATGGTATAACTCATGTCAATTCATATTCAGTTGAAACAAAATAAATACTAATGGCTCACTTACTGCAACTCCCTTGATTTTTGACCCCAGTCACAGCCCCTTTCTGTCTCCAATCAACGGATGCAGGAAAAGAATATCCGTTCGCATAATCAGGAAATGGTAACTCTAGATCACCACCACCAAGAGAGGCAGCTGAAATGTTAGCCCCACCCAAGTAGGACGCTTTGAACTCGTGGTCGGTCAGATCAGCAAATGCATTCAGACCAAGGCTATAAGAAGTGTTGCCTTTACTGTTATGTTGCTTCACATATTTGAAGTTGTCCTCAAACACCTGCAGCCTCTGCAACTTCTCTTCCGCTGAGCCGTATGTTTTCCCGTGTTCTTTGCACCATGTTTCGAACACCTTGGAGATGTCCGAAGAAGAATCCGAAGTGCATAGGTAAGATGAAAGGAGAGTGATCGACACAAATGTTGCAAAAATATTCATTTTTGGTTGGTTTAATTCTCTTCGGGGAATAAGCATGTGTTATATAGAATTTATTAGGATAAGAAAACTGTAAGCCAAGCGTTTCCCATCTCTTATTAGCGGTCCCCAGGATGAGTAGGGTATGCATCTCAATAATTCATCTTCTTCATGACTCCACAGCTCTCTGTCTTCTCTTAATCCTCATTGCTTATACATGAAGTTTCATCTTCTTCAATCGTCAATACTTACTGGTCTTTTATATATTGTTAGTGTAATGGAAGAGACATCTAAAGCCATCTCTAATTCATTGTATTACATTTAGTATAAATTTACACCTGGGATTTTTCTTTGTCTCTATTAAATGGTGTGCATGGGGTTTTTTTTTTTGCATGCTATAATGCCCTTATGCCTTAGAGTTTATTTTTGGCTTAATACATCATCTGACCCTTATACTATATCTTTTTATTCTCTGCGCCCTCTAAACTAATTTCATGTTCTATTGGACCTCTTAACTTTTTTAATTTTTCTATTTAACCCCTCATTTGAAACGACGTGGATAAAATTGCTGACATGACTTTGCTGAAATGGGATTAAATAGAATAAAAAGAATAGTTTAAGAGGTCTAATGGAACACTAAAATAGTTTAGAGGTCATAAGGAACAAAAGAGTAAAGTTTAGAGGTCAAAAAATATATTAAGTTTAAATAAAAAAATTTAATTAAAAATAAAAAAGTTATGTACTTTACACAATAGTTGAAAAAATCATTTAAGGATTAAGTACTTTAAACATCATGAAATTTAGCGTGTTTTACAATATTAATATAAAATTTAAAAAAATCAGAATTGATTTGCAATGTTTGAAATTGTAAAAAATTAAATACTACTATATTAAAAATTTTAAAATTAAAAATTTGTGAAACATACTAAAATTTTTAATTTTTTTAAACAATTGAGTCTTTCTTTAATATCATTGCAGTATAATAAATTTATATATTTTATAATATCGTTAAAATAGACAAACTTCCTTTATCATTATTAAAATGTAAACAAATATTTACATGTACAAGAAATTATATCATGTAATTATTTGACAAAATTTCAATATTTTTTATTCTAAGTTTTTTATTTATATTGTCGTTAACAATTTATAAATATATTATTAAAATTTAAAATAAATTTATTTTAAAAACATTATATGTGATCGTATATAAACTAATTTATATGCTTCTAATCATTCATGTTAGACATAAAATGGTTAAAAATTAAATCATTTATTTTTGAGGAGGTTAAATGGGTAAAAATATAAGTTTGAAGGTTGCAGTAGGAAAATAAAATAGTTAAGGGGTCAAATAGAACAAAATAATATAGTTTAGGGATTAAATAGAACAATTTATGCATTTTAATAATCTTTCACGCAATTAAAAGAGTTTGAAAACACGCGCTTTTGCCACGCTGGACAAAAAATGTCAGATCGGCAAAACAATTGTAACCGAGGGGTAAAATTAAAAGCTTAATTACTTAAAAACCAACCACCTTGAACTTTTTTTTCGTTTATACCCTGACCTAAGAAAAAATTTATTTATACCCTGACGTATGTGTTTATATTTCACCTCTACCCCGAGGCACTAAATTAACCTCTTTTCATTTAAAAAAAAGTTTAAAATAATCCTTCATTTAGAGAAAAATTCATTTCTAATTAAACTCTAATTAGTTTAGGTTAAAAATGAATAACTATTTTAAACATTTTTTCTTAATAAAAAAAGGTTAATTTAGTGCCTCCAGTTTAATTCCTCATGTTTAGGAGCAATTTCCTTGGAAAGAAAAAGCTGCCAAATTTCTTATGTTCCATCTGTTATATATCTTCCCTCTACAGACTACTTTGGAAAATGATTAGAAAGTTCTAGAGGACGATTATGTTCCTCATATTAATGTCGTTTAGGATGGTGCTGCCTTATTATGTATTCTGTATTTTGCATTCCGCTAGCTAGCTTTGAATTTTTTATTGTACATGTATTTGGAGCACAACAGTTTGTTTTTGGATCCATTTTGTTTTTGTGAATATGCAGCTAATCTTCATATTTAGTTTATAATTGTCGACTCTTAATTCTCATACACTTTGCTTTATCTAGGTTTTTTGGGCACCTATTCTCAACAAGGGTGTCATCCTCAAACATTTTTTAAATTCTCAAGTCGTCGCCTATATTCCGCAAGGTTGTAACTTCATTCATTATTTCGCATTCTTACGCTATCGTCTATTTTCTATAAGGCTGCTAATCTTATACATTATTTCACATTCTTACGCTATTGCCTATTTTCAACAAGGTTGTCATCCTAATTTTAGCAATCAAACACCCATTTAAGCTTTGATCCTATGCTTAAGTCTTGGATACTTGGAGATATTTTGTGATCCTTATACTATAATTATGAAAATTTCAAAGGTTTTGTTCACATGCATTAAAATTATTCAAGTTGTTTTAAGAAAGGGAGTTTTAGTCTCTTCTAATTTTATACTCCAAGAAGTTAGTTTTCTCCCTAATTTGAATTGACATCATGATTTGCATGTTAATTTTTATGAGAGGTTTGTTGATGTACATGCTAATTGGTGTTATGGTTTTGCTAAGCATGTTTAATAGGATGATGATACATTTGTTGATTTTAGTTGATGATTAATTTCTGGAAATTTTGCATATTGGAATAGTCGAGGTTTAAAGGTTATTTTATTGTTTTATATACTAATTAAGTGATTAAATAGTGCAGTTATGCTTAATTTAGAATTAGTTGATAAGTTGAGGCATGATTATTGTTGCTGGAAATTTTATGTTGGCAGGGTTGTATATATTTGGTGATTTTGGAATGATTTTAAATCTAGGGACTCAATTGCAATTTTTGGGAATTTGAGAGATTATATTGTACTTTTTCCGAAAACAGTTTTTCTGAGCCTCAGGGACTGTTTTGAGTATAATTTAGATAAAAAAAGTAGTATTTGGTTGGTTTTCATAATTTTCTAGAGTCGGTTATGAACCAAATGACATTTTTAAGTGTTTTTACGAAAATTGACATTTTCGTGATTTTTTAGATTTTATGGAATTTTTGAAAAGATATTATTTTGATGGATTTGTGAAAATGACATTTGAGGATATTTTATATCTTCATGGAATTTTTAGTGAAATCGTTATTTTGTTGAGATTTCGAGTTTCGGGCCTTGAAATATGATTTACGGACGAAACGGGCGTGGGAAACTTTGAAAATATGGACTATGAAATTTGAAAATATTACATATTTTTACTGAGTTATTTATTCCGAAAAATATTTGTTATTGTGGAGCAAAACTAGGACTCAAAAAAATTTAAAAATAACGAATTTTGCGGAAAATTTGGTTTTTATGATGTTTATGCTTTGACTTGATTTTTTGAAGTCTAGAAGTCTTCTAGAGTTACAATATTTTATTCCGTATTTTAATTCGAGGATTTTCTTAGATCTGTCGACGTACTGTGGAGTGGAGTGAGAACGCAACTGACGTGGAGCTTACGCTTAGGAGCTTACCTGGAGTTGTTGTATTTTGCATTTGGGTTATGTGAGTTTATGCATTATATTTATTTTATTAAGTAATTAAACCGTTTGCAATGTTTTATTAAGGTTTTTGAACTGTTAAAATCGTTATGCGGACACTAGAACATGCTTTTCTATTGAGCGGCAATAGGATTACGTGCGCACCGGTTGATCGATCTATGAATTGATTGGATATACACGTAATTGTGGAATGATGTTGGTGATAGTACTCGGTTGATTAAATTCTCGAATATAAGCTAGTGATATACTCGATAGTGTAAATTCTCGTGTTTCACGACTTTGGATTGATTGAAGTAGGCGATTTACTGATTTGATGTAGTTCTCGGGCTTCACGAATCCTTAATTATTGGATTTAATTGTAGATTAAGAGGTTGATCGGTGATGCGTCTCGATGGATTAATTTCTCGGGAGTCACAATTAATTAGATTCTATGATATTATGGGATATCACAATTCGAGGTTTAGAGTTTTATTTGATTCCGTAACAATGATATTAAATGTTTTTAAAACGTTTTCGTTTTACTTAATATTTAAATATATTTGTATGAACTTTTTTTTTTTTCTGATCCGTGGATTTTAAATACTTTTCAGGTGTTTTCTTCATGGCGTGGTACTTCTGATATGTCATGTACTCATAAGTCTTTTAAATAAATGTTGTAAACTTTTAAACTCTAGAACCGTAGTAGTAGGTAGTTGTTGCTCGTTGGTATGTTTAGTTTTCCCCGGGTATTGTCCGATATTTTTGGTTTGTATAACCATATATGATGATTTTTCTATATTGGCATGCTTATTTATGATTATGAGGTTTGATTAGAATGACATGTTTAGTTTTTGCTTTATTATTAATGTTTATGCCATGCTAAAAGAAGGTTGCAGTCTCGGATTGCCCCCAAGAATTGTTATTTTAATATTGTTTTGTCGTTTTTTAAGGCTTGCTACGGATTTCGGAGGAACCACTCCTGTTCCCTAGCACTAGTCTCGATGCCGTGGAAATCGAGTCGTGGTAATATTGGTATCAGAGTAATGGTGTAGTATACTTGGTCATTGTGAGATAGTCCATTGTTTATTTGGCATGCTGGCATGACAATATGTTTGTTGGTTTTTAGTTTTCTAAGAGTAGTGCGATATTAGGATTCGTGTCATGTCATTTACGTCATCAGGTTTTTTAAAGAAACTCGGCTAATACCAATTGGTGAGAGTCGTATGTCGTGTTGTGTTGACATTATATGATTGTTTGATGTGCTTTCATTTCTATGCGGTGGTGTTAGAATCGTTTGTTCCGTTCTGTAGAATGTTTAACTGTATCCGTACTCGCGCTGGTGGTGTGGCTCTGCAAGCCGAGGCAGTGCAGGTCGATTCAATTGAGGTGAATCAAAATGAGCATGTGAATCAACCTTCGAGGGCTCCGAGGAGACCAATGAATCAGGCAAGGAAAAGGAATTGCAATTTGGTTGCGGATGGTGTTCATGCTCTAAACATTGATGTGTTTTATATATATACGTTTTTGGCTGGGTTGTTACTTTATAGAATAATCATGTTCAGTTGCAAGCCGGGCAAGCGGCGATGCAAGATTAGTATACGATGATGGGTCAGTTAGTTCAGCAACATAACAACGTGTTGCTGGTAATTCTATTAAGGAACTTGTGTTGGCATTAATGAGTTTGAGGCCAATGGAGTTCAATGGTTCAAGAGATGCCTTATGAAGTTTTGGAAAAGAGTTGGCGATGGAGGAGAAGACTTCGAGGAAACGAATTATTGTTAATGCAAGATTTTCAAACTTATTTTTCTCGTATAATCCAGAAAGTGGATCAAAAGGATGAAATAAAGTGGAGCTCAACAAAACAAATTTATTCATCTGCTTCCTATGTATTGTTTTTGTTCTGTTTATATGGAATCTAATGGGTTACATGGAATAGTTCATGTGCATGCAGTGTTAAACGAGGCACTTGTTAGGTACACTCAGGGTCAAAACATAACTGTTGGTATAGAAGAAAGAGGACACACAGCTGCTGGTCTGATTTTGATGGTTAGGATAGGTTTGGCATATGGTCTACAAGTAGGTCATGGCGTGGTCAGTTTAGAGAGGCTGGTGATAATAATCATGTTTATTAACGTTTGGAAATCCATCGCTCCACCTCGAGTAAAGTTTCTCATTTGGACTACTCTTCATTACAAGGTCCCTACTCTTGATTTTTTGGTAAAAAGATTGATTATTAACGTAGAAAACTCTTCTTGTTCAATTTGCAGTATGGTGGGTGATTGGTGTAGAATTACCCCTATTTCGCGAGTCTATTTGTAGCGTTTTATAGTGACTTTGGTTATATTTTGAGTCACATGTTGCTTATTTTTGTATCAAAGTGTTTCAAGTGCAAATCGAAGAAAAATGGGGAAAACAGTGTTGAAAGCAGTGGCATTTATCAACAACCATATCTCGTTCGAGACAGAGTGTGTATCAATCGAGACAAGGTGTGTGTCAATCGATACAGGGTGTGTCTTGATCGAGACACACCCAGAAATGGCTTGTCTCGATCGAGACAAGTTGTGTCTCAATTGAGACAGTGTCTGGAAAAGCAGGGGCAAATTCGTTTAAGCCTATTTCGAAAGAAACACTCCTATTTCTAAGGAAACACCTCATTAATGAAGATACATTATGAAAAGCTGAAATGGCACACGTGGACAACTCCTTGGTCTATTCTCATTGGTGGCTTCATTTAGACTTGTACTAGGGTGTATTTTGATTCCTTTTGTGTCCTTAACTTATATAAGGATCATTTTGATCCCATTTTAGAGTTGGCACTCACTTTGAGAAATTTGTAGCCACCATAACAATTATTTCCATATTTTGTTCTTTTTGTTCTTAGTGATATTTATAGTTTTTATTGAGGATTCAAGGATGATTTTTAATGCAAGATTTTCAAACTTGTTTTTCTCGTATAATTCGGAAAGTGGATCAAATGGATGAAATAAAATGGAACTCAAAGGAATTTATTCATATGCTTCCTATGTCCGGTTTTTCCTGCTTATATGGAATCTAATGGGTTGCATGGAATAGTCAACGTGCATGCAGCGTTGAACGAGGCACATGTTAGGTAAACTCAGGTTCAAAACGTAATTGTTGGCATAGAAGGAAGAGGATACATAACTGCTGATCTGGTTTTGATGGTTAGGATAGGTTCGGAAGATGGTCTACAAGTAGGTCATGGGGTGGTCATTTTAGAGAGGTTGGCAATAATAATCTCGTTTATTAATGTTTGGAAATAAATAGCTCAACCTCGAGTAGACTTTTTCATTGGGACTACTCTTCATAACAATGTCCATACTCTTGATGTTTTGGTAAAAATATCGATTATTAATGTAGAAAACTCTTCTTGTTCAATTTGCAATATAGTGGATGGTAGGTGTAGAATTACCCCTATTTTGCGAGTCTTTTTGTAGCGTTTTATAGCGAATTTGGTTGTATTTTGAGTCACATGTTGCTTATTTTTGTATCGAAGTGTTTCAAGTGCAAATTGAAGAAAAACGGGGGGAAAGAAGTGGCATTTATCAACAAGCATGTCTTGTTCGAGACAAGGTGTGTCTCGATCGAGACAGAGTGTGTCTCGATCAAGACACACCTAGAAATGGCTTGTCTCGATCGAGACAAGTTGTGTCTCGATTGAGACAGTGACTGGAAAAGCAAGGGCTGATTCTTTAAAGCCTATTTTGAAAGAAACACTCCCATTTCAAAGGAATCACCTCATTAATGAATATACGTGATGAAAAGCTAAAATGGCACATGTGGACAACTCCTTGGTCAATTCTGCTTCATTTAAACTTGTACTAGGATGTATTTTGATTCCATTTATGTCCTTAACTTATATAAGGATCATTTTGTTCCCATTTTAGGGTTGACACTCACTTTGAGAAACTTGTACCCACCATAACACTTATTTCCAGATTTTATTCTTTTTGTTCTTAGTGATATTTATAGTTTTTATTGTGGATTCAAGGTTATGATTATTACTTGAAGAAGTTTTATCATTATTGAAGATTACTATTCCTTTTTTCATCCTATTGTCGCTCTACTTACTTAATGCTTATGGGTTCCATTTATTATTTCAAGGTAACTGATCTCTACACTATGTTCTCTCTTTCTTTTTGTTTAGTTGATGATGCTATGTTAGTTATGAGTAGCTAAACCCCATTTTTAGGGGTTTTTATTCTAATTGTCATGCTTGTTGATTAAGTAATTAGGGTTAATATGTGATTAGAATTTGTTGTGTTTATTGGGCTTCGTTCTTAGATTAAATTGATCTTTTAATCTATGTTTTGTGTTTAGTTAATTGAATGAGAGTTATTTAATTAAACAGACTAGTTAAAAAAAAGTTTAGGGCTTAATCACGCGAGAACGGTTTAGGGCTTAGGTGGTTGTTAAGTTTGCGGATTAATCGGGTTTGATTAACATTGTTGAAATCTAAATACGCGAGAGCGATTTAGATTTCGGTGAATTGATCAAGCTTCTATTCTTTCAATTTTAGACTCGAGAGTGCGAAATTTATACCTTTAGATAGCTTGACCCGAACCAATAACACTATTCAACCTAATTACTTAGGATTTATTTTGGCATGATTTAGCAACCTCTACCCCTATTTCCCAATTTGTTTAAACCCGTTTAATAGTTGATTACTTTAGTTAATTGTTTGCTTAGTATTTAAATTGTTAATTTGTTTAGTTTTGTTCCGATAATTGTTTAATCATAATTCAAATGCTTTCTTGCTAAACGAATTACGTTTCAAAGTTGATTTTCATTCTTGTCAAATCTTTTATCCCAGTGAGTTCGATATAGGACTTTTGTCCAGTTTATTACACGTTGCGATACCATGCATTTCGGTAAGTGACCAACAAGTTTTTGGAGCCGTTGCCGGGGATGAGATTGTATTTGATTTATTGAAAGTATTTTGAAACCTGAGCGAGTTAGTTATATTTTCTGTTTTTATTTTACTTGTTTGTTTTAGCTTTTTGTGGTTTTACGCGTGGGTGCTCTTGTTTTTGTTTGTGTTAGGATTTTACTCGTAGTGTATGCATAATACACGCCCATCCAAATTCCTGCTTGAACTATACCAAGAGGATCTCGGAAGTTTCGAAAGACGCGCGCGTTGAGCCAACCGTCCGCCCGTTAACATGGAGGGTTTTTGGAGAAGAATACCACGTAGAAGGTTTCAACCCTCACATAGAGGAAGGGTGACAACAATATCCACAACCCCCTCCTCCTATTGAGGATAGGAAAAGAGCAAGGTCAACATCTCCCAAGACAACAAAACCCAAGGGATGATCGCCCACAACTACCGCAACCTATTCAAAGGCGTATCTTGGGCGGCTTCTTCTTGTCGGAGGTTGACAATGTGGATTATGGATGCTTCTCCCAACCGGTGCAAGGGGCTACATTTGAAATCAAGCTGAGCACCATCTAAGTCATGGAGAACCGGTGTGGTTTTTATGGGTTATCTAATGAAGACCCCAATGCTCACATTGCCAAGTTCCTAGGAGTAATCAACACTTTCAAACTCCACAACATAACTGCGAACCAAATCAAGCTCCGGATGGTTTCTTTCTCATTGAAGGACAAGGCAAGTTTATGGCTACAATCTCTTCCCAATGAGTCAATCCATTATTGGAGGGATTTGCCTCAAGCTTTTCTCACTAACTACTTCCCCAATAGGGAAAACCGCGAGGTTGAATAAGGAAATCATAGACTTCTTGCAATATGATGGGAGTCATTAAGAGTGAATGGGAAAGGTTCAAGGACCTTCAACAGAATGTTCCACATCATCACCTTATGAAGGAGCATGTGATCCAAATCTTCTAAAATGGAATGGGTGAAACTACTGGAGCTACTATTGATGCGGCCTCGGGTGGATTGTTAATCCAAAAGACGTATGAGGAAGCCCTTGATTTGTTGGATCAATTGGCAATGATTAGTAGTTCATGGCCATTGGAAAGAAGAAGACCACCGGGTCAAAAGTCAGTTATGACTCTAGAAGATGCTCTCAAGAAGCAAAGGAACCCAAGGAATGCTCCGGTTGCTTATGTTCAAGTGGGTTATGAGTTTTATGGTGACTATAATCATATGGGAGGAGAATGTCTAGTTGCGGGCCAAACTTTGAGTGAACAAGTAAATTACATTGGTGGTCAAAAGCAAGGTAATGACCCTTACTCCAACACTTACAATCCGGGTTGGAGGATTCACCCTAACTTTGGTTGGTAGAATAATGATGGGCAAGGTAATACGCAAGGTCACAAATAAGCGGGTCCAAGCTTTCAAGGTGGACATAGGCCTCCACAACAAAAAAGAAACTACCACCACAACAATGGCAATAATTAAGGCAATAGACCTCAACACCCTCACGGGTTCCAACCACAAAGGAATCTGGAAAAGGGGGTAAGCTTGATAAGGTGCTTGAAAGGTTGAAAAGGATGGAAATGGACTCAAGGCAAAAAGACATGAATCATGCATCCACCATTCATCATTTGGAGACTCAAATCTATTAACTAGCCACCACTCTTCAAGGTAGAGAGCTCAAGGCGGTTTACCTTCAACCACGGAATCTAATCCGAGGGAACAACTCAAAGCGGTTGAGCTTAAGAGTGAGAAGACACTTGAGAAGGCTAATGATAAGAGGCCAAGAATTAAAAAAGATGAGCCTATTGTTGTTGAAGACATTACATGCTCTAGCAAAGAATTGCCAAGGGTTAGTGAGGAGGTAGTTATTGAAGCTGAGGAGTCATATGTGAGACCACCTTCACCTTCTCCATTTGCACCTAAGGTACCCTTTCCAGGTAAATTGAAGAAAGTGCCCGATACTCAAAAATTTCACAAGTTCTTGGAGATATTCAAGAAGCTCCAAATCAACCATAGCCTTGCGGATGCCTTGAGGGAGATTCCCCTATATTCTAAGTTCATCAAGGACATTATCATGAACAAGAGGAGTTGGGTGAAAGATGGCACTATCTTTCTACAGAAAAGTTGTAGCTCCATCATACAAAGTGTTTTGCCAACAAAACTAAAAGATATAGGGAGTTTTACTATTCCTTGAAATATAGGAATGTGAACTTTATTAATTGCTTGTGTGATTTGGGTTCTAGCATTAATTTGATGCCTTTGTTTCTTTTTAGGTCCTTGTTAGGTGATCAACCGGTGAGGCGCACCTCGATGGTATTGCAACTTGCTGATAACTCTCTTAAGAAGCCGTATGGGTTAGTTGAAGATGTACTTGTTAAAGTGGATAAGTTCATCTTTTCGGAGAACTTTGTGATCCTAGACTATGCGGTGAATAAGAAGTGTCCAATGATCCTCGTTCGCCCATTCATGAATACCTCTTAGGCTTTGCTTGATGTGCACGCCGGAATGCTTACTTTGAGAATCGACAAAGAAAGGGTCGAATTTGACATGAAGAGAGTGATGCGGAATGCCATCGAGGAGGAGGAGGAATGCATGAGGGTGGATCTAATATATGAAATAGTTGAGGAGCAACTAAAATTGAACATTGAGAGGCTTAATGGTAAAACGAAAGGGGATTTGGAACAATCAAATGTCCCAGAAGCTTGTTTTGATCAAAACAACCTTGTTTCTTTCAAAACATAAGACCCAAGAAGCAGTGAGAAGCCTCAAGAATCATTTTTCATTCGAAACAAGGCTGTCTCGATCGAGACAACATCTATCTCGATAGAGACACCATCTGTTTTGATTGAAACAAGTATACCAATAGAGGTGTCTGTTTTTTTCAACTTTCAAAGGTCGTTTTTCATTCCTATGACCAAGACACAAAGTATTCGGAGGAGGATGAACCAAGGCCTGAGATTTTGACCAAAGTGAGGGAATAACACCACCTTCCTCCGTTGTACCGCCAAATGTTAAGCTAAAAAATTACCACCTCATCTCCGATATGCTTTGGTAGGCAAAAATAAAACATTGCCCATTATTATTGCCAACGAGCTATCAGATGCTCAAGAGAGGAGAGTTATTCAAGTGGTGAAAAGTCATACTTTGGCCATGGGATGGCAAATATCTGATATTCGTGGTATTAATCTTCTAGTGGTGATGCATAAAATCCACTTGTAATACGAGTCTAAAGCCTCCGCACAAAGGCAAAGAAGGCTAAACCCGAATATGAAAGAAGTAGTTCACAAGGAGATAGTCAAGCTTCAAGACGCCGAAATCATATACCCCATATCCGATAATGGATGGGTGAGTCATACCCAATGTGTTCCTAAAAAAAGGGGGATGACGGTAGTTGAGAATGAGAAGTGATGGATCCGAATATTGGATGTCAGTCTAAGAGTTGGGATCTTTTGGGGTTCAGATCAAGTGTCTGTTAAGTAGTGATTGGTTTTTTATGCACGGACCCCTTAGCAGGTGGAGTTGTGGCCCTTTTATAGTGTTTTTAGTGCGCTCCGTTTTCCCTTCTTCATCTAGACGATGTGGGATTTGTGGGTTCCTTCCTTTTACCTTATTTTATTCGCTTGTTCCATCATTAATCCCCCCCCCCCCCCCGAGGTATTGCAATAACTGGGTATTTATGCCGAGATTCGTTCATTGCAATCTATATTGTGGGGGATTTCTTCGTAAGTTTTTACAAATGATATTGACTTTGCTCTTCTCCTAGTCGTCTGATGCGACTGTTTTGTGTTGACTTTTATGAAACTGCTCAGCCTAAGCCGGTTGTAAGGAGGTTCGGTAAGCTGACTTATACGATCTTTATTTGTCTTGTGTTGATTATGGGTTCTCCTTGTGCCTTTTGTAGCATGTTTTGGTTGTTTGGTTTTGTTTGGCCCAACCAAAACAGGCTACCAAAAAAGCTTCGAGGGGATTCTGTGTTTTGTGTAGGCTGGTATTTCTTTCGTATGCTTATCTTTCCCTTCTTCTCTCATGGATTCTCCCTCGTTTTGTTTTTCTTTCTGCCTTATATTGGGGTTCTTTCTGTGCTTTTCCTATCTTGACTGGGTTGATTGGCTTTGCTCATTTCAACCCAAGCAAGCTACAACAAGGCTCATGGAGACCCCATGCCTATGTCTGTTTTCCCCAGGTTTTTTCTCTCTTCTTCCTCTTTTTTTAATGCTGTGTGTTCATGTATTTGTAGCTATCGCGTCTTTTGAAGTTCTTCCTCGTTTCTCGCGCGTCATTCTCTCTCCTGATTTCTTACGGTTGGATTGCATGTGCCTCTTCGATATTAGTGTTACAGTGGTTATAGCTTCTTTTTACCATTTATTACTTCTGGGTTTTCCCTTTTTACCCTTTTTGTTTTATCTTTTTACCCTCTCGGGAAAGTTTATTAATAGCTCTTTTTCTTTGCATTTCCTTTCTTTACATCTTTCGTGATTTTTCTTTTTATCTCTCAACTGTTGTCGTTTCCCCTTCTCCTGCTGCTACGCCTTCAGTGACTCCTCCTTCTGCTTCTTCCGAGAGTAGTCGGAAGCGCCCTGCTACTGGTCCTTCGGATTCCTCTTTGAAGGACGTGCCTCGCCCTCATCGGGACGTGCCTCGCTCCACCTTTGTGTTGAAGGGTAGTGCTGTCGACCGGGACTGCTTTATTCTTCTGAAGGGGGCTCCTATTGACTCCAACCACATTTAGAACGCTGTTTCCGATTATCTTCGGAGTCAGTGTTTGTTGTCTATGGTTGGACAAGTCCTTGGCGTGGGGGTGCGCCTTCCATCTACGCTACTTGTTTACGGCTCCTTGATGAGGTCCGTCGGTTGGAGAACGATTGGACTTGTCTCTCTAATTTCAAGAATTCTCGGACGGAAGTTGGCGCTCAATTTGCACAAATGTCTGCGGCCTTGGCTCGTTTTCAGGAGGCGTAGAAGCGGCAATCGGATGAGATCCTTCTTTTGAGGGCTTCAAACGAGTCTCTGAGGAACGACCTTCGTGAGAAGACTGTTCTTGCGACCTCTCTAGAGAAGCAGCTTGATCAGAGGGGTATGTAGGTGGAGTCCTTGCAGCAGTCTCTTCGTCAGCTTGAGGATCGTATTACGGACCTCGAGGAACAGCTGAATAATGTTCGTTTGGATCGGGTGGAAGTGGAGGCAGAATGTTCTCGCTTGGAGTTGTAAGGCCAGGCCTTGGAGAATCAACAAGGGGATGCTACTGTTGTAGTCCCTTTGATGTTTTAGTAGTATCGCCGGTCTATCAGGTCAGTTATTTTGAAAGACTATCCAATGGCGGATCTCTCCTTCCTTTATGTTGATTGGCTCGGTTTCGTGACCAGTGTCTCTCTACCTTGGCTGTAAAAAATCTACATTTGAGGCGTTGGTGGGTGCCTCTCCTTCATCCGAGGTTGTTCCTCCGTCTTCTTCTTATGTTGTTGCCATGCCTTCTCCTCTGCCTGTTTCGGGTGTTTTTTTTCCGGTATTAATTGACGGTGTGCCTCCTTCTTCCGCTGGTAGTTGAAGTCCGTTTCACCCCTCTTTGTGTTGCTATTGTTTTCTTTTATTTGTTATGTATTTTTTTTAATGTTGGAGAGTGTGGCCTCCTTTTATGTCGCTCATATGTTTTAATAATACTACTTTTGGCCGTTTCACTTATCTGTTTTCTTGTTTTGCTGTTTATGTTTCTTGTAAGGTTTTTGTTGAAGTTTTTTTATTTCTTGTTTGCTTGCTCATGTCGATTCACATTGTTGTTGTGTTGTTGTGTTATTGTTGTTTGTTTATTTTGGGAGATACATTTCTCCGTTTTATTTGGCCATTGCCTTAATGAGATATGTATCTCTTTCATTTATGGTCGTTGCCTTAAGAGGTCTGTTCCTCTTTTCTTTGGTCGTTGCCTTGGGAAATATGTATCTCCTGAGTCGCTTTTATGTGTGTTTGTTTATATCTTCAGATTTTGCTGTTGCTCTTAATTTGCATTTTGCTACTTAGTCAAAAAGAGAACTTTGATTGTATTGAAATTGACATGGAGATGCTAGTTGATATAAAAATGAAGGCTATTATCTTTCTCTTTTGGCCTTCATTCTTTGACTTTCTTCTTCCGGTCACTTTATCCTTATGTCTCGTTCATGGCGATGGTGTAGCATTTGCTTGCTATCTCTTGATCTCACATCACGTTGATTACTCCTCCTAGGGTTGGTATCTTCATTACCAGGTAGCCAATGTTGGTGATTGCTCCTAAGTCATATAGGAACGGCCTCCCTAGTATTCCATTATAGGCTAGCGACATGTCCACAACTGAAAACAGTATCTTGACTTCCTTTGTTTCTTTTTCTCCCCTTCCAAACTCTATCATTCCGCCAGGGCATGGGGTAGGATAGGGGTTCCTCCGAGTCCCATGATCGGCACCGGGTTGTGTTTGAGCTTTCCAAGTTCTCCTCCGATCCTTTTCTATGTTTCCTATGTCATTAGATTTACCGCACTTCCCTCATCTACAACTAGCTTCATTACCAGGAAATTGTTGATGATTGCTTCTACCACCAATGCGTCATTATGCGGCCCTTTTACGTGCAGAATGTCGTATGCCAAGAAGGTGATCACCTTTGTTATTTCTCCTTTTCCTCCGGCCTGCTCCGCTACCTGCATTATCTCGGCTCTCAGTCTTTTCCTTCCTTCTTTCGCACTTTTTCCGCCCACAATGATGCTAACAACTCCGACGATGTCTTTTTTTCTTCCCCTTTCTTCTTCCTTTTTCTCTTCTTGGTCTGCTCCTTCCTTCTGTTGCTCCTTTTTCTCTCTGTTGTTTGTGAATTTCCCTAATGCTCCTGACTCAATTAGCTTCTCTATTTCCTTCTTCAGGTCATAGCATTATTTTGTGTGGTGTCTGTAGTCCTCGTGGAATTCATAGTACCGGTTCTCATCTCTCGTTTCGGTTCCGTGGATAATCTTTCTGGGCCATATCACCGACGTTCTGCTTTCTTTGACCCACATTAGGACTTTTGCCCTTGTGGTGTTACTGGTGTGAATGCCTTTGTCCTGTCGCCATACTTTGATCGGTAATCATGGGAGTACCTGATGTCATTCCTCCAGTGGTTATTTTCTTCATAGGGGTTGTACCTGCCAATACTTTGGTGGCTCGTGCTATAATCCTTTCGTGAATGCGAGGATTGTCTTTAAGAGGCGCTTTCCTTGCTTTCCTCCCTTCTTGGCGCATCGTTTGTTTTTTGTCTCCTTCCGTCGTCTACGTTGATGCATTTATGGGCTACCGCCATTACCTCCTGATATATTTTTGGCTTTTTCGAGCTTAGTTTGTCTCCTAGTATTCCCATCCTTGTTCCCTTCTTTAGGGCTTGTACCGCCGTGTCGTTGTTTAGGTCCTCAATCTTCATAGCCTCGTTGTTGAATCTTTCAATGTATGCTCTGAGTGTTTCCCCTACTCCTTGTTTGCATCTGTACAGTTCTTCCGAGCTTCTCTTGGGCGGGATATTTGTGAAAAACCTTATCACGAATTTTCTATTTAGTTGCCTCCAGGCAGTTATTGATCCGACTTTTAAGCCGTTGTACCATCTCTGTACTGTGTCACTAAGTGTGGTCGGAAATGTCTTACAAAGTATCGCGTCTGAGACATCCAGTAGCACCATCTTATTGTAGAATTTGGTGATGTGGCTTTCTGAACAACCGGTGCCGTCAAAATTGTTGAAGTTGGCTATCTTGAGTCTTTCCGGCCGTTTTTCAGGCAATACGCTCATCGACAGGGGTGATTTCCCATCTATCATGCTACTGGCTTGGACGTGCTCTCTTGACTTATCTTCAGCTACCTTCTGCATTTCTTCTGAGATGAGCCATTGAACTTCTTTCAGGTCCACACTGTTTGTTCCTATCTTCGATTGCCTGGGGGCAGTCAGCTTTGTCTCTTCCTTTTCTTCATCTTCGATCGTAACTACTTTCGGGTTCGTCCCTTCCGGATCGTCGACTATGTCGTGCATCTTCCCTTAACCGCTTGTCCTTTTGTCGGCTAGGTTCCGGCACGTGTTTTGGTTAAGTGTCTGTGACCTGATTGACTCTGTCGCCTCATCCACCATCGTTGCTATCTCTTCCCTGAAACGCCTCATCGCACCTTTCATTATTAGCCCAACGGCTTCTTGGAAATCTTGACTGGACCCACCTTCCGGTGTTGGTGTCGGACTTCCGAATCCCTAAAAGAAGATTCATGATCATCCTACTGCTCCAGGAGCTAGGGGGTTCGTAGACTATCCTTAGTGACCTCCGATACGCCGGGTAAGGTGCCTTTTTCCTTGGCCGCTGGTCCCGTTGTGTTCTTGCAGACATCCGCCATGGCTCAATCCGATCAGCAGAATTTTTGTTCCTATGATTTCCCACAGACGGCGCCAAATAATGGATCCGGATGTCAGATGTTAGTCTATAAGTTAGGATCTTTTGGGTATTGGATCAGGTGTCTGTTAAATAGTGATTGGTTTTTTATGAACGTCCCCCTTGGCAGGTGGAGTTGTGGCCTTTTTATAGTGTTTGCAGTGTGCTCCGTTTTCCCTTCTTTCTCTAGTCGATGTGGGAGTTGTGGTTTCCTTCCTTTTACCTTATTTTATTCGCTTGTTCCATCAAGAAGGGTGAGAAAATCTCTACGCGAACGGTAACGGGGTGGAGTGTTTGGTATCGGTCATTTACCATAAGTATACGGTACCGCAACTCGTAATAGAGTGGACTTAAATTTCGGGTATCGAATCCCACGAGGATGAGAGATTTGATGAAAATGAAAACCGAATTTGAAACGCAATTCATTTAGCAAGCATGAATTCAAATGTGAATAAACAACTATCGGAACAAAACTAAGCAATTTAACAATTTCAATACCAACCAGACAATAATCAAACTGAAACAATCAACTACTAAACGGGTTTAAACAAATAGATAAAGAGGTTTAGATGTTGTTGAATCATGCCAAACTGAATCCTAGGTAATTGTGGTCAAATAGTGATATTGGTTCGAGTCAAACTATCTAAAGGTATCAATTCCGCTCTCTCGACTCTAAAATTGAAAGAACTGAAGCTTAATTAATAAACCAAAATCTAAATCGCTCTCGCGTAATTAGATTTAGGAAATGCTAATCAAACCCGATTAATCCGCAAACTTCACAACCACTTAAGCCCTAGACCGCTCTCGCGTGATTAAGCCCTAAGCTTGTGTTAAAATAGGTTCGTTTAATTAAATAACTCTCATTCAATTAATTAAACAGAAAACATAGATCAAGATATGTTTACACTGGCCCAAAAAGAGCTCATATGGGCTAATTCGTGTTTTTGAGCCCAAAAGCCATTTATTTATTTCTTTTAATTACTAGTCATTTTCTTATGTATTTAGTTTAATATTTATCTAAATAAGAGATTGTATCTCATTAGGTTAGATTTTCTTATTAGGGTTTGTCCCCTATAAATAGTTAGCTTTAGGTTTGTATTCTCAGCAACTCAAATTATCAATCAAACACAAACTTCAAAACCTTGCGCTTTTCTATCCCCAACCCCCCGCGGTTGGTTAACTTAGGAGTAGCAGTAGTTCAAACAATAATCTCGTCTGGGTTTCTTAACTCCAGATTAATGTTTTAATTTAGATAAATCAAACCCTGTTCTACTCTTCGGACCGAACCAGTTAAAGCATCGATCCACACAGTACGCATCTATAAATTTAAAGATTCGAGTTTGGAAATATTCCCACGCGAACATCTTTTGGCGACTCCACTGGGGACGCGTTTATGATGAGCACAAAAACCGGAACAACGAAGGAAAGTTACAGGTGCACTTGTTAACATAGCTGAGTCCAATCCAAAGTAGGTCGCACATCGTCAGGCGATTAATACTCAAGCTTGGAGGCGATCACGACAAAGGGTGACAAGTCAGGGTTATAGCTACGTGGGGACCTACGCACCCCCCGCTAGAATAATGACTGTCGAGTTACAGCCGCATGGGGGCTTACGCACCCCCCGCTGGGACAAAGACCGTCGACCTCGTAGTCAAGTATCTGAACCAAGTACATGAGGAGGAGACAAATGATTATGTCCGCGACCTACCTCCTACTCGCCCTTCAAGGTCACGCGCCGATTTCATAAGTGATGAGATAGCCAAAACAATCGGCATGTACTTGATGGGCGATTAATCATATGGGTGAGGCCATCAAAGTAATGATGAATGGTCAAACGATCATCCAAAGGGAGATAAAGGCGGATCTTGGTAGCTTAACAAGTGTTCATGGAATCATTGGCGGAAGTCTTGTCAGGGTGATGTATCGTCGAGACTGCCAATAAAGTGGCCGAGTTGCCCCAAACATCGAATAGATTTGGTGTTCAAGGGGTATCGTCCAAACAAGGGCATCAACCCAACAGGTTCGGTATCCAAAATGGGTATTTCGAATCACCCATATGCCGAGCCTTCATGTAGGGATGAGTATGTTGGGTATTAGAGGGTCTAATCTGAAGAAGGTTGCGCATCGTCAGGCGATTCAGACTCAGGCTTGGAGGCGATCATGACAAAGGGTGACAAGTCAGGGTTACAGCTGCCTGGGGACCTATGCACCCCCCGCTAGAACAATGACTATCGAGTTACAGCCGCATGGGGACTTACGCACCTCCCGCTGAGACAAAAACCGTCGACCTCGTAGTCGAGCATTCAAACCAAGTACATGAGGAGGAGACAAATGACTATGTCCGCGACCTACCTACCACTTGCCCTTCAAGGTCACGTGACGATTTCATAAGTGTGATGAGATAGCCCAAAAAATCGGCGGGTACTTGATGGGCGATGAATCAAGTGGGTGAGACCATCAAAATAATGATGGGTAATTACTCAGTCATTCAAATAGAGATAAAGGCGAATACTAGTATCTCAATCGTTGGGGAAAGTCTTGTCAGGGAAACGTATCATCAAGGATGGAAATACAAGGGCCGAGTTGCCTCAAACATTGAATGGACTCCAGAGTCCATGAGGTATCGGCTGAGCAAGGGCAACAACCCAGCAAGTTTGATATCCAAAATTGGTTAGTGGATATTTGGATTTGCCCTCATACCGATTCTTCGTAGAGGGGAGAGTATAATAGGTACAAGAGGGAGAGTACCAAGTTCTCAACCCCCAAGTCTCCAGGTGTCGAGTCCTTGGCTTTCAAATCCTTAGATGTTGAGTACTACACTAATTATTCGGCATTGGGCAAGACTAGATGTTGAGGGCACGATCATTCAATATCCACCTTGATCGGTCCTTTCAAGTTGACCACGTCGGCGATCATTACAAAATGAAATCGATAGAGGGTGAGTATCATTTTCCCTAACAAAAGGCGAGCACCGAGTCCTCAGCCTTTTAGTTCTTAAGTACCAACTCCTTAATTATTATGTCCTCGGGCCGAATATGATAGGTGCCAAAGGGTGAGTAACAAGTTCTTAGGTTTTGAGTACACAGGTGATCCATATACCTTTTGGCGAAGTGGGTTGCACATTGTCAGGCGATCCATATACCTTTAGGCGAGTTAATAGCTGGGGGCATGACGAGAGTCTTGTTAGGGTAACATATCGCCGAGATTTCCAATAGAAGGCCAAGTTTCCCCAAACACCAAATAGACTCGGAGTCCAAGGGGTATCGGCTAAATGAGAGCAACATCCAAAAACGTTTGGCGTCCAAAACAAGTCATAATTCCGGGGGGCATAGCTAATTATCATTCACTTTGGTGAGTCGTTCTAAATTGATTCTTTAAAATTTGGACGATCTAGTGGGTGATTACTTTGTATGGCGAGGTGATTGAGCATCTCAATAAAGGAGTTCTTCTACCTTTAGAGGGCGAGTATTATCCACTCCCACAGGGCGATTCTTATGATGAACTTCAAATCAAGAAGCAATGGCAACGTTGCTCGCACAACATCATGGAAACGTTTGGTGTATAAACAAGTGCCCTATCTATGAGGGCGATTTTAATAAGATAACCTTTCGGTGCTCACGACCGATTGAAGGTTACATGTGGATTGTCACACCACTTGGGCAGAAACATATTGGGGTTACGCGTCATAGGACAAAGCAAAAATGTTCACACGCCCGAGTTTACTTGAGATTTACATTGATGATGCCTCGATCGAGCCCTAGAACATTGAGAACATATAGTTGATTTACACAAGGGTTTCAAAGGGATGAAGGCGAAAGGTTCTAAACTGAATTTTCCCAAGTACGCCTTTAGGGTGTCAGTTCTTGAGTATCTTAGTTCACCTGCTGGTGGTAGAGGTAAGCAAGGATAAATCTAAGGTGATTTTACGTTGAACCTTTTAAAATCAAGAAGTAGTGACATCATGGCCATCTAGGGTTATTTATGCTGAACCTTCTAAGATCAAGAAGGGGTAGCATCATGGCCAGGTAAGGTGATTTTATGTTGAAACTCTTAAGATCGAGAAATAGTAGCACCATGGTCACGTTTGGTTGCCCAAATGTATTGTTTCAACACGAGGCCTTGAGAGTGATGGGCGATATTTAAAGGCGAGTCAAAATATGGGGGTGCACGACCAATCTCTAGCCAAGTAGATAAATCAAGGCTTGGTGCAAAATGGACCAACCAAGGTTGTTGGGCGAGCAAAATGTTGGGGGTACGGACGATCTCCATCCAAGTTGATCAATCAATTTGACTTGATACAAAATAGACCGAGAGAGGTTGTTGGGCGAACTTAAATGTTAAGGGTATGGCTAATCTATATCGACTTGAATGAGACCTTCTAAATTGAACACTTTAAATATTTAGGTGATTTGCTTGGGGGATTATAAAAAATGGATGACAAGTTAACATTTGGGCGATTAAATTCATTAAAGGAATAGTTCATGGACTTCATGGTAAATATAGGAACATTGATTAGCCGATTTGATATGGCAAGAAAATATGTGGTTGAAGCGAATATATTGAGACTGATGAGCTGAATAGAAGTCAGGTGGTCACCAAAAATATAGTTAGCCGATTATTATTTTGTTATGGAAAGGAAGAAATCATTACTCAATTCTAATAAATAATCGGCAAATGAAATTGGTGGTCTTTTGTTTAGCGATAAGTGGCGAGGTCAGATGGAGTAGTTGATCCATCAAAGAGCAACTTTGGACGATACTACATTTATGGCCGATCAAAAGGTGAATATTGATGTTTGTCAAATTTAATCGGCCAATTAAATTGTGGTATGGCTATTTAATTGTTGGACAAAATGCCTTTCTTTTATCATGGCTAGAGGGGTCCACTGTTGTTGCGCACAGAATAAGGAAAATGGAGGAAAAGGTGCATCTTTGGCCTTTTAAATAATCAGCCAAATATAGACACTTAAAAAGAAATTTTATATGATCGGCTACATTTGTTCACTCACAACTGAGTTAAAATTAGCCGATTAGATAATTAGTTGTCCATATTCTACATATAAATCGGCCACAAACAAACATATAGTTGGTTCACTTATGGAATAAATATTGAGATCGGCCAAACATTTATCATACTAAAATTTTATGACACTGAGGCCGATCAATTTTACAGTTACAAGAAATCTGATCGCCCGGAATAAATGTCGAGAATTAAATTTAATTTTCGGTTTGAGGGACCAATTAATAAATGATTTATGACATGCGATAAACTACATCTCTTCACCTTCCTTGACATTCAGACAAAGAGACGTAGGGGGCATTGTTTACACTGTCCCAAAAAGAGCTCATATGGGCTAATTCGAGTTTTTGAGCCCAAAAGCCATTTATTTATCTCTTTTAATTACTAGTCATTTTCTTATGTATTTAGTTTAATATTTATCTAAATAAAAGATTGTATCGCATTAGGTTAGATTTTCTTATTAGGGTTTGTCCCCTATAAATAGTTAGCTTTAGGTTTGTATTTTCAGTATCTCAAATTATCAATCAAACACAAACTTTAAAGCCTTGCGCTTTTCTATCCCCCAATCCCCCGCGGTTGGTTAATTTAGGAGTAGGAGTAGTTCAAACAATAATCTCGCCTGGGTTTCTTGACCTCCAGATTAATGTAGATAAATCAAACCCTGTTCTACTTTTCGGACCGAACTGATTAAAGCATCGATCCACACAGTACCCATCTATAAATTCAAAGATTCGAGTTTGGAAATATTTCCACGCAAACAAGATATCACTTTAATCCAAGCATTAAGCCCAATAAACATAGCAAACTTTAATCACATATTAACCCTAATTACTTAATCAACAAGAATGACAATCATTAACAACACCTATACAAGGGAGTTTAGCTACTCATAACTAACATGATATCCTTAACTAAGCAAAGACAATAAGTAAACATAAAGTAGAAATTAGTTACCTTAAAATAAAAAATGGAGACTAGAAGCATTTCATATATAATGAAGCACATTAATGATGAAAGAATAGTCATCTTCTATTAATAATCATAAAACTTGAATCCATACATTAAAGCTAAAAATGTAAGAAAAAACAAAGAGAATAAATATCTGAAAAATAGTTATGGAGGCTACAATATTCCTGAAAGTGAGTGTCAACCCTAAAATAGGAACAAAGGGATCCTTATATATGTTTAGGACAAAAAAGGGAATAAAAATACATCCTTGTACAAGTCTAAATGAAACCACCAATGAGAATAGACTAAGGAGTTCTCCACATATGTCATTTCAGCTTTTCATCATATATCTTCATTAAGGAGGTGTTTCGTTCGAAATAAATTTAATAAAAATTGCCTTTTCTTGTCCAGGCTTTGTCTCAGTCGAGACACAGCTTGTTTCGATCGAGACAAGCCATTTCTGGGTGTGTCTCGATCGAGACACACCCTGTCTCGGACGATATAGGCTTCTCGCCAAATGCCACTACTTCTTGCACTGCTTTTCTCCCGTTTTTCTACGATTTGTATCTGAAACACTTTGATACAAAAATAAGCAACATGTGACTCAATATACAACCAATGTCGCTATAAAACGCTACGATTAGACTTACGAAATATGGGTAATTCTACACCTTTCATTTGCATAAACTACCGCAAGTTGAATGCAGAGACAAGGAAGGACCATTTCCTGTTACCCTTTATTGATCAAATGTTAGAGCAGGTATGAGGCCATGCTTATCATGGATTCCTTGATGGCTATTCTGGGTACAGTTAAATTCTAGTATTCCCAGATGATCAAGATAAGACAACTTTCACATGTCAGTATGGGACTTTTGCTTACCGGAGAATTTGGACCGGGTGTTAGCTCAGTGTGGGGAGACCAACCTCGTATCGAATTGGGAGAAATGTCATTTCATGATTGAGGAAGGGATCGTCTTGGGCCACAAGATCTCAAAGGCCGGCATTGAAATTAAAAGAACCGAAACGGAAGTTATCGAGAAACTTCCACCGGATACTACTGTAAAGGGAGTTTGTGCCTTCTTAGGGCACGCTGATTTTTATAGACGCTTTATCAACGATTTCTCTTCTATTGCTAGGCCTTTGACTAATTTGCTTATTATAGACTGTCCTTTTGAATTTACTAACGAATGTGTGCTTGCTTTTGATAGGTTGAAAGAAGCGATTACCACCGCCATAATCGTATCATCCCCAGAATAGAATTTTCCCTTTGAACTCATGTGTGATACAAGCGATCAAGCCTTGGGATGTGTATTGGGGCAAAAGAAGGACAAGCGAGTGCACGTGATTTATTATGCAAGTCGAACAATGGCGGGAGCACAACTCAATTACACCACCACCGAAAAAGAAATGTTGGCGGTGGTCATTACTCTAGACAAGTTCTGGGAATAGTTGCTTGGATCAAAGGCAATCATCTACATCGATCACGCTGCTTTAAGGCACCTTTTTGCCAATCAAGATGCGAAGCCAAGGCTCATTCGGTGGATTCTTTTGATGCAAGAATTTGATATTAAGATCCGGGACAAGAAGGGTACAGAAAATATGGTAGCAGACCACTTGTTAAGATTTGAGATTCCGAAACCAATAGCAATTGGAGTTTAGATCAATGAACGATTCCCGGATGAGATATTAATTATGATATCGGAATTGAAGACACCTTGGTATACGGATATCGCCAACTACTTATCTTCAAATGTCATACCACCAGACTTGTCATGCCATCAAAAGAAGAAGATTTTGAATGACGTGAAGCGGTTCCTATGGGATGAGCTGTATTTGTTCAAAGTATGTGGAGACGGTATGTTGATGAGGTGCGTACCATTGAAAGAAATGGTGCCAATCTTAAGCCATTGTCAGGAGTCGGATTATGTTGGGCATTATGGGGCATCAAGAACTGCCGCTAGCGTGCTTGAGAGCGGTTTCTTTTGGCCAACATTGTTTCGAGATGCCAAGGATTTCGTGAGCCATTGTGACTGGTGCCAAAGATTTGGAAACATTTCAAAGCAAGATGAGATGCCATTAACCACAATCCAAGAAGTGGAGATTTTTGATGTGCGGGGAATTGATTTTATGGGGCCTTTCCCGATTTCTTTTGGGAACCAATACATTTTGGTCGGAGTTGATTACGTTTCTAAGTGGGTAGAAGCGGAGGCTTTACCCACCAATTGATCTAAGGTGGTTTTGAGGTTTCTTAAACGTTTAATGAACCGGTTTGGGACTCCAAGGGTGATCATTAGTGACGGTGGATCGCATTTTTGCACTAGGCAATTCAAAACGTTGATGAAGAAGTATAATGTGTACCATCGGGTTGTTATCACATATCATCCCCAAACAAGTGGTCAAGTGGAGGTATCGAATAGGGAATTGAAGAGGATATTGAAGAAAATGGTGAATGGGACAGACAAGGATTAGTTCCTTATGCTAAACGATGCTTTATGGGCATATCGTACGGCATTCAAAATGCCGCTTGGTATGTCCCCTTACAGAATCATGTATGGAAAAGGATGTCACCTACCAGTAGAGTTGGAGCACAAGGCTTATTGGACAATTAGAAGTTGAATTATGACTTCAAGGCGGGGGAGAGAAGCATATGTTAAAATTAAATGAATTGGATGAAGTATGTCTCATAACATATTAGAATGTCAAGCTCTATGAGGAGAAGACCAAACGATGGCATGATGCTCAAATCTCTCCCAAGTCTTCTGAGATAGGAGCTTTTTTTTGCTCTATAATTCAAGGTAGAGATTGTTCCCGGACAAGTTGATATCCCGGTGGAGTGGACCTTTCAAGATCCGGCACGTGGCGGATCATAGTGCTTTAGAGCTCTATAACCAAAATGGGGAGACGTTCAAGCTCAAAATCCTTATCTAGGGCCTTTGATGGATCAAATAGGCGAGCAAGTCTATCTCGCCCCTTTTTCTTGAGTTTCAATCAAAGTGACGGTCGAGCTTTTGACTTGAAACAAGCGCACTCGGAAGGCGATCCCGAGAGATTTGAAATTTCTTATCCTCTTCATTTTAGTATTTCGGTGTCATTTTCTATTTTACTCTATGTTATTTTATATTCTTTATTAATCAATATGTGTTCTATTTTATTGCAATTTTCTGTGTTAATCATTTTTACGTTTTATTTTGCTTGTTTTGTTTGATTCCGGGGTGTTATTTGTGTGTGATGTTCATGTATAAAGGAAATGAGGCCGTAAAATGAGAGGCTGGCACTATTTCAATCAAAACAGTGTTGGTCTCGATCGACACAGTCACCGTCTCGATCAACACAGTCATCGTCTCGATCGAGACCATATATGTCTCGATCGAGATAGAGTTTATCTCTGAAACAATTACGTTTCTACCGAAGCCTGTCTCGATCGAGACACCACTTGTCTCAATCGAGACAAGTGCAGGTCATCAGTTTGTTTTTAAATTTAGTTTGACAAGCTAAATTTAAAAACAAGAATGTAAACGTGGCTTGCATCTCAGCACTCCATCCAGCCTATCTCTCCTTCTTCTCCTTCCCCAAAAATCACCCTCAACCTATTTCAGAAAACAAAACCGCCACCCTCACCATCTTTTCTCAACAAACTTCCCAAAACTCACAAAAAATCTCCATTAAACTCATCAAATCACTCCAAACTCCATCATAACCAAAAACCCACCAATCACTCCAAAATAAAAAAACCCAACAATGGTTAGAAGCGAAAACGCCACTAACCGACCCGTCTACAGCTCCGCTCAAGCGAAAAACCAATTGGAGCCCGAGTTGTCACCATTTCCACTTGTTGGGCAAACCCGCCTAGCACGCCAAACTAGACAAGGCGGGACCTCAAGAACAGCCACTACCCCCACAAGTCTCACTCAGAGATATAATGCTCTGTTTGAAATACGCTCTAAAGAAGAAGGGCATCGTTATGAGGCGTTCAAAGCGAGAAAGATTCCTATGTCGTGGAAGATTTTTTGGCGATCACTAGCGAAGTTGTGAATTGACAATAATGTGAAAAAGCATTTGAAGGTGTGGGATTTGGCGGATATGGCCACTTTTTATCATGATACATATGAGGAGATGGTTCATGTATTCATCGCTGCCATGAGGTTGCCTGATGAAGCAAGTACAGACATCATTTTTCGCATCAAGAATCAGGAGCACCAAGTTAGTGTGGCTGAGTTTGCATTGAAGGCCTCAATACGAAATAGGGGGCTGAAATGTATCCTGAATGGTTTGAATGAGCTAGCAATTTCGAAATCTTTGTCAAACGAGGACGATGCCAAGGTTTCAAAGGTAAATGTTATCAAAGATATCTCTATTTGTGTAGCATTTAAGTGGTATGGGCATACATTTTGCGGCAGGAACGAGTATAGTAAGGTAGCTCAGTAAGATATGGTGGCATTAAACTCGTTGCTACATCCTAGGAACCGCGATTATAGGGTCAACACGTCGTATAGGATGCTTCAGTTGTTGCGAGATGTGAACTATCACAAGCATAGGATTGCTTTGGGTTGGGTGGCGTACTTTATGTCATCAGTGTACAATTGTCACGACCCAAATTGTTGAGCCGGGACCGGCGCTAGGGAATGGGAGTGGTAGCTCCGAAACCCGTAGCAAGCCTAAAACCACTAATAATTTTTCGCAAATAAAAGTATAATATATGATATATATTAAAACATTTTCGGAAGAACTCTTTTAAATAATACACTTATAGATATTAAAGTATCATATCAGAGTTTACAATATAAAATATCATTTAAAGTTAAAGCGTCTATCTAACACTGAAAACTACTGACTATTGCAGCTCTAAGAACTCATACTTGTGCAAGTCCAATGACTTCTGGCACAATGGAGATGGTTTGTCTGATCCGACTCTGTCTACCTGCAAACATCAGAGTGAGGGGTCAGTATTTGGGGAAATACTGAGTGAGTTTGCAAGTTACTCATAGTATTATCAAAATATAGCGTCGCACACTTAATACGTATATAAATTTATGATACAAGCAAACATTATTAATTTAAAAGTGTGAGTCCAACTCACTAGATACGGGGACTTCCAGACTACACCGTAGCCGAGTGCTCACTCGTATCGAAATCAAAAAGTGTGAGTCCAACTCACTGGTGGGTCCAACCCACTGGTGGGCCCAGCCCACTAGATACGGGGACTCCAGACTACACCGTAGCCGAGTGCTCACTTGTTTCGAAATCATATCATATCATGCATAAATATATATTAAATTCTAATCATAAAGTCAGGCACTTTAGACTGACTCACTAATGATCACGCAGCCTATTGACACCCAATAGGTAGTTGGTCTCTTCGGACCGCACACTAGACATTCATCTTCAAATCAACGGATACACAACATCTATATAATCAAATTCATCAAACCTAACATCTCATATAAACAGTTCATATAAAAACGATATACGGATAATAATAATAATACTAATAAGGTATGAAAATAACTTTCAAAATAATACGCAAAAGTAAATTGCCACTCACAGTGACCGCTATCCAAAATTGCATAATCGTCACCCGATCACATAGGTTCCGTGCATCGTTTGATCTTACAGCTACTCTAGCTCATCGGTCTGATAGCTCGCCGATACGTCCGTTACTTAGTCGAGTTACCTGTACGTTTAATTCATAAACGTAGGCTTAATATCAAAATCTTAAGTTATAAACTTAGGTTAACTCGACCTTATTCTAAATACGTCTTTTAACTTTGATCGTGTTCTAATAATTAGGCGAGATACTTGTTATATCTCTTATTCATCGATTTCTAATCATAGGTTTCTTATATCTGAAAACCCTAATCGAATACGTCATATTCGATATCTAAATTTATCGTTTTCGAGGTCCGTATTTCCTTTTTAATGTCAGACACTCTTAAAGTCGGAAAACGGAGTCATAGCGAGGTGAAAATACCGTATAGGTGCTTCACATAAACTATGCGCCCGCATAGTCTTGCTGCGCGCCCGCGCAATATGGTTGCGCGCCCGCGTAATGTACTTACGCGCCCGCACAACGTACTTACGCGCCCGCGCAATGTGTTTACGCGCCCGCGTAAAGTACTTACGCGCCCGCGCAACGTACTTACGCGTCCACGTAAAGTACTTACGCGCCCGCGTAACGCTCGCCCTCGGCCATTCCGACGTGCTTCCGGCGTGAAAACGCTCCAAACGTGTTAATAACACTTAATCTAAGTTCAAAACACTATAATTCAATCTCAAAACCATTAAAACGATTAAATCGTTCCGTGGCCTAAAACTTTAACTCGATATAACTTCAAATATATCCATTTAAATGGTAAAACGACAAGCTTATCGTGATTCGCCGTTGAAATACGATCAATTCGAGCTATTGAACGTCGGAAACGGACGAGAAACGGCAAAGCGGCGACAGATCGTATTGGATCGTCATTTTTTTCTTTCTCTGAAGCTATCACCTTCTGCTCCATACCCTTCCTCTGGAATCATCCTGAACCTTTACTTTCTTATATATATAAATTGGCTAGTTCGCCACTTTGATCTTTCATTTCTTTAACTTAAACCATTTCTCTTATAAACTTTCTAATTTAACCAAACGGTTAAATTATTCTTTTAACTCAATTATTTACGTATTATTTATATTAAATAAATAATACTATCCCAAAATTATTATTTTCCGTCAATAATCTTCTAATTACTATTCTCGATATTTAATTGGCTAATTTACAATTTGGTCCTTGAACTTTTCAAAAATTACAATTTAGCCCAAAATGCATCCGCGTCCAAATTTTAAAAGGTCTCCGATTGACCCGAAACTTTTACCACATATACTATAAAACATTTCGCGGAACTTGGCGAAATAATTTTCACTTCAGAATTTATATGGCTAAATTACTATTTTAGTCCCTGTACTTTATTTTGCGACTTTCTTAATATTTTTCTTTTCTAATTCCAATTCCAACTTTAGAACTGTAATATAATGTTAAATCGCTCGCAATAATCCTTTCGAATTCGTCCTGCTAAAATTTAATATTTATCTTAATTTCCCGGAAATCTTTCCAATATCGCCACTCTGGCGACTTAACATTGGGCACATGGTCCAATTAAATACTTAAATATTTTGGGGTATTACAACAATGGTTATGAAGATTCTGAATTTCAGCAGATTAGGTACACTCCTCCCAAAATGATAGACATGAACCATTTGTGTATTTCTTTGTTGGTTAAGGATGATGTGTTGTGCCATACTATCAAAGGACTACTTGGATCAATCGGCATGGTGCAAATGCTGAGGAGGAAGAGTCTTAGCAACCACCACAAAGGTAGAGGCCTGAGAAGCAGCAAGATACGCAAAAGGGCAAGGAAACGGTCGATTCATCGGCTCAAGCGGAGGTGGCAGATTTAAGTGAGCAGGGAGGTGCTCAGTGGTCCGGTTTTGACCATAAAATTGCTGAGTTAGCACGGAAAAACTGTGAGGGTTGGGCAGAGAAGACGCGGATAATGATTGGGATTCAGAATGGTTAGCGGAAAGGGCTAGCTCGGGTCCGATACGAGCAGGATAGGATGAAGGCAAAGATGAATCGCCAGGATGAGTACCTGAGGCACTACTTCAATGCCTCGGGTGGAGAGCGATACCCATCACCCGAGCCATCCCCGGAGCCCCTAGTTTTTTATTAGTGAGATATGTTTTCTGAATCCTAACTCATGCAGTTTTTTTTTTATTTATTTCATTGCAATATGGACATAGCTTCAAATAGTCTGAGGAGGGGGTTAGTAAATTGATTTCGTTAGTATTTTAGCGGATTTAGTCTTTTAATAGTTTGTTTGTTTTTATTATTTTTCCATGTTTTAGTTTATGTTTAGTTGATGTCATTTTGATTTTGGGATGCCTTATATCATTTAGCCTTGAGCTCAAAATTGTTGAAAAGCATGCTAGTGAACTTGGTTGTTTGAAATACATTTCAGGTATTGCAATTAAAAATCATAAATGTTTGAATGAAACTTCCTTTTGTAACAATAGTTTATAAAGTTCATTGTATCAAGCGTCAATTGCATGATTATAATTTAATTAGTACTATAGTGTTTTCAGTTTTTAGCTCTCGAAACTGTTGTTGCATGATGATTACCTTGATGCGGATTCATGAGATGTTTATTTTATTTTGAAAACGAGTTCGAACTTAGGCATGATTGGTATGCTTATGCTGAAATTAAACATTTGTGATTACATAATTTTTTGTTTGAGAGTCTAAATTTCTTTGTTGTGTGATTCAGTCACATATTCAATTCCTCGAACTTGACACTAAAATGATAATGGTATTAGGATAACAAAATTTCTTTAAAATCACTCAAAAAAACTACCCCAATTCCATTAGTTTCACAAATCCGAGCCTTTGTCTTTTGCTGTTTTCGAACCCATCATAATCACATTCACCCTTCCTTGTTTATCCCTTTCTACCCTTAACTTGATGAAATGCTTGAATAAATGTACAAATACAATGAAACCAAAGTTGATATTGTTAGCTTATGAAAGAAATATTGAACCAAAAAAAAGCTTAAAAAACACTGTCTTAAAAAAGAAGCTAAAAGAAAAGAAAAATAAAAAGCAATACAAAGAAATAAAAAAGAAAATAAGACAATGTGAGTTATTTAGAAAACCAAAGAGTTCAACGAACACCAGATTAGAAGCTACTCAACCGCCTAAAGAAAGAAACGTTTAATCAAGTAAATCATCAAGTTAATAAACCTAAAAATCCCTTTTTTAACCAACCCCTACCTTTAACCCCATTACAAACCAAATAAAGTCCATTTGATTTGTGTCAATTGCCGAACTAAGTGGTGGAGTCCCAAATTATAGTCAAGCTTATAATGAATTTATGTGTTGCATTTTGTGAGCTTCAAAGTTTGTTTTTACACTCCCCTAAACACATGAGTGTTAGAGTGTAAAACTTGTGAGGATTTATTGTCTTTTGTTTAATTTTCGTATAAGTGATACTTTGATTTTCCTTAATGAGAACTCAATTTTTCCGACATTGTCCCGCAAATGATAGTGTGATTAAATGTGACTCGAGTGCCGAGTAAGCAATTTTTAATTAATTAGTACATTAAATTATGCTTTTGCAATTGTTTGTCATTGGTGTGAATTTTTAGCGGTTGTTGCATTCGGAATGAAACATTCATCTATTTATGGTTTGGGAATCAAAAATATGTTTTGTGTTTCATTGATTTCAAATTTCCTAGCATGTTTCTATAGCAAGATTCATTTCTTGCTCGAGGACGAGCAAAGGTTAAGTGTGAGTAGGTTTAATAGGTGTAGAATTACCCCTATTTCGCGAGCCTATTTGTACTGTTTTATAGCGACTTTGGTTGTATTTTAAGTCACATGTTGCTTATTTTTGTATTGAAGTGTTTCATGCGAAAATCAAAGAAAAACGGGGGAAAAGCAGTGTTGAAAGCGGTGGTAGTTATCGACAAGCCTGTCTCGTTCGAGACAAAGTGTGTCTCGATCGAGATACACCCAGAAATGGCTTGTCTCGATCGAGACAAGTTGTGTCTCGATCGAGACAGTGTCTGGACAAGGAAGGGTTGATTCGTTTAAGCCTATTTCTAAAGAAACACTCCCATTTCGAAGGAAACACCTCATTAATGAAGATACGTGATGAAAAGCTAAAATAGCACATGAGGACAACTCCTTGGTCTATTCTCATTGGTGGCTTCATTTAGACTTGTACTAGGATATATTTTTATTTCTTTTATGTCCATAACTTATATAAGGATAATTTTGTTCCCATTTTTAGGATTAGCACTCACTTTGAGAAACTTTTAGCCACCATAACAATTCTTTTCAAATTTTGTTATTTTTGTTCTTAGTGACATTTATAGTTTTTATTGTGGATTCAAGGTTATGATTATTAATTAAAAAAGTTTTATTATTATTGAAGATTACTATTCCTTTTATCATCCTATCGTCTCTCTACTTATTTAATGCTTGTGTGTTCCATTTATTATTCCAAGGTAACTACTCTCTAAATTATGTTCTCTCTTTTTTTTGTTAAGTTAATGATGCTATGTTAGTTATGAGTAGTTAAACCCTGTTTTAGGGGTTGTTACTGATTGTCAGGCTTGTTGACTAAGTAATTACGGTTAATATGTGATTAGAGTTTGTTGTGTTTATTGGGCTTTGTGCTTATATTAAAATGATCTCTCAATCTATGTTTTGGGTTTAATTAATTGAACGAGAGTTATTTAATTAAACGGACCTAGTTAAGCACAAGCTTAGGGTTTAATCACGCAAGAGTGGCTTAGGGCTTAGGTGGTTATCTAGTTTGCAAATTAATCGGGTTTGATTAATATTGTCGAAATCTAATTACGCGAGAGTGATTTAGATTTCGGTGTATTAATCAAGCTTCGGTAGCGAAATTGATACCTTTAAATAGCTTGACACGAACCAATATCATTATTCGACCCAATTACCTAGGATTCATTTTTGTATGATTTAGAAACCTCTAGACCTCTTTATCTATTTGTTTAAACCTGTTTAATAGCTGATTACTTTATTTTGACAATTGTTTGCTTAGTATTTAAATTGCTAATTTGTTTAGTTTTTTTTCTGATAGTTGTTTAATCATAATCTGAATGCTTGCTTGCTAAACGAATTGCGTTTCAAAGTCGGTTTCATTCTCGTCAAATCTCTCATCCATGTGGTTTCGATACCGGACAATTGTCCACTTTATTACGCATTGCGATACCGTGTACTTGCGGTAAATGACCGATAGTGGAAACATAAGATCATTTATTTATTCACTGTGAGTTTGCTAGGAGAATTTGGTGTGGCTTTGGAAAAGCTAGATATTATGTGGGTTATGCCTTCTTTTTTGTAGATTTCTTTCTACAATGCCAGTATATGATTCAGAGAGATAGTTACTTGAAGCTCTGGAAAATTTTTTGGTTCTTCATTGATTTAGAGATTTGAAAGTCAAGAAATAGCAGAATCTTTCACAATTAAAATTCAATTAAGGAGGAAGTGATATATAATTGTTTTACTAAGGTAGATTTTCTTTTTAAAAGTTGTAATGGGAGTTTTATTTATTCCGATTTGAATTTCTTCACAAATCCTGATTATATTTTATTCCCGACTTTGTAATTTTTAGCCAGCTTTTAAAGTTGTAGCCCTTAGTGTGTCACCCTGTGTGTATCACTTATTATGCGAAACCTTTGTTAGTTCTGGTTTTGCCACAGCTTGTGGCTTTTAATAAATTTTTGATTCAGCAAAAATAAAACATCATTAAGTATAATTCCTAAGATATAAAATTATGGGAGAGAATCTTTAGAGAAGTAGCTTCAAGCCATTCATGAATTTTAGCCGTTACAACATAAGCATTCATCTTCGGATATTCAGCAGCCCATGCTCGGGCATGACCAGTCCACGTCATAGCCCATTCAGACTTACAGCCTCTACGATAAGCAAGTGAATGTTGGTATCCAATCAATTGTCTAAAGCTCCTAAGTCTCAGGGCGCCTTATCTCCTTCTCAAAATCTCAGAAAATACACACCCCTATTGATCGATTTTTCTCCTATGGTTCCTAATCTCTTGACTTGAGCATAAGTCTTCCAAAATCTAAAAAATTATGGAACCAGACTCTTATTTTATATGCATTTTTGCATATATGCCGTTATGAAATGATTCATAAAAATATACTATAACATATACTCCCTCCGTCCCGTTTAAGAAGTCCCATATTCTATTTTGGGATGTCCCATTTAAAAAGTCTCATTACCATTTTTAGAGTATTTTTCCATTAAATACCCTATTTTACCCTTATTTTAGTTATCTTAAAAGAGTTCAATAGAAAATTTCACTATCATTAATAGGGGCAAAACATGAAAAAACATGAAAAGACAAGAATAATTAATGTTTTCTTAATTTGTGTGTAAAGTCAAATGAGACTTCTAAAATGGGACGGAGGGAGTATATAAGATGTATTTCTTTTCAAAAAATTACAAACTAAATTAATATCTGAATGTAAAATGATGGTAACTCCTTAATAAACTTTTGAGATAAAAAATATAAAAAATTATTCAAAATTATTTTATCAACAAAATAAATGTTAAAAGAGGGTCTACTTTTAGGCATAACTCTAATGGAATTTAGGAAGAATATGTTGTAGCATATAATCGGTAAGGTACTGATAGGCCGTTGATGTGGGATGAATCCTGTCCCAAAATAAATATTTGGAAGGGTCTTCACAAGGTGGAGTTAAAGAATCACATAAAACACCTTGTTTGAAAATGAAACTTCCACAACACCCATTTTTTGTTTCTTCAAAACCTGTTCATACAAAAAACATCAAGTTTTAAAAATACTTTTTCATTAATTATTAGAGTTAAAAGTCTTAATGATACCAAATATTTATATTTCAATTTCATTTCAAAATATTATTAAATATTAAGTGGACTTCATCACTTTCCGATCTATGTAGAGACCTAATGAAATTGATATATAAAATAATTTTTATAACATAATTTAGTTCATTATTACGTTAAAATAAAATTTTGTAGCACAATCATATACACATACCATATTTATTAGGATCGTTGATCATGTCCACTATTGTGATGTTTAAATCGGTGTACACAATTCTTGACGCCGGATGAGATTGCTGAAATTTATTTAATAGATTAATTAACTTTTCATTGTAAATTATTGAATTTTTATTCTGCTCATCCAAACTATATGTTAGCATGAATGGATTAATATATCTTGCACTTCTTTGAAAGGGGGCGAAGCCAACTGGAACAAGCCCTGCTACTATAAGAGATCGCACCCCAAGATCATACAATTCCTGATGAGAAGTGTAAAGTTTATGGTTAGATATATAAAAATTATTCAATAAATATAGTTTACCGTATAAGATTATTAAATTTTTATTTATAATATTACACGTGATGTTACTCATTAAAACCTGTAGTCAATGAAAAATATTTTTCTATTAAATAATCACTAATTAATTATCACAATTTAAATGAAAAGTTTAAATTTTACAGAGTGAATTAGTTTCACGTCATAATTTCATAAGAGTACCTTAGCAAGTAGTTAGAAACAATTAACATTGATTATATGCGTTTGATGATTACCTTAATAGAGTTTTCGACTATATTTAGAATAAAATCAATATATTGCTTTACGTTAAATTGCAATCTTCTCATAGGAATATCATATATATTAAATAGAAAATCATTTGTTCCTCCATTTATAACTACTAGAGCACCACTTATAATTTGCATAGCTTTTTTTTCTCCAACAATTGCTTTAAGTCTCGCTATATATTGTTTGAAATATTCTATTTGTTTTGGAATAGGAATTGCATTGGTGAATAAAGATGTTCTTTCATCAAATCCGGCACTGGATGATGCAAAATTAACGCCTGTAATAAGATCACTATTAGTAAGATTCGGATCAAAATATGGCGGGACAGTATCCTTAATTTTAAGAGCAGAAGCTAGCATGTCAGGAATAAGTTTTCCGTTAGAAAATCTTCCAGTAGGAACGCCGCCATTGAGATCTTTACCATAAGGGCGATAGTTAGCCTTAAATATTGTTCTGATATAATTATTATTACCGGTGTCTAATATGGAGTCACCGAAGAAAAAAATTGCTGGAAATTTTGGTAAAGATGCGGTGTTTATAGCTATAGAGTTGCGAGTATAGGACAATATTCCAAAGAGGACAAAAATGTTGAAGAACTGCATTGTTTGTTGAATTCACAAGAGATTAGTGAAGGAGAATGGTACATTATGCATCCTTTATTTATTATCATGTTATTTATGTTTTTCATAAAATTCTAGATCATCAATTCTTAACTGTTTCTAGTTTTTATATTATTTTTTCAAATCAAAAAACAAAACATGTTGAAGACTATTTCTGTATCCAGCCTCATCTACATCTATTTTTAACAAATTTGAAAAAATAATTATACAGTTATTTTTATTTGTTCAAGTAATGTATTTCCTTTTTTTCTAATTGTTTTATTATTATTTTATAGTTTAAATACACCAAAAATCATCAAATTTTGCGTGTTTTTGGTATTTAACATAATCTTTTAATTTTAGCATATTTAACATGAACTTTTCAATTTTTTTACAATTAAAACCACGTGTGTGTTTTTTTTAAATAGTGTTATTTTACATCCAAAACGGCATTGTTTTAATATAAAATGGTACCGTTTTACATCCAAAATAGTGCTGATGCTTTTAATTGTAAAATTTTGAAAGTTTATATACATTTTTATCAAAATTAAAAAATTATATCAAATACTAAAAACACGCGAAAATTGGTGCTTTTGTGTGCATTTAAATCTTATATTATTTGGTCAATTGTGTGTATTTTTAGTGTTGTTCTCATAAGACCAAAATAATTGTTGCAACCGATTCAGTCATAGAGACTAACTAATAAAAATCATTTCTTAACTGTGTGTTTGCTTTTTGTTATTATATTAGAGCTAAAAATAGTATGAGCAATTATAGATATTACTTTCTTCCTTTTATTTTAATTTTCATGGGTAACAATTTATTTTTATGTGGCATTTGGTTATAGTTTAAGCTAAATTTTTAATGGTAATTTCTCAAAATACATGTTTCAGCATTTTATTTATAACTTTACATGGCAAGTTTTAACTTTTTTTTTCTGAATTTTTTATTTACGAAAAATACCTTTTTTTTTTAATTTCACAAAATACCATTTTAAGTTTTCAATTTTGGTTTTTTCGGTTCGGTCGACCGAACCGACCGGCAGTTTTTTTATATAGTGTATATATAGTGTTAATTTTTTTTTTTTATAGATTTTTTTCTTGGAATTTTTTATTTTATTTTTTATAGTGTAACAGTAGTGTATATATAGTGTTTTTATGGTGTTTATATAGTGTAAGATTAGTGTATAAGTAGTGTATAAGCAGTGTATAAGTAGTGTATTTATGGTATTTTGTAGTGTTTTTTGTGGTTTATACCATGAAACACTGCAAATACACCATAAACACTGCAAATACACCATAAGCACTGTAAATGCACCATAAATATACTAAAAAACGGCAGAAATATAATATAAATACACCAAAAATACACTAAAACGTAAAGATATTATAAAATTACCGTAAATGCACCATAAATCAATTTTTTCTTTACAAAATCAGTATCAATAAACAAATCTATGAATAAGAGAAGACAAAATAAATAATTATATGAATAATTGAACAATTTTATAAACAAAAAATTATAGATCTACAATAATTTATTTACAAAATATTTAAATCATTACAAAAAACCTAAAAAATTACACAAATCTAAAAACGAGTCGAGAGCGCGAACGGAAGAGACGAACGGACTAGCGCGAACGGAAAAGACGAACGGAAAAACGACCGGAAACGACGAGAAATCCATCGGAAGTAGACGAACGGAAACGCGACCGGAAAGACAAACGGAAAAGTAATCGGAGGAGATAAACTGAAAATCAAATGAAAAAGAAAAAGAAAAGAAGAGAGAACTTTGAGAGAGAAGAGAGAGAAAAAAGTGGCTATGTAAAAGTTTAACCTAAAACGAGATAAGCCTTCTTTATATAATGGGTATTTTGGTAAATAAGTTGGCGAATTAGATAAAGATGAGCCAACATGTTATAAATACTTTGCCAAAAATAGGTATTTAGAAAATAATCCCAAATTTTTATTGATTTTTATGTTATTACTAGTTGTTAATGCGTGGGATTTAAATTAATATTATTTTAAATAGTTATCTATTAAAATAATTAGTACAAATTATGTAAAGAAAAAATTGATTATCTATAAACTAGTAAAACACAATTTATTGAACAATGTATTCTTATAATTTAATTAATCAGTTGTTTTACACTATTGAATATTTATATATATTCTTTTTTAATTTTGAATATTTCTTATGTTAGAATTTAATATTTTCTCTCTTGCAATTCTATTTCTATTTCCTTTCAAAAAAATTTAATATTAATTCTTGCAATGAAATGTTGATCAGCTACTTTGTACAATTCATTAAATGTTTTTGTGTAGGTTTGTAATACCCCAAAATATTTAATTATTTAATTGGACCACGTGTCCATTTTGGATTTGCCAGAGTGGCAAAATCGGAAAGTTCTCCGATAAATAAGTTTTAGTAGGTTGGTTTTGGAAATTAATTATGAGAAAATTAAGGTTATATTTCAATTATAAAGACAGAATTGGAATTGAAAAGAAACATGTCAAGAAAAGTCCAAAATAAAGTATAGGGACCAAAGTGGTAATTTAGCCACTTTGTATCGAAAATAGAAATTTTAGATTTTGACGGGAAAGTATTAATATCGAGCTTCGTATTATTTATCGGATATAAATAATACGTAAAAGTAATAATTTAAGAGATTATCGATTTAGTTATGGACTAAATCCTACGAAAGAAAAGTTTAAACGATAAATGGTAAGAAACAAAAAGGACAAGGACTAAAATGGCACTTTAGCCAAATGATATAAGAAAGAAAGATATGAATCAGAGAGGGAGCAGAAGGATCGAGAGAAATGGAGGAAAATATCGACGATACCGTCGTTTGGCCGCCGTTTCGCCGTTCGACGTCCGATTCAAGTGATTTTCGCGGCGATTTCTTCAGAATCGAAGCCTCTATCAACCCTAAGCATCAAATCAAGGTAATAGGTCGGTTTTTAGCTTGAAAATGATGAGTTTATGGCTGTTTTGGTGAGATTACGTTTTAGGATTGAATTTGACGTTTTTGGATCGTTTATAACGTTTAAGTAAAAACCAAGATATGGGTTTTGTGTGTTAAAATGAAGTAAGCATGTCGGGATGGACGAAAAGCCCCGAAAAACGACTTTCCAAGGAGCTGTCAAGGGTGTGCGTTCGCACACATTGAGTGTGCGTTCGCACACTCCTTGAATTTTAGGGTGTGCGTTCGCACACTCACTGTGTGCGTTCGCACACTACCCTAAACTTGGCAGATTCAAAATCCCAACGGTCAGTTTATAGATTTGCCTCTTAGGAACGCGTCTGTCAAATTTCATGTCGATCCAACGGTTCAATTGGGAGAGATCGTCATTTTACTAAATAGTGTCAGTGTGCAGGCAGCACCTGCACATTGTCCTGAAAACTCCTTGAAACTTCATCGAAATGAAACTAAACCCTAAAACTTAAAAGTATTATACGTATAGGAATACGAGATTAACGTCTAATCATTAAACGTTAATTATTTATCAGACGTGTCAGCGAGCAGAGAGGTCAGTAGACGTGGGATAGCGAGGGCATATCATTTCATCGACCACATTATTGATTGGACTGCGGTCACTGTGAGTTGCACTTTACTTTCGTGTATTATATATAAAGTCATTTTATATAGATATGCATACTGTTTTTACGCATCGCATGTTAGATGATTTGATTAAATATTATATGTTTCTATCAAATGTATATACGAGAACTAGTATGCGATCCGAAGAAACTAGCTACCTATTGGGTGTCAATAGGTTGTGTGATCACCAGTATTGAGTCAGTCTAGTGTGTTTGCATTTGAGAAATGATTGGATATGTATGATATGATATGAATTCGATACGAGAGTGAACTCGGCTACGGTGTAGCCTGGAAGTCCCCGTATCTAGTGGGCTGGGCCCACCAGTGAGTTGGACTCACAACTTGAGATTTATGATTGGGTTGAACGATATATGATTATTCGAGAGATGTGTCGCATGCTAGGATATTAGTTTCGTACGGATCAAATACCTGTTTATATGTTTTATATTATTGTTTTATTGAGATGCGATGCTATGTTTTTATAATAATACCGTTAGTAAATGCAACCTCACTCAGTATTTTCCCAAATACTGACCCCTCACCTTTGATGTCTTTCAGGTACTTAGTATGTGGACCTAGCTAGAGGCCAATTTTGAAGTCCAGAAGTCAGTTGTATATGTTTAGTATCTGACTTCTGTGAATGCTGCAGTAGTGGTCCCGCGTTGACAGAGTCGTAGTCTAGACAGCAGTACATTTTGATTGTACATAATACTTGCTGTCTTGTTTATATGTTTTGATAGGCTACGTGTTTTATGTTTCATTCACGGCACCAGATGCCGGTGATATGTTGAATACACTAACTGATGGATATAGTACCGCGAGGCCAGTTCGTACAGGGTACGGTAACTAGAGCCCGCGAGGTTTTGAACAGTTAGTGTAAATATTGGTTTATGTGTTATATATATGTATATTGGCTTCTGTTGCTTTATGTTATTTGTTTATTATTTGCGAAAAATTAATAGTGATTTAAGGCTTGCTACGGGTTCCGGAGCTACCACTCCCGTTCCTTAGCGCCGGTTGCGGCTCAATATTTTGGGTCGTGACAAGGTTTTATCTTTCTAGTTTATCTTTCCCTTCTCTCTCTCTCTCTCTATCTTTTCTCAAATTATTACTTATCGACCTTATTGATAAACGAGACATCAGTAAGAATATGATAGATGGATATGCATACGATCGAGATTGTAACACGTCGACAAATTTGAAAGAAATAACTTTCAACCTCCTATCGATAGTCGATGTTGGAAACGTTGAAATAAGAAGCACAAGAAGATCGAGAAATACGTTAATACAAAGGTAAGAATTTCACTGGACGATGGTAAAAGAGTTACCAGTCCTGCATTCCTTAAAACTAAAGGATCGAGGGATAAAAATATATAATGGAAAAAGACTTGATACATACTTAGAAATGCCAAGTGTGCATTTAACTTCATGAGATTCGATACGAGGAAACCATGAAATGTGCGATTGGTAAAAGAGGAAAGTATTCCTAATTACCATAAGACATGAATAGGGAGTCATCAAGAAGTAGTACAACCTAACAAATAGAACTTAGGACTGGAATCAATAGCACTATTAAGGAACAATAGTTCATCGTAAATATCGAAAGAAGTAAAGGGCCAAAAATACATAAGACAGGGAAAAACCCTACTTCGGATATTAAAAAGATATCGAAGGTAGTTCGAGTCTAAATGAAATTTAGACGGAATAATGAGATATAAAGATACTATATTTAATCCAGATAAGGATTATCTGGATGCTTAGTTTATAGGCTTAAACAACAGCCTATACAAGCAGTTTTACAACTCTAAAGTTAGACAGGGAAGCAACTTTCGGGCAAGTTTTCGACACATTCGGTTCTCAATCTTAACCCAAAGTTCAAATGAAAGTTGAAAAGGATATTGTGAATTATATAAATACCAATTTTGCTTAGTAAATAAACACTTTCGAATAAGCAATTTGTATAGCCAAAGTGAGCTAGAACAGTGGTTTTTGGACAAGTTTAAGATAACTTAACAATGTAAGTCAAAGTCGGTATCCACAAGTGGTGGATAAAGATTAAATAATACTAATAATAAGAAGTAAGTAAGATATGAGTCTTTAACTCCGTTGTCTAGTACAATCCCAACATGATAACAATTGTTATCCTTCCATTACAAAAATTGTATACGAAGCAGTTACGTATGAACTAAGAAAGCTCATAACGAGATTGATAATGAAAGAAACTAAAGGCTTAAGATACGAAAGAACGTATGATCAAACTAACCATTTTGTAAAGATGATTACCAGCTACAGTAAGATGAATCAAAGACTTGATAACAAAGATAGTATTCAAGTTGTAGACAATGGAAAGAAGAGAAAATACCTAAGAAAAGTATAGTTCATGTTGCAACAGAGAAGAAAGTTATCCCCGAGGTATGTTGGTCCATACCAGATAGTAAAAGGTATTAACAAAGTTGAAAGTTGGTATTTGTAATAATCCGAAAATTTAAGGGATAAAAATATTGCCACGTGTCTAATATTTTATTAGACGAAATCTAAAACTAAATTTAATTTATAAGTGTCCCTAAAATTTTAATGTGACGATAGGATTTCAAATTTAAATATTGAGAATTTAAATTTGGTTAATTATATAGTTAGCGGAAATAAAATAAACTTATGAATTGGGTGCAAAATATTTCATAAGTACCGAGCGAATATTTTTGGTGTCAATATTCGTGAAATATTAATTGTGAAAATTTGATTAAATTTGGAAGTAGAAATTGTATTAAGCGCGGTCAATACAAACCTAATAAATTGATATTGATTTACTAAAAATAAAATATAAGTCAGATGTGAATAAAAATTATATTTTTATTCGTTTTATATTTTATTAGATTTTTGGGTAAATTTTCACGGAATTCGGAAGTCATTTCTGTTTGAACTACGGACGACTAATTAAGAAGTTGGTTTAAAGTGCAAGATTGAGCGAGTACTAAAAAGTACTTTACCAATCTTGTACTCCCTCCGTCCCAAATTGATAGGCAGTTTAGGACAAACACAAGTATTAAAAAATTTAGTAAACCTATGCAAAATGAGTAATTCTATAAAAACATACTACACTTGCCCTTATTTAATGCAGTGTTGACTTTGTTTTTTAGTGGGTTTGGCTCTTTTTTTAATATAATATATTATAATTAATGAGGATATATATGTCATTTAAGCATTCAAACAATAAATTACCGTCTATAATTTGGGACAAAGAAATTCAAAATAGTGCCTATCAATTTGGGATGGAGGGAGTATATAACAAAGCATTTGAAAATAGAAGGCAAAGCCTTCATTTCTTTCTTCAGAGAAAGAAAAGTGAGCAGCTTGCTGTTAGTAAGCACGAAACCTAGGGTTTCGAATTCTGATTGTCTGTTTCTCGATTCTAACTCTGTTACTTCAACGATTACTTAAGTAATCAAGGTATTATAACTGTATTAAATCTTTCTTTCGATATATTATGAAAATATATTTGAATTATAACGGCTACAGTATCAAATTGAACGTATACGCATTATTTTTACGTTCTGAATGTGAAATTTGATAGATTGGATTGTGTTTAAGTGTTAGGGGTGGAAAAACGAGGTTGAAGTACGTCGGAAAGCCTAGGAAATTGAATGTCCCAGGGGCTGTGCACTTAGGTGCACGAACGTGCACCATCCAGGGTGCACGAACATGCACCTAAGGTGCATGATCGTGCAGCAGGTCGAGAAGCGGAATGGGAGGGGATTATTCAGGGCTTTTTCCTATCTGTTTGACGATGTTTGGTCGAACTAAAATGTGTTAAAACGATAATTTCTTTTAAAGGGAAATGAAAAGGGATTTAGACCTAAACCTAAAGCCTTTTAAAATGAGATTTTAAAAGTAAAGTTAAAAGTTTATAACGGACTTTAAAAAGTTAAAGTTGACGTTTAAACGGCTATAAATATTTAGCAATCGGTTTTGCTAAATGCCTAGTATATGACTAAGAATTTTTTTGACAATTAAGTCTACACTATAAATAGTTTTCTTTGCATATTTCTGTACCTAAAATGACTTTTAGAGAGAAGTTTGAACATTTCTCAAAATGAGAATTATTTATATGGTTTTAAAAGAAAAGAGACCATAAACGTTATGTGTTTAAATGATTATATGCTTTACCTGGTACTAGATTTCTGAACCTAGAAATTTATGTAGGAAACATATATTGATGTTTTTATCTTGTTTGCTTTGTGTGTTTAGTCCGACTAGCTAGTCAGCAGTCAGACCATGACCACAAGGAGTCTGACACACATACCTCGTGATTAAGTATTATACATAGCGGTGTTGTGAGTTTATTTATTTACTTTGGAGTATTAGTATTCAATTGTTTTTAAATCCAGAAATCGCACTAAGTATGAAACTTAGCCAAGGAAGATCCACTGAAATGAGCTATCTATTGGGCAACAATGTGACTGTATAATCACCAGTGTTAATGAACTAGAGTGAGAGGTAAACATTATAAGCATGTACATATTGAGGTTAGGTTATGTAGCCAGATGCTTGTAAAGCGGCTTATACCTAATGGGTAGTCCTTACGCGCCAGTAATTCAATTTACGGCTCAGCAACCCTATACAGAGTTAAGATTGATGTGACGTATAAGTAGACAGTTCATCATGTATTAAACAATATTTGAGCATATGCATTGTAGTTCATATAATTATGATAACATTAGAATATGACAGGACTAGGGTTTCATCAGGATCGATGAACTGGTAGTAATTTTATATACTGATATTTTACCTATATACAATTTTAGTATTTAATTGTAAACTTGTTTACTCATTCAAAAATATTTATATTTCTGAATCCGTCGTTGTTTATCATTTTCAGGTACTTAGCTTGAGGTCCGGTTGAGCTTCCACTCTTCTATCTTAAGGAAGCTTCTCTTCTGACATGTATATATAACTTTGTACTCTTAGCTGCGGCAATAGTGTGACATAGGTGTTATATGCCAGTAGCCATGCCAGTGTTCCTTTGCTTATGTACTCTGATAGGAACCTGCTTTTGTTTATACCTTTTGGGTGGCTACATACTTGGCATTTGGTATCTACTTCTGTCCCTCTACGAATAGGCTAGGCTCTATGTTTTTGGTTTGCAAAAACACTGTGTATAGGTTTAATGGCCTTATGTATCTGGTTTGTTGTGTGATTACTTAATATGTTTAATATAACGCTTTTGAAATGAAAGGTGCTTGAGATATTTTATTAAACATATTATTCGGTTTGTGTGGTTTGAAATGGGGTTGTCTTCGAGGTAAGGCATATGAGCTAAGTCTTTGGTTTTCAGTATTACTACACTGGTTTTCAGAAAAAAAATGTGGGTTAAAATAAATGAGTTGTTCAACTAGTATTTCTGAAAAGGCTTAATCACCAAAAAATGCCAAACCTATACGTCTTGTGTCAATTATCGCCAAACCTTTAAAAATCAACAGATTTAGCCAAACCTTATATATTCTGTTTCTTTTTTAGCCATTTTTGAATCGAACCGGTTTTTTGACACTGTTTCGTCAACGTCACCGCCAACTAAGCAATTGGCTGGCATGGCAGCTGAAATATTTAAATAAGGTTTGGCTATAACTGACACAAAATACATAGTTTTGGTATTTTTTGGTGAATAAAACTAATTTTAAAATTAAATAATTGAATGATTACTTATATTATAATAAAATTCATATATATTTAAAAAATATTATTTTTATTTAACACTAATTAAAATTAATGTCACGACCCATTTTCATGAATCGCGACCGGCGCTAGGGTATGGGTATGGTTGTACCGAAACCCGTAGCTAGCCTTGCGGATAACAAACATTTATCATTAACAACATTGTACCTGCATAAAACCACATGCTCGGGGGCAACCGAGACTCCAACCTAATCTAGCAGTTTATATGTACAACATATATATAATAAATGCTCGGTCAACTCCGAGTCTCTAACATGGCTTAAATATTAAAATAACCTAAGTTAATATAACAATGCCAATCAACAAATAATCCAATTGAATTAACCTGACAACAAGTGCTATAACAAGTAAGACTTCTAATTACTACTGCGGTTTAAGAGTAAAATCATTTCAATAACTTTAATAAAATAAAGTAAGACCTCCGAGGAAATAAAGAATCGGAGACCAGTTGACTCGCTCAAATCATAACCCTGGAAAAATTGGGAAAACAACGGGGTCAGATATACTGAGATGAGTTCATACAACTATTTACATTTATTAAGTGAAATCCTTTAAAAACCTTAAAACATTTGTAAAACAATTTATCATTGTGGATAAGCATTGAAACCCTAAACCACAAATATCTAAATCCAGTTGTCGTGCCGGTGAGACGTATCTCCATAACCGATCTCCGACTGTCACTCAAATAAACATGTGAGTCCCAGGAGACGTATCTTCCACCGGCGCCCTCACTAAGGCGAGACGTATCTCAAACCTACCTCAATACCATATGATCATATACCGGTGCGCATGCAGTCTCGATGATGCCCATCGAGTAGCCCGTTCCAATTCAGACCCATAATGTCGAAAACAGTTCGAAAGCTGTATATACAATATATCTATATATGCAAAAATACAATTTACTTAATAAAGCGGTAAATAGCGATATAAACTCACTGCTTGCTAATCCACGTGAAAACTCCTGGCAAGCAACCTAGACTCGGTTCGCCTCAAAAGGACGAACAGTCGACGAGTCTAAACAAATGTAAAATATTATTAAAACGGACCCTAACTCTAGAGAGTACTAGACACCACATAGGACTAGCACACACAACAACACGCCAACGTATAATCAAACACATAAGATTAAGACGTAATAAAACTATAACCCAAGTTATAGAAATCAAACCATATAAGTTATATATATTAAATTACAATTCAAGTAATTTATTAAACAATTTAATTTAATCCAAGTTAAAATTCATATCAGTGGGTCAGCCGAGTTATTAAAAACTACCAAGCTTCTTCCCACTAATCGGGCGACCACAGTCTAACCCAAACCAAAACTTTATTAAATTTATAAACCCGAGTTCATAAATTAAAATACTTGATAAAATAATTATTTATATTAAGATAGATTTTAATATCTCCAAATTCAAGTAACCCAAGTTACAACCAAAACTTAACCATTTTAAGTTTATAAAAGTTTAGGGACCAAACTGTAATTTAGCCAATTTGATTTTTGAAATCAAATTTAATTACTTATTATCAATTTATTAAATTATAAATCAAATAAAAGTATAAAAGTTTATCCAATTGATAAAAACTTAACTCAAATAAGTTTTTAGAAACCTTAGGGGCTAAACTGCAAATTAGCCAAATTGACATTTCCATTACAATTAAATATAATTACCCGAGTAATTATATTAATTTAAGTTATAAAATATTTAACGTATTCAAATTGTCTATTTAAAATTGAAACAAATACAAACGTTATTATCGAAAACCAAAATTATAGTTAAACAACTTAAGGGATTCAAAGTATTTAAACAAACAAAAATGACAATCATACTAGCCATTTAACCATCTCCTACAATTCATATTATAAAACCAAGCTCCTGCCATCTAAACCCAGTAACTATGCAAACTTGCCAATTCAAATTCAATTACAGCAACATGTAAAACTATTATCAAAGCCAATCGATAATCACAAGTTTAGATCATAAAGAGAATGGTGATAACGATATTAAGATAACACAACAACTAGAATAGAGCTATGGCAGCAACATACATTCGGCAAAAAACTCAAGAACATAGCATCAATATAACATTCACAAGGCGGAATCGAAACGGAGATGAAACGACCTAATCCGTAACACGATTTACACATAAGAATGGCAGTAATAACCAATAGCATGAACAGCAGCAACAATCCAAAGAATGGCAGCAAGTTATATTAGAAACGACGAAACGGAACGGCAACGAACGGAGTAAACTTTACGTACCTTTATTGATTTCAATACGTGAGATTCGAAGAGATCGTTGAGTCGATGCGAACCGTCAAAGAACAATCGAATTAAAGCCTAACATTAAGATACGGAATCAAGAACCGTATTTGACAATATAATGAATATAACGAACGAAACCAATTTAGTACTCACCGAACTTGAATCGAAGAAATGAATGAAAGAGTTGATGATTGAAGATGGTAATGTTAAGAGAAGGTTTCTCTCTGAAAACGTCGGCTAGGTTTTTCACAAAACGAGTTAAAAGAGTGTTGATCGAATAATGGGGTCTATTGATAGACCCCACGCCAAAATTCAGCAGCGGGGCGCGATGGCAGGTGCGTCGCGAGGCGCGACGGGCAATCGCGCCCTGCTATAAATTTTTAAAGACGGCGCGACGCGAGGCGCGTTGGCCCTGCCGTGCCTTCCGTCGCGCCCTGCAGGCAGAAATTATAAAACGGGCCCGAAACGGGCCCTGAGCCCGGCGACGAAGTGAATCCGATTCCGAACTTCAAAAATGGACTAATCGAGCCGAAACACGCGAGATACAGAAGGTGAAACAAACGAATAACTATCGGAAACATAAACGGAAAACATGGGGTATTACATTCTCCCTAACTTATATAAAATTCGTCCTCGAATTTAATATAAAACACAACCCATGAAAAATATATGATAAAACTATTTACTGTCCGAGAGAGAAAAAAAACGTAATAAGTCAACGTAAAACGTATAAACAGGGTACCCAATATAATCAAGGACAGCACTAACAACGATGCTGCAAACAAACTCTGTTTTTTAAAATGGTCTCAATGACATACACACTTGTGTAAGTAAAACTCAACATGAACGATAACTCAACATCACCACTTGTACAAACCGAACCACCTCAAGTGGTTACAAAAAGTAACGACACTAAATTCCATGTAACGTAAACGAGAACGCCATTCTAGGTGAATCAAACGAAGGAATACAAACTCTCCCACATGAAATTCGACTGAAATTCTAAGGATAATAAAGAATGAAACCTCGAATCTCTTCAATGATAAGTCTAAGAAAATTTTCACCCAAAGAATGTCAACACAAGACGAAACACGCCGAAAACATATGGGGTATTACATTCTCCCCTACCCATGAAAAATTTCGACCTCGAATTTTAAATCTGAAACTGATTCGCAGTTTTAAACAGTCACAACATACATATGCGCAAAAATTTTAGTCTAACAACTCGGTGCTCTAGCGATTACTCGATCAACACAAAAGTGAACAGATAAAAATTATCCAACTGTGAATCACAATTACTCTTTACCGGGATGGCTTCCAAAACCATCTCGAATCTTAACGATTACCGAACCCACATTATCAAAGCGCAAGAACAAGCCCTAACCTCAAACTATAGTTCTTATAATTCCAAACTCTATCGTATCAAACAGGAACACTGAAAAAAAATATTGCGTCCACAACACTTACTCACCTGTCCACTTATAACTAGCTCGACACCAATATAATCGATAACAATACTCAATAACAACTAAATAATATTTCGGCCAAAAACAAACACTACTTGGATCATTCTGTCCAACGATTAACACCAAATTTGATAATACCATCAATCTCGCGAATCATAAAACACAAAAACTCATATCGTTCAAAACAATACGTGAACCTATCTCGTGATAACAGAATCCCCAGATTAGTCACAAACAATCTCAATCAAAATTATTCCTCTGATCAATTATAGATAAACAGCCCAAAATAGTCTAAGGTGACTAACCATCAACTTTCATCCTAACTATATTTCACACACTTAACTTTATTCCACACACAAAAGGTTCGATATCCGAACAAAACGATATCCAAATTTTCCAAAAGAAAACCCTCAATTAACAGTATCGACCAACCAACATTTTTGTCGAAACTCACCAAAGCGGTCATCGATTTCCAAATCAACTAGCTCAAATAATCTAACTGAATTTAAATTCTCAAAATTACTCTAATCAACTCACTAAAATCTCGTATACAACGAGAGATCACTACGACCAATTCACCCCGATCAGATTGTTAGTTATCCTCAAAACCAAACATATAGGAGTATAAAATCTTTCAATACGCAAAACATTTTATATTCAAAATTTCCCACTTCTCTTTAAAAGACTTTATGTCGTACATCTCTTTTTTATATTCAAAATTAAAATACCTTTATTGTTGAAAAACCATCAGTTTTGTAAACCCTTGAAAATATTTAAAATATTCGCATTTTGAATTCACAGATTTTTCTTACTCTAAAATAAGAGTGCAAATTTTTTTTTGAAACATTTCAACTGACAAAATTTATGTTATCTTTAAACCAACTTGCTAAAATAAATTTATCTCTTTCTCGAAAATACACAAACCGTGGAAAAATCCTTCGTATTAAAATACACATTGATGTTTCAAACATCCAAAATTTTAGTCTCTTCCAAATTTTTGCTTACAACAAAAACACCATTTGAAAAAAAAAAATTGTTCAACCGAAAATATTAATTATTCCTTTTGAATCAAATTTGACGAAATTTATTTCTTTCCTCCGAAAGATAAAATTTAGCAGTTCAAATCTCTTTGTTTATGAAAATGCCTTTATACCAATATACTAAAATACTTGGACAATTTCAAATCTGAAAAGATAAAGTTTCTTTTAAAAACGTAGTGTATACACACACATGAGCATAACCAATATCCTTAATCCACTAATCCTTAAATCACAAATAGGACATTATCATGAAAACTTCCTAATCTGAATCTAACCATACGCCACACTTGGCACAACTCTATCTCGAGCGCAACCTCAAATTCAATTTCACGTTCCATGAAACACGCGATCCTAACAATTCAGACTAATCCATTACAACGTAATTGCCCAAAATTTACCACCACCATCACAAAGTACTTGTCTAGCTACCTTTCAGTGACAGTTTCAAAATCATTTGAAATCCGACAACTTTATAAATACATTTATCATAATGTGACTCGCGAGCTCGTTTCAAAACATCTTTCTCAAAACACTTTATCGTTTAAATCCATTTTACATAATTGTGCGCCAGGGTGATGACATCTCTCATCCTCAAAGAGTTGCATCCAACCCTAATCATTTCTATGCACGTGATGCATGTACTATTATGCATGTATCAGTTATTGGTTTATCTTTTATTTAATTAACATACTTAGTGCTCAATGCAATCCTATTCGTGACATTCAAAATGCAAGTTCATTATATGGCTGGGCACAATTATGTGTTGAAATTATTTCAAATATTTTAACAAATCAACCTTTGAAATCCATTTCTCGATAAAACATTTGCTAAACTTTACACTCTGTGAGATGTGCACTCAATAACCTCAAAATATTTCCCAAACTCCATACTTGTAATCTTCTGACATTCGATGTTATATAACAACTCAACCTAATAATTTTGTTATAACTCTTCGGTAAAAGTATCCAACTAACTTCAACCCAACTGGAACTTATACTCAATGAAAATAACACATCACATACGTTCCTACGAAATCTACCGCCAGCTCCCGCATCACATCATTAACTTGATGAGAACACCAGTGTATTAATACACCGATCTATCTTCTAGGTTCAAAATTTCCAATATCCTTTCCAGGATAATCAGAAACTATCATCCATTCCAAGGGAGTACTTCCCTTATCTTCCTCGATATCAAAACCCAAAGATTTCGATACACAACAACAAATTAGCAAACCCAGCTTAACCCAAAGCCGAAACTAGATCAAAACAGGGTCTGAACAACGGTTCAACTCCCAATCAAATCTAACATCAAGGTATCAACCATAACCGTGTGAACTAAAACATCTCATGTGCTTCTCCGCACGAAGAGACAAAACAAAGCAAACAACGTATTTCAACCAAACTTGCGAGATGCACAACGCAAATTAAAAACAAAAATATTTTGATTTCTACAAACCATAAACCACTTAAGCATGCCATTGAACACAAAAGACCCAAGCATACTTAAAATACAAAATCAGGACATGCTACGACAAGCTCTGAATTTTGTATCAAAATCAATTTGTAATTACTCATTTTTCAAGAGTACGCTACAAAATTTATTTTGAATTTTAAAAGTCAAATATGAAAACTTCCAAATTTTTTTTATCCCCACGGTTAATACAAAATCACTTTCTGTAATAGTCTTTTCTTATTAATCAATTGCTTTAAAACGGATACCCAAGTATCTCAAACTATGAATTCATCGAGCTAGCTGAGTTATTACAACTACCAAGCTCAACTCCAAAATTTGGGTGACCCAAGTCGAACCCAATACAACTGTTTATAAAACATAATCAAAATATTTGTAAATCCGAAAAAAATATTTGAATAAAATTTTCATCCTTTAAAAATTGAGAGCTCAACTTAACACAACCGCTAAACGGCAATTTAAAAAAAACTCAAGTGAGAAATCCTTAATTTCAAAAATCCATTTCCGTAACTCTAAAAATTTAAAACACAAGAAAATTATTTTTACAGGCAACTTAACCAAAAATCAATTTTTTTTAAAGAATTAAACTCAAACTTCTCTTTTGATTCTGTGTCAAAACACAAATCGGATAAAACAATATTCTCAATGAAAATCTTTAAAACAACATGTGGTCAAACAATGTATGACCACCAAAACACGTTTTAAAGTTTAATCCAAAATCTCTTTAATATAAAAAAGACAACGCAAAAGTTCAACATACGATCACATTTAAAATCAACCATCGAGGCCAAAGTCAAGATGTACTTTATTGATAGGCATAAGCAATTCAACGCATCATGTAAAATAGCCGTAACCATACCATATACTCAAAATTGTGTCAGGTATAAGCGCCAAAATTAATCAAACAACATCATACCCGAGTATGAGTTTTAGAAAAATTTACCAACCTAAGATTTTCCTAGAAATCGAAAGCAATTATAATCACCCAAGTGAAATAACCTCAACATGATAAAACACAACAAATAACATCCAAGTGGAAAAAAATTTCAATCATAGCAGTAATACTAAATAATGACTGACACACATCACCTATAGGATGTAGGCTGAAAGTTTGAAAACAAAAGATGACGTTTCAAAAGACAAGACATGAATCCTAATTCCGCAGTAGTTCCTATGACACGACATCAACTTATCATGCCAAAAACACATAACACATATCATGCATAAGGCCTTGGTTTGAAACCAAAGCTCTGATACCAACTTTGTCACGACCCATTTTCATGAATCGCGACCGGCGCTAGGGTATGGGTATGGTTGTACCGAAACCCGTAGCTAGCCTTGCGGATAACAAACATTTATCATTAACAACATTGTACCTGCATAAAACCACATGCTCGGGGGCAACCGAGACTCCAACCTAGTCTAGCAGTTTATATGTACAACATATATATAATAAAAGCTCGGTCAACTCCGAGTCTCTAACATGGCTTAAATATTAAAATAACCTAAGTTAATATAATAATGCTAATCAACAAATAATCCAATTGAATTAACCTGACAACAAGTACTATAACAAGTAAGACTTCTAATTACTACTGCGGTCTAAGAGAAAAATCATTTCAATAACATTAATAAAATAAAGTAAGACCTCCGAGGAAATAAAGAATCGGAGACCAGTTGACTCGCTCAAATCATAACCCTGGAAAAATTGGGAAAGCAACGGGGTCGGATATACTGAGATGAGTTCATACAACTATTTACATTTATTAAGTGAAATCCTTTAAAAACCTTAAAACATTTGTAAAACAATTTATCATTATGGATAAGCATTGAAACCCTAAACCACAAATATCTAAATCCAGTTGTCGTGCCGGTGAGACGTATCTCCATAACCGATCTCCGACTGTCACTCAAATAAACATGTGAGTCCCAGGAGACGTATCTTCCACCGGCGCCCTCACTAAGGCGAGACGTATCTCAAACCTACCTCAATACCATATGATCATATACCGGTGCGCATGCAGTCTCGATGATGCCCATCGAGTAGCCCGTTCCAATTCAGACCCATAATGTCGAAAACAGTTCGAAAGCTGTATATACAATATATCTATATATGCAAAAATACAATTTACTTAATAAAGCGGTAAATAGCGATATAAACTCACTGCTTGCTAATCCACGTGAAAACTCCTGGCAAGCAACCTAGACTCGGTTCGCCTCAAAAGGACGAACAGTCGACGAGTCTAAACAAATGTAAAATATTATTAAAACGGACCCTAACTCTAGAGAGTACTAGACACCACATAGGACTAGCACACACAACAACACGCCAACGTATAATCAAACACATAAGATTAAGACGTATTAAAACTATAATCCAAGTTATAGAAATCAAATCATATAAGTTATATATATTAAATTACAATTCAAGTAATTTATTAAACAATTTAATTTAACCCAAGTTAAAATTTATATCAGTGGGTCAGCCGAGTTATTGAAAACTACCAAGTTTCTTCCCACTAATAGGGCGACCACAGTCTAACCCAAACCAAAACTTTATTAAATTTATAAACCCGAGTTCATAAATTAAAATACTTGATAAAATAATTATCTATATTAAGATAGATTTTAATATCTCCAAATTCAAGTAACCCAAGTTACAACCAAAATTTAACCATTTTAAGTTTATAAAAGTTTAGGGACCAAACTGTAATTTAGCCAATTTGATTTTCGAAATCAAATTTAATTACTTATTTTCAATTTATTAAATTATAAATCAAATAAAAGTATAAAAGTTTATCCAATTGATAAAAACTTAACTCAAATAAGTTTTTAGAAACCTTAGAGGCTAAACTGCAAATAAGCCGAATTGACATTTCCATTACAATTAAATATAATTACCTGAGTAATTATATTAATTTAAGTTATAAAATATTTAACATATTCAAATTGTCTATTAAAATTGAAACAAATACAAACGTTATTATCGAAAACCAAAATTATAGTTAAACAACTTAAGGGATTCAAAGTATTTAAACAAACAAAAATGACAATCATACTAGCCATTTAACCATCTCCTACAGTTCATATTATAAAACCAAGCTCCTGCCATCTAAACCCAGTAACTATGCAAACTTGCCAATTCAAATTCAATTACAGCAACATGTAAAACTATTATCAAAGCCAATCGATAATCACAAGTTTAGATCATAAAGAGAATGGTGATAACGATATTAAGATAACACAACAACTAGAATAAAGCTATGGCAGCAACATACATTCGGCAAAACTCAAGAACATAGCATCAATATAACATTCACAAGGCGGAATCGAAACGACGATGAAACAACCTAATCTGTAACACGGTTTACACATAAGAGTGGCAGTAATAACCAATAGCATGAACAGCAGCAACAATCCAAAGAATGGCAGCAAGTTATATTAGAAACGACGAAACGGAACGGCAACGAACGGAGTAAGCTTTACGTACCTTTATTGATTTCAATACGTGAGATTCGAAGAGATCGTTAAGGCGATGCGAACCGTCAAAGAACAATCAAATTAAAGCCTAACATTAAGATACGAAATCAAGAACCTTATTTGACAATATAATGAATATAACGAACGAAACCAATTTAGTACTCACCGAACTTGAATTGAAGCAATGAATGAAAGAGTTGATGATTGATGATGGTAATGTTAAGAGAAGGTTTCTCTCTGAAAACGTCGGCTAGGGTTTTCACAAAACGAGTTAAAAGAGTGTTGGTCGAATAATGGGGTCTATTTATAATGGGGTCTATTCAGCAGCGGGGCGCGATGGCAGGCGCGTCGCGAGGCGCGACGGGCCATCGCGCCCTGCCATTAATTTTTAAAGAGGGCGCGACGCGAGGCGCGTTGGTCCTGCCGCGCCTTCCATCGCGCCTTGCAGGCAGAAATTATAAAACGGGCCCGAAACGGGCCCCGAGCCCGGTGACGAAGTGAATCCGATTCCGAACTTCAAAAATGGACTAATCGAGCCGAAACACGTGAGATACGGAAGGTGAAACGAACGAATAACTATCAGAAACATAAACGGAAAACACAGGGTATTACAATTAATCTATTTTTTTTACTAAATTTAATTAATTCTAATAATTGTTTTTTACATATTTAATGGATATATAATTAATTTATATTCTATTAAAAACAAAAAATGTCATATTCATCTTAATTTTTTTTTTAAATTTCAGTCGTCGGTTCGTTGACACCGCCGCCGTTTGAGACCCAATTGTTCGTGTTCCAATAAACAATATGAGAGTAATATACACAACAAACATACGACAATATTCATAATTCAACTATACACACATAAACCTAGAAATAATCACTGAATAGACTGCTTATTTAAATGACGAGTATAATTTTTTTCTCATTTTTTTCTTTAAAAAGTGAAGCTCATTGTGGTGTATCAATATATATCATGATGTTTATAAGCATAAACGCATATGTCATTTTACTCGACATAGCCAAAAATATATCTTAATTTAGACATAACTATTTTATTTACTACCTAAACCCAGTCATAACAAGATCTCAACAACATTAAAAATAATAAATCAAGTTCAAAATCATCATGAACATTAAACACTTTCACCAAATTTAATTTAACATTAATTCTTAAGTAATACATTAATTTCATTTTTAATTACATATTCATTAAAATATATTATAATATAAATATATTAGGTTTAATTAGGTTTAATAAAAAAAATTAATTTTATTAGTGTTAAATAGGAAATATTAATTATTTTAAAATATATATAAATTTTATAAATTATATAATTAATTTACTAATTATTAAATTTAAAAATTGGTTTGAATTAAAAATTAGGTTTATTCACCTAAAAATACCAAACCTATTTTTTTTTGTCAGTTATAGTCAACCCTTATTTAAATATTTCAGCTGTCATGCCAGCCAATTGCTTAGTTGGCGGTGACGTGGACGACACGGTGTCAGAAAAACCGGTTCGATTCAAAAATGGCTAAAAAAGAAACAGAACATATAAGGTTTGGCTAAATCTGGTGATTTTTAAAGGTTTGGCTATAATTGACACAAAACGTATAGATTTGGCATTTTTTTGTGATTAAGCCTTCTGAAAATGTATTTCGTTTATATGAATATTTCATAATTGTCTTTACGTTAATTGGAAAAATGTTTCAATGATATTTTCTAAAATCATATCGTATATGAGATATGATCTAGTTTTATATTTGCGAAAAATTTAGAGAGGTTCTTAGGCGTGTTACGGGTTTTGTAACAACCATTCCCATTTCCTACCGCCGATCTCGGCTTGAATTTTCAGGGTGGAAATCGGGTCGTGTCTCTCATGTGATTAAACCACAGATAGTGGAAGTGGAAGTAGACGAAGAAGTGTCATAAGAAGAATAACTAATAGAAATTTCTGATATGTAAGTGCGAAACCTACGAAGAAAAGAGACTCTAACGATGAGAGTTATTTAAAAGAATCACTATATTAAAGAGTATACGAGTATGTAGCAAAAGTTTAATTTCGAGGACAAATCTATTATAGGCTTAATCACTCAAAAGCCCCTCACCTTTAAACTTTTTTTCAATTACACTCTGACGTAGAAAAATCCTCTCAGAACCCCCCCCCCCCCCCTTTAGATTCTTTTTCAATTGTACCCCAAACTATTGAATTGACCTCTTTTTACATAAATTTTTTTTAAAATAATCTTTTATTTTTAATCTATATTCTAATTAAACACTAATATTATTAATAATGTAAAAAATCATTCTTCCTAAATTTATATCCAATAACTTTTTAAATCAAAACCATGAAATTTTTCAAGTGAAAAAAAGTATAAAGGTGGAGGTATTTTGAGAGAATTTTCCTACGTCAGGGTGCAATTGGAATGGAATTTAAAGGTGAGAGGGTTTTGAGAGAGTTTTTCAACGTCAGGGCGCAATTGAAAAAAGTTTAAAGGTGGAGGGCTTTTGAGTGATTATGCTTATATTATAAGGAGGGGTGAATGTAATAACCCTAAAAGTTTTATAATGATAAATGGATCGTGCCACGTGTCCTAAATTGTGAAATTTAGGTCAAGTAGGTCGAGAATGAGAATCGAGCTAAGAAGTATAATCAAAATCAGTATATTACATGGATCGCAAAATAATAATTTTAATTAGAAAATATTATTCGTTGCAGTAGTTATTAGCGGGACTAAGTTAAAGCTAAAATAATTAATATAAAAATAAAGTATTAGTCCCTAACTAATAATTTTCACACCAACATCCGTGAAATATTATTAAGAATTAATCGGAAAAGGGTTTTTGAAAGTTAAGCACGACGATTAATTGAGAATTTGAGTCAAAGTACAAATTAGCCGTTTTGAGTTAAAATGGACTTTTAGCCACTTCGAGGCAAAGTGGACCTTTAACCAACAACTTACCAAGTAAGGGAATGACATCTTTTACTTGGTGGCTAAGGGAATGAATTTTATTCATTTCATTTCTCATAAATAAAAAGAGAAAGAAATGATTTCTGAGGTGGTTTGAAAGCACGTCGGTTAATTAGTTGAGTTTAAGTGTACTTTAACCAAGCCAAAGTGGACTTTTAACCTTTTTCTTATGTCATTAAATTAGTCATTAAGGGTTGCCAGCAGGTGAAGCTGGAACATCAGAGGTCGTTTGGCTATCTGCAGCCACTACCTATTCCAGAGTGGAAGTGGGAGCGGATTGCCATGGACTTTGTTGTTGGTTTACCACGTACTCGACAGGGGTACGATTCAATCTGGGTGATAGTTGACCGTATGACCAAGTCAGCTCATTTTCTTCCAATCAAGGTTTCGTATCCTGCTTCGAAGTTGGCTCAGTTGTACATCGACAGGATTGTCAGTTTGCATGGAGTACCAGTTTCGATTGTTTCTGACAGAGGTTCTGTCTTCACTTCGAGGTTCTGGAAAGCGTTACAGGAGTCCTTGGGTTCTCGATTGGACTTCAGTACAGCTTTTCATCCTCAGATTGACGGTCAGTCTGAGAGGACTATTCAGACATTGGAGGATATGCTCAGGATGTGCATTCTTGATTTTCAGGGTAGCTGGGATACTCATTTGCCGTTCATTGAGTTTTCCTACAACAACAGTTACCATGCGAGCATTGAGATGGCACCTTATGAGGCTCTATACGGACGCAAGTGTCGATCTCCTATCTGCTGGGAAGAGGTCGGCGAGCGGAAGTTGTCTGGTGCTGAGATTATTCAGATTACCTCAGAGAAGGTACCGTTGATAAAATGGAGGTTGGAGACAGCTTTTAGTCGGCATAAGAGTTATGCAGATCCGAAGAGGAAAGACATCGAGTTTCAGGTAGGAGATTTTGTGTTTCTTCGGGTTTCGCCTATGAAAGGCGTGGTTCGTTTTGGTGTCAAGGGAAAGTTGGCACCGAGGTACATTGGTCCATATGAGATTTCAGAGAGGATTGGAGCTGTGGCTTATCGTCTGGTTCTGCCGCCAGACATGTCGTTAGTGCATCCTGTTTTTCATGTTTCTATGCTGAGGAAGTGCATCTCAGATCCTTCACATGTGATTGTGCCCCAGAGCGTTGAGATTGACCAGGAGCTGTCCTATGAGGAACAGCCAGTTGAGATTGTCGATACGCAAGTGCGTAGGTTACGGAACAAGGAGATTCCGATGGTCAAAGTTCTGTGGCGGAATCATTCTGTTGAGGAGTGCACTTGGGAGACGGAGTCCGATATGCGGAAACGTTATCCTTTCCTCTTTCCTTGAGGTACGTGTATCGTTGCTTAGGTGATTTAGTTGATTGTTTCTGTACTTGGTGTGTTGTTATGTTTATTTGTTAATGTTTAAATTCGAGACGAATTTTTAATAAGTTGGGGAGAATGTAATATCCCGTATTTTTAAATTTTTTTTTTTATTTTAATTATAAATTTTTGCATTCCGTCAAGTTTTAAGTAATTTATTATTATTATTTTATAATTTTATTTAATTTTATTTTAGTCGCTCGTTGATTCGATCGTGTTTCGATTCGTGTTTAGTGTGTATTATTAAATAAAAAAGAAAAAGAAAAAAAAGGGAAATTTTATGAAATGAAAATCATGCCATGCATGCAACGTTAGAATTTCTTTCAATTTATGTTAAGCAACGTTGGCTTTTCTTTCAATTCATGTTAAGCCCAATTAATTACAAACAATTAAGCCCATCATTTGTTATGCTTCAATATAGAAGCAGAAACCATATTGTACAGTTAAAGCATCTGCGTACTATTTTTCCATCCTTTCGTTCCTTTTATTCGAACCCTAACTTCACTTCTCTATTTTATAAACAAAACCTAGCCGCCATTCTATAAGTTTTATGAGATCATAATATTCATCCCAACTCCCTTTAAATCCAAGCTTCGGTAAGTATTCTCACGATTTTGTATGATTTTCTGTTTTGATTATAAAAATCGACAGTTTAGTATTTTGATCCGTTCTTCTTCGTTGTAGCGTCAAAATTGGATCCGTCTCGTCGTAATTGTAGTAGACACACGCCTCTACAATTCTCATCTTGATTTTTGCCAAAACGGTACATAATTCTATACGATATAGTCACCGCCGTTTCATCGTAATTGTGCGTGGTATTATTCTGTTCTAAAATTAAGTTGTTGCCGTCTTCTTCTATACCCTTGATTATGAGATATTGTGTTAAAGTGATATTCAACTCATGATTCTCTATTGTTATTGGTATAATCATGGCTTAAGTTGCGTTTGATCCGTTTCACGCCAATGTTCATGCTTGATAGAGTGAAATCTTTCTTGCCACTGCCGTATAAATGTTTGCTTGGTTGATTAGTGTATTTTCATGGTGATAGGGTGTTAAGCTTGTGATTAAAGATTGCTAATGATTTTTGTTAAAGATTATGATTCTATTACTTGGTAGCTTAGATTCATTCAAACTTATGGGTTTAGGCAGGTGACTCTGTTCATGGCAGTAGCAACATGGAATTGTTCTTTTGAATTAAAGAGATGGTTAAATGACATTAGCAATCACAAAAATTGTTTGGTTAAATCAATTGAACCCTTTTAAGATAGTTTTACCTATTGAACTTGAACTCGTTTGATTTTAGATAGACAAATTTTATATTTTAGATTAATATAATTACTCGGTAATTATATTTGGTTTTAATTGAAATGTCAATTTGACTAATTTGCAATTTAGTCCCAAAAGTTTCTAAAAACTTATTTAAGTTAAGTTTTATCTTTGGATCCTTATTCTGATTTATAATTTAGTAAATTGAGAATAAATAATTAATTTGATTTCGAATATCAAATTTACTAAATTACAGTTTAGTCCCTAAACACTTTGAACCTAAATTGGCTAAATTACAGTTTAATCCTTAAACTTTTATAAACTCAAAGTGGTTAACTTTTGGATTGTAACTTGAGTTACTTAAATTGCAAAACATTTAATTCTATTTTTTTTAAATAGATATTATTTTATCAAGTATTTAAATTATAAATTCGGGTTTATAAATTTAATTTAATTTTAGTTTGGGTTAGACTGTGGTCGCCCAACCAGTGGGAAGAAGTTTGGTAGTTTTTAATAACTCGGCTGACTCACTGATATGGATTTTAACTTGGGTTAAAGTAAATTGTTTAATAAATTACTCGAATTGTAATTTAATATATATAATTTATATGGTTTGATTTCTATAACTTGGGTTATAGTTTTAATACGTTTTAATCTTATGTATTTGATTATACGTTGGCGTGTTGTTGTGTGTGCTAGTCATATGTGGTGTCTAGTACTCTTTAGAGTTAGGATCTGATTTTAATTATAATTTTAATATTTTATTTAGACCCGTTAACTGTTCGTACTTTAGAGGCGAACCAGAGTTAGGTGCTTGTCAGGATCACATGGATTTAGCAAGCAGTGATTTTATATCTCTATTTACCTCTTTATTAAGCAAATGTTATATTTTGTAAATATATATGTATAAACAGCTTTTGAATTGTTTTCGGCATTGTGGATTTGATTTGGAACGTGCTACTCGATGGGCATCATCGGGACTACGTGCGCACCGGTAATGATTATGGTATTGAGGTAGGTTTGAGATACATCTCGCCTTAGTGAGGGCACCGGTGGAAGATACGTCTCCTGGGCTCACTATTTATTAAGTGATAGTCGGGGATCGGTTATTGAGATACGTCTCACCGACACGACAATGGATTTAGAATTGTGGTTTAGGGTTTCGTTGATAATCCATAATGAAAATGTTTTATTAAACGCTTTAAAGGTTTTTAACTTAATAAATGTAAATGGTTATATAAACTCTACTCAGTAAATCTGACCCCGTTGTTTTTCCAAATTTTCCAGGTTTATGATTTGAGCTTTGGTCGATCTCCATTTCTTCATTCTCGGAGGTTTTTATTTTATTTTCAGAATAAAAGAGTCGAACTGTTTTAAACTCTTAGACCGCAGTAGTAGTATCAGTTATTCATGTCTTAGTCTTTTATTTATATTTTAGACTATTGTTGTTGGATTGGTCCAACTATTATTTTATCAGCTTTGGCATGATTACAGTGTTTATGGAATTATATATATTATCATGCTGTTAGACATTATTTTGAAATAAGCGTACTTCAAATATATGTTGTTATATTGTACTGCTAGATTAGGTTGAAGTCTCGGTTTCCCCCGAGCATGTGATTTTCTGCAGGTTTATTGTTTTATATGTTATAAGTTGGTTATCTACAAGGCTAGCTACGGGTTTTGGTACAACCATACCCATACCCTAGCGCCGGTCACGATTCATGAAAAAGGGTCGTGACATAACTCATCCTTATTTGTTTTTCTGTTGTTTGTGAACCCTTTTTATGTGAAAATAACATTTTTAGTTGCTCCACTATCTAACCACCAAAAACCTGATGTGGTATCGATAAAATTGGATTCACATAATACAAGAGCCAAAGAGTTATCTGAATGCTCGTGCTTTACTAACCAAACTTTAAATGTAGAGGAGTCAGCTTTCTTATGACCTTTCTTCTTCTAAAAGAAGCATGTTAATTCTTTCTTAAGACACCTTAAGAACCACTCACAGCACTAGACTGACCGGTTTTCTTAGAAGTAAAATTCTTTGATTTCTTACCTTTCTTTTTGTATTAAGCCTGAGAGACAAAAGAGTCGTATTGCTACGCTCTGCCTTTATTTTGTCCTCCTCAAAAACACATATGGCAATGAAATCGTTGACATTCAATGGAACCTCATAAGAATTATAAGTAATTATAAGCGTTCCAAACTCCTATGGTAGAGTGTTTAATGCTTGATGAACTATACAAGCATGAGGAAGAACAATGTCTAGGTGTTTCAGCTTATTTTGAATGTGAACTTTCATAAGGATTTACTCCCTAACACTTCCTAAACCAGTATACTTTATGGGATATAATTACTTTAAAAGGGTACCTAAATTGACACTCAGTATCTCAAGGATACATGTACTAGGAAATTCCTTGCAATAGTGGTCTTAGAAAGACCACTGAGCAATGTTTCAAAATCGACCTCTTTATGGTCAAATAGCTCATGCAATTTGTCTTATACCATGTCGAATAAATTTCCTAATCCACATCAGAACTAGCATCAGTGAGGTTATTAGGTTTAGGAATTTTTAATGCAAGATCAATATCTGCTAATTCCATAGCCAACTAAATGTCTCTTTACTATATTTTTAAAATTAGAACTATTCAACATCACAATCATAATTGTGTTGTTGTTAATTGAAAAAGTGAGTGAAAAAATAAACAATGTAACACTTTATTTTTAGCACAATTTAGAACAATTAAATGCTCCAAGCCACAAAATAGCATAATCCGAAAAATTTTAACGCATCATTATATAAACACCTTTGGACAGAATACACAGCATGCAATAAAAAAAATTCCATATATAGAGTGGATCTGAAAATTTAGCAATTTTCGTAGATTTACCACCTTTGGGTGAATAAACCACTACAACTTCATTTCCAATCATATTCTATATATATCATCTTAAATTTAACATATAATAACACCTTTGGGCAGAATATTATATATTTAATATAAGACATCTCTAAAACATACAGGATCTTTAATTTATTAAAAATTTAGGAAAAATAGGCCACTTTGGTGACTACAATTTTCTACCAAACTTGAAATAAATTCCTACATCGAGATACCCTTTATATTGTTCTATAAAACTTTATTTATTAATTATGATTTTAATTCTTATGAAAATGGGGCCTTTATTGTTCATAAAATCATAATCTTTAAATTACATTGTTGATATTACTTTATGAGAATTAAAAAATTCTCCTTTATAATGACAATTTTATGCTCAAATGTATAAATAAATTAATGAGATATCAATATATCTCTTTAATTGTCATAAACTTTAATTATTTTGACTCCATAGTCAAATTAGGATGAAATTGGATTAAAATTTTTTAATTTGGACTAAACTGTAAGTTATTTTGGACTTAAATGGAAGAAAATAAACTTTATAGGAAATTTGGTAAAACCAAAAAATTCTAGGGACCAATCTGGATATTTTTCCAAATTACAGGACTTGGAAGACATAAAATAAACTTTATAATCAATCTGGTAAAAGACCAAAAATACAGGGACCAAACTGGACAAAAATCTAGAATCCAGAATTATCTCCCACCGAGCGCGTGCACTCCACACTTACGTGGCAAGCACGCGCCCATATCACACCCGCGCGTCTGATACACGCGCATCTTCTTCCGGTGATTTAAGCGGTGCAATCTTAGCTTCAAAGGAAACATTTATTTTCCTTTGCAGAAACCAATTTGCTTAACAAATCATCCGAAAATAACCTCCAGTGCCTTAATTTTAGCCAAATCTTAACAAACTTTAACCAAAAATTAATCCCACCATGCAAACTAATTTAATCAACTTTATGTGCTAAATTAAATGATTAAATTTGCATCATCCTTAATAAATCAAAATTCAATTCAATTGTTTAATTTTCTTAACTTAATGAAAATTAAAACGGTTTTAAGAACATGCATCCAATCTCCGATACCACATGTTAGATTTCTAACATCTTTAATTAGCCGGATCGATGTGCATGTTACTTAAAGAGAAAAATACAATAATATACAAAAAATAAAAGAATATAACAAAAATACGAAAATAGCTTAAATATAACATAACCACCTATAAAAGCTGAAAACTTATAAAGAGTACGAAGTCAACCTAAGGCTGACACGCGTCATAGCTCTTTAATGCGGAGAGAGAAAATGTGAGACTCCTTTATTCTACCATTTAATGCACGCCACGTGTAAAATCATGTGACTCTTTTATATATCTCCACTTAATAATCACGTGGGATTCTTTCTATTTGAATATTTGTATTTGTATCACATATAAAGACGACACATGGTTTACATAGGTACACGCGCTATGATATGTAATGTTTTATTACTGTTTAACTTTTGAAACAAATAATTCTTTTAAATTGGAACTCATTTGATTTAAAATACTAAATGAACTAAAAATAAAAGAAATAAAAACTAAAAATTATATAAATTATATAAATTGATAAAGTTGTTGAATTTTATAAATTAGTAATTTTTATTTATATTTGCATAAAAATATATTTAAAGGCTGACTAAATTAAAATTTAGATTTTTTTGGTTGATTTTTAAAAAGTAAATAAAATTCACACATACCAATAGTTATTATAGAATTCATACAAGATATACATATGATACATTATTTATACCCGGTACATCTCAAAATGCACATATAATACATATTAAATAGGCGTAATCATTTTTTAAATCTAAACCTATATATTTTTATCAATCACGACAAATCTTTGAACTTTTATAATTATGTTCAATTTGTAAACTTATTTTGCGATAACTTTACATTTAATCATTTAAAATTCAAACCTTTTAGTTTTTATCAATTGTGACCAAAAATTTATATTAACTCTTTTTAAAAGTTAGACAATTTTTGAGAATTTAGAAATAATTGATAGAAGATGGAAAGGTTTGGATTTAAAAAATTGAAACTCAAAATTTTAGTTATAATTATAAAAAAGAAACTTTCAAATTCACATAATTGTAAAAATAAAAAAGTTTGGTCAAAATTGATAAAAAGTGTAAAGGGGTTTGGATTAAAAATGATTCGGCCTATAAAAAATAATTTTAACGATACATTTTAAATATACAAATAATACATATTAAATACAACTTTAATAATATATTTCAAATACACAAAAATATATATTAAATAAAATTTAAATAAATACATATCATACATATAAAAAAATATATTAAATAGAGTTTTAATAATACATCTCAAATATATAAAAGAAATTTTCCAGCTCAAAGGTGGTGACTAGTAGATTTCGGGGGTACCTAGAAAGTGAAACATCTTCCTTCTTTACCTTTCAATTACATCAGAAAAGTCAATTTCCATACCCTAACCTTCGTCGAGCATTTCGACGAGTCGTTTAGTTGTCTGAGTTGTCTATGCTCCCTATTAGCTCTCAAGACTCTTTAGATCTTAGGTTTAGGTTCAAGTTTTCCATTCGGAAAAAGCCTTCGAAAGCGGGAAAAGGTTTAAAAATCAATCAAATGAAACATAAATATAAGCGTAAGTAAATAAATACATAAATGATACATCTCAAATACGCAAATAATATTTTTCTGGTCTGTTTAGCCTCGTTTCAAAAACGAAAATTTACCTTATTTTTGCGGGCGCAATATAGATCTACGCTTGTTTTTGAATCTCTAGTTGTAGCTTACTCATGCATATGTCAAATATTATATGATACATATATAAAAATATATGTAAAAAAAATACGAACATTTTGTTTTTTTGTTTTTACATAAAAATTTAGATTTCGAAATCAGTTGTGATACATCTAAAAAACATCTCAAATACATATATAAAATATCTACGATACATTCTAAGAAAACAGTACATTAAACTTCTTATGACTAAGACATTAATCTACTAGAAAAAATGAAAAAATATAAAAATTATCACTAGTATAAAAAAACTATCGATGTATTTACTATGTATCAACGAAGTATCGATAATGAATTATTGATGTATTTATAATGTATCAGTAATGTATCTGCAATGTACATGTGGTACATTAATGACGTATCAGGTGATGTATCTAATGTATCATCGATGTATCTAATATGTATTTCGAGGACAGTACGGCCAATTATTCTCTTTTCCGACACAATATTTTTTGTTTCAATTTGTAATTAAAAAATAATTGGATTTTAATTTATTAAAGGCCAAATCTTAAAAAAAAATACCAAACCTTTGCGATTTTTTTTCCAGCTATGACCAAACCTTTTAAAATTTGCAAATATAACCCGGTTTGATAAATTATGTTCCTTTTATAGCCAAATTCGAAGCAAACCGATTTATTTGCCAACATGACAACTGTGTATATAAGATTTAATCACAATAAAATATTAAATATTTTCGTGTGTGTCATAATAAAATATTTAATCACAATAAAAAAAACCAAACCAATTTAAAAATGGCTATAAAAGGAACATAATTTGTCAAAATGGGTTATATTTACAAATTCTAAAAGATTAGGTCATTACTGACAAAAATCGCAAAGGTTTGAATATTTTTTGAGTGTTTGATTTTTATTAAATTGTTCTTAGTACCACACAAAAAAATATATATAAACAATACATCTAAAATACATAAATAATACATATCAAATATAATTTTAATAATATAATTATTTATTATGCATCAAACTTTTGTTTTTTGCACAACACATTTCATAAAGGAATTATCCAAGGACAGTGTACGCATACTTTTCCATTAATAATTGAAAAAAAAAGAGCCATTTAAAATACATACATATATAATATTTATTAACTGAATGTATGTACTCTTTTATGATCTAAGCTTGATAAAAAAATTCCATAAAACTGGTATGTTCAAAAAACACTTGACTTTGAAAAAAAAAATCGTGAAAAAACCGATTAAGCCAGTAAGCAAAGAATAAAAGCGCAAAATCTGGCAATAAAAGTTGCAGAAATTGAAATGGCAGTAGACTTGTATCATTAGGAGGTCGCCTACCACAAATAACATAAAACGACCACCCCCACTAACTCTCTCCCTCCCTCCCTCAACCGCAACCCGCCGCTCATTTTCTCCTCCGTCTTGTCCACTTACACTCCGTTTATCATTTCCCGACTATGTAAAATTCCAGCGGCAAACAAACCAACACCTGGAATATCTCATCACATAAACAAAAGCAAAACTCTCCTTCAATGGCTTGGTTTGGTGTAGATGACTTTGACCGAAAGTCATTTACATGGAGAGGATTAATTATATTTTAAAATAATAAAAATGAGGAATATTAGATTTCTTCCTTATTCTTCAAGATATGCAGCCTATATAAAGAAGAGAAAAGGCTTAACCTTACAGCTATTTTAGAAGTGTAAAAATAAAAATTTTACCATTCTTAAAAACGTGCTGACTTCCTTATTAAATTCTCTGTATTTTTCAACCACTAACTCAACGCTACAAGAAAAAGAAAAAATGAGAGTTAAAGTTTAGAGAAAATGGAGGTTATGGGAGATAGAAAGAGAAAATGGATATTGATCAAAAAGGAAAAGAAAAGGACCACCTCTGCATTTAAAAATATGCCTTACACGGAATATGCAATTTAATGCCACATGTATGGCTAGGATTAATTTCGTACTTTTTGTAATAATTTACCGTTTTCAGCTTTTATTTGTAATATCAAATTAGCATTCAATGAAAGAAATAAGATGGGTTAGCATTTTTAAAAAGTCTTAGCGTTTTTAGTATTTTCCTGTAATTTTTCCTTACTTAAAACACATAAACAATTGAATTGAATATAATATCAAGAAACGAAACCTGATTTGAAAACGTAAGCTATAATCTTCTCCCTTATAATCTCAATCAGGAGATGGCCCTATTCTCTATAACATATGTTTTCTCTGAACTTAATGAGAAAAACAGAGAATACTTCTTATGAGATTAAGGAAGGGAACTAGCTATTTATACTATTTAAGGAGTTGAACGGGCTCCCATCAAAGTCTGTTAACTCCAGCCCGCACTTTATCCTTCACACATAAATTAGAACTCAATCCATGTTTATTTGATCACACGGACTTAATAAAACACTAGTCCATTAACAAAGCCCACACTACATAAGCCCATATCGGAATTAAAAAATTTCAACATAGAGAACCTACAAGAATCTTTTATTATTCAAATAGATTTATAACGTTAGTTGGTGATAGCGACCAATAAATAAAATTAACAGTATCTCATACAATAAGCGACTGACGAGCAACCACAGAGCAACCGACGAGCATTAAACGAGCAATCAAATAGCAACCAACGAGTAAGAAAAAACCAATCAACAAATAATAAAAGATTAACCAACAAGCAACCAAAGTTAAAATCGAATCAAATTTAAATTTTATATATATATATATATATATATATATATATATATATATATATATATATATATAGATATTTCTCTTCTCATTTTTTTTAATTTACATCTTCTAACTTATTACTTTTGAAAGATATTTATAAATTCTCTTTTAACTTCTCTAAATTATTTTTATTTGTATTATTGATATGGTAGAAAAAGTGTTAATTATACAACATAAAAATTAAAAAATTAAAGAGATTAAGCATAGAATACAAATGTTTTAAATGACAAATGTTTTATCTCTGCTACAACAATGACACATATTCCTAATCTCTCTTTCTATGTATAGCTTGCCTTCAAAAATTCAAGTCATTTGCTCAAAAACTAAGGGCATTTTACACAAAAATAACAATTGAGTAATAATTTATTTTAATACAGTTTTATATATGATATTTCAAAATTTCCATATAAAAAAGAATTTATTATTTTTATACAGTTCATATAAATAGAAATCTAATAACATAAACAGTCATAATTACAATTATTTTCTCTTTTCTCAGGTTGCTCTCTTATTTCTCTCTCAACTCACCTTTCACACAATTCTTAGATCTGTACTTCGCACCGTTTTGCCTTCGTCTCACTGTCATCTTTTTTTTATCGTTTTGATTTTAGATCTGAAATTTATTGTTCTTCTTCTTTTTTTATTTTCAGAGCTGTAATTTGTTTACTTTTTTACTGTTTTTTACCATTAAACATGTATAAAGATTATCCTTAAAGAATTTAATACTCATTTCATGTTATGTAGAATAATTTTGTGATTTTATGGAATAAAATTTTGTTATTTCTGCATTGTTCTTATGTTTTATTGTATTTCTGTGTTTTTTTTATTCTGCAGCACGATTTGTTGATGATGGTTGATTGTCGAATTATTTTAATGTTTTAGTTTTGTTGACTTTATGTTGATATTAATTGATTTTTTTTATTTTAACATTTACAAATAAAATAATATTATCTGTGAAATAAACTAAAAAATTAAATTAAATTAAACTGAGACTAGATAATGATATGTTAGCATCGAAGAAGAATACAAATAATGATGTTGAATTATTGGAATGTGTTATAGAGTTGATATTGTGTTGATTTTCGGTTGATATTTTGTTGCTTTTAGCATTGGTGGAGAAGAAAATAATGATAATGTTACAATGTTGATTTTATGTTGATAATGTGTTATATTATGTTGATATTTAGCTGATTTTAACATAAAGGAAAAAGAACACACTATATGTGAAATAAAATAAAATAAATTGAAATTAAACTGAAACTATGTTGGATAAATAAAAATTAATGTAAAAAGATTGAAAAATCTAAATTAGTTAGTTTATTATATATTGTTGATTTTTTTGTTGATTTTTTGTTAATTTTGTGTTGATATTAAAACTGACAAAAAACATTAACAATAAAAAAAAGTCAAAATTCAAAAAAATTAAAATTAAAATATGTGATAAATATTAAGTGCGGGAATATGATGGTAAAAATTAAAAATGATGAAAAAAAATGTTGAAAAATGAGAGTTAATATAAGTAAAATGTTTTCAAAAAGTAGTATAAAAAAATTGATATGAAATGTAACGATTTAGAATAAGTAGTAAAGTATTTTTTTCAATGTTCTAGATGAGCCGGAATTACTGCCATTAAAAAAAGTAGTATTTCATATAAAAAAATTTAAAAAAATTTGAAATTCAATGAATGCTAGGAAATCACGGGTGTGTTCATGAAGAACTGCATGTTACACTATGCAGCATACAGAAGTATCTACCCGCTATGGGCTCTAGCAGAATATCGAAGACGTGTTCCTTTGCCATCCAACGTTATTTAAAATATGTTTGTTGTATTTGTCATTACTCAACCATAATGATAAACCCCACACGATTTACTTACTTCTATTGAAGTAGAAATATGCTTCTCTATTAACATGAACAAGAAATTAAAATTAACAGAATGCGACAAATATTATGGACCACAAATTCTGTCTAATTAGCATAAATTTTTGCATATCTCAAATCCTCATACACCTTAAATTAATTATAAAATTATCATTAATAATTATAATCATTCAATATAGCATTTTGTGTTCATAAATTTCAATGTGTTTTATGATTTTTACAATTTAAATCATGAATTGTTACCATTGAGCTATAACTCAAATGGTATAAACGTTGGACTATCAAATTGCTAGGTCGTGGGTCTTATTTCCACAAGCGCTCCACCCTCCCCAAATATCAAAATAAAAATAAAAATCACAAATTGTTTTTTTTTTCTATATAACTCGGTAGTCGAATAACTGACATGGCATGGTCATATATAACCTAGCATGTCATCATATTTTGACTGAAAACATATTTGGTGTATCGAATTAACAAGAAAAGAAATTATAATTGGTGTATGATTAAATTAAGAAAAGAAATTATAGTTGGTGTATGATTAAATTACCAACTTTAAAAGTAAGTGATATAATAGTAGGAGCTAAAATTTGTGAATTAATTTATAAATATTATTATATCAGTAATTTGAGGAAAAAAATAATCTAATCACGACTGACAGCTTTTATATATTTATTTGCAAATTGTATTGGTTAATTTTTTTAAAAAAATTAGAGAGGAGGAAGGAGGCTTGAACTTAAAACCTTTTACCAAGATAGATATGACTATTACCACTGTGCTACAAAAGCACTGGCGCAAATTGTATTGGTTAATCATTGTATTTTATGTAAAAAAATAAAATCAATCTTTTAATTGTATAGATATTTTTTCAGTATCAATTCGATTAAATTATCAATAATTTTCTTATAAATATTCTGATTTTTTTTGGATTACAATATATAACGACATATGCATATAGATTAGAGATTGTAATAATTCCATGGAAAATTTTACGGAAGACTTGTGATTCTGTTTCCTGTCTCGTCTGCTTTATATATATGAGGCAATATAGATGACAGATTTAAAATTGAAAATTGAAAAATAGGCGAAAATTTAAAAATTTAAAAACGGGGCCATAAATAAAAAAAATTAAAAAGATAGAACGTTTTTATATGATTAACCTCTTTTTTAACCAATGAGTTATAGTTCAAATAATATCAACACTGTTAGCAATTTGCTAGGTCGTAGAATCGATTCATTCCACAAGCGCTTTCCTTTTCTATAATTATATAAAAAAAACCTTCTTTTTATTACCTCAAAAATATAGTGGGTACATTTGGTTAAGCAATTTGATGTTAAATAACAACTTTTTAACTCTCAAGGTTAGTTAAAAGAGCTTTTTAAACCTCAAATTGTTGACGTGAAAAATTACATTTTGATTTTTTTTTCTTTGCTATTTTATTTTATTAATTATTTAGATAAAGTATTTCATCCTAAAGTAGATAACTTTTCAATATATTTACTTATTTAAATCAATTTTAAATGGTATGATTAGATGAAATTAAATTTATTATTATAACAGAGCTATAAATAATTAGTTTTCTAAATAAATATCAATTTGTCAATTTTTTATAAAAGAAATAAAATTAATTTTTTCTATCAAACATTTTTGTATAATAAAAAAATAGCTATACTCATTAAGTTCATTTAACATATTAACGACGTCAACTGATTAAATCTTATTAAATAAATATTATGCATCAGTTATCAACAACAACTAGCAGCTACCAACAACAAGTAAATCAAACATTATCGAGACATTAAAATATGAGTGGTAATAAAAATAGGTTAGAATCCATTTTGGGGTCCTTATATTATACTATTTTATTGCATCAGATCGCTCAATTTCTATTTGACTTTTTCATGTCCCTAAACTTTCATTTTTTTTTATTCATCAAGTCCCTCAATTCTATTTGACTTCCTCAAATCCCTAAAATTTTATTTTTTGGTTCATTAGGTCCTTAAATGGAGATTTATTTAAGGACCTAGGCATCTCCAATCACAAACCATCATCTAATATTAATTAGATGATTTATCACCAAATCTACTCCACCACAATCACTTTTTTCTACACTAAAAAGAATATTCTATTTCATTTTTAATGTTTTAATTATTTTTTCACTTTAATATTTATACACTTTTATCAATAACACCCACAAACGTATTTTTATTACATAATAGTTTAATTAATATATATAATAATAATTATATTTTTGTCTCGTTAAATTATTAATATAATATTTTTAAATTATTGTCTCGTAAAATTATTTATATAATATTTTATATATATTTAATTAAAAATTTATGAAAATTAAATGATTATTATATTTTAATATTTTCATGGTAAAACTATTCTATAATATTATAAATAAATAATATTTATATATATTTAAGTTTTAATTATAAATGTGTTGAATTAAATAAAAAAACAAATAAAAGGTATTGAATTGTACTTTTGCCAAATAATAAAATAATGAATACTAAATAGGTGACTCCAAATAGTAAATCATCTATTTGATGAGAGAGGAGATTTTAGTGTCACTTATTTTAAAAACAAGTGACATATTGGAGATGAAATGTCACTTGTTTTAAAACAAGTGACATGCAATGCAGATGGCCTTAATGAATCAAAAAAAAAAGAAAAATTAGCCACTCAATGAACTAAAATAATGAAAGTTTAGAGACTTGAGAAAGCCAAATAAAAATTGAATGACCTGATGAACAAAAAAAACAAAAATTTAGGGACCTGAGGAAGCCAAATAAAAGTTGAGGCAGCCGATGAACTAAAACTGTATACTTCAGGGACCCAAAATATGTTTAGCCATAAAAATAAGATGAGATTAAGATGGATGTACTGAATCTAGATAAATATTATCCTATTAAATAAATGGACAAGAAAAGGAATAAAGTATAAAGAGGATGAGGCCTTATTTTGTAGGAGGAGAAAATGTATATCACACATATCATATGATCATATAAACACATAAAAACTAAGCTTCCCACATTAATTTCCCATATATACGCATCCAAACTCTTAAATCAAATCTTTTTTTGTATATAATAAAAACGAAATCTTCATATATTTCTATTTATATACATAATTATAAATAGTGTATATACGTGCTGCTACCAAGCTAGTGTGTACATAGTCGAGTAATATCATTTATCCATTGATTCCAGGTATATTGTAATGATTTTGTTATATGTTTATAAAAATCGATCTTCATATATTTAATTAAATATGATATGGTGTAGGAAGGATGTGGAAGTTGAAAATTGCAGAGAAAAATGAGAACAATGTATACTTATGTAGCACCAACGACTACGTAGGACGCCAGACTTGGGAGTTTGATCCCGAAGTTGGTTCGCCTGAAGAGCGTGCTGAAGTTGAAGAAGCTCGTCTCCGTTTCTACGATCGTCGCTTTCAGGTTAAGCCAAGCGCGGACCTTATCTGGCGTATGCAGGTACGTACTGCTTGTTTATTCATCATTAATTTCTATACTGGTTATATGATTATGAGAATGCAGTAATTGATATTGGTTCATTATAGAACATAAATAAACTAAAGAGTTAGGTAACGTCAAACGCTCAAAATATTAAGAAAATAAAAAGATTGGTGATCGATGTATTGATGACCAATTACTTTAGTTTAGGTAAATATCACATGAAATGACCTATCTTTTCTCTTCAAATCTTTTTATTATTTTTATTAATAATATTTCTTAATATTTATCCATTTTGTATATTGTTATATTAATTCCAATAAACTAATCAAGTAAAGTAAACTTATCACTAATTTTAGTCTGGCTCATTCCAAATTTCTATGGATGAATTTGAACTTTATTTTATTTAAAAAGGTTAACCCGCATAAAACTGTCCTTAACCCGCATAAATCTTGATATTCAATAATAAGCTTTGAACAAAAATATCGCAAACAAATAGAAGATCACTCTTATGTGGGTGTTATAGTTAGAGATTCAGAAAAGGTTCATTTCCCCCTGAACTTAGTGTAAAAGATCAATTAAGACCAAATTTATGATTTTGGACGAAAACCACCCTTAGTTTGATATTTAGGTCCATTTTACCCCTTCAGCTTCAAATTATCCAATAATTTTCCGCCACACCATCTCCAACTAATATGCATAAAATGCTCCAATTATTTTGACACCTCATATGAAGGGGTAAAATAAGACATTTATGGTGTTTTTTTTTTTGAATTCTTATGGTGTTTTCTTAAAACCATAAACTTGACCTTAATTGATATTTTGTTCCAAATTCAGGGGGCAAAATGAATGTTTGTTGATTCCATTATATAAAGTTATTTTCTTCGTTTACTAATAACTCTATTGTTTGTATCAAAAGATCAACAAATATTGTGCATGTTCTACTTAGATACTCAAATTTTTCGTGTTAGGTCTTTATTTTTTTTTTATTATTAATACAGAGGTTTATTCTTAAAGGTTACTTTTTGGGAATTCATAAAACAAAGTACTCCATTTCTTTTATTTACTTGTAAAAAGTACTCTGGCTTTAAAATTTTAAATTTTACACTCTTATTCTAATGTTTTTGTTTGCACTCTTTTCAGTTTTAAAAATACATAAAAGTATTCTTTTTAATTATTTTCTTAAAAAACTATATGAAACCGCTAGAAACTATTTTTGAAACGATTGCATACTATATATGTTTTTAAAAACTATTTAAAATTGTTTGAAAAAAACACTGTTTGAAACTTTTCCAATATTTATATTTTTTAGATATTTTTATAAATATCCCTTACTTTTATTTAATTAACGAATTGTCTCATTCTTTTATGAAAAATTACAGTTTCTAAAGGAGAAAAAGTTCGAGCAGAAAATAGCAAAAGTGAAAATAGAAGAGGGTGAAGAAATAACATATGAAAAGGCAACACAAGCATTACGAAGGGCAGTCAACGTATTTTGTGCCCTCCAGGCTTCTGACGGTCATTGGCCTGCTGAAAATGCCGGCCCTTTGTTCTTCCTTCCTCCATTAGTAAGTATTCATATTTATATGACACCGATCACGATTTGATGAAAATAAGCTAATTAAGTATCTACGCTTACTTGTAAGTGATGTGTGTGTACATAACAGGACATTTAGAAATTGTGTTCCCGAGCGAGCATCGTAAGGAAATTCTGAGATACATTTACTATCATCAGAATGAAGATGGAGGTTGGGGGTTTCACATTGAAGGTCACAGCACCATGTTCTGCACCGTTCTCAGCTACATTTGCATGCGTATTCTCGGACAAGCTCTTGACGGCGGTCAGGACAATGCGTGTGCTCGAGCCAGAAGTTGGATTCATCAACATGGTGGTGTAACTTACATTCCCTCCTGGGGAAATACTTGGCTCTCGGTAATGTATTATTTCATTCGTTTCTTTGATATTTATCTATGAATTGCTAACAACATAAAAATTAAATTGTGTAGATACTTGGTGTGTATGATTGGTCTGGAAGCAACCCGATGCCCCTTGAATTTTGGCTCCTTCCTTCGTTTCTGCCTATGCACCCAGGTGAGATCGATTAGAAAAATTTCTTATATAAATCTAGTACACCACGTATGATTGCGATTTCTTTTATTGACTGTGTGACGAATTTCTCGTCAGTCGTTGTTTGACTAATGCAGCAAAAATGTGGTGCTATTGTCGGATGGTTTACATGCCGATGTCTTATTTATATGGGAAAAGGTTTGTGGGACCTATCACTCCTCTCATTCTTCAACTCCGACAAGAACTCCACACTCAACCTTATGAACAAGTTAATTGGAAAAAAACTCGCCACCTTTGCGCTTCTGTCAGTTCCTCGCTCATACTCTTTCCATTTCATGTAATTAATTTATTTTCCATTAATAATGTAATATTTATGTATTTTATTCGCACGACTGACTGCAGGAGGATCTGTATTATCCCCACCCAATGGTTCAAGATTTGATGTGGGATGCTCTCTACGTATCCACCGAGCCTTTTCTCACACGCTGGCCTTTCAATAAATTGATCAGGAGCAAGGCTCTTCAAGTAACCATGAATCACATTCACTACGAAGATGAAAACAGTCGATACATTACCATTGGCTGCGTCGAAAAGGTAACATTATTAGTACTACACAAGCTAGTGAGGCTGCTCCCTCAATACATTATACTGTCTCTAATACTGGTCTTTGTTTCGTAGGTGATATGCATGCTTGCTTGCTGGGTTGAAGATCCATATGGTGATTATTTCAAGAAACATCTTGCTAGGATCCCGGATTACATTTGGGTCGCGGAAGACGAAATGAAAATGCAGAGTTTCGGAAGTCAACAGTGGGACACTGGTTTTGCCATTCAAGCTTTGCTTGCTTGTAATCTTACTCACGAAATAGGTGATGTGCTCAGGAAAGGCCACGACTTCATAAAGAAATCTCAGGTTTTCTCTCTTTTCTACTACTATTATTAAATTTAATCTCTTCCGTCTCGGTTAATTTTTAAAAAAAATAACTAAAATACTTTCAGGTCAAGAATGATCCTTCCGGAAACTTCAAAAGCATGTATAGACATAATTCTAAGGGATCGTGGACTTTTTCTGACCAAGACCATGGATGGCAAGTTTCAGATTGCACTGCAGAAGGACTCAAGGTATCAAACTTATTCACTTAGAATAATTTCCTACTGGGATTAAAAAAATTTACAATTACTGAACTATAGGATGTTTACACTTCGATTATCATCCTTTCAATTTTTACATTTTAACCCAACTTTCATTTTTTCCAAAAAAGAAAATTTCGATCATCAATTGCTTATATGACAAGACAACAAAGAAGTTCGATGGCACATAAGCAATAATACACCTGGATTCACTAAGTAACTTCCCGATGTTGGAAAAACGGAAGTTGGGTTATCAAAATGTAGAAAATAAAACTATGGTAACAGAAATAAAAAATGCTTATAGCACACTAATGGCAAGAAATTTTTAACACTCCCTGCTGTTATAAGCCTCACCCTTACCAAATTAGTTTCTACTATAAATGCAGTGTTGCCTTCTTTTCTCCATGATGCCGCCGGAAATTGTTAGCGAGAAAATGGAGCCCAAACAGTTGTACGACGTTGTCAACATCCTCCTCTCGTTACAGGTGAGGATCTCTTTCGAAAAAATTTATATAATAAAACAGCATTGTCATTGTGTAGCGTTAATTGAAATGAAAAAGGCAACTTATATGTTAATTGCAGAGTAAGAATGGAGGTTTACCATCGTGGGAGCCAGCCGGGGCTCAAGAATGGCTGGAAGTAAGTTACATAATCTTTCTTTGTCCGTGATTTTGCGATGTTCATTAGCCAATGCCTAATCTTGGACTGTCTCAGCTGCTAAATCCCACAGAATTTTTTGCTGACATAGTCATCGAGCACGAGTATGTGGAGTGCACTGCATCTGCAATCCATGCTTTAGTTTTGTTCAAGAAATTATACCCAGGGTATCGTAAGAAGGATATAGAGAGTTTCATCGTCAATGTTGTACGATACCTTGAACACATACAAAGGCCAGAAGGCGGATGGTACATTCCATCAATTAATTAGGGAATATTAATAATTTGTTAGCGTTTTGTTTCAAGTAGCTAAAGAAATATGTATTATATGGTAACTGAAATAGGTATGGCAATTGGGGAGTTTGCTTCACTTATGGTTCATGGTTTGCATTGGGAGGTCTCGTCGTTGCTGGCAAGAGTTACAACAATAGCGAAACAATGCGCAGAGGTGTTGATTTCCTCATCAGGATACATAAAGAAGACGGAGGTTGGGGAGAGAGCTATTTGTCGTGCCCGGCAAAAGGTAAATGAATAACATATATTTACTGTTGAGGCAACGAATTCATGAAAATAGACAGAAATGAAAAGGAAATTTTAAATGCAGAAATATGTGAGTCTAGAAGGAAACAGATCGAATCTGGTGCATACAGCATGGGCAATGATGGGTCTGATTAGTGCCGGACAGGTGAGTGTATGAAGATATATAATAGAGTAATGAACAGGTGTTTTGTTTACGATTCTAATTGTAATTGGAATAACAGATGGATAGGGACCCGAGACCTCTTCACCGAGCAGCAAAGTTGATAATCAACTCTCAATTGGAAGATGGTGATTTTCCTCAACAGGTAACTAACTATTCGACTTAAGCTAAAATTTTGGTACTTATTCACACAACACAAATTAACTTTGTAATTCAATGAATGCCAGGAAATCACGGGTGTGTTCAATAAGAACTGCATGTTACACTATGCAGCATACAGAAGTATCTACCCGCTATGGGCTCTAGCAGAATATCGAAAACGTGTTCCTTTGCCTTCCAACACTATTTAAAATATGTTTGTTGTATTTGTCATTACTTAACCATAATGATAAACCTCACATGATTTCCAGAAATTCCAACCTTCAACTTACTTCTATTGAAGTAGAAATACGCTTCTCTATAAACATGAACAAGAAATCAAAATTCCCAGAATTCCGACCTTCAACTTACTTCTAAAGATATAGAAATGGTAACTTTCCATTTTTTTATCATTTTTATTAACCATATCAATCATTACAGAAACTACTAACGATTCCAATTAATGTCGTCAACGGCAAATGAAAATTAAAATCACCATCTGGAACTCCAATTACAGAAACTACTAGCAACTTCCGAAGAACATTAAAATCTCTATCTGGAAGGTTGTTACTAGAAAGTAATGGTAACACTTATAGATTTAAAGAGCTTGCAATACTCGGCAACGATATTCTCCAAGGGCCCATATGGGAAATATATTTCGATATGCAGAATAGCTGATCATACAATTCTTGTTGAAAACTCCCATGATCTCCTATTATTAATTATACAACTTATTACCAAACTAATGTATAAGTCTATAATCAATTTAACTAAAATCCCAATGGAAAATGCAGATGTATAACGATCATGATTTCTGATGATGTTTTCATAGAATTTAAACCTTTTTTGTATGAAAAAATCTGTAAAGTTTCATCAATTGAGTGTTTTTTAACTGAAAAGATAATTTATTTTTTCCAGATAAAATCCAATAAGATATACTCCCCACGTCTCAATACAATTGCCGACTTTCTTCTTTTTTTCCCAAAAAAAATTATTTTTCTAGTAAATTACAATCTTTAAAAATAATCTTTCTACATTGCCCTTATTTGAAGTCTACTGTTTATTGTCATTATTCCACGGAAGTGGATTAGTTATTTAATAAGGGTATAAAAGGAGAAATGAAGATAAAATTGTAAAAATGTAGAATATTAATTATGCCTTCTTAAACTATATGAAAATGGCAAAGTGAACAATTGTATTGGGATGGAGAGTGTATATGGTAGTCAGATAATGTCTATATGCAGCAGCTTGGTAAAAACAGAAAGCTCATTTACCTGTTGGGGAAAATCTCCATTCTCCATTTGAGAATTTATCAGTATCCTTGCTGCACGGTGCAGTGGCGTTGCATCTCTCTCAACCTTCATAAATCACGAAAAAAATATGAATAACTAATTGTCTCTCAACAGTAAAAAGAGGTAAAATTAGTTGCATTAAGTCATTAACATTAAACACCTAACCTAACTCTGATGTAATTCATTCAATTTCTAAAGTTATGCATATCTCGAAAACAAAATGCTGTATTGGTGGAGCATATACCTGCCCAGCATCAATGAGTGCTAACATAGCCCATCCAGTATTAACTATGTGTGGTCTATCGTCTTCAAGATTTGCGTAGACCTTCTCAGAAAGACATTAAAATGACCGCACGTTTCGTAGAAGTATGAAAGTGATCACTCAAAAAAAATTAGGTGAAAATCATAGAATATCTGATTGAAATATGAAGGATGATCATACCTTGTTTTGACATGATAGGTAACTCTCTCCCCAGCCACCGGTGGAGAGCTCTTTTGACAACAAATAGTCGCAAGCTTTACGAATGCTGTAAGAACTATTGTATGTCCTACCAGCAGCAATCAAACCCTTTATCCCAAACCACCCAGCATAAGTGAAGCAAACTCCCCAGGATCCATACCTTTCAATAGAAGCTAGAAAACTCAATCACCTCCAAGAAAAACTTGACCAGAACCACACATACGAGAATAACATGCATAAGCCTACCATGAACCATCTTTTGCTTGAATCTCTTCAATGAACTTTGCAGCTTTGAAAATGCAATTATCTATTTCTTCTCGCCTATGACCAGGGTACAATTTCTTGAATGATGTCAAAGCTTGGATTGCTGCCGATGTACATTCTACATATCTAAGTCATAAATCTAATTTAACTTCATCATAATATTTCGTGAAGTCGCTAAAGTAACTTATAAAACAAATATGAAGATGGAGCTGAGTTGAAATCTTACGGATAATCAATGACAATGTCACCAAACGTTTCAACAGGATTGATTAGCTGAAATAGACCAAAAACAATAATTAAAAAGAATTATAGCCAAAATTTCAGCAAGAAGAAGCTAATCATGCATGTATGGATGAAAAAATAACATGTCACATAATGGGTGCCTTTTCCTTTTCTAAAAATAAGGGTAGATTTTTTTTAGACTTAATTTATCGTGGTCAAAACTGCGATACTCTAATGAGAAAGAGTGTCATTGTTATAACCTGTGACAGATGCAATCAGAAGACATATTTAACTGGGTTCGGCTCATCTTACAGAATTACCATCATAATGTTGTTTGCTGTCTACTGAAGATAAATCAACCAACACCTTATTATATGAAAAGATAACATATGGTCATAAAAAAAACATAAATTTTGGGTTCTGGATGAGTATTAACAACAATTTGAGTTTCCATTGTTGCACATACCACGTAGAGACTTAGAGAAGCACAAAGAATGGGGATTCAGTCGCACATGATGTTTTTCACATGCAGCACAACCAATTAATTGAAATCAGCATTCAACATCAAATATAAATGATAAGGTAAGTGCTTTGATTATGCAAAGGGATAAAACATAAAATTAGTTACCTCCAACCATCGGTAGGACCTTGTCAATTCATATGTTGCAAAGCCGCCATCAGCATTCTGCAATGGTTCCAATATAGAACATCCTTGGAATAAATAAAAGTCTCTAGATACCAGAATTTAAAAAGATGGAATGTAAGCTCCTTTTGACTTGAAGATGCAATGTCTATTAAAATGAAGTGTCCAATTCGTAGAATTAAGACTGAAATGCAAATAAATGCCATTAATATCTAATATTAAAATATTTTAAAAAATAATATTTAATATTAAAAGATCTGCCAGTGCCATAAGCAAGCATTCGCTTTAACCAGGTTTGCAATATTTTGTATATCCCGTATTTCAAAAAATATTATTTAATATTAAAAGATATTCCAGTGCCATAAGCAAGCATTCGCTTTAACCAGGTTTGCAAGATTTTGTGTATCCCGCTTTCATCCAAGTAACATACAGAAAGAAAAGAAAAAAAAACGGATTATCTCGGTAATAACATCGCTGTGACTGAGCATTAGCCTGATTTTCATATTCTTACTATCATTCAACTCTTGTATACAATACTTTTATCTTAAGTTAAGGAAAGGTGTGGGAAGGGATAGGAGCATCAATCTGTAGCTAATTATGTTAATCGCAGGTTTCTTCTCCAAGCTTTTGCTTTGCTTGAAGCACCAAACCCCACTCTCCTTATATTTGAGTAATGTTTGCTCCAACATATAGTCAAGTGCACCATGACACTCACATCCGTAACCTCAATAATGTATTTGTAGGACTAATATATCAGATTTAGTGTCAGTGATAACCTACTCTTACCTGTAGGGAAATGATAACATTTACAGCATCATACATCTGCTTTGCGCATAATGGTTTCCCAACTATTTCCTCTGGAAGTTTTGCCAACAATACCACAGCCTGTAAATGAAACAAATAAAAAAACGGTTCCAATAGAATATATTTCTCAACACATTTAGTAATATTTAACCTTTAACACTTCCGCAGTGCAGTCCGAAATGGGCCATCCATGATCTGCAGTCGAGAATGGCCAAGCACCTTTAGAAATGTGGCGATACCAGTAATTCAGATCTCCAGGACAATCCTCTAGCACCTTTTATAGAAGTACAATGAGCTTCGTATGGAGGAAAATTAATTTTACGTCTGGTAGTATGATCTCTGCAAATAAGTACCTGCGAATTTTTTATAAACTCGTGTGCTTTTCTTAAGGTTGGACCATATTCTTGACCAAGGTCAGTAGAAATGATTGCTTGAACAGCAAAAGTAGTATCCCATGCTTGACTTCCATTATAACCCTGCAAATATCAGTTCTATTTGTCAGTTATTATCTCCTGTGCCAATGTGCCACTTAACGGTGACATCTATTGAGACAATCCAAAGAGGCAGGGGAGACTAGTATTAATAAATTACCACTCACGTAATGTCGTAATGATACACAAAACACCTGCATTTTCATGCCGTCTTCAGCAATCCATAAATAATCATACAGCCTTCCAAGATGCAGTTTAAATGCTTCAGAGAGTGGATCTTCAACCCAACAACAAAGCATATTCAACACCTGCATAAATACATTATAAGCAACCATGAGAAACCATAAAGTTATACGAAGTCCAAAGACCAAGAGAATCAGGAAAGAACTAAAGCAGCCATGCAGGTGGCATTAGAAACAAATGATTGAATACGCTTCCATTATTTTGAAAGAAAACAAAAGGCAGAGAATCATCATAGTTTCTTCTGGTATATACGTACCTTGTTGACAGGCCCTATGCAAAGGTACCGAGTGTTCTCATCTTCATAATGAATATGCTGCATTACAGTATTCAAAGCCTTCTCCCTCAACTTTTTAGCAGGCCACCATTTGAAAATAGGCTCATATGCATAGTGAAGAGATGCCCATAGAATATCCTGAACTAGGGGATGTGGATAATATAGGTCTTCCTACCAAAATTAGCAGAAGTCACATATCAACATGAAATAAAAGAGCTCAGAGTTGACAAAAGTTAGAGAAAAAGCTTCCTGGGTGTTTAAATAGAGCAGTTCTGACATGACATAAGAATATAAAAAACACATAATACATAATGTTGGAGCACAAATCTTAAGCAAACAACTTAGATCCTTACCAACCTTTGCACATGTATTCCGAGCTGTGTTCCAATCTATTTCATGGTAAGGAACTGTATACAACTCTTTTCTCAAAGATATAATTGTTGGTGTAATAGGGCCAACAAACCTCTTCCCATATAGATATGACATGGGTAAATACACCATTCGACAATGGCACCACATCCTTCTTGTGGTGAGAAACATTAGCAATATTAGCAATGATCACTATATGAAACATTCAACAACACATTGCATCACAATCAACTGAAAAGGCAAAATTTGCTTGATATTCTAACTTCGCGGAACTTTTGATATTCCAACATGTCCATTAATAAAATCATGAACTTCAACTAGATAGGCCTGCTTGAAAAACAAGAATGAATTTGTTGTGCTTGACAAAAGAAAACAGGCAGGATAAGTAAATATCATAATACTTCTAGCTAATTAACACACCTGGATGTACTGGGAGAAGGTAAGGACATATCCATACTTCAGGTGGTAGTGGATTATTCCCAGACCACTCATATACCCCGAGCACCTAAGGCAAAGAAAGAATTGAATGTGTTAGAAGGACGGTAATCTTTTCTTTTGTCTTCAAAGGAGGACTCAACAGAAGTAGAGAGAGCACCGTAAGCCACATTTTCCCCCAAGAAGTAATAGCAGTAGCACCACCATGATCCAAGATCCAGGTGCGAGCCATTTCCATCTCCCCACTGTCAGCAAGTTGACCAAGCAACCGCAAGGTAATGTAGTTAAGAACAGTACCAAACATGGTACTAGGGCCCTCAATATGAAGACCCCAACCCCCATCTCTATTCTGCAAAACCCTGGCATATTTAGTGAACGGGAAGCCAATTTGCATTCGAAATATACTAAAAGTTAAGATATAAAGATAAATTTGCATGATATATACCTGGTGGTTGTATAAATATCTGCACATTTCAAATTGATGTTGTATAGACAAAACAGTATTAAGAACTCCAGTGATGGCCAGAGTGATGACCTGTTATAGAGTAATAATGAGTATGTGAATTGGATAAAGAAATAACTGGCGGAATAGCACGAAATAGAATTAACATACGAGACCAGGAAGTAAAAACAAAGGGCCGCCATAGTCGCCCGGCCAATGACCATCCCGGGACTGAAGAGTCGAATAAAAATGAAGAGCTCTTCTTAAGGTAGTTGTGACAGCCTCCTCTGTCACTTCCCCATCCACTTTCACTTGGGGCGGCAATTCATTCAAACTGTAACCGCTCTGGTTTTCCTTCGCAAACTGCAATATATAAATTCCAAATTTAAGAAGATACATTACATTTTTTCCTAAATACACAATGCATTATAATTAAACTAAATTAATAAAACTAAATTAAAAAATTACTAAACCTGAATTCTGAGGAGAAGATCGGAGCTATGCTTCTGATTGAACCGATTCTGGCTGAATTGAGAGCGAGCATTTTCCAGAAGAGTAAGCTCATCTGAATTAGTCTCAGCCTCATCATCTCCGCAAAACTCCCAGACTTGACGGCCGGCGTGATTGTTGACAGTCCTTAACCCTAAGGATGAAGCTTCACTGTGACTGTTGACAGTGTCTTCTCCGATCTTCAGCCTCCACATTTTGTTCTCTGGTCAAACTTAACCTCGACAGATCAACTGTAGTATAAATAGATTAAATTAATGAGTATATGGTGAGTTTTTGGCAGTTTATTGATTTGTTTAGTACGGCATTGTCTCTAGTTTTGGATTCTTGCAGATAAAATACAAGATCAAATTGAAAAAAAATCAATCAGATCTTAATTAGAATCGAAATTGTAATTTCTCCGCCATTGCTAGCAAACAACAATAGTTTTACCGGTGCATTCATATAGAATATTTTTTTAAGTTAGGCTTGAACTTCAAACTTTAGAAGAGGATCCCATGCCCCAACTACTGATTTTACCAGAAAAAATAAGCTTACATCAAAATTCAAATTCAAACCTAAATTAATGTTTGGCCTGTCTCCAATTATTAATGGCTCTCCTAGGCTCCTAGCTGAGGAAAATTTGGCTCCCCTAGTACGAAAATTTGGCTCCCCTAGTACAGGAGTAATTAAAAGACGAAAAGTACTTTTATACTCCCTCCGTCCCAATAGAGTTGTTCACTTTGTTTTTATCATAGAATTTAAAAAAAGTAATTATTGTTTATGGGTTTTGCAAAATTTTCTTTATTTTTCTTGTCTTACCCTTATTTAATATAGGGTCTACTTGCAAAATACTCATTAGTAGATTTTAAATAGGTGTAATATAGGATTTTGAGTGTAAAAATTAGTTACTTTTTGAAAGTGGATAAAAATTTTGGGACAAAAACTTTTTTTAAAGTGGACAACTCTATTAGGACGGATGGAAATATTATTAATAAATATATATAAATTCTTTTTTTTTATATAGAATTCAAAAAAAAAAAATGAATTGCCATCCATCGATTTTTGTCTAGTGATTCAATCACTATTTAAAGGGGTACTTACATATAACAAAAATGATAGTCTATGTATAAAAAAAGATTGTCGGAAATAATATTGGTAAAAAAACTAAATGTATTAGTTTTATTATAAATAATATTTGAAAAATAAAATAGATATATTTTATGAATAAAATATAAATATTGTTTTATGTGAATTAAGAATTTTTTTTAAAAGTTGGATACAAATTTTAAAAAAATAATTTAATACTTAAAATTCAACTTATTTGAATATTGGTAGAAAAATCTTTTTTCTAATAAAATTAAGCCAATCTATAAATTATAAAGATGTATTCTCTCTCTCTCTCTCTCTCTATATATATATATATATATATATATATATATATATATATACACACACACTATACAGTCGACCCTCTAATAGCTAATATTCAATAAATTAATAATCCTAATAATTAATAGAAAATTGAGAGAACCAACTTCGTTTCACGTTGAATAATTAATAATTCTATTATTTAATAATTAATAAAATTTAAAATATATTCTATATAAATATTAATTATCAGAGAGATTTTTTTAAAGAAATATATAACAACTGATGATTTATTTGAGGTAATACGACTTTAATTCATAAAGTGGCTGAAATAGCTTATAACTTTTTTATTCGTTTGAAAAATTTTAATGAAAGTTATTAGATAAACAAGTCAAAATAAGTGAAGCATCATTAGTATAAAAATATATTAAAAATTATTTTACTTTATGAATGCAACTTCTTGATAATTATTTTTTAGTTCGATATCGAATTGAATATAAAATTATTATTTTTAAATTGAGTGATTGTAAAGTGTATTTAGTTAGTTTTCTTATAATATAGTATTAATATTAGGTCTATTAATGTAGATTCTTTAAAATATCTTTTATATCTTTTATAATTTTTTTTATACAAATTTAATAATTAATAAGTTTTTGATCCACCATGTGTATTAATTATTAAAGGGTCGACTGTATATAAAAGCACGGATGAGAGGACAGGCAAATTTACTGAATAATCCTTTTCAGTTTACTACTAAATAAAGGTTTTATAGTCATTAACTAATTAGTTATTTAATTAATCACTATTGTAATTACCTAATTTAAATAGGTAGCTAAATTATCTCCAATTTATTTTTTAATATATAAAAAACAACTAAATTGTCTCCAAATTAGTAAAAATACTTATCTTTTAGTTTGATTGAATTACAAAATTAAAATATTGTATTTGGTCAATATATTATTATTTAAATTTCTATTTTAATATTTTAAAGATATTATTTATAAAATTAAATTAATTATTTAGGATTGGGATTCCCTCAAGTTCATTTTCAACTTGAGAGGGTCATGTTCACGATCTACACCGTTCATTACAAAATGAACGGTGTAGATCAAAAAAGCACAATTTTAATCAAATTAATCTACACCGTTCATTTTATAATGAACGGTGTAGATCGTGAACATGACCCCCTCAAGTTCAAATGAACTTGTGGGAATCCCAATCCAATTATTTAATATGTTCATTGACGAGGTACGTTACGAGCCACGTGCATAGCACATAATGCGAATATATATATATATATATATATGTGTGTGTGTGTGTGTGTGTGTGTGTGTGTATTTGTGTGTGTTTCCTCTAGCTCGAAAACTCTTTAATTATATTAGAACGATTCAATGTTGAAAGCTTTAAATTTTCAAATTAGATGAATTTTACCAGCAATTTCAAATAATATATTCCAAGAAAATTTTGTAAAACGTTGGTCGTCATTATGAGAGACAATTAACAGTCTACTAACATCACCAAATTAATAAAAATTGAAAAGTCAATATTTGGCTGAAGGAAATTTAGAAATTAATTTGTATCCCGAAACATTAAAATGATTAAAACTAAACAAAATTTATAAACCAACACAAAATGACTTATTAAGAATTTTAAATAAGTGAAAATGTTAAAGATACTTAAAGCTTATACATACTTGATACTCCCTTTATATTTATAAAAGAAATAAAAATTTCCATTTAATTCAACATTTTTTAAATCAACTTTGTACGTAATAATATTTTAATTATTATCACCTTCATAAAAATATTATTTCTGTTTAACAACCATTACTAACCACTTGTGTGTTGAAAATATACCAAACATTTCAATTTGACTAATTCTACAAGGTACTAGTTGATAGATAAACTTCAAACAAAATGACTTTGTGTTTTATTATTGCTAAAATGTCAAAAAAAATTAATTATAAAATGTCAATTTTGATATACAGCAATCACACTAGTCATTCTTTGAATTTCTATCATGTAATATAATATGATTTCAAATATCTATATATATATATAGTATAAAAGTGAACCCTTTTTGGGTTCACTTTTTGGGTTCACTTTGAGTAAAAACCATGTTTCAAATATCTATATATATAGTATAAAAGTGAATCATATATTTTTCTTTTTGCCCTATTTAAGTAATTGTCTCATGTATTCTTTAGAAAAGCTCACTTTCCTTCATTTAATATCAAGAAAACCAATGCGTGATGACCTTTTTATATAGTTTTGTCCTTACATGAACCCTTTAGGTTCTTTTACAAAACAATCCTCACAATATAATAATAATATTAGAAATATTGTTATAGACAAAATTACATGATATCTATTTATGTAAATTCATCAACAATGCCATATGAATGTCCCAATTTTTCTATTAAATTACAGAAAGACCAGCTACAAATGGGCCCTATTTAAGGAAAGGCCATAATCATAGAATTAATCACAAAATTAACAATCAACAATACTGCCATTTTTTCATTAGCTAAATATTTCTCTATTAGGAACCATAGTTTTAGGTGTTCAAAAAGATTTCAATTTTTCTATTTACAAAATACTAACTCTTTAATATTAGTATCTTTTTAGAATAATAATTTTAAAATGTTTTTTATATTATTAATCCTTATTGTTAATTTTATGTATTTTTTAATTTAAAAGACAATTTTATTTTTAAAATTATCAAAACTAAAAATGCAAAATTAATCTTTAGTTTTAGTTTTATATCCAAAAATTCTTATTTTCTCATATTTTTTCATAAAAATTTAATGTATTAGTTTATTAAAAACATTTTCTACTAAAGTCGGTTTTTCATGTGTTATGAATTATAAAATTTATCTTTTAAAATTTAAAAAACATGTAACGATATAATAAATTTTATTTCCAAATAATCCTTAATTCTTAACTTAGTGTACAAGTTTATCCTTAAATTTGATGTTCAAGTTTATAAAATAAAATTATTATATAGCAAAAAAAACATATTATATATGTAATATTTGACGACAAATTATTTTATATTTTTTATTATCTATTCAATATATTTCACTCTTTTTATTTATATCCGCATTTTTTGATCTCTTTCTCTCTCTTTTGAATTTTAATTGTTTATAATATAAATATTCATGTCTACTAAAACAAATCATGGAATGAATAAAATTTTAAAAATTGTATTTGTTCAAGGGTTGGTTTTTGTTTTTTTATTTTTGGTTATTTTTTTTTAAATTCAGTTCAATTAATGTTCAATTTAAATCTAAGCATGTGTGCAATATATGCTAAACTTAACAATGATGCGCATGAATATGGATTAAAAAAGTAAATTTTATTTTAATACTCATACCTTTTTTATGGTTTATTAATAATTTTATTTTTCCAGTTCCTTTTTTATTTGTTTAACTCAAATCGGGTCATATTCAATATGATTAAAAAAAACTATGAGGTTTTGAATTAGACTGTTCTTTTTCTTCAAAAAATCATCTATAATCTTCATCATATTTTATTTTTTTTATTTATTTTTTTATATTTTATTTCCAATTTTTTATCATAATTTTGTTCGGTTTGTTTGGTTAAACCACACTAAAAAGGCAGATTTCAGAGATTATATATGTTTTATTTGGTAGTCTTTTCATTTATATTTCATTTTGGCCTTTTGTTCTTTTTGAGTTTATTTATTTATTTCAGTTGTGTTTTTTTTAAAATATTTTTCTCAATTTTTTGTGTTTGTATAGCATGAGTTTAATTAATAAAGATGGACCAACAAAATAAAATCTTGAATAAAAAAATAAACTTTTTAAATATTATTGAAAAGTAAAATTTTAAATTTATAAATAACCTGGTTAGTTTTGATTATATAGTACTAATTTTATTAACTTTCTAATGTAGTTGGAAATATCGGGTTCATATATAAAAATGATAATCCGGTGTCATTAGAATTGATATTACGATGATCTGAATGTGGAGTTCGTATTAAATAATTAGTCGCATTAATGAGGAAAAAAAGATATTTTCATCTAAATATATCAATTATACAAAAATTATTTAATTGCATTTAATATTTATATTTATCTACTTTACTATTATACAATACTTAATTAGTGTTATATATTATTCATTTATTTAATTCAAATTTTTATTTGTTAATTTGTTTCAATAAAAAATTAAAATTCCGATGCGAAGCAAGAGTCTTTTACTAGTATTATATATATATTAAGTTGGCTGGCTAGTGGCTAGAGTTCACGAGCATCCCATATAGGTGAGTCTAAAAGTTTTTCTTTACAGTGTTAAACATGGAATGGACGAGACTCTAGAAGTCGATTCATTAATAAAGATTATATCATTCCGGAAAAAAAAAACATGGAATGGCTTAGGTGTCTGTCGATTTTAATTTCCATATTTTGAAAATCTTCGTTTCATACGTAAATAACCTTGTTTACGTGTCATAATTTACATAAAATTTAATCCTTGAATATGAATAAACTAAAGGATAATACTTTCTTAATATAGAAAGTATTACCATTAGGATGAGATTAGTGACGCATTTTTTTATTTTTAATGTGAGGCGCTAAAAGTATGAATTCAACTGATGAATGTGAAATACAACTGTGTTTTTTTAATAGTAGTGATAGTAAATTCCAAATGTGGGTATGAAAAGAACACATCAATGATTAGTAATACTGTAAATTTCTGTAGGAATATAAAAAAATAGTAAATCGAAGCTATGAAACCAATTTTGTCTCTAGGTAATATGGTGGAAAAGGAATCTAATAATCAAACCGAAGCGAAAAATTTATTTTAATTCAATTTTGAACTAATACAAATTCCAATTAAATTTAAATTTAAATACAAAACGAAATAGAGAGTTAATCTTACAAATAACTTCAGTTTAATTCGGTTTAAAAGGATTATGATATGAAACAAATTAATTGATTTGATTAAAGAAGAATAAAAATATTATATGACTTTAACCAAATACACATCAGATGCTGCCTTCCCCGGTTATAATAACGCTAAAGCACAAAAACTTTTACTAATCAAGTTCATATACTTGACAAAAAAATACATTCAAGGTGTAACCAAATAATTGGGTACTCGACCAAAATTATTTAATAAATTTATATAGAGACTATATACTATACATCAACATTTTGACCATAACATGTTAGCAGCCTTATATACCAAAACAATAAAATTACAAAACTAGCTTACCCAATTATTGGGAGAAATTGTTCACAGCAGAATTTTCTTAAGAACTAGCTAATTAAAAATAAATACATAATGTTTAGGCAGCTCCCAAGCTAATAAAATTCGAAATTACCCTAAACTTTCCAACAATCTAAGTAAACAAGATCAATATTCTATATTTTATATGTGACATCAGCGACCATTAGAAATCAAGATCAACAGCCCTTGATAAAATTGGACCGTCGTTGGATTCTAGGAATCTATTGTGATACTGTGGAATTATCAAATGTGATTAAAATATAAAATCATAATTACTATATGAATTAGCTAATTGCAAGATAATACAATCTTGATGTAAGCTAATATTGACTTTAGTTATAAATAAACATATTTATTTTTTTTGGTACAGAGTCCATGGGGTTTCGTGAACGGGTTTCAACTATGAAACGGCACCTTTTAGCCATTTTCTGTACACTTGGTTTAATTTTAGAGAGAGAAAGTAGAGAGAGAGAGAGAGGGGAGAATTAGAGAAATGGAGAAGAAGAAGAGGAATTTGTAGGGTGTGAAGAAGCATTGAAAGCTTGCTCCGTATTTATAGGACCGTGTAACCGGCCAACTCTGTAACGTGTCATCTCTGCTGCTATTATTATTCCTATTCAAATATTTCATTCTGCACTTAACTATACTCATTAGCTACTCATTACATTTAATTCATATCTTTATTCTTAATCATTCTACATTATCTAGTTGCACCTGAATAAAATTCCAACCAATTGTTTATTGCTCACATTACACAACAAACCGCTAGATAGTGAATTTAATTTTTCCATTCATGAATTTTCCTCTGCAATTATAAAAAAGAATATTGCACTTCAACTTTTAATTTATTGGCTTAATGCCTAAAAAATCACAAATTTTAGCATATTTTGCAAATTTAACATAAACTTTTAATTTTGGCACATTAATACACCAACTTTCAATTTTTTGCAATTTTAGCACCGATTAAGTTTCCTTCAAAAAAATAGAGAAAATGATGATGTGTACACCGGAATAATTACTGTTCCGGCGTCCACATCAGCATTTTTATGACGGAAAATTGATCGGTACTAAAATTGTAAAAAATTAAAAGTTGATGTATTAATTTGCCAAAATTGAAAGTTTACGTTAAATTTGCAAAACACGCTAAAGTTCGTGATTTTTTATGTCATTAAGCCTAGTTTATTAGTATACTATCATTATACTAACTATATACATCGCATTTTTGTAATTATTTTTTATTTTTTAATATTTTTATAAATATTTTTCAATCAACTAGGTAATCTTTTGTAAATAAAAAAATCAACAGGCATTTTTATAATTTTTTTAATAAATAGTGTAATTTCGTCTTTTAAGAATTTGCAAGATCTACTCTCTCATTCTATTTAAGAAGGGACATACACCTATTTAAAAAGGACTTTTTTAGATAGATTACGGGCTTTGCCCAATTTAATTAGTTAATTATGGCCCTAAGTTTAAAAGTTGAGATTTGTCATTCCATCTCTTTTAATTAGATTTTTAACCTTTGTAATTTCAATTTTTATACTTTTAAAATAAGAAAAATACGGTTCCAAAATTCAGATAAGTTGCATGTCGTGATTCTTGCGAGATTCACGCCTACCTTTTCTCCATTCAAAATCTGATTGCCATTTCTTTCAAACATCTCATTTCTGTTGCTTTTCAAAATTTGAATTCAGAATGGTTTCAATTAGGTCAGCCTCTAAAAATTCTCCCCCGCAAAAAATGAACAAATCGACATCTAATCTGAGTTCTAGCAAAAGAAAAATTGATTTTGCTACGGAAACGAAGAATCGCCGAGCTGTTGTTCATGAAAATGATGACAGTGACTTCGACAATTTCGAAATACCTCCTAAGAAGATGGATAGGCCTGTTTCATCTGGAATTTTGGCTATAAAGGTATTTTTAATTTTTTAACAATTTCATTATGGTTTTATAAATTTTATAGGGAATTTATATTTTTTGTTTGTGTTTGTTTCGGTTTAGTAGGTGTTTGGTGTTGTTTTCAGTAATAATTGCAAAGAATTTTTGCTGTTGTTTATTGTTTCTTTTAGTGAATATATTTGACTGTGTGTATTTACTATTTTGCTATTTAAATGATTTTTATGTAGGATTAGGATTATTTCATACAACCTTCGGACCATTTTCCTATTAAGGTTACCCATCTAATCAAACCAAAATGTATAGGGAGTTTTTGTTATTCAAGACCTACGTTGAGAAGCAGTTTTTTAAAGTTTTAAGTGTATTATCTGATTTGAAGAGTGCTATGTGTGTGAATGATCATCACGATCATGTGAGGGTAAACCTCTGAATCACAACTACTCCACTAGTTATTTTTAATATGTGTTAATTAAATTTTAGTTAAATTTTTGTTACTGTTAGTTACTGTCTGGTTAACCTTTAGCAACTATTTGGTTAACTATTATTCAAATTTTATTGGTTATCAATTGGTTACTATCTGGTTAACCATAGGTACACTATTATTTTGTTATTTGTTTTTAATTCATGTTATATTTTTTTTAGGAGGATGTTGCTGGAGATGTTTCATCCTCAGAAGCTACCCAAAGTATGCTATCTAAGAATCTGATGACGGAGACCATGATGCTGTGGAGACACCTAAAGATGTTTTTGAATCTGGTACACCAAAGGAGGATCATGTTCAAAATGATGGATAAGATGGTGATAAGAAACCTGAAGATGACTCTAACTGTACTGGGAACGTCCTGGTTACCTCTTGTATCGATATGAACGGATGAAGCTTGAAAGGAACATTCAAAGCGACGAGGTGGTTGAACCGAAACCGAAACTGAAGTCTGGAAGACCAAAGAAAACTCCTCAACATATCATAGAATAGTTTGTTTACTTTGAATTTTATGATATCAGTTTGGAATACTTTTTTCTTGTTATTTTAGTACTTTATTAGCAGTAGTACATTTTGGTAATAGTTGGTATGTTTTTACATTTTGGGTACCTGCTGGCATACAATTGAGTACCAATTGATAAACATCTGGATACTATTTGGCATACTAAGGTTTTTTTAATACTGGATATGTTATTAAATTACATTATATTGTTTATATGGTTAGGTATATAGTTGGTCTTATAATGGTAGACCATCAACATTATCTGTTTTTAATTCATGTTATATTTTTTAGGAGGATGTTGCTGGAGATGTTTCATCCTCAGAAGCTACTCAAAGTATTCTATCCAAGAATCTGATGACGGAGACCATGATGCTGTGGAGACACCTAAAGATGTTTTTGAATCTGGTACACCAAAGGAGGATCATGTTCAAAATGATGGACAAGATGGTGATAAGAAACCTTAAGGTGACTCTAACTGTATTGGGAACGTCTTGGTTACCTCTTGTATCGATATGAACGGATGAAGCTTGAAAGGAACATTCAAAGCGACGAGGTGGTTGAACCGAAACTGAAACTGAAGTCTGGAAGACCAAAGAAAATTCCTCAACATATCATAGAATAGTTTGTTTACTTTGAATTTTATGATATCAGCTTGGAGTACTTTTTTCTTGTTATTTTAGTACTTTATTAGCAGTAGTACATTTTGATAATAGTTGGTATGTTTTTACATTTTGGGTACCTGCTGGCATACAATTGGGTACCAGTTGATATACTAAGGTTTTTTTAACACTAGATATGTTATTAAATTACATTATATTGTTTATATGGTTAGGTATATAGTTGGTCTTATAATGGTAGACCAGCAACATTAATTTAATTCAACATATACTTGCGCATTTTTTGTTAAAACTTTGGTTACCAACTGGATAACAAATAATACGTTATTTTGAAAGCATACTTGTCAAATACGCATCACACATTAATTATCTTCTATATAATACACACATCACTTATTGTTAAATTTGTCTTATAATATTTGGTCAGCTTTTATTTAACTTTTAAAACCTAATAAACTGGTTTAATTCACTATATAGTTGGTTATCGTTTGGTTGACCATTGGATAACTAATTAATAGATTATAAATTTATCATTTTACTCATAATTTACTTATGTCTAATGGTATACTAAAAGTAAAATTAATAATTTTTTATACAATTTGTTTAAAATGCATAATTCAAGTTTACGAGCAATTTATGAACGATTTATTAACAATATATTCCAAATAAAATGTGTTACAAGTTAACCAACAGTTTACCCAAAATTAACCATTGGTTAACCAACACCCGGAACAAATACAAACAGTCATAAACATTTCTTCAAACACTAAGAGTGCAACATCAAAATCAGACCACCATCGACAACCACCGTTATCCACAACCATCAAATTATATAATCTCTTCAAATTACTAAGAAATTAAATGAGAAAAAAAGAGGATCATTAAAGCAAAATAGCCGCCGCCTCCACTGGTGGTGCCACTGTTGATGGTGGGAAGAACGACGACGAGATGGAAAAGATGACATCGCTGAAAAGAATGATGACCTTCATCACGGAACCCAAATCGACCACCGCGGCCTCCACCATAGCGACCTCCACGTCCGCCGCTGTATCTTCAACCTTTTTCTCTTCAATTGATTGGATTCTCTGAAATTTCATGCTTTTGTATTAACGGAAATTTCTTGTTTTTGCTCTCTATTGTTTGACGCAATTCTCTGTAATCTTTCACTTTTGAAGAGCTGAATATCAACAGATTTTATGGGATTGAAGATTTTTCTAATTAAGAAAGATTTGTGTGAATCAAAAGTTGAGAGTAATTTTAGGAGAATCTTTGATCAGAGTTGATTGTTACCTTAATCAATTGTTAATCGTATTTCTCTAATTTAAAAAAGTTAATTTTGCAAGAAAAAATAAAGAAAGGTTAATTATCTAAATGGAAAATGTTGGGCGTAATTGTGGGATTATTTATGCTTAAGTTGTGTAATTGTCAATTTTTCTCTTTAAAAAGTCTGTATCATACGTTTTATGTGATTTTATATAAATGTTTTTTTATTATCCTTTTTTCCTTTCAAAAATTAATATTCTATTCCTTCCATAATAATAAAAAAATAGTATATTTTAATAAAAATTAAAAAAATCATTAATTATGGTTAATATATTACTCTCTCCATTCCATTTAGAAAGTTTTTTTCTTATTTTTCACACATATTAAAAAGACATAAAATATATTTTTTCCTGTTTTGCCCTCATTAATTATACTTTAGAATTATGTATATATTTAATGGTCTTATAAATGAGGTTTGCTATTAATATAAGATAAATGGTAAAAATGAAAAATCATGCTAAAAAGATACAATGGAATTTTTAAGTAGGACATAAAAAAATAGCAATAGGACTTTTCAAATGAAACGGAGAAAGTAAAATATTCCTACAATATCCTTTAAAATTCTTATGAGTACATCATTATGGAGCTACTATATTTAATGTTTATATAATAAATTATGGGGGTAGTTTGATAATTATATTTTCTATTAATAATTAATATGGTTACATTTTTATCTATATGGAACGGAAAAAGTAATAATTACTCTATATACCCTCCAGTCCATAATATTTGTCGAATTTGAATTTTTTTTTTGTTCCATAATATTTGTCACATTAGAGTTTTAAGAAAGCATTAATTGCTATTTTTCCAAAATTATCACTAGTAATAAATACTTTATAAGGTTAGAAGAACTAGTATATATATATTTTGAAGACATAAACATTCTTTACTTCTTTTTACAGTACTACATATATAGTTCTAGCAAGGCTAAAGGTAAAAAAAACATCCTTCAAATTATTATGAAAGAGCATATGAGTCTTTTTAATTTCTTTTTACCACTTGAGTCTTCAATGTTTTTAAATAGTATAAAAAAATCCTAATTAATTTTTTCAAAAGAGCACTAATATTTAAATCCTTTTAATTTATTTTTTAAACACTCATGTTTTTAGTTGTTTTACGTGTTTTTTTTAAGTATAGGAGTTTATTTGCACTATTTTTTCTTTAAGTATAGGAGTTTATTTGCACTATTTAAAAACATTGGAGTTTAAATAAACAAACTTATGAGCTCTTTTTAAATAACTTAAAAGTTTTTTTTTCACCTTCTGCCTTCTTGCAGTCAACTAATAAATTATGCCTACTAAGAAGGGTTTGATGTGTTCATAGTTGCAAATTAAAAAGTTTTATATAAACTATGTATTTACACTACCACATAAGTCACTTTCAGCAACACTAGGTAAGTGTTGCTATATGTGTAAAAACCATTGCCTTAGGCCTATTGAAACGCTTTTCAATCAGCTACATTTGCGGCCGCTGCAGTAGGTTTTGATAGCTATTGCAGCAGTTTTTTTATACTATTGTAATAGAAAAAAAATCGCTGCAATTAATAACAAAAGCAACGGTTTGAAACAACTATTGTAACAGTTTTGTAATGCATTTTTGGCAACATTTATTTTTTTAAGGCAACGGTTTGTACAGTACTTTAGGCAACATTTACTTTGATAAGGCAACGATTTTTAAGCAACACTTATATATACTGACATTACTTTAAGCAACACTTATAATATTATAGGCAACATTTGTTTTTGTAAGGCAACAATTTGATATTACTTTAAGCAACACTTATATATACTGATGCAATGGTTTGGCTAAACTTAAAGCAACGGTTTATATAGAATACGCAACAGTTTATATTTAAAGAACAAGAATTAAAAACGGAAACTATTTCGCTAAATTTAAAAACAGAAAACATTCACTAAAAATGGATAACATAAAATATTTACTAAAATTAGAAGACGAAAATATTCATAGACTTCAAATTCCATCTATTACATCACAAAAAGAAAATGTATTCATCAAACATAACGATTATACTACAAAACATAACTGGTACTTAACTAGAGGAGCTCTCAATCAAAATTGAGCGCTTTCAGAATCAGAATTTTCACTTGGTTCAACTACTGTCGGATTCACTTGAGACATAACACTTTCAAATAACGCCTTATACCCAGCCATCTCCTTGTCAAATTGATCTTTCAGTTCTTTCCTTATCTTGTCCGTGATAGATTGCACAAGCTCTTCGGGTACAATTATTGAAGAACTGCATCCTACTCCGTTCTTCAAATTGGTTCTTGTAACCCCTCTTCCATACAGAAATGCACGACCGGGAGGCCTCTCACCTATAACAGTGGAAAAAGAATCATTTCCACTGTTTAGGAGCTCCTGCAATTTGGACTGCAGCCAAATAAGACAGAATATAGTATCAGAAATATGACAAACTAACAACCAGATCTTGGATTATAATGCTACAGACAACTACAAAGACTTGCATTTACACAAAACAGAACATAAAAACACAAGACTTGAATTTACACAAAATGGAAAACATTCACTAAAAAGGACAAATAACCTCATCATAAGGACATTCTATATTTATCGACAATGAACAGCCTCCACAAGATGTATAATTTTCTATTTCCAAAAGGCTGAACAAATAAAAAACAGTATCTTTTACTATTGTCTCTCATATTTCATTTCCTATTGCACATTCCCTTTTTCTTTTTCTAAAGGATGATTACTAATTACATAAATAACGACATTCTACATAACCAAATTTCTTTTAGGCAATTTAACAAAAATGTTCTTTACTTTAATAACGTACCCACTTCAAATCAATAGCAAAGGTCCCCATTCTAACATCATTGATAAAATCAGTACCCTTAATACTAAAATGTTTCTTTTTCCCTCTCTCTGATGCATTTAGCCTAGCACAAATATTTGAAAAGTAGAAGCGAAATTGAATCTTACAATTTTGCTAGTTGTATCTTCCCTTGATTCCTTGTATGAACGGCCCGCTTTTCTCTTGCGCGTGGCAATGAACATTTCCGCCAAAGTCGGATAAGCCTTATCCTCCTTTTCATCTTGCTGCAACATGGAATTATAAAACCGTTGGTGAAAATCATGTCATAGTTTGAAATCAAATCAAATCAATTAAATTAAATTCTTACCAATTTTTTTCTTATTCTAGCAAAACTTTTTGGCCCTGCAGTATGCATATCCTTCTGTTGGTTCCGATTTTCAACATTTATCTCACTAATGCGGTGTAAAAAGACAAGATGGAAATGACAAATTCAAGATCAGAAAAGACAAGGGGAATATTGATAGGAGTATTTTACTCCTATATTTAAGGTCTATTTTACTCGGTTTTTCATCATGCGTAGTATTATTTTTATACATTATTTGGCGTTTTTATGTTTAATAGTGTTTGTTAGTGTTTCAGTGGAAATTAGGTGAAAAACGACTATTTGGGGCAAATTTATGGTGGATTGCGTGTACGAGTAAAGCGTAGCTTGCGGACGAAGAAATTGAAGTTTCACGAACGAGATTGAGCAAAAATAGGTTGTTCCCGTTCGAAACAAAGGTTTCTCGAACGGGAACCATGCAGAATGAGCATGAGTCTCGAACGAGAAGGCCTTGTCTCGTTCGGGACTCAAGAGGAAATCAACATCTCACGAACGTGACACAAAGGACCAAACGAGAGCAAAGCTCTCGGTTCACGTTTTTTCGAACGTGAACGAGGCTCCCGTTCGGGAACCATGTTAAAACTGGGCATGTCTCGAACGGGACTATGGCTTCCCGAACGGGAAAGAAGAAAATTACGCGTGCAGCAGACTTTGAATTGGACTGAAATTCTTCCTCAAATCACAATTACAACTCCTATTACAAATTGATTTGTAATACAAATTAGAAGACTCCGGAACTTCTCCTACTATATAAAGACCTTGTACTAGACTCAATTTAATATGTAGAATAATTTAGAATACATTAGTTTTAATTATTTTCTCTTAGATTAGCGTTTTAGTTTTCTGTTTCTCAGCAGTTTATAAGTAGTTTATAATTAGTTTCTGCAAGACGATTGTTGAAGATTTCAAGTTTAATCAAGACGATTCTTTCCGAAATTGACAACTCCGGTATTTATTGTTCTAATTATGTTTAATTCTTCATCTTCTTCTTTGTTTAATTTAAGCTTAAGCATGTGTAACTAAATTCTTTGTTCGGGGATGGATATGAACACTTAGATTAGTTTTCGAATTGGATTAGGATTTATTAAGTGAGTAAAATTGTGTTTTAATTACTAAGATTAATGCTTGAATTAATTTGATCACTTAGTTCATGATTTTGTGTTTAATTAACTAATTGAGAGATTGTTAATTAAATAGACATAGGTAATTAAAAACTTAGAGGAAAATGCCGTGAGAGCGGGTTGGAATTTAGGTAGTCGTTGAGTTTGCTTCATAATTATAATTTGATTATTTAATTCAGTTTTAATATCGTGAGAGCGAGTTAATAATTGGTTAGTTAATTAGGTTGTAATTTTATTCGGATCTTTGAGGCTTGAGAGGGCGGGATTCGGTGCTTTAGAATAGCTCGATTCGCGATAAAATCACTAAGAAATCCTATTCCATAATTTTGCTTATTTATTTGGGATTATCAATCCTTGAACTTTTTAATCTTATTGTTTTAAACCCTATTTTATTATTTGTTTTCAGTTTATATTAGTTTAATTAAATTACAAAACCCTATTGATTTTTCTAGCTAGCCGATTAAAGAATATTTGAAATTAGTGATTAAGTCCATTGTCTCTGTGGGATCGATACTTGGTCTTCCAAGTTATATTACTTGAGCGATATCGTACACTTGCGATTATTTGCCAACAAATATGAGGCATGAAAGCTGATTATTTAATAGAAAATCTTGAGAAAAGAATAATATTAATAAGATAAATAAAAATACCTTTACAAAATCAGTATTCCAATAGTTGAGAAGAGCCTTAAATTGCGTCTCCGGTACTTGGGATGGACGAGATGCAAGTCTTGATTTATCGGTCTTGAACTTATAATAATGGTTCTTCTTTAATCTGCATTTATAAACTCTCCAGTTATCTCCGATAGTTTTTAAAACCCATCTTTATCCTTCCCCGGGAACTATGTACCTTTTCTGCAATAGAATTTCAACAGTAAATAAATTAAAACATACTCAATGATTAATCGTGAAAAGAATCAAATCCAAATGAGTAAAAATCGGACTCATACCTTAACATACTTCCATAGTTCCTTCTTGTAAGGTACTTTACGCCAGCTCTCATAGTTCAAAGGAGCAAGTCCGGAATTGCGAGCTATTGTACCGAGAAAGCTTACTCAATGTAGTAGGTCCTCTAGTTCTTTTCTCTTTGGGCTCTTTTCCTAAATGGAACAGGCAGAAGATGCAGATTTGTCAAGAAACAATTTCTATGTTTGATAAATTTTAGCTAATTAAACAATCCTTGAACCATATGCCATAAAAATCCTAGAAAGCATGTTGCTCTATTCTATGTACTACAACAATGTAACGTATTTTCTTAACCCAAATTTTACTATAAAAAAAGTTCCTATCAGAAGTGATGATAAACAAAAGGACCCCTAAATATTTAAGTAAGACTGACTGGTACAAGTATGGCTATCAAAGATCCTGAGGATTCATAAAGGATATTAGTCAGCTGCACCCGATACAGAACTTGCAAAAGCCATAACATGATAATAAGAAGATGGGACTAACTCCACATTTGAATATACAAAGATCAAGCATGCAAGGAGAGAAAAATAACACTCGGTATAAGGTTATTCGAAGAGATTATCCCACATAAATAACAATGTTACTACGGTAAGACACTGTCTACCCCACTAGCCATGAACAAGATTAAAACTAACAGTTCCCTTAGTTTATACTAAATCTTTCATTTGAGACTAAATTTATTTCCAGTAAAAGAAGTTGTTTAAACTTCAAAAGGCAAAAGTTCCAAGCAGGTGTCGAACTTTTCATGTCAAAATTTCTGAACAAATGCCACACTTAATCAACCCCAGAATACATATGCCATACATTTAACAAACACTAGAAATTGTTGTCTAGATATTTGGTATCACATCTTGCAAATTGTAGTCCGTTGCATTTCTGAAGAGAGGTGCACATATGCATATAGGCTTTTCAATTATGTGTTTTGCTGGTTTGTATTTCACTAGCCAATGTGATTATGATGAGATGCATAGTTAATATATATATATTCACACACTGTTTCTAGCACAAATGCATTATTTTCTCATTTCAATCTTTTTACCAGCGCATATATGTTGTGAGATTATGTTCTTTTCTAGAATTACATAAGCAGAAAATTAAATAGATAGGCTAAATTGTTTTTGCAATTTATTTTAGAAAATTGCATTTAAGAGGATTATAAATCAGACTTAACTATAATGACTATTGTTTAAACAAAAGAGAATATAAGGTTACTAGAAACCCTAAATCGCAAAGCTGAGATAGAATTGCAGTGTTTAAACGATGACGATGAAGGATAGTTTTGGAGAGAAGCTTGGCCTTTCTCCGATCAAGATCACGGTTGGCAAGTTTCTGATTGTACCGCAGAAGGCCTTAAGGTATATAGATATACAAATCAGCAGCCTAACGGTACACACATTCGGCTTGCGGTTACTAATTTCCCCTCTATCTATGTGTTGCAGTGTCTTCTATACGCGGCACAGTTGCCCGCGGAAATGATTGGTGAGAAAGCAGAGGATCAGCGCGCATTCGATGCTGTCAATGTTATACTCTCCCTGCTGGTAATATAAAATTCTTAAATACTATGTCGCTCGGATTCTAGCAGTTGTGTAATAATTAATACGTACAGGGTAAAAATGGCGGTGTATCAGCTTGGGAGCCGGTGAGAGGTTCCATTTGGTTAGAGGTATGTAAATGTGTAAGAATTTTTAGTAATACATAAACAATTTACTAGTAAAATTCTAAATTATTGATTTTTTTCGTTTGATTTTGGTGTGTTTGATTAGAAACTCAATCCGATGGAGTTTTTAACATCGTGACCGAGCATCAGTAAGACATAAATATAAAACAAAAGTTAGATTAATTATAAAGTAATTGATGATATGAATTGTATCTAATGAGCAATTGAATTGAAATGAAATAGATACGTGGAATGCACGTCATCAGCAATAGAAGCCCTAGCCATGTTTAAGAAGGTGTACCCCAGTCATAGAACCAAAGAAATCACCAACTTCATTGAAAAGGCAGCTCAATATGTACAAAACATTCATACAGCAGATGGTTCTTGGTACGGAAATTGGGGAATTTGCTTCATTTACGGGACATGGTTCGCACTTGTCGGACTATCCGCTGCTGGTAAAACTTACAACGATTGTCCGTCGCTGCGCAAAGGAGTTGATTTTCTGCTCAAAAACCAATGCAAAGATGGCGGTTGGGGAGAGAGTCATCTTTCCTGCCCAAACAAGGTTAATACATAGAAATTATTTAATGCAATCAATGTGCTGCGTTATTTTACTACACATTTTTCACATTTACAACTATGTGAATCCTGAACTATGTTGTAAAATAACGTAGCCTATTTGTTGTATGAGATAATTACTCGGTTAATACATGTTTTTTTTTTGAATTTCGATGGTTTAATCGTATTTTGAATTGGATGATTTAGATATACACACCTCTCGAAGGAAAACGATCCAATATAGTTTATACTGCTTGGGCAATGTTAGGTCTAATACATTCCGGCCAGGTTAGTTTAATCATTTTTTAAAAACTTGATTTATAATAAACCGATATCATATATATTTTATGATATAAAATTTTGTATTTAGGCAAAGAGAGACGCAACTCCTCTTCACAAGGGTGCAAGATTGTTGATCAATTCTCAACTTGAAGATGGTAGCTTCCCTCAGCAGGTAATTTTGATTGGTAATTAATATGTTGAGCAAAGAATCAAATCAAAACAAATAATTGAACCTAACAAATAAACTTGGTTTGATTTATCAAAATAGTTTTATTTTTCAATTCATTTCAGTTAAATTTCTTCAAAATTGAATTAAGCTTGATTTGAATATTTAATTTGGTTAAAATATAATAATAAAATGTTTGGTGTAGGAAATAACGGGAGCATTCAAGAACAACAATATGTTACACTATCCGTTATACAAGGATTGTTTTCCATTGCGGGCACTGGCTGAGTTCCGTAAACACTGTTTGTTGCCGTCAAACAAGAGTTTTTAGTTTTAAAATTAAATTTAATCGGTCCACCTTTGACCAACCAAGTGTACCATTAATTAATGTAATTTATTCATCATCCTTTTGTTCAGCTCCTACATGTCATCATATTGGTCTGGTGTAAATTCACACCAAATGTAATCTACTCCCTCCATATAAAAGAAACACTATTTTTGTCTACATGTTTATTTATTTTATTTTTAATACTAATATTTTATGTCAATTTTTTTGTTTTTATATTTTTATAGTTTTTATATTTTTATGTAACCTTTTTAGTTAATCTTATTAAGAATTATTCAACTCACGTTTATATGAAAAGAGTAATAAAATAGAATAGATCTTAAATATAATTTTTTATAATTATATATTGTATGTGCATATCTGAAAAAATATATTAAAAAGTAGTATGTATTTTAAATTGTTAAAATTGAAATTGATGTTTAAAAATATTAAATTAAAAGTTGGTTGTGTAGTTTAGATTATACAAAAACATTTGATTTTATTTGTAATTAATAGAATTTCTAACTATGTCAAAATAATTATGAAGTATTTTTAATTTAATTTTTATTTTAATATCATAAATGGTTTTTATTTTAATATGTTATGATGCAATTAATATTGCAACAGAGTGGTCACTTGGTTGAGTTTACTATAACCACAAACTACAGAGTTAGTTAGGCTAGCTGCTTTATCATATTTCATTTTAAAAGTTCATTTCACTCCTCCAATTTAACACAAATGACAAAAAGTATTTAAATTTATATTTTGAATAAATAAACATACAATTTAGAAAAGTAATTCATTTTACTTCTATTGGTAAATACTAGACTGCGTGAGTTTACAAATAATGAGGCCGTAAATGAACCAAGCCATTATGTCCGGCTTAATAAAAACTTGATTCGAACTCGTTCATTAATTTAAAAGAATGAGCTTAAACTCTAATTTATATTCATTTATTTAAATAACCGAAGTTTGAACTTAACGGTGGTCGGTCTGTTTAATTTCACGAACGATTATCATATATCAAGCCGACACGATTATGGACTTGCAAACGGACTCATATATGGGATTGATTACGAACTCGTGAGCTGACTTTATATGTAAACTTGATTAGAAGTTCATGAGCTCACTTGCATGTAAGTAAAATGACGTTGTTTTAATTAAATTTATACAATTTGTAGTTAACTAATCAAGTTTGGTATATGTTCATTCTTTTAAATAATAAACAAGTTCAGTTTGTAGTTATTATTTTGAGTGTACAAACCGAGCTCAAACCTGACCTCAGTTCGTTTGGCACGAAATGAACGAGCTCGATCTAGGCTCATTTAGTGCCTAAGTGGATGAATACAAGATGTACTCAGGCGAACATGAAGATTGTAAATTTTAAATGAGTCAAATTTTAACATTTAAAATTTGAATCGAGCTTGAACTGAACTCTTTCATTTATATAAAAAAACACCTCAAATCTTGGCTCAACTCGATTCGTTTACAACTCTATAGATGAGAAGAAAAAATAACTTAATTTTATCAATCTAGGAGTTTATTTGTTAAAACCCACCAACTTAAACACTTTTAGTCTTTTATATTAAGTTGGAGGAGTGAAATGAATATTTGTTAATATTTCATTCCATGACAAAGAGACAGATATACACAATACTCTGGTAACAATAATGAAGCAAAAGATTACAGACAAGATTTAAGCATCAATCTAAAAATAGCGTAAAATGACAACTAACAAATTTAAGATAAAACAGTTTTTGAAAGGCAATCCATGCATCTCTCCATCTCTTCCCTAGTATACACATTATTACCATCCTTTTCATTTCCTTTTCTGGTCCGTACACAAAACTCAAATTAAAAAAGTAACATCACTTTTTTAATTTCTGATCCCTTCTCTCTCTGTCTCCATTGCCATCAATTTTGCCTCCTAAAACCAGAGTTGGTGGTGCTTTAATCGCTCTCTCCGTCGTCCGTTTATCGGAGTTATATAGCAAATGGTAATGGGCGCGCTCGCCCCCACGCTTGCGCGCAATACTAATTCATCTACGACGAAAATTCTGATACTTGTAACGGTTCTTTTCGCATTGTCGTATGAGGGGTTTGGTCAGAATGGAACCGATTCTGATGCACTTTTGAAGTTTAAACTAGCCTTAAACAACAGCTCTGCTTTGTATAATTGGAATTCAGTTTTTTCTCCGTGTGAGTGGGATCACTCGAACTGGGTGGGTGTTCTTTGTCTGAATGGTTCGATTTGGGGTTTGAAGCTCGAACATATGGCTCTCAACGGAACGCTTGATGTCGACTCTCTTGTTTCTTTGTCGTCCTTTCGCACGTTAAGTCTGATGGACAATCAGCTTGCCGGGGCTTTTCCTGATATTAAGAAATTGGGAAAACTGAAAGCTCTTTATTTGTCCAATAATAGATTTGCTGGTCAGATTCCTGACGATGCTTTTCTTGGTATGGGCTCTTTGAAGAGGGTTTTCATGGCTAATAATATGTTTACGGGCGACATTCCTATCTCCCTGGCTGAATTGCCCAGGCTGACGGAGCTGAGACTCGAAGGGAACCAATTTAAAGGCCGAATCCCGGATTTTCAACAGCATGGATTGAAGGCTGTTAATCTTGCTAGCAATGAATTGTCGGGTCCTATCCCTCCAGCTCTTAGCAGATTGAATCCTGAATCCTTTTCAGGTATTACCTTTTACCTTTTAATTATTTATCATTATAGTTCAAATGGTATAAGCGCTCAACAATATTTTTCTGCTAAGGTTGTGCGTTCAATTCTTTTCATAAGCGATCTCCCTTTTCAATTACAGTCGACCCTCTGATAATTAATACACGTGGTGGATTAAAAATTTATTAATTATTAGAATTATTAATTTATTGAATTTGTATAAAAAAAATTATAAAAGATATTTTAAAGCATCTACATTAATAGACCTAATATTAATATTATACTATAAAAAAAACTAACTAAATACACTTTACAATCACTCAATTTAAAAGAAACAATTTTATATTCAATTTAAAAAATATCAATTGATATCAAACCAAAAAAAATTATTAAGAAGTTGTATTTATAAAGTAAAATAATTTTTAATATTTTTTATATTAGAGATACTTTACTTACTTTAATTTGTTTATCTGATAACTCTTTTAAAATTTCTCAAAAGAATAAGAAAGTTATAATATGATGGTATTTCGACTTTCACTTTATGAATTAAGGTTACTATTACCTGAAATAAATCATCAATTGTTATATAATTTTTTTAAAAAAATCTCTCTAATAACTAATATTCATGTAGAATATATTTTAAATTTTATTAATTATTAAATAATAGAATTATTAATTATCCGACGTGGAACGAAGTTGGTTATCTCAATTTTCTATTAATTATTAGAATTAATATAATTTATAAAATATTAACTATTAGAGGGTCGACTGTATATATAAAAAAAAATTATTGATTAGATCAGATTGCAATCTTCGTGTGTTGATCGTTAATTTAGTGACAAATGGATCTAATTTCATCAGGGAACAAGGAGCTATGCGGGGCGCCTCTAGACCCATGCACATCCTCATCCCCATCACCGGCCCCAAAGGAAAAACTTACAACTTCGAAAACCGTCATAATTTTTATCTTGGCGCTCATTGTGTTAGCTATCATTGCACTTGTTGTGGCTCTATTGCGTGGGAGGAGGACGCGTAAATCACAACTGGATAGGTCGTCATCTTTATCTCAGAACTCCAACAAAATTGCACCCGATACTTACACTGCTGGCGCAGGGCAAGAACAAATTCAAATGCCGTTAGGGAGCAGCACGCAAGCAAGGAGGTCTGATAAATTGTCTTTCGTGAGGGAAGATGTTGAGAAGTTTGAATTGAACGATTTGCTTAGAGCTTCCGCTGAAGTATTGGGGAGCGGGACATTTGGATCTTCGTACAAGGCTTCTGTGGGGACCAGCCAATCCTTGGTTGTCAAAAGGTATAGGCATATGAACAATGTGAGCAGAGAAGAGTTTCATGAGCATATGCGTCGGCTTGGCAGGTTGAAGCATCCAAACTTGCTGCGCCTTGCTGCTTACTATTATCGTAGAGAAGAAAAGCTCTTGGTATATGAGTTTGTCGCGAATGGGAGCTTGGCTAGTCATCTTCATAGTAAGTAGATTGCAGATAAATGCTCAATGTTTAGCACTTCAATCACGACTTTTAAATTTTTGCAATTCAATGCATACAGCCAATTGACGGTGAACTTATGCTGTATGCCATATCAACACAATTTCACTGCCAACTACTTTTACGCATTGAATTGCGAAACTTCCAAAATTTATCAATTGATTTGCTTTTATTAGCGGCGATTAAAGCGTTAGATGCTAGGATTGATTTGCAATTAGCCCTATTCGAACACATATTAATTTATTAGTTAATGGTTGGTCTTGATATTTGACTGATTAATTAACTGTGTTTTTAAACATTTGTGATTGTTTAGGCAACAATTCGTTAGAAGGTCAAGGGCTCGATTGGCCTACGAGGTTGAAAATTATCAAAGGGGTAGCCAAGGGGTTGGCTTATTTGTACAGCGAGCTTCCTATACTAGTTCCACATGGTCACTTGAAATCTTCGAATGTGCTTCTGGAGTCGTCCTTTGAGCCTCTTCTGACAGATTATACCCTGAGGCCAGTGATTAATCCTCAGCAAGCTCACAATCTTATGATTGCATACAAATCACCCGAGTATGCACAGACCGGCCGTACATCTGACAAGACCGATATGTGGTGTTTTGGCATTCTTATATTGGAGATATTGACGGGGAAGTTCCCAGAAAACTACATAACGCCGGGTTACGATAGCAGCGCCAATTTAGCTAGCTGGGTGAATAAGATGGTGAAAGAAAAGCGAACGAGTGAGGTGTTCGACAAAGACATGAAAGGAGGTAAATACAGCAAAGGCGAAATGATCAATGTATTGAAGATCGGGTTGAGTTGCTGCGAAGAGGATGTGGAGAGTAGATTAGACATCAAGCAAATAGTTGAAAAACTCGAGCAATTGAAAGAAGGAGACGTAGATATTGATGATCGGTATGGAAGTAGTGAAGGGAACCATTTTATGATTAGAGGGAGTGAGGATGGTCATCCGAACGGGGTAGATCGATGAGTGTATAGTAGAGGAGAATGAATTCATTGTGAAGAGGGGATGATGACGAAAAGCGGTTTCGCAGGCGCAGCTGAACAGTAAAACAATGGATGAATATAACTTGATTATTAGCTTGTGAAATTGATGATCTAATGGTGCATTACCTATTCAAATTTTGGGTATGAATTGCAGAAGGGCTAGTTTTTATTTATGTTTTTGTTTCTACCACAAAATTGTTTTGATGAGTGTAATGGTGGTGCACATAGTGATTAATCTTGTGGGGTTGAATTCAATCTTTTTTGGAGAAAACAATAGAGATGATTCTTTTTATTTTGCATTTTCTACACAAATTGAATATTTGTATTCTTGTTTTTGATGAATGGAGAAAGTGTATATAGAAATTATTTTTTTATATGATTACAAATTCATATGATCAATTCAATTCATGAAGAATGGAATGAATTTTCAATTTATATATATCAGCTCAATCTTTAAACAAAGGTTTCAATTATATCTGTTCATTTTGTTTGCTTTCAAAACAAAACAAAAACTACAAGTTACTAACATATACATTATACAATACCACTTTTCTTTTTCTTTCAAATAGAAACCATTGTTGGCTATATTTTTTTTATTATTATTATCTTCGGCTGTCGTCAATGATTTATTTTGACCATTGACGGCAGCTATTTTTTTATATTGCCTTATTTTCGCAAGAAAAATATTAAAAAAAGATTTTGGTTGGTTAAACTCATCCACAAAACATATCAAGAATTACATGAGTTAAAAGACCTTCCGGTACTAAAGATGGAATGACTTGGGACTGAGAGTGTTATTTTTTTTGTTTATTTTATTTTATTGTCGATCTTTTTTTTCCTTATACTTTCTTTATGAAAAATTTTCTTGTTCCTTTTCTATAAGAGGATTTTGAGCATTAGTTTAGAATGTAATTTGTATTTGCTGAAGCATCTTGAAAGTAATGGAAAATCTGTTTTTGTGTAAAAAATAAACATATACGATATCAAAAGGAATATAAATTATAATTGTCTCATAATTATTATCGTTATTTTATATAAAAAAATTGTATTTTTTGTTCCATTTTAGAAATCACATTCTCTCTTTTATAGTAGGTTTAATTGCTTAAAAATCATGAACTTTAGCGTCTTTGACAAATTTAAAATGAACTCCTAATTATTGCAATATTATATACTAACTTTTGAATTTTCACAATTTGAAAAACTGAGCAATTTTCCACTAAAAACTTGTTAATGTGTCTACATCAACATTTTTTAATGAAATCGCTCAGTGTTTCAAGTTACAAAGAATAAAATGATAGTTCATAATTAAAATTGTTAAAATTGCAAGTTCATTTTAAAATTGCAAACACGTTAAATTCATAATTTTTAAAGTTATTAAATCTTTCTTATATTACATTTTAGAAACTCAGTTTGTATTTTGACTATGTTTTTTTTATCTAAAACATCATCTTTTACCTTTTTTTCTTAACTTTATATTGGTTTGGAATACAAATATACAAGATATTAATAGCTAAACAATAATTAATGAAAGGTAACAAAAAATATATTCGAAAACTATATGTAAAAGTAAAACACTCGATAAAAAAACTATATGCAAAATACAGGGTGATTAGTAAAATGGAATGTGTGAAGTATTTGTAGTATTTCACAAGAAAGAGAATGTTTTGTTTTAATTCCATAAATAATTATAAACAATTATTTCCAGCATCACAATAAGCGTATAAAATACTAAAATTTTGTTAAAAAAAGAAGCAATAAAATTAAAGCATGACAAAGGAAAGTAAATAAAGAAAACTAAAAATTGTTTATGAATGAAAAGAATGATGGAGCATGAAAAACACTCAACCTCTTACCACTTGTTCATAACAAATTAATAAGTGTACAGTGAACCCCAAAGTAATAAAGTTTTGATTTGGTTAGAAATTAAAACAAAAAGCGTTGACCAATTTTGACTAAAAATAGGGTTTCGTCTAAAGCTAAGGGGACAGAAAACATTTCTAAAATTAAACAAAGATCTAAAATTGTAAGGCTTTGATTTTAGAAACTAAAAAAAGGGAATTTTGGCAATCCAAATGGGAATGGTGTTGTTTCAGGTTTCATAAAAACTGAGCCACACTTTGCCAACAAATTTTACTAACAAAAAAAACACATTTTTAACAATTTTAGTAAATTTAAATCTCTCTATTTCTTATTTTCTTGATTTTCTATTATCAATCAATCAATCAAAATAATTTTCTGAAAAAAGAACTGCATGTTACACTATGCAGCATACAAAATTTAAAAAAGTAGTATTTTATATAAAAAAATTTAAAAAATCCTAGATGTCTAATGTCTAATTGTTTGTTAATGACAGTAATTCCGGCTCATCTAGAACATTTATACTATCCCTTGATTTGTATGCTGCATAGTGTAACATGCATAGTGTAACCTGATGTGGTATTGACAAAATTGGATTCACATAATACAAGAGCCAAAGAGTTATCTGAATGCTCGTGCTTTACTAACCAAACTTTAAATGTAGAGGAGTCAGCTTTCTTATGACCTTTCTTCTTCTAAAAGAAGCATGTTAATTCTTTCTTAAGACACCTTAAGAACCACTCACAGCACTAGACTGACCGGTTTTCTTAGAAGTAAAATTCTTTGATTTCTTACCTTTCTTTTTGTATTAAGCCTGAGAGACAAAAGAGCCGTATTGCTACGCTCTGCCTTTATTTTGTCCTCCTCAAAAACACATATGGCAATGAAATCGTTGACATTCAATGGAACCTCATAAGAATTATAAGTAATTATAAGCGTTCCAAACTCCTATGGTAGAGTGTTTAATGCTTGATGAACTATACAAGCATCAGGAAGAACAATGTCTAGGTGTTTCAGCTTATTTTGAATGTGAACTTTCATAAGGATGTACTCCCTAACACTTCCTAAACCAGTATACTTTATGGGATATAATTACTTCAAAAGGGTACCTAAATTGACACTCAGTATCTCAAGGATACATGTACTAGGAAATTCCTTGCAATAGTGGTTTTAGAAAGACCACTGAGCAATGTTTCAAAATCGACCTCTTTATGGTCAAATAGCTCATGCAATTTGTCTTATACCATGTCGAATAAATTTCCTAATCCACATCAGAACTAGCATCAGTGAGGTTATTAGGTTTAGGAATTTTTAATGCAAGATCAATATCTGCTAATTCCATAGCCAACTAAATGTCTCTTTACTATATTTTTAAAATTAGAACTATTCAACATCACAATCATAATTGTGTTGTTGTTAATTGAAAAAGTGAGTGAAAAAATAAACAATATAACACTTTATTTTTAGCACAATTTAGAACAATTAAATGCTCCAAGCCACAAAATAGCATAATCCGAAAAAATTTAACGCATCATTATATAAACACCTTTGGACAGAATACACTGTTGGGTTTTATTGGTTCATAACGCAGCGGAATTTCAAAAATTTATCTAAAAACCCAAACCAAGATCCATGTAATTCGAATTAAACAGAACAATTACTTACTTGTATGTCGAATTCAACAGCAATGTAGGAAGGAAGGAGGTGGTTCACTTTGGTGATACCTGGCCTCGGATCAGAAACGCCTCCAAAAGAACGCGTCCTCTACGAGTATCCACACGAACAGACCTTAGCCAAAACTAGTGCTTGTGTGCTAGCACTATTGCTTCACAAGCAATTTCGAATTTTAGTGATTTAGTGAATAATGAATTTCGTCATTCTCAAACCAACTGCTTAATGAGTATTTATAGTGATAAATAACACTAGGGTTTGAGACAAATTCGAATTTCAATCTCATTGCAATTCTACAAGTTTATGTTTATCAAAAACTCCTTTTTGATAATTATCCATATATATTAATTACTATATTTATTATCTTCCAAAAATAATAAATTAAGGAAAACACTTATCCTTAAATTTCGAATTAATATATATATTTATTAATATATATATATATATTACGAATTATATATATATATATAATTAATCACTTAATTACATTGGGTACAACCCATAACTGTTTTGGGCCTGTTCTTAGTGTGCGACCCTGTAGGTTCATATAACGTTGGCAGTAGGCTCGAAATCCCTATTTCAGCCCACAAGTCATAAGTGGCCTCTAGCAAGACATTATGACTACCCAAGTTATATGAATATCGATAATCCGATTTAACCATTTACAATAATATTTTAATCCCTTTATCTCTCGATATCCAGATTGAATATAAGGCATAGTTATGTCATCCTTATAACATTCAATCATTAGTTTCTTGACTCTAAGTAGACTGAAAATGATAACTTCTTATCAATTAGCATGGCCATGCATTTACTTCAGTCTATCTTCTTCAAGGGGCCCATAGATATCTTACTCAAATAAATGAGGGACAAATTCCTTCTCAGTCACTCACATTTCTCACATAGTTACTTTCATATCCAATGACAATCTATTCCATTATCCTGTTAAAGATAATGTAAGACTGTATCAAAATATGAAATAGCTATGTAGAAATCCATGATGATTTCAAGGTCAAAGGATTATACTAATAGAACTGTAATGAGAATTACTTATGACAGTGATCTATGTAGTATTCTCACAGTGGGTCATCCAGTGCCTTATTTCTCAAATAGCACCTATGATTTGACTTAATATCTCATATACATGATTAGTAAAATATAATCATCAGTCAACATCATACTAGTCTCAATGTTCTATTAAGACTAGGGATAGATGGTATATAATTCTTTTATTAAACCTAAGGGTTCTACTATCAAGTCACATACTCGATGACCTTAGAAAGAATTAACCATTCAAGTATTTTAATCATTAATATAAAATGATAAAAACTGCCAATCAATAAATAATAAAATGATAAAGTCAAAACATGGTCAAACATGATTGACCTAGTGCATATCACTAACAATCTCCCACTTGCACTAGGCCCAATCTACATTAAATCTAATTCCCATGGACCTAGTATGACTCTCATGCTTAGGCTGTGGAAGAGCCTTAGTTAGCGGATCAGCAACATTATCATTTGTCGAAACTCTGCATATCTTCACGTCTCCTCTCTCAATGATTTCTCGAATGAGATGATAACGTCTAAGTATGTGTTTGGATCGCTGATGTGATCTGGGATCCTTTGCTTGTGCTATGGCCCCATTGTTATCACATAACAAGTTCACTGGATCGGATATACTAGGAACAACTCCTAATCCAGTTATGAACTTTTTGATCCAAACAGCCTCCTTAGCTGCGTCTGAAGCAGCTATATACTCAGCTTCTGTTGTAGAATCAGCAACGGTGTCCTGCTTCGAGCTCTTCCAGCTGAAAGCACCTCCATTCAAACAAAACACATATCCTGACTGTGATTTATAATCATCAATGTCAGTTTGGAAGCTAGCGTCTGTGTAACCCTTTACAATCAGCTCATCTTCCTGACCACCATATAGCAAGAATGCATCCTTGGTTCTTCTCAAGTACTTAAGGATGTTCTTAACTGCTGCCCAGTGACTTTCACCTGGATTTGACTGGTATCTGCTCGTTGTACTCAAAGCATACGAGACATCAGGTCGAGTGCACAACATTGCATACATGATAGATCCAATAGCAGAAGCATATGGAATCTTACTCATGCGGTCTTGCTCATCCTGTGTCTCAGGACACTGAGTCTTGCTGAGACTGATGCCATGTGACATTGGCAAGAATCCTCTCTTGGAGTCTTGCATACTAAACCTGTTTAATACCTTATCAACATAAGTGCTTTGACTTAGGCCAATGAGTCTTCTAGATCTATCTCTATAGATCTTGATGCCTAATATATAAGCAGCATCGCCCAAGTCTTTCATTGAAAAACACTTCCCTAACCATGATTTAACATTTTGCAGTATGGGAATGTCGTTTCCAATGAGTAGTATGTCATCAACATAAAGCACTAAGAAAACAATCGCGCTCCCACTAACCTTCTTGTATACACAAGGTTCATCTTCATTCTTGATGAATCCAAACTCTTTGATTGCTTCATCAAAACGAAGATTCCAACTCCGAGAAGCTTGCTTTAATCCATAAATGGATTTTTGAAGCTTGCAAACCTTTCCAGAATTCTCTGGACTGGCAAAACCCTCAGGTTGTGTCATGTACACATCCTCAAGTAAGTTTCCATTAAGAAACGCTGTTTTGACATCCATTTGCCATATCTCATAGTCATAATATGCAGCTATGGCAAGGAGAATTCGAATGGATTTGAGCATAGCAACTGGTGAAAAGGTTTCATCATAGTCTATACCATGTATTTGTCTGAAACCTTTTGCAACTAGTCTTGCTTTATAGGTATGCACATTGCCATCCATGTCAGTCTTCATTTTGAAGACCCATTTGCACCCAATGGTTTTTACACCATCCGTTGGGTCAATCAAGGTCCAAACTTGATTATCATACATGGATTGCATTTCAGATCTCATGGCTTCGAGCCATTTTTCAGAGTCAGGACTATTTATGGCCTCTTGATAGGATGTGGGTTCTTCTTGATCCACAATCATCACATCATTGTTCTCAGTAATGAGAAATCCATATCTCATAGGATTATGACGTGTCCTATCAGACCTCCTTTGGCCTTGTGGTACTTGTACTGGTTCAGCAATTGCTTGTTGATTCTTTTGAGGTTCCATACTTGGTACAATGCTATTTTGTGGTTCTTGAATTTCTTCAAGTTGTACTGTACTCCCACTGGTTCCTTTGGAAATAAATTCCTTTTCCAAAAAGATACCATTTCGAGCAACAAACACTTTGTTCTCATAAGCATTGTAGAAGTAATATCCTTTAGTTTCTTTAGGATATCCTACAAAAAGGCATTTGTCAGATTTGGGTGCTAATTTATCTGAAATTAGTCGCTTCACATAAGCTTGACATCCCCAAATCTTAAGAAAAGACAAACTAGGAGTTTTTCCAGTCCATATCTCATATGGTGTCTTTTCAACTGCCTTTGATGGAACTCTATTCAAAATGAATGCAGCGGTTTCTAAAGCATAACCCCAAAATGAGATTGGAAGATCAGTTTGACTCATCATTGATCGAACCATATCCAATAGAGTTCGATTTCTCCGTTCAGACACACCATTCCATTGTGGTGTTCCAGGTGGAGTCAATTGAGAAACGATCCCACAATCTCTTAGATGATCTACAAATTCTTGGCTTAAATATTCACCACCTCGATCAGATCTTAGTGTTTTAATATTTTTACCAAGTTGATTTTGTACTTCATTCTTAAATATTTTGAACTTTTCAAAAGATTCAGATTTATGTTTCATCAGATAAACATAACCATATCTACTGAGATCATCAGTAAAAGTAATGAAGTACTGAAATCCACCTCTAGCATTTGTACTTAATGGACCACATACATCTGTATGTATAAGGCCCAATAAGTTTTTAGCTCTTTCACCTTGTCCAATAAAAGGTGTTTTTGTCATTTTGCCCATTAGACAAGATTCACATGTTTCAAATGATTCATAATCAAATGAATTCAAAAGTCCATCTCTTTGAAGTTTTGATATGCGTTTCTCATTTATATGGCCTAAACGACAATGCCAGAGATAAGTAGAGTTTAAATCATTTGACTTAAACTTCTTAGCATTGATGTTATAGACTGATTTTTCATTAGTGTCGTCAACATTTAAAATATAAAGACCACTACTGCGTGGAGCATATCCATAAAGAATGTTATTATGCGAAATACTGCATTTATTATTCCTAATAATAAATTCAAAACCATCCTTGTCCAAACAAGAAACAGAAATAATATTCCTACACATGGTAGGTACATAATAACAATTGTTCAAAGATAAAATAAGTCCACTAGGCAAAGATAACTCATAAGTCCCTACAGCTAAAGCAGCAACTCTTGCTCCATTGCCAACTCGTAGGTCCACTTCGCCTTTTGTCAAACTTCTACTCCTTTTGAGACCCTGCACATTAGTACAAATGTGAGATCCAGATCCAGTATCTAATACCCATGAATCAGAAGTAGAAAGATTAATTTCTATAACATGAATACCTGAAGTGGTAGTCTCACTACCCTTGTTCTTCTTCAGATCATCCAGATATTTCTTGCAATTCCTTTTCCAATGTCCAGGTTCCTTGCAGAAAAAGCAAGTTCCTTCCTTTGGCGGTTTTGCTTTGGGTTCATCCTTGGTCTTGGGCTTGGACTTGGGCTTAGACTTCTTGAAAGCCTTTCCCTTGCCCTTACCAGACCTTTTCATACCCTTTCCCTTGTTGACCATAAGAACATCCTTAATCTCATTCTTGATGTTCTTTTCAGCAGTTTGAAGCATCCCATGCAACTCTGTGGTGGTCTTCTCCATATTATGCATATTGAAGTTCATGATGAAACCATCATAAGCCTCAGGCAAAGATTGGAGAATAATGTCTGTAGCCAACTCTTGGGCAATTGGGAGACCGAGCCTGTCCAAATGTTCAAGATGACCCTTCATCTTCAAAACATGAGGACTAACTGAGCCGCTAGTAGTCAACTTGCAAGAAAGCAAATCCTTGATGGTATTGAACCTTTCAATTCTTGCTCTCTCTTGGAACATTTCCATGAGATCAGTAATCATGGTGTTCGCATCCAATTCCATCATTTGCTTTTGGAGTTCATTCTCCATGCATCCAAGCATAATGCAAGTGACATCAGTAGAGTCATTGAGATGCTTCGTATAAGCATCCCTTTGAGCTCTAGTAGCAGCAGGAGCTGGTTCCTCAGGGAGGGGTTGATCAAGGATATATTCCTTTCTTTCTTGCCTAAGAACAATTCTTAGTTTTCTGCACCAGTCCAGAAAGTTAGTGCCATTGAGCTTATCCTTCTCAAGGATTGATCGCACTGATGAAGTAGGTGTAGTGTTTGTAGCCATCTCTACAACAATAAATATACAAGTAGCATTTAATAAAAGGCACAATAAAATTCCCACAACATATATCCATAATTCATATAAAAACCCTTAATGTTAATTTCAACAATTGAAAAATAATAGTGGGACAAGATCCATATTTCACCCTACTTCAAGTAAGCTTTGGCTTATCACTTTAAGTGTGGTTTATTTAGGTAGGTAACACTTTACCAATTACATCTCATGCAATTCTTGAACATAGAATATTAACATCACATGTAGTCTTGATATTCTATCTTATACCCTAGGTTCAAAACTATTTTGATAACCTAGTTAAGTCTAACCAAATCAAACATATGGATATCACTTTTATCCAACTTATCTTACATAGATGACTTTATACATCATGCTTTGGCATAGCCTATACATAGCAATCTAAGTTTTGATAAGTGTTATTACAATGGGAGGTATATTGAAGACTTAATATTAAATAAGGGTTTGTTATTTATCCTATTTAGTTATCCTATCTTATCACATATAAAATAATCATGCAAAGCATATAACCAATAAGATAAACATTAAAAACATATTATTTCACTATTTTAAATCATATTTAACAACAATCATATAAATATGTTATTCATGATAATTTAAATCATATTTAAAATTTATCATTAAAGTATTAAAATAAAATACATGACAAAAACACGCCGGCTTAAAAGGATAACGGTCCTTAATGGGGTGTATCAGCGGGGTCCAAGGGGCGCGGCCCCTTGGCGGGGTCTGGGGGCAGCGCCCCAAGCGGGGTCCAAGGGGCAGCGCCCCTGGCGGGGCCCGGGGGCAGAGCCCCAGGCGGTGGTCCCGCTAGTCGACTAGCGGGTCCAGAAATTTTTCTCACATGTTACTCTTAACAGAATTAAAATTTCTTTATCCGAAATCAATAATCTTAACTGATTACAGTTTATTTTAATATGTTCAAAACAGATTAAAATAACCCCAAAACCCTAATTACTGCATCTTAAAAACTGTTCAGAAACAATTTATTTAACACTTAAATAACAACAGTTTCATTAATTCGGCTCATAGCAGAATTAAATACAGTTTTATAAATTATGTTCATAACATAATTAAACACAGTTTTATCAATAGAATCAAAACAGTTTCACAAACAGTTTACTAATCCTATTCAAAACAGAATTACTAATAGAATCAAAACAGTTTCACAAACAGTTTACTAATCCTATTCAAAACAGAATTACTAATAGAATTAAAACCAGTTTCACAAACAGTTTACTAATCCTATTCAAAAACAGTTTTCCTAATGGAATTAAAACAGTTTCATAAACAGTTTACTAATCCTTATTCAAAAACAGTTTTATTATTCTGTTTCCCCTTTTCTTATCAATTCGTATGAACATTAATACTACAAAACCTTTAATCAAATTAAAACGTAATATTAATTTAGAACAGTATATTCGAAGTTTTAATCACATTAAACAATTAATCAAATTAATTCTTCATACTATTTTTCATACAATTAATCACATAAACGTTTTATTTATAATTACAACGAATTATAATTCCTTCAAAAACAATTTCGAAAAACAACCCCTTTTTCAAAACAGAACATACAATAAGCATATATCACATATATACTCAGAATCTAATTAATCAAATTACAAGCAGCTCTGATACCACTGTTGGGTTTTATTGGTTCATAACGCAGCGGAATTTCAAAAATTTATCTAAAAACCCAAACAAAGATCCATGTAATTCGAATTAAACAGAACAATTACTTACTTGTATGTCGAATTCAACAGCAATGTAGGAAGGAAGGAGGTGGTTCACTTTGGTGATACCTGGCCTCGGATCAGAAACGCCTCCAAAAGAACGCGTCCTCTACGAGTATCCACACGAACAGACCTTAGCCAAAACTAGTGCTTGTGTGCTAGCACTATTGCTTCACAAGCAATTTCAAATTTTAGTGATTTAGTGAATAATGAATTTCGTCATTCTCAAACCAACTGCTTAATGAGTATTTATAGTGATAAATAACACTAGGGTTTGAGACAAATTCGAATTTCAATCTCATTGCAATTCTACAAGTTTATGTTTATCAAAAACTCCTTTTTGATAATTATCCATATATATTAATTACTATATTTATTATCTTCCAAAAATAATAAATTAAGGAAAACACTTATCCTTAAATTTCGAATTAATATATATATTTATTAATATATATATATTACGAATTATATATATATATATAATTAATCACTTAATTACATTGGGTACAACCCATAACTGTTTTGGGCCTGTTCTTAGTGTGCGACCCTGTAGGTTCATATAACGTTGGCAGTAGGCTCGAAATCCCTATTTCAGCCCACAAGTCATAAGTGGCCTCTAGCAAGACATTATGACTACCCAAGTTATATGAATATCGATAATCTGATTTAACCGTTTACAATAATATTTTAATCCCTTTATCTCTCAATATCCAGATTGAATATAAGGCATAGTTATGTCATCCTTATAACATTCAATCATTAGTTTCTTGACTCTAAGTAGACTGAAAATGATAACTTCTTATCAATTAGCATGGCCATGCATTTACTTCAGTCTATCTTCTTCAAGGGGCCCATAGATATCTTACTCAAATAAATGAGGGACAAATTCCTTCTCAGTCACTCACATTTCTCACATAGTTACTTTCATATCCAATGACAATCTATTCCATTATCCTGTTAAAGATAATGTAAGACTGTATCAAAATATGAAATAGCTATGTAGAAATCCATGATGATTTCAAGGTCAAAGGATTATACTAATAGAACTGTAATGAGAATTACTTATGACAGTGATCTATGTAGTATTCTCACAGTGGGTCATCCAGTGCCTTATTTCTCAAATAGCACCTATGATTTGACTTAATATCTCATATACATGATTAGTAAAACATAATCATCAGTCAACATCATACTAGTCTCAATGTTCTATTAAGACTAGGGATAGATGGTATATAATTCTTTTATTAAACCTAAGGGTTCTACTATCAAGTCACATACTCGATGACCTTAGAAAGAATTAACCATTCAAGTATTTTAATCATTAATATAAAATGATAAAAACTGCCAATCAATAAATAATAAAATGATAAAGTCAAAACATGGTCAAACATGATTGACCTAGTGCATATCACTAACATACACAGCATGCAATAAAAAAAATTCATATATAGAGTGGATCTGAAAATTTAGCAATTTTCGTAGATTTACCACCTTTGGGTGAATAAACCACTACAACTTCATTTCCAATCATATTCTATATATATCATCTTAAATTTAACATATAATACCACCTTTGGGCAGAATATTATATATTTAATATAAGACATCTCTAAAACATGCAGGATCTTTAATTTATTAAAAATTTAGGAAAAATAGGCCACTTTGGTGACTACAATTTTCCACCAAACTTAAAATAAATTCCTACATCGAGATACCCTTTATATTGTTCTATAAAACTTTATTTATTAATTATGATTTTAATTCTTATGAACATGGGGCCTTTATTGTTCATAAAATCATAATCTTTAAGTTACATTGTTGATATTACTTTATGAGAATTAAAAAATTCTCCTTTATAATGACAATTTTATGCTCAAATGTATAAATAAATTAATGAGATATCAATATATCTTTTTAATTGTCATAAACTTTAATTATTTTGACTCAATAGTCAAATTAGGATGAAATCGGATTAAAAAATTTTAATTTGGACTAAACTGTAAGTTATTTTGGACTTAAATGGAAGAAAATAAACTTTATAGGAAATTTGGTAAAACCAAAAAATTCCAGGGACCAATCTGGATATTTTTGCAAATTGCAGGACTTGGAAGACATAAAATAAACTTTATAATCAATCTGGTAAAAGACCGAAAATACAGGGACCAAACTGGACAAAAATCTAGAATCCAGAATTATCTCCCACCGAGCGCGTGCACTCCACACTTACGTGGCAAGCACGCGCCCATATCACACCCGCGCGTCTGATACACGCGCATCTTCTTCCCGTGATTTAAGCGGTGCAATCTTAGCTTCAAAGGAAACATTTATTTTCCTTTGCAGAAACCAATTTGCTTAACAAATCATCCGAAAATAACCTCCAGTGCCTTAATTTTAGCCAAATCTTAACGAACTTTAACCAAAAATTAACCCAACCATGCAAACTAATTTAATCAACTTTATGTGCTAAATTAAATGATTAAATTTGCATCATCCTTAATAAATCAAAATTCAATTCAATTGTTTAATTTTCTTAACTTAATGAAAATTAAAACGGTTTTAAGAACATGCATCCAATCTCCGATACCACATGTTAGATTTCTAACATCTTTAATTAACCGGATCGATGTGCATGTTACTTAAAGAGAAAAATACAATAATATACAAAAAATAAAAGAATATAACAAAAATACGAAAATAGCTTAAATATAACATAACCACCTACAGAAGCTGAAAACTTATAAAGAGTACGAAGTCAACCTAAGGCTGACACGCGTCATAGCTCTTTAATGCGGAGAGAGAAAATGTGAGACTCCTTTACTCTACCATTTAATGTGCGCCACGTATAAGATCACGTGACTCTTTTATATATCTCCACTTAGTAATCACGTGGGATTCTTTCTATTTGAGTATTTGTATTTGTATCACATATAAAGACGACACATGGTTGGTATAGGTACACGCGCTATGATATGTAATGTTTTATTACTGTTTAACTTTTGAAACAAATAATTCTTTTAAATTAGAACTCATTTGATTTAAAATACTAAATGAACTAAAAATAAAAGAAATAAAAACTAAAAATTATATAAATTGATAAAGTTGTTGAACTTTATAAATTAGTAATTTTTATTTATATTTGCATAAAAATATATTTAAAGACTGACTAAATTAAAATTTAGATTTTTTTGGTTGATTTTTAAAAAATAAATAAAATTCACACATACCAATAGTTATTATAGAATTCATACAAGATATACAGATGATACATTATTTATACCTGGTACATCTCAAAATGCACATATAATACATATTAAATAGGCGTAATCATTTTTTAAATCTAAACCTTTATATTTTTATCAATCACGACAAATCTTTGAACTTTTATAATTATGTTCAATTTGTAAACTTTTTTTGCGATAACTTTACATTTAATCATTTAAAATTCAAACCTTTTAGTTTTTATCAATTGCGAACAAAAGTTTATATTAACTCTTTTTAAAAGTTAGACAATTTTTGAGAATTTAGAAATAATTGATAGAAGATGGAAAGGTTTGGATTTAAAAAATTGAAACTCAAAATTTTAGTTATAATTATAAAAAAGAAACTTTTAAATTCACATAATTGTAAAAATAAAAAAGTTTGGTCAAAATTGATAAAAGGTGTAAAGGGGTTTGGATTAAAAATGATTCGGCCTATAAAAAATAATTTTAACGATACATTTTAAATATACAAATAATACATATTAAATACAACTTTAATAATATATTTCAAATACACAAAAATATATATTAAATAAAATTTAAATAAATACATATCATATATATATAAAAAAAATATATTAAATAGAGTTTTAATAGTGAAACATCTTCCTTCTTTGCCTTTCAATTACATCAGAAAAGTCAATTTCCATACCCTAACCTTCGTCGAGCATTTCGACGAGTCGTTTAGTTGTCTGAGTTGTCTATGCTCCCTATTAGCTCTCAAGACTCTTTAGATCTTAGGTTTAGGTTCAAGTTTTCCATTCGGAAAAAGCCTTCGAAAGCGGGAAAAGGTTTAAGAATCAATCAAATGAAACATAAATATAAGCGTAAGTAAATAAATACATAAATGATACATCTCAAATACGCAAATAATATTTTTTTGGTCTGTTTAGCCTCGTTTCAAAAACGAAGATTTACCTTATTTTTGCGGGCGCAATATAGATCTACGCTTGTTTTTGAATCTCTAGTTGTAGCTTACTCATGCATATGTCAAATATTATATGATACATATATAAAAATATATGTAAAAAAAAATACGAACATTTTGTTTTTTTGTTTTTACATAAAAATTTAGATTTCGAAATCAGTTGTGATACATCTAAAAAACATCTCAAATACATATATAAAATATCTACGATACATTCTAAGAAAACAGTATATTAAACTTCTTATGACTAAGACATTAATCTACTATAAAAAATGAAAAAATATAAAAATTATCACTAGTATAAAAAAACTATCGATGTATCTACTATGTATCAACGAAGTATCGATAATGAATTATTGATGTATTTATAATGTATCGGTAATGTATCTGCAATGTACATGTGGTACATTAATGACGTATCAGGTGATGTATCTAATGTATTATTGATGTATCTAATATGTATTTCGAGGACAGTACGGCCAATTATTCTCTTTTCCGACACAATATTTTTTGTTTCAATTTGTAATTAAAAAATAATTGGATTTTAATTTATTAAAGGCCAAATCTTAAAAAAAAAATACCAAACCTTTGCGAATTTTTTTCCAGCTATGACCAAACCTTTCAAAATTTGTAAATATAACCCGGTTTGATAAATTATGTTACTTTTATAGCCAAATTCGAAGCAAACCGATTTATTTGCCAACATGACAACTGTGTATATAAGATTTGATCACAATAAAATATTAAATATTTGCGTGTGTGTCATAATAAAAGATTTAATCACAATAAAAAAACCAAACCAATTTAAAAATTGCTATAAAAGGAACATAATTTGTCAAAATGGGTTATATTTACAAATTCTAAAAGATTAGGTCATTACTGATAAAAATCGCAAAGGTTTGAATATTTTTTGAGTGTTTGATTTTTATTAAATTGTTCTTAGTACCACACTGAAAATTATATATAAACAATGCATCTAAAATACATAAATAATACATATCAAATATAATTTTAATAATATAATTATTTATTATGCATCAAACTTTTGTTTTTTGCACAACACATTTCATAAAGGAATTATCCAAGGACAGTGTACGCATACTTTTCCATAAATAATTGAAAAAAAAGAGCCATTTAAAATACATACATGTATAATATTTATTAACTGAATGTATGTACTCTTTTATGATCTAAGCTTGATAAAAAAATTTCCATAAAACTGGTAAGTTCAAAAAACACTTGACTTTGAAAAAAAAATCGTGAAAAAATCGATTAAGCCAGTAAGCAAAGAATAAAAGCGCAAAATCTGGCAATAAAAGTTGCAGAAATTGAAATGACAGTAGACTTGTATCATTAGGAGGTCGCCTACCACAAATAACATAAAACGACCACCCCCACTAACTCTCTCCCTCCCTCAACCGCAACCCGCCGCTCATATTCTCCTCCGTCTTGTCCACTTACACTCTGTTTATCATTTCCCGACTATGTAAAATTCCAGCGGCAAACAAACCAACACCTGGAATATCTTATCACATAAACAAAAGAAAAACTCTCCTTCAATGGCTTGGTTTGGTGTAGATGACTTTGACCGAAAGTCATTTACATGGAGAGGATTAATTATATTTTAAAATAATAAAAATGAGGAATATTAGATTTCTTCCTTATTCTTCAAGATATGCAGTCTATATAAAGAAGAGAAAAGGCTTAACCTTACAGCTATTTTGGAAGTGTAAAAATAAAAATTTTACCATTCTTAAAAACGTGCTGACTTCCTTATTAAATTCTCTGTATTTTTCAATCCTCTGTATTTTTCAACCACTAACTCAGCGCTACTAGAAAAAGAAAAAATGGGAGTTAAAGCTTAGAGAAAATGGAGGTTATGGGAGATAGAAAGAGAAAATAGATATTGATCAAAAAGGAAAAGAAAAGGACAACCTCTGCATTTAAAAATATGCCTTACACGGAATATGCAATTTAATGCCACATGTATGGCTAGGATTAATTTCGTACTTTTTGTAATAATTTACCGTTTTCAGCTTTTATTTGTAATATCAAATTAGCATTCAATGAAAGAAATAAGATGGGTTAGCATTTTTGAAAAGTCTTAGCGTTTTTAGTATTTTCCTATAATTTTTCCTTATTTAAAACACATAAACAATTGAATTGAATATAATATCAAGAAACGAAACCTGATTTGAAAACGTAAGTTATAATCTTCTCCCTTATAATCTCAATCCGGAGATGGCCCTATTCTCTATAACTTATGTTTTCTCTGAACTTAATGAGAAAAACAGAGAATACTTCTTATGAGATTAAGGAAGGGAACTAGCTATTTATACTATTTAAGGAGTTGAATGGGCTCCCATCAAAGTCTGTTAACTCCAGCCCGCACTTTATCCTTCACACATAAATTAGAACCCAATCCATCTTTATTTGATCACACGGACTTAATAAAACACTAGTCCATTAACAAAGCCCACACTACATAAGCCCATATCGGAATTAAAAAATTTCAACATAGAGAACCTACAAGAATCTTTTATTATTCAAATAGATTTATAACGTTAGTTGGTGATAGCGACCAATAAATAAAATTAACAGTATCTCATACAATAAGCGACTGACGAGCAACCACAGAGCAACCGACGAGCATTAAACGAGCAATCAAATAGCAACCAACGAGTAAGAAAAAACCAATCAACAAATAATAAAAGATCAACTAACAAGCAACCAAAGTTAAAATCGAATCAAATTTAAATTATATATATATATATATATATATATATATATATATATATATCTCTTCTCATTTTTTTTAATTTACATCTTCTAACTTATTACTTTTGAAAGATATTTATAAATTCTCTTTTAATTTCTCTAAATTATTTTTATTTGTATTATTGATATGGTAGAAAAAGTGTTAATTATACAACATAAAAATTAAAAAATTAAAGAGATTAAGCATAGAATACAAATGTTTTAAATGACAAATGTTTTATCTCTGCTACAACAATGACACATATTCCTAATCTCTCTTTCTATGTATAGCTTGCCTTCAAAAATTCTAGTCATTTGCTCAAAAACTAAGGGCATTTTTGTAATACCCTAAAATATTTAAGTATCTAATTGGACCATATGTCCAGTTCTGATTCGCCAGAGTGGCGATATTAGAAGTAATTTCTCAGAAATTAAGATAAATAAGTTTTAGTAGGTCGGTTTTGGGAAAAGATAATGGCGAAGAATTTACTAATATATTTCAATTCTAAGAGTCAGAATTGGAATTGAAAGGAAAAATGTCAGGAAAAGTCCCAAACTAGGGTTCAGGGACTAAATTGGTAATTTAACCAGTTAAGTCCGAAAATGGAAATTATCTTGCCAAGGTCCGTGAAATGTTTTATAGTATATGTGGTAAAAGTTTCGGGTCAATCGGAGACCTTTTAAAATTTGGACGCGGATGTGTTTTGGGCTAAATCGCAAGTTTGAAAAGTTTAAGGGCTAAAGTGCAAATTAGCCAATTAAAGCTCGAAAATAGTAATTAAAAGATTATTGACGGAAAGTAATAATAATATGTTAGTATTATTTATTTGAATATAAATAATACGTATGAACTTCAGTTAAAAGGATAATTTAACCGTTTGGTTAAATTAGAAAGTTTAAAAGAGAATTGGTTTAAGTTAAAGAAATGAAGGACTAAAAGAGTATTTTAACCAATTATATATATAGGATTGAAGCAAGTGAAGGATCCAGAATGAAGAAGAAACGTATCAGTAAAGGAGAAAGCTTTCGACGATCGATTACGATCCGTCGCCGTTTCGCCGTTTCTCGTCCAAATCGAGCGTTCTTTATATCGATTTGTTCGAAATTCAGTCCTCTACCATCTTTGAGCTTCAAATTAAGGTAACCTCGACCTTTTTGTTGCTGGAATTAATGAATATGGGCTGTTTTATATTGAGCGAATCGAATCAATCGTAACCTCGTCGTTTTTTATGTTTTTAATGATATACGAGTTGAATTTTGTGTTATATTGATGTAGAATCATGTCGGAATGAGTTAGGGGTGTCGGGAGCATGTCGAGGCGACATTTGGGACTGTTTAAGGGTATCTCACGACGTGAGACACAATCTTGCGAAACGAACGAACTTGCAATCAACGTAATTTCTTCGTTCGGACTCGGAATTGAGCGATTCTCGTGGCGTTGGAAAGAGGAGAGGATTATCTATCATCCTAGAGCATCAAAATAAGGTAAGAACCAATAATTGGTATCTGTAAGGGAGGATATAGTTGCTGCCTAGGTTTTCAATCGAGCGGTTTCATTGAATTCGCGTATTAGATTCGTTTTGAGCATTTTCATCACGTTTATGGTTGTTTGGAGTATTGTTATGATTATGGATATGTGTTAGGAGGTCGGAAACACGTCGAGAACATGTCGGCATTGTATTTGGAGTCGAAAAACACATCCTCACGACGTGAGGAAGGCTTGGAAAGGTATGCCAAGCCTGTTTTAAAGTGGGAATGGTGTCCCGAGGTCCGACGCGAAGTGTTTCAACTTGATTTTTACTTACGGACTCCGAAAATGTGAAACTTGGACTTAGAACATAAAGAATGTGGTTAGGATGTTGATACTAAGTTTACGTTTATGAACGCGTGACTTGAATAGGTAATTGATATATCGACAAGCTACCAGACCGACGAGCTGGAATAGCTACGAGAACGACGCATGGAGCTTACGTTTACAGGATTATAATAATGCGGTTTTGGATAGCGGGTTCTGTGAGTTGCACTTTACTTTCACGTATTATATATTAAAGTTATTTTATATAGATATATATACTGTTTACACGCATCGCATTATATATAATTGATTGAAATGTTATATGTTTTATTAGTTTCTATATACGAGAACTAGTATGCGATCTGAAGAAACTAGCTACCTATTGGGTGTCAATAGGCTGTGTGATCACCAGTATTGAGTCAGTCTAGTATGTTTGCATTTGAGAAATGGTTGGATATGTATGATATAATATGAATTCGATACGAGAGTGAACTCGGCTACGGTGTAGCCTGGAAGTCCCCGTATCTAGTGGGCTGGGCCCACCAGTGAGTTGGACTCACAACTTGAAATTACGATTGGGTTGAATGATATATGATTATTCGATTTATATTATTGTTTTCTTGAGATGCGATGTTATGTTTCTATATTAATACTGTTAGTAAATGTCAACTCACTCAGTATTTCCCCAAATACTGACCCTTCACTATTGTTGTTTTCAGGTTATCGGAGTCGGATCAGACAGACCATCTCCTTTGTGTTGGAAGTCGTTTGACTTGCACAAAGCACGTTGTTCTTTAGAGCTGCAGTAGTCCGTAGGTGTCTATATGAGATTTACGTTTATTTTCAAACGGTATTTGAAATGTGAATTCTGATATAAGAAGTTTTTTTATAATAGTAATGTTTTTAGCCGTTTGAATTCGTCAACCAATTGCCATATGTGGAATTGGTAGTGACTACGTCTAGAAGCAGGGCAGTGTTGGATATGGGATATCGCACTGTAAGATTCTAGCTATGGCGAATTATGTTGTAAAGGTTTTCAGGAAAGTAATATAAGATTTTGATTATATTCGAATAAACTTTCTGGAACCGTTTTATATATAATATAATATGTTTTTAAAATGCAAAAAATTATTTATGGTTATAGGCTTGCTACGGGTTTCGGAGCTACCACTCCCATTCCCTAGCGCCGGTCGCGGCTCAATAATTTGGGTCGTGACAATTTTACACAAAAATAACAATTGAGTAATAATTTATTTTAATACAGTTTTATATATGATATTTCAAAATTTCCATATAAAAAGAATTTATTATTTTTATACAGTTCATATAAATAGAAATCTAATAACATAAACAGTCATAATTATAATTATTTTTTCTTTTCTCAGGTTGCTCTCTTATTTCTCTCTCAACTCACCTTTCACACAATTCTTAGATCTGTACTTCGCACCGTTTTGCCTTCGTCTCACTGTCATCTTTTTTTTATCGTTTTGATTTTAGATCTGAAATTTATTGTTCTTTTTTTTTTCAGATCTGTAATTTGTTTACTTTTTTACTGTTTTTTTACCATTAAACATGTATAAAGATTATCCTTAAAGAATTTAATACTCATTTCATGTTATGTATAATAATTTTGTGATTTTATGGAATAAAATTTTGTTATTTCTGCATTGTTCTTATGTTTTATTGTATTTCTATGTTTTTTTTATTCTGCAGCACGATTTGTTGATGATGGTTGATTGTCGAATTATTTTAATGTTTTAGTTTTGTTGACTTTATGTTGACTTTATTTTGGTATTAATTGATTTTTTTATTTTAACATTTACAAATAAAATAATATTATCTGTGAAATAAACTAAAAAATTAAATTAAATTAAACTGAGACTAGATAATGATATGTTAGCATCGGGGAAGAAGACAAATAATGATGTTGAATTATTGGAATGTGTTATAGAGTTGATATTGTGTTGATTTTCGGTTGATATTTTGTTGCTTTTAGCATTGGTGGAGAAGAAAATAATGATAATGTTACAATGTTGATTTTATGTTGATAATGTGTTGATATTATGTTGATATTTAGCTGATTTTAACATAAAGAAAAAAGAACACACTACATATGAAATAAAATAAAATAAATTGAAATTAAACTGAAACAATGTTGAATAAATAAAAATTAATGTAAAAAGATTGAAAAATTTAAATTAGTTAGTTTATTATATATTGTTGATTTTTTTGTTGATTTTTTGTTAATTTTGTGTTGATATTAAAACTGACAAAAAATATTAACAATAAAAAAAAGTCAAAATTCAAAAAAATTAAAATTAAAATATGTGATAAATATTAAGTGCGGGAATATGATGGAAAAAATTAAAAATGATGAAAAAAAATGTTGAAAAATGAGAGTTAATATAAGTAAAATGTTTTCAAAAAGTAGTATAAAAAAATTGATATGAAATGTAACGATTTAGAATAAGTAGTAAAGTATTTTTTTAACGGAAGTAGTAAAAAAGTAGATGTTGGAGAAAAAGTAGTATTTCATATAAAAAATTTAAAAAAATCATCACAATAATATAATAAAAAATAAATACTAAATATAAAAAAAATACAAAAACACAAGTAGGTGATCAAAGATCACATTAAATCTGATTTCTCGAGAGATTCTTAGGTAAATTCAGTCTATCATGCCATCCGTGTACTAGCTTATCACATTATGACACATCATTCAAATAGTGGAACTATTGTAATTTTGTTTTACTTTATTACACTTTTGAATAGTAATATTACGATAGTGCCACTATTTTAATGTAGTGTCATAATATGATAGACTTAGTCTATAGATGACTTGGTGGACTGAGCCTACCTAAACATTTTTCCTGATTTCTCTCTAACTTTAGACTATGAAGATCAATATGGCATTTAGGGATGAGCACGGTTCGGGAAAATCCGGAGATTGACAAATCTCTGGAACCAAACCAAAAATCGGGAATATCAAAAATTGGATCTCCGAATCCGTACCAATAATCGGTTCGATTCGGTTTGGAAATTCTATCCGGTACGGTTCGATAGGGAATTCGGTCCTCATGGTTTGGTACGGTTTGGTACGGATATCACTAGAACAACGGATATTGTTTTATTTAAAATATGATCTCTACCATATTATAATATATTATTTTGACTTTTAAAATTAATTAGACTCATTCATTTTTTATATATTTTCAACTATTACAAATAAATAATCATCAATAAAATAAAAAGGCACGACGTGTATATTATCGTTCGATTTAATATTAAATTTGTGATTATTTGATAAGGGTACTTTTATCTATTTTCAAGTCTAAAACTATATAATTTTTGTTAAAACTATGTAATTTGGTCAATGATAGAAAATAATAAATATGTAAATGGTTCATATCAATTTGGAAAAAATACTTTTAATTATTATTAAATATTTGATAAATTCATATAATTTTCATTGAAATATAAAAGTAATTTTATTTTTATGTAAATTGATAATTTATATATATATATATACCAATATTTTTAATATTTATTATTTAATTTTATAAAATAATTTAATACCGAATAAAATAATTTATTTATCCAGAACTGTACCAATAAAATTTTCGGTACGGTTCAGTTCGGGAAAAGTCAATGGTCAACGGATATTTTTCAGTCCTGAATATTTTCGGTCTGGTTTTTGGTTCGGTTTTGGAGATATCCAGGATCCGTACACACCCCTTGATACTTGCTAACATCACGAGAAACTACAGATTGACATGTAAATGAAATATCTTTTATACAATTGACTTTTAAAAATCGTATGGCACCGTTTGAATTAACGGTTTTAAAGTAATAAAATTTATGGATTTTGTATAATCCATGAATTTCACCGAAATTCATTGTTTCTTATGAAAAAATGACATAACAATTCATGGATTTTCAAATTGTATCATACTTCAAAATCTCTCATTTAAATTCCACTTAGGAGGTGGGAAAGTTAAATCCATCATTTTTTATAAAAGATGGATTGTACCAACATTTAATTATTATATATATATATATTCTTTTAAATCTGTAGATTTTATACATTCTAAAAGATAGAATTTATAAATTTATGGATTTCACATTCCATTGATTTAAAAGACTTCAATCTAAACACTGTACATAATTCTCAACACCAATAACGCATGCTTTTTCTTCTCACAAACAAGAAATCTCACTGTTCAACCTATAAAAAAACAGCATCAACAAAACAATTTGAAACACCTTTAGCATCATTTCTTAGTCTTGCATTTTGGCAAGTGAGTGTCTTGCATTTTGGCAAGTAAGTGTTTTTCTTTTCTGCTTTTGCTGTCAGTCTATCATTGGAATCTGAGTTTTGGTCCCATTCTGTCACGGTGGTGGGGAACATATCTTCTGAGGTTTCAAAGGCCGTGTGTGGGGTAGTGAGTGGTCTATTTTGCCCAATAGTTTGCCTATAGCTCATGCAAAACTATTTTCTTAGGGTTTTTCCATTCTATTGTGTGTTGTCTGAGTTCTTGTGGATCTTGTGAACAATTTTCTGAAGATGGCGATGAAGAACAGTCTGGGATATGAGAATCGTCTATCCATACTGGAGGAGGAGGAACTAGGGCTGGATTATTCAGAGGAGGTTTGTGAGAAAGGTGGGGAAACGAAGGGTTGGCTGGTAGGGCGCTTTTTAACTGATAAATCAGTTAACCTTCTAGCAATGAGACAAGTTATGGCTATGGTTTGGAAGCCGGTGCGAGGAGTTAAGGTGTCGGAGCTAAAACCGAACGTGTTTCTCTTTCAGTTCTTTCACGAGATGGATATGGCGAGAGTGGTGAACGAAGGACCTTGGACATTTGAGCACCATTTGTTCTTATGTCGTGAGGTGCATCGTGGGGAGGTTGTGGAGGAGGTGGAGCTATGGGAGGCGGAGTTTTGGGTCCATGTGAATGATATTCCCCTTGGTTTTGCTTCCGAGAAGCTTGCGAAGGATGTGGGAAGTGTCATGGGAGGGTTCGTGAAGCTAGATGTTAACCCTAACAAACCTGTTAGTGCTAATTCACTAAGAGTCCGGGTCAGATTGGATATTCGGAAACCGCTTAAAAGACGTATGAAGTTTAAGCAAGGACCTAGCATGTGGAGTTGGTTAAATTTTCAGTACGAACGAATACCGATGTTTTGCTTCTACTGTGGTGTCCTAGGTCACTCGGAGAAGTTCTGTTCCTTGTATTTTGACAATCCGATACCTAAAGAACTCTTGCCCTATGATGCGGGCTTGAGGTATAATCCAAAAAAAGTTGATTCAAAGCTGGGGGAAAAATGGTTGAGGGATGACAGTCCTAGTAGGGTTTCAAGGGAGGAAGAAGAAGCTGACGTGGCTATCCTAAATGGCAAGATTTCAGAAAATCTTTCTATTCATAATTCAAATTCGGATTTCAAAAATGGCAATACGGGTAGTAGAAGGGAAGACTTAGTTGGTGCAGCAGGGAAGGAAATTACTGGATGGATGGAAGGTAATTCAAACAGGCAACAAATCCCTAAATCTAGGGGATTGGTAGCTAATGAGATATTGGCTGTTGAAGATGTGGTGGTAGCTGACTCAAAAAGGAGAAGGGGTGTGAAAGGGGCTGAGCTGATGGGCTTGGAGAATGGGGAGTGGAAATATGTTCAGATGGGGAGTGGAAATATGTTCGAGCTGACATTAATAAAATTATAGTTGATTATTTTTCTGATTTGTTTTCGGATCCTGTGGTCTGTCCGAGTGAGTTTGCATACGTGCAGGCCCGGGTTAGTGATGATGATAACCGGTTATTGAGCAGTCCCGTTACAGCTATTGAGGTTAGGAAAGCTATATTTTCTATGCACAATGATAAGTCCCCTGGCCCTGATGGGTTTAATCCTGCTTTTTACAAGAGCAATTGGGATATGGTTGGTGTGGATGTTGTGCGTTCTTGTCAGGAGTTTTTTAGATCAAAAGCGATGTGTAGTGGTTTGTCTGATACTGCTATTGTTCTTATTCCTAAGATTAAAAATCCTGAAGCTATGGGGGACCTCAGACCCATTTCTTTGTGTAACGTGGTGTATAAAGTAATTGCAAAAGTTATAGCTAACAGGATGAAAAGTCTGATGCCTAAGATAATCTCGGAGAACCAAAGTGCTTTCGTGGAAAATAGACTTATTACAGATAATTTCTTGATTGCTTTCGAGATTGGGCATTACCTGAGACAGAAGAGGAGGGGGCGAAACGGGGTAGCGGCGCTTAAAATTGATATGAGTAAAGCCTACGACAGAATCAGGTGGGATTTTATCCGTGTCATGATGTTGAGGCTTGGGTTCAGTGTAGGGTGGGTGGAGTTGGTTATGTCTTGTGTGACTTCTGTGAGATATACGAGTATAGGTGATATCTTTGATATGGACCCTATTATTCCGAGTAGAGGTCTTCGTCAGGGAGACCCTTTGTCACCTTATTTATTCATTATTTGTGCAGAAGGGCTTTTCAGTTTGTTAATGGAGAGTGAGAATAGAAATAGTATCCATGGAGTTGCTATTAGTAGGAATGCGCCGCCTATTTCTCATTTGTTCTTTGCAGATGATTGTTACCTTTTTTTTCCGAGCTAACATGGAGGAGATGGGGGCTGTTAAGGATATTCTTGAGAGGTATGAGCTCGCTTCGGGGCAGCGGGTGAATTATAGCAAGTCGAATCTTATGTTTAGCAGCAATGTGTCTGAGCCGGAGGGTGCGGGGATTGCTAGTGTTTTGAACGTGAATGTCGTCAAGGATCAAGGGAAGTATCTTGGCCTCCCGTCTCTTATTGGAAGGAACAAAAAGCATATTTTTCAATTTATTAAGGACAGAATTTGGAACCGAGTTAAGGGATGGAACGTTAAATTTCTATCGCGTGGTGGTAAAGAGGTACTCATTAAATCGGTGGCTCAGTCTATTCCTAATTATATCATGAATGTTTTCTTGATTCCGATGGGTCTTTGTGATGAGTTAGAACGGATGTTAAACTCGTTTTGGTGGGGTAGAAATCAAGAAAAGAAGAAAGGGATCAATTGGGCGTGTTGGGATAAACTTTGTAAGCCTAAAAAGTTTGGTGGATTGGGTTTCAAAAAAATTAGGGATTTTAATGTTGCCATGTTAGGTAAACAAGCTTGGAGGATGATATCTTTAAGAGATAACCTCATGGTTAAGGTGTTCAAAGCTAAGTATTTTCCTAATTCTTCATTCTTAGAAGCTAAATTAGGTGCGAACCCTAGTTATGTTTGGCGTAGCATTTTTGAATCTCAATCAATTATGAAGCTGGGGTCTCGTGTGAGAATTGGTAATGGGGCAAGTACTTATGTTTGGAAAGATCCATGGGTAGTAGGAGCAGTGGATGGTTTAGTGGCAGATCCGGTGCCGGAGGGATTGAATGAGTGCATGGTAAATCAACTCATGGTAGCTGAGTATTCTGGTTGGGACGGTGACCTGGTTAGAGATGTATTTTCTCCCCAAGCTGCTGAGTTGATTTTAAGTGTGCCTCTGAGCTTGAGAAATCTTAATGATAGTTGGCTTTGGAAAGGTGAGGTTAGGGGCAATTTTTCTGTCAAATCTTGTTATAGAATGATCAGAGGAGAAGAGAGGGGCATAGCTGATGACGTTTGGAAAATTGCATGGAACTTACAAGTTCCCATGCACGTACGTAACTTCCTGTGGCGTTCGTGTTCTAATTTTCTGCCAACTTTCGATAATCTAGCTTCGAGAAGGGTATTTACCAACGCTTCCTGCCAAGCTTGTGGTGCGTCGGACGAGTCGACCTTTCACCTTTTCTCGGATTGTCTGTTTGCAGGTGAGTGTTGGAGAAGAGCTGGATTTTCCCCGCCAGTAGGTAATGATCTGAGTTTTAAGGAGTGGGTGTGCTCTTGGCTGTCGGGGTTAAATAAAGGGGATGCTTGTCTGGTTGTGATGATTTGGTGGCACTTGTGGAATCATCGGAACAGTTTGGTGTGGGAAGGGAAGATGTCGACGGCAGCGGAGGTGGTGAATTTAGCTGGGTCTCAGTTGCTAGCTTGGCAAGCGGCAAGAATGAAGTTGAAAGATACTCCGGTTCAGCTTCTGGTAACCGGAGATGGAGCTGTCAGCTGGAGAAAACCGTCGGCGGGTGTGTGGAAAGTAAATGTTGACGCGGGGTGTAACGCTGATGGATCTTCCATCGGTCTTGGTATTTCGGTCAGAAACAGCGATGGGTTTCTTGTTCAAGCGCGAGTGGTTAATGTTCAAGGGGCTTTTGGGTCAAGGAATGCAGAAATAATGGGGATAAGAGAAGCTCTGAGTTGGCTCAAGAAGGATCAAAGTGTTGTGATAGAATCTGACGCTTTGGAGGTGATCTTGGATATCCGTAATCCTAATAGGGCTGAATCCGATCCTTTGATTATGGATTGCGTAGAGTTAGCGAAACAGTTTACGAGTTTATGTTTTGTTTTTGTAAGACGATCTGCGAATCAGGCTGCGCACGCTCTAGCGCGTTTTGCCCGTTCCATGTCAGGTCATCAGGAGTGGTTTAGCCATTTCCCTGAATTTCTTACAACTGTTGTCGCTTCCGATTTGATCTAATATATTATCGTTCTCTCGTAAAAAAAAAAAAACAATTTGAAGTTTTATGAAAGAAGAAAAAATTAGCACCTTCAAAACAGTCTCTCATAATCATCATTTTATTACCTAAATTTTGTAATAATAATAATAATAATAATAATAATAATAATAATTTCTCCATAAGAAATCTTATCACCGAGTTTGTTTTAGTTTTTCAAATTGACAATAAATTTGGCCAAAAAATTAATAAAAAAGTACGCTTAAAAATGAAACTTTTGAATGGGTATTTTTGTAAAACTAGGGAAAAGGAGTGTACCATGCGTAATTTTCTCTATTAATTTCACCATGATCGGTTTTGAATTTTTCAATTTTCAGCATGATAGTAAAAGAGGATTGTCATTTCATATAATTAGTAGTTTGGGTCTACATAGGGAATGGCTCTTATAATTGAATTTTTAACAAAAAAAATTATATTAAAATAGATAGTTTAAAAAGAAATCTATAAAAAAATTCATTTGATCCTCTCTTATATAAATATATAGATTATTTTCTTTCACACTTCATGATAATCTCTTACTAATTTTTATTTTATATGAACATATTAATAAATGAATTAAAATTTAAAAAAAAATGAATTAGGTCATTAGCTATATGTATTCATCTCAAAAAAAATTCATTTCATTATTCTTCTTATAATATATATTTTCAGCAACTCGCTAAGAATTACAAATAATTTCTCTTTCTTAGCAATTATAGATTTTCAACTAATAGATGATTAATTTAATATTATTTTATTTATTCGACTATATTTTTCTTATTAAACTGTTCTTATAAGGCCAAATGATAAAAAAGACCAAAATTTCAAAAAAATATTCATAAAAGTTTCAATTTTATCCAATTTGTCCTGAGACACATTGTTTCGTTTCAATAATGTCCAACTATGTAATTTTGCTCATGTGGCGCCTACGTGGCGCTGATATGGCAATGCCACATATCAGTGCCACATAAGCAAAATTGTGTAGTTGGATATAATTGCAACGAAATCATGTGTTTCAGAACAAATTGGATAAAATTGAAAGGTTTGAAGTTTTGTGAAACTTTTATGAAAATTTTCGTCTTTTTTGATTATTTGGCTTTCTTATAATTAATAACTTATCATTAAAAAAATTTATTAACCATCAATAACTACAAATAATTTTTTTCCTTAAAATAATATTTGATTTGTAGAAATAAATACTCATGAAACATAATAGTTAATTTTAAGAAATGGTATAATTACCGTTTATTTTTTTTAGAGAAAAAAGATGAACTTTATTAATTAAAGATAATTAACAAGTTCATTGACCGAGAAAGGAACTTCACCGTCAATAATACAATCTTTATTGATAAAAACCCTCCATTTAGCAAAAGCATGGGCGACTAAGTTGCAATGTCGTCGGACATGCTGAAAGTGAACTACCCGAGAAGCTGATTCCGCCGTACAATCATCAATAATGAGCTGTGTCGGGTCAATTGCACTACCTGGGTTGTTGAGCTTGCTTATAACATTATCAGAATCTGATCCAACAATCAACACTTCGCATGGGAGCACGACAACAATACGGATTCCAAACAAAAAAGTCGTGGCTTCAGCTAATTCAACATTAATAATGTCGCGAAGAACAGAGATATCTCATCTCAGCACAGCTCCAGATTCGTCTCTACAGACGCCACTTATTGCAGACAGATTACTCCTGATAGACACTATTGCATCAGTATTAACCTTAAGCGAATTTGGCGATGGTTGTGTCCATGTCCGGGCTGCTTCAGGTCGGAGAGCGTTGGATTCCCTTTCAGAAGAAAACCTCCTAACTAGCTGTGGAGGAATTTGTCGAAATAGAGCAGTAGTGGGCAACCTATTATTACCAAAACAATATTGTTACGATCGTTTTAGATCGTCCACAGACTTAGAATAAACATCCTTACATCCTCCTTCTTCAAAGCACTGAAAATCTGCAGCAACCATTCCTCCATCGTTCTACATAGGGGTGTTCGTTCGGTTTGAGCCGAACCAAACCGAACCAAATTTTTGGGTTTTTAAAAACCGAATCGAACCGGAATTTTAGAGGAAGAAAATATTTCAAACTGAACCGAACCGGTCGATTCGGTCGGTGATTTCGGTTCGGTTCGGTTATTTCGATTCGGTTTACATGTAAAAAAGTCAGAAATTTTTTTACACTCAAAAGCGAACCGAACCGACCAACCGAAATTTATGTCCAATTTTCAACCGAACCGAATTTGTCGGTTCGGTTCGGTTTTTCGGTTTCGGTTCGGTTTTGCACACCCCTAGTTCTACATGTAACCATGTCAACATGCAGGCTTAGAGGAGGCAGGAGCCACAATCCACGAATAACATCACAATCCTTCAACGAATGCATCTAATTCTTCTTCACAACACCACATCATGGACATAATTTTGTCATTTCGCAGGATTCTACTAGCTAGATTAACGTTGCATGGCAAAGTATTATGAATTATCCTCCACAAAAGTGTCTCACCTTCAGCTGGACTGGACTCTTCCATATCTTACCTCAAATGCCTCTCTCAGCTGAATTTATGGACGATGTCGCTTGGTTTCTCGTCATCAGTTTGCAGGTCATAATAATCTGACTTAATAGAATAATACCCATTTCTATTAGGGAGCCAATCAGCTTGTCCGGAGAAAGTCGTATGCTTATGGGAATTTTGATTATACTAGTAACGTTAGATGGTAGAAAGCACAACGAAAGTTTCTCTGTTCCAAATACCATTATCAATAAAGTAACTAACAAGACAACCATCAGCGACATTCGAGCTGCTAACAGGCTTCATAAAGGGAGTAGACATGATCCATTTATTGTGCAGCGCCTTCACCAAATTCCCATTACCGATTCGCCAAGCTAACCAGGAATCGAGAACCCTCTTCCCCTCCAAAATGCTTTTCCAGATAAAGCTAGATCGACGGCATCTACCAGTTTGAGCGAAGTCTATCTTAGGATAGTAATTAGCTTTAAAAACTCTAGCGCAAAGTGTATTTGGATTTTGGAGTAACTTCCACGCTTGTTTAGCGAGCATCGCGAGATTAAACGCTCGGAGATTGCGAAAACTAAGCCCCCCTTTCTTTTTTGGTTTGCAAATAGATTGCCAACTGACCCATGGGATTGTCTTCTTGTCGTCTGTACCGCTCCACCAAAATTTCGCAATAATGCTCCTCATTTCATTGGAGAAAGAGATCGGAACGGCAAAACAACTCATAATGTAGGTTGGAATGGACTGTGCTATTGACTTGATTGTTACCTCCCGCCCCGCCTTTGAAAGGAATCTTTCCTTCCACCCCAGGATTCTTTTATATAGATAGTATCTGAGAAAAGAAAAAATAGGCTTTTTTGAACGCCGCACCATCATAGGCATACCGAGGTACTTCTTGAAGTAATGAACAACACGAAAGCCCAACACCCCCCCTCTATCGCATCTTTATTCGCCTGAGAAACTCCTGTACTGGAAAAACATTTCAGATTTCTCAATGTTGACAGTCTGCCCGACGCTTGCTCATAGGTCAACATGATATGCTTCAAAGCTTAGCTCCCGCGAACTTTTTCTTTGATAAAGAGAACGATGTCATCGGCGAATAGAAGATGGTTGATCTTGGGGCCCCCCTTGACAAACTTGAACTCCGGAGATATGCTTGTACCGAAATCCCCTCCTAAGAAAAGCTGAAAAACCTTTTGAGAAAAGAAGGAATAAATATGGTGAGAGGGGATCACCCAGGCGAAGCCCAAGCTGCCGGTGCAGAAAACCAAACGGAGAACCGTTGACTAAAAGAGAGAAGGAAATCGTCGAAATACACACCATAATAAGTTTGGTTAAATGAGACGTAAAACCCATTTTCTCCATCACTTTCTCAATAAAGCTTCACTCGACCTTGTCATATGCCCTACTCATATCCAGCTTAAGAGCCATTGAACCTGCTTTCCCCTGAGATCGTTTGGCCGTGGAATTAAACATCTCAAAAGCAATCATAGCATTATCAGTAATAAGCCTGCCAGGAACAAATGCGCTTCGAGCTTCGTCTATAATATCAAGCAACACACCTTTCAGCCTATTCGCTAGGACTTTAGCAATCAATTTGTATATAACGTTACACAAACTGATAGGACGAAGATCCTTCATCAATTCAAGGGCAGCCTTTTTCGAAATCAAGGTGAGGAACGTGTGGTTAACTCTACTCGGCATCACACTTGTGTTGAGAAAACCAATGACACGGTTCGTAACATCACAGCTAATCACGTGCCAATAAGAGTTGTAAAATAAAACAGGCATACCGTCAGGACTCGGAGCCTTTAGAGAACCCATTTAGTTTAAGGCTGATGATAAGGCTGTCGTAGAGCTTCAATTTTGTTTGGCGATAAGAACAAGTTGATACAATCTGTGACAACATTCTGATTTGATGAGTCTGAAGTGGAAAATAGAGAACGGTAATAATCTTCAACCACAACATAAACCTTCACTCCACACTTTCAGTTGCCACAACTATCTCGGATTCTTTAAATAAAATTATTTTTCTTCCTGTTGGAGGCTTTGTAATGAAAAAACTTCGTATTACGGTCCCCTTCTTTTAACCAATCCGCACGAGATCTCTATTTCCACATAATTTTTTAAAAGAAGATCGTCAAGCTCAACTGAAGCCATACCAGCCCTCCTACAGTTAACTTCATCGTTGCTGCTGTCTTGAATAATATTCAATTCAGCAAGCTTATCTTTCATTTTTCTAGAAAGAATGCTGAAATTATGGAAGGCCCATGACCGCAGATTAGACCAACAACCTTCCAGCTTTGCCATAAAATCTGATGAAGGACCACTACTCTCACCCCAAGCCGGTATCACAACGTCGTCAAACTGTTCATGTACCATCCATATTTGCTCGAAATGGAACACCCGAGGGGCCTTGCTTCCCACCTATTTAGAGCAAGAAGTGTTAAGCAAGATGGGATTGTGGTCTGATTTGTATCTCGTGAGGTGCGACACTTGCATCGTGGATACTTCTCATGCCAACTTAAATTGCCTAGAAATCTGTCCAGTCTGATTTGGATGAGTTCATTATCCCTGTGCTTATTCATCCATGTAAACTTACAACTAGAGAACCCCAAATCCTCAACACCACAATTGTCAATGGCTTCTCTAAATCTGTCTATCTCTCTTTGCACACTACCTCTACCTCCCTCCTTTTCAGAATGGAAAAGATGAAGAATAAAATCACCAAAAATAATCAGAGGTTGATCATTCGACCCCCCCCCCCCCGATTTGTTCTGTAAGCTCACACGTTCTCACTTTGTTTTGAACTTATGGCCAACCGTAGACTCCCACCTCATTCCACACACCATTGTTAACAACATCAGTCACAGTGAACCCAATGTGATTGTTAGATGAATCTCTGATCTGGACGTCAATATTTTTCCTCCACCCCAATATAAGACCACCTCTTCGATCATCCGAGTAAACAACAAAAAAATTAAAAGAACTAATACTACTGAATTCGCTTTGAACTAATTTAGTCTCTATTAAGAAAACCACATCTAGGGAATTATTTTTAGTAAATAATTTGAACGCCTGTAGAATTCCCCAATCGTTAGAGGTTCCAACTGAAGATTTTCATTGCGTCTGGCGAGACTGAACGTCAGTATCCGCCGATATCTCAATGTTTTCAAAACAATTTAACAGTCCATCTCTGACTTTCTTTGAGAAAAGATCAGCTGGATCCACCACATCCTCACCATTCAACATGCTACGGTCCCTCTTCATAACTTTCTTCCTGCTCTCCTTAGTTCCCACTGGTGCGGGGACCCTTGGTGTATTGGTCCGAGTCCAGGAACTCGTCCTCCCACTCCTCTTATTTGTACGAAGACATCCAGAAACCCCTCTAGTCTGCCCTACAATAACTTCAGCATTTGATATTGGCTGGACCTGTTGAATTTGCACTTTAACAAGACCATCAAGTTGGTTTTGGGCTCTAATAATCTTAGCAGATTGTGTAGCATCAGCTCTACCTCCAGGCTCCCCCACATAGTTCTTTCCATCGTTTCCACATCAAGATTCAACTCTCCTAAATGTCGAAATCGTTTACTTTTTGAGATAATAGTTATTTGAAAAAGATAATAAAATAACAATACCATAGAATTGCTATAACATGAACCAAACTAGGAATAACCTAAATCTATATACAGTCGACCTTCTAATAGTTAATATTATATAAATTAATAATTCTAATAAATAATTGAAAATTGAGAGAACCAACTTCGTTCCACGTCGGATAATTAATAATTCTATTATTTAATAATTAATAAAATTTAAAATATATTTTACATGAATATTAATTATTAGAGAGATTTTTTTAAAGAAATATACAACAATTGATGATTTATTTGAGACAATACTAACCTTAATTCATAAAGTAGAAGTTAAAATATCATCAAATTATGACTTTCTTATTTTTTTGAGAAATTTTAAAAGAAGTTATTAGATAAACAAATTAATATATATAAAATATCTCCAGTATAAAAAATATTAAAAAATATTTTACTTTATGAATACAACTTCTTAATAATTATTTTTTGATTTGATATCAATTAATATTTTTTATATTGAATATAAAATTGTTTTTTTTTTAAATTTAGTGATTGTAAAGTGTATTTAGTTAGTTTTTTTATAATATAATATTAATATTAGATCTATTAATATAGATGCTTTAAAATCTCTTTTATAATTTTTTTTATACAAATTCAATAAATTAATAATTCTAATAATTAATAAATTTTTGATCCACCATGTGTATTAATTATCAGAGGGTCGACTGTAGTCTAAATAGTTTTTGATTAAAATATCAATGTTATCAAAACCGGACCGGACCGGCCGGTCCGACCGGGTTAACCGGGAACCGGACCCCTTCCCGGTCCGGTTAGCTATAAAAGTCAACTTTTTTAAAAACTGGTCAAAACCGGATTGAACCGGGAACATCCGGTTTTTAACCCAAACCGGCCAAACCCGGTTTTTGAAAAAATTGGACTAAAAAGTCTCTTTTTTGTCTAGAGAATATTTTTGTGGTCCCTTTTTACACATGTCAACATCTCATGTATTTATTTTTTCTCTTCCTTACACACATTCTACTTTTTACATAGATTTTACTTTTTTTTCTCTCTCATTTACACACTTTCTTCTCTCTCTTCAACACTTTTTTCTCTCTCATAATAACTCACATTTTCTCTTTCATATACAACACTCCTTTTTTTTTCTCTATCACAAGTTAATTATTCTACATATTTTTAAATATTAATTATTATTATTATATTTCTGTAATACCCCAAATTATTTAATTAGCTAGTTGGACCACGTGTCCAGTTTTGGTTCGCCAGAGTGGTGATATCAGAAGAATTTCTGAAAAGATAAAGTAAATAAGTTTCAAGTACGTCGGTTTTGAGAAAATTAAGGTTATATTTCAATTCTAAAGTTAGAATTGGAATTAAAAGGAAAAATGTCAAGAAAAGTTCAAAGATAAGTACAGGGACCAAAGTGGTAATTTAGCCACTTTGTGTCGAAAATAGAAATATTGGATTTTGACGGGAAAGTGTTAATATCGGGCTTCGTATTATTTATAGGATATAAATAATACGTATAAGTCGTAATAAAAGAATTTACCGATTTAGCTATGGACTAAATCGTATAAAAGAAAAGTTTAAAGGATGAATGATAAGAAACAAAAAGAACAAGGACCAAAGTGAACCTTTAACCAAGAAATATAAGAAATCAAATTCAAAGAAAGAAGATCAGAGAAGGATCGAGAGAAAACAGAAGCTATCGCCGATTTCCGTCGTTTCGCCGCCGTTTCTCCGTTCGACGTCTGATTCGAGCGATTCAAGCGGCGATTTCTTCAGAACCGAAAGCTCTATCGCCTCCGGCCATCAAATTAAGGTAAGAGGACGGGTTTTGGCATGAAAACGATGGTTTTGTGGGCTGTTTTCATGAGATTATGATTTTGGATTGAATTTGACGTTTTTGGGTTTATTATGGCGTTTTTGAAGAAACCGAGATATGGGTATTGAGCGTGGGTATGTTTAGCACGTCGGGATTGTGGCGAAACCCCGAAAAATCTGATTTTCGGGGCTGTGCACGTGGTACCCGACCGTGTACCACGGGTGCACGAACGTGTACTGGAAGTACACGAACGTGCACCTAGCAAGGTACACGATCGTGTACTGATGTACACGAACGTGTACTTTTCATGGTACACGAACGTGTACAATAAGTACACGAACGTGTACCCCTGAGGTGCACGAACGTGTACTTGGTTGCACGATCGTGCACCCACCAAAACGCACACCCGTGCACCCCAACTCGCCCCCACGCGTATACAAACTGTAATTGACCTAGGTGTTTGACGTTTAGAGTAATTGGACGCTAAAGGACAGATTTCGGACTTGGAAAGTTATTAATCTCGAGATTATCTCGACATTTTAAATGAATAATAATAATGGGAAACGTCAAGGACGTTAAGCGATTCTCAATTATGAGAAATAGTATTCGCTAAGTCGTCTATACGACTAGAGATATCGAATACTTAAGTAAGTGTAAAACAAAACTAAATCTTAAAACTTAAAAGTATTATACGTATAAGAATGCGAGAATCACGTCTAACTATTAACAATTTATCAGACGTGTCAGCGAGTAGTGGAGTTAGTAGAGGCGGACTAGCGAGAGCGTACTATCAGATCGATCATATCATTTCTTGGATTGCGGTCACTGTGAGTTGTACTTTTACTTTCATGTATTAAAACTATTTGATATATACATATATACTGTTTTCACGCATCGCGCTATATATAATTGATTGAAATGTTATATGTTTATTAAATTTCTATATATGAGAACTAGTATGCGATCCGAAGAAACTAGCTACCTATTGGGTGTCAATAGGCTGTGTGATCACCAGTATCGAGTCAGTCTAGTATGTTTGCATTTGAGAAATGATGTGACTCAGCTGGGAGCTTATGATGATTATGAAATTTACGATTGGGTTTATGATTTCGATACAAGTGAGCACTCGGCTACGGTGTAGTCTTGAGTCCCCGTATCTAGTGGCTGGGCCACCAGCGAGTTGGACTCGTGATTGATATTTACGATTGGGTTGAATGATAATGATTATTCGAGAAATGTGTCGCATGCTAGGATATTAGTTTCACACGGATCAAATTCATGTTTATATGTTTTATATTAATATTTTCCTGAGATGCGATGCTATGTTTCTATATTAATACTGTTAGTAAATGTCAACTCACTCAGTATTTCCCCAAATTCTGATCCCTCACCTTTGATGTCTTTCAGGTGCTTAGCTTGTGGACTTAGCTAGAGGCCAATTTTGAAGTCCAGAAGTCAGCTGTATATGTTAGTTTCTGACTTCTGTGAGTGCTGCAGTAGTGGTCCTGCGTCAATAGAATAGTAGCCTAGACAGCAGTTCATTTTTGATTGTATATATTAACTGCTGTCATTGTTTAAATGCATTTTGATAGGCTACGTGTTTAGTATATGATCCACGGCCTCAGATGCCGGTGAGATGTTTGAAACACTAACTGATGTATAGTACCGCGAGGCCAATTCGTACAAAGTACGGTAACTAGAGCCCGCGAGGTTTTGAAACAGTTAGTGTATATGATTGATTATATGATATGTATATATAAATGTGTTGCTTCCGTTGTTTAATATTAAAAGTTTAATGTATTCATTTATTGATTGCGGAAAAGTAATTGTGATTTTAGGCTTGCTACGGGTTCCGGAGCTACCACTCCCGTTCCCTAGCGCCGGTCTCGGCCCTGAGATTGGGTCGTGACAACGTTGGTATCAGAGCAGTTGGTCCAGTTACCACTGCTAGAGTTGTTTGATTGCTTGTTTGACTGGGAGTATTTGTCAGTAAGTATATCTAGGAACTACTGCAGCAAGAGTCAGACCGTAGTTGTCTGTTATTGTGAGATGTATACAATGGTAATATGTAGTATGACGCTCGCGAACCACGACTATTACGTTAATAAGTGAATAGTATCTGTTCATATGGACGACTAGGGCAACTAAGTATTTGTTACTTATGCTAAGAGATAGAAATTGGTTATATATTTACAAATTTCGAACGACTGAGGTAAGTAAGTGTTTATTTCTTGCGCTGAGGTTATTAAGTGGATTTATGCTTGCGAATTATGTGTGACGGGATTAAATGGTAGATGTTTACAGCATGCTATACATTGATGATTGGGATTGCGTGTGAAATGGGCTCAGATGGTCGCTTACGTTTGAAATTGTTTCTTTTCAGCATGTCTGGGCAAAATGGAGCTCAGTCGCATGCTGTTAGCAAAAATACTAACTTGTAGTAATCAGGAAATACGGAATCGATCCCACGAAGACAAGAGGTTTAAAGTGAGCGAACACGTATTTGGAAATTCAATTCGGAAAGCAACGATCAATTGGAATTATAGTAATGATTACGGAATTTAAAACTAGTGAAATTAACACTTGAAGCAATTAAAAACTAAAGCAATTAATTAATAAACGGGATAAAACAATAGGTAAAAGGCGTTTAGAGGTTGTTAAATCGATTTGAAACGTTCTAGCTAACCGGGGTTGATTTGGTAATTAGTTTGGGTCAAGTTTTCAAAAGTGCCTAATCCGCTCTCTCGAGTCCGCAATTAGAACTAATTGCAATTAAATTAATACCCCGAAATCTAAATCGCTCTCGCGTAATTAGATTTCGATTATACCAATTTAATCCAATCACGAAGTTTAACCTAAAACCGATTAAGCCCTAAACCGCTCTCGCGTGATTAAACCCTAATTAAGTGATTTGCTAATTCCGGGTTATTAAGTGACTCTCGCCTAATTAATTACCCTCTTAACCTAGGATTAGGAGATCAATCTATCCTAGGCATTAAGCATACAAATCACTACAAACCCTAATACCCAAATCAAACCCTAGTCAACTAATCACAACCAAACTTCATCAACAACCCCTAAACTAAGGATTTAGCTACTCATCACAAACATCATAGCAATAACTAATAAGTAAGCATTAGGAGTAATCATAGTCTAGAGATTAATTACCTTGCAATAATTGAAGATCCAAGCATAAAAGAGATAATGAAGAACAATAATGAGAAACCAACAATCTTCTATTAATAATAATAATCTTCAAATCATAACATGAAACTCAAAATAGCACTAAGAACTAGTGTCATTCAAAAAGCTGAGAATGGTAAAAGGAAAATGGGGGCTACAAATCTAAATCTAGTGCATAACCCTAAAAAGGGAAAATAATGTATCCTTATATAGTACTACCCAAAATAGGGAATAAAAATACAACCCATCTAGAATGTTTGGCCCAATAGGGAAATGTTCTGAGAAAAGCTGAAATCCCTCCTTTCCTCTTGTCTCGAATCGAGACACTCAACTTATGAGTGTGTCTCGATTCGAGACACACTAAGCAGATTAATCTGCTTCTCCAAAACTTGTGTCTCGACTCGAGACACCTAAATAAGTGGGGTGTCTCGATTCGAGACACCTCTTCAGAAGGGAGGATTTACTTCTTTTGCTTCCGGCTTTCGACTTCTTTCGCGCTCGACTTCCGCTTCCGCTCATTTTCCACTATTCCGGCCTCAAAACTCTTCGTAATGCTCTTGATTCCCTGAAACATAAACACCCTCTATAAGCTAATCCATTCCATATAAAAGTGGGGTGAAAGCACATAAAAGCATACGAAAAGACATCCTAAAGATAGGAGTATTTTACTCCAATCACATGCTGAGGAAGAACGGGAGGAAGCGCCTCCTATATTTCAAAACGGGTTTCATAATGAAGTAGGCGAACCATCTGGGGTCCATCAGAATGGATTCCACGCAAATAATGGAGCATCGCCAGAAATATATCAAAATGGCTATATGTCTGTATCGGAGATAGGTAGTTCTTCTGGAAACCGAGTTAGAGTGCATTCACCGGAGATAGAATACAGCGAGGAAGAGGAACCGGAGGAAGATCCGGAAGAGGATCCTGAGGAAGACCCTGAGGAGGATCCTGAGGAGGATCCAGAAGAAGAATTAGAAGAAGAAGCAGAGGAGGAAAATCCTCAGGAAGAAGAGAATGAAGAAGAAGAACAGTTAGAGGAGATAGATGTCGAAGAATACAGAGGTGACTATTTCTGGTCAAGTGTGCGGAGATACCGCAATTTGAGGGAAGATGCGGACATAGCTAACGGTCAGGCGCAGATAGCCCTAAATCAGGTTAGGAGGCAGATGCGTTCTTTTTCTAGAGGGATGTTAACAGTAGGAGCGTATTCTACTGACTTTCTGAGGATGGCTGAAGGAGTCCCTGATCTGAACGAAGATAATAGGACTATTAATCGTAGATATGTCAGGGGCTTAGGACCTCAGTTTGATGAGCTGTATGAGCACGTGGATGAACATTTCAGTACGCTTACTACAATGGCCCGCAGGATTGAAACAGAGCATGAATGGTCGGGTGATCCGTTACGACCTTATTACTTTAGACGTGAGTACCACCCAGATTACGTCAGTACGTCCTCCAGAACTACAACCAATCCTTATTTTGTGCAAAGAGGTGGACGAAACTTAGGTAGAACAGTTAGGGGTCGACACACTGGCGTAGTTATTAGGGAACCTAACATTCCGCACCAGGCACCTCCAGGTAGTAGTGATTTACATACTTTAAGTAATTGTGTTTATATGTTTGCATTATTGTGTTTATATAATTGTTGCATTGCATAGTAGAATGTCAGTAATAAGTTTTGCCTTTAGGATAATACCTCGGAAAGTAAGAACCTATAAGAAGCACTGTTGTTAAACACGCGCTTAATGAAAGAATATATATAAATATAACTTACAGAAACAATAATACAATAAACATCACACCATATAATTATCGCAAACGTAATTCCTATATTACGTTTTAGAATTTGAGGAAAGAGATGGATTACTTACAGGAAGTCGATGTGAAACATCGGTATCTGCGTCTGTATATGACGTAGAATAGAATGTTGCAGAAGTAGATATGACGATTACAGTAATAGAGAATTTTGAATTTAATTTAGTTATCGGAGATATGGAGAAAGAAGTGATGTGACAGACGAACAGTCTGTAAATGACAGAAAAATATGACAGCAGTACAAAAATTTGAAATATATTTAATAAGTATAAAGAAAGCCGTTAATAGTCGCAGAGCGTATAATCTAGAGTAAGACTTACGATTTTATGAAGATTTTGAAAGTTTTTATGATTTTTCAAGGTACAATTGTGCTCAGGCATCGCATGTGACATTGCATAACCACGATAGAAATGCATAAAAGAATGATTTTCAAAATTTTAGATCATGCATCATATCTTTATAATGGAAAAAGAAACTGCGATTTTGAGCAACTCCTTGGTGATGAGAGATGTTATCCCTCTGAGCTACAATTGTACTAACGACTTCAAACGATTTATGAAAAGTGATTTAGAAAGAGCTGCGCAGCCAAAGGAAGTTTTAAATTTGTGTTGTTCAGTAAGTAAACTCGGATGTAAAGTTCTGCGACAAATAATAAAAGATTCTTAACAAATAAGAATAAAATTGTGAAAGAAACTCCAATAAAAGAATAAAGCCATGTTAATAATTATTGCAATTAGGCTAATGAAGCCAAGGGAGAATATGAACAAGGAATTATCGCCGGAGAACATACGCAGCTGAGTTGCGATACACTGGCAACATTTAAGGATACGATATTTATCCTTGTGATAAAACGAAGAATGAAATGATAGAGAGTTATGTTAGAAGAAAGAAACGTAACGATTACGCAAGGACGAAGAATATAACGATTATTCTTATGGTAAAATAAGTAGCATAGTAAACGAGGAACACAATAGAGAAAAGAAATTGAAAGTATAAAGGACGAGAAGGTGATACTATAAATGATAAAGCATGCAATTTTGCAAAATGTGAAGGTGATTTTGCAAGATATGAAAGTTAGAAATTTGATAGATCAAGAAAGATAATAATACTATGTGACTGATATTGAGTAAAGTTACTAATATTAGCATTAAGAGTTATAAGTTGCGTTAACATCAACATTCCCTTTAATAAGAAAGAAAATTTGAAGGAGCAAATTGATATTTTACCATCTTCTCCGAAACTCAGTTTTGTAACAAACTGAAAACAAAACTCCGCCTCTCCATCGCCTTTTTGCCTTCTCCATCTTCTACGGTTCAGCAACCTCTCCGTCGCCTTTTCGCCTTCGCCATCCTCGACGGTCCAGCAACCTCTCCGCCGCCTCTGCCAACTGAAAACCAAACTCTACCTCATTTTTATGGTGCCTGAAACCGATCTAGATTCGGCGTTTCTGCTGCTACCGCCGCCTCTGCCATCTGTTGCTCCTCGCATGTCTTTGCCCTGTCAATTATCGAACAAAATCTAACTCTTATGTTAAACCTCCCATAAATACAGTGCCTCTCCTACTTTTAATCTCCGCCACTCGCCGCCTTTTCACCTCCACCATCCTCAACGATCCTGCCGATGCCGATCGAGTTTTAACTATACTCTTGTATCTTTGTGATGGGATTAGGGTCTGAAAAACTCATAAAATTTTGTGTTGTCATTACCTTCATCTTTCATACAACAACACTAAAATTTCTGCAACTATTTTGTTTCATTTGTTCTAATTGGTTTCTTGTTTCTTGTTTCATTAATTTCAGTTTGCTGGTGGATTTTGCTGCATACCTATCAAGTGTTTGGTAAATTGCCGCTGAGAAATTTTTTTGTATATGAAGCTCGGCCATTTTGTGTACAATGGAGATGAAGGATGTTGGAGATGCTCTGTTTTCATGTGGTCCATAGAGTTTTTGAGAATGTCAGTGTTTTGTAAGAAATAGGCATGCTGGTGTAAGCTATTCTTGATTTCATCCCTTTGCAAATACATGAATCTGCATAATTTTGTATGAATGATCATATTTTTTTGTACTAAGAAATAATACTCCCTCTGTCCCATTTTAAAAGTCCCATTTGACTTTACACACAGATTAAGAAAACTTTAATTATCCTTGTCTTTTTATGTTTTTTCATGTTTTACCCCTATTAATGATAGTGGAATTTTCCATAGAACTCTTTTAAGATAACTAAAAAAAGGGTAAAATGGGGTATTCATTGGAAAAACATTCTAAAAATAGTAATGGGACATTTTAAATGGGACATTCCAAAATAGAATATGGGACTTCTTAAACGGGACGGAGGGAGTAAATTTTTTCTCTATTTTTTGTTCATGGCCCACCATTTAACATCGACTACTGCATGCGTGGCATAAAAATTGATGGATTATTTATTCGACTCTCTTTGACGGCAAGTGAGATACACTTGCCAAATTCCGTCCAAGTGAGGGCGTAAAAATTAGATTTTGCCACGTACAAGGATCCAGACGTAAACAACTTTGGAGTAGGGGTCGTTCGAATAAAAATGATAAAGTAGAGGGGCTACTGTATGAGTTTTGCCTAAAATTTATAATGTCATCTCATTAAATCAAGGCCTAATCACTCAAAAACCCCTCACCTTTAAACTTTTTTTCAATTCTACCCCGACGTTGAAAATTTGTCAATTTTACCCACTTTTGAATTTTCTGTTTTCAATTGTACCCCAATATTTAAATTTTTGTTAATTTTTTTACTTAAATGATGAAATCATTCAATTAATTAAGTGTAAACATGAAATTAAATTCTTTTTTATTCAAAAAAGTACAAATAAGTCCTTTATTTTTAAAAACTAACTAAAAACCATAATCAAATTAACACTAATTTAAATTCTTAATTAATTTAACTAAATTTAAATAAATTTTAAAAATATACAATTAATATATGCGAGACATGTAAAATGTTTTAAACAAATTTCCAAACGCAAAAGACGTTAATTTAATTTTTCAGGGTACAATTGAAACACAAAAATGCAAAATAGGGTAAAATTGACAAATTTGCAACGTCAGGGTATGATTGAAAAGGGGTTAAAAGGTCGGGGTTTTTTAAGACATTAGGCCTTAAATCAATAGATAGGCATGAATTGAACATTTAAAGATTGAAAGTGAGCTAGACTGCTAAGAGTCTCTCAATTCTAAATCAGAAATCAGAACATTTCATCATGGCGGGGAAAGTGGATATTATTTCAAGATGCAAAAAGGAACATTTTAACAGTTAAACCGTACACATCAACACACTTATCCCTTACTGCAGTGAACCACACATTTTCAACATCAACACTATATACAAAATACAGCCACCATATCTCACAACATTTAAACAGTCACATCTTTATTTCGGGTAAAGTAGCATGTTCGTCGTCATCTAGAAGACGGTCTTAACCCTTGTGGCTCTCTTTAGGTTTCTGCAAATGAAAAAACAACTATGTAAAAACATAATAGTCGAACGCATGAAACAGAGAGTTAACAGTCTAAATAAAAAACAAAATCCGGTATAGTTGCTAGTGGCCGAGGAAGTTTCCAGGCTAGGTTAAGCTTTTACTCCATCGGACAATCTATCGACTTGAACAGATATAGCACTATTACTACACTAAACAACACAAACCACCATATATCAAACAAATAAGCAATAGCTACATTAGTACTACAGAAAACATCCTCTATTGCCCAACGCTCACTCATGGTAAAATGGCATTCACAGTTCTATTAGCTACTCGACTAGGATGCGTAATCAAATCAAACGTGAAATTGAAGTAAAAAGAAAGGCTGAATAATGAAAATACTAAAAATATCAGTTAATAAACTAATACCATCAACTTAAAAAATTAAAGGTATAAAAGGTCTACAGTCTCGTGTTTAAATAGCCCGGAGTGTCAGGTACATATCCTGGTATGCCAATCTAACCACAATCTAAATCAGCAATTTAGATTTTACAGCACATGAAACAAAATTGGCAGCATCACCACAACCAATTCCAAAAACTTGCTCAAAATGACCAGTAATTTAAGATAAAGTATATTAATGTTCTTTAGAGTTTCAAATGAAAAACAGTTCTCACAAAGAAAATCAGAAAACTATGAGTTTATTATTAGTAACACGTTCAGCAGCAAATTTAAGGTTAACTCGGAGTCAATTTCCAAAACAATCAAAGTTAGGACCCCCTAACACCGCCAAAACAGAAAACATAGAAACAAGTCTTTCTCAAATATTTCTATCAAATTTACTCTTTTTCTCAAAAATTTCTATCAAATTTACTCTTTGTGACTTCTTCTGTAACAGATGATTTAACAATTGCCACATCCACGGCAGAGACAAACAAATAAACTTGTAATTCTATTGAGAAACCTCAAGCCTTCATTATCCAAAACTAGGAGTGGGCTTCCATATGCTCAACTTGGACACTAGACATATGCTTTATAATAATGAGGTCTCGATGAATAAAACATTTCAATTTAACCACCCAAGTCACGTACGTAAACTAGCCATGTACACTTTTTCAATTTGGGAGGAAAATGCCAAGTTTAAAATAGATTCAAGACTCTAGTGGCACTGGTACAATCTGAGTCATGAAACAAAGAAGAGAATTCACATGACTAGAGATACAATCTCAGTCAAAAATTTACAAAAATAACAAAGCGAGATTCAAATAATTTGAACGTCGATGATTAAAAGATGACAACTAAAAGTTTAAGTCCACACAGACAATAATCAACCACTCAACTATGAACCAGATACTGAACTTGAAATTGTAGTTGCTACCCAATAATTGAAAACTAATGGCATCTATTAGAACAGAGAGAGAAGCTCAATCTTGTGTTAAAGAAGCACCAAGTTTTAAATGTTCGATTATAGAAGCCTACATATCAGCTTCCCTCATTCCCAACCCCAACCTAAAAAGAGAACTGGAAAAAGCAGTCTTACTCTAAACATCATGCCATCTCTTGGCATGCACTTCAACCCTCACTTTCTAAACGTTTCAATCATATGCATATAAATCATAAGTTGAGGACAATAACTAGAGCTGCAATTTAACAATTAATGAGACACGATTTAAATCTATTTTAAATTACAACCGAAATCTAATTTATTAAAATATTGTTAATTTGGATAATATTTTTTTATAAAATGAATTTAAATTGCAAATATCATATCATATCATGTAATGTATGCAAATTGTATTTATTTCTTACAACAGAATAAAACTTTAATAAATAAATCAAATCATTAGTTTTGTTGATCAATATTCCAAAACCGTGCAATTGGAACCATCAATTGTAAACAAAACCTAAAATGAATTTAAATCGGAATCAAACAGCGGACAAGACAGGCCTGTTTCAAAGGATGTCGAATCGATCAAATAAAAATGTGAAAATAGATCAATATAGTACCTTCTGGGTGCTCTCTTTGTATTTCTCAGCCTTCTCTTTCTCAGCCTTCTGCTTCAGCTTCTCCAGCTTCTCCCTCTCCATTCTCTTCATTTAAAAAATGAATTTAAATACTTTAATCACATATACATGATTCACCCCATAAATGACAATAAACATATAAAATCATATATAACACTGAAATCTTTTTTTAGTGACGAGGGCTCACTCCCCCTAACCAAAGCCCATGATCACTTTCAAACCCCGGGATTGGACCGCCCGCAAACCCACGTACTTGGCAATTGTCTCAACCACTCCATTTATTACAAAGGGCATAGCCAGGTTTGAACCAGCGACAATAGCGCCCAGATGGTTGAGACTTAGACCACTAGACCAACTTGTGCGAGGGCAACATTGAAATCTTTATTTAAGAAAACAAACTATGAAAATTTGATCACTAATAATCAACGTCATAAAAAAGATAACAATATCACTACTAAAGATAAATTATCTAAAAACAAATGATCCAACTGATTTATTCATAGATTGAACACATAGCTGTAGACGATCAAAAGAATTAAAAAAAATAATCAGACTCTAAGAAACCTGAATATAGACGTTTTCAGCAGCGCGTTCCTCCTCGCTAAGAACACGGCCCTTGCCGTCGCTGAAATAGCGAGTAGCGGTTGATCCACCACGAGTTGAAAACATTGAGCTACTAATACCACCGAGTCGGCTCAGCGAAAACCTTGTTGTTGCCATTTTTACGTCTTTGTTTTAGAAAACCGGTTTTCTAGCGTTTTATAAAGTTACGATTTGCGTTTTAAAATCCGGATTTTTGACAAAACCAGTGCCGCCGCCGGTTTAAATTTAATTAATTTATGAACAAAGGATCACTTTACCCCCCTTAACTTAGCACAAAGTATCAAAAACGTCAAAATTAGTAAAACCGGATCACTTTTACCCTGAATTTGGCAAAACCGGCTCAAAAATACCCCTATACTGATGTGGCACCTTAATTGAAGAGTGGGTTTTTAATTATCATAATTTATTCTAATTAATTATATTCAAATATTTATCAATCACAATTAAACCTTAATTCATCCTCGGGTGTTTTTGTACTTTTTTCAAAAACAATTCAATTTTTTTTCCGACTCTATTCTTCACCTCCACCACCGCTCCTTCACCTCCACCACCACATTCAAACTTGTATAATCAAATTTACTTTCAATTCACAAAACAAATTCACAACGAGGACCGCTCCTTCACCACTACGAAACAAATTCACACCACCACCACATTCATCACCATTGCAACACTGTCACTCGTCGAAAACGGCAACAGAAGCGACGAACAAATGAACAGTCCCAATGGGTTTGTTCATCGTTCAGATGAAGCGATGAACAGACCTAGTGGGTATGTTCATCTTCTTCAAACGAAGAAGATTGGGTCTGTTCATCGCGTCTCAGACGAGCGTCCTTGCTCGTCTGAGACGAACAGGTCTCAAGCGAGCGAGGGTCTGCTCATCTCAGACGAGCAGATCTCAGGCGAGCAGCACTGGTGGACAAGTAGCAGTCGTTGATAAACAACGAAGAAGAGAGCTGTGTCATGAAGAAAATGATGGCGGATGTGATATGAGTAAGAAGATGAGGACATGGGTAGGAGTGAAACATGGATGAAACAGCAATAGTGAAGGTCCGCAATGGGGTGAAACAGCAGCAGTAGTGGAAGAAGAAAAATAATAAGAAAATTAGGTTTAAAATTTTTTAATTTATTTTGTTAAAAATATAAAATTTAGGGGGTTAGTTTGTCATTTTAAATTAAAGGTATTAGATTGTTTTTTTTATTATTATTAGGTATCAATTTGAAATGTTAAAAAATATTAGGATCATTTTAATTTTTTTATTAAAAATCTAAATTTTAGGGATTAATTTGTTATTTATATAAAATTTGAAGGGGTAAAGGGATGGAATTGTTTTTTTAAATTATTAGGTATTTAAATTGTTATTTTAAATTAGGACCATTTTAAACTTTTTTCTATTAAAAACCACCTTGGTAAAACAAAACCACTATTAAAACTGGAGAGTGTATCTCACTCTCTTAGATGAATGTGGGGAGGGGGCGTTTTGTATCAAATTTGCCAAGTTCAGGGTAAAAGTGATCCGATTTTGCTAGTTTGTACATTTTTGATACTTTGTGCCAAGTTAAGGGGGCTAAAGTGATCTTTTGTTCATTAATTTATTCTTTAATGAGACAAAAGAGAGACTATTTTAAGCAACGAACTTACGGTGTCATGACGTTCATGCAATAAGATAACGAGTGTTTACGATATTCAAATATTTAATTATTATTTATTTTTGAACAAAGATCATTTCATCTCTTGAACTTATCACAAAGTATCAAATACACTTAAATTCGCAAAATCGGATCATATCACCCCAAAACTTGATAAAACAAGATCAAATCCACCCCTCTACCATTCTCGTCCACTTTCAAGCCTCATTTGAAACATGCTTTCTATGATAAAAAAGTTTAAAAATATTTTTTTTTCAGTTCTTCAAATTAATACTTGAATATTTTTATAAAAAAGTTTAAATTTTGAAATATAAAAAAATTAACCAATCAGACGAAAAACAAATCCCAGTAGTCTGTTCTTCACGATGAATAATGGACCCCAAGGGCGAAATTTTTTTCACGATAGGAGGCGGATCGGTGGTATCTGGTGGAGAAAAAATGTTGGCGATGGGCGTCGGAGTCAACAGCGTATTGTGGTGGCTGAGGCGGATGGCGGTCGGAATGTAGCGGTTCTCGGTGGAAATGGAATAGTTAATTAATCCGGTTTTGCATAGTTTAGGCGGTAGTGTCCCGCTCTCTTAGGGATGTTTTTGATATGATTTGTCAAGTTGTGGGTTGTTTGATCCATTTTTGCGGATTTGTGCCTTTTTGACATTTCGTGTCAAGTTCAGGGAGTGAAATGATCCTTTGCTGATTTATTTTTATTGTTAATATTGTAATTTTATGAATATAACTTTAGTTGGTTATTGCATTAGTAATATGGGACAACTTGAATAATTATATTTACATTGAGAATAAACTATATAAGTTCAACTTCAATCGAAGATAAACTCTCTCTCTATAAAATATTTACTCTCATTTCTATCTACAAAAATGTCATTTTTATCTTCATATTTGGAAGGGTGACGGAAGGTGATATTTTCGGTTTTAATCAAAAAATCATCTTTTCTCTATTCATCATGATACAATTTTTTAGAGGGAAAATTAGCTTTTTAATTAACCATATTACAGCCTGGATTCCGGAGACGATTGACAACAACTGTTGCATCTCACTCAAAGAAAATATGTAGATCGTTAAAAGAAATTGATAACTTCAGCCCTAATTTAACAGTTGTAGCATCTGCATATTCCACGTTCAAAATTCCATGCAAGATAGTAACTTTTGCATCACACCACATGCCCATTCCAGTCCTTACATACAACACTTGCTACGGAGAGGTTACGATTCACTGCAACTGTGCCATCAGAATTGATTTTTATGGTTTGAAACGGAGGAAACTTCCAAACCGGATCAGCTATGTTAGTTCTTCTGCCAGCATTGTTATCCTAACTAACTCAGCTTTTAATTATTTCTTGGTCACACTGAAACAGTCTTAGAGTCATGAGTCTAAAGTTGTCAAAATTGCACCTTTTTAAAAAATATAGCTGCTCCAACAATTCATTTGCTTTGTGAATACTATTATGTCGATATAAGATGATGCACATTCCCTCCCTCACTCCGAATGTTTCTCTAACTTTGTTAAAAACCCACTCCAGTGAAGCATCATTTTCAGAATTTACCACACAAAATGCGAGAGAAATTTTTTTATTTGCGGCATCTTAAATTGCTGCCATTAGAAGTATTCCTCCATAAACTGCCTTTAAAAATGTATCTTCCACTAAAATTATCGGCTTGTAAAAACCCCAACCTTTAATTGAAGCATTCAATGATATGAAAATATATAGGAATCTGTTCCAGTTCAGCAACAGATTCTGGATTTGTTGCTTTTAGTGCATGTAGATAAGAAGGCAGTAATTGGTATGAATCAGCTAGATTACCTCTCGTAAGCTCTAATCCCTTTTCTTTTGATCTCCATGCTCATTAGTATGTTAGTTCGACTCCATACTCTTTCTTCATGTCTTTAATAATATCGGCCGACATATACACAATTTTGAGGGTTGCGTACTTATCTTTTATGAATTTTCCAATTAAATCTGAAGTGGCTTGTCTTTTATCAGCCATTCTTTCTCCCACTTTGAAACTGTGTACGTTGTTGAATTTTCGGACAATAATCACATTTGATTTTTTTATTTCTCAGCACTATTATTTTCCATTCGCAGTCAGGCTCATCACACATTGATATACACTCAATTTTGCACGACTTGTAAGATCTGAATTGAAAATGATTGTTAATTGCACAAATGCTTAATATTGTCTTTAATGTGCGCTTATCTTTGTATTTTCGACCTTCTTCAATTTATGTTGCCTTTATTTCATCAATGGTCTTATTTTCTACGATGTGCTCTCAACTTCTTGATCTTCATTTAACAAATATCTCACATCTGTTGCATATTGAAACATGTTTGAAACTGTTTCGGAATTATCAACATTTGTTGAGTTGTCTTGCTGGTGACAAACATCTGCATTTTTTGTTAATGTTTTGTTACGCTGATCTTGATGATGAAACATACAATGATACATCTCTTAATTTTTTTTCTCAATTTCAATGCAAAGAGGAAATTGTGTTGGTTCTGATTGTTTGCTTTTCATCTGGAATTAGAAGACCAAAACATCATTATCTTGTATTACTAGTGGTAGATAATTTGCTTTAACCTGTATAAGATTAAAATAAACCAGGGTTAAAATACATATCAACATTATGTCAACATTAAATTAACAATAAATTGTTTTTTTTTCAAACATTAATGTGGTGACGGTTATTCCTTTCTTTTTCTCACCGGAAACCGTCGTTTCTTCTTTCTTCTTTTCCTTCTTCGCATTCGTCGTTCTTCTTACCGAAAACCACAAACATCATCTTCTCTGTATGAATCCGAAAACACCTGCTTCTTCTTCATCAGATTGGACTAAATCTACGGTTTACTTTGGAAAGAGGAACCGCCGAAGACAAACCACATGGGTTCGAACAGTCATTTGTTCATAAACGAACAACGGTGGAGAAGTCGCATGTACTATAACTCTCCGGCTAACTCCAACGATCACCCCCATCACCAACAACATGCGGCACGGCCATCGGAAAGGACATAAATCGGGCCAAGAATAGTGCTGAAAGTTCAAACCGTTGCTGCAACTCCGTTACAAGGAATAATGGTGAATGGTTTCTTAAACCAACTCTCAAGACTTGGATTTCAGGCGCCACTATGGTAATGACGAAGGCCATACATCTGGTTAGGTTCTTTCAATTTCATTGGTTATATTCTTTTGGAGATTTACTAAATTTTTTTGAATTAAACAATAATTATCCTCACTTTGGTATAATTGTTCAATTGTTAATTTACCTAAGAAACGGTAACTAGTTCATGAAATCTAAAACTGTTTTATAAAATCATCATCAATTTTGGTGGAGTTAATAATTTTATCAAATTGTTTTTGGTATAATTTAGATTTGGATTTGAATTCATTAAGAAAAATTAGGTGATTATTTCTTCCAAAATAATGAACATTCTAATTCTGAGAAGTTTAACCACTAATGTCCTTTGAATTTGTGTCTCTTGAATTTGTGTGAAAAATGCAAAAGACGATTTCCTTTTTCATCGCACTGTAACATCATTATCATATTGTCTCCATTGTACCATTATTGATGTGTTTTTTCTATCCAAGAGATTTACTAAATAATATGTTAAAAGTGCAAATTTAGTTTTAAAATCTTGCATTTTTCTAGTAACCGCTGTAAATTATAATATTATCTAATTGTAACCGCCTTTAAATATTTCTTTCATTATAATATTTTGTAATCACCTTCTGTTTCACTCTTTAACATTTTGTTCTTTTGTTATAAAATAATAGATTTTTATATATTTATCGGGGTGTTTTTTATGAACGCAAAATTGTGAAGTTAAAGTATTTCTTGTGAGGATTTGTACTCCTTGTGAGGTTAAAGTACTTCTTGTGAGGTTAAAGTTCTCCTTGTGAAGTTTTGTACTCCTTGTGAGGTTAAAGTACATTGACGAAGGGCTCTGTTATTTCAAGAGAAGAAACTCATTGCTTTTTCAGTGAAAAGTTAAATGAAGCAAAGAAGAAGTACTCAACTCCGTATGAAATGTTCAAGATAAGTTTTGATTCAGTTTTAAATTTTAATAACAGATTTATAGTTGTTGGTATGATTTGTATGAATATTTCGAGTTTTATCACTTATTTTAGTTTTCATTATCTTTTAGGAATAATATCATCTGAAGTTGCGGAGACATTGAACATAAGGCGAGAAAGATATAACATCAATAATAGAAGTCATAATTCTTGATACAATTCGCTTACTTTGCATATGTTAAGTGAATGTGTAATTGGATGGCCCATGAAGTGGCTAAAAAGTCCTTAAAGCCTCCTTTTTAAGAGTTATTATTGTAATCTTTGTTATCTATTTCTCACAAACATTATGTACTTCTATTTACCAAAATTAATACAATTGTTATTTTGCCGAAAAAAAAATTAACAATAAATCAACAAATGAAATAAAACAATAAATTTTTGCAAAAACTGTTAACATCCACATAATATCAACATGAAATCAAAAACATGTCTACATGATAATACCAATTATAGTATAATATGATGCTATCAACATAAATTTTAACAAGTATGTATTGCAAGAATTAATAATTTTACAATAGTATCTGATACTTGATTTGCACATTTGTTTTTACTAAATTCACTTGTAGCTGTTTTGCCAGTAATTGTTCAAGATTATCCATACTACAATCTTTTGAATAGGAAGTCCTTTATACAGCAAAATCTGTGTATTGGAGTTTATCATTCCAATAGCCATTATACTGAATAAAAATTGCAATGATATACATTCATGATTGAAAGTCAATACTTAAATTAAAAATTAATACTTTTTCAGCTTAATAATTTATTTTAAAATTTTAAATTTGAATTAGTAAATATTATTTTTATTTATCTATGTAATTAACATTATAATTATTTTAAAATCAAACTCTACAAGAAAAATTATAAATCTGAATTTGAATGATCTTAATTGTCTTACTTTAGATGAGCATCTAGATGTTGATCGACGTTAATTGTCAAACAAAATCAAAATTCAATTTTTTTTATTCTAATCTCCGGATTAAACTTCATCGCCGGAGTAATTTTTGACAATAGTTCTGCTTGGGTTTCTAAACCTATGAATTAATATTGTTAATGTGATACTTATCCTACTTGGACTCTCGAATCCCTTCATTATTACGATACTGGACATTTTTTGTAAGTCACATTTTAACTTAATCGATTAAAATGAATGTTTTTAGAACCAGACCGAAGAGCGAACCGGCTTCATCGAGGATTCACGGCTGGACCGGCTCAATCGGGTTCGATCGGAATTTTTAATTTTACTAAATATAAATTATTTAAATTAAAAATAATTAGTTTTATAAAAAATATATGATAACATATTTATATAACTATTTTAAAAATATAATTATGAAAAATATAATTATAATGACCAATTTAAAAATATATAGAATAATTACTTTTTATGAGAAAAAATGATATTTTTTTTATTTTAATAATTACTATTCTTAAATCAAAATTGATATATAAATAAAAGATATGATGCGACATTTAATTAAAATTAATTACTAAATTTGTGAAGTATAATTATAATTGATCAATATTTATATGTGTATAAAATAATTATTTTGTATGAAAAAATAATTTTAAAATTTTAAAATATAATAATTATTAATTTTAAAAGTCAAATTTAATAGGTAAAAAATATGATAATATATTTAAATAAAAAATATGTATTAAATTATAGGGCTAATAATCACCCATGGCCCCTCAACTTTAGGGGTACGGGCGCTAAACCCCCTGATATTTAAAAACGGGCGCTAAACCCCCTGAACTTTGTGGCGGCGCTCACAAAACCCCCTAAGCTCCAAATATGACGAAAATACCCCTGGCGCCGTTTTTCAGTCAACTAACATTTAAAAAAAATCTGACACTGTCATATCATCTGACACGTCAGAAATATACCTTAAAAAATTCAAACACCCAAAATACCCCTAATTTAATTTAGAAAAAAAATCAAACCAACCCAATTTAATATAAACCAATCTGTCAACCCAAAAACCGACCCAACCACCACCCCACCAACCGACCCGCCACCCAACCACCGCCGGAAAATTTTCCGGTCATCTTCTCCATTTTGAAGATGACCGGAAATTTTCCGGTCATCTTTATCTGTTCCTCTGAGGAACAGATCGTCGGACCTGTTCCTCAGAGGAACATATCCGGCGGTCTGTTCCTCAAAGGAACAGATGCCGCTCTGTTCCTCTAAGGAACAGACCCCGGAAAATTTTGGTGACCGGAAAATTTTCCGGTCATCATTCACTCGGAGAAGATGACCGGAAAATTTTCCGGTGGTGGTGGAGTGGCGGTGGTTAGATCAGTGGCGGTTTGGATTTAAATGGGTGGTTGGATTTTGGGTTAGGTTTTTTAATTTTATCAGATATTATATTAAGGGGTGTTTTAGATATTTTCATTTTTTTTTGTCTTTTGATGACATGTCATCTGACACTTGGTGCTGTCAATTTTTCTTTTCTGTTTCAAAAGACAGCCGCCAAATAAAAGACGGCGCCAGGGATATTTTTGTCCAAAAGGGCTTTTGTGAGCGCCGCCACAAACTTCAGGGGGTTTAGCGCCCGTTTTTAAACATCAGGAGATTTAGTGCACGTACCGATAAAGTTGAGGGGCCATGGGTGATTATTAGCCAAATTATAGGGCAGCGATTTTCGCACTACCAAATTATTTTCTGCACTCCACTATCGCTTATAGTTGACTATATTACCCTTTCTCACATTAACAATAACATTTTCTTTGTTCTCGTAATAAACTTTCAGAACTCATATGATATGATCATTGTTTTATCATTATTTTTGCCATTCACATTAACAACTAAACTTGTAAATTAAATCTCATATTCATAGAGATTTTCAATAAATGAAAGAAAAAACAGTCATATTATTAAGAAGTATATCACATAAAATACAAATAAATACACATTAATAAGTTTTTTTTTAAATTTGACAACAAAATATATATGTTATTCTTTGTCAACTAATCTCAATAATTATGAGTAAACTATATAATCAGTAACAAAAAAAATAAAATTTATTCATAATTAATTTAATTTTTTTAACTTGTAATATTTTTTATTTGATTTTGTTTAATTTTTTGACGAATGTTCTCTCTTTCTAGCTTATATAAATTATTTATTCTATTGATTTGTCCGACATTACCATTGATGTCTCACCAAATATTGATTTATTTTTAAATTTCAAAATTATTATTGCAATTGATATTCAATTACAAATGAGCTATATCTCAAATGGTATAAGCGTTGGACAGTAAAATTGTTAGGTCGTGAGTTTAAATTTTTCTACAACCGCTCACCCTTTCCCAAGTATATAAAAAAAATTGATATTCAATTTGCATTATAGCTTTTACATAGAGTAATGGAAATTTTAAGGATAAAAATACAAAGAGTTTTACAAGTTTATGAGATACTGCCAATAAAATTTAAATATTTTAATTATTTGATATAACATAAAAATTGTAGATTAAATTATAAAAAATTTAAAAATTATAATTATTCATGTGATATTCGGATCATGAAAGACATTAAAATTTGAAAAAATAACAAGGAAAATCATAAATTATAATTCTTTTTCACCAATTACCATCTTAGCTAGAGTTATTTCTTTGTTATCATTATTATATTAATTAATATCACAAAAGCCAATTAGCTTTTATTTACTGCCATCTTTTACAAGCTGACACTTGTCCAACCAACTTAGTAGTCTCCCTCCACTCGTTGGGTCTCTGAAAGCTCATCATCTAGGTTTTCCTCTTAAGCTATCATTTCTCTTTAGTCATTTATTAAGTGATTATTTTCTCAAAGATCAAAATATATTTCTGGCGAGATTATGATAGTTTATTTTAGTGGGAATCCAATTGAAATAATGGAATTATATGTCAATATTAGTAGGGTTTTGGTTTCTGGAGAGAAACCAACTTTTTCTTTTTGTCACTTTAGCAGAAATTTTTGTTGAAAAGTCTGAATGCTAGCATTAAAATTAAAAGTTTGTTGGTTTCACCATTTTATTAACCGGAAGATATAAGATTATAGTTTAATAAGTTTGTATGGGTCTTAGACTTAAATTCTCTTTAGAATTCGACATTATGATAGAGATAGAAAGGGTAAGGAGGATAGGACAAGATTTAAGCTTACAAAGTTTTTTTTTACCGAAAGAATGGATCTTCATTAAAAATCGACTTTTACAGTCTCGAATCTAGCCACGCCTATTGCGCTAGAGAGTTGTTACAGAAAAAACGATCTCGTGGGCCTTTCTTGGCTATATCATTAGCCGCCCAATTATAATTGCGATAAACAAACATAAATCTATTATACCCATAAACTTCGTAAAAATTCCTGCAATCTTGTATAATCACGTCACAGTCCTTCCCAGTCGTAGCAGTTGTGTTCATAGCATCAACGACTGACTTTGCGTCGCCTTCAAAGATCGGGTTTGAAGCTCCAATGCGCCTAGCTAACTGAATGGCTTTTCGGAGTGCCAATGCCTCAACCATAGCAGGGGACTCAACATTGCTGAATTGTTTTGCCAATGAGTAGACTGCTTTACCCTGATGATTGCGCACAACACAAGCTCCAACTCCAACATTGCTCTCCTTTTGAATGCTCCATCAAAGTTAAATTTGAGTTCATTAATCGGGGGCGGAGACCAGCTAGAAGCAGGTGGGATGGGAGTCGCTGTATGCTGAATCAGAGCAATCTGAGACCTTGTGGTAGAAATTGAAGAGAACGCAGTGTGGTAATCTGCCGCTGCATGAAATACAGTCACTGGGTTGCTATCAAGGTCCGAGAAAATTAAAGCATTTCGAGCTTTCCACAAGGACCAGAAGAGAGATACTGTTTTACACAAGATTGCAGACTTATTGTCTTCATCTTTGAGAGTATTCACCAAGGCTGCCCAAAACGCCTTAACTGAGTGAAAAAACAATCGACCCGTCCAGCGATTGAGATCAGACCCCAATCAAGTGGCCTCAGCGAACGGGCAGAGGAAGAACAGATGTTCTAAGGATTCCGAATGATTACACCGAGGGCATAAATGAGGCTTGTCCGACAGCCGTTTATGAATGCTTTCATTACAAGCTAACCCGTTATTAAGACATCTCCAAAATAAGCATTTGACATTAGGAGGAAGCTTAAGTTCCCATAGCACTTCCCAGGGGCAAGACGAACCCGCTGCCGAATCTATTGGATAACTAGCTTCGAAGGACAAGTGATACGCAGATTTAACAGTAAACAACCCAGACTTTATAAAATGCCAAATTCAGCGATCTTTTAGACCGGTTATACTGATCGGAATGTTGAGAATCACTGCAGCTTCTTATACAGAAAAAATGGCTTCAACCAAAGAAGTGTCCCACTGGTTTTTCGTAGTCGTTAAAAGGTCTGAAACTTTGGTAATGTTTGGAGGAAGACTTTTCGAATTCCGAATTAGGAAAGGCGACTGTGTAGGCAGCCAAGGAGAGTTGAGAATATCCACTTCTGTACCGCTTCGCACTTGCCAACGAACCCCCTGTCGGAAGATTTATCTACCTTTGAGAAGGCTACGCCAAGCCCAGGAGCTATTAGAGTGAGAGGTCGCATCCATGAATAATGCATTAGGATAGTACTTACCCTTGAGAACTCTAGCAATTAGCGAATTCGGTTGTGTCAGAATTTTCCAACCTTGTTTTGCGAGCAAGGCGAGATTGAAATGTTCTAAGTCTCGGAACCCTAAACCACCATTTTCCTTAGTCAGGCAAATTTTCCGCCACGAGACCCAATGTAACTTGTTCTCCGTATTTCGCCTACCCCATCAGAAATGCGATATAATCCTGTTGATATCTTTATGGATACATTTAGGAAGTAAGAAATAGGACATCAAAAACACGGGCACTGCCGTCGCCACGCTCTTTATAAGGACTTCACGACCTCCATAGGACAGTAAGCTTCCCTTCCACCCCGAAACTTTCTGTTTAACTTTGAGGCTTATCTCTTTGAAGGTTTCTGATTTTGATTTTGTAACTAATGCAGGAATCCCTAGGTACTTATCCTGCCCTCCGATTCTGATTACATTGAGGATTTGTTTAAGCTGGACACGCAAATTTTCTAGGGTGTTTCTGCGAAAGAACAGCGACGACTTTGCGAGATTAATTTCCTGCCCGGAAGCACTCGCATACTGCCTAAGCAAATCACGAATTATAGTAGCTTGTGAGACCGATGCTTTGAAAAATAAGAGTGAATCATCCGCGAAAAGTAAATGCGAGATACTTGGACTTCTTCTTGCTATACTAACTCCTGAGATCTCTCCTACTGCCTCCGCTTGACCAAGAAGGGAAGAGAAACCTTCCGCACAGAATAAGAACAAGAAGGGTGACAACAGGTCACCTTGTCGGAGACCGCGAGATGGCTCAATAAAACCATAGGAGGAGCCATTGAAGTTGAAGGAATATGTGACCGATGAGATGCAACTCATAATCCACCTAATCCAAGTATGATGAAATCCCATTTTCCGAATGATTTCCTTAACGAACATTCATTCCACCCTCTCGTATGCTTTGCTCATGTCGAGCTTCAAAGCGAGTTTGAATTTGGAAACCCTTCTTCTGGTTTTCAAGTAATGCGTTAATTCATGAGCTAAAAGAATATTGTCTGAAATGTTGCGTCCTTTCACAAACGCACTCTGATGTTCGCTGATGAGATTGGGCATGAATGGTTGGAGGCGGTTGGTAAGGATTCTGCATATGATTTTATAAAATACCGGGCAAAGACTAATAGGACGCAAATCAGACATAGTGATAGGTGAATCAACCTTTGGAATGAGTGTTATGGTGGTGTGACTGAGACCACGAGGAAGTCTGGCTCCAGCAAAGAAATCACGGACCGCACCACAAACATCAAGTTTTTCCTCTCCCAATTATTCTGGAAAAAAAGACTCATCATGCCATCTTGGCCCGGGGCTTTAGTCGGGTGAATATCGAAAACCGCTTTACGAATTTCATAATCAGAGAAACTCCTGGTAAGGCTCTGGTTCATAGCAGTAGTGACCCTTGTTCCCATACCAGATAGAGCGGCTGAAATATTAGATGGTCTGGAAGTAGTATAAATCTGGCGAAAATGATCCAAAGCTATACTCACTATTTGTGGTTCCTGCGTGCAAAGCTCACCTGCATTATTACGAAGTTGGGAGATAGTGTTCCTTTGCCTGCGTTGGACTACCGAGGAGTGGAAGAAGGTTGTGTTTTGGTCGCCCCAATTAAGCCAGTTTACCTTAGCTTTCTGATGCCAGAATTGTTCTTCGCGTTGATGTTCCACTGAGAGAGTAGATTCTAGTTCCTTAGTACGAACTCCATTATCCCCAAACCCCTTTTGATGTAAGTCACAAATCTGCTGTTTGAGATCAGTAATGTTACGTTGTGCATTGTGTTTTTTCTGTCTAGACCATAGAAACAATTGATGCTTGCACTCTTTAATGCCCCGCTGAACTCGGAGCAATCTGTTCACCGACCCTTCGGAATTACCATTACACGCCTCATTTATGATCTGCTTTGCCTCCTCATTATTCTTCCACCGTTGGTCGAAGAAAAAACGCCTTCTGCTACGCCTAGTTCTGGGAGCTTAATCCAAAAGAATTGGCCTGTGATCCGATCCTAACTCATCAAGATGTGTAACCATCGCCGTCGGGTAAGATGAATACCAATACAAAGAGACAACAAAACGGTCCAGTCGCATCATAATGTTGTCAACCCTAGTCCTCCTATTGTTCCAAGTGAAAGGAAAGCCCTTGAAACTCATGTCCATCAAGTTAGATTCAAGCAGAAAGTTTTGGAACATGGCTGACCTATTAATATCATACATGTTGCCCCCTTTTTTCTCCTCACAACGCAGTACACAATTGAAATCCCCACCCATTACAACTGGCCCGACTAAATTTAAACAGTAATTTTGTAAAAAAGAAAATTGCAATGCATGCTCAACATACGAAACCGCCAAATAGATACCAATAAAATTCCAAGTACAAGAATCATCGAAATTGGTAACCGTACAATGATAAAAGAAAGCAATAAAACTAACTAGGATAACATTACAACTGGTAGACCATGCTAAAGCCTAAACCCCCGGAGATACCACACGGTTCCACCACATCGCAGTCGCGGAAACCAGCTTTCCGAAGAAATTGTTGAACTACCAAGGCTTTATTTTTTGTCTCAGACAAGAATACCAAGTCAGGGGAGTGGGATCGAATGATCCCATTGAAGTTGTGAAGTGTCAGGGGATTCCCTACACCCTGGCAATTCCAACATAAGATCTTCATATATCGTCTTTGGGACCATTAAGGCTGGTATCCGCCACCTGTTTGGATTTCGGAGTAAAGCACACTCTTTTCTCCACAAGCATAGGATCAGGGTCCATGCACCTCTTAGAAAAATTATCAAAGGAAGCTTCATCAAAGCTGCTAATGTTGGTACTTATCAGTTCCCCATCCAGGGGGCTAACAACAGACCTAGCTTGCTGTATAACAGCAGACCGACGCAATCTGGGTAGTGGAGGAACCACAGCTGGGGAAGGCAAGTACTCAGTCACATTCAGGCTTGGAAAAACAGGAATGAACCCTGCTGGTTGTGTACTTCCTTCAAACGGACGCAGACTGGCCAGAATCGGAGTTGGATTGAGAGCCCTTAAAACTGTATCAATTGCACTTGAACCCGTAGGAATGAGAGGTTTGTTAACTGCAGATAGCCCCACAGAAGGAACCAATTGGTCCATATTGATGGTGGAAGGTTCAGCATGCAATCCAGCCATGTTGTGAGTAGTACCACGGTGGGACGAGACCGAATGAGGTGGTGTAGAACCAGAACTTCTGTCAATAGGCAAAGGATAACCCAGTGGTGGTTGCTTCGGCAAAAACATGTGAAGAATGCCCAGATCTTCAAGAGTTTGTATGTTGCATAGAATACCTTTCTTGGGTCCCTTGGATAAGTCAGGATCTTGAGCAAAAACCTGTAATACCCCAAAATATTTAATTAGCTAATCACGTGTCCAGTTTTGAGTCGCAGTAGTGACGATATCAGAAAGTTTTCCGATAAATAAGTTTTAGTAGGTCGGTTTTGGAAAGGATTATATGCGAGGAATTTAATAATATATTTCAATTCAAAAGTTGGAATTGGAATTAAAAGGAAAAGTGTCGAGAAAAGCTCAAAATAAAGTACATGGACCAAAGTGGTAATTTAGCCACTTTGTGTCGAAAATGGAAATTTGTAGGTTTTGACGGAAAAGTTTTAATATCGAGTTTCGTATTATTTATTGGTACAAATAATACGTATAAGTTATAATTTAAGAATTTATCGATTTAGTTATGGACTAAATCTTACGAAAGAAAAGTTTAAAGGATAAATGGTAAGAAACAGAAAGGACAAGGACTAAATGGTATTTTAACCAAAATATATATGGAATGGTTTATGAAAGAAAGAAGCAGAGAGAAGGATCGAGAGAGTTAAAGAAATTATCGCCGATTACGATCGTTTCGCCGCCGTTTCGTCGTTCGACGTCCGATTCAAGTGATTTTCGCGGCGATTTCTTCAGAATCGAATCCTCTGTCAATCCTAAGCTTCGTTTCAAGGCAAATCTTCGAAAATTTTGGTTAAAAATGGTTAAAAAGGGGCTGTTTTAGGTATATAGAATATTAGGATCGAATTTAACGTTTTTGAAGTTTTTATAGCGTTTTAATGAAAACCGAGATGCGGGTTTTGTATAGTTGAATGTATAGCACGTCGGGATGACTGAAAAGCCCCGGAAAACGACTTTCCGGGGACTGTCAAGGGTGTGCGTTCGCACACATTGAGTGTGCGTTCGCACACACCTTGAAATTTAGGGTGTGCGTTCGCACACTCATTGTGTGCGTTTTGCACACTACTTAAAACTTGGCAGATTCGAAATCCCAACGGTCAGTTTATAGATTTGCCTCTTAGGAACGCCTCTGTCAAATTTCATCTCGATCCAACGGTTTAATTGGGAGAGATCGTCGTTTTACTAAAAAGTGTCAGTGTGCAGGCAGCACCTGCGCATTGTCCTGAAAACCCCTTGAAACTTCATCGGAATCAAACTAAACCCTAAAGTTTGAAAGTATCATACGTATAGGAATACGAGATTCACGTCTAATCATTAAAAATTAATTATTTATCAGACGTGACAGCGAGCAGAGAGGTCAGTAGACGTGGGATAACGAGAGCATATCATTTCATCGACCACATTATTGATTGGATCGCGGTCAGTGTGAGTTGCACTTTACTTTCACGTATTATATATTAAAGTTATTTATATATATATATATATATATATATATATATATATATATATATATATATATATATATATATATATATATATGTATATTGTTTACACGCATCGCATTATATATAATTGATTGAAATGTTATATGTTTTATTAGTTTCTATATACGAAAACTAGTATGCGATCCGAAGAAACTAGCTATCTAATGGGTGTCAATAGGCTGTGTGATCACCAGTAATGGGTCAGTCTAGCGTGTCTGACTATGAGGTACGATTTGATATGCATGGATGATATGATTATGAAAGCTAAAATATGAATTTGATACGAGAGTGAACTCGGTTAAAGTAACCTGAGCCCCACGAGAGTGAACTCGGTTAGAGTAACCTGAGCCCCGTATCTAGTGCCACTTTGGGATTAAGAGATATGTTCTGACTGACGTGGTTGAACGTGAACGGTCCCGGGTCAGACTATTGGAATCAGTATGATTTGAATAATAGTGAGTTACGTTATGTTTCAGTATTTTAGTTTCGAAAGGATCGAGTACTTGTTCATATGTATTTTTGTATTAATGTTGATTTAAAATGTGATGCTATGTTTCTATAATAATACCGTTAGTAAATGCAAACTCACTCAGTATTTCCCCAAATACTGACCCCTCACCTTTGATGTCTTTCAGGTGCTTAGTTTGTGGACCTAGTTAGAGGCCAATTTTGAAGTCCAGAAGTCAGCTGTGTATGTATAGTTTCTGACTTCTGTGAATGTTGCAGTAGTGGTCCCGTGTGACAGAGTCGTAGCCTAGGCAGCAGTACATTTTGATTGTACATATTACTTGCTGTCCTGTTTATACGTTTTTGTAGGCTACGTGTTTTATATGTTGTGCACGGCACCAGATGTCGGTGATATGTTGGATACACTAACTGATGGATTTAGTACCGCGAGGCCAGTTCGTACAAGGTACGGTAACTAGAGCCCGCGAGGTTTTTGAATAGTTAGTGTAAATGTTTGTGTATACATGTTATGTATACTTGCTTTTGTTGCTTTATGTTATTTGTTTATTATTTACGAAAAATTAATAGTGATTTAAGGCTTGCTACGGGTTCCGGAGCTACCACTTCCGTTCCCTAGCGCCGGTTGCGGCTCAATATTTTGGGTCGTGACAATGTTGGTATCAGAGCAGTTGGTCCAGTTACCACTGCAAGTTTGTTTCAGTGTTTGTTTGAGAGCAGTTGGTCTAGTTACCACTGCCAGTTGTGTCTGAATGTCTGTTTGACTTGAAATACTCTGTCAGTAAGTAAACCTAGGAACTACTGCAGTAGAGAGTCGGACCTTAGTTGTCTGCATTTTCTTGATATGTGTATTAGAGATACATGGTACAGCCCGCGCGAATTAAGGCTATTAAGCTAATAAGTAATTAGTAACAGTATATATGAACGACTGAGGTAATTAGGCATTTAGTACTGCGTTGAGATTGATTGAATGTTAAATGTTTATAGCACCTTATAAGTTGATACTGAAGTTAAGCAAGGATATAGGGGGCTCAGATGGTCTTTGGCGTTTGGAACTATTTCTTTTTAGCATGTCTGGACAGAACGGAGCTTAGTCACATGCTGCAGAGGAACGGGAGGAAGCGCCTCCTATCTGTCAAAATGGATTTCACAACGAAGTAGACGGACCATCTGAAGTCCACCAGAATGGATTTCACTCGGATGTTAAGAGATCACCGGAGATATATCAGAATGGTTACATGTCAGCATCTGGGATTGGCAGTTCTTCTAGAGTTAGAGCTAGAACCCACTCACCAGAGATAGAGTACAGTAAAGAAAGTGAGGATAATCCTGAGGAGGATCCAGAGGAGGAGTCAGAAGAAGATCCTCAGGAAGAGGACTTCGAAGAAGAAGAGTTATCATTCGAGTTAGATGCGGAGGAGTACCGAAGTGAACATTTCTGGTCCAATGTGCGGAGGTACAGCAATTTGAGAGAAGATGGAGGGCTAGTAAATGGCCAGGCACAAGTGGCTCTGAATCAGGTTAGGAGGCAGATGCACTCCTTCTCTAGGGGAATGCTATCAGTAGTACTGTATTCCATTGACTTTTTACGTATGGTCAAAGGAATTCCAGATATTGATGAAGATAATGAGACAATCAACCGTAGGTATGTAAGGGGATTAGGACCAGAGTTTGATGAACTATATGAGCATGTTCACGAGCACTTTGGGACGCTCGCTATGATGGCTCGTAGGATCGAGGCTGACCGCGAGTGGGGCAATCCTGTACGACCCTACTTTTTCAGACGTGCGTTCTATCCAAATTATACTTGTCGATCTTCTGGTATTAGGACTAACCCCCACTCCGTGCATAGAGGCGGAGGCAACTCCAGTAGAAGAGTTAGGGGTCGATACACAGGCGTAGCTATTTGGAAACCTAGTGCCCCACATTAGACAACCCCGATATCAAATGACTAATATGCTTTGAGTATTTGTGTTTATATGTTGCATTGTTGTGTATATGTTTACTGCATGCATGATAGAGCATAACGAGTAGAATGTACCTATAGGATAATACCTCAGATAGGTAGGGCCTATAGGAAGCGATATTGACAAACACGTGCTTAAGAAAAGAATATATAAACATAATTTGCAACAGCAATCATATAATAAACAATACATAATACACTATCGCGAACGTAATTCCTATATTACGTTCTAGAACCTGTGAAGGAAAAGATGGTTTACTAAAAGGTAATCGATGTAGAACATCGGTACCTGCGTTTGTATATGATATGATATAATGTACTGAAGGAGTGGATGTAGGGATTATGGTAACGGCGAATTTTGAATTGAATTGAGCTGTCGGAGATATGAAGAAAGAAATGATATGACAGACGAATAGTCAGAAAAGTGACAGAAAGTGGCAGCAATACAAAAATTTAAAATATACCCAATAAGTATAAAGAAAGCCGTTAATAGTCGCAGAGTGTACAATCTAGAGTAACTTACGATTTTATGAAAAAATTTAAGATTTTTCAAGATACAATTGTGCTCAGACATCGCATATGACATTGCATAATCACGATAAGAATGCATAAGAAAATGATTTTCGAAATGTAGATCATGCATCATATCTTTATAATGATGAAGAAAAATGTGATTTTTAGCAACTCTTTGGTGATGAGAGGCGTCATCACTCTGAGCTACAATTGTACTAATGATTTCAAACGATTTATGAAAAGTGGTTTAAAAGAGCTGGCCAGCCAACGAATGTTTTGAAATCTTTTGTTAATAAGTGAACTCAGATGTGAAACTCTGCGACGGATAATAAAATGTTCTTAGTAAATAAGAATAAAATTTAAAAGCAAATCCCAATAACAGAATAAAGCCCTGTTAATGATAATTGCAATAATGTTAAGGGAGCTACAGTAAAATGTGAACGAGGAGTTATTGCCGGAGAGCGAACGCAGTCAAGATGCAATGCGCTGGCAATATTTAAGGATATAGTAATTATCCTTATGATAAAATAAAGGATGAAATGACGGAGAGTCATGTTAGACGAAAGAAACGTAACAAATACGCAAGGATGAAGAGTATAAGGATTATTCCTACGGTGAAATAAGCAGTGTTTTAAAAACCGAACCGGTGGCCGAACCGGTGAGGCCAACGGTTTCCGGTTCAACCGGTTTAACCGGTTCAACCGGTTTAATAAATTTAAAAAAAATCAAAAAAAAAATCCGGTTAGCCGGTTTTTTACCGGTTCAACCGGTCCAACACCCGGTTTTTTACTGGTTCAATCCGGTCCAATCCGGTTCAGCCCGGTCCAACCCGATCCAATCAAAAGATCCAATTTTTCACCTTTTCAGACCGGACCACTGACCGGTTCGCGGTTCAACCGGTCTGACCGGCCGGTCCGGTTTTTAAAACACTAGAAATAAGTAACGTAGCGAACGAGAAATATACTAGAGAAAGGAAATTGAAAGTATAAGGGACGAGAAGACGATAATATGAGTGATGAACCTCAAGTGATATTAAAAGGATATATAACCTTATCAATATCCGTGTTTGAAGATACAGAAGTAGAAAGAGAAGGGATATGAACGATGAAGAAGATAATCCAATAAGATGTAAAGGTTCGAAGTTGGATAGATCAAGAGAGATAATGATACTAATGGACTGATATTAAGTGAAGTCACTAGTATCAGCATTAAAAGCTATAAATTGCGTTAACAGAAAGGAGAAAAGTTAAGCTATAAGACTTAATATAAAGAGAAATGCACATGTATAGGCATATGTGCCAATAAATATAAGAATAATGGATAATATGAAAGAAAGTATACTGAAGGAACTCATATACCCTCGAAATTTAGTAAGATGATTAGAGAAGTGGAAAGTTTTAGAAATACGTCAGAAGGATTACCAGAATAGAACATCAATAATGGGGCTATTATAAATGAAGGAAGGACACAATGAACACAGTAAGTAAAGGATAAGATGATACTTCATTGCTATTGAACAGATAGGAGTAAATTATATCCAAGAGGCCATGATGTCATAAGGACGAGAGATGATGGTAGTACAGAGAAATCAAGTTATTTAAAAGAATAATTAGAATCATGATATAAGTGCTAAGGAAACACTTCGAGAAGAAGATGAAAGACAGAATAAGGACAAACTAAGAAATGATCGTAATTAGTATTAAGATGATACCTTGAAGAATGAGAATAAAGTTACGAAGCTATTCGAAAGTAAGAAGAAGAAGTATAAGACGAGAGAGGAAGTTGATTATATAGTAGGAAGGAATGATGATTAAGAAAGCAAATAAGTTATTAAGGATTTACTGAATCAGTTAAAGATGAAGTTAATTAAATGTTAAAGATAAGAAAGAAGTTAAGTGAAAATTAATTAACGAGAAAGATTCTCAAAATAGTTAAATGGTAAAGAAACATATGAGATTCTTATGAGGTCATCATGAATAGGAAATTGTGATGTAAAGGAAGAACATCGTTGACTAAAAAGTCAACAAGAGATTTAAGGCGAACCTCAAAGGAGCAACTAGAGAGAAGTGAAAAGGATAAGAATATGAATAGTTCTAGCAAACAAAGGCAATTGTACAATCCATACGACTAAAAGTAACGTGAAATGAAACGTTTAAGACGATGGTAAGGGATGAAGAATCACGACCAAAGGAACGACGTGAAAATCACGATAGCTTAAAGGAGTAAAGAAAGAGAAATGGAAGATAGTGAAAAATGTATCAGGCTTAGTTACGTTAAGAGACAGAGAAGGTGTCAGACATGGTACAAGTTGAGAAAGATTAATTAATGAGGAATGAAGTGTCAGACAATGATAGAAAGGAGTGAGAAATGATAAGAACCAGCTAAGAAAGGAAAGTGATAACTACAGATGATAGTAAAGATCATCACCATTGATTATAATTATAAAGGAAAACGCTCATAGAAATATGAATAAAGTAAGTACGTCGTTGTGGAGGGAATCAACACGTCGTGACTATTCACGTATAAAGGAGACGAGTAGCAATCCAATGGCTACTCGGGATGAAATAATGAAACGAGAAAACATTAGATTATGAATAGTGACAACTAGGTAGCAATGACGCAAGGACTATGATATCAAGAATACGTCCAAGGACCATTCTATTTCGGGAAAGATAACAGATGAGACAAAGGTATCAGTAAGAGAATTCTCAATGATGTAACAGCAAGCAACTATCAAAAGTTGAATAGACAATCGATTAGCAACAAGTATGAAGTTATAGATGTGCATGGAAAACTAAAAGTTAAGTAAAAGGAAAAGCTGCGATCAAAACGTATTAATGGACGTCAAGGAAACTGTAAGGATAAGTTAAGATCCCAACAAGATTTATGAAAATTCGAGGACAAATTTTTATAAGGGGGGAAGAATGTAATACCCCAAAATATTTAATTAGCTAATTGGATCACGTGTCCAGTTTTGAGTCGCAATAGTGACGATATTAGAAAGTTTTCCGATAAATAAGTTTTAGTAGGTCAGTTTTGGAAAGGATTATATGCGAGGAATTTAATAATATATTTCAATTCAAAAGTTGGAATTGGAATTAAAAGGAAAAGTGTCGAGAAAATCTCAAAATAAAGTACATGGACCAAAGTGGTAATTTAGCCACTTTGTGTCGAAAATGGAAATTTGTAGGTTTTGACGGAAAAGTTTTAATATCGAGTTTCGTATTATTTATTGGGTATAAATAATACGTATAAGTTATAATATAAGAATTTATCGATTTAGTTATGGACTAAATCGTACGAAAGAAAAGATTAAAGGATAAATGGTAAGAAACAGAAAGGACAAGGACTAAATGGTATTTTAGTTCAAATATATATGGAATGGTTTATGAAAGAAAGAAGCAGAGAGAAGGATCGAGAGAGTTAAAGAAATTATCGCCGATTACGATCGTTTCGCCGCCGTTTCGCCGTTCGACGTCCGATTCAAGTGATTTTCGCGGCGATTTCTTCAGAATCGAATCCTCTATCGACCCTAAGCTTCGTTTCAAGGTAAATCTTCGAAAATTTTGGTTAAAAATGGTTAAAAAGGGGCTGTTTTAGGTATATAGAATATTAGGATCGAATTTAACGTTTTTGAAGTTTTTATAGCGTCTTAATAAAAACCGAGATGCGGATTTTGTATAGTTGAATGTATAGCACGTCGGGATGGCTGAAAAGCCCCGGAAAACGACTTTCCGGGGGCTGTCAAGGGTGTGCGTTCGCACACATTGAGTGTGTGTTCGCACACACCTTGAAATTTAGGGTGTGCGTTCGCACACTCATTGTGTGCGTTTTGCACACTACCCAAAACTTGGCAGATTCGAAATCCCAACGGTCAGTTTATAGATTTGCCTCTTAGGGACGCCTCTGTCAAATTTCATCTCGATCCAACGGTTTAATTGGGAGAGATCGTCGTTTTACTAAACAGTGTCAGTGTGCAGGCAGCACCTGCGCATTGTCCTGAAAACCCCTTGAAACTTCATCGGAATCAAACTAAACCCTAAAGTTTGAAAGTATCATACGTATAGGAATATGAGATTCACGTCTAATCATTAAACATTAATTATTTATCAGACGTGACAGCGAGCAGAGAGGTCAGTAGACGTGGGATAACGAGAGCATATCATTTCATCGACCACATTATTGATTGGATCGCGGTCACTATGAGTTGCACTTTACTTTCACGTATTATATATTAAAGTTATTTTATATAGATATGTATACTGTTTACACGCATCGCATTATATATAATTGATTGAAATGTTATATGTTTTATTAGTTTCTATATACGAAAACTAGTATGCGATCCGAAGAAACTAGCTACCTATTGGGTGTCAATAGGCTGTGTGATCACCAGTAATGGGTCAGTCTAGCGTGTCTGACTTTGAGGTACGATTTGATATGCATGGATGATATGATTATGAAAGCTAAAATATGAATTTGATACGAGAGTGAACTCGGTTAAAGTAACCTGAGCCCCACGAGAGTGAACTCGGTTAGAGTAACCTGAGCCCCGTATCTAGTGCCACTTTGGGATTAAGAGATATATTCTGACTGACGTGGTTGAACGTGAACGCTCCCGGGTCAGACTATTGGAATCAGTATGATTTGAATAATAGTGAGTTACGTTATGTTTCAGTATTTTAGTTTCGAAAGGATCGAGTACTTGTTCATATGTATTTTTGTATTAATGTTGATTTAAAATGCGATGCTATGTTTCTATAATAATACCGTTAGTAAATGCAAACTCACTCAGTATTTCCCCAAATACTGACCCCTCACCTTTGATGTCTTTCAGGTGCTTAGTTTGTGGACTTAGTTAGAGGCCAATTTTGAAGTCCAGAAGTCAGCTGTGTATGTATAGTTTCTGACTTCTGTGAATGTTGCAGTAGTGGTCCCGTGTGACAGAGTCGTAGCCTAGGCAGCAGTACATTTTGATTGTACATATTACTTGCTGTCCTGTTTATACGTTTTTGTAGGCTACGTGTTTTATATGTTGTGCACGGCACCAGATGCCGGTGATATGTTGGATACACTAACTGATGGATATAGTACCGCGAGGCCAGTTCGTACAAGGTACGGTAACTAGAGCCCGCGAGGTTTTTGAACAGTTAGTGTAAATGTTTGTGTATACATGTTATGTATACTTGCTTCTGTTGCTTTATGTTATTTGTTTATTATTTGCAAAAAATTAATAGTGATTTAAGGCTTGCTACGGGTTCCGAAGCTACCACTCCCGTTCCCTAGCGCCGGTTGCGGCTCAATATTTTGGGTCGTGACAATGTTGGTATCAGAGCAGTTGGTCCAGTTACCACTGCAAGTTTGTTTCAGTGTTTGTTTGAGAGCAGTTGGTCTAGTTACCACTGCCAGTTGTGTCTGAATGTCTGTTTGACTTGAAATACTCTGTCAGTAAGTAAACCTAGGAACTACTGCAGTAGAGAGTCGGACCTTAGTTGTCTGCATTTTCTTGATATGTGTATTAGAGATACATGGTACAGCCCGCGCGAATTAAGGCTATTAAGCTAATAAGTAATTAGTAACAGTATATATGAACGACTGAGGTAATTAGGCATTTAGTACTGCGTTGAGATTGATTGAATGTTAAATGTTTATAGCACCTTATAAGTTGATACTGAAGTTAAGCAAGGATATAGGGGGCTCAGATGGTCTTTGGCGTTTGGAACTATTTTTTTTTAGCATGTCTGGACAGAACGGAGCTATTCTATTTCATATTATTCCATTCCATGAACCAAACATGGCCTTAGGGTTTCTTCTGTTAAAACCAACCCTCATAGTGAGGTCATAATCCGGCACCTCCGGATATTTGAAGACCACCTCCGGTGATTTGCAGACCGTCGAGTAATGACCAATAATACTGCATCGAAAGCAAAAATCCGGCATTCTATTGTACATAAACCCAACCCAAATGGCTTTCCCGTTGATATCCTCGGTGAAGAAACCCTTCCTAAATGCTTTAGTAACATTAAGGAGAACTTGTAACCTCATTGTACCTCCCAAGTCGCCCAAGTCGGAGTCACCCGCATCCACAGTAAGAAACTTCTCAAACAAACTGCCTATTAAGATAGCATTTGCCTTGCAGATTTGGCTCGCCGGAAGCCCCGTAGCGTGAATCCACATCGGAGTGAGAGTGAAGTCCAGCCCAGTCAAGGCTGAACTCTGGTTCCATGTTTGAAGAACAAGAAGGTTGTTACTTAAGCACCAAGGTCTTCCATTCCAAGCCCTATCTATGTCTTCCTGTCTGCTGAAGTAAAAAGTGAAAATGCCTGAGACGTCCTTCTTAACCTGCAAACCCTGGAAAGCTCTCCACGACTTGATCAAAATCTCCTTGACCAACGAGGGGAAGAACTTCTTTGTACCTCAGAATTTGCCTGCCAGCACCAGTTGGTTTGATACCTCTTCATTACGCAAAAGCAGGGTGGGTTCAGAAACTTGTAGTTTTGCAGCATGGAGAGTCAGCTCATTTATAGCTGCTTGATCACTGGCCATAATGACGTCTGGGTTCAAGAATAGGAGTAAAGGTGGTGGTTGGAGGAGGGAGTAAATGAGCAAAAAAAGAGTAAGTGTGGTGGAGTAAATGCAACTGAGGCCGAGTATTATATTTATAAATATTCCTGATAAATATTTCATATGGTTATAAGAAGAGGCCGAGTATTAGGGTTTATGGGGAGAAGAGAAGAGATTGTGTGCATGAAATTATAGAATGGTCGCAAAAACTGATGTATAAAAGTGAGTCTGTTGTACAAAGAGGTGTTTAAGGATGTTTGTGGATGTGATGAGTTTAAGGATAGGGATAACCTGATCATGTTGTCAAATCTGCCGGAAAATATAGAAGATGGTGAAAAGTAGATGTCCCATCAGAGCTGATGGCGTGTTGACCGAGTCATTAGAAAGGATAAACCTTTAGAGAGAAAACTCAAGTGATCCTAAAGTTAAACTTTTGTTTCTTAGCTTACAAAGTTAATGAGTGAGGATTATATGAGTATACCTTTTTAAAGCAAATTATTTTTCTTTTTTTTTTAATTAAAAATAGTTATAGCTCTGTTTATATGCTCCATCTATTTTTTTTATATTTCATATCATAATTATTAATATTTTATTTTAAAATATAAATAGTTAAATGGAGCGTAGGTAAATTAATTATATATAATAAAATTGGAGTTTAATTAACCGAATTAACGAAACTCTTTCTTTATCTTTTATTTTTAACGATTCAATTGAATCAATCGACTATTCGGTCAATCTATTTATATGTTTATATATTTATGATATATATTTTATACATGACGTATATATTTTAATATAAAAAAATATTAAATCAAGAAAGTGAATTAGATGTAGGAAATTAGAGTTTAATTAATCAAATTAATAAGAAATTTAAATTTTTATCTTTTATTTTTATTGATTTAATTGAATTAACCGATATATATTGATACATTAAAATGGCATTTGAAGAAAAAATTAATACATTTTTGATACATATTTGATACATTTCAGGTACATATTTGATACACTTCCGGTATATATTTGATGCATCTCCAATACATATTTGATACATATTTGATACATTTCAGGTACATATTTGATACACTTCCGGTATATATTTGATGCATCTCCAATACATATTTGATACATATTTGATTGTTCAAATTCTTTTTTTTGTTTTTATACGTCTTTTTTTTAGTTTTATTACATATGTTTTTCTTATACATATCTGATAATTTTTCACCAACATCATCTCAATAAAATAAGGACACGTAAAGTGATAGGAAAATTAGATTTTGTAGAGATTATGCCTGGAGGGAGCGTTATAGTGTGACACGTGTATCTATCGCCGACACATAATTTACACATGATAGATACAATTTTTAAATGTACTTAAATAGATACATCCAGTGGCGGAACCAGAATTTTTTTCCAGCCCGGGCTAAATACTTCTGAAAAATATTTATAATTTATAAAATTTGAATTATTTTGACACTTTAATAGATTTTTTTTTGTGAAATTATAAAGGTAAACAAATTTAAATTTTGATAACAAAAAATTAGAAAGACGAAATAAATTCTTATTAGTTTATTTTTATAATTACTAAGTATAAAAAAATTATTATTTTGGATAAAGCATTTAAAACTTTTATGAAAATAAAGGAAAATTCGTGGTTTTAAATTAAAATATATATAATTTATTAAGTTTGAATTATTTTACACTTTAATAGATTTTTTTTTGTAAAATTATAAATGTAAATTAGTTTAATTTTTTATACTAAAGTAGAGAGATGAAATAAATTTTTAATTATTTCTATAATTGCTGGGTATGAAAAATTATTATTTTGTCTAAAGAATTTATAACTTTTATTAATTAAAATAAAGAAAAAGTGATCATAAGGAATCGAAACAGTGAACTTCATGAAAAATAGACACAAAATGTCCATTGAGCTATCCACTAAACTACAGTTGCTGTTCATGAGTTATTTTTGCAATAATATATATATTTGAGCCCTGGCTGAAGCCTACCCAAGTCTAAGGGTAGTTCCGCCACTGGATACATCGTTGAGACATAATTTATATATAATATATATTTTTTTAAATATTTTAATAGATATATTTTTAATACATTGTTATATATTATTTATAATATATCGTCAATACATAATTTATACATGAAAAATATATTATTCATGCATCAACCTCTGTTCGGAATGTACCAACAATGAATCTGATAAATAATTTATAAACGTATATTTTTTAAAATTGTATTATTATGTATTTTTATATTTTTAAAATTAAATATATTAAATATATTTAAATTTCAAATTTAAATTTGTATTAAACTTTTTAAAAATTAACAACTAAATAAGTAAATATAATACAAGTGTTTTATTAAAAAAATCATTGATATAAGTATTATAATAGTTTTGTTTTATTAGTAAAAGACAAAAAAGAAAAGAAAATGACCCAAGCGGGTCAATGTGTTGCTTAGTGCAACAGCAGGTGCACCATTTCAAGCTCCCGTGTCAACATAATGGTACTGTCGAATTTTTTTTACATAAAATGGTACAAATGTAAAGATTTCAAAAACTATATTATCGTGTGAAAGAGTGGTCCATTTTTTGACATTTTTATTGTTTTCTATTAAAATTTTAATATTATATTCTTTAATTTTATTAAAAAATAACTTTATTCCTGATAAATATTGTGAAAGAAAAAGAATACTGACTTCTCAGTTTTTTTAGATTAAAGTTTCCAGTTTAAAAAAAAGTTACTAATGAGAGTTATGGTGGCTAGTTCAGTTCATAAATGTTTAATTAGCAAAAAAGAAAGGCAGGGGCAATTTCACTATTAAACAATATAGTGGAGCTAATATAAAATTGTAGAGTGCTAAAATCCCCATCCAAATTATATTGTATGAAAATATTTTAAAAATATGTATAATAATTAATGTATATTTTAGAGAGAGAGGGAGAATGTATTATTTTTAATAGAGAGAAAATATGTTTTGTTTGTAAGAGAGAGAAGAAAGTGTTGTGCGAGAGAAAGAAAAAGTAAATATTGTGTAAGAAAGAGAAATCGTTAACACGAAAATACACAATACACTATTTCTATTTTCTAGTAAAATGGACAATTAATGCTACATGGTTAAAATTAAAAATCTCTTAATTACTTGGTGTTTACCTGTACATATTGGTCTTGCATTCACTTTCAAAACAAACTCTTAATTCATCCTTTTGTCTTTTTTTATTGTTATTAATATCAAATTTCTTTATTTTATTTTTCCTTATTTATTATATATATTTTTATTGCAGATTTTTTTTAAAATTTATTTTAAAATATTTATGTGGAGCTTTGCAGTTTTTTCTGCCTTAAAAAAGTGATGTCATTTTTATTTATTAAAATTTAATTAAGAAAATATCAGTTTTAACTAATTTTAAAATTAAATAATTAGACCACTAAGTGAATATTACGCAAAGTGGACAACTAATGCTACATGGTTAAAAGTCTCTTAATTATTTAATACTTACATGTACATACTGGTCTTGTAATAAATTCTTAATTCATTTTTTATCTTCTTTTTTTGTTGTTATTTACATCAAATAAAACTCTTCAGTTTCTTTTCTTTTTTCAGCTTTTGTTTTATTTTACAGATTTTCATCCGAAGTGCACAGATTCTAATCTTCCATTGTATTTAAAGGAGCAATTCATCATTTTGCATTGTAGTTCCTTTTATTATTCTATCATATTTTTTTTTTTGACAATTACTATTTTAAAATAAATGTGGAATTTTATTTAAGAAAACATTCACTTAGTCGTCTAATTATTTAATTTTAAAATTAGTTAAAATTGATATTTTCTTAATTAAATTTTAATAAACAAAAATGACATCACTTTTTTAAGGCAGAAAAATCTGCAAAGCTCCTCATAAATATTTTAAAATAAACTTTTCAAAAATCTGTAATAAAAATATATATAATAAATAAAAAAAATAAAATAAAGAAATTTGATATTAATAACAATAAAAAAAAGAAGATAAAAAGATGAATTAAGAGTTTGTTTTGAAAGTAAATGCAAGATCAATATGTACAAGTAAGCACTAAGTAATTAAGAAACTTTTAATCATGTAGCATTTATCGTTCACTTTATTTGAAATAGTGTATTTTGTGTTGTGTATTTTTGTGTTAAATAGCATTTCTCAAAAGTAAATGTGGTGTAAGTAATTGACACAAGTATATGGGACCACAAAAATTTAATTTAAAAAAAGACACTTTTTGACTCATTTTATTAAAAATCGGGTTCATCCAGTTCCGGTCAAAATCTGGGTTTTATCGGTTCAACCCGGTCGCTAGCCGATTTTTTAACTGCGGGATTTTTAATTATAATCGGATCGGACACCAGCCGGTTCCCGATTAACTCGATCCGACCAGCCGATCCGGTCTGATTTTCAAAACATTGATTAAAACATTAAAATTGAACAAAATCTATTTATAAATTTAAAAATTCAGTCTCAGATTGTTTTCACGCAAACATATATACATGTATTATTATTAATTTTTATATATAATTATACTTTTACTCAATTCAAAATTTTGTTAGTCTATATTTTCATAAAGATAATATTATATATAATTATGTAATGATCAGAAGATAAAAAAAAATACTAGTATGCTAATTAATTGAATATTTAGTTTTATCTTTTTAAAATTTTAAAAGATAATGTTTTAAAATAAAATAAAAAACGTTTTTTTTAAATAGTATGGCATTTTTCAATAGCAACGAATTCTATAAAAGTTATGAAAATTAAACGGAAATGCAGATCACTATAACTTATAAGAACAAAGGATCACTTTACCCTTAATTTGGCACAAAGTATCAAAAACGTTTAAATTAGCAAAACTGGATCACTTTTATCCTTAACATGGCAAATTTAGCATATAAAGCCCTCTCCCCACTTACCTAAGAGAGTGAGATACACTCTCCGGTTTTAATAGTAGTTTTGTTTTACCATGGTGGTTTTTGATACAAAAAAATTTAAAATGGTCATAATTTTTTTTAAACATTTTAAATTATTACCTAATAAGTAAAAAAAAAACAATTCCATCCCTTTAATTTTAAACTTTAAATAACAAATTAACCCTTCAAATTTTATCTAAATAACAAATTAATCCCTAAAATTTAAATTTTTACTAAAAAAATTAATTTTTTAATTAAAAAAAGATTTAAATGATCCTAATATTTTTTAACATTTCAACTTGATACCTAATAATAATAGAAAACAGTCTAATACCTTTAACTTAAAATAATAAATTAACCCCCTATATTTTATATTTTTAACAAAATAAATTAAATTTTTTTAAATCTAATTTTCTAATTCATTTTCTTCTTCCACTACTGCTGCTGTTTCACCCCATTGCCGACCTTCACTATTTCGTTTTTATTCATGTTTCACCCCTACCACTGTCCTCATCTTCTTACCCATTCCACAGCCGCCATCATTTTCTTCACGACGCAGCTCTCTTCTTCGTTGTTCATCAACGACTGTTACTTGTCTACCACTGTTGCTCGCCTGAGATTTGCTCGTCTCAGACTGAGACGAGCAAGGACGCTCGTCTCAGACGCGAGGAACAAACCCAGTGGGTTTGCTCATCGCTTCATCTGAATGATGAACAGACCCACTAGGACTGTTCATTTATTCGTCGCTTCTGTTGCTGTTTCCGGCGAGTGACAATGTTGCAATGGTGATGAATGTGGTGGTGGTTGTGGTGGCGGTGAAGGAGCGGTCGCTGTTGTAAATTTATATTGTGAATTTTTTTTGTGGTGAGTGGTGAAGGAGCGGTCGCTGTTGTGAATTTGTTTTATGAATTGAAGGTAAATTTAATTATACAAGTTTGAATGTGGTGGTGGAGGTGGAGGTGAAGGAGCAGTGGTGGAGGTGAAGAACAGAATTGAAAAAAATTTGAATTATTTTTGAATAAAAGTACTAAAACACCCCTGTATGAATTAAGGTTTGATTGTGATTAGTAAATATTTTGAATATAATTAATTAGAGTAAATTGTGATAATTAGAAACCCACTCTACAATTAAGATGCCACGTCAGTATAGGGGTGTCTTTGAGCCGGTTTTGCCAAGTTCAAGATAAAAGTGATCAACTTTTGCTAATTTGGACGTTTTTGATATTTTGTGCCAAATTAAGGGGGTAAAGAAATCCCTATTCTTAACATATTGCCATCTCCATTTCGGGTCAGGCACCGCTAACTTTTTGTAAAACCAAAACTCAATTTCCTACCAAAACCCATCTTCCTCGCTAAAACAAAAATAACATGTATCATCCGAGCAGAGGTGGAGTTCGCGGTGGCCGTGATCGTGAGTTTTTTTATTTCTCTCTCTCTCTCTCTCTCTCTCTCTCTCTCTCTCTCTCTCTCTCTCTCTCTCTCTTTATATTATTAAATTTAATTCCGTAATCACTGGCAAACTTAATTTGATTCAGTTAGGGTTTATTTGGAACATTTAGGGATTGAATTTGCTATTTGATGACTTAGGTGTTAGTTTCTCAATTGGAGGTTTAGTTACTTAGTCACACGAATTAGGTTAAAAGTGTTGATGGATTATTAAAAAGTTAATTATGATGTGTTTGTTTTATGTGCAGAATTTAGTTGGGATGAGGTGAAAGTGGACAAACATCGGGAGAATTATCTGGGTCACAGTATTAAGGCTCCCGTCGGAAGATGGCAGAAAGGTTTCTTCTTTTACCATCTTCTTACATTTTCTGTTCCATAAAACTTGTGATTTTATATTTTGTTTCCTGTACTTTAGCTTCTTAAGTTTTCATTTAGTTATGGCACGCAAACACTTCGTTCATTCTATGTTTGATCGGATCATTTGCATTACTGTCACGCATTATGCATTATTTAGAAGGTGATGGTGCGTCGTTATTGTTTCTTGCATTACTTGAAAGAAACTATTTGTAGATGTGCTAGTATTACAGTTAAATAGTTTTAAATAATTGTAGGGTTAGTTTCCTTGATATATTTTTTTCATCTTTTGTTCTGCTTTATCATGTTTTTGCTTACTTGAATGGCAGAGTCACGTCATTAATATACGGATCAATTTAAAGTCACATTATAGATGGATATATCTCTTTTATTTCCATCTGTTTTTATGAACTTAAAGAGATGTTTTTTAAAATGATTTATTGAAATAAATTACATATTACTATGTTTACTATGGAAAATAGGTTTGTCTAATGTACTAAAGCATGTCTTTCTAAATGTTTGACGTTGCTATGCCTTCTCCATAGGATGTGGTGCAAACTGCAAACTTAAATATTAAGCATCATCCAAGTAGATTAGCATGCCTTATGCTGTGTTTTTTTTCATGAAAAACTGCTTTGTCATTGTACTCAGTGAAGTTAAACTATATCCAATTTGTTTATCGACTGAGATCTGTGTTTACTAATCAAAAAGCCTAATATATAAGTACAATCTCAACATGTTCAAACAAACTCTATTTCATGATTGGATAAACTGCTGATGTTCCATAACGTGAAAGAGTTGAACTATAGAAAATGATGGTAACTTTATACATGTGTTGATTAGGCAAGGTTATAAGTTGATCTTAAAGAAGATGTGGATGCAAGGGTTTAATTTTGGCACACTATTGCATGACAGAAGTTTTTGTTTTTGCAATCTTTGATGTTCAAACCCACTGCTTAATCATTCTTACTACTTTTGGCAATTTAGTAAGACAATTTAATATAAATATACCATTAGGAGTTCTCAACAGATTTTTCTGAGCAGCTGACTTTCCTTTTTGAAACCTTTCTCTTCTATTTATACAGTTAGGGGCCTGTCATAATCGTACTCAATAATGTATCTCCTTGTTGTCCTTGTATACTTCTTTGCATATGATCATTTTGCCAATTTCTGGTTTATCTTTTTGCTGTGCAGCTTTAACTGAAAAATTGGAAGTATGAATTAGACAAGGTTGGAAGATTTTGTGTAATTTTCCTTTTTAAGCTAACTTCATAATTCTGTGAGTTGTGATATGTAGATTAGAGGGCTATACAGGCATTAATGAAGCACAAACCCTATCAATTTTATCCAACGAGCCTTAATTTCTTGATTTTTTGCGATACATGTTGAAGAATTGTGACTGTAGTTATTCTTTTGGCACTATTGTTATTCTTTCTATTTTTGCTAAATAGAAGTAGTTTGGTTCAACATGCCACTATAATTATTCTTTCTTTAAGTTTTGAAACATTTTTTTGAGGTGTTTGTTATGTGCATATCTGTGAAGGTCTGTCTATCCATATCTGGCAATTTTATTTTGTATCCATATTTTTGTAAATTTTGAGTTTGGAATTAAAAGTACTTTGTACATTCACGTTTCTTTGACTTATGGACCTAATTGGCTGACCTCATGAGGTCTCTGATTTGCTGTCTTCTGTATGTGTGCCCAGTTTGAACCAAGGAATATACAGTTTCATTCTATTTAATTTTTTATCAATTATCTTTTAGCAGATTGTGATCTTTGTATAAGTGTTTGCCCTTAATATTTCCCTTTTAAATTTTTACAGGAAAAGATCTACACTGGTATACCAGGGATAAAAATTCTGGGAGTTCAGCTGCAGATGCTTTAAAAGAAGAGATAAAAAGAATTAAGGAAGAGGAGGACCAAGCAATGAGGGAGGCACTTGGCTTAGCTCCAAAGCGTGCTAGTCGGCCTCAAGGAAATCGACTTGATAAACATGAATTTTCAGAACTTGTTAAGCGAGGTTCTACAGCAGAAGACGTGGGAGCAGGGCATGCAGAAGCTGCACGTGTTGACGGTCTAGGTTTTTCAAGGTATTATTAATATATTTATTCCATTATGCAATGCTTATAATGTAGCACGTGAAACTATATTAATCAATAGTCTGACTTTCATGATAGATTTAAATAGATATAAGCAATGTCGTCAAGTTACATTAGTAATCCCCAACACCGTTGCCACCACTATGAACTTTCTCCCCTAACCAACATGTAGCCTTCCTAGGTTCAGAAACAAATAATTCGTCATGCCTAATGTGCACAGTCAAGCTTGTGTAGTGCAGTTTTGCTGTGTGATATATGGTGCATGGTCAAGTCAACCTTCATATAAATGTCTGCGTCCCCGCCCCCGCCCCCGCCCCCAACCTGATGTGCTTTCCTCAATACAAAAATCTTGCATAATAATTAATACATATGAAACAGTTGCTCGGGGTTACAGATTATTGTGAGATTGTGATTATCTTTTCTTTTCTTCTTGGTTTTTTGCGACTTGGCCGTTGGGTCGACTGAGGCTTATCCTGCATTTTATCCAATCTTGACTCTCATATTTCATATGTGGCATGAACTGTTCCTGCAGGGCCCCACGTCCATGGGAAGATCCGAGCACTCTTCCTCTTACTCCAAAAGAAGTTCCACCGGAGCCCGTAAAGGAGGTTGTTGTACCTGATCCATCAGCGAGGAACTCCGGAGGAGATGTATCAGAGGACGAAGATGAACGGAGAAGGAAGCACCAGGAGAGGAAACTTGATAAGGAGAAGAAACATGAAAGACATGATAGGTTTGATAAGGAGAAGAAACATGACAGACGTGAAAGGCGTGAAAAACGACGTCCTCATGATTCGGATGACAGAAAGAAACACAAGAAGAAGAGGCATGATTCTGACTCTCACTGAATAGACATCCACTTTTTGGGTCATATGACAAATTTATCCTCTCTGTGGAAATGGAATTTCAAACCATTCTCGTAAGAATCTAAGCAACAGTATTGCTGAGATAATGGTGTCGCTGTAAAGAAATCTCGTGTAAAAGCCTAATGCCCACAGAATTTTCTGCGAGCAAACTGTAATTTTCCATTTGGTTATTCCCAAAATCAATAGTTGGGTGGTGGTATATACCTAGCACTTTCAAACAAGAACTCAACAAAAATCAAAGTCTTTTTCAAATCGAACTGAAACTTGATCCTTTTGGAACCGAATAGGTATTAAGATTGTTTTTAATTATTTTTCTCCATTCCCTATTGTTTAATTTTTGGTGCGATTCTGGATTATTTTATTAAGATTTAGGGGTTTCTAAAATTTTAGGGACATTTTGGGCATTTGAATATTTAGGGTATTTCTGGAAAATCAGCTTATGAACACGAATTTATCACATGCTTTGTTTCTTGGTTTCTGATAGAATTGAAACATGTATCTCTACTCGAACACATTTCAAAGCTGGAAAGTTTTTGTTCAAGTTTTTGTTGCTTTCCTGCATCATAAGTCGTATCAGAACCTATTTTATCGAGCCCTACCTTTCTGCTTGTAGTTTCCGTTTTCAGAAACACTTGAGAAACTCTGAATCTTTTTATTTATAATATATTCGTAGCAAATACTGTTTCATCATTTTCCATTTCAACATTTTTCGTTTCAGCGTTTGCATATACGGATCAAAAGCAACATGTCAAATCTAAATTATATGTTGCCAAGAAGGAGGAAGAGGTTCCAGTGGATCCCACTTTTAATGTCTCTAAAATATTTGGCAAATGAGATAAAGTTTGCTAATTGATCCTGTTCTATTATCTTTGGCTTATGCTGCATTTCGCTTGATTGTTATATATTATGTGCTGCCAATGCTAGTGGCTTGTGCTCGGAAACTGATCGAACACATAAGGTACACTATAAGTCTGCAAGGCGGTGCTGGTGTCTATGTTTTTTGGAATATCTTAATTCTAGATGTCTAATATCTAATTGTTTGTTTATGGCAGTAATTTAGGCTCATCTAGAACATTGGTACTGTCCTTTGATCTAAAAGACCATTCGTGGTAAGCGAGATTTCACATTTTTAATCCACGAAACGCTTGGTTTTCGTTTTTGTTAAAGCGTATTTTTGTTCCAACAATGAAAATGATACCCTTTTCTAAATCAAGAAAATTCATGTTATGTAGGATACGATGAAACAGATTGTTTCAGCCGTTGTTCAAAATCTGACGATGTAACGTGTAGCCAATTCCGATTATTTACAATTTCTTAAAGAGTGTTACAACAATTAGAATTTTTCAGTTATGAATGTTGCTTCACTTCAACTTTTTTTTAGTTAATGATAACAAGTCTTGCTCGGTCTTTTACATGTTTCCATGCTCCCCCCAGTTAGCCCTAGCCATGGTTCGTGAACCGGTAGTTTTGGCTCGAAATTGTCGGTGGTTCTGGCCGTCGGTTTGAAAAATTAATAGAAAATAGAAATTTTAAATTGATGTTAAATTAAGAGTAAATTACTATGAGGCATCCACATATATCATAATTAACATTTGATATTTTTTTTTGAAAATCCTACTCAATGGTCTTTCATTTTAAGGGTCTTTGACATTTTTGTGCCCCAAATGTCTATATAATTCCAGATTCGTGCATGTTTCAGAAAAAATTCTAATTTTGTTGCTGGACCCACGCAGCCCGTAATATCAAATTGCGGGCTGCACACCAACCTGCAATATCATATTGTGGGCTGGTGTTAAAACGGGTGATTAGCATTAATCACCAGGGTAAGACCAGCCCGCAATATGGTCAGAGATTTGCTGCAACAGCAGGAAATCTGTTGACTGACTAGCTAGTCAGAAAGACCGACCAACTGGTTTTGCTATAAATTGACTGAGTGCTAGCTTCAGCACTCGCTCAATTTACAACATAAAAAAATATGGTAGTGTATTCAAATTTGAGAGGGTTTTAGTTATTTATAATAGAGTTTGAACTCTTGAGAAATATTATTGATATGAGAAGAATATATATACAGATACTGTACATTGACAAAGCCCATAACTAAGCCTATAATTTCTCACAAATTAATCAAATAATATATTTCCTAAACAATAAGATAATTACATATCTAACACACCCCCGTAGTTGAAACGGGAGGAGGGCGAACGTTGAGACTAGATCTGAAATCTTCAAAGAGGGGCAGCGGAAGACCTTTGGTAAAGACATCGTCAATTTGATATCGAGACGGAACATGTAAAACCCGAACTTCGCCCTTTGCAACCTTTTCACGCACAAAGTGAATATCCATTTCTATATGTTTCGTGCGTTGATGCTGAACAGGGTTGCCAGAAAGATAAACTGCACTTACATTATCACAATAAACCATGGTGGATTTTTGTATAGGACAGCGGAGCTCAAGGAGGAGATTGCGAATCCAACAAGTTTCAGATACCACATTAGCAACACCCCTATATTCGGCTTCAGCACTAGAGCGAGATAAAGTCGCTTGACGTTTGACAGACCAAGAAAGCAGATTATTGCCAAGGAAGACGCAATACCCAGATGTGGAGCGGCGAGTGTCGGGACAACCACCCCAGTCAGCATCAGTGTAGGAAACTAAATTTCCCAGAGAGGAAGAAGTGAACGTCAGGCCAAGATCAAGCGTGCCTTTAATATATCGAATGATCCGTTTCATGGCAGCCATGTGTTGTGTTTTGGGATCATGCATAAACAAACAAACCTGCTGAACTGCGTAAGAAATGTCAGGCCGAGTGAGAGTCAAATATTGTAGAGCACCCGCTAGACTTCGGTATTCAGTCGGATCATGATAAGAAGAACCAGATGATATGCTGAGCTTTTGTTTTGTGTCAACTGGAGTTGCAGCTGAATTGCAGGAAGTAAGGCCTGCCTTCTCTATTATTTCGGAAGCATATTTTCTTTGAGAAAGAAAAAGATTGCCAGGAGTGTGAGTAACAGAAATACCCAAAAAATAATGCAATGGTCCTAAGTCCTTCATCGCAAATTCTGAACTTAATTTGGACATAACCGATTGTCTAAGATCATCAGAAGAGGTAATGAGAACAATGTCATCAACATATAATAACAAGTAAGCTGTGTCGTTACCCTGATGATAAACAAATAGAGAATGGTCAGAGACACTATGAGAGAAACCCAGAGTTGAGAGAAAATTAGCAAACCGCTGGTACCACGCCCGAGGGGCTTGTTTAAGGCCGTAAAGAGACTTCTTGAGTAGACAAACATAGTCTGGATGGTCGGTGTCACGAAAACCCAATGGTTGATGCATATAAACTGTTTCGTGAAGATCGCCATGAAGAAAGGCGTTTTTCACATCTAGTTGATGAAGACCCCAATTTTTGGATAGTGCAATACTCAAAACAGCTCGGATAGTTGCTGGTTTAACAACCGGGCTGAATGTGTCACCGCAGTCCACACCAACCAATTGACTAGCACCATTTCCAACCAAACGTGCTTTATATCTCTCGAAAGAACCATCTGACTTTGTTTTGTGCCTGAAAATCCACCAACTACGAATAATATTAGCATTCTTAGGACGGGGTACAAGGACCCACGTCTTATTTTTAATAAGAGCCTCGTATTCGTCGGTCATGGCAAGTTTCCAGTTTCGGTCTTGTAATGCAAGAGAGGGATTTTTGGGTAAGGGTGAAATTGATGTAGAGGTAGAGGTATGGAGGTTCAGAATGCGACGGGGTTTAAAAATGCCATTTTGGGCTCGGGTAGTCATATGATGAGGTGTAATGGGTACCGTGAGCGGTGAGGCAGAAGTAGGAGGAGAGTTGAGGGAAGGAGAATTAGGTTGAGTAGTGGCAGTAGGTGGAGAAGTAGGAGGAGAGTTTATGGTGACTTGCATGGAATTTGCATGGGAAATATGAGAGGGATGAAATAAACTAGGTTCATGAGAATGAGAGGGAGCTGGAACTACTTTAGAAGTCTTTTGAGAAAAAGGATAAATGCATTCATCAAACATGACATGCCTAGAAATAATAATTTTGTGACTAGATAATTCATAACACTTGTAGCCTCTATGGTTCGATGGGTATCCTAAGAAGACACAAGGAGAAGAACGAGCTTGCATTTTATTACGGGAAGTTGACGGCACTAGAGGATAACATAAGCAACCAAAAGTGCGTAAATGAGAGTAACTAGGATCACGTTGGTAAAGAATTTTAGTGGGAGATTGATAGCCAAGAATTTTATGAGGTTGAATATTGAGAATGTATGTAGCAAGATCAAGAGCATGAGGCCAAAAAGAAGAAGGGACATAAGCATGATTTAGAAGGGTGCGAATTATGTTATTTACTGTCCGAATAGTGCGTTCGGCTTTCCCATTTTGAGAGGAAGAGTGCGGACAGGAGAAACGAAATTTCATTCCATGTAAGTTGAAAAAATTATGAAATTGAGCATTATTATATTCTCCTCCATTATCACATTGAAAAGTTTTTATTTCTCGTTCAAATTGAGTTCGAACAAAGGTATAAAAGGATAGAAATGCAGAGTAGACTTGAGATTTATTAGATAATGGAAATGTCCATAGAAAATTTGTGTAGTCATCAAGAAAAAGCACATAATATCTATGACCATTAGAGCTTAAAATAGGGGAAGTCCAAACATCACTGTGAACAATATCAAAAGGCATGCATGAATAATTATTTGACGTATAAAAGGGCAATTTAACTTGTTTCCCATAAACACATGAAGAACAAATTGAAGTATCCAATTTTTTATTGCAAGAGATAAAATTATTATTCTTTAGGGTGCTTAAAACATGAGCCCCTGGATGTCCCAATCTATTGTGCCAAATAGCAGGAGATAAAGCAGTAAAGGCAGAAGGAGTAGATAATTTTGGAGAATTAAAAGTGTCTGGATAAAGATCGCCCACACTATTACATCTCATGATACTCTTCCCCGTTTGTAAATCCTTCACAGAGAAACCAAAAGGATCAAATTCCACAGAAACATGGTTATCAATAGTAAATTTTCGCACTGAAATAAGGTTTTTAATCAACTTAGGAGCATGCAAAATATTGTTTAAGGCCAAATTTGTGTGTGTATTAGGCAAGGATGCATTACCACAACCGAGAATAGGAATATACTGACCATTACCGACAACAATATTACGATTTTGACTCATATTAAAATAAGATGTGAGGTTACCTCCATTTGCAGTCATATGAGATGTTGCTCCGGTGTCCATATGCCATTGTTCCGCAGGCGAGGCAATTGACATGGTGTGCATGGCCTCCTCAATATTAGTGGGAACATATGATGGAGAAGTTTGAGCAACATGAGCTTGATGAGCTTGGGGACGGGGACCCAAAATACCCGGCTGCGAAGACTCACGATGTGGTGAGGACTGATTTTGCCAAGAAACAGTAGGATACGGACATGGTGGAGTTGCCCATGGTTGCATTGAAGCCCAAGGATGGGAATAGCCCCATGGAGCAAATTGAGGAAAATGGAAAGCAGAGTGAGCGGTGGTTCGTCCTCCGTTACGACCATGTCGCCCCCTGTGATGACGTCCGCCGTTTCTGCCGCCACGGTAGAAATTGTTTCCACGGTTGAAATTGGGCCGAGGTGCTTGAAAAGAAGTGGGCGAACGGCTAGACGGGTTGGCTGAAGTGACGGAGAGGGAGGCTGATTCCAATGGGTGCACAATTTTCCGAGCGCGAGCTGTTTCTTCAAGCACGAGCATAGATCGTGCCTTATAGAACGGAGGGAGGGTGTCACCATGACGAATCTGAGTACCCACCGTGTCATATGCATCTGTTAAACCAGAAATTAATTGCAAAACTAAACGATCATTAGAAACGGGAGAGCCAACATTAGGTAGCTGATCTGGCAAGGATTTGAGATGTTGGCAATATGAGGAAGCATCGGTAAAATTCTCCATTTTGACGTTGGAAAATTCCTGTTGAAGATATAAGGCCCTTGAATTTTTGTTATCAGAAAATATATCCTCTAGCCGACTCCATGCTTGAGCAGCAGTTGAATTAGATTCAATGATGGTATTAAGTAAATCACTGGATATTGTGCCATATATCCATTGCAAAACAATAGCATCAATCCTAGACCACAGACTTGGATCTGTTGATTTCATAACAGTAGAAGAGGTTTCTGATTTATCATCAGTGGAGGGTATAATGTGATCGAGAACAAGAAACGCCTTAGCGTGAATTTTGAAAAGTTCAGCCCATGTTGTATATTGCCCTTTCTCGATTTCAAGAGTCTCCTTAATGAAAGAAGTGACATTAGAAACTGTGAGGGCTGGGTGTATGGAGGTAAGAGTTTTGTTGGCCATGAGTATTACAGCTGCTAGGTTGTGAAAAGAAGAAGAAAACCTAGGCTTCTGATACCATAATAGAGTTTGAACTCTTGAGAAATATTATTGATATGAGAAGAATATATATACATATACTGTACATTGACAAAGCCTATAACTAAGCCTATAATTTCTCACAAATTAATCAAATAATATATTTCCTAAACAATAAGATAATTACATATCTAACAATTTAGAGCTAGACCGACATAATTATTTTTTCAGAGTTGGCTGAAGCTTGACGGGGTTTATTTTTTGGAGCTAGACGGTTATTTTTTGCTAAACGTTATTTTTCGGAGTGCTATTTTACGAGGACTATAAGAGGTGAGTTCGTATTTTTTTTAATCAATTTAGTTTTATTATGACTTAAAAAATGTTAGAATTAGAAAATGTTAGATTTTATTATCATTTAGAAAATGTTAGAATTATGATTAAATTATATTTTTTAGAAAATATTATAGTTTAGTAAATGTTAGAAGTTATATAAATTTTAAAATTTGTTAATTTTGAATATTTATATAGTTTAATAAATTTTAGAAGTTATAGAAATTTAAAAAAATTGTTAATTTTAAATATTTATATAGTTTAGTAAATGTTAGAAGTTATAGAAATTTTATAAATTTGTTAATTTTGAATAGTTATATAGTTTAGAAGAATTTGTAGGATTATTATTAACTATTATAGTCTAAAAAATGTTATAATTTTGAAAATACATATAGTTTAGAAAATATTATAACTAGAAATATTAAAAATTTATAGTGTTAATTGTTTATAAAATTGTGTTATGAAAATATAGTGTAAGTTGTTTATAAAATTATTAAATTTTTAGAAAAACATGACATAATTGTTATTACATAATCTAGTTTAGAGAAGTAAAAAAATTTATTTTAAAAATATAGTGTTAATTGTTTATAAAATTGTTAAAATTTTAAAAAAATAAGACATAGTTGTTATTATGTATTCTAGTATTGAGAAGTACGTAAAAAATTGTATTTTGAAAATATAATATACGTTGTTTACAAAATTTTTAAAATTATTATAAAATTGTTTAAAATTTTAGTAAAATATGACATGATTATTATTACGTTTTGTAATTTAAAAAGTACGTAAAAAGTGTATTTTGAATTTGATTTTAGAAATTATTGGAAAATTGTTAAAATTTTTGTTGAGTAACCTGTGAATTTTAGAATATTATTTTAGAAATTACAGTAATATTTGTTCATGACACATGCTTGTAGCAATGAGGACAGTCGGTTTTTCGTTTGTGATACGGTTTAACGGTAGCATCATAAACTCTCCCCGTGGAGTAGAATACTTTGGGGGTGGTTATGTGCAAGTGCCGTTAAGTGGAAGAATTAATTTCCAAGAGTTGGTCGATATTTGTGGATCGGCAGTATCCACTACTGTGGGCCCGATGGAGATCGCCAAAATATATTTCCGGGTACCTCATGTTAAAGGGGGTCATATATATTCGTATTCGTTACTAGATGTGCAGGGCGAACAACACGTATTTTCTATTCGGGGTGAGGCAGCTCGGATGGCGGCACTAAAAAATTTAGATTTGTACGTGGAGTACCGCACGGCGATTTGTGATGATATTTCTATTGATCAGCTGTATATATCTGGTTCTAGTGAGTCGGAGAGGGACAGTGAGGAAGAGGGAGAAGACGACCACTACGAAAGCGAGGAGGAGGATATGGAGGACATACTTATTACTGCTGAACCGAGTAATTTGGGAGAAAATATACAGTACCAGTCCCGACTGCTGCCACACGTCAGACGTGTAGATCTCGAAGACTTCGACGTCGACGTGGACTCATGGGAAGAGACGAACGTTGAGTAGGAGCGGAGGATGGAGTTTGAAAAGGGGATGACTTTCTCGAGCCGGGAGGCTGTTCGGGCCTGTGTTGTTACCTATTCTGTGGACAAGGGAAGAGAGTCCAAGAGTCACCGGACAACGCACACGACAATAGTTCTCGTTTGCAAGCACAACGAGATATGCAAATGGTGGCTGCGTGCCACACTGCTTCAGAGAACCAACATATGGACGTTGACAAGATATAACAGGACACACATATGCGATATGCAAGTGTTAGTTCGTCACCATCGGAATTTTGGGATTGCTCAGATCGCCAATTTTATTAAGACGCAAGTCTAGGGCAGCGTGATAACAGATCAAAACGCTGATTGTGGGACTCCTTGAATTAACTGGAGTGGCTCTTCCATATAAAAGAGTGTGGTACGGCAAAGAGAGGGCAGTCTGCATCGTTTATGGAGACTGGAAATACAATTACACTCAACTGAAAAAGTTCATGGATAACGTGGTCCATGTGAATCCTGGATCCTTTTGGAATGCCGAAGGTATGAAATTAATTATTATTGTGAATTTGAATTTGCGTACATTAAGTAGATTCTATTCTAACAATATACATTTCCAACAGGCCCCCTATCTGTGTGCGGCGGGCATCAATGTAGAATTTTCGAACGGATGTTCTGGACGTTCTTCCCGATGGTGGACGGATTTCCGTTTTACAAGCCAGTTTTATTCATCAACGACGCCCACTTATACTGCAAATACAAATTGCACATGTTGATAGCATCGACGATAGAGGCATATCCAGACAGCCAGAGCCGACCCGTGAGATCCTGACAGACCCTCTCCCCCCATCGGTACGTTTCAGTTTCAATTTACACTTCTATGGTTATAAATCCATTAAATACATCGACCAGTTTGCTTTTTCATTTTCCAGGCCGTCTTTCACGGGGATATAGAGGACTTCATTTGGCGGTATTGCGGGTCTACGCATGAGTACGGGAGCACCTCTTCGCCCAGGGGCCACCGGCTTCCTCTTTTTCAGTATCGCCTACTTCTATGCCTTATGTTGACCCGTCCTTTGGGCAGACCGCTTACACTACTCCGCTGGCCACGCCGCAGGACCTTCTAGCCACACCTGTACATTTGATTTTGAATTTACATTATTTGGGTTATAACATCAATAATTATAGTAACTAATTCGTTTTATTTTCCAGGTCGATTATCAGGGGGATACCGAGGACTTTATATGGCGGTATACCGGGTATACGCATCACCACGACAGCACCTCTTCGCAGAGTGAGGCGCCACCAGGTTTGTCTTTTTCAGTACCGCCAGACTTCTCCCAGCATCATGGTTCCGCTTTTACCCCGTTTCAGCCTCCACCGCCACCTCCAGCTCAGCAATATGGTGAAATATTTGAAGACAACTGGTCCTATCCGCAGACGCCTGCAGTGGGGAATTTTAGTCAGCTTCTTGAGGGCTACATTCCACAGCCGCCATCCTCCTCTCCTCACCCGACTCAAAACCCCTCCCAGATGCATTTTTTGGTCACTGACGATTGGATGTACAATTTGGATGCTGCCATGCCTCCGTCCGGTGGACTTTTTGACTTGACACCTCCTTCCTTTTTCCTGGGTTAGGGAACCCCTCCTCACAGGCGCCCGCTTTTGATGTCGACCGTGCTCAGGACGAGAGTGACTATGTGGACAGTCAAGACAGCGATAATAGCGACCCCAGCACCGGCCCAGATGGTAGAGCTTACCGGCCATTGACTAATACCCAGATGAGTCGGCGTCAGAACAGGGGTTACGGCCTGAGGACACACTTAAGGATTCCAGATAGAACAAACATTTAGTTGTATTTTATAGCTTTTTTATTGTTTTACAAATATTTATGATTATTTGATTTTCCGGTTAATTTTAATTGTTGTGTAAGGTTTTATTATAATCTTGTACAAAACCCTAGTAATTTATTATTATCTGATAATTCTGTACAAATTTCATAACGGTAAACACGTTTAAAATAGTTTAAAAACGCTTCAAAACGCTTGAGAACACTCAAAATCACTTAAACAGGCTAGATAACACTCAAAATCCTAAACCCTAAATTTATAATTCTATTTTTTTACAACTACTGCAAAGCAATGTCGTGTTCTTTACTAATATCGTGAATTAGTAAAATTTTAGTTATAGTCAACTAATCCAAAACTAGATTTCTAGGCAACTTTAGCTATTAAAATCACTTATTTAAAAAAGCCCTAAATAAAAACAAATTGGACATTTCCATAATCCGCAACATCGTCTATGACTTTCATTTAAACTCGAACTTTATTCGACATCTCTAAGATCTCCAAAATTTTGCTCAAACTTAACTTCTTCAACTTTCTTATTTAAATCATGTTTTTCGACCATTTTTGAGCAATTAAAACTGTTACTTACGGTGGTCCAAACACTAATTAAAAATGACATTCTTAAAGTTCGAAAAGTCATCAACAATATTTGTTTAGAATTTATTTTAAAAATTGCACTTGGAAGTATCGGAAACTAGTCCGGAAATGGCTACCCCGGATTATAATTCAATACATATATTTTTGTTTTTTCTTTAAATTAAACTGATTGGGCAATTATTACCCAATCATAGTCTGCCCCAATGATTGGGGAGAGACAGACTGTCCCCAGTCATTGGGGAGAATGCAGCCTGCAATATTATATTGTGGGCCGGGTGAGCTCCGGGCACAAAATGAGAAATCATGTGGTCTAAGGCATAAATTCGGAAATAACAATGAAAGTGAGGCATAAAAATGTCATTTAATTTCGTTAGCTATTAGATTTTTGTTTATTTGAGATAACAAATAGGTAACAAGAAATAAAAATAAGGTATCAAATCGTTTGAAGCTGGGGTACCAAACTTGTAGCCGAGTTACTCACCCGTTTCTTCTCAATTTCACGTCAACTAACTTAACTGTCTCTCACTGGCATGGCAAACACCCTTAAAACTCTACTATCTATAAACCCATCAACCCACTTCAAAGCTTATGCACAAACTTGTGTTCATCTCTTGAAAACTTTCACTAACCAAACATTAATCAATGAAGGCAAAGCAATCCATGCCCATTTGTTTAAAATGGGTGTATCATCACACAGAGATATAGCAATAAAGCTATTGATTATGTACTTAAATTGTAGAAAATCAGCCGAGGCTAAGCAAATTTCAAAACAGTTCAATGGTTTCGACCTCGTTGTACATAATTGTTTGATCTCGGCTGATGTACAATGCGGAAACCTCGATGAAGCACGTAAGCTGTTCGATGAAATGCCTCAAAGAAATGAGGTTTCTTGGACAGCTTTAATTTCTGGGTTCATGAAATATGGAAGAGTTAGAGAAGCAATTTGGTATTTTGAGAGAAACCCATTTCAAAATGTGGTTTCTTGGACTGCTGTGATCAGTGGGTATGTGCGAAACGGGTTAAGTTTCGAAGCTATGAAGCTGTTTCGTAAACTTCTTGAATCTGAGATCACGGCAAATAAGGTTACATTTACTTCAGTGATAAAAGCTTGTGCAAATTTGGGTGATTTTGGACTGGGAATGAGTGTTTTGGGGTTAGTTGTTAAGTCTGGATTTGAGCATGATTTAGCTGTTTCTAATTCTTTGATCACATTATGCTTGAGAATGGGTGAGATTAGTTTAGCTAGAAGAGTGTTTGATAGGATAGATAGGAAAGATGTTGTTTCTTGGACTGCAATACTAGACATGTATATAGAGATGGATGAACTGGAAGAAGCTAAAAGAATCTTCGATGAGATGCCGGAAAGAAATGAGGTTTCTTGGAGTGTCATGATTGCTAGGTATTGTCAGAGCGGTTATCCTGAAGAGTCGTTGAGGCTGTTTCGGTGTATGGTTGAAGAAGGGTACAAGCCGAATTTATCTTGTTTATCTAGTATTCTAAGTGCATTGGCTGGTGTTGAAGCCCTGCGAGCAGGAATGAACATCCATGGACATGTTATAAAAACTGGGGTCGAGAAAGACATTTTCATCAGTAGCTCTTTGATCGATTTGTATTGTAAATGCGGAGAAACAAAGGACGGGCGCTTAGTATTTGATACAATTTTGGAGAAAAATGTAGTTTCGTGGAATGCTATGGTTGGAGGGTATAGTCTGAATGGCCAAATGGAAGAAGCATATCGTTTGTTCGAGATCATCCCATTGCGCAACACCGTCTCTTGGAGTGCTATAATTGCTGGTTATTTAGATCTTAAACAATTTGACAAAGTGTTTGAAGTATTTAATGAAATGCTTCTTTTAGGAGAAATTCCAAACAAATCAACCTTCTCAAGCTTGCTTTGTGCTTGTGCAAGCACAGCCTCTTTGGAGAAGGGTAAGAACCTACATGGAAAGATAGTGAAACTTGGCATCCAACGTGATGTTTATGTGAGTACTGCTCTTACTGATATGTATTCAAAATCCGGCAATATTGTGAGCGCTTGGAAACTTTTCAATAAAATGTCCGAGAAGAATGAAATTTCTTGGACTGTTATGATTCAAGGACTTGCAGAAAGTGGATTTGCAGAGGATTCACTTAATTTGTTTGAGGAAATGAAAAATACTTCAACCTTTGCACCTAATGAGGTCATGTTCTTGTCAGTTCTCTTTGCTTGTTCTCACGCCGGATTTGTCGATAAAGGCCTCCAGTATTTTAATTCAATGGAGGCCATTTATGGACTAAAACCTAAAGGAAAACACTACACATGCATCGTAGATATGTTATCTCGAGCAGGACGTCTCTCAGAAGCTGAAGAGTTTATTCATTCCATGCCATTTCAACCAGAAACTAATGCATGGGCAGCTTTAATAAGTGGTTGTAAGACTTACAAAAATGATGAAATAGCTGTGAGAGCAGCTCGGAAACTTTGCGAAAGGGAAGAGAAAAACTCTGCACGATACATATTGCTGTCAAATATTTATGCTTCAGCTGGGAGATGGGTAGATGTTTTGGAAGTTAGAAATTTGATGAAGCAAAAAGGATTAAAAAAGAATGTCGGCTGTAGTTGGGTTGAAATTAGAGATAAGGTCCATTCTTTCTATTCAGAAGATGGAGCTCACTCCCAATCAGCTGAGATTTATGGAATTTTAGAGCTCCTAAGGTATGAAATGCTTGTATCTAAAAATTGCAAATTTTCAGATTTAAAAGAAATGAGCAAGCAGCATAGATACCGAGCCGAAGGCCAGCACTTGTTTATTTGATTGTACTATATCGTGTGGCTACTGCATTGAGGAGGGGGTCGAATTGGCAACCTAGAATATTAACTAAGCTAAAGAGAGGAAAATAAATATGTGTCAGTAAGTAATAGTATTTGCACAGGGAAAAAATGAATGAAACTAACCGATTTTCCATTACCATGAAAATTGCTGCGAAGAATTTGATTTCAGATTTGATTTTGCTAAACTAGCCTGCATCTGAACCTCCAAGAGGTCTTCTGTATATGTGATTTACTGTACATTCAATCTTCATGGTTCTTTGAAGAAATGATAAGCAAAAACAGACAAAACAAAAACAGAGATCTGAGCTTCTTCGCTTTGAAATGGAAGATAATTGAGGAAGACTGTCAAAGACCATTTGTTGCATCTCACCTGCAATCTGTTCCTTTGCAGGTTTCTTGCCCTGAAACTCTCTTTAAATGCACACACATGCTAAATAACACATTCAAGTGTATCCTTGTTTGTCCCATGCCTAAAATAATACACTGTACTAATTACTCTTTTATGATGTTTTCTTCTTGATGCGGGTGATGCATGGAGAAGATTTTATATGCTTGGGTCTTTTCTTTGGTGAGAACAGTCGAGTAGCTTATATATCTGATACTTCACATTTTCCTGCTAGTACTGAGCATGATTAGTATCACTTGTTCATCCTGCCTGTGATGGAAATATTTTGTTTTTCTTACACCTTATGCACAAGCACAAGTAATGAATCGTGATCATGTTATCTAATTGGTGGAGGTACAATTGCCAGTTTCTTCTGATACACCAAAGGTAACTATTTTCTTTGTAGGTCTTTTCATTATGCGATTCTTGGTTTTTGCAGTAATTTCAAAAGCTTGGGCTGGACATTTGGATCTTCTTATCTTAAACACTCTGCGCAGGGTTAGTTAAATAATTATATTCGTTCTACATTCTTGATTATAGCCAATAGTTTCTATGAGAAAGGACAGCTGTAAGGCTTAAATATCCAGCAAAACTTCTCATATGCTGATTTTTTTGTTCTATCTGCATTATGACATTCACCCTGTAAAATATGCAACTTCCATCAAGCTTGAGCCTGTAGGTTTATGTGCAAATATTCTTGATTGTGACTGTTGCTCATGTAATAAGATTGTGAGCTACAAGCTATAATTCTTGATGGTGACTATTACTGAAAAGATGCCCTCTGAAATTGTGCTTTGTGCTCCTTAGAGGTATGACTCATTGCTGCATATGCTTTATTTGTTTGATCAATTAATGAGACGGACGTGCAAATTTTAACCTAATGGAGTACTGCATTTGTGATTCCTGTCCTTCAAAGCAATCTCCTTAATTATGTTCTCGCTCTTGTGCTTCTATAATACATATCAAGACTATTTATTTTTCTCTTTTCATTCTTGCTGAATGCTGTGTGTTTTCTGACAGTTTCAAGAATAATACCGTTGATCTTCTGTTTGCTTGTTCTCTATAGAGTGGGACGCATAACGTCTACTTCTGCTTACCTCAGGTGATTATTTTAACTCTCTTCAGTTCTTTATCATTTGATATTTTATTCTCCACTAGTGTAAATTAATTTTTTTACTGGCACTTATGCTGTCTTCTGCATCCACAGTCCCTTGAAGCTGTAAGGAGATTATGTCCAAGGAGAGCTCTTTTAGTCGGAATGGGCCATGAGTTTGATCATTACAAGGACAATGAGTACTTGGCAGACTGGTCTAAAAGGTCTAACATTTACTCTCTTGATGATCGCTGAGTTTCGACAAACACATGGGACGGGTCGGCTTTGTCAGCTATTCTCTTGATTTGTTACGATATAACCACTGTTTCTTGCAGCCTAAAAAGGCATTTCTGAAGCAACCCAAAGTCTATCTCAGGTACCTATTTAAAAATGGATTCATTCTTCTAATCACGGTATTGAATTTTTTATTTGGGTTTTTTTAGTATTTCAATGTAGTTCTAAGAAAGCTGGAAAGGGAAAGAGACCAGGAAAAGGCGGCAATCGTTTTTGGAAAAGCATTGGCTTAAATTTTAAGACTCCAAGAGAAGCTATTCAAGGTTCTTTTTGATACATATTGCTAGTAATACAAAATGCACATTTGTTCGTTACAAAGTTGTATGCTTTTCGAGCTGTTATTCACATTTGTTCGCTAGCAGTATGTTTATTGTGTTATGTTGTGTGCAATGATTTTGCTTCTTCTAAAAGTCTTGCATGCTAAATTTACAATGTCTGATGATTTTGCTTCTTCGAAAAGTCTTGCATGCTCGCATTTAAGAACTTCGAATTGCTCAATTTGAAGCTGTGATAGCCAAGATTCAACTAAATGCCAGCGTGCACACAGGTTGAGCGTGAGCGTAAAAATCCTTCTTTTTCAGTCTCATGCCCCACAATTTTTGGACGTCATTCAAATCGATTTGTTAATAACCGAACCAAACCAAATAGCCAAACTGAACTTAAAAATGGGAAATTTACAAAAATACCTAAAAAACTAAATAATTTGTCAAAATTACCTCAAAAACTGAAAGTTTACAAACGTACCTAAAAATTTAAATATCTATTTTTTTACTCCGCAGTTTATTTCTTTACTCTGTAGTTACAAACAGTTTCAAAAAACACAATTTGAAACTGTTTTACAAAACGTGTCAAATACAGTTTCAAACGGTTTCAAAAAAAAAAAAACAATTTGAGACTGTTTTGTAAATCGTTTCAAAGAAGTTTCTAATTGTGTTTCAAATGGTTTATAACGGTTTCTTAAAAAATAATTTGAAACCGTTTTAAAAAAACTGTTTCTATTACAGTTTCAAAAGGTTTCAAAAAGTATCTAAATTGACATTTTTGAAAACCGTTTATAATATAGTTTCAAACAATTTAAAAAAACGGAGTCTTTTTACAAATTTTTAGAGTAAAAAAAATAAATTTTCAAAAAACGGAATATTTTTGCAATATTTTTTAAAAAGGAGTATTTTGTGCAAATTCCTCCTTAAATTTGGTTCAATTTAGCCCGACATTGTTTAAAAAATTATTCTTAATATAGTTTAAGGACATAGAAATGAGTTGTTCTTTAAATTTTCGGGTGCATCACAATCAAGATGTTGGTATGAACATAAATACAAGCTGATGTTTGCACAGGCAGCATCAGAGAAGTCACTATAATTGGCTGACAGCAGTGGTGCAGTTCTCCAACAACGGATTGAGGAACTAGGGAGACAACTAGAAAGAACAATGAGCAGAGAGCGTAGCCGGAGTAAAGTGAGGTATACATGTTGGCCATGGAGAGCTCTTTTTCATTCAAGTAGTAATATAAATGTGAAAAGAATGGTACCTGAAATGCAGCCCTTCATTTAACAGTCTGTAACATTATTATCAACTAAATTTTACATTTATTTCATGGAGTTGTTGTTTCAAATTGGAAAAAAGTGTTTTTTTATTGCATTTCTTTCTTATGTTTGTGCAATATCTAATAATGGAGAATAGTTGCATGCCACCATATAGAAACTAGTGTTTCAATTAAGATAAACATGAACGTTACTACTCAAAACTATATTGGTTCATGTACCGAGCTGTGGCGGGTTTAAATGAGTTTAGCCGAATTTAACTCTTTGAAGTACAAACTGAAGTTTAGTTCAGACAAATGAACTATAACTCAAAAAATATATACGGTGGTCAAAATTCTATTAAAATTATGGGATAATTCCCCCTCAAGTAGGGTATGTATCGGTTCGGTTCGATCGATTCGGTTGGAAACCGACCAATAGAATTTTGGAAAAAGTCCAGACCGAACTGAAGTTTCAGTTTGGAGCAAAAATACCGAACAATAACGGTTCGGTTAAAACAATTTTTTTTTTAAATTAAAATTAATCCAAACCTTAAATACTTAGGGTCTAACAAATTTTAATATATATATTATATAAAATTAATTTACTTATATATCAACAATAACTAAGAAATAAAGACGAATATATATTTGTAAGAAAATTTATATTTTTTTATATTATAGTTCGATTTATTCGGTTTTTGAAATGTCCAAACCGAACTATTAACCGAACACCAAATTTTCTCTATATGGGAACTGTTGGACTATTGTCATTTCAAACTCCTTTATTTTGACTTTGACAATCAACTATGAGGGTTCTAATATTGTTTATTAGTGTATAGGATCTCATAGGATCAATCGGAAGTCGATTCGGAGCTTTCTAGCGAGAATCGAGTTTTTGACCCTCAAGCTGTCCAGTAGCAAATCTCGGGCGAGATGCTTCTTTCATCATGGGCGAGATTCATGAATCGCGGGCGCTACAAAGTAAATCTCGGGCGCGATATTCATACACCTGAAAACCCTAAGTAACCGTTTGAGGTATCACGGGCGCGACAAAGGGATCACGGGCGCGATTGATCAGACCGTTGCAAATCCAACGGATATATTCATGATCTCCTAATAACGAGAAGACACGTGTCACTAGCCGTTTGAAGATTTTGTCTTCATTCATAAATCTCGGGCGCGACACTATCATTCTCGGGCGCGACAGGCAGAATCTCAGCATAGTAAATTTTATTTGTTTGCTATGCTTGTAAATTGCTTTGGGTATAAATATAAACCCATTTGCAATGTTTCAAGGTAAATGATTTACACACCTTGAAACAACAAACATACATTTTTAAATCACTTAGTTTTGTTGTAGTTTTGGAGTAATCTTGGAAACTCCTAATCATTGTGAGTTAGAGTTTAGCTTTGGAAAAACTCAACCCTTGTAGGTTCTTGATTATCTTTGAAAAATCAATTGTGAGTTTGAGATTATCTCTAAGAAATCTCTTTGTAAAGTTGGTGCTTATCTATAAAGCACAATCCCATTTAGTGGATTCTAAAATCTCAATCTTAGATTGAGTAGTGGAGTAGGATCGTGAGTTGATCCGAACCACTCTAAATCTCTTGTGTCTTTAAATTCTCTTTTCCGCTTTAAAGAATTTAAATTTCCGATTCACAAATCAAAAACCGGTTTGCCTTATAACCCATAGGGTTTTTCAATTGGTATCAAAGCAAGGTGCTCTTCTTGTTGCTTAATTGCTAGAGCTTTCGATCAAAAATGGCAACCGAAATTTTTTTCATCACTCTCAAACCTTTTCTTGATGGCTCAAATTACAAAGTTTGGAAATATATGATGGAAAATTATCTTGATATGCAAGGGGTTGATCTATGGAGTGTATTTCTAAGGGGATGGACACCTCCATGTGACAAAAATGGAGCTCTTTTGAAGAGACAAGATTGGTCTATAGAGCAAGTCAAGGAGAATGGCATGAATAGAAAAGCCATTACTACTCTCCTCTCCTCAATCTCTAGAGAAGAACAAGGTAGAATTCAACACTTGAATTGTGCCAAGCAAATGTGGGAGACTCTTGAGAGCTACTATGAAGGTACACAACAAGTCAAGAGTAAGAAGCTTGAGTTGCTTCTTGGTGAGTATGAAGGCTTCAAGGGCTTGCCAAATGAAGATGTGGGGATGATGACATCAAGGCTTCTTAAGATTGTTCATAGTCTTGAGCAACTTGGGAAATTCTTCAAGCTAAATGAAATCAATGGTAAAATCCTAAGATCCCTTCCTATTCTTCTATGGCAACCTAAGACTATCGCCATCATTGAAACTCATGATTTATCCACCTTGAGGACGGATGAGTTGATTGGAAAGCTTCTTCTCCATGAGATGTCTTACATCAAGATTATTCAAGAAGAAATGGCAAGGGAGAAGAACATGGCTTTCAAGGCATCAACAAGTACTCTTTTAGAAGAGAACAAGAAGGAAAGCAACGAGGAAGAACTCTTGAGGCTCACAAAGAGAGTGAATGAGCTCAAGATGAAGGGAAATGGCAATCATGGTAGATCCTCCTCTTCAAGGAAGAGTTCAAAGGGGGGTTCCAAGACTTTTTGGGATGGTGATTCTCAATCGGATGGTGATAGCCACCATGATGCCAACTTGTGCCTCATGTCTTTTGAGGAGGAACCAACACTAGAGGTAAACCCCCAATCTTTTCTATCTTGGGATGGTATTGGTGTTGAATCACATGATGCATGCTTAAATGTTAAAAATGATATTGTTGATGATGTTATTGATGATATTGTTGTTGATGATGCTCATGATGATGATGATGATATGTATAGCATGCTTGATGAACTAGTAATTAAATGTGGTGATTATAAAGCCAAGATGCTATTTTTCAAAAATGAGGCTTCTAAAGCCAAAGATGAAATGATTGTTTTAACAAAAGAATTTCATGAGCTTAAATTGTCAAATGAAGCTCTCAAGTCATCTTTAGAATCTATCCCTAAGCAAGGTTTGAATGTTGATAACTTGCTTAAGGAAAATGATCAACTAAAGAATGAAATTCTTGAATTAAAAGATTCACTTTCAAGATTTCAAAAAGGGAAGGCAACTTTGGATTCAATTCTTGTATCTCAAAGATGCCCAACCATAAAATATGGACTTGGCTATAATCAAAAGGCTTCTAGTTCCAATGGGACTAAATTTGTGAAGTCCATTTTGCCTCAAACTTCTTCTATAGAAGTTCCTCCTAAATTGGTCAAACCAATTGAGGCAAAGAAGGTGCATGCTCAAGCTCCTAGGCCTAAGCCATTCTTGGCTCAAAAGGCTAAGAGCAACAAGGGTACAAGACCCTTGAGACATGGCTATGCTTCTCAATATAGTCAAAAATGGAACAAGAAGACTAGAAAGAACTCACATGTTCATGCATCTTCAAATGTCAATTCTTGTGTACATGCTTGTGCTTGTTCTTATGAGACCATTAGAACCAAGCCACCTCAAAAGCAATCAAATGTGAACCATAGAACTCAATGTTTTTATTGCATGCAATATGGTCACATTAATGTTCATTGCTATGTGAGAAAAGTTCAATTAAGGCTAATCCCTTTGAACTATTCAAGCATTAACTTTCAAGGACCCAAAGTTGTTTGGGTACCTAAGTGATTTGCTTTGTAGGTACAATTGATGTCCACTAAACCAATCTCAAATCATAAGGTGGATGATCAATGGAAGCTGTTGGAAAATGGCAACATAGGTAAAATTTGTATCAATTTATATGCCATATTCCAAAATTGTTGTTTTAAGGGGGAGAATCAATTTTTCAAATCTTATTCTCCTAAAAAGTTTTGATATGCTTTAACACTTTTTCTAATGATTGGACTTTGCCTTGGTATAATTCAATTAAGGAATTATTGCCTATTTTTGATCATTTAAATCAAATTAGTTTAATCAATTGAGTCTTTAGACTTGATGCATATCAAATTAGTGTCTAAGCGCCTCAATTGAAGGAGAAACTTAGATTTATCTCTATTTAGTTTCAAAACCTCTTTTAATTAGCTCCTTTGTCTATGTTTTATACATGCTTTGATTCTTTTTGTGCTTGACAAAGGGGGAGAAATCTCTATGCTCAAATTGCTAAGTTTTTTTTTGAAATTTTTTCTTGCTTATGCCTTACATATTATGCTGTATCTCTTGTGCATAAAGTAAGGGGGAGCCAAAATCAATTTGACTCTCACTTAACTTAGCCATTTTAGCATGTTGATTGTCAAACTCAAAAAGGGGGAGATTGTTGGACTATTGTCATTTCAAACTCCTTTATTTTGACTTTGACAATCAACTATGAGGGTTCTAATATTGTTTATTAGTGTATAGGATCTCATAGGATCAATCGGAAGTCGATTCAGAGCTTTCTAGCGAGAATCGAGTTTTTGACCCTCAAGCTGTCTAGTAGCAAATCTCGGGCGAGATGCTTCTTTCATCACGGGCGAGATTCATGAATCGCGGGCGCTACAAAGTAAATCTCGGGCGCGATATTCATACACCTGAAAACCCTAAGTAACCGTTTGAGGTATCACGGGCGCGACAAAGGGATCACGGGCGCGATTGATCAGACCGTTGCAAATCCAACGGATATATTCATGATTTCCCAATAACGAGAAGACACGTGTCACTAGCCGTTTGAAGATTTTGTCTTCATTCATAAATCTCGGGCGCGACACTATCATTCTCGGGCGCGACAGGCAGAATCTCAGCATAGTAAATTTTGTTTGTTTGCTATGCTTGTAAATTGCTTTGGGTATAAATATAAACCCATTTGCAATGTTTCAAGGTAAATGATTTACACACCTTGAAACAACAAACATACATTTTTAAATCACTTAGTTTTGTTGTAGTTTTGGAGTAATCTTGGAAACTCCTAATCATTGTGAGTTAGAGTTTAGCTTTGGAAAAACTCAACCCTTGTAGGTTCTTGATTATCCTTGAAAAATCAATTGTGAGTTTGAGATTATCTCTAAGAAATCTCTTTGTAAAGTTGGTGCTTATCTATAAAGCACAATCCTATTTAGTGGATTCTAAAATCTCAATCTTAGATTGAGTAGTGGAGTAGGATCGTGAGTTGATCTGAACCACTCTAAATCTCTTGTGTCTTTAAATTCTCTTTTCCGCATTAAAGAATTTAAATTTCCGATTCACAAATCAAAAACCGGTTTGCCTTATAACCCATAGGGTCTTTCAGGAACTGAACCACACCGTTTTTACCGAAATAACCGAACCAAACAACAAATTTCAGTTTCGTTCGGTTTAGTTTTTTGGTTTAATTCGGTTCTTGCACAGTCCTGCCCGCAAGCATCAAAAGTTTTCCTTTTTCGATGATCTTATAAAAAAAAGTCCAACTTTTCCATCTAGTTTGGGTGGACTTGATAAAAATAAGTGTCTAACTCCGGCTAAAAAATGGATAGTTTTCCAAATTTTCCATTTAACATCCTAGCCAGTCTCTAGGGCTACGCCATTGTTAAAGTTCAACAAAAAGGGCCCAACTGACACGCACACTGCGCTTTAAACCAAGTCGACTGTGACAAGTTAATCAAATGGAGTCGCCACATACTTAAGTTATGAAATACCCTTTCTACCGACAGGATATCCCACTCATTTATGAATGCATGAGACATCGTACATCGCACCAAATGATTCAGATTCATGGACACAATTAACTCTTGTACTTGGTTTATTAATTTTATCAATTTAGCAGGCATATCACAAGTAGAATAAATCACGTTATACGGGTAAAAAAAATTTCATCGAATAGAACGTGTGGATATAAATACTTGAAATTAAATGAGTGAAAATAAATGTAAACATGCATTACATTTATGACTAGCATATGACTCGATCTGAACTGACATGGTGAGTAAGAAACAAATACTCCTAAACAAACCTTTAACTTTAGAGGTTTCTAACGCATAACAGACAAAAGTGGATTTTATTCCAATTATATGTATAAAGTCTAAACCGGATGTAAAAGTGAGATTGATTTTATTATTTATCATCTTAAGTGCATATACAACCACTAATTATAAATTTCATGGCAATTCGAGAATTTCCATGTGTTTGATTAGTTTGGAACTAGTTTAAAATACTGGATCTAAACATGCACACAAAGCAATAAACGTTTCCAACATGTTAAATAAAGAAATTGATATACATATCGTCAAAAAAATACTTTTAAATCTCTTTTTCGAGTGTTTGCAAGGTTGTCAATCATTCGTTGGCAAAATTTAGGATTTGGTAAAAAAATGGAAATTCTTCCTTCGGTCGACACGAATCTACTAGTTCAAACCAGGTCGTTCCGCGTCCAAACAAAGCGGGAAACATCGAAACAAGTTGTTGGGCCAGAGAACTGGCATCATGGCCCGTGATGTTATTGATGACATGGAACCATGGCGTCATTAATGATGTAGCGGCGGCGAGCTGACTAAGGCAGGTCCCAGAAGTTACATAAAAAAAACTGAAAGTTTACAAACGTACCTAAAAATTTAAATATCTATTTTTTTACTCCGCGGTTTATTTCTTTACTCTGCAGTTACAAACAGTTTCAAAAAACACAATTTGAAACTGTTTTACAAAACGTGTCAAATACAGTTTCTAATAGAGTTTCAAACGGTTTCAAAAAATAAAACAATTTGAGACTGTTTTATAAATCGTTTCAAAGAAGTTTCTAATTGTGTTTCAAATGGTTTATAACGGTTTCTTAAAAAATAATTTGAAACCGTTTTAAAAAAACTGTTTCTATTACAGTTTCAAAAGGTTTCAAAAAGTATCTAAATTGACATTTTTGAAAACCGTTTATAATATAGTTTCAAACAATTTAAAAAAATGGAGTCTTTTTACAAATTTTGAGAGTAAAAAAAATAAATTTTCAAAAAACGGAATATTTTTGCAATATTTTTTTAAAAAGGAGTATTTTGTGCAAATTCCTCCTTAAAAATTTGGTTCAATTTAGCCCGACATTGTTTAAAAAATTATTCTTGATATAGTTTAAGGACATAGAAATGCGTTGTTCTTTAAATTTCCGGGTGCATCATAATCAAAATGTTGGTATGAACATAAATACAAGCTGATGTTTGCACAGGCAGCATCAGAGAAGTCACTATAATTGGCTGACAGCAGTGGTGCAGTTCTCCAACAACGGATTGAGGAACTAGGGAGACAACTAGAAAGAACAATGAGCAGAGAGCGTAGCCGGAGTAAAGTGAGGTATACATGTTGGCCATGGAGAGCTCTTTTTCATTCAAGTAGTAATGTAAATGTGAAAAGAATGGTACCTGAAATGCAGCCCTTCATTTAACAGTCTGTAACATTATTATCAACTAAATTTTACATTTATTTCATGGAGTTGCTGTTTCAAATTGGAAAAAAGTGTTTTTTTATTGCATTTCTTTCTTATGTTTGTGCAATATCTAATAATGGAGAATAGTTGCATGCCAACATATAGAAACTAGTGTTTCAATTAAGATAAACATGAACGTTACTACTCAAAACTATATTGGTTCATGTACCGAGCTATGACGGGTTTAAATGAGTTTAACCGAATTTAACTCTTTGAAGTACAAACTGAAGTTTAGTTCAGACAAATGAATTATAACTCAAAAAATATATACGGTGGTCAAAATTCTGTTAAAATTATGGGATAATTCCCCCTCAAGCAGGCTATGTATCGGTTTGGTTCGATCGATTCGGTTGGAAACCGATAGAATTTTGGAAAAAGTCCAGACCGAACTGAAGTTTCAGTTTGGAGCAAAAATACCGAACAATAACGGTTCGGTTAAAACAATTTTTTTTTAAATTAAAATTAATCCAAACCTTAAATACTTAGGGTCTAACAAATTTTAATATATATATTATATAAAATTAATTTACTTATATATCAACAATAACTAAGAAATAAAGACAAATATATATATATATATGAACAAATAGATCACTTTACCCCCTAAACTTGGCACAGAGTATCAAAAACGTCCAAATTAGCAAAACGGGATCACTTTTACCCTGAACTTGTAAAAAATGGTACAAACCCTCCCCCCCCCCACTCTCACCAAAGAGAGTGAGATACACTCTCCGGTTTTGATGGTGGTTTCGGTTTTCTAAGGTGGTTTTTGATAAAAAAAGTTTAAAATAGTCCTAATTGTTTTGAAACATTTTAAATTAATACCTAATAATTAAAAAAAATAAAAATTAATCCTTTTAATTTAAAAGTTTATATCACAAATTAACCCACAAATTTCATTACATACAACAAATTAACCCTCAAATTAATATTTTTAACAAAAATAAATTAATTTTTTTTTAATTTTTTTTTTAAAAAAAAAACAGACCCGGGGTCTGTTCTTCTTCCTCAAGAACAGACCCCATGGATCTGTTCTTGAGGAAGAACATATCCAGGTTTGTTCTTGGAAGAACAGACCGCCGGAGTCTGTTCTTTAAAGAACAGACGTGGGTCTGTTCTTCAAAGAACAGACTCTGGCGGTCTGTTCTTCAAAGAACAGACTCTGGCGGTCTGTTCTTCAAAGAACAGACGCCGGAGCTGCTGCTCCTCAGGAGCAGCAGCTTTTCTTCTCCGGCGAGGAGCTCTTCCTCGCCGGAAATTTAAAAAAAAAATGATTTTTTTTTTCTGAAAAAAAGTTCAAAATGGCCCCTGGATTAATTAGAAGTTAATTATGATTAATTGGTATTTTGGAATCTCACTCTCCAATTTAGTGCCACATCAGCATTGGGGGGCTTTTTGAACCGGTTTTGCCAAGTTCGGGGTAAAAGTGATCCGATTTTGCTAATTTGGACGTTTTTGATACTTTGCGCCAAGTTCGGGGGGTAAAATGATCCTTCGTTCATATATATATATATATATATATATATATATATATATATATATATATATATATATATATATATATATATATTTGTAAGAAAATTAATATTTTTTTATATTATAGTTTGATTTATTCGGTTTTTGAAATGCCCAAACCGAACTATTAACCGAACACCAAACTTTCTCTATATGGGAACTGAACCACACCGTTTCTACCGAAATAACCGAACCAAACAACGAATTTCAGTTTCGTTCGGTTTAGTTTTTTGGTTTAATTCGGTTCTTGCACAGTCCTGCCCGCAAGCATCCAAAATTTTCCTTTTTCGATGATCTTATAAAAAAAAGTCCAACTTTTTCATCTAGTTTGGGTGGACTTGATAAAAATAAGTGTCTAACTCCGGCTAAAAAATGGATAGTTTTCCAAATTTTCCATTTAACATCCTAGCCAGTCTCTAGGGCTACGCCATTGTCAAAGTTCAACAAAAAGGGCCCAACTGACACGCACGCTGCGCTTTAAACCAAGTCGACTGTGACAAGTTAATCAAATGGAGTCGCCACATACTTAAGTTATGAAATACCCTTTCTACCGACAGGATATCCCACTCATTTATGAATGCATGAGACATCGTACATCGCACCAAATGATTCAGATTCATGGACACAATTAACTCTTGTACTTGATTTATTAATTTTATCAATTTAGCAGGCATATCACAAGTAGAATAAATCACGTTATACGGGTAAAAACAATCTCATCGAATAGAACGTGTGGATATAAATACTTGAAATTAAATGAGTGAAAAATAAATGTAAACATGCATTACATTTATGACTAGCATATGACTCGATCTGAACTGACATGGTGAGCAAGAAACAAATACTCCTAAACAAACCTTTAACTTTAGAGGTTTCTAACGCATAACAGACAAAAGTGGATTTTATTCCAATTATATGTATAAAGTCTAAACCGGATGTAAAAGTGAGATTGATTTTATTATTTATCATCTTAAGTGCATGTACAACCACTAATTATAAATTTCATGGCAATTCGAGAATTTCCATGTGTTTGATTAGTTTGGAACTAGTTTAAAATACTGGATCTAAACATGCACACAAAGCAATAAACGTTTCCAACATGTTAAATAAAGAAATTGATATATATATTGTCAAAAAAAATACTTTTAAATCTCTTTTTCGAGTGTTTGTAAGGTTGTCAATCATTCGTTAGCCAAATTTAGGATTTGGTAAAAAAAATGGAAATTCTTCCTTCGGTCGACACGAATCTACTAGTTCAAACCAGGTCGTTCCGCGTCCAAACAAAGCGGGAAACATCGAAACAAGTTGTTGGGCCAGAGAACTGGCATCATGGCCCGTGATGTTATTGATGACATAGAACCATGGCGTCATTAATGATGTAGCGGCGGCGAGCTGACTAAGGCAGGTCCCAGAAGTTACATAAAAAAAACTGCGATTAATTACGTGTTTCGTGGTTCCAACAGGAAGCGATTCCGAGTTCAAATGAACCCAAAAACACAAAAACAACTTTCGAAAATTTATTTGGTGGCGCCGCTAAATCAGAGTGGCGGCGCCGCCACAACTCTCTAATTCGTTCGGGTTTCAGGTTCCGTCCAATAAACATACAAAAACGATAAAAACAAACATGGTTAAACCTCTAGAAATCAACAATTAATCAAAATAACTCATAAAATCAATCAAAAAAACCTCTAAATATGGATCTAGAAGTGAAATAAAAAAATCATGACACTTTACTCAGGAACGCTAAAAGTCCTAATCATGCATATGAAAGAATCAAATACGGATGCATAAACAAGAATACTTATGTATATAAAGACTGATTAGGGTCCTCATAAGTACCGTTTTAAGTCTTAAGGTCGTTTTCTAGTGATCTGTATGTAGAATCTAGTATAGAACGCTATGCAGATATAGATCTTTAAAGATTTGAAGCGTTGAAGCTTGGTTTGACTTATGTTAATTGTGTGCGATGGCTGAAACTTTACAGTATTGTGTGTGCAAGATCTAGGATTTTGTGTTGATTATGTGATATCCCTTATTATAGTGCTTAAAGTTTTTATTTATAGTAGTTAGGGTCCGTTGGGATTAGAGTTAGGGTTAGTGAGAGTTTAGGTTAGGTTAAAACTCTAATTTATTGGTTAATTAAAAATTAATTTTAGAATAGAAAGTGTGCCATGAAAAAAAAAATTGCAAAAGGATTATATTGGTCCTTGAGATTGTCAAAAAAGGCCTTTAGGGCCTCTAAAGTTAGGTTTAGGACAATTTAATTTGTCAGCTCTACAAATTAACTTATAAACTTTTAAAACATTATAATTAATCCAACTTTTAAACTTTTATTACAAAACATTATAATTGCACAATTTGAATTTTTAATTATTTGTAATAAATATGCTTCAGTTTTTTAAATTTGTCGTTGTATATCGATCTAATCCATTTGAATTCTAACAAGCGGATTGCTAGCTCGTCACCCGAATGTCTCAGAAAATTATTATTGGGCGCCTATCGTTTTCTACCTGTCCAACAAAATGGGGGCGTTTAAAAGGTCGAGTTAGGATTTGCATCAGGATTAGCTAGGTGTGAACAATATAATTTTTTTTTTTTGAAACTAACAATATAAATTAATTATTTAATTATATTTTAATTATGTGTTGTCAAATTAAATAGAGAATAGAATGAAAAAGTGGCAAAACAGGTGTTTTACTCAAAGAACATTTAAAAGAAAGTGATTTGTTGGGACCAAACTCTCTCCAATTGTTCTCTATTATTCAACAAATTGGTTTCAACAACAAAAGCATAACTCCATAAAGAGTGTCTGTCTGTGTCACTGCCAAAATCTGAGAGCCACCGATCGGACAGACACTGTCTGAAAAATGGTATCTGCGAACAGAGAGATGGCTGTTTATTGCTTTGACACTCTCCTCGCCCACTACAACAGCCAAGAAGTTCCTCCTCCGGCTTTTGATGAAGCCCAACAGTAATTTCTTTTGTTTTACCCAACTTCTAATGTTTAGTTATAGTCAACGATTTTGTTTTGATGTTCAATTTCTTTTTTTGTGATGTTATATTATAAGCAGTGGTGGACCTAGAATTTTTCTCATAAAGTGGGTAAGATTGTATCGAAATTTTGTGAGATAAGCAAAATTAACTAAATATAATTGAACAAAGATGTACATCTCCAATTTCGGACTTATTTGACCCCGAAATGTCTCGGGATTAGTGCATCTCAAATTAGTGTCGCGGGATCACGTAAGTTCATTTTAACATTTTGGGTCAACTAGCCCAAAATTCTCTTAATTTAGGTTAAGTAACCCCAAAGATGTTCATCTCAAATATCGACTTATTTGACCGCGAAATGTAAATTTGGAGACTTAATTGACTTAAGTGATTTAGTTAACCCTGAAAATTTAAATTTTGGGTCTAATTGACCCAAGAGGTTAAAATTGACTTATTTGATGTCATAAGTTTGTTTGAGGGTTGCGTTGACCCTTTGATCAAATATAAATTTTAAATTTTTAAGTGGGCAATACTGTAGATTTTAAGGCGGAAAAACTAAAGATACAAAAAAAAGGTGGGGAATTGTCCACAATAAGCTCTTCCTAGGCTCGCCGTAATCAACCGTAAGCTAGAGAATTTGCTTGAGTCAAAAATAAAATAAAGGAAAAAAGCTTTGTTCTTTAGTGCTTAATTGAATGATCATGCAAGTTGCTAAGTTGACATTGTTTAGATGAGGTTTGATCTAAAAACATCATAGGAGTGGAACTGGTGGCCAGTTCTTTCTGTTAGGATTGTTGTATTGCGAAAATGAATTGAAGAGTCTGTGTTTTTTCTGTTTCTTATATCTTGAGTGAATTCCTTGTTTTTTTAAATTATTTGGCGTGTTGTATTAAATATTATAAAAAAATATACTGTATGCCTGTATGCACTGTTCTATTGTTATGACTTTTTCTTGAAACTTGTCTTGATGATAATAGTTTGAATTAAAACTGTTTTTGCATGCTGAAATTTTATTGCTTGTGATCTCATAAAACGTGGATTATTTTTCAGCCCTCTATTTGTCACATGGAAGAAAATAGTCAATGGCAGCGAGCCTCGCTTACGTGGATGCATTGGAACATTAGAAGCTCGATACTTGATAAATGGGTTTAAGGACTATGCTTTGACTAGGTACTGCAATATTTTGCTAGTTGAATTTAAATTTGTATTTTATGCATAGTTGTTAAAGCGCTAGGCGCACCTAAAGCGCAAAGGGCCTCAAATAGCCCGAGGCGCTAGGCGCAAAAAAAGCGCACGCCCGAGTGAATCTAGGCGCATATACGTAAAAAAGTTAAATACCTATTATAGATATATAAAAGCTTGTTCAGATGACATGATTCTTTGTCCATGACCTTGATTCTTATTTTAATGTGATAAAAAACAAGATCATCGATCAAGATAGAGGAGTCTTGAGCATAATAGTTTTTAAGTGCAATATTTTTATATTTGTAAGGCTTCTGTTTTCATTAATTGTTTTATTTATATTTGATTTTTTAAAAGCTCAAAGTCCAAAGCCCAAAACTTTAACAAATACAAAAAAATAGGGTTTCCAACAATGTCTCTTGCCCGGAAAAAGCGCACTTCATGCCTTAAGCGCACCCGAAGCGCACCCAGGCGCACCACCCTCGCCTAGCGCTTTTCTAGCGCCTAGGCACGCCTGAGGCGCGCTTTTGATAACTATGATTTTATGTTCCTACTTTCCACCTTCGTTTTCTGAAAAGGAAGATAATTCGTTTCATTCCATTAGTAGGTCTCTCTTGCTTTGTGTGTGCGCATCTGTCTATGTTACTGTATATAGTGTTCATTCCTGTGTCAAATTGTCTCTCTGTGCAAGTTTGTGTATGCATTTAGCTTATAGGACTTGGGATAAGCATGTTGCTTGGTTACTATGCTACTAATTTTATCTTTCTTTCTATGGGGAAGTAAAATAAGATGGTAGATGCACTCTGCGTGGAGTACCAAGGCATCGAAAAAAATTGATTTAGAAAAGATTTCAGATTTTGTAGTCTATAATGGTAAATAATTTCAGTTTGCTATAGTCTAAGATGAAAAGATGATGATTTAAGTTTTTATGAAAGGCGAAAGAGTGTAATCCAGGAACAGAAAATTTTGCAATCAAAAGTCGATGATAAGAATGTACCGATGCATTACTTGCACCTTAAATTAATTAACCTGGCTTCACTTTTTGTGTGAAGGGTAACGAGTCTTGAAGCTTTTTCTCTAAGTTGTTAAATACACGTGCCAAGAGGTGAAAAGGCCTTCTTTTGGATTCGAAATTTGCTTCTAAGCTTATTAATTAGCTCCCATGTGCAGTTTCTAATGATTTGATGCTTGAATTTATTTACAGTTTAACCTATTAGAGTAATTGAAAGGACTAAGGAAAAACTTCATGGTCTTTAATCACTACGTTATAAGAATGAATGTATAATCATGGCCAGTGATAACAATTATGTAGGTATATGAAGCTCAACTTCCGTATAATTTTAAACCACTGTCGATTGATAAGAATATTGCTGGTTCGAGGGCATATGTGAGAGTTCATAATACATTAATCAAATTCATTTCTCTCATATGCTTATGTCTTTTCAATATTCTGTTTCATTTTATTATCTTGCAGTGCTTTAAAGGACCGCAGATTTCCTCCAATACAGCCTAAAGAATTACCTTCTTTGGAATGCACAGTTTCCATCCTGGCTGATTATGAAACTGCTGACAATTATCTTGATTGGGAGGTATGTGATATTTGAACTTATGTTACCTGTTCAAAAGCTGGGTGCTTATGTTTTCAAATTTGTAATACACTGGGCTGTATTGTCATACTGCGCTTGCTTTTTTATTCTAGTATGTTTCACATTTTGTTGTCTTCCAACCTGTGTTTTTTTCACCAAAAAGTTAAGTGTAAGAAAAAAAATAATTTGAAGTTGTTTTTAAGTGAGATTGGTTGCGGAGTTTTTAGAATTAAATCTCAATTTAATAGATCTACAAGCTGCATAAAATAACTTTTACTTGCACCTTACGCCATGCATGTTTCATATTAAGGGCTTGGTGGAGCCCTGTATGGTGAAATGCAGGCAGTTTTTCTTTGCATTTTAAACATATAGGCTATAGGCTTGGATGGTGAAATGTTGGCAGCTTTTCTTTGCATTTTAATCATATATTTCCGATCATCTTAATCCTCATTTATTTGCGGCATAGTGGAGCATTTGAGTTGCACTGATGCTCTCCCTCACAAACTAGAAGTAAATATTTGAAAGCAGTTATAATTTCTCAAAGAAAATAGTAATTGAGTTTACAATTCACATAATAGAGTCTTCGTGCTCTTTAACATAATTTATTTAAAAACCTTTCAGAATATTTATTCGTTAGTAAATGCACAATCAAATTGTAAATGGAAAATTTCGAATCTATTTCCCAAGTTTAGTGAATTAGATTAAGGTTAATGATCGATAAAATGATGATCTGCATTTTTTTCAAATCTCTCCTGGTCCCATAATTTAATCACTTTTAACCTAAATTATAAAGTTAACAACAGTATTTATTTAAGTTATTGAGTTAGAAGTAAAATATACATGTAAAACCTTGCAAACTACATAAATTATTGAAAAAATAACATATGGTTTTGATCTCTCTATTATTGCAAGTATTTCATCTCAAAATGGAAGGAAAGAATAGTTACAACTTTAATATCGATGTCACATTGTCCTAGCAAGCCTTTTACACATTGGTGGTGTTATCATTTTCCAAAGAACATTTTATCAACTTTTTTGAGTTTTGAAAACTAGTAATTGAGAAAAACAGGTAATAAATGCTTTTTCTAAAGGCAGGTTGGAAAAAGCGAGTTGGGAGTAAAACTAAAAAAGCAAATATTTAATTCACAAAAAATTGAAAAGTGATTTTTTGCTCTCAAACATTAATCCTAAACAGGCCCTATATCTCTTGTTGAAATCACAATATATCAGATTCAATCTACCGTTAATTTTCCATTCCAAATATTTAAATTAGTGCACTTAATATAATGTCATTCTCTCAAGTGCTTTTAAGCCTCTTCCATATGTTTTTCTTCTTATGTATCTAATGGATTAAACAAGACAGACAGCTCGGATTTGTTAATAGGTTTGTGCTAGTATTTAATGCTTGTTGTTCTTGAAGTTTTTGGCAAAACTAAAGCAGTAACTTGATTTTTTGATGAAAAACTATTCAAATGAACTAAAAATAAATTATTGGAGTGGAGATTCTTTGAATGGTATATGTAGTATGATAATGGAAACACTAAAACGAGAAATCCCAATCAAAAAACTGCAAAGTGATCAGAAGTGTTATCGGATATGGAAATGAAAGCCGAAATAATTGGTGAAATCTTTGTAAATTTAATTTCTTGCTGTAATGTCAGCTGTTGGACATAGTAGAACAGTGGTAAGAAGTTTATTTGAGCGAATCTAGTAACACTTGATCAAGTTCTTGTCTTTCTCTGTCATCATTTGGTTTTGGTGCAGATTGGGAAGCATGGTTTAATTATTGAGTTTACTGATCCTAATAATAATGCTAGGAGAAGTGCGACATATTTGCCTGAAGTAGCTGCCCATGAAGGTACACATTTTTTAAGATGTAGCAGTTATATTGAGACGGTGTTGTGTATATGTTCTAAATATGTTTATCTTACATTCAGCAGTGTTATTTTGGCTTGACCATATTTTTTGATGTTGAATGAACTACATAATAAGTATTGATACTTGTGGGAAACCTATGTCTTGACCATAGTCTGGTTCTAAATGCTGCATATTCTGCAGTTTGCACTATGCATCCTAGTAACAATTTGGAATTCTGTACTCTTCAAAGGTCAGATTACCGTATTTCTTTCCCTTGCTACCCTGATTGGAATGGTGCAATATATGGCCAAACCTATATGGAAGTTAGTTTTGGCTATTAAAGAAGTCGGGGATCTTATTGGGGCTGTCAATGTGTTGTCAGAACAAATAAGGACGGGTAAAATTAAAACTGGAGTTTATTGCTTTGTAGGAAGAGTTTTGTTTACTTGTTAGAGAATTATAGATAGAGAAATGAAAGGAGAGAACAAATAGATTTGTTGATTTTGGGTATCATTATCGGGTGTGTTCTATCTATGGTTGCTATATATCGTTGTAAAGGTCATACTTCTGGTGATTTTGTCTTTGCGAAAATATGTATTCGTTCTCTCCTTTATTTATAGAAACTAGATCTCTTTGATTTGTATTTTTTCATCTTGGATTAACTTGACTTTGGTAAACATTGTCCTGGTTCTGTTGCAACTTTTTTTCTAATGTCTTAATAGCAATTTCGCAACTGTAAGTATAAAATCCTTGGGAGTGCTAAATTTCTTTCATTTTCTTTATACAAGCAGAAAGCCAAAGGGACTTGTTCGAATTTCGTTTGGTTAAAATGGTTAATTAGACTAATTTAGATATGAATGAGTAGAAACAGTTTGGTTTATGCCATTAGTTCACCAAACCGAAAGAAAATTCAAACTTTAAAACAAAATTGTTGATAATTTATATGTATATATGTGTATATTATATATATATATATATACTAGTATGTATTTAATTTAGTTGTTATATGTAATTTTAGTCTAGATCTATAAACTGAACCAAAGAAAATTGTAAAATATTGGTTAACCAAACTAACATTGTATAGGTAGCACGGACACTTCATTCAATCAATGTTTGGAAAACATTTCAATCACTTGACGTTTCAAACACAGAAACTTCAATTTGTACATAGAGAACCTTATAATAACACCGTCTCTTGGCATCTATATATATAAACTCAACGACTCTATGCTTGTGTAGATTGTGTTTTTGACTTGGTTTAGCATTTCGGTTCAGGTTGGACAAAATTGGAAGCAATTGATTCGCTGATGCGAAAAGCCGGTTACAGTAGTCTCATCACCGAATCACTTCGGAAGTCTATCCGACTGACTCGTTACCAGAGCACACTTTTTACTTTGACCTACACCGATTACGCCTCATATGTCAAGGCGGCTAGGGGTGCAGCTCCCACTATTAATGGGACAAAACCCGTCCACCATTAAAATGCAAACAAGCTTTTGCTAAAGAGCCAAAGCTTGTTTGGTTAATAATTTATCAAGATTCCAGTCAAACTGCATCAGTAATTGTTGTACCAGAAACACACCTGATGGTTTCTGGGCATTACTTGTACAACTTTGGCTGTACTGCTCAACTCTTTATTTGTTAATTTGGAATTTCATCCAAATGTATGGTGTGTAACTCTTATGCCTATTATCTTAAGGCAAAATAAATTAATAAAGGCAAAATTCATAATAGGGGTCTGAATTTTTTGTTCTTTCTGTTGGGTCCTTAATTTTAAATTTTGTCATTCATGAATATAGCGTGCGTTATAAAATTAAACTATCAAATTTTTTTTTGGGAAAATTATAAAAATATTACTATTTATTCGCCTGAAAATAATCCGGACTCGAATTTTTGAATTTATAATCGGGATCGATTTGAGGTTTGATGCTTTAACAAACTTGTGAAGATATTCACAGGGTTTCGTTGGTTAAAATATTCAACCACATAATCTAAATAATATTAATATGGGAGTTAAAGAACTTGGGCGAGATTAATATCGAAACTACTCCTAAGTTAAAAACAATCTGGAGATTGCGGGATAAAAAGCATTTGACTTGATTTTTGATTGATTGATTTGTTGATACAAAAATAATAAAGCTCTGAGCTATATATGACTCTACAAAATCAAGTCTCCTAATCTAACTCTAATTGATATTGCTAAAGAGAAATACTCCTAATGAGCTGCAAATTCCTATTTAAAAATAAATGACCAATCTAAAAAGGCTTTTAGTTGGGTTTCATTCTCTAAATAAGCCTACGTGAGACTTTGACCCATCATTCTCTGGGCCGGAGTAAACAATGCCCCAAACAAGTCTGAAATAATCATTTTGGGCTTGTTCCTTATAAAGGCCCAGATCCGAGACTCCTTAGCCCATATCCTGGCTTGGAAAAAATTAAAAGGGTGCGCATCTATAAACGGTTCGGTACCCCTTTGATGTCACGTCACTTCCAGCTGTTTCCCACGATGCCACACACTAACTCCATGAGCCCTTCGGCTTCCCTGGATTTCACTTTTAAGAAAAATATCAAGTCACTTTTCTCATTACCTACTTCTTTGGCAATCTTCAAGATTTTCTCTCCTCTCTGCAATTTCAAGCTCTCAACAACCTCTACTCTTGGTACGCACTCGCCCCCTTTTTTTCTAATCGCTCTTTTTACTCGCCTAACCAAGGCGACTCCTTCACAGTTATCATGGCAGCCCAAGACAACAACCTTGCTGACCAAGTGACCGCCAAGATCGATGATGTCCGATCCAATGCTCCGAATGCAGAATTTCAGATAATTATTGACGCTGGCGATAACCATGTCACCTCTTTTTAATTTAAAACATTATGTACTTATAAAGTAATAACAATACAATTTCATGTAACATATTATACATATCGTTTTACGACACAAAAGTTTTAACTTGTCGCAACCATATACATTCAAACTATCTCGCATCAAACACTTTGTACAAAAAATATTACAAAACTCTTAGCATAAACATTTCATTTATCTATATTATATACATAAACACTTCAAAATATTCACGTGCAATGACTTCTCCATTGATCCACCTGAAACTTCTATCAGATGCAAATGTTGACTCAATGGAACTCTTTGTATCCTGAAAAATAATGCAGAGGGGTGAGCCTGCAACTCAATAAGCAATTAGTTATATGCATAATAAATATACACATTCATAAGCATTCCAAGTAACTAATATATAACTCAAGCGATAATCCATTCAACATAAGCAATAATTATAACCAACAGAACGATCCAATGGTCAGTTCAAACCAAACATAATCTCACATTTCCAATCAACATCAAAGCTATAAAAAGATATTCAATCATGCGCATAATTCACATGTTGGCCCAAATTGCCATATAGGCAACCAACATACGTTGTTGGCCCGAATCGCCCTATTTAGGAACCAATAACTCAATCTCACATCGTTGGCCCGAATCGCCATTTTAGGCAACCAACGACTATATTAATTCTCATTGAATATCCAAACATAAGCATGACATGACTTTCATAACCAAATCATGACTCGCACCAACAATTCAACCATGATTCACAAGCGCATTTACGTCTCAAATCAACACACACTTGCAATTGTAAACAAACGTATATACCAAGTATAACACTATCTATTTACTTACTCAATTCACCGAGTCTTAAACTCGTGAAGTTCCGGACTTGAAATTAGCAATATTATCAAGGTTGGCCAAAATCCCACACTGAACCGTAAATTTAGCAACATGTTCAATAGTTGAGTGGCCATCCTCTCCAGAAAACAACAAAAAATTCGGGATCTTATATCCCTTAGGGTAAGGATTTTCCCTGTCAATATAATATGGATATGATTTGTGGAACTGAGGTCGGTCTATTTGTCTCAGACCTGGACCATACAACTCCTAGACGACCTCTCTCACCGCCTCCATGTCAATTGGCTGTGCTGCTGGTTGGTGTGGTAGAGGTTGATTCCTCCCCTGGGGAAAATAGTTTCCCCCTGTGCCTAGAGGTTTAGTGTAATTTTAATTAACCTCTGGATCATCCATGGGAGGAAGATTAACACCTGCATTAAACGGCCTAGAATTCCGGCCAGTTTGATTATTAGTTTTAAATGAATAAAAATGAATAGGTTCATCTCTTTTGTGAGGAGGTACGTACCTTTCTTCAGAGGGTGGGTTTGAGATTGGCACATGACTAGTGCTTCCAATCTCCCGGATTCCTCCAGATGACTGCCCTCCCGAATCCGTTAGGATCTTGTTTGGCCGTGTTAACAGCCTCCGGTACATCACCACCATGGGATGATAATTTGACAACAACTATTAATTCTGCCAAGTAGCGTTTCATATCGAACTGCTTCTTATCCATCATGGCCTGGTTCTATTTCATTTCCACCATGGCATTTGATAACATGTCTAAGCCCTCTACCAATCTCGGCTCAGAATTTTTCCGAGTTAGTGTCTGTTGTCTTTCGAACCCAGCTGGTATATCATCGCTCACATCTCCCTGGAGAGGTAAATTGTCTTTCTCGATGTTTCTGACCATGTGAGCCACATAGTCTCCATGTCATATATTTAGAGTGGTAGGATCATCCACTGCATCATGTGATACAATAACATCTTTTCCATTTTCACTTCGAGTTCTAACCATAACTCTTAATGTCCCACTAGGCGTGCCAAAAATTGTTACTGCCGTTTTGCGATTTGTGAAAATAACCGTAACAACAAGTGTGTGAATGCGGGCGTGTCAGGAAGCGGATTCCAAATTGTAAACTGATCTTCTTAAACAAGCAATTGGGGTTTGGTTAACCTTATTACAAGTACTCCAAAAAATTAATGATGAGAGAACTTGAGTGAAAACAAAGAAATTTAATTGTAAATGTGTTTACTAATTGAATACAGTGAAAGTACAAGTGGTTGAGTAGAAAATGCAGAAGTTCAATCGTAAAGTTCTTTACTAATTGACGAGAATTGAAATTGCTGAGATTGAATGTTTGTTTGCCTTTGGGCTGGTTTTTTGTGTGGAAATTGATCGGGGGCTTCAAATTGGCTGCTCTTCTCTCATTTATAGCCTTTGTTATTTGAAAACTGTTGCTTCATCTTTCAACTGCACACGTTCTTCCTCACCTTCAAGAACTGCCAATCGTGTCTCTGTTGCTTCTGCACGTGCTTTTTAATTTCTATTCTTCTGAAAATAACTTTCTTGGGCTTATGGGCCATTTAAAAAATAATTTGATGGCCACTTTAAACATGGGCTTACCCTTCTGAAAATGGACTTGGGCCTTCTGAACCTTCTGAGGAATTACTCGTCAACCTCTGGAGTCAATCTCTGGAGTCAATCTCTAAAATTAACCTCTGAAATTGACTTCTGAAAATTAAGTGGAGTCAACCTTTGGATTAACTTCTGGAAATTAACTTCTAAAGTCAACCTCTGAAAAAAAAAATTGGAGTCAAAATGAGTCAACCTCTGGAATCTACTTTTGAAAATTATCTTCTGGAGTCAACCTCTGTAAATTAACTTCTAGAGTGAAAATGATCAACCTTTGAAAATTAACTTATAGAGTCAACCTCTGAAAATTAACTTAGCCCAATTATTAGTAACTTTTTCTATCTTTTACAAAAGAATATGGATTTTATGGGTTTTTAGCCATATTTTTAATTTTAGTGCAAACATCTATTAATATCAATTTCTAAATAATAAATAAGTGTTTTTTTTAAGTTGGAAATTCATGAGGGTGATTCTTTAGTTATTTTAATTATACTAGTTTCGCATTACGTGCTACGCACGTGGCTCGTAATGTAACTCGTCAATTTAATTATTAATTAAATTTATTATAATTTTATTAATTTATTTTGTTTTATAAGCAATATCAAATTAGTTAAAGTTTTTGTTATAAATAAATATAATATTTTAATTTATTAATTTTTTAAATTAATTGATGTTAATAATATTTATTTTAGTTTATAATACTACACCAACGCATTTTATTTTTAATTAATATTAAATTAATTAGATTCATATCTTCATAGCTGTATCAATGGGCAGAAAGTTCATAAATTTATATAATTTATATTTAATTATATGTTTTTGTTGACGTGGTAATTAAATTTTAATTTAATTTTAGGTTAAATTGATAATTCTAATTTCATATGTTTACTCCATTAGAACACTTTTAATTGGTGTTTCAAATAATAAGGATAATGTGTTTAATTTTTTAGATCTTAATTTTAATTTTCACTAATTAAATTGTAAGATAACTAAAAAGGATTTTACTAAATTGTTAAAATATAGATGGATTGCTTGAAAGTACTCTTAAGTCTTGACATAACTCTTTTATAAACGTTTATTATAAAAATCATCTATTAAAATTATCAAAAGCCTATAAAGTAGTAGTAAATTAGTTAGCAATTTTTCGGAGGAAGTTAGTTAAACATGTTCCATTAAAGTCAAATTCTTTTAAGTCCTTATAGAAATTAAATTCTTTAAATCTTTATTTAAGGAGATTCAAACCAATCAAATGCTAGCAAAATGTGAAGTGAGAGAAAAATATGTTATATTTCTAGCATTTAATTGGCTTGGTCCATGAATTTCTCATGAACCGGGTCTAGGTAAGAATTTCCCCTTTATCCAAATCAAATTCCAATTCCAGATACACTCTATTTTTAATAATTACAAAATTATATTTTTATTTATAATCAATTAATTAATGACTATAAAACCTATAATTGCATAATAACCTATAATATTCTAGTTTTACATTATGTGCTACGCACGTGACTCGTGACGTGACTCTTAATAAATATTAAATTAGTTAGAATTTTTATAGAATTAAATATTATACTTCAATTTTTTAATTTTTAAAATTATTATTATAATTATATCAATGGATTTTATTTATAATCAATATTAAATTAGTTAGATTTTTTATCGGATTAGAAGATATTTTTATTAGTTGGATTAAAACTATTAATTATATTAATAAATATAATATTAATAAAAATATCTCTAATTAAGCAAGCTAAATCTATTTTATACAATTGTACTTGTGTAAATGATCATATGTATGTTTAATCTCAAGTTAACATCTCTAATTAAGAAAATTAAATACAACTTACACGTATAAACATGATAAATGGGACAACTGAATTCTGAATCTTTAATTATTGATGGTGATATGTTTTAGATGAATAGTAGGCATAGTTTCCTTGATTATAAGAATAGTAGGCGTAGTTAATTACTTTATTTAAGAAATAGTAGTTTACTTTATTTGAAATTTTAATTGTATTATCAAATAAATATTTTAATTTTATAATTAAATAGTAAATGACCTTATAACCTTCAATTAAGTCATAAATTAATAATAAATTAGAAAGGCTTTTTTAGTAAATTTGCTTGTCTCCCCTCCTCCCATCCGTGCTTTTATATATAGTATAGATAGATAAAAATATATTATTCATATTTTTTTTTTAATTTGACAATAATAGTGATATAATTTTTCTAGAAGCTGTTCTTTTTTATCCTAATAACTATAAAATAAAAAGCATAATTTGACATTCTACAATTCTTTTACCTTAAGAAATATGCATGCACGGCAAAAAGAGATTTGAAATCAATAGGAATCTATATTACCAATTAATACTATAATTAAATGTTTTGTTTAACTTAAACTTCCTGTTAAAGTATATGTCATTAACTCCTACTCTTAGTAATTGAATTTATATTTAATTTTATAATTATTTGGATAATGACCATAAATCCTCTATTAACTTATGAGTTAGAAAGGGCTATTAGGTAAAAGTGTCTGTCCCCCCCCCCCCCCCCATCCGTGCTTTTATATATAGTACTAGTTTTTCGCCACGTGCTACGCACGTGAGCGGCATTTATATGACCCGTAATATATATATTTATATTTATACATATATTATTAACAATTTTTTTGAATATTATATATAATTTTTTTACATATAGTTACAAACTAATTTCAATTGAAATAGTAGTATGTTTGTGATATTTGCATGATCTCTTATATATAAATATTAATTAAATTATTAAATATAATATAAATATCTTGAATTTTAAGAATTAATTATACATTATTTTGTACAAATTAAGTTAAAAATGTAGCACATAAGTTATATATATATATATTAAATATTATTTTTTTATTAAATTATTTTCTATTGGAATCAAAATTATAGAACATGGGTGATATTCATATGACTCGTTATATATATATATATATATATATATATATTAAATATTAAAAAATTATTAGATATAATATTTAGCTTTTGCTAAATTAATTTAATTATTTTACACTTAAATTAATTTTTATAAATTTAAATTGTCATTTGTAGATGTATCAAATAAGAAAACAATCTTCATTCGAAAAATTAAAATAAAAAGATAACCTAATTAACAACAATGCAAAGTCCATGCGTATAGCAGTATAGCTTGATTTTCCCCTTCTTTTTGATAGAAATATGTATATCTTAATTAGGCTAGGGTTAAAGCTAATGAAAATTACATGAATTTTCTTCTGTTCTTCAATTTCTGAGTTCAAAACTGATTTTAAATTATTAGCTTCCTAAAATATTTTAATTTTACAAGAATTTTATTAGTTATTACCCCCATAATTCTATATATCTCTATCTCTACTTTTTTATTACTAAATACTATTTAATTTATGAAAGTAGCATAAATTAAATAAATCTATACTAATAATTTTTTTTTTGATGAAAATCTATACTAATAATGTATAGCTTTCAACCTTTCTTTTCCAAAGAATGCCAAATAACATAAATTTGCTTCTAATAATCCAACATCTTAAATCGTATATTTTAATCATGCAAAAAACAAATCGTAACTATCAAATGTTAAAATAGAAATTTACAGAGCACTAATATATAATTATTAATCAAATTATCCTCCAATTCCAAGAACAATATATCTAACATTCATTAACAAATAAAATTCTACATTAATTTAGTACTAAAATAACCACCATAAATTACTAACCTTTAATATGCTTAAAATTCTTGTAGTTTTGATGGACTTTCAATTCAAAATAATAACATTCCGATGGATAGAGAGCAACATGTCGAAGAGAAGAACCAAACAAAACACGAATTATAAATCGCCATTATTTTGTAATATAGATCTGATTGCAACATAATGTATTTTATAGTTTAGATAGTAGTGGTTTAGTTAAATTCAATAAGTGCGACTTGGCTATTTCAATTAGAATTGCTTTCTTTATATTAACTAGTTTCGCATTACGTGCTATGCACGTGGCTCGTAACGTAACTCGTCAATGAACATATTAATAAATTTATTATAATTATATTAATTTTTTTTATTTTTTATTAATATTAAATTAGTTAAGAAATTTTGTAAAAGTAAATATAATATATTCGACTATTAAATTTTTTTCCATACTGAATTTATTCTTCTTTTGGTTTTATAATAAACATAATTAAATAATTAACTTAATTTTATTAATAATATCTTTAAAAATAATAAAATAGAAATTTAAATAATAATATATTGACCAAATACAATATTTTAATTTTATAGTTCAATCAAACTAAAAGATAAGTATTCCTACTAATTTGGAGACAATTTAGTTATTTTTTACATACTGAAAACTAAATTGGAGATAATTTAGCTACCTATTCTAATTAGGACTTTAATTACAATAGTGATTAATTAAATAACTAATTAGTTAATGACTTAAAAACCTTTATTTAGTAGTTAACTGAAAAGGATTATTCAGTAAATTTGTCTGTCCCCCCCCCTCCCCCCCCCATCTGTGCTTTTATATATAGTATAGATATAGATTAAGACTAAATAGTATTATTTTTATTAGAATTAGATTAGTATTAATTTAGTAATTCTTGAATTATTGAAATCTATTATTGTAATTTTAAATTAGACGTACACTTAATTTTTCATATCTTCTTTATTTTTAAATCATTAAAAGTTGAGATTGTTGTTATTTTTATTGGCTATTGACAATCAGAGTGGAGAAAATAAAATAAAAAGGTTGAATGTTCAGGATTTCCGCATGCTTCCAGTAGAAGTTACACCACACTACAATTCTTTGTTTATGGGAATTAGCTTGTAGTGATTTACAAAACGTAAAGAATAAATTCTATATTCCTATTGTCTTAAGTAGTAGTATATTAATTCTCATAGTTACTTACCGAAACTAAACTCTAACTTTATACATTTTTTGATTTAAAGTTAGACTCCTATTTATTTTTGTGTTCTTTTCCTTATTAGAGTAAAACTCTTAGTTAATTACACTTGTTGTAATTATTAATTTATGTTGATCCTAATATCGTAATTTTGCCCCCCCCCCCCCTTCACACTTTTTTTTGTTAGAGGAAAGATTGAACTTTATTAATTAAGCAAAGCGATTAACAAGTTCGTTGACCGGGAAAAGAACTTCACCGTCAGAGATACAATCTTTTCCTATGAAAATACCCCATTTAGCAAGAGCATGGGCTACTTGGTTACATTGTCTTCGAGCATGGTTAAAGTGAACCATTCGCGCTTCCATTGCGACAAAGCAATCATCGATGATAAGTTGAATCGGATCGATGGCACAAGTAGGATTAAGAAGTCTATTGAAGACATTAGCTGAATCAGACTCACAAAACAAAACTCCTGGTAATTCTGAAACCAACTGAATGCCAAAGAGAACCGCACGAGCTTCTGCAGTTTCTACGTCCGTCACGCCATGCAACACATTGACTCCCCATCTTAAAACAGCCCCGTTGGAATCTCTACATACAACGCTTACCACCGAGAGATTTCTGCTAGTAGACAGCGCTGCGTCTGTATTAACCTTCAACGAACCACTCGGTGGAGGGATCCAGTCAGGGGCTGCTGCTGGTCGGAGAGCTTTCGATAAACGATTAGAATCTGACCTGGTGGCTTGTGGGGTAGCAACCTGTCTGAAGAGAGCCGTCGGGGGAAGTCTGGGATTGCCAAATATCAGATTATTACGATCATTCCATATAGTCCATAAACTAAGCACAAACACCTGGATATCTTCTTCCTTCAACTCTGCAAACATTAATGTCAGCCAATCTGCCAACTTCTCACACTGAAAGCTATCCTCACGAATGTTAAGCGGAGATAGCATCCATAAGCCCCGAACAACCTCACAACTCTTCAACGCGTGCATCTGAGTTTCCTCGCTATCTCCACATCTCGGACATAGCTTAGAGAAGTTTGGAATCCGATAAGCAAGGTTTACGTTGACAGGAAGCGCCTCATGGATAATCCGCCATAAAAAATGACGTATCTTTGGCTGGACAGAGCATTTCCATATCTTCTGCCATAACGCATTCCCTACTGAAGTGGATGAGGTAGAAGCTTGATTACGAACAATGATCTTGCACGCTTGGTAGTACCCCGATTTAACTGAGTAAAACCCGTTCTTGTTATGGACCCAAAACAGTTTATCCGGCGGCAAATTCCTACTGAGAGGTATTTTCAAAATATTTTCCCTATCCTCAACAGAAAACGAGGTCGAGAGCTTCCCCATGTCCCAGCCAACATCATTCAAGAACCAGCTCACCTTGCACCCTTCCTGAACATTTATGCACCCGGTAGGTCTCATATAGCTGGCCGTCGTGATCCATTTGTCCGTCAAAACATCCACGGACTCTCCGTTCCCAATCCTCCAAGCAAGCCCGGCGTCAAGGACTCGTTTTCCTTCGATAACACTCTGCCAAACATAGCTTGAACCGCGGCGAGAACCAGCTTGCTCAAAATCAGTACTGGGATAGTATTTAGCCTTAAAGACTCGAGCACATAAAGAGTGAGGGTTTTGGATAAATTTCCAAGCTTGTTTAGCAAGCATAGCGAGGTTGAAAGCTCGGAGATTGCGAAATCCTAAACCACCCTCTTTCTTTGGTTTGCAAATAGAGCTCCAACTGACCCACGCAATCTTCTTTTTGTCATCCGTACCACTCCACCAAAATTTTGAGATGATCCCCCACATCTCGTTGCAAAAAGAAATTGGAAGCGCAAAACAATTCATAATATAGGTCGGGATGGACTGCGCAATGGACTTTATGAGTACTTCTCTTCCCGCTTTAGAGAGAAACCTCTCCTTCCATCCAAGTATACGTTTGTGCAGACGATCGCGAAGGAAAGCAAAAATTGGCTTCTTGGAGCGACCAACCAGCGTAGGCATACCAAGATATTTCGCAAAACGTCCGACTACTCGAAAGCCCAAAAGATTCTGCATGGCATCCTTACTATCTTGACTGACCCCTGTACTGAAAAAGAGTTCAGATTTGTCTATGTTGACAATCTGACCAGATGCCTGCTCGAAGGATCTGATGATATTCTTCAACGCCTCCCCTTCTCTAACTGTCGCTTTAATGAATAAGACACTATCATCAGCAAAGAGTAGGTGGTTAATACACGGACCGCCTCGGCAAATTCTACCGCCAGAGATAGATTTATTTCGAACTCCACGTCTAATAAGGGCAGAGAACCCCTCTGAGCAGAGAAGAAATAAGTAAGGGGATAGTGGGTCACCTTGTCGAAGGCCACGTTGTGGCTGTAAAAAACCCACAGGAGCACCATTAATCAAGAAAGTGAACGAAACTGATGAGATACATACCATTATAAGCTGTATAAAATGGACAGGAAACCCCATTTTTTTCATTACTAGCTCGAGGAAGCTCCATTCGACTCTGTCATAGGCTTTGCTCATATCTAGCTTTAGAGCCACATAACCTACTCTACCCTGAGATCGTCGGGCCATCGAGTGAAACATTTCGAAGGCAATCATGGCATTGTCAGTGATTAGTCTTCCCGGAACAAAAGCGCTCTGTGCTTCGTCAATAACATCATCCAGGACCCGTTTCAGTCTATTCGCGATGACCTTAGCCATAATCTTGTAGATGACATTGCAGAGACTGATCGGCCGCAGGTCTTTCATCGACTCTGGATTGGTAACCTTTGGAATCAGAGTGAGGAAGGTGTGGTTAACCTTGCTCGGCATCACTCCCGAGTTCAGAAAATCCAGCACGCATTTGATAACATCTCGACCTATGATGTGCCAATAAAAATTGTAAAACAAAACAGGCATGCCGTCAGGACCCGGAGCCTTTAGAGGACCCATATGTTTGAGAGCCGTAGTGATTTCTCCTTCATTGAAAGGCTTTTGGAGCGCAGCTACTTGTTCAGGAGAAATAGCCGAGTCAATGCAGTCGATGACAGTGTCTTGATTAGAAGGAGCTGAGGTAGTAAAGAGATGTTTATAGAAATCTTCAATAACTGCGAAAACTTCTTTACCATGCCTCCAAACACCATTTTCATCCCTGATCCGCTGAATAGAATTGTTTTTCTTTCGAGTTGACGCTTTCGAATGGAAAAACTTAGTGTTGCGATCTCCTTCACTCAGCCAGTCTGCTCGAGATCGTTGTTTCCACATAATCTCCTCCTTAGATAACAGGTCATCTAGCTCAGATGAAGCCACAGCAGTCCTACTCGCATCATAAGGGTCACCACTATTTTGTAACAAGTGAAGCTCAGCCAGCTTCTCCCTCATCTGCTTATTGAGATGGCCGAAATTTGAGTATGCCCATGATTTAAGGGAAACCCCACACGACTCCATTTTAATCATGAATTCAGGTGAACTCCCGCTACTGTCATCCCACGCATGGAGCACAGCTTCGTCAAAGCTCTCGTGAGTCATCCACATTTGTTCAAATCGAAATACCCGACTGCGTTTACCACCGCCCTGGGAAGAGTTCGGATCGATAGAGCTGAGTATTATAGGGCAGTGATCAGACTTGTATCGAGTGAGATGGGTTACCTGCCACCTCGGGAATAAATCTTTCCATTGTGCATTCGCCAGAAATCTGTCGAGACGGATCTGAACTAAGCTGTCTTGGCACCTCCGGTTAGACCAGGTGAAAAAGCCACCAACAGAGCCCAAGTCGTCAACCCCACAAGAATCAATGGCGTCCTTGAAGTTGTCCATCTCCCTTTCATCGCTGGCCCTCCCTCCTTCCTTCTCATCATGAAACAGGTGAAGATTGTAGTCTCCAAACAGCAGTAGAGCTTGATTAGAGGATCCCCGCATGTTTTTAATAAGCTCACAAGTCCGATGCTTATTCTGTGTCTCCGGCCAACCATACACCCCTGCTCCTCGCCACACCGAATTTGCTGCTAAATCAGTAACTACAAATTCAATATAGTTAATAGAGGAATTAACAATCCTGAGATCAACATTTTTCCTCCAGAACAATGCAATGCCGCCTCTTCTACCATCAGAACTAACAACAAAAAGATTAAAAAGATCAAAACTTCTACTAATGCTACCAAATTCATCTTGTACTAACTTTGTTTCCATCAAAAAGAAAATATCTGGGGAATTATTTTTTATAAAGAGTTTCAGCGCTCGCACCGTCCAAGGATTCCCCAATCCTTGGAGGTTCCAACTAAAAAGTTTCATTGCGTCCGGCGAGACTGTTCGCCAGTCTCCGCCGATATCTCAAATTGTTCAAACCGATCCGACAACCCATCTCTAACTTTCTTCGAGAAAAGGTCAATTGAATCATCTCCTGCCATCATACTACGGTCTCTTTTGGTAGCTGTAATCTGCTTTGTACCGTGCTGCTCTGTAGAGGTAGCAACCCTACTCTTTTTATTCCGGGACCAAGTCCCCTCTCTTACACCCTTTCGAATGGTTTTGCACTGCCCATTACTTCCCTCTTTTTACCTTCACCTGGCTGAACTTGTTGAATGCAAACTTCCACAAGGCCATCCACATCTAATCGATCTGTAGCTCCAATAGCTGTTGTATTGTTTTCGCTAGTATCCCCATTAACCCGAGCAACAACCTGCTGTGGACCAGTGTTCTCTCTAGCATCACTAGCAGCCTCTAAGTTGTCATTAAGGTTAAGACTTCTTTTAGCAGCTCTTGATTTCTCAGCATTATCAGACTGAGAGCCCGATGTTGTTTGGCCATCCTGATCCTTGTATGTTGTCTTAGGGACATACCTGTTTCCCATCAAGCTCCTTTTCCGGGGAGTAGCGCGTAGACCTGGTCCATATGGCCAATCTGAGACCTCCGTCTCTTTTGGTTTCTCCTCACACTCCGCGACAAGATGATCCAGCATTCCACACCAATAGCAAAAATTCTGGACCCTTTCATATTTGAACGGAATCCAGCATTGTTCACCCAGCGGATTTATCACCTTCGTCCCTCTATAAATTGGCCTTGACACATCCAGATTGACCCTAACACGACCATATCTATTACACTCACCACTTTCACCATCCACCTCCACAATTCTCCCTATCTTTGATCCTATCTTAGTGATGGCAGCCATACCACGACAGTTCATCGGTAGGTTATATATTCTCACCCATACTAAGCAGTGTTTTAGGATCATATTGTTAGGTTGCATATTCCCGGACATTGGTTCAAGAAGAATCAACTGTTTGTCGAAGTTCCAAGGTCCCTCACGAAGGATCCTGTTCCTGTCCACTTTTGAATAAAATTCAAGAACAAAAAGCTCATCCCCTATATCTCTTATAGTAAATCCTTTTGCCAACCTCCAAGCGCTTGTTAATGCGTTTTTCATGTGAGCCAAATTATATGGCTTCTGCGTAAGTAACTTGCCAACCAAACATAACTCTGCCTTTGCATCTGCGTTATCATCAATAACATCTTCCAGGGTTATAGTTTCCTGTTCATCTTCAGTTAGGCGCAGCTGAGAACATGCTGCGATCAGACCTTCTTCCATTACAAAAACCAGAAAAACAACGTGATAAAAGCAGTAGGAAAGGAACGCACTATCTTTAGGCGTAATCAGACCGACGAAACGATAGGAAAAGCTTCAAAATTGAAGAAAAAAACCCTAACCCTAGCAGCTAGGGTAGAGAGATAGCTCCACAAAAGTAGGGAGAGTCCCCCCCTTCACACTTATAGAATAGTTATAGATAGATAGATATAGGTAAGTATACAAACTAAGCTTTAATTTTGTTGTTTTCTATGGCAAAATTGTTTTGATTTTAGCTTGGATTAGATTAGTTTTTTCTTAAATCAAATGAAAATGAAGATAGAAAAGGGAGGAGTGTTGCAGAAGATGATGGGTTAAATCCTTAACCCTTAAGCAAAATTTGTATTTAAAAAGTAACTCTTTAAAATTCTAATTACATAAATTATTTTTAATAAATTATTAATTTACTTATTATTTAATTTTTTATTTATATTTTTTATAAAATATATATTACTAATAAATTATTTAATATTTTATGATTCTCCATAAAATAAATTATTTTTAATTAACTATTTTAACAATTACTCGATATTTTATACTTCTGCTTTAAAATGGAGTTTGCCAAAATAGAAAGCCTTGTATAACGATTAAAACTCCACGCGCAGGAGAACGAACAGCACGTACCTTAGAAACTGCAAACAGAAAGAAAATCTATTGTAAGTTTCTCTATAATCTTTTTGATCTTCAAAATCAACTTTTAAATTCTCAGTTTTAATTTCATCATCTCTTTAAACTCAAAAATTCAACTGTTATAATTGACTCTGTTTTAGGAATCAAATTATCCACTGAAACTCTACTTTTTACCTCCCGATTCTGTTTCCATTTTTTCATCAATGCTTTCTGTTTGTTTCCCGAGAAAATTTAATAAATAACAAAACGAGGTGGATATATGAGTTCCCTTGTGTCACCTACTCAATGATCGATCAAGTCAAAACTGTTCTTTTGGTGTCCATTTACATTTTTTCTACTTACTCAAATGACAAATGATAAATTAGGGTTTTGATTCTTTTTAATTTTTTCTAATATGTCGACAATCTATGCTTAGGTTAATACAGCGATTACGCCTGAGGGGGACATATATGCGTTCAGCTTCTTTTTGTGGATCTTGATTTGATTCTAAAATTGTAATTTGAGAGATGAATCCGAAAGGTTTGATTTATAGCTTCGTGGCGAAGGGTACGATTGTATTAGCAGAGCACACGTCCTATTCGGGGAATTTTAGTACCATTGCTGTTCAGTGTTTACAGAAACTTCCCTCAAATAGCAGCAAGTATACATACTCATGTGATGGGCACACGTTTAACTTTCTTATTGACAGCGGATTTGGTATTCACTTGTTCTTGTTATTTGATTTTTTGTATAGCTCGTAGCTCGTAGGTCTAGTTTACTTTTCTAAGAAATCTGTAAGGTAATTTTTTTTTTTAATTCATACAGTTTTTCTTGTTGTTGCGGATGAATCAACCGGGAGAAGTGTGCCATTTGTGTTTCTTGAGCGAGTGAAAGATGATTTTAAACAGCGTTATGGTTCCAGTATTAATAACGAAGAACACCCACTTGCTGATGATGACGACGACGATGACTTGTTTGAGAACAGATTTAGCATTGCCTACAATCTTGATAGAGAGTTCGGGTGTGTATATAATTAGATATGCAAATTTTGGTGTTGGTTTATTTTTGAATTGGTTCTAATGTTCTGCTTCTTTATAGTCCAAGGCTTAATGAACACATGCAATACTGTATGAACCACCCTGAAGAAATGAGCAAGTTATCCAAGCTAAAAGCCCAAATAACAGAGGTCAAGGGAATCATGATGGACAACATTGAAAAGGTAGAGTGTATTTTAATGCTGATTTGGAATACAATTGAGATTTAACTTTTAAACATAGATTACGCATAGTTTGTAGCTATTTTGCTGCATTATGTCATGTCTTTTGCCTATGCTCTATTTCAATTGTATAGAGATGGAGTGGAAATTGCAAAATTTATATAGCTTATGCTTTTTCGTAAGTTCATCATTTTGATTGAATTGGCATCTTGGTTTCCAAACTAGAGATAAAATGTTCATCATAAGCGCCTTTCAAACAATAAACAAATTCATATATCAGGTTGTATGTGTAATACTTATAATCAGCTTAATTTAATGATGAACTGCACTTGTAAAATGTCCACCTTAGTTATTTAGGACATGGTTAGCAAGGTTGAATTAGGGATATTTTTAGAATATTTGAGCCTTGAGGTTCAAGATTGAATTTCAGATAAGATTAATGTGAAATCCCTGGAATAATAAGAAATCAAAGGAAAATAAGAAAACTTCTAAGAGCCACACTTAGAAGACCTAGGAGTCACACCAAGAGAATCGAGTCACACAATGTTTATAGCAAAAGATTGCTGAAAGAATAATATGTTTAATTATGAAACTGAAAATTTTAAACATAACAATAAACTAAGTATTTATACACATAACAATAAACATAACAACGTTGTCCCTGTAGAAAACTGAAATTTCCATAATAGTCCTTCATTAACAGATCAATTTATTCGCTAAAACATAATCTTAGGTTTGATGAACTTTCTAACTAAATTAACTAATTGAAAATTCTTAATTCCATAGATAAGATTTAAACTTCTAATATTATAACTTGTTATGCATTATTCCCTCTTTGTTGGAGAAAACTTGACCTTGACTTTTGAAGTGCCTAAGAAGCAAAAACATGAATGCTTTAGGGTGCCATTCTTATTATTTATTGATAGCAATTGGTATAGCTCAAACCTCCCATTGGACTCTTCCATGAACTCCTCTGGAAATAACAAAGTCAGTCTTTTCACCATTTACATACGACAACACAAATTCAACATTTGTAACATCTAATTCTAACTCTTTTATTCCTTTAGCTTTCTTTGTTCCATGATCATTCACACTAATTTTTTTACTTCAAATGTTCTTGTGATATTTCTTTAACTTGAATGTCATTGTGATTGATTTCTTGATGCAAATTCAAGATTACGTTTGACTATTCCTCATCTTGAGATGTAAATTCTTCAAACTTTTGCATATACTTAGTCATGGATATGTTGTCTTGTCTTAAGCATGGGCATGCTCTTGTATCTTATCAAGATAATTAAAAGGCATATATATGCTTTTCTCGCAATCTTGTTTTCACCTCTTTCCATGTTGTTCTTTGTGGAAGTCTAACCCTTTCTAATTCATATTCAACATTGTACCATCATAGTTTTGCTAATAAGATCAACTTCATTTTGGCAAATCAGACTCTTTGGTCATCCTCAAGTTACCAGAAAATACTGCAAAATTTTTCCTTCAAAGTTTGGAACAGCCTTAACTATCTTAAATATATCTCCAGCCATATCTCGCTCGGGATGTTGATTTTGAATAAATTGTTTAGACCTACGACCTGTAGTTGATGACAATTCTCTGCGGCTGGACGTTGAGGAATAGCTTGAACAGCCTGTTGTTCAGCTAGTTGAAGGTTTTGTGTCATTGTCACCAATTCTTGAACATTATTTCTAGCGCTTTTATTGTACTTGTCAGTCCAGTTCGTAGTTCAGGCAAAACAGCCCCATTATTTCATTGCATCTCATCAATTTGTCGCTGAAATCCTTCAACCTTTGAATTTAGTTCACCATTTGTCACCATTGTTACTGAAGCTGTGCTATTCTTCAGGGATCTTGAAGCTCTGGTAACAAAATTGATGGACAAATTTGGCAGGGCTGAAGTAGGTTGTTCTATGAATAATTTGAGGTTTTAAGACTGAATTTTAAATTAGATTAATGTGAAATCCTGATCTGAAATAGTGATAAATTAATGGAAAATAAAAAGAAATTATGAGATCACACTTAATAGGCCTAGGAGTCACATCTAGAGAATTCAGTCATACAATTCCTTAGTAAAAGATTGCTGAAACAATAGTTCATTTGATTATTACATTGAAATTTTGAAAAAAACAATAAAGTATTTAGACTTATTTCATAAAGTAGTGTTTGTTTAACATCTATTAAGCTGAGTTTAATTTATTCATTCAAGTCAAAAATCACTTGAAATATTAAGTCAAAAAATTAACATAAAATTTCTATTGAAAATTTAAATTTTCAATACTTTAATTTTTTTTATTAAAATAACTTTATAATATTAGTTTAATAATAAAATATCAATAACTATCTATAGTGTTTTTTACCTTCATATACTTTGTATATATTATTGACTATTTTACCCTATATATTTATATAGATATAATATTTTAATACAAATATTATTATAAATCATGAGTTAATGATTTCAATTTATATATATCTTAATTACAAAAATTTAACATCATTCAAATATGTTTAATGAAAACATCAATTTTTTTTAGTAACTAGAGTTATCAAACGGATTATTAAATTCAACGCCAACAAGTTTAAGTGATTATTATGTTCAACACTTACTATTAAGAACTTAATTTTCAGCACTTAATTCTAAATTTTATCAAATGCAACCTATGAAGCACCGACACTCCGTCGGAGTGCCGTATTTAGGGGGTCGACACGGGGACACGGGGACACGCGGGGGACACGGCGGGGATACGTACCCGATACGCCACGTGGCGTGTCCCCGTACCTTTGACTGGTCAAAGGGGAGGACACGCCGGGGACACTTCGGGGACACTTCTAGTGGCATTTTAGTTAATTTTAGATTTTTTTGTATGGATTTTCTTTTATAAAAAAATTAAATAAATAGGTCCAAACCCAAATACAATTAGATAATAACATAAACTAAACCCTATTTTTAATTTTAAAAAAATACAGCATCCCTCTATTTTAAAAAAGAAGCAGTAGGCTGTTTTAGAAGAAAAAAAAAAAACAAAACAGAAGCCCCTATTTTAAAAAAAAAACACATTAGCCCTTATTTTAAAAAAAATTCAGCAGCCCTATTTTAAAAAAATTACAGCAGTCGCTCTTAAAAGAAAGAACCCTAACTCACTTTTTTATGTTGGAATTGTTAGTTCAACTAACTTACGTATTACTTACGCATCTTATGACATAATATTTATTGTTTTTTCATCTTGAAACCTTATATACGAGTAAATATATATTTTTAAAAAAATAAAAAAATTGCCGTGTCCCCGCCGTACCCGTGTCCTATTTTTTTCTAAAATGCCGTTCCCCGTACCCGTACCCGTACCCGTGTCCGTACCCGTACCCGTATCGGTGCTTCATAGAATGCAACCTTAAACTAATCCTAATTCTAATAGGATTTTGAATCTCTAACTAGAAATATAAGACCAATGCTAATTAGGAACTTCTAGATCAAATAGGAATCCTAAATACATAATAATAAAAATAGAACAATTGGATTTTCGCTACAACAATGTTGTCCCTGTAGAAAACTAACATTACTAAAATACTCCTGCACTGACAAATCACAATTTTATGCGCTAAAACATAATATTAAGTTTGATGAACTTCCAATTAGATTAATTAATTGTAAACCCCTACCATGTATAAAATTTTGAACTTCTAATATTATAATTCTTGTCCTGCAGTGAACTATGAATCTTTTCAAATTGTGCTTGTTGATGTCATTGGACAATTTTTATGTTTGTACCTCACATGTTTGATGTTTCAATGTTTGTCGCAACACATTGTCTTATGTGCAAGTTTTGTTTGTGAATACAAATCATGTCGTTGGTCCTGACTGCTGCATATCATATATGCTTTTTGTCCTATGTCGTCCAGACTGCAGTTGTTGGTTCTTTGTTCTATGGAGTTGTTTTTCTCGTCTTTGAAAATTGAACATTGAAATTGTACATAGTTAATGTGCAGACTATTTATGCAATTCGGCTTCTGAATGTAGATTGGGTTTATGAGAGCTTAATGCTTGATTTGTGTTGTTTAAATTTATGGGTTATTTGTTAACAATATAAGTCATAGTTATAAAATTTTGAACCCCTTATTTGTTATAGAAATGTTAACAATATAATCCATAGTTATAGAAGTTGGTATGCTAACATTAATTCCAGTAGGAGATTAAACATATATTAATCATAGTCAACAAGGAAAACATGAAATTATTTAAATCTAGAAATTACATCTTTAATAATACAAGAATAGAATTAGTAAAAATTTCTAATTAAATAATTGATGAGATGCCGCGTTAACTATGTAGTGATGCCTACTACACTGTAGAGTCAAATAAATGGAGCAAATATGCTACGAATATGATTTTAATTATCGGTAAATGCAATTCACCTGTAGGTTGTACATATTTTAAGTTATGCACGTTGAAGTTGCTCAATAGAATTATATGTATTAGAGGAACTTTTCATTTGTTACGTGTATTCCTTCCTACTTGCTCGTTTTTCACTTGCATAGACTGAGCGGGCATGAAGAATTATTTTGCTCTAGCATGATGTTTTGTATTGTAGTCATGCCAAATTCAATGAGTTTAAGAAGATGTGATTGTTTGATTCCCGAATTGAATTGCAAAAGGTGAGAGTTTGTTTGTTCGAGTATATACTTTGTAAAAATTGGTAAAATGATAGTCTCTTTCCGTACCTAATTCATTCCCTCAAGTCAAGTGGTTAAATTTGAGGATAGAGTAATGCAATTGTTAGGAAAATGATGGCCCAGAGACGAAACTTGTAGGGAAAGTAAGGTGGTTGATAAGAGGATATAACAAGCTAGGTAGTAATATTAATGAAGGGCACTGGGGCACGTAATCCTCTATAGAGGGGCTATCAAGACAATGGTCATCATTTGACCGTTTATATGGACTCAAATAAATCCTTTTGATGGTAGTCCAATTTTTAACAAAAACATCCTTAAGGGATTCTTGATGTATTTTAGGAGTTCTCAGGTATGATTAGTAAGCTATTCTGTATGAAAAAGAAATATAAATGACACATGAAGCAACTTTTCTCAAAATATAAGAAATGGAAATGTGGGCAAAATGTGAATTATATAAAATAGGAATGTACTAATAAAAATTAGAATTAAAAATTTTTCCATATCAAATATTTATTTGTAAAATTTATATTTTCATGTAAATTACTACATACATATGACAATTAATGCAATTAGTTATTTGAAAAATAATCAATAATAAGCAATAAGCTGTCCGGGTTACTCTTTAGGGCATTTTCTTTTTATAAAAGATGAGTTTCCTTTAGGAAATGGTTGTCTATTTTTTTCTTTTTATTGAAAAGATCCCGAAATGTTTAGTTTGAGTTTTGTAGAGTTCCGCATGCGGAAATGTTTTTGGAAATGAAGAAGGGCAACATTTTCCAGGTTTCCATATACCATAGTAAGGAAGGAGCTTTTATAATTATTATTTGCAATAAGATGAAACAAGAGTGTCGTTATCGAGGACTGATTCTTAATTATAAGAACCTATGAAGTTTGGTTTTGAATATTCTAAATGAGAGAACTTTAGAGAATGAAATGTGAAGTAGGGGACTGGGTCTTGGCATGTAAGACTATCTGGGCAGAACTTTTGACAAAGGTTATAATAAAACGTCCATAGAAGTGGAATGGGGAGCGTTGTGCATGTTTAGAAGTACTTATATTGCAATTGAATTGCTGTAGGTTAAAAAAGTTCTGATCTGAATTTCTATGAATAGGTAATTCATAGAATAGGATTCTGTGAATAATTTCATTGTTTCTTAACTCTTATCTTTTATTGTTGGCTTCAACAGGGTTATAAGAAAACAAATTTATCCTTCAATTATCTAAAGAACAAAAGGTCAACGCGCTCCCTAAACTTGTGAGATAAGGTCATCTAACCCAATTTATACTTTTTTTGAGCAACCAACCCTAAAACTCTTCATTTTTGGGTCAAATAACCCGATAATTTATATTTTTATTTTAAAAAATAGATTTAGGATAATTATATCGCAGTAATTAGGGAAGTATCTAATTATTTTTTTGCATCCCTCACCTCCGATTTGTATTTTACGCGTTTTAAAAATATAACCATGGGGCTATTTGACCCAAAAATAAAGAGTTTTAGGGTTGGTTGCTCAAAAAAAGTATAAATTGGGTTAGATGACCCTGTGTTACAAGTTCAGGGGGCGCGTTGACCCTTTGTTCATTATCTAAATACAATTTTTGTTAAGAAGTGGAAAAACTTTCAAGATATCTCCATTTCATTTTTGACAGAACTTATATTATTGCTGCTAGAATGTTCTGACAAAATTCATCAAAATAGTTCTTTTGACATGATTCATAAATCCGAAGTTACATGAGATGAGCTTCAGTTAATTTTTTTGCTAATTTTGTTTTTCATCACTGGGTTCATATATCTCGTACTCATAGAATGATTGTTTTCCAAATTATGCAGAATTATTATTTTCTTTCGTAGCATCCATGTAAAACAACATAATTTTTCAATTGCAGGTTTTGGATCGTGGTGAGAGGATTGAACTTCTTGTAGATAAAACAGAGAATCTGCAGTTCCAGGTACATATTGTTTACTTATTTTATAAGGTCTAAAAGGCCCGAGGGGAGTTTGTATAACTGTGTGTTGTGGGCATCTATTTTGATTCAGGCTGACAGCTTTCAGAGGCAAGGAAGACAACTGAGACGTAAGATGTGGCTGCAGAATCTCCAAATGAAATTGATGATAGCAGCAGCAGTCCTTATCGTCATTCTCATACTCTGGCTTCTTGTTTGTCGAGGATTCAAATGTTAGTGAGTAAAATTTGGTGGTATACACTTGTTTATTTTTCCTTTTTAGTATTTTGTTGTACACAACAAAGGCACGTTCTGCGTTCTATACTGTAACTGCGCCTTTATATACTATCAGAGAGTGGTGTTTATATTAGTATCTTTTCTTAATGCTCGTTTATGCTTTTAGACTTACTATCTGTGTTTTACCTTTCTTTCACCCAAAACTATTTTATTATCCTACATATATTTATACTTTAAATTTTAATTCGATGCAATTTGATTCTTAAAATTTGGCTTTCATCCCAGGCTTTCAATCCTCTGTATGGGATTTGCTGTTTGAGTTTATGTGATTCTAGCAACTTTGTCGTAGAGGCTGTGTTAGATCAAAGGAAAGATGATAGGTTTATGTGATATACTGCAAGTTTCTTGATGATTCTCAAGCTAGTTACACCTCGGAAAGAAACTCGTTATCGAGTACCCCATTGACAAACTTAGGGTTATCTTGTCGGTCAAAACGTGATTGTTCTGTTCTTTAGTAATTTTTAATTGATTCAGATGGGAAACCAAGATTGCTTAAATAGATTTGAATGTTCGAAGAGTAGTTTGATGAGGCAAGAGATGAGAATGATAGTGAGAACCTTGTAGCATCACTTGTCAAAAGAATAGATTAAGAACGGTTGAGAAACAAGATGATGGATTCCTATTAGTGAGACATTAATAAAAGAGCAAATTATTCTAAAACCCGCTACATATATCATAATTCGCAGTTCGGTATCCTTTGTTTAAAATCAAACGATTTGGTACTTTAATTTTAATTTTGCAAACACTTGCAACCTTCTGTGAAATATATGTACTAAATTGTTAATGGGATTAAATGTAAGGTATTAAGTCGTTTGAAAATGAGGTACCAAATTATTAACATAATTGAAAGTGAGGTACCAAATAGTTTGAAAGTAAATATCAAATTATTAACGGAATTAACAAAAGTTCTTAATTGTTGACAGAATTGAAAATGAGGTACCAAATCGTTTAATTTTCAAACAAGAGGTATCAAATTATGAATTATAACAAACATGAAGGGTCTTAAAGTCATTTGCTCTTAATTAAATATTGTTGTAAACGTTTTCCGCGTGTGCGTAGAAACAGGCGCACGAGCTATGTAATAATGGTTGAGCCTAATGGTAATAGGCGTTCTAAAATATGTGAATGTCTACTGTTCAACCCGAGTAGAATGACAATAAAAAATAGGCAAAATTCATCCTAAGACTCCTCTACTTTACCATTTTTATTCAGTAAGCCTCTATCCCAAAGTTGCTCACTATCGAGTCCTTTTCCTTTCATAAATCGCATGTTGAGGCCCTTACGAGGACGAAAAATTTGCGTGCGTTTCACTCATCGTTACAGAGCGTGACCATGGAACTTTGAAGGCCAACTTGGACTCAGCGTTAACTTATTTGTCCACGTATGTGTCCACTGTGTTACATGTGGCGGGTTACTCAGCTATTGTAATACGATGTCGTTCCATTTAATGAAGCAAACAACGTCACTTTGTACAACAGATCCATTTCTTTTTCAAGAAACGTTGTCGCTTTGTACAATAACAAAGTGAAAAAAGACTTGGTCGATTTTCAGCGATCTAAAAAACGTAGAACCTTAATTTGCTAATTGTCCGTTGCAACTCACAATGTTCCCTTCTTGGAAAATGATTGCCGTTGTTTGAAAGAAGCCCTAGAAAGTTATACCATCAAATTGTGGAACCCTAATTTCCTAATTATTTCACACAAACACCAAAATTTTCCTAAATTTGAAAACATGACCTAGAAAAAACCCTAGAAAGTTATATGCCGCCGGTTTGCAAAAACTCAGACAAAATTCACGCCTTTGGTTGTTCGGTGAAGAAAGACAAAGGTCGTGCACCATATTTGTGGAGGTTAGTAACTATGGTCCCTTCTTTGATTTTATATCGTTCATTAACTGTGGTCCCCTTCACTGTTTACTAATTCTTTTGGGTAGTGGGAATAGATTATGTGGTCCCCAATATATTTTTGTTCTTATTTAGGGTTTTTAAATGAAACTTTTGGAATTTAGAGTTTTTAAATTTATTACAATGAAGTTGGCAGAATATTGTGTATATTTTATGACTTTAGAGTGTGTGAAATGAAAATGTGGTCCCCAATTCTGAGAATTTCACTAATTAGTGTTTGTTAATGCCATTTTTGGAAGTTAGGGTTTGTAATTAAAAAGTTCTGCAATTAGGGCTCTGAAAGTTCTAAAGATTTGTTTTCTATACTTTATTTGGACTTATGTAGGATTACTAACAATGTTATTATAGTGTTTAATATTTGTCACGGTTTTGTGGGGTTGTTCGGTGTAATAGTTATTGGTTTTGCTGCCCTATATTGTATTGAATGGTGTGTATTTGTTTGTAGCTCTAATTATTTTTTATATTGCATGCAGAAAAATGAGGTATGTTATCAAAGTGTTGTACCACGGGGGTATTTTTACAGCACGACAAAAATACATACGTGGTACACACCATGGTAGAAGAATACTGTGATTTGGATATATTGTCATACAATGTCATTATGTCTTATGTGGAAAGGTTGGGGTATGCACAAATTAGTGGACTATATTACAGACTGACCTCATGGGATCATGTCCTGATATTTGATGATAAAGGACTCTTTGACATGATTAGGAAGCCAATGAGTGGATCACTGCTATACTTCTATCTGGAGCACATTGTCAAAGGCAAGCAGGACCCTCAAAAGCAATTACAATTCTATGAGCAGTTTGAGGGTGATAGTTAGTTTGAAGCTCATGAGGAGATCGAGGTTCATGACCATGCTGAGGAACAAACTCTTGAGGTAGATCAGGAGGTTCCTATGCAGGAATAAGTACCTGAAGAGGTTCCTGTACAAGAACAAATTCAGGAAGAGGTTGCTGAAGCTAGTCGGGTAGAGGTTGATAGGAGGGATCACACATTTGACAATGTATGTGTCAATGTCAGTATACTGACTGACGATGAGGAAAATGACGAGCTACATAATGCTAGAAAAAATGTAAGGAAATGTAAGAGGAGATCGTTTATACCTATTGGTGGAGATGATGGGGCAGATGGTGGAGGAGATGATGGGGCAGATGGTGGAGGAGATGATGATGGGAATGATGGAGGGGATGATTGTAATATCCCGTATTTTTTTAAAATTTTTCCGATGAATTTCCGGTTATAATTTGGAGTCGCTTACGAATTCATGATTCAATTCGTGGTTTGAATAAATTATTCGGTTTGGCTCATGAATTAGTTGAATTAACTTGGTTCGGCTCGTGTGGACCATGTAAACCACGATGAATAACCCATGCATTGTTTGAATTATGCAATTTATGAAGGCCCGTGAAATTTATGTTAGCCCAACGTAAACCCATGCTTTGTGTGCAATTAGAACATTGCGAGACACTGTTAATTGTTGCGAGACTGAGCTGCGTTGATTCTTTATCATATATACGTTTTCTTTCAACCCTAATTTATTTTCCTCACCGTCACTAACCCTAGCCGTCATTACACTCTTAACACTTCCAATCCATTCCTCTCATTAACTTTGAAATCTGTAAGTTCTCACTTCTCAGTTCTTGAGTTATTCAATATCGTTACGTCTCGTTTTCTAACTCGTTCTCTTTTGTTTTAGTATCATTTTGAGTTTTGCTTCGTCATGTCTTGAGTTTGCATCGTCCATGATAATCTTAAGGCGTTAAATCCCAGTTCCTTACTTAAACATCTATCCGTTTAATCGCCTTTATGGTTCACCGTTTTTACTACATGTTGGCTGTGAATTATTTGCTATTGCTACCGTTTTATTCTTTATGATCTGATGTCATTCATATGTTCCTAGGGTATTAATCTGAGGTGTGATTGTTTTTAACTGTTAGATCTTTTCCTTACTTGATCTCTTTGTTTCATTTTGCTAAGCTGTTCGGTTCAGGTGCGTCGTTTGAGATTAATATAATTGTAACTATTATTGTGATGATTTCTTGTTGTTTGTCATGATTGTTAAATAATGATAATCTGAGATTGTCTTTCTGTTGAAATCAAAAGATTGAGCCATGGACCTCGTCGTTGAGCTTCTGTTCACTTTTGGTTTTAAGGCATTATGAACATTGTGTTGTGGCTTTTCATATCCTCTGTTTCATTTAATTTCTCGTAATGAATGGGTTTTTGGAAATGGTTATTGGAAGCCATTAATATGTTCAAATTGGTTTTGTTTATGGCGGCAAGTAGCCATTTTTGAATTTTAATGGCCATTAGTTCTTCATGGATTTCTTGGGTTTGTAATGTATAATCAAAAGTTTGATTTGATTTTAATACCGATTTGAAACCGAACTTCAACTACCGTTTTGATTTCTAAATTACTTATTATTAACGTTATCTTAAAACTGAAAATAATGTTTGTTGGATTATAATTTTATTTGTCTTAATAATTATAATCTGAATGATAATTGGGTTATAAACTTTTAATCGAATAACTGTTTGGGTAATTATCGCTTTGAAAATTTTGTCCCGATGTGCCAATTTGACTAAATTATAAATTCAGCTTTTAAATGTTTTTCTTAACTTATTTTAGTTAAGTAATTGGTTGTAACTTGGGTTACTAGTATTTAAAGCTATTGAGTTCCGTTTTAAATTTTGATTATTATTTTATTAAAGTTGTTTTTATAATTATAAACTGTGATTTATAATTTTAATAAATATGTGGGTCGGGATAGATTTGAGTTGCCCGACATGTAAGGTTAGTTTGGTAGTTATCGGAAATTCGACTAACCCATTATTTGAAATTTGAATTAATTTATTATTTAATATTCATTTAAATAATATTTATCTAAATGAATTTTAAAGCGAGAACTCAATAGACTTGATTTGTTTATAGCATTATAATTTGGTTGAGTATTGTATTTCCTCTGATTGGCTTTACCTTGATTTATTGCTTGTGCTAGTCCTATGTGGTGTCTAGTACTCTCTGGAGTTAGGGTCCATTTTTAATTATTATTTATATTTATTAGACTCGTCGACTGTTTGTACTTCTGAGGCGAACTGTAACTAGATTGCTTGCCAGGTTATAACGGGGATGGCAAGCTGTGAGTTTATATTTACTATTTACCGCTTTATTAAGTAAATTGTTATTTTGTTATATATATACTGTATACGTATATTTCGAATTGTTTTATCATTATTGCTCTTAGTTGGAACATGCTACCTAATGAGTATCATTAGGACTGTGTGCGCACCGGTATTGATCTGGGTAAGGCATATTGTGAATTGGGATAACTCGATGGAAGCCTAGCTCTCGGGACCCGTTAGCGTAACTCAATGTAGCTCAGCTCTCGGGACTCTGGTTATTGATTAAGTGCGGTCGGTGGTAACTCGATGCAGCTCAGCTTTTGGGACCAGACCTTTTGGAGTAAAGTATACAAATTACAATAATTGTGGTTTAGGGTTCCAACTATTAATCGTAATGCTTATATAATTTTTTTAACCGTTTTAAAGGGTTTTCCACTTAAAAAATGTAAATAGTGGTATGAACTCATCTCAATATATCTGATCTCGTTGTTTTCCCCATTTTCCAAGTTTATGATTTTGAGCGAGTCAGCTGATCTCCGATTCTTTATTTTTCTCGGAGGTTTTTCTTTATTTTTAATAAAGTTGTTAAGCTGATTTTATTTTTAGATTGCAGTAGTAACTAGAAGTCTTTATTATTCTAGTTTATTGTTGTAATACCCCGTTTTTTTTTCTTTTCTTTTTGTTGTAAATTCCGCCATTGGGTTGATTGTCTTTCTGCTTCAGTTGTCCTGTTTGACTTATTGAATAAACTAAAAATTTTCGTCATCACTTTTGGGACTTATAGATTTAGCATTTGCTGTTGGATACGTAAAATAATAATAATAATAATAATAATAATAACAATAATAATTATTTTATAATAATAATAATAAAATAAATAAGGATAATAATAAAATTGGGGTAAGGTTGGAATTTTATCTTTTTATAAAAACCCTAGGATACCAATAGGTTATAAATACTCAAACCTTAGCCTCTTAAAAGAAAACATATATATTGAAACGGGAAGAACAAAAATAAGGCAGCCGCATTATTGTTTTTTTTTCTACCGTGAATCTTCAGATTCTTAATTTTCTAAGGTATTACTCTAACACTTGATTGTCCATCTTTATTAATGATGATGTAATTTAAATTATTTAGAATATAAATTGTCTCTTATATATGCAGTACTAGAAAAATTGTATGGATTTTAAATTTGGTAGTTTATGAATAAAGGAACCAATCTTACTGTGTTAATTTCTCACATAAGAAAACAACTTTCAATTTACTTTTTCTTTCACGTTTTACGATGCCACTAAACTCTTATGGTGGGCATTATATTACATGAAAATTTAGTCCATAGGAATTGTATGGCTTTTAAGCTCTTACTAATATACGTAGGTTGCTTTCATATTTTTATTGATAAAACTTTAATACTTAAACTTTAAAATATGGCAGTTTAGTCCCTAGGAATATAGTTATATTAATTACGAATTGGATTGTTTAAGCGTTGTTGGCATTATTTAAGATCTGAATATAATTGGTATATTATTGATTTAATCGAATTTGAGATTTGAAATGTTATTCATTTTGGTTTATGATTGGCATAGAATTTATTTTGGCAGTATTGATTCATTGTTTAAATGTGATGTTATGGCCATTTGGATTAATTAGTATTATTGGTTAGTTTATTAGCCTAAGATTATAATTTGATTTTATTTTTGATAAATTTAATTGAAAAATGATATTTGTTTTACAATCTTTTAATCGGATAATTACTTGGGTAATTATTGTTTTTTTTATGATGGCATGGTGTGTTAAAGTGGCTAAATTACAATTTAGACCCCTAAACGTTTTAAAACTTATTTAACTTAAGTATTGATTAGTAACTTATTATTTTGATTTAATTATAAACAAATAAAGCAATTAAATTGATTTTGGATATCAATTTGGCTAAAGCACAATTTAGTCCTAATTGGTAAAAGCACAGTTTAGCCCCTAATTGGTTAAAGTACAATTTAGTCCCTAAACTTTTATTAACTTAAAATGATTAAGTTTTTGATTTGTAACTTGGGTTACTTAGAATTGAAGTTATTGAGTTCCGCTTTTAAAATGGATTATTATTTTGCTAATTTATTTTATAAATATAAACTTGGGTTTATATTTGATAATTGTTTTGAGTCGGGTTAGACTTGGGTCACCCGACCAGTGAGGTTAGCTTGGTAGTTATTGGTAACTCGGCTAACCCACTATTTGGAAATTATTTATTATTTAAAGTTATTAAATAATATTTATAAATCGGATTTTTAAGCGAGAACTCAATAGACTTGTTTTAATTGGGCTTTATTACCTATTGGTTATATTTGTGTGTGCTTTGAATTGTTTATTCCGACATGTTAATTGTGCTAGTCCTATGTGGTGTCTAGCACTCTCTTGAGTTAGGGTCTGCTTTTAATAATTATTTTATTTGTCTAGACCCGTCTACTGTTCGTGCTTCAGAGGCGAACCAGGATTAGTTGCTTGCCGGTTTTCACGTGGATTAGCAAGCAGTGAGTTTATATTTACTATTTACCGCTTTATTAAGTAAATCGTTATTTTAATATTAAATATATATACTGTACGTATATTTCGAACTGTTTTTATATTATGGCTCTTAGTTGGAACATGCTACCTAATGGGCATCATTAGGACTGCGTGCGCACCGGTATTGATCTGGGTAAGGTATATATAGAAATGTGGTAATTCGGTGTGAGCATAGCTCTCGGGACCAGGTAGAGTAACTCGGTGTAGCTCAGCTCTCGGGACTCTGGTATAAGTGTGGTCAGTGGTAACTCGGTGTAGCTCAGCTCTCGGGACCAGACCTATTGGATTATGATTATTATTTAGAATTGTGGATTAGGGTTCCAACTATTATCTGTAATATCGTTATTAAATGTTTTAAAGGTTTTCCACTTAATAAATGTAAATAGTGGTATGAACTCATCTCAGTATATCTGACCCCGTTGTTTTCCCAATTTTTCCCAGGGTTATGATCTGAGAGAGTCTGGTGATCTCCGCATTTACTTTTCCTCGGAGGTTCCATTTATTTTGATAAACTGTCAAACTATTTTATTCTTAGACCGCAGTAGTTGACTAGACGTCTTTATTATTATTACAGTTGTTTGTCGGATTGGTCTGACTAGTTTTATTGCTCTGGCATGTTATGTAGTTATTTCAGATTATTTATGTTATGCCTATTTTTAGACTCGGAATTGAATAAGCATGTTATATTAACTGTTGAATATTATAACTGCTAGTTTTAGGCTGAAGTCTCGGTTGCCCCCGAGCATTGGTTTTCTGCAGGTTTATGTGTTTATATGTTAAATGAAAGGCTAGCTACGGGTTTCGGTACTACATTACCCATACCCTAGCGCCGGTCGCGATTCATGAAAATGGGTCGTGACAATTGTCGGATTGGTCCGACTGGTTTATCATTGTTTTGACATTATATTGTTATGGTTTTATTATTTTATGCCATGTTTGGAGACTCGGAGTTGGCCGAGCATTTGTTATTTAACAATTGATAATATGAACTGCTAGAATTAAGTTGGAGTCTCGGTTGCCCCCGAGCAGTGGTTTTCTTACAGGTTTATGAGTTTGTATGTTATTCGTAAGACTAGCTATGAGTTTTGGTACTATAGTACCCATATCCTACCGCCGTTTGCGATCCATGAAATTGGATTGTGACAATGATGGAGGGGAGTCTGGGCCAAAAAATACAGATGTAGAGGAGGATATTGTAAATAGTGAGGGTAGTGGTGATGACAGTAGCGATGAAAGTTATGTCGAAGAAGATGAGGTATATTGCAAAGATGGATATGGTGCAAGTGGAACATGAGGTGTTTATTACGATAGACATGATTTGGGGAGCTAATACAGTGAGAATGAGGATGATCCTAACTCTAAACCTCCTAGGAAAACCAGTGTTAGGTATGACTCAGACACAACTAAACCTGTGTTTTGTGAGAGAATGATCTTCAGGAATAATGAGGAACGCAAGCATGCATTAGCGAAGTATGCAATAATGAAGAGGCTGAATGTTCACTTTATGAAGAATGACACTAGGAGGATAAAGGCTGTATGCCATGTTGGTTGCCCTTGGAATTTTTTGGCAAGCATTGATTGGAGGACTTAAAGCTTGATGGTCAAAACCTAAATTCCTGAGCACAAGTGCTATATCACCAATACAAATTGCATGGCCACAAGTAAGTTTTTGACTAAGTGTCACGACCCATTTTCATGAATCATGACCGGCGCTAGGGTATGGGTAATGTAGTACCGAAACCCGTAGCTAGCCTTTCAATTAAATCATAAACACATAAACCTGCAGAAAACCAATGCTCGGGGGCAACCGAGACTTCAACCTAAACTAGCAGTTATAATAATCAACAGTTAATATAACATGCTTATTCAATTCTGAGTCTAAAATAGATTTATCATAAACCAATATAAATAATATAACATGCCAAAGCAATATAACCAGTCGAACCAATCCGACAAAATATATAATAATAACAAAGACGTCTAGTTACTACTGCGGTCTAAGAATAAAATAGTTTCACTGTTTTACTAAAATAAAAGGAAACCTCCGAGGAAAAGTAAATGCGGAGATCACCAGACTCTCTCAGATCATAACCCTGGGGAAAATTGGGAAAACAACGGGGTCAGATATACTGAGATGAGTTCATACCACTATTTACATTTATTAAGTGGAAAACCTTTAAAACGTTTAAAACATTTAATAACGATATTACAGATAATAGTTGGAACCCTAATCCACAATTCTAAATAATAATCATAATCCAATAGGTCTGGTCCCGAGAGCTGAGCTACACCGAGTTACCACTGACCACACTTATACCAGAGTCCCGAGAGCTGAGCTACACCGAGTTACTCTACCTGGTCCCGAGAGCTATGCTCACACCGAGTTACCACTTTTCCATATATACCTTGCCCAGATCAATACCGGTGCGCACGCAGTCCTAATGATGCCCATTAGGTAGCACGTTCCAACTAAGAGCCATAATATAAAACAGTTCGAAATATACGTACAGTATATATATTTAATATTAAAATAACAATTTACTTAATAAAGCGGTAAATAGTAAATATAAACTCACTGCTTGCTAATCCACGTGAAATACCGGCAAGCAACTAACTCTGGTTCGCCTCTGAAGCACGAACAGTAGACGAGTCTAGACAAATAAAATAATTATTAAAATCAGACCCTAACTCTAGAGAGTACTAGACACCACATAAGACTAGCACAATTAGCACGTAGTAAATAAACAATCCAAAGTACACAAATATATCCAAAAGGTAATAAAGCCCAATTAATATAAGTCTATTGAGTTCTCACTTTAAAATCCAATTTATAAATATTATTTAATAACTTTAAATAATAAATAATTTACAAATAGTGGGTTTGCCGAGTTACCAATAACTACCAAGCTAACCTCACTTGTCGGATGACCCAAGTCTAATCCGACTCAAAACGTTTATCAAATATAAACCCGAGTTTATATTTATAAAACAATTTAACAAAATATTAATCTATTTAAAAAGCGGAACTCAATGACTTCAATTCCAAGTAACCCAAGTTACAAATCAAAAACTTACATTTTAAGTTAATAAAAGTTTAGGGACTAAATCGTACTTTAACCAATTAGGGGCTAAACTGTACTTTTGCCAAATAGGGACTAAATTATACTTTAGTCAATTTGATATCCGAAATCAATTTAATTGCTTTTGTTTATAATTAAAACCAACTATAAAGTTATCAACCAAAAATCCACTTAATTAAGTTATAAAATAAGTTCAGGGGCTAAATTGTAATTTAACCAAATTTTGACAAAACGACATTTGTAGGCAAATATAATTACCCGAGTAATTATATAAACTTAATTAATAAATAACTATCGTTTACGACATAAGAGTTTTAATTCAAAACGAAATCCAATTTTACTAGGTAAAGTTAAACTTCAAGGATTTATTTGATTTAGTCAAAATAATTTAATGGCCACAATGGCATTTTAGCCATCTCCTTCAAGTTTAAACCCAGGTGATACCCGCCTATGCCTTAATCATCATTCTCTTAAATTTCCAATTACAGAAACATAATTCCCAAAACCAACAAACACAACACCAATCTTCTTTAACAAATCTTAATTAAGCTAGAAGAACATCAATCATGAATTAACCAAAATCCTAATCATATACTAAAAACTCAATCACAGTGGCACTAAAGCAAGGAACGGGAAGAACAACGACGAGCCGTACAATGAGCAACACATCGAAATAACTCACTCAACAAAGCCGTTAACCCATTGAACAAATATGTTACGTAATCAATCATGAAGAATCAAGCCAAAGAACAGAAACCCAATCGGCAGAAACTTAATATCAAAACAGAGTATAATAGCATTCAAAAACAATGAAACGGTGGTGATTGAAACGAGATCGACGGCGTACCGTTCAGCGAAATTGAGGTAGGGAAACGTAGGTACGTGAGTCTAGATCGTCTGGAATCAAACGGTTCTGATTTCGATCTAGAAACGAGAGAGAACGATCAAAAACACAGAGATGTCGATTAAGGCAAAAATCTGGAAATTGAAGAACAAAGGAGCTTACCCGAGCAGCAACTTTGGAGGATGATAACAGCTACGTTTCTCAGCGAAAGAACGAAAGAAAAGTGGCTAGGGCTACCTTGCAGCGTGATCTAGGTTTTATATGAAGAAACCGATTTGAAATAACGTAGGGAAGTGAGCCGTAAATGAGATCGAACAGGGCCGGATGGAAGGGTCCTAAGGGCTGCTATGATTCCCGAACGGGAATGGCTTTTCAGCCCATGACTCCCGTTCGGGAATGCCTGGTCTCGAACGAGACCAGGCCCAAAAAAGGAGATTCCCGTTCGGGAATTCCAATTCCCGAACGGGAATGAATGAATTCTATATTTTTTTTTGACTTTTGATTTAAATAAATAATTGGTTAAACCAATAAATCACACCCAAACCAAACAACTCGAACCAAGCCACTAATATCGAGATTACTTCAAAACGACCGGGAAAAATGTCGGAATTTAAATGTATAAAAATGTAAAATTTTACGGGATATTACATTCTCCCCAACTAATTAAAAATTCGTCCTCGAATTTACCACGACAAGTAATATCACACCAGAACAACACGTAACACAGTAAAAATTATAAAAAGTCACAGAAATCAAGATATTGTACCTCACGGAAATAGAAAAGGATAGCGATTCCGCATATCCAACTCGGTCTCCCAAGTACACTCCTCTACAGAATGATTGCGCCAGAGAACTTTGACCATCGGAATCTCCTTGTTCCGCAATTTACGCACCTGCGTATCAACAATCTCAACTGATGGGAAGAAGGGAATTTTATCAAATTTGATTCAAAAGGAATAATTAATTTTTCGGTTGAACGAGTTCAACAAATCGTGTTTTTGTTTGAAAGTAAAATTTAAAAGCGACTTAAAATTTTGGAGCTTTTGCAACATCAATGTGTATTTCGAATACGGAGGATTTTTCCACGGTTGATTATTTACGAGAAAATGATAAATGATTTAGCAAGTTTGATTTACATATAACATAATTTTTGTTAGTTGAACAATTTCACAAATTTGTAACTTATTTAAAAGTTATGGAAATCTGCGGATTTAAAATGCAACATTTTGAATTTTCAGAAGTTTAAAAAAACTGATGGTTTTCCAACGATAAAGGTACTTCGATTTTGATATATAAAAAGAAGGTGTAAAATGTTATCTCTTTTAAAAGAGAGGTGGAAAAATTTGAATATAAAATATTCTGCGTATTTGAAAATTTTATATTCCTATAGGTTTGGTTTTGAGCATAACTAACAATCCGGTCGGGGTAAATTGGTCGTGGTGACTTTTTGTTGTATACGAGGTTGTAGTCAGTTAATGGAATCATTTGGAGAAAATAAATTTAGTCATATATGGGCTAGTTGGTTTGAAAAATCGATGATCGTGTTGGTGAGTTTCGACAACAAAGTTGGTTGGTCGACACTGTAGATTAATGGTTTAATTGTTGAGAGTTTTGATATTGTTTTGTTCGGATATTTAATCTTTTTGTATGGAATAAAGTTAAGTTCGTGAGACATAGTTAGGATGTAAGTTGATGATTAGATACTTAGATTATTACGACCTATTTTATTTTTGAATGATTGGAGGAATAACTAGAATTGAGATTTTGTTGCTAATCTGGATATTCTGTTATCATGAGTTAAGTATACGTATTCTTTTGTATAGCGATAAGAGTTTTGTGTTTATGATTCACGAAGTTAATGGTATTATCAAAATTGGTGTTAATCGTTGGACCAAACGATTCAAATAGTGGTTGTTTTTGATAAAAATATTATTTAGTTGTTGTGGAGTATTCTTATCGATTGCTTTGGGTGCCGAGCTCATTATAAGTGGATAAGTGAGTAGGAGTGTTGTAGAATGTAAGATGATATCAGATGGTGTTTTCAGTTTTCCTATTTGAGACGATAGAGTTTGGAATTGTAAAAACTATAATTGAGCTTAGGCCTTGTTTTTGCATCTTGATAATGTGGAGTTAGCAATCATATAGATTTAAGTTAGTTTTGGAAGCCAACTTTTTAAAGAGTATTTCTGGCTCTCAATTGGATAACTGTTGATTATTCACATTATGTTGATTGAGTGATCGTTGGGGCACTAAGTTGTTAGAATCAGAATTTTGCGCATAAGTGTGTTGTGACCGTTTGCGAGTCAGTTTCAGATTTAAAAATTTGAGGTCGAGTTTTTCATTGGTTAGGGAGAATGTAATACCCCATATGTTTTCGGCGTGTTTCGTCTTGTGTTGACCTTCCCGAGTGGAAAATTTTGTTTGGAGTTATAATTGCGAGAGATTCGAGGTTTCGTTCTAGATTATTTTACGTTTTTCAGTCAAAGCTTTAGTGGGAGAGTTTGTTTTCTCTCGTTGATGTCACCTAAATATGGTGTTATCATTTATGTCAAGTGAAAGTTAGTGTTATTACTTTTATGGCCATTTGAGATTGTTTAGTGTATGAGTTGTAGTATTGAGTTATTGTTCGAGAAACAACCTGTTGAGTTTTGCTTACGCAAGCGTTTAAGTCGTTAAGCACAGAATTACTAAGTGGATTGTGGTGCCATTTTTAGCATGTTTGTTATTCTAGAATTTATCGAACACTCTGGGTGCGTGTTGTTAATTGTTGACTAGTTAAGTAATGTTGAGTTCCATTGCTTTTCAAACTTCATGTTGTTTTATCAAATGAATTTTCAGATTTTAAACATTGTTGATAATGGTGTTTCTTTGGTTCGGGTTTGACTTGGGTCGCCCTACACGTGATTTATGTTTGGAAGTTTTGGTTGACTCGGCCAAGTACCATTTTGTTTTCTTTTAAGTTGTTTTACCAAATGGTTTGAAAAGACTTCCAGTTTATGTTTTCAAAAGGAACTCGATAGGGCTTAACTGCTGTATGGTTTTGGTTTTATTGGTTACTTGGTTGAAGAATGTTCTTAAGAGACGGAGTTCGTTACGCAAAATTATTATTATTGTTGTCCTTGAGTACCTTGGGTATCTGGTTCGTGAGTTTTACGTTGGTTATGTGCGTTTTGTATGTAATTTATCTTGTGTATTACGTTGTCGATAGTTTTATTTAAATTCGAGGACGAATTTATAATTAGTTGGGGAGAATGTAATATCCCTGAATTTTTTTTAAAATTTTCTAAATTGTTTTCGGTATTAAATTAAATTTTCGGGGGCGGTTTGATTCGTAGTTAAATTTTGGTTCGGTTCAATTTCAATTTTGGGTTTGATTCTCGGTCCCTTGGGTCTTGGTTCAACCAAATGGTTGAACCAGGGAGGAAAAACCCAGGTCTCTTAAGAGACCTGGGAATTTCACGCACAGTCCCGTACGGGACTGTGCCTGTCCCGTACGGGACTGGTAATTTCACGCACAGTCCCGTACGGGACTGTGCCTGTCCCGTACGGGACTGTGAATTTTCCTCTCTGGTTTGTTAAGGGCAGTTTTGCCCTTTCACCAACCCTACTTCCACCTCGTTTTTAACCTAATTCCTACGTTTAAATGCTTAATATTTTTGACCTAAAACGTTCACCACGCTGCAAACAATTCATAGCAATCTTTTCCTTTCAATTTCGCTGAGAATTCGCTAGCCGTAATCCCTTCCGAAGTTGACTGAAAATTTGGTAAGTTTCTTTCATAATTTCCAGATTTTGTTTTTAATCGACACCTCTGAGTTTTGATTCGTTCTCCTCCGTTTCTTGATCGAATCCAGTTCCGTTTCGTCGATAAGATTGTAGACACACGCCTCTTCAATTCCCTATCTCGGTTTTGCAAAACGGTACGTAATCAATCCCGTTTCAATCGCCGCAAGTTTATCGTTTTGGGTTTGATATTCACTGTTCTTGAGTAACATGTCTGCTGCCGAATTCTTGGCCATTGTTATTGTTATGATTCTTGTCGTATTGATGACTATAATCTCATGTTTTGTTATTTGATAACCGGTTTGTCTGGTGTTGTCTTTAAACTCATTGTTTGATTCGTTTCGATGTCGATCCGACGTAGACTATGCCTGAGTTTGTTCTTATAGTTGATGTCAATGAGTTGTTGTGTTCTGTTGTTGGTTTATATAAATTAGGTTGATTATTAAGTGAGATTTATTGTGGTTTTAGAAGAAAAAAGGATTTCTCCTTTGGCCATGAATATACTGTTTCAGTTCACGGTATGAACATGTGGTTATGAATTCATATTTTGGTTGCCTTAGTTGATTTCTCCATAAATAGAGTTATATGGAATTGATTTGCTACTGTTAATGGGTTCTTATTTTAATATTGAATTCATGGTGCTTGAATTGAAATATATGGCAGTGATGATTGTTTGGTTAATTATGGTTTTGTTTGTAGGAGATGGCTTAATGGCCACTTTAATCATCAAAGTATTTTGTTTAAATCAATTAGGTACTTCAAGTTAGTTTTATCCACTTAATTTGTTTTGATAATAATTTGAACCATTTGGTTTTAAATAGACAATTTGAATACGTTAAATATTTTATAACTTAAATGAATATAATTACTCGGGTAATTATATGTAATTTTAATCGAAATGTTAATTTGGCTAAATTGCAATTTAGCCCCTAAAAGTTTCTAAAAACTTATTTTGGTTAAGTTATAACTTTTGGACTTCTAATTGATTTATTATTTAGTAAATTAAGAATGGGAAATTAATTTGATTTTATAATTGACTAAAGTACCATTTAGTCCTTAGTTGGCTAAAGTACAGTTTAGTCCCTATTTGGCTAAAGTACAGTTTAGTCCCTAAACTTTTATAGACTTAAAATAATTAAGTTTTGGTTGTAACTTGGGTTACTTGAATTATAAGATATTAAATTCTATTTAATATAGATAATTGTTTTATTAAAGTATTTTAAATTATAAACTCGGGTTTATAAATTTAATAAAGTTTTGTTTTGGGTTAGACTGTGGTCGCCCAACAAGTGGGAAGAAGCTTGGTAGTTTTTAATAACTCGGCTGACTCACTGATATGGATTTTAACTTGGGTAAATTTAAATTATTTTTATGAATTATTCTAATATGTTTATATGATGTGTACTCTATAACTTGGGTTATATTTGAAATGCATTTAATATAAGTGTTTATTAAATGTGGTTTGGTTTTGCGTTGTGCTAGTCCTATGTGTTGTCTAGTACTCTTTAGAGTTAGGGTCTGATTTTTAATTATGATTTTAATATTTTATTTAGACCCGTCGACTGTTCGTACTTCAGAGGCGAACCAGAGTTAGTTTGCTTGTCAAGTTTCACGTGGAATAGCAAGCAGTGAGTTTATATCTCTATTTACCTCTTTATTAAGCAAATGTATTATTTTGTATATATATATATATATATATATATATATATATATATATGTATAAGCAGCTTTTGAACTGTTTTCGGCATTGTGGATTTGATTTGGAACGTGCTACTCGATGGGCATCATCGGGACTGCGTGCGCACCGGTAATGATTATGGTATTGAGGTAGGTTTGAGATACGTCTCACCTTAGTGAGGGCACCGGTGGAAGATACGTCTCCTGGGCTCACTATTTATTAAGTGGTAGTCGGGGATCGGTTATTGAGATACGTCTCACCGACACGAAAATGGATTTAGAATTGTGGTTTAGGGTTTCATTGATAATCCATAATGAAAATGTTTTATTAAACGTTTTAAAGGTTTTTAACTTAATAAATGTAAATGGTTATATAAACTCTACTCAGTAAATCTGACCCCGTTGTTTTCCCAAATTTTCCAGGTTTATGATTTGAGCTTTGGTCGATCTCCGTTTCTTCAATTCTCGGAGGTTCTTTATTTATTTCAGAAATAAAGTGTCGAACTATTTTAAACTCTTAGACCGCAGTAGTAGTTTCACATTATTCATGTCTTAGTCTTACGTTTATATTTTAGACTATTGTTGTTGGATTGGTCCAACTATTACTTATCGCTTGTGGCATGATTACAGTGTTATGGCATTTATATTATATTGCCCTGTTGGAGTTTAATTGAGATTAAGCGTACTTTAAATGCTGTTTATCTGTACTGCTAGATTAGGCTGAAGTCTCGGTTGCCCCCGAGCATGTGATTTTCTGCAGGTACTTTGTTTTAAATGTATCTAAGTTGTTATTCGCAAGGCTTGCTACGGGTTTTGGTACAACCATACCCATACCCTAGCGCCGGTCACGATTCATGAAAATGGGTCGTGACAAACTAAATCCATTTTCATGAATCGTGACCGGCGCTAGGGTATGGGTAATGTAGTACCGAAACCCGTAGCTAGCCTTTCAATTAAATCATAAACACATAAACCTGCAGAAAACCAATGCTCGGGGGCAACCGAGACTTCAACCTAAACTAGCAGTTATAATAATCAACAGTTAATATAACATGCTTATTCAATTCTGAGTCTAAAATAGATTTATCATAAACCAATATAAATAATATAACATGCCAAAGCAATATAACCAGTCGAACCAATCCGACAAAATATATAATAATAACAAAGACGTCTAGTTACTACTGCGGTCTAAGAATAAAATAGTTTCACTGTTTTACTAAAATAAAAGGAAACCTCCGAGGAAAAGTAAATGCGGAGATCACCAGACTCTCTCAGATCATAACCCTGGGGAAAATTGGGAAAACAACGGGGTCAGATATACTGAGATGAGTTCATACCACTATTTACATTTATTAAGTGGAAAACCTTTAAAACGTTTAAAACATTTAATAACGATATTACAGATAATAGTTGGAACCCTAATCCACAATTCTAAATAATAATCATAATCCAATAGGTCTGGTCCCGAGAGCTGAGCTACACCGAGTTACCACTGACCACACTTATACCAGAGTCCCGAGAGCTGAGCTACACCGAGTTACTCTACCTGGTCCCGAGAGCTATGCTCACACCGAGTTACCACTTTTCCATATATACCTTGCCCAGATCAATACCGGTGCGCACGCAGTCCTAATGATGCCCATTAGGTAGCACGTTCCAACTAAGAGCCATAATATAAAACAGTTCGAAATATACGTACAGTATATATATTTAATATTAAAATAACAATTTACTTAATAAAGCGGTAAATAGTAAATATAAACTCACTGCTTGCTAATCCACGTGAAATACCGGCAAGCAACTAACTCTGGTTCGCCTCTGAAGCACGAACAGTAGACGAGTCTAGACAAATAAAATAATTATTAAAATCAGACCCTAACTCTAGAGAGTACTAGACACCACATAAGACTAGCACAATTAGCACGTAGTAAATAAACAATCCAAAGTACACAAATATATCCAAAAGGTAATAAAGCCCAATTAATATAAGTCTATTGAGTTCTCACTTTAAAATCCAATTTATAAATATTATTTAATAACTTTAAATAATAAATAATTTACAAATAGTGGGTTTGCCGAGTTACCAATAACTACCAAGCTAACCTCACTTGTCGGATGACCCAAGTCTAATCCGACTCAAAACGTTTATCAAATATAAACCCGAGTTTATATTTATAAAACAATTTAACAAAATATTAATCTATTTAAAAAGCGGAACTCAATGACTTCAATTCCAAGTAACCCAAGTTACAAATCAAAAACTTACATTTTAAGTTAATAAAAGTTTAGGGACTAAATCGTACTTTAACCAATTAGGGGCTAAACTGTACTTTTGCCAAATAGGGACTAAATTATACTTTAGTCAATTTGATATCCGAAATCAATTTAATTGCTTTTGTTTATAATTAAAACCAACTATAAAGTTATCAACCAAAAATCCACTTAATTAAGTTATAAAATAAGTTCAGGGGCTAAATTGTAATTTAACCAAATTTTGACAAAACGACATTTGTAGGCAAATATAATTACCCGAGTAATTATATAAACTTAATTAATAAATAACTATCGTTTACGACATAAGAGTTTTAATTCAAAACGAAATCCAATTTTACTAGGTAAAGTTAAACTTCAAGGATTTATTTGATTTAGTCAAAATAATTTAATGGCCACAATGGCATTTTAGCCATCTCCTTCAAGTTTAAACCCAGGTGATACCCGCCTATGCCTTAATCATCATTCTCTTAAATTTCCAATTACAGAAACATAATTCCCAAAACCAACAAACACAACACCAATCTTCTTTAACAAATCTTAATTAAGCTAGAAGAACATCAATCATGAATTAACCAAAATCCTAATCATATACTAAAAACTCAATCACAGTGGCACTAAAGCAAGGAACGGGAAGAACAACGACGAGCCGTACAATGAGCAACACATCGAAATAACTCACTCAACAAAGCCGTTAACCCATTGAACAAATATGTTACGTAATCAATCATGAAGAATCAAGCCAAAGAACAGAAACCCAATCGGCAGAAACTTAATATCAAAACAGAGTATAATAGCATTCAAAAACAATGAAACGGTGGTGATTGAAACGAGATCGACGGCGTACCGTTCAGCGAAATTGAGGTAGGGAAACGTAGGTACGTGAGTCTAGATCGTCTGGAATCAAACGGTTCTGATTTCGATCTAGAAACGAGAGAGAACGATCAAAAACACAGAGATGTCGATTAAGGCAAAAATCTGGAAATTGAAGAACAAAGGAGCTTACCCGAGCAGCAACTTTGGAGGATGATAACAGCTACGTTTCTCAGCGAAAGAACGAAAGAAAAGTGGCTAGGGCTACCTTGCAGCGTGATCTAGGTTTTATATGAAGAAACCGATTTGAAATAACGTAGGGAAGTGAGCCGTAAATGAGATCGAACAGGGCCGGATGGAAGGGTCCTAAGGGCTGCTATGATTCCCGAACGGGAATGGCTTTTCAGCCCATGACTCCCGTTCGGGAATGCCTGGTCTCGAACGAGACCAGGCCCAAAAAAGGAGATTCCCGTTCGGGAATTCCAATTCCCGAACGGGAATGAATGAATTCTATATTTTTTTTTTGACTTTTGATTTAAATAAATAATTGGTTAAACCAATAAATCACACCCAAACCAAACAACTCGAACCAAGCCACTAATATCGAGATTACTTCAAAACGACCGGGAAAAATGTCGGAATTTAAATGTATAAAAATGTAAAATTTTACGGGATATTACACTAAGCACATGAGGAACAGGCTGATTTCTCACTTACCATAAAACTTGAAGACCTAAAGGCTTCGTGTAGAGCAGAATTGAAGTTCAAGATTAGTTTGACAACATGCCATAATATCAAGAAACGATTGTATCAAGACTTGAAAACAGTTACAAGAGAGGAGTACAAGTGCTTGTTTGACTGTGGCGAGGAACTTAGAGCAAGTAATCCAGGGACTATGTCACGACCCAAATTATTGAGCTGAGACCGGCGCTAGGGAATGGGAGTGTTAGCTTAAAAACCCGTAACAAGCCTAGAACCACTATTAAGTTTTTGCAAATTCAAATATATTATTATGCATAATACGTTTTTAGAAAGCTCCTTTAAATAATATAATTATAGATATAAAAATATCGTATTCATTTTCTGAAAACCGATGCGAAATTATTCTTAGAAAGACTTAATTACTTAAAAAACCCCACCTTTAATCTTTATTTCGTTTATACCCTGACCTAAAAAAACTGTCACATATACCCTTGACGTTGTTATTATGTTTTGCCTCTACCCTCGAGGTATTAAATTGACCTCTTTTCATTTGAAAAGAATTTAAAATAATTTTTCATTTTTAGCATATATTCTAATTACACGTCAATGTTATTATTTATACAAAAACACCTTCTTCTTTAAAAATTTCAACTAATAATAATAATTTAATTTATATTAACTATCAATAATTTGTTAAAAATAAAAAACCGTAAATGTTTTTACATCAGACTAATTAATTTCAACCTAATACCGTACTTTAATTTTAAAATCCATTTTTAATTTTTTAAAAATAATAATAAAATAAAACAGCTCCTCCTCCATGGGAGGAGGAGCGTTTCTTCCTTCCATGGAAGGAAGGAGCAGCTGCTACTTCCTTCCATGGAAGGAAAGAGCTCGCTGCTCCTTCCCCATGGAGGAAGAAGCAGATCTGCTCCTTCCTCACATGGAGGAAGGAGCAGCTCCTTCCTCCATGGATGGAGGATTCCATGGAGGAACGAGCTTCTTTCCATAAAAATAAAAAAAATTAAAAAAAATAATATTAACGGTTTTTAAATAGGAGTACGGTTATAAGTAGGACTTAATAAAAATATTTTATTTTATTTATTTATTTTATTTAAATTAAAAAAATTAATTAATTTTAGGACTTATTTGAACGTTTTTAAAGATGAAGTATTAGTTTGTACATTTTTTAATAGAAAAAGGTATAAAATAACCCTTAAATTTAGTTGTTTTTACTAAATCATCTTTTTTTTGAAATTTGGGGTAGAGGCGAAACATAATGACAACGTCAAGGTTATATGTGACAGTTTTTCTAGGTCAGGGTATAAACGAAATAAAGATTAAAGGTGTGGTTTTTTTTAAGTAATTAAGCCTCTTAGAAATAAGGGTCTTACAAAGCGATATCTCATATCCAGCACTGCCCTGTCTTTAGTCATAATCTCGACCAATTCCAGTCATGGCAGTTGGTACAGAAATCAAATGGATAAAACGTCTTTTATAAACAAATACCATTTATAAACCATATCAGAGTTTACAATACAAGATATTGTTTGAATTTAAAACCTTAATCAAACACTGACACCTACTGGCTAATGCACCTCTATAAGGACTCGTACATTGTACAAGTCAAACGACTTCTGACACAAAAGAGGTGGTTTGTCTGATCCGACTCCGGTCACCTGAAAGGTAGCAATAGTGAGGGGGTCAGTATTTTGGGAAATATTAAGCGAGTTTACATCTCACTAATGGTATTATAAAAAAATACATAGCATTTATAAACAAAGCATGTATATATAAACATAATATTTTTTTCAAGCGTTTGATCCAATCAAAACCCTAATCTTATAAACAATCCTGAACTAGGCATTTCCTAGTATTCATGAACAATACTAATTTCTTAATTCTGATGGTAGGTTACGGGATAGTTCAACCATGTCAACCAACCATCTGGTACAGCCTCGGGATAGTTCAACCATGGTGACTCGTACCAACACTTAATCCAACAATCAATCTGAGTCCCAGGATAGTTCAACCATGGCGACTCGTTAGATACATGCCGCGGGATAGTTCAACCATGCTGACCTCATATCTAATTTACAAATAAGTTAGTCTAGTACTATTTGCTAAGACTTACCCGACACTGGTAATCAGACAGCCTATTGACACCCAATAGGTAGTTGTTCCCTCGGATCGCACACCAGATTCTTATACTTAAAAAAATCAAACAACGATATAGTATACTACACAATTCAAATCATATAATATGCGATGTATGCAATAATACTATTTATAATATATCAAATAGCTTTTACAAATAATACACGAAAGTAAAATGTAAGTCACTGTGACCGCTAAATAATTTCAAAATCACTATCCAAATCACGCAAGTTCCATTCGTTGTTTGATCCCCTAGCTATCCCAGCTCGTCGATCTAGTAGCTCGTCGATATGTCTGTTACCTATTCCAAACACACGTATGCTTAATTTATAAACGTCATATAGATACTAAAACCCTACTCGCAACTTAAACTGATATCATCTTGTTCTTTATACGATTCTTAAGCTCGATAGATTCTTAATAAACACCCTTATACTTAGCCGATATAGTTGTCGTATTCATCTTATCGATTTCCAATTACGTAGTATATTCATTTCGAAGCTCTAATCACAAACGTCTTGTTTTATATCCAAATTTCATGATTTCGGAGTCCATAAGTCAATGTCGGGTCGAGGTACGTTGTACCTGAGAGAAACCAAGCCATCTCACGTCGTGAGGGCCTTCCTCACGTCGTCAGGACCCTCCTCACTTCGTGAGGATCATCCTCACGTCGTGAGAATGTCCCTCACTTCGTGAGAGATGCTCTCACATCGTGACAGGCACTCTCACTTCTTGAGAGGCTAAAAAACAGCCCTTACTTCCAATTCCGACGTGGTTCAGACAATTCCGCACATACCCAACTCCGTAATTATGATCCAAATCATTAAAACGAACAAATTGCGTGAATTCAATACGGTTTCATCAAACCCTAACCCTAGGAAGAAACTGAACCCTAATTTCAGCAACCAAACATTGATTCTTACCTTAATTTGATGCTCTAGGATGATAGACAATCCTTTCCTCTTTCCAACACAACGCGAATCGCTCAATTTCGAGTTAGAACGAAGAAACCGTGCCGATCGCAAGTTTGATCGCTCGCGTCTTGAGACTATGTCTCACGTCGTGAGACACTTCTTCACAGCTCCAAATCTCATCTCGACTTGCTTCTGACACCCAAAACTCACTCCGATATGCTTCTGCACCAAAACATCACAAAACTCAACTCAATAACCATCAAAAACGTCAAAAACAACGTGGTTTCGGTTAGTTCGGTCCGAATGCAACATACAAAACCTAAAACATCCCCTATTTATCAAAAAACTTTCCCATAACTTCAGTTCTTACCTTGATATGGAGTATGGAGAAGATATAGGACGGATTTCTTGAAGCAACGGAACGAAAATCACTTGATTCGGACATGAAATGGCGAAACCGCGACGATCGCAAGTTGATTGCTCAAACTTTCTCTTCTTCTTCGCTCTTAAGTTTCCTTTTTTCCCATTTGATATGAATTTCATTCATATGTTATGATATATATATATATATATATATATATATATATATATATATATATATATATATATATATACACTTTGGCCAATTTGCTTGTTTGATCCTTCATCTTTAGCATTCAAACAACTAATCTTTATATCTTTTCTTTTATACGTTTTAGTCCATCGATAACTTAACCGTTTTAACTCGATTACTTACATATTATTTATATCCAATAAATAATACTACTCCCGCATCTTATTAATTAATATTTCGATAAGTCCTTATAATTTATTCTCGGATAAAATACTTAAATTTCAATCCGAGACATAAATTTCACTTTTTCTATTTTCTCGTTCATTTCTTTTAATATCATAATTTCTCACTTTACACAATGTATATATCCAATTTTTCTTATTCAAATCCTTAAATATGGACGTCCTACATAATATTATCTTATCTTTAATATCTAAAATTTTATATTTTTGCAACTCCGGTCCCTCTTTGGAGGACACGTTGCACTAGACGGCACTTGAACTTACGGGGTATTACATACTACATGCATAATTAGGAGCACAATGGGAGGATGGAACTGAGATGAATCATTTCAAGTGGATGTATGTCTGTTCGGCTGCATGTAAACGAGGGTGGAGGGCTGGTTGGAAGGATAATTGGAATGGATGTGTGCTTCCTTAAGGGATATTGTATAGGACAATTGTTGTGTGCCATTGGACGCGATGGAAACAACCAGATGGTCCCTATAGCATGGGATGTGTGCAAGTTAAAAATCAAGACAGTTGGGGCTGGTTTATAAGGTTATTGGCGTATGACTTGCAGCTGTAGAGGGGAAATGGATTAGTGATTATCAATGATATGCATAAGGTATAATGCCTTACGTACTTTTGTTTATTCAAAATATGTGTTGCTATAATTATTTTTGTATGCCATTGATGCTTATTTTATTTGTTCTTTGTATGGTGTTTATAACCTGAATTGTCATTTTGTGCAATTATTGTGCTTTGTATGGTGTTTATGGTCTGGATTATCAATTTCTACAATTATTGTGAAATTATTAGGCTATTGTGACATGTTGTGCTGTGAATTATCATTCCATTCAATTATTGTGAAATTATTGAGTCATTTTATAGGCTTTATATGTGGACTGAGTTGTCTGTTTGTTCACTTACTATGAAATTATTAGGTAGTATATAATTTTTTTACATTATTCTTCATTTCAGGGGTTGGAGAGTTCTATACATAACCAACTTCCACTAGTTGAGCACAGGCGATGTGCACACCATTTATGCTGCTTTGGCTAAACGTTGGAACGGAGAGGACAAAAAAATGGGATTCTCGACATGTGCGAAAATCAACTTTTGAACAACAACTAAGACAAAATTTGAATAAGCTTGAACTTATGGGAGTTGGAATGGCTAGGGATGTGTGTACATATGATGTAGAGACGTTTTGTGAGGTTTACTTCAAAACAACCATTAAGTGTGATGTTATTGACAACAACATTGTAGAAACTTTTAATGGCTGGATCCTTGATTCATAGTACATTCTTTACCTTATAATTTTTGAGTCTATTAGTTGTTGTTTAATTTATGCTTACTGACTTTGTTTGTTTTAATTTGATCTTCGTTGTTGCTTGCCTATAATAAGTATTCTTGAGGCAATAAGAGTTCAAGTCATGATAAGGTTGCATGTGAAGAGAGAGGCTTGTAAGACATGGATAAATGACATAGGCCCTAGAGCAATGAAAAATCTGGACAAAAATAAGAATATGTACTACAATTAGGTCACATTGGGGAATGGGGACCACAACTATGAGGTCACCAGTGTGTATGATGTTCAAGATAAGCATACTACCAACCTTAGCATATGTACATATACATGTCGAGAGTGGGACCTCAGTGGTATACCCTGCTAGCATGCCGTTGCATCAATTTATAGTGCAAGTGGTGATCCTGAAGACTATGTGCATGACTGGTACAAGGGAAAATATAGAGAAGCTTACCAGTATATGCTACAACCTGTCAGAGGAAAGATCATGTGGCCTGAAAGTGGTCTTGACCCTCTTGACCCACCTGTATATAGGAGGATGCCAGGCAGACCAAAGAGGTCCAGAAGAAGAGACATGCACGAAACTGAAAAGGTTGGGAAAATTCAGGTAAGGAAGGTTCATGAGGTGTAAAATATGCAATGAACCATGACATAACTCAAGGGGATGCCCTAACAAGGTGTATTGACTAAATTCTAGCTGTTTATTTTTAAGCTTTACATTATCATATATTCACTAACTATTTTTAATGTTAACAAGACCCTACACTCCCAACTAAACCAGCTAAACTAAGAAAGAAAGCCAATGGAGCTTCCACATGACAAGTGGTTAGAAGATCAGCTCAATTGGTTGCAAAAATTTGGTCAAAGAAGAAAGAGAAAAAGATTAACTGGAAGAGTACTACTGGAAGAGAGGAAAACAAGTGCCCCACCAGAGGAGGTACCTAATGCACCAGCAGAAGAAGCCCATGTTGCACCAGCATAGGAGGCCCAAGGTGCACCGGAACATGAGGCCCATGGTGCACCAGCACAAGAGGCCCATGGTGCACCAGTGGAAGAGGAACATGTTGCACTAGAAGATAATATACATAACACACCACAAGAAGTACAATATGAGGTCATTGATTTCACTCAACCAGAAGTAATGGATCTCACACAACCTGAGGAAAATGTGGGTCTTGATGCTTCAATAAGAGCTTCTATTGAAAGCCTGAATGACTTCACATCCTTTATGGTCACTGGTTAGATGTGTAGAATGAGTAGGGAAAGGGAAACAGAAAAGGGAGCCTTGTGGAATGCATTTCGAAGACTTAGGAGTATTTGATACAAACGTGTATTTGTAAAGTCTTTTTGGTTGTGCCTACAGAAGATTGTCATATTTTTGAACAATGTGGCACTATGCATGGTTGTGGACCGATATTTTATGCGCCTACCTTTCATAGATGTGGGCATGTTTTACAAAGTTTGGCTAATTTTACTAGTCAATTTTTTGTGCCTGCCTTTTATAGGATATGGCCTTTTTGTAAGTTTGAATTGGTGGGATAAAAACCTCCAAATATGTTGTCAAACTAACTGACATACTCATAAGGTTTATAAGTTAATATACTATCCATATTTTGCCTAATAAATTTGTGTTGTTATGCCTTTTTCCATTAACATGACTTAGAAGTATTGTGGCCTTTCTAGCCTTATCAAGTTGTGTTGTATGCCATACTTTTTCAGTCCATTGTTCTTTCTCAATTACTTTTGCAAGTTCTAATTACTTTTAAAATCAAAATGGATATTAAGAAGTTAATTTTTAAAACTAAAAACCAATTGCGACATTAATTATCAATTACTTATCATCTGAAACAAACACATAAATGACAAATTAGGGTACTTAAATAAGCAGAAGTACATACTACAACCCTTATAATTGCAGTACTTAATAGGTCCTAGATAATATCATTCTAATTAAACAACACATTATTATTCATACTAATGCATCACATAATTAGAGTACTTAACTAACACTCCTACTTGCTACTTGCCCATCATAACTAAAGTGATCAACAATACAACTAGTGCAATAACAAGGTAATTATTGAACTCCTTCTGTTTCTTCACATACTTAACCTCTTTCTCATACTCCAGGATCTCAACCAATTTCTTATTAAGCTCCATCTTAAGCTTCTTGTTGAGTTCATTCACTCTGGTCTCCAAAATGGCTATGTCACCCTTCACCTCTTCCAAGCTTTTCTCCATCCCAATTGCATCAAGAGTGCTAGCATGAACCATCGAGTATTTCAGGCGGAAAACATCACCTCTCAAATACTTAGTCTCCTTTATCAATACTCTTTCTTGATTTTTCAAATGCAAACATGACATTGATGTTGCATACTACTCATCGTGCCACATAAAATATGAGCACTGGTTAGCCTAAGTGTAACACCCCGTAAATTTAAAGGACTAAATTATTCCACGTAAGGAATAATTAATAGGACCGAGAGAACGTAAATTAAATTTGAGGATAAGTTTAATTTATAGTGTCTATGGAAATATGAAATAGTTATAGAAGTCAAAATATTAAATTTGGATATTTATATTTTAACTAATGAAAATTAAGAAACACTTATAAATTAAAATAAAATACTTTATAAGTCATGTATGAATATTTTTGGAGTCAATATTTGCGGAATATTTATAGAAAGTTACTCCTAAAATTTTATAAGATTTGGAGATATAAATTTTATTGAGAGGGATAATTTAACCCGAATAAATCTTAAATGATTTAATAAAAATAAAAAATAGGTCTCGTGAGAATAAAAGTTACATTTGTATTCTTATTTTGAATAATGGATTTTTTGGTAACGTTTCATAAAGTTTGGAGTTCGTTGTCCATTTTAGTTACAGATGAATATTTAAGAATTTGATTAAAAGTAACGTGTAAATCCCTAAGGACTAGTTGGACAAGTAGCCAAACTATATATGTAAAATGAATTTAAAAGGAATTCATTTGCTTCAGAAACATATAAACTTAGGTTTTCATCAGTTATTTTCTCCTAACTTCGATCGATGGTAGGTTTCTCGTTTTCGATCCAATTTCTCGTTTCTAACTCAAATTTCTTCGGTAATCCGTTAATAATCGAAGTAGTAACCGTTATTTTTAATTCGGCTCTATAGAGACCAGATTATATTTGAATATATAGCGGTTATCGTATCGAATCGATCGAATACAAATCGATTTTACATTACGATAGCAGAATTGGATAGATTGGAGTGTGGATTGATGTTTAGGATCAAAAATTTTGGCGTTTTAGCACGTCGGAAAGCCCGAGAAATAGAATTTCCCGAAGCTGTGCATGTTTTGTGCACGACCGTGCTCCAGCTGAGGTGCACGACAATGCACTAGCTGAGGTGCACGACCGTGCATCAGGCAGCATGAGCATGCAAATGGTTGCACGATCGTGCTGCCACATTCTGAAGGGGGAGTATTTTCGGAGCATTTTGCCCTAACTTTCGACGCGTGTGTTCGTCGAACCGTGAAAGATTATACCTTAACCAGGATGTTTAAAGGACTGGAAAGGTCTTAGAAAATTAAGGACATCTGATTAATTAAAACATAAAGACGTTTTAATTAGGTCCTCTATTAATCAAAGTGATTAATAATTAGAGGACTATAAGTTGATATCGAGAATGAGAATAGACTATATATGTCAGACGTCTAGTAATGTCTATAGAGTCTACTCCTTAGAGTTAGAATTCTTATTTCAATTATCTTTCAACAATTGTTTTCTAACTAGATCCGACGAGCTAGTGAGCTACCAGACCAGAAGAGTAGAGGGTGACCAAAAACTGTTTTGTGGATAACGATTTTGTGAGTTCGCATATTTACTTCTGGATATTAATGCCAAAAAATTTATGACTCAAAATGTTATTCAAAATGCATTGCATAGGGTCGATTTGAAACCGATAAAGATCCACTGGAACGTGCTATCTATTGGGAAACAATAGGACTGTGTTATCACCGGTATTAATAAATTATTTCAACGTCTTGCATGTTATTTGGGTCCTATGGACAAATGCTTGCAAAGCGGCCTAGACCTAATGGGTTGGCCTGTGGCACTGGTAATTCAATTTACGGCCCAACAACCTTACACAAAGTTATAATGGCTGTGACGTTGTGAGTTCATAAGTCATCCTGTGTTAAACAAGTGAGTATAAACTAAGGTGTTGACCATAGTTGATCAAATAGGGTTTCTTTTTGATAGCTTATTTGGCTGCACAAAGTGTGTTTACATGCGATTTGTGTTTTTATTAATATGCTTAAGTATCTATGTGAATTCACTCATTTTTGACCCCGTTGATTTCCATTTCACATGTGAATAAAAATTTTTGGTGTGACAGGACTTCCAATTCTTTCTCCGGAATAAGTTAGGTCACTCTAAAGCTGCAAGGTAGTTCTGTCATCACACATTAGTTCATTTTGTAAATGTTTTACTCTGATATGAAACCACTATTAGTATCAATGTTTTGGGACAAATGCATGTTTTGTACTAAAAGGGCTTTTGCCAGTTGTTTATAAAGAAACTTGGTTTTGAGAAAAGCTTCAGGTTTGTACGAAATGCTTTAACCGGTTACTTGATATGTTAACTGGTTTGCACCACTGGCATTTCATTCGGACAGGGTTATCATAAGGTACGCGATGTGTACGCATACTACCCTGAGTCCAGGAATGCAATCACAGGGTTTTGGTTACATGTTTGTTTAAAGGTTTTTAAATACTTGCGAAAAGAGATTGAGACCTTTTATATTTTAAAAAATCAAAAAGTTTTTACTGTTTTTCCTAGGCTTGCTACGGGTTTTGAAACAACATTCCCATTTCCTTGCGCCGGTCTCGACTCGAGTTTCGGGTGAATGTGACACTAAGAAACAAAAAACACTCCACTATCAATAAACTTAAACAAAAACTAATCAAAGAGAAGACAAAGTTAACTTAATCCAGCATTGCAAACCAAACATTACAAACCATTAACAATTTAGGGTTAATTGTACTCTTCACCAATAAAACCCTAAAAAAACTAAAAGCAAACAATTCAAAAACCCTAAATCAAGTTAGGGTTCACAAACCCTAAAACAATAAACCAAACAATTCAAAATCCTAAATCAATTTAAGGTTAACAAACCCTGAAACAACTAAACAATTCAAAACCCTAAATCAATTTAGGGTTACCAAACCCTAAAACACGTACAAAACAAATGAAAGTTGTCACATTACCTCACATCGGAAAAATCACCTTCTAGGGTTCTTCCCACAGTACAATTACTGTTTTCACTTGCAGGCACGACACAATCATACGATTCTTCCGCCATTGCAGAGCTGAGAAACGAGAAGGATGAGGAAAGACAAGATGGAAGAGTAATGACGGTGGAGTTCCAAGCCCTAAACAGATGGGAGGAAGAACTGGGAAGATTGAAAAATTAAAAAGAAATGAGAAGAAAGCAAAATAAATAATTAGGTTATTAGGGTTATGCTTGCCACGTAATATGCCACGTTTCTGCTAGTTTCCACCGTCTCCCATTAGAAATATAACAACTAAATGACATGTAAATGTTTAACGGAGACTAATGATGAGTGAAACACACGTAGATTTTTCCGTCCTCGTAAGGGCCTCAACATGCAATTTATGAAAGTTAAAGGACCCGTAGTGAGCAACTTTGAGGTAGAGGCTTACTGAATAAAAATGGTAAAGTAGACGGGTCTTAGGATGAGTTTTGCCTAAGAAATATCATAGTATGTTAAGAATCATAATATGTTAGATATAACTAATTAAGATTAGTGTTTAGGTTAGAAAATCTAATCATTAATAAAATGAATCTAGATTATGAACAATTAGGGTTACTTTAATGTACTAATTTATACATGATACAAGTTATTAAAATGATTGCATAAAATTTTCTTTACATACTGGACAAGATGATAACCTAATAAATATTAGGCAATGTGATTTTTCAGAAAATATAATGGGCCTTTAACTTATTTTTAATCCATTTAAACCTTTTAAATTTTTAAACGGTGTTGATAAATACCGTCCCGATTTTACTACATACTGCCCTGATTATTACATTCTCTCCCTTTAACCAAAACTGAAAAACACATAGTCCCTCAACCTCATTCAAATCTAAAAACCGTAATGACCGATAATGCTTTAAATTCGTCGAGAAACGCGTATCAAGAACGGCTTCACCCGAGGTAATATGTACGTTTTTAATTTTTATATCTATTTTTACCTGCCGGACGCCCCAGATTGCGTCTGGCAGGTGAACAAACATCCCAGGGGGAACGTTTCTGTCCGGCAGGCGGCCGCGACCGGAGACGTTGCCGCCGCCTGTAATATTTTTTTAATTTTTTTAAATAAAGAAATTAATTATTAAATTAATATTTATGTACCAAAATTAGTTATGTTTATATTAGACCAAACTCATACTAAGGTCTCTGCATATTACACTATTTTGCGGACATTCCTTAACGTTCATGTTTGCTTTATCTGGTCCTTGTAATCACCATTTTCATATCCTTGGTTGGATGGAATAAAGGAGAGTGTGCCACACTCTTTGTTAAATAACAACATCCGTCAAATATGACGTGTTAAAATAAAAAAAAGATGGAGTTAATTTTTTTTTTCGAATTTGTTTTTCCGATCACACTTATGATTTCCTCCATCGGCTTTCTCTTCCATTAATTGAGGAGACTCGCTGCTTCTCGTCCAATAATTGAGGAGACTCGCTGCTTCTCCTCCATTAATTGAGGAGACGAGAAGATCTCGTCTCCTCCGTTAATGGAGGAGACGAGCAGTCTCGACTCCCCTAATGAAGAAGACGACATATCTCGTCTCCTCTATTGATGGAGGAAAGGAGAGCTTTGTTTTCTCCATTAATGAAGGAAACGAAGCAGGTCTCCTCCATTAATGGAGGAGAGACATGATGGCCTCTCTTTCATTAATGGAGGAGAAGAAGGCCACCTTTTATCATTGGTGGCTGACGGAGTAGAGGCTATTGGCGGTCATGAAAAAATTAATTTTTTTTTAAAATTAAGTGTTGAGATAAATTGAGATATAGAATAATTAAATAAAATAAATTTTAAGTAGGAGTCGGTCAGAGTGATGGGGAAACCAATGGAAGCGGAATTAAAATTACTGACTAAATTTTATTTTAAAAAATAATCTTGAAATAATTTGAATATAATTAGATTAAATAGAATTCATACGGTGGCCGGATATGGTGGAGGAGTGAAAAGATGGCGGCGGGATTAAAGTTATAGTCTAAAATTTATTTCGAAATAAAATTTATTTTGGAAATAAATTGAAATTTAATAAGCTAATTATAATTGTTAAATTAATTATAATTAGTTAATTAAAAATTTAAATTATTTATAAATATATATGAATTTATAATAATTTTATTAAATTAATTTAAATTTTGTGTTTTACTTTGATATGTGGATTAAGTACGAGAGTTTTAATTGATTAAATACAAGAGTTTTAATGTATTTTTATGGTATTTTAAAGTTAAAATACCATATTTTTTGTTTCCACACTCTCAATAATGCAGAGTGTAGTACACTCTCCGAATTCCATCCATAAAAGGACATTTTCACACAGGAAAATGAAAATATAGGGACATTGCACATAGAAAAATGAAAATACAGGGACCAGATAAAGCAAACATGAATGTTAAGGACTGTCCGAAAAAATAGTTTAAAGTACAGGGACCTTAGTATGGGTTTGGTGTTTATTTTACAGGTTGAATTTGAAGGTTTTAGTGATGAAGGTGTCGATTATATTTCACAGTTTTAGGCCGAAACAGTGTTTGGAAGCGACGATAAAACAATTCAGTGGGCGAAACGAGTTTCCCTTCATATTGGGTTCGAGCTGGTCATTTATTCCCACAAAAATGGGGGGACATAAAAGCTTCTGAGATTTTACCTGGGTAAGCGGTATAGAGGATGGTTCACAGATTCAAATTCTTACGGACGGAAGAATACGAAGACGAAAGCGTGCAAATGCACTTTCACGATTATGGTGCGGCTGTTTCTAGCCGCATGGATGGTTGTTGCAAAATCTGAGATTACGAGTATGCACAACCATGACTTAGTTGTGTATCCTGAGGGACATCGTCAGACGATTGGACTGAGCCTCACGTCCAAACAGATTGTGCGGGATATGAGTACGGCATAAGCTAAGCCGTGTGCTATTTGGGCGGCCCTGCAGGAGAAAAATCCATATGACTACCTTACCAGAAGACAGGTGTACAACTACAGAGATAACCTGAGGTGGTCTGGTTTTAAGGGTAGGGACGTGGTGGGCCAGTTTTATCATATGGCTTTGGAGGGCCATTATGTGCATTGGACGCTTGCCGATCCGGAAACCAGTGCGTTGACTCATATTTTCATGGCGCATCCATATTCTGTGAGGTTACTCCAAGACTACCGATGGGTCATTGGTATGGATTCCGCCTACAAGATCAACAAGTAGCAGATGCATTACTGTAATACCCCGTATGTCTGGCGTTGCCAAAGTGGGCAACGTATCTAAAATAAAATAGGTGAAGCGGAGGTAAGAAGGAATTATCGAAGAAATTAAATAAAGAAGGACGAGAATAGGCTGATATTGTAATTTAAATAAGAAATTTCAATACTTATAATGCCTAAAATAGTTAGACGGGACTAAAGAAAATCGTAAGCAAAGGTGGAATTTAAAATAAGTTAAAGTCCCGAGAAATTGGAAAATAAGCTTTAATTCCCGGAAAATAGAAATTAAATAGATTATTGACGGGAATTAGTATTTATAAAAATAATATCGATAAATTGGTTATCGATAATTATTAAAATAAGATTTGGACGAAAAAGTTGGAAATAGTGCATTTTAGCTCAAAATGGAATTTGAGCGTTTTTAGCCGAAATTTTTAAAATAAACAATCAGCGATAGAATTATGAAATATTAAGGTGATATTATTTATTTGAACATAAATAATACAAAGTTTGTTGAGTTGAAGCGATTTAACGATCGACGGATTAAATTGGACGAAAGAAAAGTTCGGAACCAAAGCGTGAGGAGGTGACATCTATATCAATTCAATTCAGCTAGCAAAAAAAAATCGCAACTCTCCTCTCTTGAAGATGAAACATGCACAAATCTTCAATCAAGCATAACTTTTTCGTTTTTGGTCCGATTGAGGCGATTCTTGCGGCCATGGAACGAGGGGAACGAGCTCTACACATCTATCTCTATCAATTGAGACTTGACGAGGCGACTACCAGTGGAACTCGAAACTTACAGAACGCGACATCGCTAGCTATTATCGAAGATCATGGATAGCAAGCGGTGAGTATATTTTACTCACTCGTATTATCGTATTAAAAACTATTTTATATATACTATATATATTATTATTATTAAAGGCATCGCGTAAATTATATAGTTTGATTTTATTGAGTTGTTCTTATTGGATTGAATTACATTTGAATTGTTTGTTCATGGATTGAACCACATTGTATTGGATTGACTTGTTTGATATATCAGTTGTATTAATTTGCTTATGACTTGTTGATTACTTGCCAATGTGAATTTGTATATGATCCAAAGAAACGAGCTACCTATTGGGCGTCAATAGGCCGTGTGATCACTAGTGTTTATAAGAGTCTAGATATTCGTACATAGAAACAGTTGATGTGAGCTCATTAAATGTTGATCATTTTTGTGATTATGAAATGGAAGAAGGATTATGTTTTGTAGATACGAGGTAACTCGGTGGATTTGGGATCTCGGGACCTGTATCCAGTGAGTAACTCGGTCAAAGTGATGGGGAAACCAATGGAAGCGGAATTAAAATTACTGACTAAATTTTATTTTAAAAAATAATCTTGAAATAATTTGAATATAATTAGATTAAATAGAATTCATACGGTGGCCGGATATGGTGGAGGAGTGAAAAGATGGCGGCGGGATTAAAGTTATAGTCTAAAATTTATTTCGAAATAAAATTTATTTTGGAAATAAATTGAAATTTAATAAGCTAATTATAATTGTTAAATTAATTATAATTAGTTAATTAAAAATTTAAATTATTTATAAATATATATGAATTTATAATAATTTTATTAAATTAATTTAAATTTTGTGTTTTACTTTGATATGTGGATTAAGTACGAGAGTTTTAATTGATTAAATACAAGAGTTTTAATGTATTTTTATGGTATTTTAAAGTTAAAATACCATATTTTTTGTTTCCACACTCTCAATAATGCAGAGTGTAGTACACTCTCCGAATTCCATCCATAAAAGGACATTTTCACACAGGAAAATGAAAATATAGGGACATTGCACATAGAAAAATGAAAATACAGGGACCAGATAAAGCGAACATGAATGTTAAGGACTGTCCGAAAAAATAGTTTAAAGTACAGGGACCTTAGTATGGGTTTGGTGTTTATTTTACAGGTTGAATTTGAAGGTTTTAGTGATGAAGGTGTCGATTATATTTCACAGTTTTAGGCCGAAACAGTGTTTGGAAGCGACGATAAAACAATTCAGTGGGCGAAACGAGTTTCCCTTCATATTGGGTTCGAGCTGGTCATTTATTCCCACAAAAATGGGGGGACATAAAAGCTTCTGAGATTTTACCTGGGAAAGCGGTATAGAGGATCGTTCACAGATTCAAATTCTTACGGACGGAAGAATACGAAGACGAAAGCGTGCAAATGCACTTTCGCGATTATGGTGCGGCTGTTTCTAGCCGCATGGATGGTTGTTGCAAAACCTGAGATTACGAGTATGCACAACCATGACTTAGTTGTGTATCCTGAGGGACATCGTCAGACGATTGGACTGAGCCTCACGTCCAAACAGATTGTGCGGGATATGAGTACGGCATAAGCTAAGCCGTGTGCTATTTGGGCGGCCCTGCAGGAGAAAAATCCATATGACTACCTTACCAGAAGACAGGTGTACAACTACAGAGATAACCTGAGGTGGTCTGGTTTTAAGGGTAGGGACGTGGTGGGCCAGTTTTATCATATGGCTTTGGAGGGCCATTATGTGCATTGGACGCTTGCCGATCCGGAAACCAGTGCGTTGACTCATATTTTCATGGCGCATCCATATTCTGTGAGGTTACTCCAAGACTACCGATGGGTCATTGGTATGGATTCCGCCTACAAGATCAACAAGTAGCAGATGCATTACTGTAATACCCCGTATGTCTGGCGTTGCCAAAGTGGGCAACGTATCTAAAATAAAATAGGTGAAGCGGAGGTAAGAAGGAATTATCGAAGAAATTAAATAAAGAAGGACGAGAATAGGCTGATATTGTAATTTAAATAAGAAATTTCAATACTTATAATGCCTAAAATAGTTAGACGGGACTAAAGAAAATCGTAAGCAAAGGTGGAATTTAAAATAAGTTAAAGTCCCGAGAAATTGGAAAATAAGCTTTAATTCCCGGAAAATAGAAATTAAATAGATTATTGACGGGAATTAGTATTTATAAAAATAATATCGATAAATTGGTTATCGATAATTATTAAAATAAGATTTGGACGAAAAAGTTGGAAATAGTGCATTTTAGCTCAAAATGGAATTTGAGCGTTTTTAGCCGAAATTTTTAAAATAAACAATCAGCGATAGAATTATGAAATATTAAGGTGATATTATTTATTTGAACATAAATAATACAAAGTTTGTTGAGTTGAAGCGATTTAACGATCGACGGATTAAATTGGACGAAAGAAAAGTTCGGAACCAAAGCGTGAGGAGGTGACATCTATATCAATTCAATTCAGCTAGCAAAAAAAAATCGCAACTCTCCTCTCTTGAAGATGAAACATGCACAAATCTTCAATCAAGCATAACTTTTTCGTTTTTGGTCCGATTGAGGCGATTCTTGCGGCCATGGAACGAGGGGAACGAGCTCTACACATCTATCTCTATCAATTGAGACTTGACGAGGCGACTACCAGTGGAACTCGAAACTTACAGAACGCGACATCGCTAGCTATTATCGAAGATCATGGATAGCAAGCGGTGAGTATATTTTACTCACTCGTATTATCGTATTAAAAACTATTTTATATATACTATATATATTATTATTATTAAAGGCATCGCGTAAATTATATAGTTTGATTTTATTGAGTTGTTCTTATTGGATTGAATTACATTTGAATTGTTTGTTCATGGATTGAACCACATTGTATTGGATTGACTTGTTTGATATATCAGTTGTATTAATTTGCTTATGACTTGTTGATTACTTGCCAATGTGAATTTGTATATGATCCAAAGAAACGAGCTACCTATTGGGCGTCAATAGGCCGTGTGATCACTAGTGTTTATAAGAGTCTAGATATTCGTACATAGAAACAGTTGATGTGAGCTCATTAAATGTTGATCATTTTTGTGATTATGAAATGGAAGAAGGATTATGTTTTGTAGATACGAGGTAACTCGGTGGATTTGGGATCTCGGGACCTGTATCCAGTGAGTAACTCGGTCAAAGTGATGGGGAAACCAATGGAAGCGGAATTAAAATTACTGACTAAATTTTATTTTAAAAAATAATCTTGAAATAATTTGAATATAATTAGATTAAATAGAATTCATACGGTGGCCGGATATGGTGGAGGAGTGAAAAGATGGCGGCGGGATTAAAGTTATAGTCTAAAATTTATTTCGAAATAAAATTTATTTTGGAAATAAATTGAAATTTAATAAGCTAATTATAATTGTTAAATTAATTATAATTAGTTAATTAAAAATTTAAATTATTTATAAATATATATGAATTTATAATAATTTTATTAAATTAATTTAAATTTTGTGTTTTACTTTGATATGTGGATTAAGTACGAGAGTTTTAATTGATTAAATACAAGAGTTTTAATGTATTTTTATGGTATTTTAAAGTTAAAATACCATATTTTTTGTTTCCACACTCTCAATAATGCAGAGTGTAGTACACTCTCCGAATTCCATCCATAAAAGGACATTTTCACACAGGAAAATGAAAATATAGGGACATTGCACATAGAAAAATGAAAATACAGGGACCAGATAAAGCGAACATGAATGTTAAGGACTGTCCGAAAAAATAGTTTAAAGTACAGGGACCTTAGTATGGGTTTGGTGTTTATTTTACAGGTTGAATTTGAAGGTTTTAGTGATGAAGGTGTCGATTATATTTCACAGTTTTAGGCCGAAACAGTGTTTGGAAGCGACGATAAAACAATTCAGTGGGCGAAACGAGTTTCCCTTCATATTGGGTTCGAGCTGGTCATTTATTCCCACAAAAATGGGGGGACATAAAAGCTTCTGAGATTTTACCTGGGAAAGCGGTATAGAGGATCGTTCACAGATTCAAATTCTTACGGACGGAAGAATACGAAGACGAAAGCGTGCAAATGCACTTTCGCGATTATGGTGCGGCTGTTTCTAGCCGCATGGATGGTTGTTGCAAAACCTGAGATTACGAGTATGCACAACCATGACTTAGTTGTGTATCCTGAGGGACATCGTCAGACGATTGGACTGAGCCTCACGTCCAAACAGATTGTGCGGGATATGAGTACGGCATAAGCTAAGCCGTGTGCTATTTGGGCGGCCCTGCAGGAGAAAAATCCATATGACTACCTTACCAGAAGACAGGTGTACAACTACAGAGATAACCTGAGGTGGTCTGGTTTTAAGGGTAGGGACGTGGTGGGCCAGTTTTATCATATGGCTTTGGAGGGCCATTATGTGCATTGGACGCTTGCCGATCCGGAAACCAGTGCGTTGACTCATATTTTCATGGCGCATCCATATTCTGTGAGGTTACTCCAAGACTACCGATGGGTCATTGGTATGGATTCCGCCTACAAGATCAACAAGTAGCAGATGCATTACTGTAATACCCCGTATGTCTGGCGTTGCCAAAGTGGGCAACGTATCTAAAATAAAATAGGTGAAGCGGAGGTAAGAAGGAATTATCGAAAAAATTAAATAAAGAAGGACGAGAATAGGCTGATATTGTAATTTAAATAAGAAATTTCAATACTTATAATGCCTAAAATAGTTAGACGGGACTAAAGAAAATCGTAAGCAAAGGTGGAATTTAAAATAAGTTAAAGTCCCGAGAAATTGGAAAATAAGCTTTAATTCCCGGAAAATAGAAATTAAATAGATTATTGACGGGAATTAGTATTTATAAAAATAATATCGATAAATTGGTTATCGATAATTATTAAAATAAGATTTGGACGAAAAAGTTGGAAATAGTGCATTTTAGCTCAAAATGGAATTTGAGCGTTTTTAGCCGAAATTTTTAAAATAAACAATCAGCGATAGAATTATGAAATATTAAGGTGATATTATTTATTTGGACATAAATAATACAAAGTTTGTTGAGTTGAAGCGATTTAACGATCGACGGATTAAATTGGACGAAAGAAAAGTTCGGAACCAAAGCGTGAGGAGGTGACATCTATATCAATTCAATTCAGCTAGCAAAAAAAAATCGCAACTCTCCTCTCTTGAAGATGAAACATGCACAAATCTTCAATCAAGCATAACTTTTTCGTTTTTGGTCCGATTGAGGCGATTCTTGCGGCCATGGAACGAGGGGAACGAGCTCTACACATCTATCTCTATCAATTGAGACTTGACGAGGCGACTACCAGTGGAACTCGAAACTTACAGAACGCGACATCGCTAGCTATTATCGAAGATCATGGATAGCAAGCGGTGAGTATATTTTACTCACTCGTATTATCGTATTAAAAACTATTTTATATATACTATATATATTATTATTATTAAAGGCATCGCGTAAATTATATAGTTTGATTTTATTGAGTTGTTCTTATTGGATTGAATTACATTTGAATTGTTTGTTCATGGATTGAACCACATTGTATTGGATTGACTTGTTTGATATATCAGTTGTATTAATTTGCTTATGACTTGTTGATTACTTGCCAATGTGAATTTGTATATGATCCAAAGAAACGAGCTACCTATTGGGCGTCAATAGGCCGTGTGATCACTAGTGTTTATAAGAGTCTAGATATTCGTACATAGAAACAGTTGATGTGAGCTCATTAAATGTTGATCATTTTTGTGATTATGAAATGGAAGAAGGATTATGTTTTGTAGATACGAGGTAACTCGGTGGATTTGGGATCTCGGAACCTGTATCCAGTGAGTAACTCGGTTGAACTATCTCGAGACTCACAAATTGGGATTAAGTAGTGGCATGAGTAACTCGGTTGAACTATCTCGGGACTATGCCACGTGGTAGTGGTAACTCGGTCAAACTATCTCGAGACCGTACCACTTGGATTAAAATGATTTGATACAATTACGATACAGATTAGGAAAGGACAGAAGTTTAAGATTAAGGTTTCGATCGAATCAAATACTTGTCTTAAATGAATTGTTTGCAATTGTTGTTATTGTATATATTAGAATTGTTTAAAAATGTGATTGTATAAATATTTTAAAAATGTTTTTAAAATGCGCTGCTTATTTTGATAATATGGTAAGTAAAGTATAACTCACTCAGCTTAATAGCTGACCCCCCCCCCCCCAATAGTGTGTTTTCAGGTACCTTTGATTTTAGACTTGGCTAGACGTCCGTGTTTGATCGGAAGTCCCTTTGGCTATATACTGTCCCGGCTTCCGCAATTGCTGCAGTAGTATAATGTCTGACCAGTGTCATGGCCTAATAAAACAACAAAATTTTACATTGTTTATAGTTGCTGTTTGTTGTGTATATTTTGGTTTGGCTACGATAGTTATGCTTTGTACCACGGAGGTAGATTCCCGTGATGTAACTTTGACACTAGTAGTTTATGCCGGGCTAGTACTTATATGATACGAAAACGATAAGCCCGAGCAAGTTGTAATGATTTACTAGTGTATATAAAGTACGTTTGTATAAATGCTTCCGTTTGTAAGGTCGTTATGTGATTAATGTTTGCAAAAATTTTATAGTGATTTTAGGCTTGCTACGGGTTTCGGAGCTACCACTCCCATTCCCTAGCGCCGGTCGCGGTCCTCAATTTTGAGTTGTGACATTTACAGACTATGTGGGTTAGACAGACGCTATGCAGAGGGATTCAAGAACGGAAAGTGGAAGAACATTTTTCAAGCTACGACAAAGGAAGAGTATGAGGCAGTTGTGATTCTCATGATATATCAGACTAGGGTGTTCCAAGCTGTGGCAAAGTACATTGAGGGGATATGGTTGGTTCAAAAAGAGAAGTTCTGATGCGCTTGGACGAACAATGTGCTGCATTTTAGAAACACCACGACATGTTAAGTGGAGAGTGCACATGCTCAGCTGAAGCAATGGCTTAACTCAAGTACCGGTGCACTGGTTATAGTATGGACAAAGGTGGACATGGTTATACAGTCAACACTCACTGTTATTCAGTATGTTATTGATACCCTTAATATTATTAATAGTGAGAATGAATACTTGTAGTATCATTAATATAAATGTTATGTATATTGGCAGGTTCACACTTGAGTAGTTAAGGCGGAATGTAGGTTCCCGGCGTCAGGGTTTCTCATTCAACTACCTGTCGTGCAAAGTCTCACATTACTGCATGGATTTAATCGATGAGGAACATAAGCGTATGAGAAATTTGAATACCGATGTTCATGATTGGTGTGGCTGTGTGCTGAGGTCGACACCATATGCATGTGAGCTGAGAGGAGTTATTGATTTAGGTACCATGCAACACTTTTTGTGCACTAATCATAAATATTAATGTCGTTATTAAAAGTTAAAATATTTGCGATTTATTATTGTCAGGTATCCCGATCAGTCTGGAGAGTATCCACCTATTTTGGATAAAGCTTGTTATTAGTGATGGGGTGGACACATCCGAACAGGCCGATAGTGCTGTCGAGTCAGAGGATCACCAGTATTTTCAAGGAATCGTTGGGAAGGTGATGACTCAGGATTGCTCTGTGGTTCGCGATATATCCCTTATGATCCACGTCAACTCCATCCAAAGGAATCAAGTTACAGTGAGCCCGAGGTGAAAACCATAGTCAGAGTTAGACCGAAGGGGAGTTCATCCACCAAGCGGAACCCAAGTGCTTGGGAGTACAGCCAGAAGGGCCGTTGCCGTGGCTGTGCTAGATCATCTTGAGGTCGGGGTTACACGACTCCTGCATCAGGCAATTTTTTATAGACTAATATTATCAATATACTTACTTTTAGCATATTTATATATTTATATTTAATAATATTGTTAATATACTTTCTTGTAGATTTTATCAGGAATGCGGACCTTATTTTGGAAATTGTTTTGCCGTTCATTACAACGTATTCTGATGTAATTGGGGACAACAACTATGGAAGATTACATATACGGTTACCAAGAACACTAGGATCTGGCAAGAGAGAACATTGCAAACAAATTAGCTGGCCACCATGACCGTTGCAACTACGCTGGTATTTGCAGCGATGAGATTGACCGGGCCATCAGACGTATAAAATGGGAAGAGGGTGAGTGTTCTGATGCACACTAGATGCAGGTAGCAGATGACTTATTCCTTATTGCCACCCTTGTCAATGCAGCAGTTATTTTTATAAAAGGGGGAGACGCTCAAAGCCGCGTTGGGGTACTTGTACCGTTCTTCCTTTACATGCTTTTGAGCGCCGCACAAGGCCGTTGAGAGAGATAGTCATCCTACATTTAGGTAATTATGCTCATTTTGTTCGTTTAAATTTAGGTAGAAATTTTTGTGTCCCACCTATACACTCGATGTGGTATACATACCGTGATCACAGTGTTGCAACTTGGGATAGACTGTGAGAGAGTAGGAGATGACAATGGGATAGATTGTCAGGTGCGTCTAATTGATTGGATTCATACCTGTTTTGTATTCTGCGACTTAGTATTACGTGTGTTTAGAATTTTGTCATATATTTCAATACTTATTAGTATGTGTGTTGTTTGTACGTGTGTTATATTAAAATCTTGATTTTTTGATTCTCGCTAGAATTCTCCAATTCGACCTGGGATGGTTTCTATATGATCCTACATACTAATAAACATGATTAGGCTATTTAAATTGATTGTCAAACTCAAATTAGGGTTCAAATGTCACTTGGTCCAACAATGCATAATAAAAAAACAATACGTGGAAAATTACGTAAATATAAAGTAAAAAATACATAACATAGTGCAAAACGGAGTATAAAATACAATAATCTCAATCAGTTAGCTTAAACTCTGCCATAAATGGATCCAACTCAAAGGCATGCGCAGCTATGATCTGCTCCATCTCCGTAATACCATCTACAGTGCAATGCTGACTATGCTGCACATGAATAGTACCCATGGTGCCTAGGAAACTATGGCTCAGAGCAGTGGGACGAGTAAGCCACTACAAAACAAAGATACGCTAATTTGAGTTAGACAATTAAATATATCTATCAATTACTAAGTTAAAAAAGTTACATAGTCGGTTTTGGAGCAAGAAGGACGGGCTCGTGCAGGTAATGCATCAGTGTTGAGCAGCCGAGGGTGCGAATGTCATGTGTACCTCTCCATGTACTCTAGAGCACATGCGCTAGGAGAAGCAGCCACTAGATCTAGCTGCTGGAACATAAGCATGTAATCAAATGGAAACATACCCCATCTGTGAGTCGAAGCAACCCTGGAGGTCTGCATCAAGTACCGAAGCGATCTCCATGACCTCAAGGACTTCTCATGCCGAATAATAAGAGGCGGCATGATATGCACGTAAGCCAGCTGACACATAACCTCTGACAGGCATGTATGGCTCTGAGATGTCCCTGCAGTTTATCCAGCCCATGTACAAAGTCCTCCGAACGGTGACAGCAGGGTCGACACAAAAAGGCATCCGCATCACCTGCTAAAAAAAGAAACAAGAAATTAGTACAACAACAATTAAATAATTAGATATTTTTTATTTAAATTTACATATCTCGTCCGCAGTAATATGGTCTAAACGGGTGCATAATGCTTCAAGCCGGCTATCTGCTCTCTCCGTAAATTATACGCTCCAAGTGAAAACTCGTGGAGAATGGGGATCGAGAACCAAATTGTTCTTGGTTGGGTCGAAAGCATGGAAAAGTACTCAAAAATCCATGCCTGAAGTAGTGTCAGGCATCCAGACAATCCCTGAGAATCGCCTCTGGAAGCCACTCCTAGCTGGCAGTACAGGTATGCCAGTGTAGTGAAGCTCCAAAACTGAGAAGGCGCGTCATCTAGCCCATCCCTCACCTCCCAAAGGCATGTTGGTCTGATCTTGTGGACACTCTTATCAACAAATAAGGTGCAACCTACAGTCAGCCAAATCCAAGATATAGCCTCAGGCTCAGCCGCACGACTTTGACTGCACATATCGATCACCGACTCGATTAAAACTCCTCCCTGAGCCAGATGCTCCGTATCAAAATCTAATAGCTTTCCTACGCTGATACCTAAAATCTATGCACAAGAACTCTGGAGATCCAGTCAACCGGGCTGAGCAGTAATCAAAGATCCCTTGACTAGAATGCGGAGAATATACCACACGTCATGTAGCGTAATAGTCATCTCCCTGTATGACATGTGAAAGGAGCTAGTATCAGGCTGTCAGCGCTCCACAAATGCAGTCCTACGTCCAGGTGAGGAAACATAGTATTTGGGAGATGCGCCAAACTAACATGGTCTATCAGACCACTACCTCATCTGAGGTATCCTTATACCACTGGCTGAGCTTTTGACAAGCATAGTATCTGTTCTAGCATTTCAGTGTGCCTGTCAACTCCCCCTCCCATATCTTGGAAGAAACATGACCAAGAAAATTGGAAATCACAGTGTCGTTACGGGGTCCACCCGACACTAGAGCACTAACGGTCCAATCATCAACACAGTCTACTTGAGGTCGTTTGGTCAACTCTAAAATTATGATTACAGCAATTAATACAAATTTATATTTTCTTATCAATATTCTTAAATTCACGTAATAATTTAATTATATTTACCTATAGACGATGAAGAAGCGAATTGTCAATCTGTCCTCCGTTGGGAGGCAGGGGGCTGCTGGCTCCACTAAACTCTTCGAATCATCGGGCTAATCATCATCTGCCCGATCATGTCTCTCAGCAGCAGCAGTCCTCGCCTCCTCTCTCTCTCTCTCTTGTTGTAGTAAGGCGGTCAAATTGCGAGCCCATGGATGTCGAGCTCCCGACCCCTCAATACCCATATGTAGAGAAAAAATGACAAATGACCTACATATGTCAAAAAATTCCCAAAGATACAAGCATAAGAATGAAAATTGAAAAATAAAGAGGCTGAAGTTTTTTTAGTAAAAATAACTTTTGATATTTGAAAAATTCGGTGACTTTTTTTTACAAAAGGAAACAACTGATTTCATAATCAATATCTCCTTAAATATCTCACATTAAATGATTCAAAGAATGTCACTCAAAATCTTTGAAAATCAATAATTGCAATATCTGATTTTGAAATTGAATTAACCCTTTTAACGTCATTTACACTAAAAACAAATACACCACGAAATTAAACAATACTCAAAAGTTGACATTCATTGACATTACAATTCAGCAAAGAAAACAATCAAGAATTCACCCATTGAATTGGGTAAGATGTTTCTGAAAGTTTGGAAAAACCTTATCTACAATATATTCTTGTTTTATGTGCCAAAATTTAGATTATATATTGTCAATATCAGTATTGTTAACGATGATTATATTTTTATCGCTGATTCAACATATATAAATAATCACCATTAAAATTGTTATGTATTTACATGCTTATATGTTTATCAATGGTGGAAAAAAATAAAAAAAGGGAATAAACTGATTAATGATGTTTATTCATTGAATGAATGAAAATTAAAACATTTATTATTTTGCAGGAATGACAACAGTGCAGATTCTTGTTTAATATGATGGAGTTTGAGACCAAGATCTTAACTACACAAATTACAAAATCAGAGTTATTTTAGTTAACAAAGATGCTGATTTTGAGAAGTTGAAATTAATCATTTATGGTATACTAAAGGTCAATGATTGGGAGACTCAATTAGAAATCAAATATAAGTTTTAACCAAACCAACAGGCTTTGCATATTGATGACAATGGAAGCATGGAATTTTATATTGAACTGAAAAGAAGTTCAGCAAGCATGACAAGTTATCGATTGTGCATCACAACTAAAAGGTGTCAAAATCAGCAAGAAATCATTGAGTTCAACAATGAAACTGTGAACAACATGCTTGAAAACACAAAGGAGCCTTCATTTTGCGGTAACACATCAATGGATATTGTCAAATATGCTGAAATGATTTGCATGCACACAGGAATTGAGGAAGAAGAAGAACCCATATATAAACCTAGTGACGATGAAATTGTATCAGCACAAACATTCAAGGAAGTCTTTGTTGGATAAAGATTCAAGGATAAAAATATTATGAAAACATGTTTATTTCTACGCAATTGAAAACCACTTTTAGTATGCATTTGGTAAATCGTGTAAGCTGGAATATGTGATTAATTGCTTCGATGAAAATGGCAAATGGAAATTAAGAGCTTCAAGGGACGGGTAAAAGAGCTTGTTTGTTATTAGAAGACTGAAAAATATTCACACATGTCAGCCATAAATGAGAATGGAAGAACAACGACAAGCAACATCTTCAGTAATTGGTGAAGTGATAAAATCAAATTTCATGTTAAAATAGTTTATACACCTGCAGACATTATAGCTGACTTGCAAAGAGATTATGGCGTTATTTTAAATTACAACAAGTCATGGAGAGGAAAGGGAAAAGCACTTGAACAAGTTAGAGGTAAACCACATGATTCCTATTCAGTGTTGCCAAGTTTCTTGGATATGCTACTTAAAACAAACCCAGGAACAGTTGTAGACTTACAAACATCTGATGGAGTTACGTTTCAGTATGTTTTCATGGATCTTGATGCATCTATAAGGGGCTAAAATTATTGTAGACCTGTTATTGTAATGGATAAGACTTTTTTAAAATCAAAATACGAAGGAACTCTACTAACTGCATTGACACATGACAGTGATGGTAAGATATTTCCACTTGCATTTTGTGTTGTGGACTCTGAAAATGACGCGTCTTGGCAATTTTTTAAAAATAAAATAAAAAAAGCTTTAGGTGAAAAAGACAAGCTATATATTGTGCCTGATAGGCAAGAAAGCATTCATAAGACTGCAACTTCAGTATTCTCTCTTACGACTCATAAAATTTGCGTGTATCATCTTTTAAATAACATGAAATGGCACTTTAGAGTTAATCCTACGAGTCCTAAGAGTTTGAAAGACTGTTTTTTAAAGGATGCAATGGCATATGCAGAAATGTTTTGGACTATTTCATGGAAGAACTTGATGGACTAAATGTCGGAATACGACCATACCTTGTAGATATTGGATTAGATAAACCAGTAAGAGCACATTCACTGACAGATAGGTAACAATTTATATTATTTAAATTAATAAGAGTTAATTAAATACTTACTAAATAGGTACTTGTTTTTTTATTCTGGTACTCAACAATGACAAATAATGTTGCTAAGTCCATTAATTCAGCAATAGAGCAGCCCGTGAATTACCAATAGCAAAACTTCTAGAATATTTGAGGAGATTAGTTCAAGAGTGGAGCTACAAAAATAGAAATATTACTATTTCTACTTTCACTAGACTGCCAATTAAAGGCAAAGAGATCACTTAGGGACAATTAAGCAAACTATTAGAAAATGAAGGTAACTGGTCATGTTTTATAAATTATGTTCTGTAACAATTTAATGATGCAAAATGTTAACAAAACGTTTACCAATAGTTGACTAAATAGTGACTTTTATGCATTAATTGTTTATCATAAGATTAAATGTTTAAGTGTTGGTTTACCAATAGTGTATTAATAGTTATTAAATGTTTAAATATTTATTACTTGATTTGTATCAGGTTATACCATCAGTAACATCTATATAACGTGTCGAAACGGAACAAAAGCGTTAATAGTTAATCTAGTTCAGAAGACATGCACATGTTGTAGATTTTAAATTGATGAGCTTCCATGTACACATGTCATTGTTAATTTTTGCAAATACCACATGGATCCCTATCAGTATTGTTCTTATTTTTTGACAAAGGAAAATTTGGTGAAAATATATGAGGGTATTGTTTATCCTATGCCTAGCCAAAGCGACTAGGATGTCAACGAAGAAATTGAAAGAATTAAAGTTTTCCTCCAATAGGAAAGATACCAGCTGGAAGGCCTAAGAAATAAAAATTTGAGGCATCTTGGAAAGGAAAATTGAAAAATAAATATAGTGGATGGTGAACAATGGGGTCCAACAAAAAGACATGTCGCAATCTGCCAAATTAAGTTTATTCATCTAATTTTTATGATTTATGAACATTATAGTTTGTTTGTACGAACTTATTGTTCTTTTCAATAGGCTATTTATTTAAATAAAATTACAATTTTCTTGGTAAATTTGTTTAGAATTTTGCTAATGGTCAGCAAAACAGATTTAATTTTTTTGTCAACTTATGTTGAATATCTATTTACTAATGGTGTACTAACTATAGTAAATTGATAGTACAACATTAGTAAATTAAGATATTACTAATGATGATCTAAATGTTTATTAGTGGATTAGTAGTGTGGTTTTTTAATTATTACTTAAACTAGCATATCACCTGGTTTCAAATTCAGGAGTTCACTTATTGTAAAATTTATTATTTTTAATAATATACAACAACACAGGTCTACCAATATAATACCAAATATAAACTACGGTAATCATAAACCATATCTTTACTGAAATTCAAAAATAACAAACATTGTTTACTAGCTGGTAACCAAAAGTATATAACACAAAGTCATAATTACATAAAATGTAACATATGTTCAACAATAACAAATTTTTTCATAAACAAATATCAACAAACATTAACTAGCGTACAATCCGTGTAATCATTTTCTTTGGTCTGCCTGCCGTTAGCTTCGGTTTCGGTTCAACCTCCTCATCGCTATCAATATTTTCATCAATCTTCATGTGTCCATATTGAATAAATAGGAAAGCGATACGTCCTCGATGGTTCTCTATAGCAAATTCTACCGGAATTGGTAGCTTCCAGATCAAGTGCTCAACAAACGCCAAAATAAAAGCTCCACAATCACTATAAAAAATGAAACTGGGTTAAAAATATATTCAAAAACTAGTAAAAAGGAAAATTGACAAACCTCACCTATCCTTTTGTGATGGTAGATCAGTCACACAAACAACATTGAATGGATCCTGAATTGGCTGATCTCGATAAGCAGGACATGTAAGATTAATGTCCGTCCGACTATCATAAAAATTCAACAGGAGAAAAACCTTGAGAGGCACAACTGAATATTTTGCAGCAGCTTTCTTGTTTTCAATCTTGTATTGAGGAGTCTTCAAAGAATTATAGATGAATACACACCTGTCGTTAAACACTAAACGCCCCAAAATCTAATGTTTTTTTTGCCTAAGTGCACGAGGAACAATACCTCATCGACATCCTTACACACTATGTTGCATAGCAAACCATACCCTTGAATATAATCTGTGAAAGTGCTTAGGTCATTCACTGTGGCTATATCATCTTTTTTCTTCACATAGAGCTTGAACCAACTCTTTAGTCTATTATAAAATAGACAGGTCGTTGTCGTTATGCGCAACTCGGAATGTGGAGTGTACTTGGCTTTCTTGCGAATGAAATACATACCAATATCACTTTGCTGCCAAAAAAATGTTAAAATAAAAATTACTATTGAAATACATAATGGCAGTACACGAAAAACAAAATACTCCGTTGAAATACTTACATAATCAGTTAAAAAATGTCCAACATAAACAAGAGTACGAAACCATAGCTTTAAGTAAACGGTTTCCACTTCTAGTTTCGACCCTTGTGGCAATACATTGTCAATAGGCTTGTAGCAATTTCTCCTAAAAATATAGAGAATGGTTGCAGTCAATATAATAGCTAAAAATAATGAAAAAGACAATAACACTAACGAACTTCTAATCTTGCCTAAATCCATCATCGATACACCCAAGAAACTCTTTCATCCCATCTGAATGAGCAGAGCTCCCAAGATTATCATCAAGAGGATTCAATCCTCTAATCTCATTTACTGCTATTACAATAGCGGTAATATTACCAATAACAGTTGCCTTCTACAAATGTGAAAAGAACCAAAAACAACACGATTATAAAATTATAAAATTAAAATAGTGGTAAACTAAGTGTTGACTATTGGTATATAAATTAGTTACTTATAAAATGTATACATTACCTTAGAAGCATTTGCTAGTTCAAAGTCTCTTTCAACTTTCTCAGCTGTCTTATGAAACATGCTTGGGTCAAAATCGTCAAAGGGGCTGCCAGGCTAATAATCACTCATGGCCCCTGACTTTTAGGGCTACGGGCGCTAAACCCTCTGATGTTTAAAAACGGGCGCTAAACCCCCTGATCTTTATGTCGGCGCTCACAAAATCCTCTAAACCCCAAATATGACCAAAGTATCCCTAGCGCCGTCTCAAATGTCATTCTTAAAAAAAATTTGACAGCGCCACATCATCTGCCACGTCAGCAAAATACCTTAAAAATTTCAAACACCCAAAATACCCCTAGTTTAATTTAGAAAAAGACAAAAAACAAACCAACCCAATTTTATCCAACTATTCGATTAACCCAACAAAAAAACCAACCATCACCACACCCAACCGCCGCCACAACCCCACCACCGCCGGAAAATTTTCCGGTTATCCTCTTCGAATAGAAGATGACCGGAAATTTTCCAGTCATCGTGTTGTGCCTGAGAAGACGACCCAGCTGGGTTGTCTTCCTCAGGTGAGGTAGACGACCCAGTTGGGTCGTCTCCTGTTCTTCGAAGAACAGAGCTGTTCTTCGAAGAGGACGGCCGGAGATGGCGGGGTCGGCGGCGGCGGCGAGTGTTTGGGTTGTTGGTGAATGGGTTGAGTTGGATTGAGCTGGATTGGATTGAGTTGGTTTGATTGATTTGGGGTATTTTGGGTATTTTATTTTTATTTTATTTTTTGATGACGTGTCAGATGATCTGGCACCGTCAATTGTTTTTTTTAAGAATGTCAGTTGACCAGAAAAGACGGCGCCAGGGGTATTTTTTCCTCAGGGGGTTTTGTGAGCGCCGACACAAAGATCCGGGGGTTTAGCGCCCGTCTTTAAACATTTGGGGGTTTAGCGTTCGTAGCCCTAAAAGTCAGGGGCCATGGGTGATTATTAGCTGGGCTGCTACTATATAATACATCCAGTGCATCAACCTTGAAGCATAACAAATGTATTTTATAAATAATTATGAAAATAATAAAAACAATACATGAACAAAAATCATTGTAAAAAAAGTAAAAATTAAATAATAAACCATTTTAGTTCATTCTTCATGAGGAACTGGTTCATTAGCATGCGTACAAGCATCTTCTGCTTTACTGCTAAAATCATGAGTACAATCATCTTCTGCTTTACTACCACCTTCATTACCGTCGTCAACTATCTCATTCACTTCCAGGCCAACATCCTCTTCGTCGACAGATTCCTTTGGTGGAACACGTTCAGTCACGTCGGAAGAGGGTTCAGCGTAAAAAAACATCCTCCTAAACAGCACACAAACTTCAATTATCAATAGAGTATTGTACAAAATAGATAAAAATTGCAGTTTACTAATAGTGGTTAATAGGTTTATTGTCATATTATCCTGGCGACTGTTGGCTCACACAACTCTCTTCAAATCAGCCAAAATGCTTAAGACTTCATAAAATTGATTCTCAATGTAAGTCTTGGAAAAGGAAAATTCATTATCCAATTTAGTAATTTCTCCACTCAAACTGGAATCACCATTCCTACCAACTACGTTTTGCCAATTTCTCACTTTACGCTTTTGTTTCACAAACATGGCATCCAACCGAAGTTGTGACCTCTCTTCGGCGGTTGGGTGTATGTTGCGCAATTGCAACTGAATATCACATGAATGAATAAACACATGTGAAACAACTAATCTAATAACAAATATAAAGATAAGTATCTGTCAATTAATAGTTAACTAATTGTCAACTAAATTTTAAACTAATATTTTATAATTAGCATGAATGAATAGGTTACTAATAGTGAATCAACAGTTTACTGATAGTTAACTAGTTATAATCAACATGGTGACCTAACTGTCTCTAATTATTAACAAAAATATTTAACATACATAGATATACAAATACAAAACAATTTAAACATAACTTAATAATATAAAATAATTTATCAGCAGATTGGGAAATAATTATCCGGATTAAATACGTGCGATACCTTGGCTTAGTGATAATTATCTTAATATATGAGGAATTGGATTGCTAGAATACGAAGCCAACGTTCCATTGGCAACATGGCAACATTCAAAAAACCAAGTTTGAAATGCAAATGGAAAACCATCGTACTGACATTTGGGAGATTCACCGATTTTTGGACACTTTTTAATGGAACCGAGTTTTCTTTTTTAAAAATTCAATGGTGCAGTGGAATAAATCTTTACTCCATGCAAAATTTTAAAACACCCCACTACCAACAATATTAATATGTTTCTCATGGACAATTGACTCAAACTTGTTGTTGTACAAAAACAGTTCAATAAAATATAAAATTGCCAATTTCAAAGACTCATTTTCTGTGGTCCAACTTTAGTAAAAATCTGTCCTACACAGATGGTTTTGAAATCTTTTGAATGTTATCAAAACAATTAGCTTTAAAATTAGAATCAGAATTTTCATAAAGTTTAATGTCAACATTTCGAGTATATTTCAAGTCCGTTACCACTGAAAATTCATCAATTGAAAACTTAAGCAATTTTTCCGACACCTTTACCCATAATTTGTAAAAATTTGATTGCTTAACTTATTCGAAAGTAAATTATGAATCAATTGGGAATGCAATAAAAACTGATTCATACCAAGAAATGACCCAAAATAAATTTTAGAATTTTTTTCTAAATTTTCAGGTGACAAAATGTTTTTTATATTTGAAATGACTTTCACCCCTTTTTTGTGGGCAGTCTTGGTCGAAAAATAATCAATAAACTTGATAAAATAGTCTCATTCCTACATATAAACTATAAACTTACACAAAACATATTAAAATACACTAAACCTCAGCCATCTGGGCGCCAAAGGTCGCGGGTTCGAACCCCGGCTACGCCCTTTTTTAATATGGAGTGGTTGAGGTTGGATTGCTGACCATTATAGCCCGGAATTACGAGGTATGTGGGCTTGCGGGCGGTCCACATCCCGGGGTTTGACAATAATATTGAGTTTCGACTCAGTAGAGTGAGTCCTCCTCACCAAAAACAAATATTGATAAATGTAAATTAGTGAGCTATTAGTGTACATACAGTTAACCATTAGTATACTAACATAATCAAAAACATGCAAAATAAAACCACAATCCAAACAAAAGTTATTATCTATAATAGTAATTATGCTAATTTTTTCAGTGATATACCATTGGTTTGCCAATGAAATATACTTTGGTACCATTCGCATATGTTTACCAAACGTATTTTAAAACTATAAATCTGCAATTTTTTATCAACTCAAACTTTAAAAATATAAAACTAATAAACTATTAATCTACATAAGGTCAACATAATAAAGCCAAAAACATAAAAAAATCAAAACACAATACACACAATAGTTATGGTCAATAATAGTAATTATGAACAAATTTACCAATGAAGTTTTTTTTTTTTACAATACCAATGAAATTAAAATTGGTAAACTATTAGAATCTGTCTGTTAAAAATGAAAAAATTAGAGTGTTTCAAAAATCAAGTTAAAATATTCAAATACAACTTAACAAGAAGAACCCTAAAATTATAATGAGTAAACTATTGGAATCTGTTTACCATAGGTATTTTACAAATGTATAATATTTTAAAAAATTTATTGAAACTATTTTAATATACAAAATCTCTGAGCACTAGGATTTGCAGGAAACATTTAAGCTAATATAAAAATAGACAAAAACAAACACATAAATACTAAAAAAAAATACCTTAACGATAGTAGGATTTGCAGCAAAAATCTTGTCCTTCTGATGGTCATTGCCTGAATATGGTTTAAAATCACTGTCACTTTCCCTTTCAAGTTAAGAACTCTATGGTTTTTACTACATGATGGACCATCAACGAAATCTATTTTCCTTTTGCTTCCAACTCTTTTTGATTTCGCCATTGTATACTTTTGTCGAAGACCTAATTTCCGCCATACTTAATTTTGTAGCAATTTAAATTCAAACTAAAAGGGAAAGCTTTGGTTGATGCGTTAATGCCGAGAAATAAGGCTAGAATCTATCAAAAGAATTGGAAATGGATACATACAAATCAAATCGTGTATCATTTTCATATAACGGTTGCTATATTTTTTTTTTTATTTTGAAAGTAGAACTATTAAAGAGGAAAGTTGATTAATTAAGTTAAATAAATTATTATCCTAATTTGGTGAAATGAAAGTTGTGCTAATTCTTTTGAGAATAAATTTGGCCAAGCCCGAAGATGGTATTATTTTCTCCCATATGTAACAATGGACCCTTTGCTCTATCAGGTTGTCTCTATATTTATCAGTTTAAAATAATATTATTTAAATAACACTATTTAAATTAACACAACTAAAATTAAATTCCACTGATTAAATTACCAACTAAACAAACCATAAATCCTAACCTCTAAACTCTAAACCCTAAATTAATACTATTTATATTTAATTAAATCAAAATAAACTAATTAGTGAAAAAGATAATGAGAATTTGATTTTAGATTATGTTTATATACATAGAACAAATTTAAGTAACTTACTTTCAAAAAAAGTAACTTAAGTGGTTGGTCAACTGACCAATGAAACACAATAAAAAAATCTTAACTACAACAGTCGACCCTTGGCCGAGGGTGGCATGTAATAATTTACATGTGGGTCATATTTTTGTTTCTTTCTATATTAGGGCATAGTCAATTATGGAATTATTATATTATGTTAGGTACCATTTTGTTAGAAGGTTAACATACGTTACAATTGTATTAATGTCAAATTCTTAAATAGGCATTCTTTGTTTGCATATGATACTTTCCATATAATGCATATTACATATTTATTAATTAATTTTTTCTTATCTCACCTTTTGAGATTAACCACAAAACAACTATCAAATCTAGAAAACATTTGAAATTTAAAAGTTGAATAGAAAGTAAACATATTGGTTAAAATGGGGATAATCAACATGTAAATAATCAAGCCTTGTTAACTTTTTTTGTTGATTATTTAGTTTTTGAATTGACTAATGATTATTCGTCATAAGTTAAACATGACGTACTGATTTTGCATATATACATTTATATGTATTATACTTTTATGTTATTTTAATTACAATCAAATCGAGAAGATAAATCTAACACATCGTACTTATTTGTCGTATATACATCAATGTTTTTTAAAAAATTTACACCTGCAAGTTATATTAAATATAATCAAAACTGATCGGACGAGTAACTAAGAAGATAAATTAAATTTATCGTACTTATTTATTTTATATATACATTAATTTATATAACAAAACTTCTACTTGTAAGATATATTAAAAATTGTCATGATTTAACGATTAACTTTTTTTAGGTGTAAAATGATTTCATTAACAGACGTGAGATACTCAGAAAACATATCATAAATTTAATTAACTTAGAAGATCAATTAAATATATCATACTTAGTTGTTGTATATACATTAATATATAGTAAGAAAACAAAAACTTGCAAGATATTTATACTATTTATAAAAACTCGGATGGGGAGGGAGGATAGACACATTTACGTTAATGTTCTTTTCATTTATAAAATTTAATTATGAATTAAAAACTATTAAGATAGTCTTTAAAAATAGAGTAATAATTAAAATAAACTACTATATTTAGATAAGTTAGAGTACTAACTAAAATAAGGGAAATTCTAACCTAGATCTGGTCCATGAATTTTCCATGTACCTATCCAATGAGGTGTTAAAAAATCTAACATAAATTTCTCTTTCTTTCCCCATTTTTTTCTTTCTTCGCATTTTTTTAGCATTTTATTGGATAGGTCCATAGTTTTTCTATAGACCGGATCTAGGTAAGAATTACCCCTAAAATAAACTAATACGTTGAGATAATTGTTTATAGTACTACTTAAAATAGATTCTTTTGACTTTTTAGTGATTACTATTTTAATTATTTTTAAATCGTATAGAATTGTAAATAAAATAAAATATTTCATTGAACTACTATTTTAATTTTTACTTTATATTTTCTATTAAAATTCTCTATAATTATAAAATTTGAGTACTAATTAAATTTTTTTAAACAATTAAAATATTCATTTAAAATATTTGAGATGATAAACTATTCCAAATTAATTATTATTTCAAATTTTATTTGATAATTTAACAAGTCACATTACGAGCCATGTGTGAAACACGTAAAACGACACTAGTATTTAATAAAATCAAAGACTTATTTAACAATTAACTAAAATGATAATTAAACATATTGTGTACGAGCGCGTGTGTATATATATAAAGATTAAGATATTCATACTTGTAAATTATGTTAAAATATCAAAACAAATTATATATCATTCTTATCGTCCTTATTTGTCGTATATACATAATTATATATTAAAAAGTTATTACTTTTAAGTTATGTTAAAGACAATCAAAACATATTTAACGATTAAGTAAGAAGATAAATTAAATATATCATTCTTATTTGCCGTATATACATTAATATATATTAAAAAGTTGATAGTTGTAAGTTATGTTAAATTTAATCAAAACTGATCTAACGATTGTCTAACAAGATATATTAGAAAAATCGTATTGATTTGTCGTATATGCATTATTTTATACCTAATCTCTTAGCACGCGGAATTTAAAACATTATCGATGAATCGATCATAGCCTAACCATATTAAAATTCTTGTTCATTCAAAATCATGAAGTGGGTACTATTGAAGAAAATTATATTGATTATGATTGACACTCTTATAGAAAGTACTAGTTATTCTTCTGCCATCATATATGTTGGTGTATCTTTCATTACTTAATTTTCTTATTAAGCATGATGAAGCTAAAGTTTTATCATTTTCCTTCAATCCCCCACTTCAAAATGATAACAATGAGACATAAAATATGAAGAAAAATAAAATTACCAAACAAAACAAATTTAAAAAGATCACATTGTTTCTCGGAAACAACTTTGATTGAAAGATAAACAAAGAGAAGAAAAGTCACTCAAGACACGCACACATTCACACACACAAAACAACAAACAAGATTTGCTCAAGAAAACACCATAAGTGACATGAACATGAACCATGAAGACAAGAAAAATAAAGCTCTTCTTAGCTTTTCCTCTTCCTCATCCTCTCCCACTTCATTGAACTAATTAGTTATCATCCGAAGTATCGAAGTAGAGCTTGAGCCGCCCGTCTGATCTCGCAGCCCGAAACATATCCCTATTAGGGATTCTTATCTCCTCAACAACAAAGCTATCATCATCCTTACTTACACTAATGTAAGTGTAAGGCTTCCCAGTCTTGAACATCTTCATGCACGAAATCGGTGGAGGGTATGGCCTCCCACTAGCATCTCTCAGAGGTTCAGTATTGAGTCTGCTCGACATGGCTGATTCGTTTTCAGCTGCTTCAGCTTCTAGGGCTGCAAGATCATATGGTGCATCCACGAGATAGAACGAGGAGGACGATGAAGAAGAGTCGTCAAGAGAAAGATCCGTAACATAGTCGGAGAGAAGGTTGGTATTAGTGGATTTTGATGAAGATTTAGACTTCACTGAAACTAGGGTTTCAGAAGAACCGGAGCTGATGTTAACCATGGTACTTGAAGAACTTTTACTTTCCATTGATTGGAAATGAAAGTTATTACAAGCAAGAAAGGTGATAAAAAGTATGAGAAGTGAATTTTTATGGAGTGTGAGGATGGATATTTATAAGGGAAAGGGAGAGCAAATAAGGTAATTAGAGATAATACATGGAAGGATATATATGTACACATGCAATATATAGAAGGGGGATTATTTTAATTAACCAATTATTTTCTATTAAAATAATAATAATTTAAATAATATAAACCACTATTGAAGTTGAATAAAATACAAGAATCTTTTTATGTTGTTGTATTATATTCATCTCATTAATTTTGTTTAGTATTTAATTAATCTTATTTTAAAATATTCTTTAAAAAATATCATGAATTGATATGTATTATTAATCTTATTGAACTTGAAATTTAGTGATTGGTAATTTTTTATAAAATATCATTCTTTTAGATACTGTATAATTAAAAGCAAGTCTAAATTAATTTATTTACTCATCATAAAATAAGAAATATACTGTCACCTGAGAAAGAGAATGCTTATACCAAATTTTGAATTTAATTTGTCTTGAATGTTTATTGCTACAGATTACTATTAATGTCTTCAATAGCAAATCGGGTAGCCTTTGAGTAAGTCATGAAGCCGCAATTTCAATAATATTTTTTCCAAATTCATAACCTCTTCTAAAATTAAGAACTTTATGTAAAAAATAATAAAGCCAAAAAAATGTTTACTAAGAAGGCGCAAGCAAGAAATTTTAAATTTATTTTGATTTAATGGCTCGATTTGAGGTTATTATATTTAGCGTTAATTAATTAGAAATTCAGACGGATAGAATCATTTATAAACATTATACTATAAAAAAAAGTCATGTACTAATATTGTTTTAGTTATATGTACTTTGCATTTTTAATTGTTTATGATTAAAATCTCAATAAATTTATGAAAAGTTAGATTTAAATACCATAATTAAATTAAGCACTGTGTTATTAAAATTTAGACACAATTACCTTATGAGAATAACAAAATCTTAACCAATGGGAGTTGGTCCAAGTGGTAAGCGGCTTGGTATCGCTTAAGCAAGGTCTCGGGTTCGAGTCCTTGTGAATGGAAAAAATTCCCACTGGAAGACTCACCCACCATGCCAGGTGCGCGACACGGGTCGGATCCGGATTAGTCAGGGCGAAGCCTTGGAAACCGGATGGGCTTACCAAAAAAAAAAAAATAACAAAATCTTAATTAAAAGTTTCTAAAACCACCTTTTTTTTAGATGGGCAGAATTTAAGTGGGTAATTATTTTCTGACATGACTAAGCTGCATTTAACAATACATGTAAACCGCATTGTATTATGGCTTTGGGTAATTATTTTCCACTCCACCGGTCATTTACCAGTTACCAGTTACCACACTTCAAAATCATTTAATTAAACTAATATATCATTCTATTTTTATAGTGACCTACATATCACTTATTTTTCTGAAAATACCTACATCACACCTTTTTTGTGAACCTACATCTCACTTAATATTTCATTGATAAGATTTTTATACTTAAATAATAACTTACGGCTAGAAAAATCAACCAAACAAATTAATTCAATCTCCAAGTTCCTGCTATATATAGGCGATATATGAATTAGATTCTTCAATTAGATCAATATAAAATGAGACACAACCTCATAATAGTAATTATGACGATTCAAATCAGATACACACACACATGGGTTCAAAATCTTACGCGCCCTACGTCTAGGGGATTCGCGAATCCTTCCTATTTATGTTAAAACTTTCCAAACACCACCTCATGGCATCCAAGTTGCAAGAGCTAAATTGAATAAGTTTGGTCGCTCTCTATTAGCGTGTGAAGGAGCACGGACACTCAACCTTCTTGTTTATGGAATTGGACTTGAACAAAGTGAGAGGTACTAAAAGGAAAGGAGAGATTTAGAGCTTTTCATTTTTTTTGTGCGCTTGTATAACTTTTTACTTTTATTTCCCTTTAGTGGAAGATGAAATACTATACAGGTTCTTAAGACATTTAAGTATAGTACCCTTACATATCGTTGTATGTTTGAATGGAATTTTTTAGAGAAGACAACCATGTCGAAGGCATTTTAGTCTCATAAGCCCTTATTGAATCTTTGTTTGTATCTTGATTCATTCTTTTGTCTCAGTAGTGAGTGTTATTAGACCTGATTTAACTGAATATCGGATTCAGATATGGTCTTGCTCCCAGCAGATATGTTGGGCGAGATACTTACCAAGGGAAAACTTGAACTAGTTTTGTTTGCGGAAGCATCTATGGACCAGGTTCACACAATGTTGCATCTCGAGTTATGGGTTTAGAGGCTTCTCCAAAGATCCTAACCTAAAATGAGTGTTTGGAGTTTGAATAAGATTAGGGCGCATTTCAAGTTGGCTTCCTTTTGCTCACTTTACGCATGTATAACGAGCTAACGTTAACCATATATCTGCGTGAAGTCCCCTCGGTATCAGATTACGTCTTTCCATCCTTACACCCCATTAGAGAAAGGGGTAAGCTAACGGTCGAACCCCGTAAGCGAAAGGTCAGGAAACAGCCAAAACACGAGCACGAAAACGGATACGCGTTATGCAACAACTTTCGAGCAACTCAATATGTGGTTTATTCTTTCTAAGAAAGCAACATAACTTTGAAAAAGAAGTGACTTAGATTCTGATATATGTAAAGGAGCATCACTACGTCGGATCTACCTTGGTAAGAGATGAGTTAATATTATCTAAGTCGAGCAGAGAGCACAACACTTTTTTCCTTCTCATTCAAGATATTAGATATTATGTGTAGTAAATATTTTTGAATCTATACAGTTAAAATAAAGTAAAAGTGTTGGCCATTGTTCCTTGAATATGTTTTTTTATAACTTGTTAGGGGCGTAATAACCTTAAAAAAATCAATGTTTTATTTTTTTTTCATTAGAAAAATACTTATTAAATTAAAAATACATAGAATTGATGAAATTAAAAGATATAGTCATAAATGAAAAAATTTAAAAGATAACTTTTTATATACAATTGAATAATTAGCTATAATTAGATTGCATTTATCAAACTTAGGTCAACTATGACGTTGTATTAAGTTTGGAATCTAAATAAGGCCTAGTAGCAAAATAAGTACAAATCTTTCCGAATTGTTGCAAGTTTATTCAAAATATTTTATTTTCTTTGTGATATGTTCTAATTTCAACATTTCATTGCAAGTTTAGCTGTTTTTTCTATCAATTTAATTTTTCAATGTTTCTCTTCTCAAACAAAAAAAATTACAATGTTTCACCTAAAATATAATACCTATTAGCTTTATTTGATTTTTCTGGTCATTTTTAGTTTCAAATTCGATTGTTTTTTGCTTTAACGACCGAAAAAGTTAGAAAATTTAGAATTAGATTTTAACGATATTTAAATTTCCTATATTATTAAAAGTTAAGTTTTGCAATTATGAAAAACGTGTTTTAATAATTAAATAGTTAATTTATAAATTTAACTAGAAATTGGATCAATTAAATTGATTAGAACACAATTGGTTACAATAGCTAGAGGTGGACAAAAAATCCGGTCAAACTAATTAACCGAACCGAAATCGGAAAACCAAACTGGAAAATATGGTTAACTAGTTCAAGAGTTTAGGTTTAGATTTTGAATTTTAATTTTTATGGTTAATGGTTTAGATTTAAGTTTTGGAGTTTTAAAAACCGCAACTAACCGATTAACCAGTTTATAAATAATATATATTTTTATAAATTACATTAAAATAAAAATATATTTTATAATCTATACATTTAAAAAATTTAACACAAAAATATATTTGTGAGAAAACAGTTGATGTTCAATTTATTTATACACAAAGGCCGTTATCGTTTACTAGGCATTTTATGTATTTGGGGAGTTGAATTTGATTGCTATAATTACAGTTTTAAATAATTGCATTGTTTTAACTGTTCATAAAAATAGTTTAAATTTGTATTTATCTATAGTTTGTATTTCTATAACTTCTTTTTGTTTGTTAGAAAAATTAAATAGAACGGAAATTAAAGTTTTGTGATTAGAATATATTTAAAATTTGTATCTAATTTTTCTAATGTTTATATGGTTGAAAACCGTAAAACCGCAAAAACTAAACCGTTTTAGATGCTTAACTGATTTAGTGGTTAACCGTTTAAAATTTTAGATTTAGGTTTTTAATTTTGATAAATCGTACTACTATGAAACAGTTTATAAAGTACCTTCATGGACCGGTTAACCGATCTATGCCCATCCCTAACAATTGCAACAAAATAACTAAATCAGGAAATAGTATAAAAATTAAAAATTTTAAATAAAATTTCAATAGCCCATAAAACTTTGAATTTATTTTTCTATTAGACCTATAAATAAACGGCATATATATCTTTAAAATCCAAATGTTTTTGTCTTTTTTTTTCAACTGCGACTGAATTTTTAATTTTTATAATTATTTTCAATTTGAAATATTTTGCAATTATATTAAAGATATTGAGTTTAATTTTTTAAACTCAAAATTTTGGATCCTTTATCAATTACGATCAAATAATGAAAAATGTTTTTAACGTTTAAAAATAATTACAATTAAAATTTGGTTTCCATTGATTAAAAAAACACAAATGTTTAAATTTAAAAGATAAAATTTAAAATTTTAGATATGATTGCGAAAAACCTTTTAAATTGAATATAATTTTAAATATTAAATGGTTCGATCGTTATTGATAAAATATATATTTAATTTATAAAATAATTTGACCAAAATAAAAAAAATCAAAAATAATAATATTTTTTTAATGATTAAAGGGTTTAGCATTTAATAAAATTCATAGAGAGATACTTTTAAATTTATGAAAAAAGATAATGAGAATCTGAGTTTAGATTATGCATATACATAGAACAAATTTAAATAACTTAAGTGGTTTGTCAATTGACCAATGAAATACAAGAAAAAAGTCTTAGCTACAACCGCTAATCCCTGGCATGTAATAATTTAATTGTGGGTCACACTTTTGTTTCTTTCTTGATTAGGGCAGAGTCAATTAAGAAATTGCTATAATAGGTTAGGTACCATTTTGTTAGAAGGTTAACAAACGTTACAATCGTATTAAATGTCAAATTTTTAAATCGGTATTCTTTGTTTCCAAATAATACTTTCAATATATAAAATGTATATTGCATATTACTTGTGCTTCTTTTTTGGTTAAAAATGAACCTTATTTATTAATTATTTTTTATCTCACCATTTGAGAGTAACCACAAAACAACAATCAAATCTAGAAAATAACTTGAAATCTAAAAGTTCAATAGAAAGTAAAAAGATATGTTAAAATAGGTTAATCAACATGCAAATAATTAAACGTTATTGATTTTCATAATGATCATTTAGTTTTTGAATTGACTATTGATTAGTCGTCATAACTTAAACATATCGTACCGATTTCTTATATATACATTTTATCTATGTTATACTTGTAACTTATGATCAATACAAGCAAATTGAGAAGATATATCTAACATATAGTACTCATTTTTCCGTATAAATATCAATATTTATAAAAAATTTAATACTTGCAAGTCATGATAAATATAACCAAAACTGATATGACGAGTAATTAAGAAAATAAATTAAATTTATTGTACTTATTTGTCGTATATACATGAATTTATATTAAAAAAATTCTCCTTGTAAGATATGTTAAAACTGCCATAAAAATGATTTAACAATTAATATCATAGATACATTAAACATATCATACTTAGTTGTCGTATATACATTAATATCATAGAAGTGAATTTTTTCATCAGAAGAGCAGCTGGGAGATCAGGAATGGCAAAGTGCAGGAAGTTATTTGCAGTTTCAGTTTACTTCATTTGGAGAGCAAGAGCAAGGAATAATCTCATCTTTAATTCAAAGAGTGCAGAAGATTGAAAAGATAGTTAACAACATTCTTTTTGTTGTCAAAGCTAAGTTTTAAAGCTTTTTTTTTCTAGTGTGCAGAGTTTTGTTTAATCTGCTTGTGAGAGTTGTTGTTTTTTGCTGTCTCTTGTTTGATCTCAGATTAAGTTGTATCAGCAATTGCTGAATTGTTTTATTTGGCCCATAGCAAATTATTGCTCTTTTTTTTGGTGATTTACCAAAAAAAAAAAAAGAAACTGAAACTTGTAAGATATGTTATATACAATCAAAAACGGATTTAATGATTAAGTAACAAGATAATAAATAATATTATAATATATGCATATATAATACGAAGTTCATACTTGTAACTTATGTTAAAATATCAAAACAATTTTAACGATTAACTTACAAGATTAATTAAACATATCGTGCTTATTTGTCGTATATACATTATTATATATTAAAATTTAATTCTTGTAAGTTATGTTAAATACAATTAAAACAGATTTAACAATTAACTAAGAAGATAAATTAAATATACCATACTTAAAATATATATTAAAAAAATTGATAATTGTAAGTTATGCTAAATTTAATCAAAACTGATATAATAATTATCTAACAAGATATATTAAAGAAATCGTACTTATTTTATCGTATATGTATTATTTTTGTACCTAACTTAACACATGAAATTTAAAATATTCTCAATGAATCATATTGTTCTAGTATTTTTGTCCATTCAACATCATAAAACAAATTAATTTTGATGAAAATTATATTAGTTAATGTTGGCTAAAGTTTTACCCCTAATTTTGATGATTCACAACTTTGCTCTAGTGTTACGACCCAAAATCTCGAGTCGAGACCGATGCTAAGAAATGGGTGATAGATTCGGATGTTGGATGTGTTTGGAAATTTGGGGACCAGGCCGCTGATATTGAGTATAGGTTAGATGATGAACGGTTTATCGAGCGGGACAGTTGTTCTCTTGGATTACACGTCTTTGGGCCTGTGGGGTAGGAGTCCTTTTATTGTGTGCATGGTGTGCTTCGTTTGATACTTCTATCCTAACTGATGTCGGATTTGCCTTTGTTCCGTTTCACTTGGTTTATTTGCATATTCCATCATTAATCCCCTCCTGCCGGTTATCGTAATGACTGGGTATTTATGCCTAGCCATGATCACTACAATCTGCGACTTTTAGTGTTTTTGCATTGTTCTCCAGTCATAAGTATCGTCCGGTTTGCTTATTTACATATGTGCTAACATCCACTTCTTGTTTGGATCGAGGCGGTCGGTACATATCTGATACGCATATTTTGTATAGCATTTTTCAAGTATGATTGTTAGTAATACTTCCTATTTTTAAGGAAATTATGCTTGTAAAGGTGTTGTTTTATAGGTAAATTATGCAAGATAGTCATGGACCAAGAATCAAAGGAAATTGCAAAAAAACGAAAAAATTATATCAAATTTATCCTTGTTTATGAATGGATAGTTTTTGTCCTTCTTCAAAACCTCAAATGAGAAAATGTTATTCATATGAATTGTTGTATACATCCTTATCCTTCCACAACATCAAGAATTACAGCATTCAGAGTTATATAGCTCAGCGTATGAAGTTTTGAAGATTGACAAATTGCACGTTGCATTAGATGGCTTGCGGATTTTACCGTTTTCCATTGATTGAATATTTCAGAGTAATTTAATGATCTCTAATGAATTTCTGTTTTTATTAAATAAACTAAACATCTCAAACTTTCCAATGGTTTAAGAATCAAGTCATTTGGAGTTGTGTACGAAGAGTTATGGCTGTCCGAAGTTGGTGCATGCGCTGAAATCAATCTGGCCGGGCATGAAGGATCCTGCCTGCTGGATGAGGAGGCCAGCTGGAAACACTTCGGAGACAACCTCCTGCCGGTCATGAAGGATTCCTGCCGGCCGGCAGGAATGCCTTGGTTGGCAGGAATGTGCAGCAAGGCAAAATTCGAATTTCCTATTTTCTAGAGCATTTAACTTCAAAACGACTTTTCGATTTGCATAAGGACTCCAATATCATCCCCTATATAAATACAACTTCAAGGATATGTAATCAATCTAGCTTTTTCATTGTTTTTCTAGTTTACAAACAATTTAAGTTTTAGTTAATCTCTTCTAGTTCTTAAGAATTATCTTTGAAAACTTAAACCTTCGAAGCTTTGATTCGAAGGCGTGTGTTCAGAATATTTCCAGGTTTTATTTCAAGTATTTTTATTTCAATCTCTTGTTTTTAATATGTTTATTATTTTTGATTGTTTATTTAATTCAATTATGTCTACCTAAATTTCTTGACTTAGAATATTGTGAGTAGTATGGATGCTAGGTTTAAATTCTGAAAACTAATTTCTATATCTTTATTTGTTGATGGAATTCTTAGTTATTGAGAGTAATGGTTGTGATTGAGTAGCTAAAAATTACATGAACTTAGAATAAATTGTGAGGAGGGGACTTAAGCAATTTAATTGGAAAAGGGTAACCAAGGGTGATTCGGGGGTAACGGGTTATAATCAATAGGCTAGCAACATTATAGGAATATTGAGCTACTATCTTCGATTTATCCTCCATTGCATGTAACAATTAAAATTGATTGATATAAATTAGATTTGTAAGGCATCGATAATCCATACGAAAGCAATATTCTGAGTTATTTGTCGTTATTATTTATTCCTTAGATCATTATTTTATGTTTTTATTAGTTTTAATTAAAATCTCAAAAATCTCATCTTTGTTAGTTCAAATAATTCTTAATTAACTACTTTGATACTAAATTCAATTCCTCGTGGGTTCGACTTTTACTTATCATTGTATTACTTGATTTATCGACATCGTACACTTGCAATTTTGTGTATCAATATCTCGATTTTCTTCCTTTTCTGTTCTTGGTTTCTACCTGTGCTTTTTGTTTACCTCGATCAGAATGTGCTCTGTAGGGGCTCCGGGAGACTCTATTGTCTGCGTGGGTTAACACTACCTCCTATGTTTTCTTCTTTTTGCTTTCCTGGTTTCTTACTATGCTTTTTCGTAGCTTGCTTTGGTTGCTTGAGTTTTTTTCCCCAACTCAAGCAAGTTACAAAAATGCTCAGATGGACTCCATTTTTTTGTCTATTTTGCTTGTGGTATCGTTTTTCCTTTCCTTCATATTTATAATGTCGTGTTGTAGTGTATTAATGGTTGTCTTGTCGTTCTGAATTTCCCTCTTTTCTCGCGCCTCGTGTTTCTCTCTCCAGCCTACTACTGACGGTTGAGTTGCTTGTGCCTCTTTGGTTTTGGTGTCGTAGTGGCTACATTTGCTTTATTGCCATTTATTGCTTCCTTGTTTTTCTTCATTTGTCATTCTATATGTTTTTCTTTTCCTTTCGAGGAAAGCTTATAAATAGCTCCGCTCCTTGATATTTCCTTCTTTTACTTCTTTTGGATTTTTCTCTTCATCTTTCTTTGCTTTGTTTTTACTTCCATCGTCAGAATGGCCAAAAATATCTTTGATTCTATGGATGATGGTATGCTAAGTGACGATGATGTGGCCGTTATATCTAACCTTCCCTTGGAAGATCGACCGACAACACCCTTGATTTCACTTTTGTCGGACAACGAGGAGGGGCCACCTTTTTCTACTGGTGATCTCCCTACTTCCACTGCTGTCGCTTCTCTTTCTGCTCTTCTATTTGTCTTGCCTGTCGCTACATCTTCTGGGGCTTTGTCTTCTATTTCGACAGATTCTGTGTCGATGGTGGTAGTGACGTCTCCTGCAACTACATCTTCAGCCTCTTTTCCCTTGGCTTCTTCTGAGGAGACTAAAAAGCGACCTGCTATCGGTCCTCCTGATTCGTCAGTAGAGCCTGCTCCTCGTTCGCGTCGGGATGTTTCTCGCTCTACCATTGTCCTGAAGGGCAACGCTGTTGATCGGGACTGCTTCATTTTGTCGAAGGGTTCCCCTCTCGATTCCAACCACGTTCGGAATGCGGTATCTGGCTATCTTTGGAGCCAATGTCCGGAATGCGCCTTCCATTTATGCTACCTGTTTTCGGCTTCTTGACGATGTTCGTCCGTTGGAGGACGATAGGACTTGTCTTTCAGCTTATGCTCTCTCTCGTTCGAAAGTTGATTCTCAGTTTGAGCAACTGTCTGCGCTTGTGAAGAGGCTCCAGGAGTCGCATAAGCGACAATCAGAAGAGCTCCTCTCTCTGCAGGCTTCTAACGAGTCTTTGAGGACAGAGCTTCGTGAGAAGACCGTTGTTGCTACCTCATTGGAGAAGCAACTTGACCAACGGGGTAAGCAGGTACAGTCCTTGCAGCATTCTGCTAAGTTTCATGATAATTGCATCGCGGATCTGGAGGCTTCCTTGAACAATGTTCGCTTTGATCGAGCGGAGGTGGAGTCTGAGCGCTCTCGTTTGGAGTTGAGCAACCAGGCTTTGGAGAATCGGTTAGAGGAATCTTCTGGCGTGATTCCTTTGATGTTTCAGCACTACCGCCGGTCTATTAGGTTGATTATTCTGAAGAGTATCCAGTAGCGAATCTCTCCTTTCTTTATGTCGATCTGTCCCAGTTTCGAGATCAATGCCTTGCCCAGTTGGCAGCTTAAAGATCTGCTATTGAAGCGCCGGTTAGTGCTTCTCCCTTGCCCAAGGTTTGTTGCTTCGTACCTCCCTCTTCTTTAGTTGTTTTGTCTCTTGCTCCTTCAAGTTTGGTGACGAGGTGTTTGCCCACTTCGACTGGTGGTGTTTGACTGAGGTTTTGCTTTGTTATGTTGTTGTTCCTTTCTCTCCTTTTTCCTATTTTTTTTCTTTGTTTGTGAAGCGCGGCCTCCTTGTATGCCGCGCATGTATTTTAATAATAATTTTATTTATTTTTGATTGGCTTTCCTTTAGCTTTCTTTTACTTGCTTGTGCTTCCGGTTGTTTGATCTTCATCTTATGGGATGTGTTTCTTTTGTTCGTGCTGTTTTCTTTTCTTGCTTCGTTGTTTCAAGGAAATATATATTTCTTTTATTTGGTTGTTATCTTTAGGAAGTATGTACCTCCTTTGTTGGCTATTGCCTTTTTAGGAGATACGTATCACCTTATGTTTGGCCGTTGCCTTAGGAGATATGTATCTCTTTTTATTTGCTCGTTGCCTTAAGTGGCATATACCTTTCTTGTTTTGGCCGTTGCCTTTGTTGGTGCAGCGGGACACGAAGGTCCGGATAATATATTTCAATTCAAAATCGGAATTCCAACAATCCGGATCTAGAAATTAATCATATCAATAACAAATAGATCGTCGTATCATCTAGTAATTAAATCACGCATCTAGAAATCGTAAAAAGAATACCAATGTCGATTCTCCAACGATTCTTGTAGTCCCGATAGTTCAGCGACCTCAAGCTCGTCCACACGAGTATGTGTTCGATTGAATCTTCACCTTGAAGTAATCCGTAAGAATTCCTCTTGCCGAGCAAACCTAAACTCAAACTCTCACCTCGATTACGTCTTTGCTCGGATGTATTAAAAACTTTCTCCAAGCTTTTCTGTGATTGATGACTATTTAAACTCTTTCAAATATGCTATCTTAAGTGTGGTGTGTAGTGAATGAGCAAAGGCAACCTCTATTTATAAGAAAGAGTTTGTAGAAAACTCCGAAACCTCACATGCTAGGTGTCACACACCAAGCAAAGGTGTTGCCACCATTCGACACCTCACATGCTAGGTGTCACACACCAAGCATAGGTGCTGCCACCATCTTACGCCTTACATGCTAGGTGTCACATCAAGCATAGGTGTTGCCACCTTCTAACAAGTCGGATGTAGGTGTCACACAGAGACATACATGACATCATCACTTGACATCATCACATGACATCATCGTGACATCATAATAATAACTTGGATAAAATACAATTAGGTGCCTACTAATTTATAACTCTTACAAATTAGTCCCTAATTTATACTTGTTTTTCATCTTAGATTAATTTCCGAGATATGCTAGTATCTATATGAAATCAATCACTCGTAAACTCAATCGGTTGCACACCCTATTGTGTGTGACTAACTAGCTTCACATCTATATGGAAACAAGAGTCATAAGAAATGCCTTTCTTATATTAATTAATTAAATTCCATTAATTATTAATTCTCGTAGATCGTGAGTGACGTCCAGCAACATATCACAACCCCAAATAGATATGAATGTTTCGATGCATTTTTTATGAACCAATGTTCATAATTACTGTACACTCGAAATTTCCTTCATCTAAGATTCCGATCTCGACTAGTGTCACGGTTAAGTCAAAATACTATTTGTCTTGATCATATGACCTCATCTCAGTTCTTATTCTTGATAAATATGACTTCCACTAGAAACAACTTTTCAAGTAATTCATATACACCTGCGCATGTTTTATCATCCATCAAGAATAATTTAAGATAGCATAGAATCTTTTCTCCATTCATCCGGAGTGATAAATCCTCTCTTGGTTAAACCCCTATCTCCGTATACAACTAACTAAAGCCAACACATCCCCCAAAACTAGCTCATGAAAGATCTAGGGATAAGGAGTATCAAACTCTAATCACCAATATACAAGATAGTGTCACCGCGAGTCAAAGGACATATGTACAATTATGAACTAGATGACATTAAATTGACTTTGATGAAATATCATGTATAAGTCATCTAGAGGCACTTGTTCGACTCACTCAAACCCTTTGAGTGTCCACATGTTTATTCTGATCCCCATCAAGTAGTATGAGACTAACTACTTCCTATAATTAGTAACTCCTTGCTAATCAGGAGAATAAACAGAGGTGACGATCTTTCCGGGATAATGCAATGCCCTTATTCGTAGGACCCCATCGATCGTGAACGGTTATTTAGATCACTTGTATAATAGAATCTATCACTCATATTCTTATCACCTTAGAATAGATTCTATTACAAAGTTATAAGGACAATTTGTAATAAATAAATGCTTAGTTGATGAGACACTTAGTCTAAATAAAACATATATATCATTGACATTGGGATTTGTTTATACAAGTATACAGACAAAATGGCCCTAGGGCACATACTACTAACAATCTCCCACTTGTACTAGTGCCATTGGCTACTATATCTAAGCCCCATCTTCTCAAGATGTAAATCTAATTGACTCTGGGTCATGGGCTTTGTTAGTGGGTCTGCCGTGTTATCGGCTGATGGTATCTTTTTGGAGAGACACATCTCCCTTTCCAACAATCTCTTGGATGATATAATAGCGCCTTTCTATGTGTTTGGATTTCTGGTGGGACCGGGGTTCCTTTGTCTGGGCTATAGCACCATTGTTGGCACAAAAAAGAGGATCCGCCGACTCAATGGTAGGAACCGCACCAAGTTCAGAAACGAACTTCTTAATCCAAACAGCTTCCTTTGCAGCATCTGATGCCGCAATATATTCGACTTCTGTGGTGGAATCAGCAGTGGTTTCTTGTTTGGAATTCTTCCAACTCACTGCTCCTCCATTATATGTGAATACAAATCCGGATATAGACTTACGATTGTCTATATCTGATTGAAAATCAAAATCTGTAAAGACGTCTATTTAAGATCACCTCCTCCATATGTTTAGATCATATCTTTAGTCCTTCTCAACTACTGTTTTTTTCTCTTCTTTTTTTTTCTTTTTTTTTAAATATTTGGACCATTTCTGGATTTATGCGTGTCATCCTTGCGCAGGGGCCATGCTTATCTTCTCTGTATCATTCCAATTTTATCGGATGTTCCGAATAGTCATCAAGTGTTCCGAACCTGGATTGGATTGATATCGGCTAGTCAAACTAACCTCATAGGCAATATCTGGCTTTTTACACAACATAGCGTACATACGACTACCAATTGCCGAAGCGTATGGTATCTTTGCCATTTCATCTCTTTCCTCAGATGTCTTTGGAGACATATCTTTTGAAAGGTGAATTCCATGCCTATCGGGAATTAGTCCTCTCTTAGAATTTTCCATATTGAACTTCTTCAATATCTTTTCTAAGTAGAGCCTTTAGGAGAGACCTATTATTCTCTTAGATCTATCTCTATAGAGTCTAATACCGAGAATGTAAGTTGCTTCTCCGAGGTCTTTCATGGAGAAAGTTTTGGATAGCCAAAGCTTTACAGAGGTTAACATACCGACATCATTTCCTATTAGTAAAATTTCATCTATATACAAGACTAGGAACGTGATTGCGCTCCCACTAACATTCTTGTAAACACATGGTTCATCTTTGTTTTTGATAAACTCGTAACCCTTTATAGCTTCATCAAAACGACGATTCCAACTTCTTGAAGCTTGCTTCAAACCATACATGGATTGTTTCAGCTTACACACCTTGGAACCTTCTTCGGATTCAAAAACCCTTAGGTTGTTCCATATAGATTTCCTTCTCAATATATCTATTAAGGAATGCTGTCTTGACATCCATTTTTCAAACCTCATAATCTAAATGTGAAGCTATGGCAAGAAGAATCCGGATGGACTTAAGCATGGCTACAGGTGAAAAAGTCTCTTCATGTAATAACCCGTATTTTTTTATAACTTGTTTTGGTGGTTGGTTGTCCGTTTAAAGTTTGGTTTGTGATGGACTTTGGTTGTGTTTTAACTTCGACTTGTTCTCGTTGTGCTTCCGACTTGTTTTCGGATTGATTTATATGCAAATTAGCATATGTGGTACCTTGGTTGTGTCATGTTGAATGACTTATGTGTACCCCTTGAACCTTTAAGTATTTGATGTTGAATTGATTTATTTCCGGATTGTTATCGAAACAATGTTTGCATGTTTTCCAAATCTGCTATGCTCTAGTAAAACGTCCATATCTCCCAATTTAACTGTCGGATCGGGCTGCCCTTTTGATATGTTGTACCTAAGAGGATTATCTTTCATTCGACCGTTCGGATCGTCGTTTTGACCTCTTTTCGGGTCAACCGGACCTATAACCGGACCTGCTGGGTTGAACCGGTCTTAGGTCCGGTCCACTCTGATTTCTGCATTGGCAGTGAGTCAACCGGTTCAATAACCGGTTCTGCTGGACAGAACCGGCCGTAGAACCGGTTCATTACGGGTTTGCTTATAAAAACTTCGTTTCTCGACCAAATCAGCCCCCACTCGTTCCCACAAACCCTAAACTGATTTCTAAACATTTATAGACAATTCCCAATCACATTTTGGTGCCTCAAGACACTTGGTAAGTGTTCTAACATCCTTTCCATCATTCAATTCATAGTTTACGTAATCGAATTGTTTGGGTATTCATTGGTCCTTCGGTTTTTCATTGTTGTAGCCATTATTCCACTATTTTTCTGAGTTTTCCTTGCTCTTTTGGATTGCTAAGGTAATTAATCCTTCCTTTACCCTTTTAATTCGAATCGTTGGTGTGATGGTTGTTAGATTTCAATTTTAAATGTTAGTTTTGTGGCATGTAATTGTATGCGCTGTTTTGATTTGGTTTTCTTTATTATTGTATCAAATTCATTGTCAATACTTGTTGGGCATTTGTTGTAGTCGTTTATGCTCTCTAGAATTCGGTTCGTTCATGCGTTGTATGGATTTCTTAAAAGGGGAATGTTAGGGCTGTCCATAATTTCATTGCCATGATGTTGTTGTTTAAAGAATTAGATTGCTATAAATTGTTTTAGTTTGATTTTGTTATAGGGCTGTAAATAATTGAATTAACCTGTGTTTGGTGATTAAAAATCAAATTGACAGAGTTGGATTAGTTTGGTTTGAGCATATCAAATTGTTTGTTATTTGGCTTGATAATCATGATCAATTGATATGTTTTGGTTAGAGGTTTTGAAACTGAAAATGTAATTGGTTTAAGCTTTTGAGATGAATTGGATTCATTAAAGTGTCATGGCATGGTTGTTTTGAGGTTGGCTTGTTTTGCCGATTTTGGCTAAATGTTGAATTTGTTGTCATGTAATGTTTTGATTGTTTAAATAAGTTAGTTGGGTTGTTTAACATTATTGATTAATATTGGATTGTTGTTAACATGTTAGTATGATGTATAAATTATTGTAAATCTTGATTGGGCATGTTTAATGTTAGAGGGCATGCTAAGGTGATTGTATATTTTATGTTGGCCGTTTGAACATGTTTGCCCATTGATGACTTTTGTCGAGAACCTTATGAGCGTTATGATATTTTAGTTATTGAGTTCTTATTGAGTTCCTTGTTTTCAAAATGGATTTCATAGTTTATCAAAAGATGACCTAAATATTAAACTCTGGTTTTACTCTGGGTGGATTTTGGTTCGGGTTAGACTTGGGTCGCCCGATTTGTGAGAAGACGCCTTGCAATTGTTGTAACTTGGCTGACTCACCATGTTGGTTTTAAACTTGGTTTATGGATTTAACTAAGTTATCTGAAATGGATTTTCGGATCATGTTTTCAAAGTGGGAACTCAATTTGACTTAACTGATTGTATGACTTTGGTGACAGTCCGAGTAAGTATGATTATTCCACGTTAGTTTATGCTTTGGCATTTTGACTATATATGTATAATGGCGTTATGATGGTTTATACGTTGGCTTGATTGATATATGTGCTAGTCGTATGTGGTGTCTAGTACTCTCTAGAGTTAGGGGATGATATTAATTATTATATATATTTTCTTAGACCCGTCGACTGCTCGTGCTTCGGAGTCGGATCAGGTTGAGTTGCTTGTCAAGTTTTCACGTGGATTTGCAAGCAGTGAGTTTGTACTTACTATTTACCGCTTTATTAAGTAAATTGTTATTTTAATATATAAATATATATTGTATGTATATTTCGAACTGTTTTTCCATTATGGCTTTTAGTTGGAACATGCTACCTAATGGGCATCATTAGGACTGTGTGCGCACCGGTATTGATCTAGACAAGGTATGTGATATGTGGTGGTAACTCGGTGTGAGCATAGCTCTCGGGACCAGTAGAGTAACTCGGTGTAGCTCAGCTCTCGGGACTCTGGTTATTGATAAAGAATGGTCGGTGGTAACTCGGTGTAGCTCAGCTCTCGGGACCAGGCCTACTGGATTATGGAAATTATTTAGTATTGTGGATTAGGGTTCCAACTATTATCCGTAATATCGTTATTAAATGTTTTAAACGGTTTTAAAAGGTTTTCCACTTAATAAATGTAGATAGTGGTATAAAGTCATCTCAGTATATCTGACCCCGTTGTTTTCCCAATTTTCCCAGAGTTATGATCTGAGAGAGTCTGGTGATCTCCGCATTTACTTTTCTTCGGAGGTTCCATTTATTTTTGATAAACTGTAAAACTGCTTTATTCTTAGACCGCAGTAGTAACTAGACGTCTTTATTATTACTGTATATTTTGTCGGATTGGTTCGACTGGTTATATTGCTTTGGCATGATTATAATACTTACATTGATTTATGATAAATCTATATTAGTCTCGGAATTGGCTAAGCATGTTATATTAATTGTGGAATATTATAACTGCTAGATTTAGGTTGAAGTCTCGGTTGCCCCCGAGCATTGGTTTTCTGCAGGTTTATGTGTTTATATGTTAATTGAAAGGCTAGCTACGGGTTTTGGTACTACATTACCCATACCCTAGCGCCGGTCGCGATTCATGAAAATGGGTCGTGACAAACTTGATATCAGAGCTTTGGTTTCAAACCAAGGCCTTATGCATGTTATGTGTTTATTAGTTTGACATAATATTTTGATGTCGTGTCATAGGAACTACTGCGGAATTAGGATTCATGTCTTGTCTTTTAAAACGTCATCTTTTGTTTTCAAACTTTCAGCCTACATCCTATAGGTGATGTCTGTCAGTCTTTATTTGGTGTTGGTGCTATGATTAACAATTTATTTCACTTGGAGATTAGTTGATGTGATATATCAAGTTGAGGTTATTTCACTTGGGTGATTGCTATTGCTTTCGATTTCTCGGGAAATCTTTGGTTGGTAAATTTTTCTAAAACTCATACTAAGGTTTGATGTTGTTTGATAAACCTTGGCGTTTATGCCTGAAAAGATTTAGAATATATGGTATGGTTACAGTTATTTTACGTGATGCGTTGAATTGCTTTTGCCTTATTAATATAGTACATCTTGACTTTGGCCTCGGTTGTTGATTTTAAATATGATCGTATGTTGGGCGTTAGCCTTGTTTTTCTATTAAAGAGATTTTGGATTAAACCTTAAAACGTGTTTTGATGGTCATGCATTGCTTGACCACATGTGGATTTAAAGATTTTTATTGAGAATATTGTTTTATCCGATTTGTGTTTCGACACAGAATCATAAGAGAAGTTGATTTTAAATTCTTAAAAAGGTCAATTTTTGGTTTAAGCTACCAGTAAAAAGAAATTCTTGTATTTCGAAATATTACGTTTGGTTTGGTGTTAACAAACGATGATTTCAAAATGATATTTTATGAGATGGGTCGTTGTTTTAAGAATTTAATGTTGTAGTATGCCAGTATTTTAACATTTTTGCGATTTACGGGATGGCTGTTTGAAATCAAAGATTTTTCATTTGAGTTTTTAAATTACTGTTTAGCGGTTGGTTTACGTTGAGCTCCTGAAATTATAAGAGATGTAAATTTTATTAAAATATTTTTTGGATTTACAAATATTTTGAGTACGTTTTATAAACGGTTGTTTTGGGTTCGACTTGGGTCACCCAAATTTAGGAGTTGAGCTTGGTAGTTGTAATGACTCGGCTAGCTCGGTGATTTTATTATTTGAGATACTTGAGTATCCGTTTTAAAGCAACTAATTTATAAGAAGAGACATTTACAAATTGAGATTTTATTTTAACCGTGGGGCTCAACTAGGTTTGGAAATTTTCGTAAAAGACTTTAAAATTTCAAAACGAATTTTGAAGCGCAATATTAAAGGATGATATAATTGCATGGTGATTTTGTAATGAGATTTCAAAAGAAAAAAAACAATGTTGTGGCACGTCTTGTATTTGGTTTTTTTAAGTATGTTTGAGTTAATTGTGTTCTATGGCAACACGTACGTGGTTTATGGTTCGTAGAAATGATAATATTTTTGATTTTATTGCGTGGTATAATTTGCTTACTTGTTAGACTAAATTGAATACTTTGATTCGTCTTTTGTGCAAAGTAGCACGTGGTCAAGGTTGGCTACCTTGATATATGATTCGTGGATCAAAATTTTTGGATTTCGATATCGAGAAAGACGAGGGAAGTATTCCCTTAGATTGGTTGATGATTTCTGATTATCCTAGAACGGATATTGGAAACTTTGAACCGAGAAGATAGATCGGTGTATTAATACACTGATGTTTCCATCAAGTTTGATGATGCGATGCGGGAGCTGGCGGTAAGTTTTGTAGGAACATATTGATGCATTATTCTTTTGGGAATAAGTTTCAGTCTGGATTGAGGTTAGTTAGATGCTTTTTATAGTAGATTTGTAATGAAGTTATTAGGAGGAGTTGTTGTGTAGCATCGAATATTGGTAGGTTGCAAGTACGGAGTTTGAGGAATATTTTGAGGTTATTGAGTGCACATCTCACAGAGTGTAATGTCTAGTAAATGTTTTATTGTGAAATAAATTTCAAAGGTTGAATTATTAAAATATTTGAAATATTTTTCAACACGTAATTGTGCCCAGACATATCATGAACATGCATCTTGAATGTCACGAATAGGATTGCATTGAGCACTAAGTATGTCCACTAAATAAAAGATAAATAAATAATTGATACATGCATAATAGTACATGCATCACGTGGATAGAAAGGATTAGGGTTGGATGCAACTCTTTGGGGATGAGAGATGTCATCACCCTGGCGCACAATTATGTGAAATAGATTTTTCGATAAAGTGTTTTGAGAAATATGTTTTGAAACGAGCTCGTGAGTCACATTATGATAAATTTATTTATAAAGTTTTCGGATTTCAAATGATTTGAAACTGTTACCGGAAGGTAGCTAGACAAATACTCTGTGATGGTGATGGTGAATTACGGACGCTTACATTGTTAGAGATTGGTCGGTGTTTTCAGAATCTTATGCTTCTTCGGAAGTAATAATGGCTTTGAGGTTTGCGCTCGAGATATAGTTGTGCTAAGTGCGGTAAAGAGTAATTTAGAATAGAAAGCTTTCGTGATAATTTCCAATTTGTAATTTACGGATTTGTGGTAAGGATGTTGGTTATGCTCATGTGTACGTATAAACTATATTTTTAAAAGAAACTTTGTCTTTTAAGGTTGGAAATTGTCTAATTATTTTGGCGTATTGATATAACGGTATTTTCATAAACAAGAGATTTACATTGCTGATTTACCTTTCTGAGGAAATGGAGAAATTTTGTCAAAATTGAATCTAAAGGGATAATAAATTTTTTCGCTTGAGCGATTTCTTCAATTATGTTTTTGTTTAAGAGCAAAAATTTAGATACAATTTAAATTTTAATGTCTTGAAACATTTATATGTATTTCTAACATGGAGGATTTTGCCACGGGTTAACTTTTGCGAGAAAAGTGTAAATTGATGTTAGCAAGTTTGGTTTAAAAAGAACATAAATTTTGTTAGTTGAACTGTTTCATAAATTTGCAAACGTATTTAGAAATTGGGAAAATATGGATATATTTTGAAAATTTTCAAGGATTTGCAAACCGGTGGTTTTTCAACATAAAGGTATTTCGATTTTGAATGAAAAAGGAGGTGTAAGACGTAGACTCTTTTAAACATGGTGGAAAATTTTGTATATAAAATATTTTATACCCACAGGGGTTGGTTTTGAGCATAGCTGACAATCCGGTCGTAGTAAAATGGTCGTATTGATCTTTCGTTGTATACGAGATTATAGTCAATTGATTGAATAATTCTGAGAGTTTGAGTTCGATTTGGTTATGTGAGATAATTGATTCAGAATCGGGAATCGCGGTTAATAGGTTTCGACAACCATGATCGGTTGATCGATTTTGTTAATTAATGGTATTATTGTAAGGTTTGTATATTGTTTTGAGCATGGTTGAACACTTGTTGTAAGAGACAAATTTTTTTTAAGTTGTCTGATGCAGTCAATGTTCAGTGTAGTCATGGCGTTATGTTTTTGAGTGATTGGGAGAATCATTTTGATGGATATTGTTTGTCACTAATATAGAAATTTTTGTTATCACAAAAGAGGTCCGCTTTTCTTTGAATTGCGATATGAGTTATTATGTTTTATGATTCACAAGTTAATTGCATTATCGAGTTGGTACTAAATCGTTTGGATTAAAGGATTATTATAATGTTGATTTTGGAACTGAAACATTATCAGAAGTTTATTGGATTTTGTTATCGATAATTTTGATGTAGAGATGCTATAAGTGGAAGTAAGTAAGTGTTTTTAGAACGATAGATTTTATCAGCTATGTTTACAGTGTTATTGTTTTGTCCGTGGCAAAAGATTTTGGAATTATAGAATTAGAGTTGAGCTTAGCGCTTAATCTTGTATTTGACATTGAGGATTTTATAATAGATGAGTTTCGAGGTGGTTCTGGAAGCCACTTTGGTATAGAGTAATTGTGACTCTCAGTTGAATAATTGTTTATTATTCACATTGTGTTGATCGAGTGATTGTTGAAGCACTGAGTTGATAGAATAGAAATTTGTGCATATGTGTGTTGTGACCATTTGAGTTGTTGATTTATATGAGTGGTGGTTTTGAGTTATCATTCGAGGAGCAACCTGTTAAGTTTGTGGTTACGCAAGTGCGTCGGTTGATGAATAACAGAATTTCTATGATTACAGTTTCAATTGGTTACTTGGTGGAGGAATGTTCTTGAGAGATAAAGTTTGTTATGCAAATTTGTTATTATGCTTTCCTTAATTCCTTTGGGTATCATGATTATGTGATCTTACGTTGGTCATGTACGTTTTGTATGGCTTGCTATGTAGTTTTATGTTATGTTTTACGTCGGTTGTTTTTGTGTTAAAATCGAGGACGATTTTGTTTTTAAGTTGGGGAGAATGTAATAACCCGTATTTTTTTATAACTTGTTTTGGTGGTTGGTTGTCCGTTTAAAGTTTGGTTTGTGATGGACATTGGTTGTGTTTTAACTTCGACTTGTTCTCGTTGTGCTTCCGACTTGTTTTCGGATTGATTTATATGCAAATTAGCATATGTGGTACCTTGGTTGTGTCATGTTGAATGACTTATGTGTACCCCTTGAACCTTTAAGTATTTGATGTTGAATTGATTTATTTCCGGATTGTTATCGAAACAATGTTTGCATGTTTTCCAAATCTGCTATGCTCTAGTAAAACGTCCATATCTCCCAATTTAACTGTCGGATCGGGCTGCCCTTTGGATATGTTGTACCTAAGAGGATTATCTTTCATTCGACCGTTCGGATCGTCGTTTTGACCTCTTTTCGGGTCAACCGGACCTATAACCGGACCTGCTGGGTTGAACCGGTCTTAGGTCCGGTCCACTCTGATTTCTGCATTGGCAGTGAGTCAACCGGTTCAATAACCGGTTCTGCTGGACAGAACCGGCCGTAGAACCGGTTCATTACGGGTTTGCTTATAAAAACTTCGTTTCTCGACCAAATCAGCCCCCACTCGTTCCCACAAACCCTAAACTGATTTCTAAACATTTATAGACAATTCCCAATCACATTTTGGTGCCTCAAGACACTTGGTAAGTGTTCTAACATCCTTTCCATCATTCAATTCATAGTTTACGTAATCGAATTGTTTGGGTATTCATTGGTCCTTCGGTTTTTCATCGTTGTAGCCATTATTCCACTATTTTTCTGAGTTTTCCTTGCTCTTTTGGATTGCTAAGGTAATTAATCCTTCCTTTACCCTTTTAATTCGAATCGTTGGTGTGATGGTTGTTAGATTTCAATTTTAAATGTTAGTTTTGTGGCATGTAATTGTATGCGCTGTTTTGATTTGGTTTTCTTTATTATTGTATCAAATTCATTGTCAATACTTGTTGGGCATTTGTTGTAGTCGTTTATGCTCTCTAGAATTCGGTTCGTTCATGCGTTGTATGGATTTCTTAAAAGGGGAATGTTAGGGCTGTCCATAATTTCATTGCCATGATGTTGTTGTTTAAAGAATTAGATTGCTATAAATTGTTTTAGTTTGATTTTGTTATAGGGCTGTAAATAATTGAATTAACCTGTGTTTGGTGATTAAAAATCAAATTGACAGAGTTGGATTAGTTTGGTTTGAGCATATCAAATTGTTTGTTATTTGGCTTGATAATCATGATCAATTGATATGTTTTGGTTAGAGGTTTTGAAACTGAAAATGTAATTGGTTTAAGCTTTTGAGATGAATTGGATTCATTAAAGTGTCATGGCATGGTTGTTTTGAGGTTGGCTTGTTTTGCCGATTTTGGCTAAATGTTGAATTTGTTGTCATGTAATGTTTTGATTGTTTAAATAAGTTAGTTGGGTTGTTTAACATTATTGATTAATATTGGATTGTTGTTAACATGTTAGTATGATGTATAAATTATTGTAAATCTTGATTGGGCATGTTTAATGTTAGAGGGCATGCTAAGGTGATTGTATATTTTATGTTGGCCGTTTGAACATGTTTGCCCATTGAGGACTTTTGTCGAGAACCTTATGAGCGTTATGATATTTTAGTTATTGAGTTCTTATTGAGTTCCTTGTTTTCAAAATGGATTTCATAGTTTATCAAAAGATGACCTAAATATTAAACTCTGGTTTTACTCTGGGTGGATTTTGGTTCGGGTTAGACTTGGCTCGCCCGATTTGTGAGAAGACGCCTTGCAATTGTTGTAACTTGGCTGACTCACCATGTTGGTTTTAAACTTGGTTTATGGATTTAACTAAGTTATCTGAAATGGATTTTCGGATCATGTTTTCAAAGTGGGAACTCAATTTGACTTAACTGATTGTATGACTTTGGTGACAGTCCGAGTAAGTATGATTATTCCACGTTAGTTTATGCTTTGGCATTTTGACTATATATGTATAATGGCGTTATGATGGTTTATACGTTGGCTTGATTGATATATGTGCTATATGTGGTGTCTAGTACTCTCTAGAGTTAGGGGATGATATTAATTATTATATATATTTTCTTAGACCCGTCGACTGCTCGTGCTTCGGAGTCGGATCAGGTTGAGTTGCTTGTCAAGTTTTCACGTGGATTTGCAAGCAGTGAGTTTGTACTTACTATTTACCGCTTTATTAAGTAAATTGTTATTTTAATATATAAATATATATTGTATGTATATTTCGAACTGTTTTTCCATTATGGCTTTTAGTTGGAACATGCTACCTAATGGGCATCATTAGGACTGTGTGCGCACCGGTATTGATCTAGACAAGGTATGTGATATGTGGTGGTAACTCGGTGTGAGCATAGCTCTCGGGACCAGTAGAGTAACTCGGTGTAGCTCAGCTCTCGGGACTCTGGTTATTGATAAAGAATGGTCGGTGGTAACTCGGTGTAGCTCAGCTCTCGGGACCAGGCCTACTGGATTATGGAAATTATTTAGTATTGTGGATTAGGGTTCCAACTATTATCCGTAATATCGTTATTAAATGTTTTAAACGGTTTTAAAAGGTTTTCCACTTAATAAATGTAGATAGTGGTATAAAGTCATCTCAGTATATCTGACCCCGTTGTTTTCCCAATTTTCCCAGAGTTATGATCTGAGAGAGTCTGGTGATCTCCGCATTTACTTTTCTTCGGAGGTTCCATTTATTTTTGATAAACTGTAAAACTGCTTTATTCTTAGACCGCAATAGTAACTAGACGTCTTTATTATTACTGTATATTTTGTCGGATTGGTTCGACTGGTTATATTGCTTTGGCATGATTATAATACTTACATTGATTTATGATAAATCTATATTAGTCTCGGAATTGGCTAAGCATGTTATATTAATTGTGGAATATTATAACTGCTAGATTTAGGTTGAAGTCTCGGTTGCCCCCGAGCATTGGTTTTCTGCAGGTTTATGTGTTTATATGTTAATTGAAAGGCTTGCTACGGGTTTTGGTACTACATTACCCATACCCTAGCGCCGGTCGCGATTCATGAAAATGGGTCGTGACACTTCATAATCGACCCCTTGCCTTTGGCGAAACCCTTTCGCAACAAGCCTAGCCTTAAAAGTCTCCACTTTTCCATCAGCACCAATTTTACGCTTGAAGATCCATTTGTTCCCTATTAGTATAATACCATCGGGTGGATCGACTAGCTCCTAAACTTTGTTATTGTACATGGAATCCATTTTGGATTTCATAGCTTCAAGCCATCTTGAAGAATCTATATTACATATAACTTCTTCATAAGTAGAAGGATCAGCAATTTGATCATTTTCTCCATGAATAAAAACTCTTGAATATCACGAAGATAACCATATCTCTCTGGTGGATAAGATACTTTACTTGATCTTCGAGGTATTTTTGTAGATTTTACTAATTCTGGTTCACCATAGGTTTGATCAATCTCCATTGTATCATTTTGTTGGTCTTTAGGCGACTCCTCATCTATTTCTTTATTTCTTCCTTTGCCCCTTCTTGAATAAATTGGTTTCAAGAAAGACCGCATCTCGACCAACAACAATTGTTTATTCGGATGGAATATAGAAATAATATCATAAACTATCTTTAGGATAACCAACGAATCTTCCCATGATTGATCTTGATTACAACTTGTCGGTTATCAACTTTTTGGTATATGCCAAACATCCCCAAATCATAATATGCATAAGACTTGGTTCCTTACCATACCATATCGCATAAGGTAATCTTGGAGCGGATTTAGTTGGTACTCGATTTAGAATATAATTTGCGCAAAGAAGTGCATGACCCCATAATGAAATGGGTAAATCTGTATAGCTCATCATTGATCGTACCATGTCTAACAATGTACGCTTCCTCCGTTCCGATACACCATTCAACGGTGGTGTTCCCGGAGGAGTTAGTTGAGAAATAATACCGCATCCTTTAAAAAATTTACCAAATTCCGTACTCAAGTATTCACCTCCTCGATCAGATCGTAGGATTTTAATATTTTTTCCAATTTGGTTTTCTACTTCATTTTTGAAGTCTTTAAATTTTTCAAAAGCTCCACTCTTGTTCTTCATAAGAACAACACACCCATACCGTGATAAATCATTGGTGAAGGTAATGAAGTACAAATAACCACCTCGTGCCATTTCTTTAAATGGACCACATACATCACTATGTATGATTTCCAAAACATCTTTGGCTCTACCACTTTGTCCCATAAAGGGTGATCAAGTCATCTTGCCATTAAGACATGACTCATAAGTTGAAATTGATACGGAATCAAGATTGCTCAAGATTCCCATCTTATCCAACTTGTTAAGTCTATCTTCCGCAATATGTCCTAATCGTAAGTGCCATAATTGTTTCGAGGTTTGATCACTTATGGTATTTATTTCGAAAACATTATTTGTATTGCTAACATCTTTTTTTATACAATAAAGACCGATTTTGTACATAACTATAACCAACGATTTTATTATTATAGATAAATTTACAAACATCCTTTGTAAATAGGAAATCATACCATGATCTTGTCATACAAGAAAAGGACATGATATTTCTATAACCGTTTGGTAAGTACAAAACATTGTTCAAATACAAAAAATGTTTTATACAACAAAGTAGAAGATGATCCTATAGCTTTAGCCGCAACACTTGCGTTATTTCCAAGCTTCAAGATCACTTCGTCCTTGTCCAACTTCCTCTCATTTGCTAGATCCTTTAAGGATGAACAAATGTGAGAACTAGCTTCGGTATCTAATACCCAAGTTTTGGATGAGCTATCGTTATTGGAATTGAAATAATAAGAAATTGACACACCCTCACCGGGATTTTCATTCTTCTTGTTCTTGCCCTTGGATTCCAAATACTTGGGACAATTTCGTTTCCAATGTCCCTCGCCTTCACAAAAGAAACACTTTCCTTTGTTTTCCGAGGTGCCCTTCTTTTTTGCAATGGCCTTTTGCGCCTTCAAAACATTCTTATTAGTTTTCTTCTTCTTAGTCTTACTAGAAGAAGTAATCACAAGAGAAACTTCCTTTCCCTTAACATTATTCTTTTCAGCAATTATCAACATGTTTGATAACTCAACAAGTGTACATTCTATCCGATTCATATAGTAATTTGTGATGAAATTACCATATGATTCCAGAAGGGATTGAAGGATCATATCCATTTGGAGATTGAAGTCCATGATGAAGTCTAGACCCTCTAGCTGTTTGATAAATCAAATCATCATGTTCATATATTGTCAAACACCCTTTCCCTCGGAGTGCTTCGCCCGAAATAATTGCTTAGATATCTCATATCTACCAAAGCGACTCGATTCACGGTACAACTCTTTTAAGCGAAACAATATTTCGCAAGCTCCTAGATGTTTCTTGTGTTGCTTTTGCAACTCGTTATTCATAGATGCCAACATATAGCACTTGGCTTGTTCTTCATCTAACTTCCACTTGCGCAATACCTCATGTTCCTCGGGAGGTGCCTCAATCGGCAATGGTCCCGAAACATTTGTCTCAAGAACATATGCTATGTGTTCACTTGCAAGAACTATTTTGAGATTTCTTAACCAATTAACAAAGTTAAGACCCACTAAGAGATTATTGTCGAGAATGCTACTTAACTGATTCGATTTCATATTATCTTATCAACCTATAAATAGCAAAAATCTCTAATTAGTATTATTATCTTGTATATTTAAACCATAATGATTTGTTCTTTATCAAAATGGTGTCCTACTATCTTTTTCGAATCCTACACTTCCAAAATAGGTAACGTAAATCTTTGTTGGAAAAGATTTCAAGCGGGTGATTGAATTTTTATAGTCATTAATTTTTCCCTCGGGTACACCTAATTGCCGTTATTGGGATCACAATGCACTACAAATGAACAACACTTGTTCATCATATCTCATATGAGGTTCAATCATTTTCGACTCCTAATGCTTTCACCCTCAGATACCCATTGTCATTATTGGGTTTTTGCATTAGTTAAGTTTAACACATTGAATAGAATAAGATGTATCAATTTGATTAATACACGACTCAGGTACGCCTAATTGCTGTTATTGCCGTGTACTATATCGATACACCCGTAACATATCATGCTTAACAATAAACTCAACAACGGCCTCTTGACGATATCATCTCACCCCTATGTATCCATAGCCGACAAGATGATAACTCACAGCGTGATAGTTTATTGCTCCAATGGAGAGCCATTAATAAATCAATTTAATGATTAATCAATATAAACGTAATCTTTTAACTTTTAGGAAGATTTCTTACGGTTTTAAGCTATTTCGGTCTCACTAAGCACACAACACATTTTAGCATGCATCTCATACATATTAAAGCTAAAATGAATCATGCAATCACACATGTATGATCATGGACTTCCTAGGTCTCATTCTTTAGCCACAAAAGAATGAGAAAATTACTACTTGTTCCGCATGTTTTATTGATGACAACATAATGCATAAGCGAGTCACTTATTGTGTTAAATAATGGAAAAACCCATTTCCAGGTCCTTAAACTATACCGGTTTTGATTATCTAGTCCCTAAACTAATTTTTGTCTTTTACTGGTCCCTCAACTCAGCAAAAACACATTTTCAAATCCTTCGATATATATTCGATATGCGCGTGCTCTCAAACTCTGTTAACTAACGGAAAAATCAGAAGTGTTACACGTAGGAAAGAGAATTCTTTTGGCAAATAGTTAAAAAATAACCTCGAGGGTCATTTTTTTACCCTTTTTCCCTTAAATTTCCATTTTCTGTACAAATTCAACCCATTTTGAAAATAATAAAACACATGTTCATCTTTAATGTACCCTGTTCTCCTTTTTCTCCGGTGACTGAGTCATTAGTATTTTGGTTTTGTCCCTTAACTCAATAAAACTCTCATTGCTTGTTTCAACCATTATAACTCGTTAGTTTCTCAATTTTTGTTGCCTGTCGGGAAAACAACCAACTCAATACATCATTTTCCTCGTTTTCATCGACCGGCGATTTAATTAAATGTCTTCGATTTTCAATGAGTTAAACAGAGGCAAAATCAAGAAACCCATCTTTAAAATCAAGGAACCCATTTTCAGCTTCATTTGTGAGCAGCGGTGGAGGAGCAATAAGTAGTGACGGCGGAGGAGCAACGAGCAGCGGCAGAGAAGCATATGGGTTTTCTAAATCTCAGTTTATCTTAAATTGGGATTTTGTTTGCTTAAGGAATTTGGGTTTTGTTTGTTTTTTCAATTTCAATTTCTGCAACTTTTGCAAATTTCATTCTTGCTTCTGCATATACTTTGTAGTTCAGGTGGCCACACTGGTTCAGTGATAACATTTGCCAAAAAATGAGTTTTAAATATATGAATGTTATTGTGTTAGAGTTACCTGATTGTTGTTGTCAAAAGTTTAGAAAAAATATGAGACTGTTTGGATGAAATTTTCTCGAGAAAATGTTGAATTATATAATTTTTAATCAAGAAAAGGAGAAGGAAACTCGTTAATTCTTAGCACAGCAGAACTAGAATATCATAAAAAAATTGTTTCTTGTAAAAGAGGAGAGGTTACAGGCGAGAGTTTAACAGTTGCCCAGAGTTGCCGCTTTCAGTCAGGGCCGACCAGTTTTTAGGTTTGCAATAGTTTTTAGGTCTTTATTGCTAATTGTGCAATATTTAAACAAGTTATTTCTCTTTCCTATCTGTAGCTTAGGTGGAAATTTATAAACAGTTAACGCGTTAATTTTGGAGAGTGATTTCACGCAGCTAACAGACATCTACTTAGGGACCTGAACTTGCAAAACCGTGAAGTTAAGGGACCAGTAAATGACAAAAGTTAGTTTAGGGATTAGATAATCAAAATCGGTATAGTTTAAGGATCTGGAAATGGGTTTTTCCTTAAATAATCACATTAGAAAAATTCACAGGATAGATTGGAAGGTCACGAGCGGACCACTTAAATACCAATCTCCTAAACATAATTAATCAAATGTAATTAATGTCCAAATAGCGTTTGTTCATTTTTGCAAACAAGACATAGGCCCTCAGAATTAGAAATTACATGCCCAATAATAATTCCTAGGTCCATGATTATCAATACATGCATTCAATCGTAAAACTTTAATACTTGACAATACGGTGACTCTGATACCACTGTTGGTACAGCGTGACGCGAGGATCCAGATAGTATATTTCAGTCAGATCATATGCGCATCATGCTTAACACATAAAATTAATGGAGAGTAAGGATATGAACGAATAGCTCATGCTTGAAATAGAGAGAGACTTCTTTTGATAACAATTGCTTGGATGGAATTATTGAAGTTCAGATTTCGTTGAACTAGTAGGTCTTTATTCCCTCTTCTAAATGGAGTGCGCAGTGGTGAACCAAGGCGTAGGAAAGGCTTCCAAGAAGTATGAGAATACAATCACCTTCACCGACTCAGACATGCATGTCAAAAGCTGGATTCACAATAGGCCATTGTATGTGGAGAGCACAGCCAACAGGTACCCCATCAAAATGACCCTCATTAACAATGGGTCATCCATCAACATCATTCCCTTAACAACCTTCAAAGAAATAGGTGCCTTGACTTTACACGTGCGCCCAAAAACATAGGCCGACTACTGAGCCCACTTTGGCTCAGCTGCACCACCCCAGGTGCGAGCCACCCGAGAAGCAAGCTATTACAGCGAGCGGCTGGAGCTGTAGGGATTCCACTTTTGATCTGCAATGGCACTCACGGACGAAGAAAAGGCCGGCTTTCGATAGGGTGGTGGCATATCAATGATTGCCTTGGCCAATGAATAACAAATGGATCGTTGTATCATCTAGTAATTAAAGCACGCATCTAGAATCGTAAGAAGAATACCAATGTCGATTCTCCAACGATTCTTGTAGTCCCGATAGTACGGCGACCTCAAGCTCGTCCACACGAGTATGCGTACGATTGAATCGCCTTGAAGTAATCCGCAAGAGTTCCTCTTGCCGAGCAACCCTAAGCTCAAACTCTCGCGTCGATTACGTTGTTGCTCGGATGTATGAAAAACTTTCTCCAAACTTTTCTGTGATTGATGACTATTTGAACATTTTCAAATATGCTATCTTACGTCTAGTGTGTAGTGAATGAGCAATGGCAACCTCTATTTATAGGCAAGAGTTTGTAGGAAACTCCGACACCTCACATGCCAAGTTTCGTACACCAAGCAAAGGTGTTGCCACCATTCGACAACTCACATGCTAGGTATCACACACCAAACATAGGTGTTGCCACCATCTCACACCTCACATGTTAGGTGTCACACATCAAGTATAGGTGTTTCCACCTTCTGACAAATCGGATGCTAAATGTCACACACAGACACATACATGACATCATTACATGATATCATCATGTGACATCATCATCGTGACATCATCATTGGTACATCATCACATGACATCATTGTGACCTCATCATATGACATCATCACATGAAATCATCACATTAACTTGGATAAATTACAATTAGGTGCCTAATAATTTATGACACTTACAAATTAGTCCCTAGTTTATACTTGTTTTTCATCTTAGATTAATTTCTGAGAAATGCTAGTATCTATATGAAATCGATCTCTCGTAAACTCAATCGGTTGCACACCCTATTGTGTGTGAATAACTAGGTTCACATCTATATGGCAACGAGAGTCATAAGAAACGCCTTTCTTATATTAAATAATTAAATCCCATTAATAACTAATTCTCGTAGATCGTGAGCGACGTCTAGCAATTGTAACACCCCAAATATTTTAAAATAATTAAGTTGTGACACGTGTCGTAAGTTATGATAAGTTAAGTTAAGGTGGATTTAATTTATGTATATTGGGAATTTAGAATGATTTTTATTAAGCGATTTAGCAGGATTTAAGCAAAAGTTTAGAAAATTAATATAAAATAAAATATACATCCCGTAACGAAAATTATTTCGCCAAAGTCCGCGAAATATTTTGTAGTATCCGGGGTAAAAGTTTCGAGTCAATCGGAGACTGATTAAAATTTGGACGCGGAAGCGTTTCAGACTAAATTGCAACTTTTAAAAGTTTCAAGGATCAAAGTGCAATTTAGCGATTATGTATATATAAGATAAGGATTCAAATGAGGAATCCAGAAACCCAAAATCTTCATTTCCTTCATCTCATCACCGAATTCACCGTTCTTCACGTACGATCTTCGTTTCTCGTCCATTTTCGACGTTTTTTAGCTCGAATCGATCGTATTTCAATAGGGAATTACGTTAAGCATGACGTTTCGCCATTTTTTTGAGTGTATTTGATGGATTTTTGGTTAAAACGTTAAGGTTACGGCGAGATCGTATCAAAGTTACGTTTTCGATTCATTTTAAGCGTTTTCTTGCGTTTCCAACTAGCTTGAATGATGTTTTGGTAAATATAATGATTTGGGGTGTTTAAACGTCGATTTTTGAGATCAAAATGGCCGTTTTCAACGGCTGAGTTCGTGCCCACGACGGGGCACGACGTGCTCAAAATCATAGCACGTCGTGCAGGGGCACGATGTGCACCTCCCCCTTTTTTGAAGGGAATGACGTTCCGAAGCCATATCCGACGATCCCCTTACCCGATATCGACTTCCGGACTCTGAAAATGCAAAATTCGGACGTTAAACGAGTGAAAGGTGACTAGTAGTTTAGAATGAGATAGAATATGGTTATCAATTAGTTTTATTAGGAAAACCTAAATACTATATCGGGAATTGAATCGAGAAGTATTAAGAGACGAAAGAAGTATGATTCGTTTATCGGAAAATATTACGTTTGAAGCACGACGTTTTATGCTTTATGTCTTGTCGTGACTTGAATTTAGAGTCAATTCTAGAATAGGTTCCTGATTTGAGATTTGTCTAATATCGTTTTAGATTCGGCGAGACAACCAGCTACCGGACAAGGAGCTCGGGAAGCTTAGCGGTTTCTGAGCAACGTGTTGTTTTTGGAATAGCGTGTTTTATGAGTTATATTAATATTGTCGATTTTAAATACTTGCATTATTTTATAAAATGCTTTATTTAAATTGTCTTATTGAATTTAAATTTTTTCAAACCCTTATATAGATCCGATGAAACGAGCTATCTATTGGGCAGCAATAGAACTGTATGTACACCAGGCGTAATAAACTTAATATACATTAAATACAACCAATATTCAATAAGATATGAAGCCATGAAGAATATCCTTTAAGATGATTGATGTGAGTTGAACTCGGTGGAATTATCTCGGAACTACATTAATCGAGATACGAGTTTAGCACGGTTGAACTATCCGGGGACCTGTATCTCCCTAGTCAGCTCGATGGAACTATCCCGAGACTTGGGCCTAATAAGTAAGCTTTGCTTGAATAAATAAGAAGTATGAACTTAATAGAGAAACATAATGTATAAGAAACATAATGAACTTAGGGTTTTATTCGGTTCGGTATTTAGATGCATACAAAGATGTTTTATATTTTCGTTAATTTTCTACAGTATTTTTATGAACTCACTCAGTATATTCCCATATACTGACCCCTCACAATTTCCTTTCAGGTGAATAATATTTTGACATGTTGGACTTCCATCCTCATTCCGGAAGTCTATGATATTTTGAAGTATGTACAAAAGTATGTTTACTTTGCAGCGCTGCTGTAATCAATAGACGTTAGACCATGAATGATGTTTTGTATCAAACAGTGTTTTGTTGTTAACTCTAATATGACAAAATGCATTTACATAGTTTTATAAGTGGTGCCTTTTATCCGTTTAATTTATTCAACCAATTTCCATGAGTGGAATTGGTTGTGATAATGATTAGAAACACCGCGGTGCTGAATATGAGATATCGCTTTATAAGACCCTGATTTCTAAGGATTGCTTCATTTCGGTTTTCAGAAAACGAATATGATATATAAATAATCATAAGTATCTTTTTTAAAGACTTTTCTGAAAACGTTTTACGAATAATATATTTTTAATTGCGAAAAGTTTATAGAGGATTTTAGGCTTGCTACGGGATTTGGAGCTACCACTCCCATTCCCTAGCGTTGGTCTCGGCTCAATAAATTGGGCCGTGACAGCATTATATCACGACCCCCAAATAGATATGAATGTTTCGATGTATTCTTTATGAACGAATGTTCATAATTACCATACACTCAAAATTCCCTTCATCTAAGATTCTGATCTCGACTAGTGTCACGGTTAAGTCAAACACTATTTGTCTTGATCATATGACCTCATCCAGTTTTTATTCTTGATAAATATGAATTCCACTAGAAACAACTTTTTATGTAAGTCATATACACCTGCGCAGATTTTATCATCCATCAAGAACAATTTGAGATAACATATAATCTTTTCTCCGGTCATCCATAGTGATAAATCTTCTCTTGGTTAAACCCCTATCTCCATATACAACTTACTAGAGCCAACACATCCCGCGAACCTAGCTCATGAAAGATCTAGGGATAAGGAGTATCAAACTCTAATCACCCATATACAAGATAGTGTCACTGCAAGTCAATGGACAATATGTACAATTATGAACTAGATGACATTAAATTGACTTTTATGAAATACCATGTATAAGTCATCTAGCGTCACTTGTTTGACTCACTCAAACCCTTTGAGTGTCCACATGTTTATTCTAATCCTCATCAAGTAGTATGAGACTAACTACTTCCTCTAATTAGTAACTCTTTACTAACCAGGAGAATAAACAGAGGTGAAAATCTTTCCGGGATAATGCGATGCCCTTATTCGTAGGACCCCATCGATCGTGAACGGTTATTTAGATCACTTGTACAATAGAATCTATTACTCATATTCATAGAACCATAAGAATAGATTCTATCACAAAGTGATAAGGACAATACGTAATAAATAACCGCTTAGTTGATGAGACACTTAGTTTAAATAAAACATATATATCATTGCCATTGGGATTTGTTTATACAAGTATATAGACAAAATGGCCCTAGGGCACATACTACTAACAGCCTTATGAGATATGTATTTCTTTTGTCGCTTGTTTGTGCACATTTGTTTGCGTTTTTTATTGTTGTTGTTTGTTGTTTTATTTTGTATTTTTCCCACTTGGATAAAAAGAGAACTTTGATTGTATTGAGATATACATGGAGAATTTTAATTATAACAAAAATGAAGGTTGTTGTCCTTATCGTCATTGGCATTCTGTCCTTAGTGATTTTTTAGCAGCGTTCTATCCTTCTGTTTCCTTCATGGCGATGGTGTAGAATTTGGCGGCCACTTCATGATCTCCCTTTACACTGATAGCTCCTTCTGCGACTGGTATTTTCATGATCAGATAATGGATGCTGGTAATTGCTCCTATGAAATATAGGAACGACCTTGCTAGTATTCCATTATAAGCCAAGGGCATGTCGATTATAGAAAATAGCATTTTGACTTTCTTCGTTTCTCTTTCTCCTCTTCCAAATTCCACCATTAGTTCTGCCAGGCCCTTGGGTTGGATTGGAGTTCCTCCGAGTCCTACTATCGGCACCGGACAATGCTCGAGATTTCCTAGTTCTCCACCAATCCCCTTGAATGTCTCCCACGTCATTAAGTTCACTGCACTTCATTCATCCACTAGCAATTTCATGACCAGAAAGTTGTTGATGATTTCTTCCACCACCAGTGCATCGTTATGTGGCCCTTTCACATGTGTTCCGTCTTTTTCTGAGAGCGGGATTGCTTTAGCTGCTTTCGCCCTTCTTCCAGTCTATTCTGCTACTTGCATTGCTTCTCCCCCTAGCCTTTTTTGCCCTTCTTTCGAGCTCTTTCCCCCAATGATGATGTTGATGACCCCAACGATTTTTTCTTTCTTCCCCTCTCCTCTTTCTTCCTTTCTTCCTTGTCAGCTCCTTCTTTCCTTTGCTCCTTGTCTTCTTTTTGACCCGTGAACTTCCTTAGCGCTCCTGACTCTATCAGTTTTTCTATTTCCTTCTTCAGATCATAGCATTCTTTTGTGTCATGCCCATAGTCTTCGTGGAACTTGCAATATCGATTTTCATATTTTGTTCCGGTTCTGTGGATCATCTTTCGGGGCCATGTTACTGGCGTCCTATTTTGTTTGACCCGCATCAGGACGCTTGCCCTTGTGTTGTTCAGCGGTGTGAACACTTCTGTTCTGTCGCCATACCTAGCCCGATAGTCGCCGGTATACCTGTTTTTGTTTCTCTAATGATTGCTTTCTTCGTTTGGGGTATATCTGTCGATGCTTCGGTGGCTCGTGCCATAATTCTTTTGTGAGTGTGTCGTTTATCTTTGGGAGGTTCTTCCGTTATTTTCCTCCTTCCTTGGCGCTTCGCTCGTTTTCTGCCTTCTTCCGTCGTCAACGTTAATGCACTTCTGTGCTACTGCCATGACTTCTAGATAGGTTCTTGGTTTCTTCAAGCTTAGCTTGTTGCCCAGTACTCCCAGCTGAGTACCCTTCTTTAATGCTAGCACCACAGTGTCGTTGTTGAGGTCATCAATCTTCATGGCTTCATTGTTGAATCTTTCGGTATACGCCCTTAGTGTTTGTCCCTCGCCCTGCTTGCACCTGTAGAGTTCCTCGAGCTTCTTTTAAGTGGGATGTTTGTGAAAAAACCTTATCACGAATTCTTTATTCAATTGTCTCCATGTGGTTATCGATCCTGCCTTCAGGATATTGTCCATCGTTGCGTTGTATCGCTGAGAGTGGTTAGGAATGTTTTGCACAGTATCACATCTGAGACGTCTAGCAAGACCATCTTGTTATAGTATTTGGTGACGTGGCTTTCCGGACAACCGGTTCTGTAAATGTTATCGAAGTTAGTATCTTGAGTGTTTTCGGCCATTTTTCTAATAGCACACTGACCGCTAAGGGTGATTTCATGTCCTTCATGCTGCTCATTTGGACATGCTCTCTTGATTTTTCCTCCGCCATTATGTGCATCGTCTCTGAAATGATTCTCTGTACTTCCTTCAAATCCACGCCGTCTGTTCCTATTTCTGAACGTATAGGCATGGGCAAGTCTGCTTTCTCTTTCTCGCCATCTTCAAATTTGATCACTTCCGAATCCTTTCCTTCTGGGTCTCCCATCATGTCAGACGCTTTTCCTATTCCGCTCGTCCGTTTCTCCAGGACGTTCCTAGCGCTGCTATGGGTTCGTGACTTGATTGATTCGGTCTCTTCTTCGATCACTGTGGCTACTTCCTCTCTAAAATGCCTTATTGACCCATCTATCGTTATTCCTAGGGATTCCTGAAGGTCCTGACCCAGTTCTCTTCCGGGAGTGGGGTCGGACTTCCGAATCCCCGAAAGCATATCTCCGATCTCCCGGTTACTCCTGGAGCTGGGGGTGTTGGGGACTGTCCTCATTCGATTTTGAAAAACTGCCTGGTAATGTGCCCTTTTCTTTGGCCGCTTGTCCCTTTACGTCTGTGTCTGCCATAGACGAATCTAATCAGTAAAATTTATGTCGGGAAGTTCCCACATACGACGCCAAATGATAGATTTGAATGTCGGATGTGTTTGAGGATTTTGGGACCAGGCCGCTGGTATTGACTATAGGTTAGATGATGAACGGTTTATCGAGTGGGACGGTTGTTCTTTCGGATTACATGTCTTTGGGCCTATGGGGTCGAGGCCCTTTTATAGTGTGTATGGTGTGCTTCATTTTCTACTTCTTTCCTAACCGATGTGGAATTTGCCTTTATTCCGTTTTACTTGGTTTATTTTCATATTCCATCAATGGGAATGGTAGCTCCGAAAATGGCATCAAGCCTAAAACTATTATGAATTTTCCGCAATTCAAAACCATATGACATACTAATTTTGTTTTCGAAAAATCCCGTTAAATTTTTTCTTTTGTTTAACATAAACACATTTCTGAAAACTGGTATTGTAACTCTGGAAAGTAGGGCGTGACTTACTTGTCTTATAACATAATCTCCCCATTTCAAACATAATACCAAAACCTTTACACATCCATAAACCAGTATAAAATATATGATACTCGTAAACTGTCATGACCCGACTTCCACCTGAAACTTGAGCTGAGACCGGCGTTAGGAAATGAGAATGGTTGTTCTGAAATCCATAGCAAGCCTAGAAAATCATTAAAAAAAATTCGCATTTTGATAGCATAAAAAGGTCTCAATCTCTTTTCATAAGTACTTAAAAACCTTTATCAGAAAATGTAATCAAAACATTGGGATTGCATCTCTAGAATTAGGGTAGTACACGTACAGTTCATATACCATATAATAATCCCGTCGGAATACAATGCCAACAGCTTAAAACCAATTAACACAATACATAACCAGTTAAAATATTCTGTACAAACTTACAGCTTTAATGCAAATCAAGTTTTTCTTTATAAAGACTTACAAAAGCCCTTATTGTACAAACATGCAACATTTCCAAACCATTGATACTAAACAGTAGTTTCATATCAGAATAAAACATTTAAATATGAACTACTATGCGATATATAGAACTACTCTGCAGCTCTAGAGTAACCTTATATAAAAACGACTTCCGAAAAAAGGATTGGAAGCCTTGTCACGTTAAAACTCTATTTACCTATAAAAAGGAAATATCAACGTGGGTCAATATTTAGAGAATTTGCATAATTCCTTAGAAATACTAATAAAATAAAAATTGCATGTAAAACATACATTTATGCGGCCAGACAACCAATCCAAATGAAAACCCTAGTTATAATTTACTAGTGGCTACACAATGGTTTTTAATACAGAATTTAGACCGTGAATTAAATCACTGCCATCTAATTTAGACCGTGAACTAAATCACTGCCATCTAATTTTTCCCTTGGGAGTTTCGACCGTAGCCATGCTACTGCCATCTCAGGGTTCCCAATTTAGGTATGTGGACCGTAACTATGCTACTGCCGTCTTAAGTTTACCCGTTAAGTTAGGGTCGACAACATTTCCATCTCCCAATAACTAATATAACATATTTATGTTATTGGTATACATAACTTAGTTAAGTTGTTGATATCGGTGATCACACAGTCCTATTGTTGCCTAATAGATGACACGTTTCAATGGATCTATATCGGTTTCAAACCGACTCAATGCAATGCGATTTAAATATAATTTTGAGTTATAAGTATTTTGGCATCAATATTCAAAAGTAAAAATGCAAACTCACATAATAGTTATTGTCATGACCCAAAACCAAGGGTCGCGATCGACACTAGGGAACGGGAGTGGTTTCTTTGAAACCCGTAGAAAACCCAAAAACGACTATAAAACTTATGACTTCGGACAAATAAAACACACTTTCATACAACTAATTGAAATGTGCAATTTCAAAACCTTAAAAACCATATACGATCTTATTATATAATTGAGTCTATACAAAACATAAGAAAATTATTTATCAAAAACATCATACTACTAGGACTCGACATATGCAGCTCTATCAATGGAAATCTCATTTATTTTCGTACTTCAAAATATCGACTTCCGGAACAAAAGAGGGAAGCTCTATCACTTTATTAGCAAAATAAACCTGAAATGAAAACACTGTGAGGGGGTCAGTTGACACTGAGTGAGTTCACTCTTACTTAAGATATTATACATACAAATTACATAACACAACTCAAGCAATTCAACATTTAATCTGATTGAAACCCTAATCTTAAGAACACTTACTTTATTCATAGCATATTGTACTAGATCAACTTTATCCTTTAACATCATCCACCTGACATCTATAGCATAGCCAACCGATGTAACTTTTACACCTGACATCGATAGCAAAGCCAACCGATAATATCAATATCAAAGCCAACTAATGTATTCTGTAATCTTGACATCAATAGAGAAGCCAACCGATGTATATTTTTCGTTTCACAACTACCTATACTTTATTAAATCAAAATAATCCAAGTGGTATGGTCCCGAGATAATTCCACCAAGTTAACCACTACCATCGCTTAATCTCAAGTTGTAAGTCCCTAACAATTCCACCGAGTAAACCTCATATCTGTCATGCATAAACCTCCTTCGTATATTATAATCAAAATAATAATGAACTCAAATCGAAACATAATCAAACATATCACAATATCACGGAATATGCAATGCATCTAGAATCCTAATAATATAAAACAACAATTTATAAAAATAATAAGCAAAGCAAATAGCACACTCACGACTTACTATCCAAAAATTAAACACGTAAAGCAACTCCTTTATGCTCTTTGAACTTCGGCTCCCACTTGTAGTTGTCTCGTCAGATCTAGATCAAAAACAATAGTAAAACGCAATTAAAACAGATCCTAATCTAAAGACATTCTAGCCACAAAAAACACAATAAACAAATTAAATTATATGGCGTCGTACTCACCCCGATATATAACCTTATAAAAATATAACTACGTTCATTAAATAACATTAGTCTAAAGGATATTTAATTAGTTATCTAAATTAGCTAAATTAAATTAAATATCGAGCTAATTAAGTTAATTTTCCTTTTTAATCAACTTTTCCTTTTATTTTAAATAAGCTTAACTCAAAACGTCATTCGAATAATCAATTAAATAACGAGCTAACAATTCGTTAGCTAAAAACATAATTCCCAAAACTTGCTAACTAGTCAACTTTGAGCTATCAAAATAGCCATTTAAAATAGTCCAAATCCCAATTAAAAACTTCTAACGTACTCTTTCCAACTCCGTCTACGAATTCATTCTAACATGCCCCCTACGCGTGCGACAAGAAAACTCACCCCTACCCTAACCACTATAAATAGACTCCTTGGACAACCTAGCTAAAAGTCAGACCAGTCAATAATTAATCTGTCACGACCCGAAATCTCGAGCCGAGACCGGCGCTAGGAAATGGGAGTGATAGCTCCGAAACCCGTAGCAAGCCTAAAACCACTATATACGTTTTGCGATACAAATCAAATAGCAATCATGGAAGCGTTTACAGAAAGGCTTTTAAAAGCAACACGTTATCAAACATCTATTCACATTTTGAAAACTATACATAGAAACTAGGTTCTTACTATGCGATGCCACATTAAGCATTGCCCTGTTTCTCACATCAAAAGCAAACGGTTTAAAGCGCAGTTAAACAATTCATGTTTACAAAATATCATTGTATAATTATACATAAAACCGTTTGACAAAGTAACAAAACGTTTAGGACTAGACTACTGCAGCGCTATCGATAGAAACTTCCTTTGTACATACTTATAAACAAACTTATGAAGCAAGGATAGACGTCCGTCACGTAAAAAGGACTATTCACCTGAAAATGTTTAAAACAACGGGGTCAGTCGAAACTGAGTGAGTTAAAAGTTTACTAATGAGTATTCTATAAAACAAAACAATGCTATAAATCATTCAATCATATGCATCCGAATATAACTTCCGATTGAAACCATAATCCTCGATTCCTTGAATATTTCTTGCAATCAAAACTAATAACTTAATCCTGATGGTAGGTTACGGGATAGTTCAATACCATCTGGTAGAGCCCCGAGATAGTACAACCATGGTGACTCCTACCATCTTAAATCCAACAATCGATCTAAGTCCTGGGATAGTTCAACCGTGGCGGCTCGTTAAATACAGGCCGCGAGATAGTTCAACCATGCTGACCTCGTATCGAATTCACACACAACACAGAAGTATATCGCTCGATCTTAACTAGTGATCACGAGTTCCTATAGTCGCCTAATAGGAAAGCATGTTTCATCGGATCTATAATGGTTTCAAGATAATGATGAGTGAATTTCTTACAAGGCATTTCGATACTAAATCATGTTATGCAATTCATATAAATCATTTTGCATTTAAAAAGCAATGCATTTTCAATACCTCAAAAGTAATCATTTATAAACTCACTGCTTGCTATTCCAAAAACTTTAATCACACAACCCCGTCAAGCTCCTTGTCCTGTAGTTGGTTGCCTTGCTGGATCTAGGAAACAGACAAACATAATTCGAGTAAGAATCTAACTCTATTGACATTCTAGACTCGAGATATAAACATATACGTAACTCGTCGATTTCTAATCACGTCTAATTTCACTTATTCCTTTGTTACTTATCGATACGACTTTGCCACTTTGATATAGACTTTAGGTTTAATACTAATCCTAATTCTTTAATATCGAACTATATGTTCAAACCTTGCCGACAAACAATACGACTATACGTCCATTTCTTTGCTAGAACGAAGTCTGAAAGCTCCTACTGATTCACAAAACGCTACTTCCAAGTTCCGTGCATCCGAAGGGGTCAAAAACGACTTGGGAAGTCCAGGTCTAGCCTTGGCACGTATTTCAAAGCTTTGGCACGTCGTGCCAAAGTGTGTCACGTCGCGAAGGACACCTTTGCGTCGCAACGCACACCCTCGCATCGCGCCCTTGGCTGGCGCGACGTGAGGTCGAGGGCAGCAGCCCTTGGTGTCACAAAACGACTCACGATCCTATTCCGACATCAAAACAACACTTAAATCCATCAAGAACGTAATATAAACGCTTAAAACGAATCGAATACGCGATAACGGTACGGTTTCGCCATAACCTAACGTTTATATCCAATAACCTGCAAAAAAAACCAAACAAACCTTAAAACGACTAGCTTACCTTGATAGCCCTTCGTTCTAGGATTGTTTTGCAACATAAACCGTCAAATTTGGTCGAGAAACGATAAACCTAAGCTTAGCCGTAATTGTTCTTGAAAATGATGAAAGTTTGCTTCTGAAACTTCAAAATGAAGTTGATGATGAAGGTTATATATAATGGTTAAACTACACTTAGGGTCAAGAAGCTCCATCTCGTACTTTTGCTCAATGCCTTAATTAATGTCTGCGTCCAATTTTAAAACAGAATCGAAATTACACAAAAATTTACCGATAAATTCTTAAAAATATTTTACGAACGACTGCGTAAAATTTATTAGTTCGGGACCTACACTTTATTTATTTTAATTTCCTTAGCTTTTCCTTAGTCCCGCAAATGCCCGCTCTAACGAATAATAATTACCAAATAAAAATTATTATTCCACGATCAACTTAATAAACTTATTCCGACTACGATTCTTAACTTAATTTCCAATTCCTACCTACTTGACCTAAATTTTGTAATTTAGGACACGCGGCACGATCTAATACCTTAAAATTTATGGGTTATTACATTCACCCCTCCTTATAATAAATTCTTCCTCGAATTTAAATCTTAGCCACGTACCTAGAATAAACAGATGTAGATATTTCCGTCGCATAATCTTCCTCCGTTTCCCACGTACATTCTTTAATAGAATGGTTCCTCCAAAGAACATTCACCATCAGAATCTCTTTGGTTCACAGCTTTCGTACTTGCGTATCAATAACCTCGACTGATTCTTCTTCATATGACAGTTCTTCATTAACTTCCACCGTTTGTGGTTGAATCACACGAGAAGGATCCGACACATATTTCCGAAGCATGGAAATATGAAACACATGATGAACTTGTGACATATCTAGTGGCAATTCCAACTTGTAAGCAATGTTTTTGATACGTTCCACAATTTGGTATGGACCCACATACCTTGGAGATAGCTTTCCTTTCTTTCCAAAACGAACTACACCTTTCATAGGTGATACCTTGAGAAAAACATATTCTCCGAATTGAAACTCTATATCTTTTCTCTTTGGGTCTGCGTAATTCTTATGTCGACTGAAGGCAGTGTTTAAACGTTGTCTAATCAGAGGTACCTTCTCCGAGGTAATCTGAATAATCTCTGCTCCCGTCAATTTCCTTTCTCCGACCTCATCCCAACAGATAGGGGATCTACACTTGCGTCCATATAGGGCCTCATAAGGAGCCATCTCAATGCTCGAATGATAACCGTTGTTATATGAGAACTCTACTAATGGTAAGTATGTATCCCAACTTCCTCCAAAGTCCAAAACACACAAACGAAACATATCTTCTAGTGTTTGAATTGTCCTTTCAGACTGACCGTCTGTGTGAGGATGAAAAGCACTGCCGGAGTCTAATTGCGTTCCTAATGCTTCTTGCAAACTCTTCGAGAAATGAGAGGTAAAAAATGAACCTCTATCAGACGCAATCGACACAGGAACTCCGTGTAAGCTGACAATCTTGTCAATATACACTTCCGCTAACTTCGCCGCTGAATAATCATTTTGCAGGGGATAAAGTGTGCTGACTTCGTTAGACGATCCTCAATCCCCACATAGAATCAAAATCTCTTTGTGTCTTTGACAATCCGACAACAAAATCCATGTTGATCCTCTTCCATTTCCACTCTGGAATAGGTAAAGGTTGAAGAAATGCATACGGTTGTTGATGTTCTAACTTGACTTGCTGACAATTGGGGCACTTGGCTACAAACTCTGCAATGTCTTTCTTCATTCCATTCCACCAATACATCTCCTTGATGTAACGATACATCTTGGTTGATCCAGGATGTATACTATGGATCGATCCATGAGTCTCTTCCATGATCTTCCGTCTCAAATCGTCCAGATTTGGCACGCACAATCTCGTACCATATCTTATTGCTCCATTGACAACGTTAAAATCTTGATTCTTCTTTTGATGCACTTCATCCATTAATCGTTTCAGTTGAGGATCCTCCGCTTGTAACTCCTTAGTTCGATTAATCAACGTTGGTCGAATACTCAACTGAGCAAACAAATTTCCAACGGTTGGAACTTTAAACTTAAATCCTTGGCTATACAACTTATGAACCTCATTAGCTAATGGGCTTCGCCACATTAGAGTAATGTGCTCAAGATTGCCTATAGACTTTATGCTCAAACCATCCGCCACCACGTTGGCCTTTTCAGGATGGTATTGAATAGTACAGTCGTAATCCTTTAGCAACTCTAACCATCTTCTCTGTCGAAGGTTTAACTCATGTTGATCAAAGATATACTTCAAACTCTTATGATCCATGAATATCTCACATGTTGCTCCATATAGGTAATGCCACCAAATCTTCAAAGCAAAGATTACCGTTGTTAATTCCAAATCATGAGTCGGATATTTCAGTTCATGCTTCTTCTGCTGTCAAGAAGCATAAGCTATAACTCGACCATGCTGCATCAAAGCGCATCCTACTCCAACTCTGGAAGCATCACAGTACACTGTGAATCCTTCCGCTCCTTCGGGTAATGCTAACACTGGTGCTATTGTTACGCACTCTTTCAGCTTTAAAAAATTGACTTCGCACTTATCCGTCCAATCAAACTTAGCATTCTTCTGAGTTAACTTCGTCAATGGTGCAGATTCTTTGAAAGGTCTTGCACGAACCGTCTGTAGTATCCTGCTAATCCTAGGAAACTACGAATCTCTGTAATTGAGCTAGGTCTCTCCCATTCTGAAACAACTTCAATCTTTTTTGGGTGGACCACAATGCCATTTTAACTCAGTTGGCTTAAGGCGCATGTAAGCCAAAACGATATCTCTATCCGCATTTACTACCAAACGCTGCTGCTGCTGTAGCAACTGCTCCTGTTGCATCTTCTGGTTCTTTGCTTGAGTTGTTGCCATAGTCACAATTCTAGTCAGAAACTGGTCCATATTGAATCCAGCAGGATTCGCTGGTTGAGGCATCCTTGGTGGCTGCATTGGTTCTTGCACATTGGCAACTTGACCTCTGCCTTTGCCTCGGCCTCTTCCACGACCACTACCTCTTCCGGCTACTCCACCCAGTTGTGGCTCCTCTATGGATAGAAGACTCATCTTGAGCCTCTCCGACTACTTCTTATGCCACCTCTAGTGCCACTCCTGGTGCAACTCCTAGTGCGACTCCTTATGCAACTCCTGGTGCCATTAATGGTGCTACCTCTGGTACCACAGCGGCACGCGCTCTGGTTTTTCTCTGATCAGCCATCCTAACCAAAGCAAACAACGCTACAATCAATAACCATACGATAAAGGAGTGAAGCATATACGCATACACATCTATTCGCATCCTATCGATCACATACGCACAAAACAAACTCACATCCTATTGAGGAGAGTTGAAAGTTTGAAAACAATCGAAGACATATCGATGATATGACTCGAATCTTAGAGCTGCAGTAGTCAATAGTTCAACTTAGTGAATTCGACAATCTTAGGATCACATATCACATAACACATAAGGCAATGGCCTAGGAATCTAATCCATTTCTCTAATACAACTTTGTCAAGACCCAAAATCTCGAGCCGAGACAGGCACTAGGGAATGGGAGTGGTAGCTCTGTAGAAAGCCTAAAACCACTATAAACGTTTTGCGATACAAATCAAATAGCAATCATGGAAGCGTTTTCAGAAAGGCTTTTAAAAGAAACACGTTCTCAAACATCTATTCACATTCTGAAGACTATAAGGGTCTTACAATGCGATGCCACATCAAGCATTGCCCTGTTTCTCACATAAAAAAACGGTTTAAAGCGTAGTTTAACTATTCAAGATTACAAAATATCAGAGTATAACTATACATAAAACTGTTTGACAATCAAGGGTAATTATTCTGTGATTGAGAGAGATGACTTGGTAACATGGAAACATAACAAGAGTGTTGTTTTTACTATCAGATCATCTTGGGATCAGTTCAGAACTAAATTTCCTAAAGTAACTTGGTGGAAGGTGATATGGAGCCCAAGCTGCATTCCAAGGCAGAGTTTCATAGGCTGGATAGCTATTAAAAAAGGGCTGAGAACACAAGACAAACTCAAGAGATGGGGTTGCATTGATAGCGATACTTGTGTTTATTGCAATATGGCTTCTGAGAGCATCAATCATTTATTTTTTGAATGTACTGTGTTGAATAACATCATTGTTCCTGTGATGGAAGCCTGCTCTATTAACAGGAGATGTCTGAGAATGGTTGTGGTATGGAAAAAAGGCCACTAGAAAGAGCTTATTGGCTAGGGTGAGAAGACTAGCTTTTATTAGCCTATTTACAATATTTGGAGAGGCAGGAACCAGATCATTTTTGAAGGAAAAGCTGTCTATGAGGCCACGATCAAAAGCTGGATCAGGAATGATATTATGTTAAAGTTGTGGTAGAAGAGATAACTCAGAGAGATTCCTGAGTTTATACTAGAAAATGGTCCAGTTTTTCTTAGTTTGTATAGATTTACTGTTTCAGTAGTTGATGGAGGTTCTGTAGTTGTTAGTTTGAGCTGCTGTTTGTTGTTGCAGTCTGTTGCAGTCTGAATTCGTGAGTTGTATTTTGAGTTGAGCTTAATATATCGCTTTGGTACATTTTACCAAAAAAGATACCGTTTGATAAATTCACATATCACCTAGGACTAGACTATTGCAGCGCTATCGATGGAAACTTCCTTTATACATACTTCTAAATAGACTTCTGAAGCAAGGATAAAAGTCCGTCACATCAAAAAGACTATTCACCTGAAACTTTTTAAAACAACAGGGACAGTCGAAACTGAGTGAATTCATAGTTTACTAATGAGTACTTTATAAAACAAAACAATGATGTCAATCATTTAATCATATGCATCAAAATATAACTTCTGATTGAAACCCTAATCCTCGATTCCTTGAATCTTTCTTGCAATCAAAACTAATAACTTAATCCTGATGGTAGATACGGGATAGTTTAACCATGTTAGCCATACCATCTGGTAGAGCCCCGGGATAGTTCAACCATGGCGACTCATAACATCTTAAATCCAACAATCAATCTGAGTCCCGAGATAGTTCAACCATGTCAACTCTTTACATACAGGCCGCGGGATAGTTCAACCATGCTGACCTCATATCAAATTCACACAAAACAAAGAAGTATATCGCTCGATCTTAACTAGTGATCACGTAGTTCCTATTGCCGCCCAATAGAAAAGCATGTTTCATCGTATCTATACTGGTTTCAAGATAATGATGCGTGCATATCTTACAAGGCATTTTGATAGTAAATCATGCTATGCAATTCATATAAATCATTTTGCATCTAAAAAGCAATTCATTTTCAATACATCAAAAGTAAACATTTATAAACTCACTGCTTGCTATTCCAAAAACTTTGATCACACGAACCCCGTCAAGCTCCTTGTCCGGTAGTTGGTTGCCTCGCCGGATCTAGGAAATAGACAAACATAACTCGAGTAAGAATCTAACTCTATTAACATTCTAGACTCGAGATATACACATATACATAACTCGTCCATTTCTAATCGCGTCTAATTTCACTTATTCCTTCTTTACATATCGATAGGATTATGCCACTTCGATATAGACTTTAGGTTTACTACTAAACCTAATTCTTTAATATCGAACTATGCGTTCAAACCTTGTCGACAAATGATACAACTATACGTCCATTTCTTTACTAAAACGAAGTCTGAAAGCTCCTAATGATTCACGAAACATTACATCCAAGTTCCGTGCATCGGAAGGGGTAAAAAACAACCTAGGAAGTCCGGGTCTAGCCTTGGCACGTCGTGCCAAGGTGTGTCGCGTCGCGAAAGAGACCTTCGCGTCGCGACGCACACCCTTGTGTCGCACCCTTGGCTGGCTCGACGTGAGGTTGAGGGCAGCAGCCATTGCTGCCACAAAACGAATCACAATCCCATTCCGACATTCTTAACTCACTCCCGAACGTATCCGACATTAAAACGACAGTCAAATCCATCAAAAACGTAATAGAAACGCTTAAAACAAATCAAATATGCGATAACGGTACGGTTTTGGCGTAACCTAACGTTTATATCCAAAAACCTACCAAAATAAACCCAACAAACCTTAAAACGACTAGCTTACCTTGATAGCCCTTCGTTCTAGGATCGCTTTACAAAAAAAACTGTCGAATTTGGTCGAGAACCAATAAACCTAAGCTTAGCCGTAATTGATCGTGAAAATGATAAAAGTGTGCTTCTAAAACTTCAAAATGAAGTTTATGATGAAGGTTATCCCGTACTTTAGCTCAATTCCTTAATTAATGTCTGCGTCCAATTTTAAAAAAGTATCAGAATTACTCGAAACTTTACCGATAAATTCTTAAAAAATATTTTACGGGCGACGACATAATATTTATTAGCTCGGGACCTACACTATATTTTATTTTAATTTCCCTAGCTTTTCCTTAGTCCCGCTAATACCCGCTCTAACGAATAATAATCACCAAATAAAAATTATTATTTCGCGATCAACTTGATAAACTTATTCCGACTACGATTCTCAACTCAATTTCCAATTCCGACATACTTGACCTAAATTTCATAATTTAGGACACGTGGTACGATTTAATACCCTACAATTTATGGGTTATTACATAATCACCCCAAAAAGCACATAAATTCTAGAAAATACATAAGTTGGACAACCCCGTCCCCATTTACACACACACACACTCCAATCATTCAAACAAGCTAGAAACATTCAATCACTCAAGAACGCCCTGCAGCGCACTGATTTGAAGTTGAATTCCACATTCAGATCACCAGAAAACGAGCCAAGGACTCAGAACGGTACTTCTGAGGACCCATAAATTATTTCTTATCACTTTTTATGCCTCTTGATGGATCCGGATGTCGGATGTAATCTTTGAGTAGGGATGTCGAGTATCAGGGTTAGGTGTTTGTTTTCTGATGTCAGGTTAGGCGTTTGGACCCCCCTGTGCTTGTGGGTTCGTGGCCCTTTTATAGTATTTGTGGTGCGCCTTGTCTTCCTTACTTTTCTTGGTCGATGTGGGATTTGTGGTTCCCTCAATCTTGCTTTGTTTATTTGCTTATTCCATCATTAATCCCCCCTACGAGTTATTGCAATGGCTGGGTATTTATGCTGAGATTCGATCATTATGATCTATGTTTTCTTTTGTTCCCCCGTTCTTATTTTGTTGGCGTCGTTCTGTCTGTTTGTCCCTACGGGTTTGTTATAAAAACCACTAACTTTTTCTCTTTTCCCAGTCGTCTAGTGCGGCTGGTACTGCTTTCTTTTTTGTTGTTTCTTTGCTTCTGGAGTTTTCCTATGGTGTTTGCAACGTGTTGTGGTTGCCTGGTTTTGTTTAACCCGGCTAGAACAGGCCTCTGGGAGACTCGGGGAACTTTCATGCTTCAGTAAGACCGGAACAGTCCTCGTTTGTTTTTCATCTTTTCCATTCTTCGGTTCTCCCTGTGCTTGTCGTAGCTTTCTTGGGTTGATTGGTTTTGTTCAACCCAACCTTAGCAAGCTACAAAAAGGCTCAGGGAGGCTCCATGCTTGTCTTTTATTTTGCATATAATTTTCTTCTTTCTTTCTCTTATATTTATAGTGCCGAGTGGTGGTGCATTTGTAGTTGGTATGTCTTTCTAAATTTTCCCCTTCTTTCTTTCTCTTGTAATTTTCTTATTTCTTTCCCTTTTTCACGTCTTTCTAAATTTTCCCCTCTCTCCTGATTGCTTTTGAAGGTTGAGTTGCCTACGCCTCTTCCATTTTGGTGCTGCATTGGTTACAATTACTTTATTACCATTTATTGCTTCCGTGTTTTCCTCTTATTCCCATTTGTTTCACCATTTTGCCTTCCCGGGAAAGCTTATAAATAGCTCATCTCTTTGGTATTTCTTTTCTTTACTTATTTTGGGATTTTCTTTTTCATCTTTCTTCCTCTGTCATTTTCTTTCTTTAATCGCAATGGCCAAAAACATCTTCGATGCTATGGATGTTGGTCTTTTGTGTGACGACGGTGACCCCTTTTATCTCCATCTTGTCGGACAACGAGGACGGGCCTTCCACTTCCGTTGGCGACTGTAATACCCATACGTTTGACGTTACCAAAATAAGCAATCTGTCTCTTCTTGACAACCCGAACTAGTGGAATGAAGATTATCGAAGCTTTATAGTAAAGACAAGACCCGAGTAGGTCGGTTTTCAGAATTCTAATACGGAAAGTTTTGTATTAGAACTTAATTTAAAGAATGAAACTGGAACTAAAAGAAACGGCGAGAAAAGTTATTAATATAAAGTTTAAGTCCCAAATTGGTAAATAATAAATTAATTATCAGGAATCGCAATTAAAATATTATCGACGGAAAATAATTATTATAAGTTAGTATTATTTATTTGGGTACAAATAATACGTATGTATTCGAGTTAAAGCGAGTAATTGGCCGTTTGATTAAAAAGATAAGTTAAAAGAGAAATGGTTTAAATGAAAGAAGTGACGGATCAATAAGAACAATTAACCAAATTATATATATGAATTCAAATGAATATGAATTCATAATAAGAAGAAGAACATCAGATAAGGAAAAAACAAAGAAAAGCTTGCAAAGATTAGGGTTTGGTCGTTTGACGTCCGAATCGCGTGATTTTCGTTTCGTTGCTTCAAGGAAATCGAACTCCATCACCTCTAAGCTTCATATCAAGGTAAGAGTGAGCTTTTGGTTTAGTTTTTTTAAGGTTTTTGTGGCTCTTTTTTGTTACATTGCATACGGTTGAATCGAACTCGTTTAAATCACGTTGTTACTGCTGTTTATGATGGTTAAAGAGATGGTTTTTGTGTGTTGTTGAGTTAGAAGCATGACGAATTGAGTTCGGAGGGTGAAAAGTGGTAAAAACGTGGTGTAGGGGGGTTGCGTTGTCGCCCACGGCGTGAGACAACATCTCGCGACACGAGACATGGTCTAGCGACGCGAGACAGTCTCTCACGACGTGAGACTATGTCTCATGCCATGAGAGAAGCTAGGCAAAATATGCCCAGCCACCGATGACCTCCATACGTCGTGCCGAGGCGTGACATGAATTGCCCCAACCCGATAGCATTCCATTGACTCCAAAATCGTAAAAAATGATTGTTGAACTTGACGTTTTAAGTTAGGTTTTCAAAATGGATACTTTAGGCAAAGTTTAATCGATTAGTTGAATACCACGAACGGTAATAAACAAGTATAAGATTATGATTAAAGGTTAACGAGTTTTCTAACCGTATTAGGATCGAATTGGGATAATCTAAGTTTGTAACTTAGGGTTTTGCTTAGATATGGAAGTTTCACGTTTATGTACTAAACGTGTATTTGATCTAAATGTGCAACAGGCGTATCGGCAAGCTACGAGGCCGAAGGATTTGGAGTAGTAAAAGTTTATTATCATATCGATAGCATAGTAGATTGGATAGTTGTCCATGTGAGTTACATTTTACTTTCGTGTATTATTCGTAAAACCTATTTGATATACTATAAGAATATTATCGCTTGGATCGCATATTATATGACTTGATTGTATAGTATATTGTTTGATTGTTTTTAAGTATAAGAATCTGGTGTGTGATCCGAGGGAACAAATTACCTACTGGGTGTCAATAGGCTATGTGATCACTAGTCTCGGGTAAATCTTAGCAAATATAATTAGACTAACTTAATTGTGTTAGACACAAGGTTGAAACTTGGTCGAACTATCCCGGAACCTGTGTCTAGTGGGTTGAACTCGGTTGAACTATCTCGTCACCCACATATCGATCGATCATTTGGATTGAGTAGTGGTACTGGAAAAACTCGGCTGAACTATCCCGGACGGTACCACCTTGTAAAGGTTAAAACTCGGTTTAACTATCCCGACACCTTACTAACATGATTTGAGAAATTATTATCGTTTGTGAATACTAGGAAATACCTAGTTTAGGATCGATATAAGATTAGGGTTTCTATCAGATCAAATACTTGTCTTATATTATATAAGTTTGCATAAATGTTTTTAAATGCGATGTTATTTTTATAATACTGTTAGTAATATGTAATCTTACTCAGCATAGTCAGACCCATTATTTTTTAACAATTTCAGGTGCTTATTGTTTGGACTTGGCTAGAGTCCACCTTTTTGGGTCCGGAAGTATTCACTTGCATGTATAGTTCTTGACTTCCGTAGAGCTGTTGTAGGTTGACAGATCTGTTGCCTTGACAGCAGTGTATTATGTTTGCTGTATATATTTTATGTCTTTGTTTATATCTTTTTGTAGGCTACCCCAGTTGTATTTTTCTTTTACGGTACCATTTATCTGTGATTTGACCTAGATACACTAGTATGTATATAGTACTTTGGGGCTAGTACGTACGTGGTACGGAAGTTATATGCCCATATGTTTGATTGATCGACTAGTGTATATATATATATATATATATATATATATATATATGTATGTATGTTTATGTATTTTCTCCCATCTATATGATCGTTATGTGATTGTGTATTTGCGAAAACGTTTTTATTGTTTAAAGCTTGCTATGGGTTTCAGAGTTACCACTCCCATTCCCTACCGCCGGACTCAGCTCAATAATTGGGGTCCTGACAAAGTTGGTATCAAAGCAGTTGGTCCAGTTACCAGTGGTAGTATATGTTTGGAGTGCAGTTGGTCCAGGATACTACTGCCAGTCTGTGAATATGTTGTTTGATTTTAGATACTCTTTCATTAAGTAACCTAGGAACTACTTCAGCTATTGAGTCAAACCTTAATTGTTTGAAGTGTCTGATGTCGAGAGTTATTATTGCTTTATAGAATATGCTAGTGTGAGATATCTCTAAGCGTTTGTGATATACATAGATAGTTGGTTTGAGCTTTAAGTATATAGTGCATATCATAAGTTAAGTTATCAGCTACTATGAAAACTGGATTTAGACTGTATGTCACATTTATGATTATTTTTATTTCATCATGTCTGGGAAAAACGGACCTCTGCCACATACTGTATCAAAAGAGGGGGAAGCACCTCCTATCTTTCAGAATGGGTTTCATTTTGAAGTTGGCGGACCATCAGAGATCCACCATAATGGATTTCACATTGACAATAGGGGATCACCTGAGATCTATCATAACAGTTTTATGTCAGACAGTGAGAGGTCTTTTGTGGCTAGGGGTAGGACACATTCGCCTGATATAGAGTATAGTAAGGAGAGTGAGGAGGGCCCAGCAGAGGAAGAACGAGCCGAGGAAGACCTAGAAGAGGAAGATCCACCAGAAGAAGATCTAGTAGAGGAAGACCCATCAGAGGAGTCTGATGTTGAGGAGTACAGAGGTGAACAGTTCTGGGATGACGTACAGAGGTACCATAGTCAAAGGGGGGACGCTGCTGAGAGAAATGGTCAGGCAGAGGCTGTCTTGGACAAGATTAGGAGACATATGCATTCTTATTCGAGGGGTATGCTCTCAGTTGGAACATACACTATAGAGTTTCTGCAGATTATTGAGGAGATTCCTCATCTGAATAGGGATAACGAGGAGGCGAACCGTAGGTATGTTACAGGTTTAGGACCCGAGTTCGCTGGGTTGTTTGACCATGTGGACGAGCATTATGGATCGCTATCTACTAGGGCTCGCAGGATAGCCATTGATCGTGAGTGGGATGATAATCCTATTCGACCGTTCTTTTTCAGGCGCGAGTTTTATCCATTGCTTAGAAACCGCGCTAATGCTATTTGGAATAACCCTGTGTTTGCACCTAGAGGTGGGGCTAATGCTAGGAGGAGAGTTAGGGGACGACGCTCCGGTGTAGTGATTAGGGAGCCTAGCGTTCCACATCAGGCACCCCCAGGTATAATACGATTGATATGTTTTGCGTATTTATATGCTTATATTTTTGTGTTGTTTTGTGTTTATATGTGAATTGCATAAATAGAATTTGATCGATTGAATGCATTTATAGAATAGTGTATCGTACACGGTCAGGTGTGAAGGGGAAAAAGATAAGTAAGTACACGGTCAGGTGCGAGAAATATGAAAAAAGCCAAGATTACTAATGTCAATTGAATATAAGGTAATCATTATGCATTGTCTGATTTAGAGAAACACGATAACCATCAAGAATTATCTTTCGAGAAAACATAAAGGGATATATATTAACTACTCATGTTAAAGGGTCTATGGAGTAAGATATGGTAAATACGCATCACTAGGACGAAGTTTCCATACAACTACGAGGCTATATTTTGAATTTAAGCTGAACCATAAGATTCGATTACTTTAATCAGAAAGAAATGATTGGGATAATCGAAGTTGTGCGAGTTAGATTTGAATAATCTAATAAAAACATAGAGAAGTCGGAATGAGTAGAGCTATAGCTTAAAGATAAGCGGAAACCACAATTTAACAAAGGAATAAAAGTATGGCTTCTAGCCAACTTTAAGGACTATTTCGGACATTAAGAAAAATATCGAAATGAATTTGGTCTTAATGAAAGTTGTAGAAAGGATAGCAAACTATAGGAATGCTGAATTTAATTAAGATTACGACGTTTCTAAACGCTTGTTTTATCGACTTCAACAGCGGCTATAAGATCTGCAAGTGCAGTCTCGAAACTACCTTAAGAAGCGATTTCAGCATAAGTTTTCGGCATCATCGAGGATTATTTTGAACTCGATGTTCTAACAAAAGTTGAAGATGGTATTGGGGACTATAAGATTGCCAATTTTATTTGGCAAACGAGTTACTCAACAAAAGCATTTTAACAGTCAAAGTTGACTAGAAGAACAATTTTTGGATAAGTTCAAAATTGCTTAGAATAGTAAGTTATTCACATAAATTGTTCTAAATTAATCAAATTAAAAATTTTATTAATAATTAAGGGCAATTAAAGGACATTTTAATGCAATATCAAATATAATACGTTGCAAATATGACTCGTAAAAGGATTGCGGAGAAACAACGAATAAACGTTGAAAAATATAAATGCCAAGAAATAAAGAGATATGTAAAGTTGGCCAACGACAATTGGATAACCCAAGTACACTAAAAGAGATCCGATCATAGTAAAGGGACATATAAGAAACAGTAACGAAAGATGTACAATAGTTGAAGCGATAAATTTGCGCGCCCTCAAAATAATGAAGTAGGCGAGATAAGAAGATGTCAAAATAGATTCTAAATATGATCGATGTGCAATATATGCAACTATTATAGTCAAGAGATAAAAGAAGAAGAGTACAACATCCTATGGAAAGTCGATTGTTGCAAGAGCACACTGCTTAGGTGTAATCTAAGAGTGAATCAAACAAGTAACGATGGTTAAGCTACAATTAAAGTTGACGAGAATAGAGATTCATAACAAAAGACAAATGAATGGAGGTACAACCTTAGAGCATCAAGAATGAATAAGATCAACTATCAATGTGGGGATAGCAGCTGGCATTTCAATTAAGATGCGGACGTTATGACGGAAACTATATCAGAAGTGGGTACTCTAGTATAATTGCAAGTATTGAAAGATTGTTAAGAATCGAATGATGGATCGAGTAAGCTCAGTCAATAACGACAGAGACGAAGTCTCGATCATTTGGCGATGGTGATAAACTTCCAAATTTAGAGTGTAATTTAGGTTGTGTGATAGCCGTGTAGTGAAAACCCAGTTGATGACATAAATTACACATACCTAACCACAATGCAAATAATTTTAAGGATAATATCAGAATTGAAGTGCTATAAGGAGGATAATTGACAAGTCAGCAATAGTTGCTATGTCAGAAGTGTAAATTGGTATCAAATTGCTAAGTCTAAGTGTTATGTACACCATAAAGGATTCAGAACATATTCATCAAGAATAAAGTGATAAACTGAGCTCTTAAAGCAAACAGTTGATTATAAGAAATAAGAAACGGATTTCAAAGGAAGATCTGTCAAATGTCGATTCCAAGTCATTGATACAAAGTATAAGAAGTGGAACCCCGACACTACGCGTCAGCTAGTGTCATGAAGTGAATAAGGATAGTGTGATAAAAAGATAAGAAGTTATATGAAAATCCAAGGATAGATTTTTATAAGCGGGGAGAATGTAATACCCCGTACGTTTGACTTTGCCAAAATAGGCAATCTGTCTCTTCTTGACAACCCGAACTAGTGGGATGGAGATTATCAAAACTTTATAGTAAAGACAAGACCCGAGTTGGTCGGTTTTGAAAATTTTAATACGGAAAGTTTGGTATTAGAAATTAATTTTAAAGAATTAAATTGGGAGTAAAAGAAACAGCGAGAAAAGGTATTAAAACAAAGTTTAAGTCCCAAATTGGTAAATAATAAATCAATTCTCAAGAATTTCAATTAAAAGATTATCGACGAAAAATAATAATTATGAGTTAGTATTATTTATTTGGGTAAAAATAATACGTTCGTATTCGAGTTAAAGTGAGTAATTGACCGTTTGTTTAAAAAGATAAGTTAAAAGAGAAATGGTTTAAATGAAAAAAGTGAGGGATCAAAAAGAACAATTAACCAAAGTATATATATGAATTCATATGAATATGAATTCATAAGAAGAAGAAGAACATTAGATAAGGAAAAATGAAGAAAAGCTTGCGAAGATTAGTGTTCGGCCATTGGACGTCTGAATCGCGTGATTTTTGTTCCATTGCTTCAAGCAAAATCGAACTCCATCATCTTTAAGCTTCATATCATACGTTGTGCCGAGGTCCATCACAATCCCCGACCCAATATCATTATGTGGACTCCGAAAACGTGAAAAACGATCGTTGAACTTGACGTTTTGAGTTAGGTTTTCGAAATGGATACTTTAAGCAAAGTTTAATTGATTAGTTGAATACCATAATGGTATTAAACAAGTATATGAGTATGATTAAAGGTTTATGACTTTACGAACCGTATTAGGATCGAATTGGGAAAATCTAAGTTTGTAATTTACAGTTTTGCTTAGATATGCAAGGTTCACGTTTATGTACTAAATGTGTATTTGATCTAAATGTGTAGCAGACATATCGGCAAGCTACGGGTACGACATATTTGGATTAGTACAAGCTTATTATCATATCGATAACATAGTAGATTAGATAGCGTTCCATGTGAATTACATTTTACTTTCGTGTATTATTCGTAAAACCTATTGGATATACTATAAGAATAATATCGCTTGCATCGCATATATTATGACTTGATTGTGTAGTATATTGTTTAATTGTTTTTAAGTATAAGAATTTGGTGTGCGATCCGAGGGAACAAGCTACCTATTGGGTGTCAATATGCCGTGTGATCGCAATGTCGGGTAAGTCTTAGCAAAAACAATTAAACTAACTTATTTGTGTTAGACACAAGGTTGAAACTCGGTCGAACTATCCCGGAACCTGTGTCTAGTGGGTTGAACTCGGTTGAACTATCCCATTACCCACATATCGATCGATAATTTGGATTGGGTAGTGGTACTGGAACAACTCTGTTTAACTATCCTGGATGGTACCACCTGGTAAAGGTTAAAACTCGGTTAAACTATCCCGGCACCTTGCCAACAAGATTTGAGAAATTATTATCGTTTTTAAATATTAAGAAATAACTAGTTTAGGATCGATATGAGATTAGGGTTTCGATTAGATCAAATACTTGGCTTACATTATATACGTTTTTATAAATGTTTTTAAATAAGATATTATTTTTATAATACCGTTAGTAGTATGTAATGTCACTCAGTATAGTTAGACCCGTTGTTGTTTAACAATTTAAGGTCCTTAGAGTTTGGACTTGGCTAAAGTCCACATTTTTGGGTCCGGAAATCTTCACACTACTACATATCAGACATTTTGCGACTGACATTTCCGTCGCTAACTAAGCAAATTCCGTCGCAAATACACTTTTGCGATGGAATTGCGACGGAATTGGTCCGTCGCAAAATGTCTGGTCGCTAAAAGAATAGCGACCAGAAGGTCTCAAAAATGGCGACGGACAGTCCGTCGCCATATCCAACAAACCGTCGCCAATTTTGTCTCCCAAAAAATGAAAAGGGAGACGATTTGGCGACGGATTAATATATTTTGCGACGGATAAAATCCATCGCAAAATATATTTATTTTTGCGACGGAATATTTTGCGACGGAAATATCTCCGTCGCAAAATGACATTATTTGCAACGGAAATGTTTCCGTCGCAAAGTGTCCTTATTTGGAGACATATTAAGGCTATTCACGACGGAAATTCCGTCGCAAAATCCGTCACAATTTGGACAGAAAATTTCTGTTTTTCGTCTGTTTCCCTGTTTTATTCACGACGATTATAACATGTAAAATCTATTATTTGCAATTCTCAGTAAAACTCAATTTCCGAAAAAGAACGCTTTCATATAAAAACATGTTACATTTTACATATCGTAACAAAATGTATAAAGTAAGGAAATACAAAATGTATAAAGTGACAAAATACAAAATTTTAGAAATACAAACATGACAATACAGAGTCGGAGTGTCGTCATCGTCTGAAGGACTTGGGGGTGCGCGATACTACGAAGGAAGAGTCTGCATCATCTTCGCCATCTCAGCCTGAATAATCTCGGCCATCCTCTCATTGGTTCTCGCCTGCTGGGCACGGAGATCCTCCACCTCAGTGGTAATCTGGCGCAGTCCATCCTGGATCCCTGCCTGCACACGCCGCTCGATCTCCTCCTCAGTTCGCTGTGACTGTGTGGACCTGGTCATCACCCTACTAGACGTCGTCGTATCCATGTACGCACTAGTCGCTGAACCCAACCCGTAGACACGCCGCTTCTTGTTGACGCCCTCGATATCCAGAAATAGCTGGGTCTCATCGACTTCCGCTGTGCTAGAAGAACCACCATCTCCGGTCGGCGGCTGCGATGCAGCAGCATGTCTCTGAGCAATTGCATCCTACAAAAAGATTGAAAAACATATCACATAACGACTAAAACGTATAACATATGAAATGAAAGTATAATTTCTAACGAAAATTCAGCAGCATTTCCTCTATAATTTGATCAACACCCATTTTTCAGGGACATCCTGCAAACATATAGATTTCATATACAACCCACCAGCTGTTAACACACCTAATCTAACATTTATAATTTAAATTAAAACACATTTTACACTAATTTAATCTAACACTTGAGTAAAGTAAAACAACTACTAAAATTATATAGGTTCATGACTTACACTTATCTCCTGGGCCCTCTTGTCTACCATGACACCCTTATCAGCTTTCGTGGAGTGCATCCGAGTATACAGCTCTGTTGCGGTAGGCTTGCGGCAGAGCTCTTCAGCCTAAAAGAAAAATATTATAGCTTGTTAGTTCATCAAAAAATCAGAAAATAAAAGATAGTTGTAAATAAAAAAAAATTCTAGAAACAAACCAACACATCCATATGTCGGACGGCGGAACGGGATCCTCCTGTATGGCGTACTGGTCCGGAACCGGCTCCAGCAGGCTCGCTCATCTGATTAGCGCGAGCTACATCACACTTCTTCTTCTCGTCCTCTGATGCCCAGAAGGCCTTCCAGGAATCCCAGATATCTTGGCTGATCGAGGTATGTTTTTCGTCCTTCTCTCTCATCCTGTGAATAACGTTCTTGTATCGGTTGGCAGCATGCGTCATGAATACACTTTTGATGACATCGTCGCTGTAATCCACCGTATCCCACCAGTATTCCTTCTGCAAAACATAAACACCAAGTTTGAGTTAATAATTTTGCGTTAGTCTAAATTCAAACTTTAAAATTAACAATTTATTACCTTCAATTCCTCCCAATAGAAATATGTCTGCTCTGCAATCAGAAACCGCCAGGCTCGCCCATTCTCGAACCAGCACTTTCTAATGATCTCCCGCATAGACCGGGAGATTGGTCCAGAGTTAACAGCCTCTCCCTGCGAGGTTACAGCAAACTTTTACTTTCTATAGTAAAACGATAAAAAAAAATTAAACGAAAAATTTACATTCTTACCTGCTGGCGTCTGGGAAACCTCCCCTGAGCATCCAGCTCTGCAGGGGGCTCTCCTGGCTGTCGGGGCTGAACAGGGGGTGCCGCCTCCACCTCCTGCTGCTGACCCTGAGCAGGGATGTCCTCAACAAGGGCACGCGCAGCTGGGTTACCCCGACCACGACCTCTAGCTGGGTTACCCCGACGTCCCCGACCTCTAGTCAGATCACCTGAACCACCCTGCCCTCTCATACCTGCAGACATTAAAATATATTTCGTTCCACATATAACAATTTAACAATTATAACAAAACATTACAGAAAAATACATTATAAAAAAATACATTGTTAATTGTTAACAATTTAATATATTTAAATTGACTAATACATTTAATAATATAACTAATTCATTACAATAATAAATGAATACAACTAACAAAAACTACAAAAATATCTAAAACGTCAGTCAAGTTGTTCTTCATCTTTGTCTGATGAGGATGGCGGAAATTCTTCTTCTTCATCTTCAGCAGGAGGGATTTGCAACGCATCTTTGTCGGACACCTCATTCAGGTCAGCTAAATTTGTGGGATTATCGTCCGTTTCAACTATAAGGGGATTTTCTTCAATGTCCTCTTGAAAGGCCGGGATAATCGCATCGGGCATGCCAAATTCTGATCGTGCCTTAATTTTGCAAACTGTCCACCAATTTACTTTGTCCCGTCTTCTACTTTGATATGGAAGGTAATGAACTTGGTCAGCCTGTTCTGCCAAGATGAACGGTTCGTATTTATTGTACTTGCGTCTGTGATTAACAGCTACCAAGTTGTATCGATTGGTAGTGTTTGTGCCTGTATCCGTAGGGTCGAACCATTCGCATTTAAAAATGACGGTCTGCTTCATTGGTAGAGCTTGATACTCTAACTCAATTATGTCCGTTAACACTCCATAAAAGTCATTTTCACCCTCAACGTATTTTGTTCCCCTTATGCAGACACCGCTATTCATTGTAAGTTGATCCTGCCCATATTCCCTGAGTAAGAAATTTGAAGCCGTTTACATAGTATCCCTTATATGTGGTGACCTTTCTACATGGTCCCTTTGCGTGACTCAGAATAAACGGATTAGTACAAACAGTTGGATCTTTCACTTGTGGGGAGTTAGAAATTTGTAAGATTTATAAACCTTATTATAAAAATGAAAGTCCATTGTTATAAGATCCATACATATTGTTCGAACCAAGAGGCGAAATCACTTTCCAGCACTCTTTCAATTTCTGTTTCACTTATGTCACTGTTCCTTTCGCGCAACCCGGCCACAAAAACTCTTTAAATGGAAGAGGCCCAAACTACATCAAATTCTAGCAAATATGTGACATATTACACTATATTTAAAATGCTTACTTTCGATGATCTTTGATTTCGAAACAATTCAGAAGAACATAGGTCCGAGCAGCGATGATCTCATCGTCTTCAAGATATCTCCTACCGCTACCACGCAACGGCTTTCCCTTAGGTTTAAAAATTCCCAGTCTGTCGGCATCGTCATCGATATCCATATCACAAGTTTCATTTCTTCCAAAACGCACGGGTAACATCGGATCACCTTCAGCAAAATAATAGGATGCACATTTAGCGATTTCTTCTTGCAGATATCCACTACTAATGCTCCCTTCCACCCTGCCTTTATTAGTGACCTTTTTTTTCAATTTCCTCAAATATCTGTAACTGGATATTAATATTAGTAAGCAATTCCTATAATCATATATATATTGAACAGATGGATACGAGAATAAACCATAACTAATTGATTACCTTTCAAATGGATACATCCAGCGATACTGAACCGGTCCTGCCATCATAGCTTCATACGAAAGATGCACGGGGAGATGCTCCATAGAGTCAAAAAAGATGGGTGGAAATATATGTTCCAACTTACACAGGATTTTTGGGATCTCAGTTTCCATACGGTTTAGATCTTCCTGTGACAGTAACGTGGAAGTTAACTCCCTGAAGAAGATACTTAACTCTGTTAGAGGCTCCCACATGTTTTTCGGAAGTAGCTCCCGAAGGGCGATTGGCATAAGTCGTTGCATAAAAACATGGCAGTCATGACTTTTCATTCCATGCATTTTCAGCGCCTTTAGATCAACACATCTAGACAAGTTTGACGCGTACCCGTCTGGAAACTTTATTTTCTGAATCCACTCAAGCAAAACTCGTTTTGAATCCCTATCCAAAGCATACATTGCCTTTGGAAATCTCCCAGCTGCCGGATCTTTAGCTAACCCTGGCCGATCACAGATGTCGTTCAACTCTTCACAAGATTTGGCATGGTCTTTTGTTTTCCCGGGGACATTGAGAACGGTATTAAAAATGTTATCGAAGACATTTTTCTCAATGTGCATGACATCGAGATTGTGACGTATTACATTCGTTCTCCAATAAGGAAAATCCCAAAATATACTTTTTTTATTCCACCCATGATCTTTTGACAGTAATGCATTAGTAACTTTCGCACAAGGCTCAAATTCCTTCTTAAACCCCAGTCGATCAATCTCTGCTAACAGTTCATCTCCAGTTCTCACCCCTGCAAAACTTTTGCCGATCTCTCGTTTCCCTTACGGAAATCAGTAACATTTCGACGGAATTGGTGATTCGGAGGCAAAAACTTGCGATGGCAATCAAACCTCGATTGTTTACCGTTTTTATCCAGTGTGAATGCATCCGTGTTTTCCATGCAGTACGGGCATGCTTTTCTACTAGCAGTGCTCCAACCAGATAACATAGAATAAGCGGGAAAGTCGTTTATTGTCCACATAAGAGCCGCTTTTAGTAGAAAATTCTGACGCTTATGAACGTCATATGTCTGGACTCCAGATTCCCACAGTTGGTTTAACTCTGCAATCAGCGGCTGTAGGAAGATATTCATAAGGTGTTTCGGGTTTCTAGGCCCCGGTACCAAAACCGTTAAAAACATAAACTCATCCTTCATGCACATGCCTGGGGGGAGATTGTACGTCGTCAAAATGATCGGCCACGAGGAATACTGCTGCCCAAAATTGGTAAACGGCTGAAACCCATCGGAGCATAAGCCTAATTTTATATTTCTCACTTCATCGGCAAACTCAGAATGCAGCTCACTGAAACGTTTCCAAGCCGGAGAGTCGGACGGGTGGCACATCTTATCACCATCCATCTCGTGGTCTGCGTGCCACGTCATATGTCGGGCAGTGGCTTTCGAAGCATACAACCTCTGTAGCCTTGGAGTTATTGGAAAATAGAACATTTTACTATATGGCACGTTAGCCTTTCTTTTTGCGGATTTTCCGTGGGTCACAGGTTTCCACCGCGCATAATTACAAACTTTGTAGTGCGTTATACCCGCGTCCTCCCCCCAAGAAATCATACAGTTATAGAAACAACAGTCAATAACCTCAACCGGCAACCCCAAACCTTTGACTAGCTTCTTAATTTTAGCAAAATTCGCTGGCATCTTGTTGTCCTCCGGGAGCAGCTTTTGTATCAATCCGCAGACGTCGTCTACTAAAGCTACTGAACCCTTATGTCGACACTTGATCTCCATCACTTTAGCAGATGCAGAAAATGGAGAATGTCTGTTATTCCCAGGCCATATGTCTTCTTCAGCCGCACGCATCATATCATAAAATTTCTGAGCTTCATCATTTGGGAGCTCATCTTCAGGAAACATTATTTCTGGACCGGCCGCATCAAGAATCATTCTTTGAGCGGAACTGAACTCACCTGGCCCCTCATTTTCATAGTCGAACTCAAAATCCTGTTCTGGTAACTATGCAAGGGGAGGGGGATTCAAAACGCTCCCCTAGCCATGAAAAACCCATACTTGATAACCTTTCACAAACCCATTCTTCAATAAATGGAATTCCACCTCATCGACATCCCGATAGTTTGTATTTCGACAACCTCTCTTAGGGCAGGGGCATTTTATCTGTACTCCACTCATACCAGCCGGATGCCATAATGCAAACCGGACAAACTCCTTCACATGCTCCTTGTACCCTGTGGTTAACAGCCCATTTGTGTGGCTCCCGTACATCCAACTGCGGTTTGTCTCCATTTCAGTAGCGCGGATAATTAGAGGTGGGGTTTTCACTCGAGATAAGCAAAGTCAATGTAATTGACTGCTGAAAAGGTAGGGCCCAATCCCATTCGCAAAACAGGCGCCCCGTAACTCGGTCACGATATATGCCTAGCAACGGAGAAAAATATTCGGCAGCCTTCCGGCGTCGTTCTCCTTTGGTGTGATATTTAGTATATGTGTTGTAACGCTAATTATATATTCCACGAGGAATAAGCGTTACAAAACATATACTATACATCCACCCGGAGAAAAAATGCTGGAAAACAACCGAATATTTTTCTACCGCTACTAGACATATATGATTTTTCGTGATCGAGTTACGGAAGCACCAGTTTTGCGAACTGTACAATCCCGTGTCGTTCAATCTCTTGAACACACGGGACGGAAATTCTATGGCTAGGTTTACGATTTTATTCGGTGGGAATAAAATCGAGGTTTATTTAGGTTGAATACTGTAAATAAAATCTATTATTTAAATAAATCAAAATAAGCGATAAAACCTACTTGTTGAAGGGCAGAACCGCAAACACAAGGTGTGAAACACCAGGATCACTCGGAACAACGGTGCGCGGCTATCAAGGGCTATCAGCGACTGTCAGACCTATCATAGTAAATAAAAACACGACTTAATAAAAAAATTAAAAAACATTCGCAGCACTTCCCCTAAAAATGAGCATCACCCATTTTTCAGGGAAGTCCTGCAAGCAAATCACAATACATTTTCAAAAATAATTACTAATTGATCAATCACAACCAACAATACCAACACCAATTATAGCATTATAATTAATTATAATGTTAAATAAATTAATCACACAATTAACCAATTTATATTTTAATTAAACTACAATTGAACAATTAACTTAAATTACCAATTTAATTAATATACATACTTATATAATATAATTACCTAAATCTAACAATTAATATTAAATTAACACTTTTACTAACCAAAATATATAAATTATAATACTTAATTAAACAAAATTAAAGTAAATAATGAAAACCTCACTATGGCAGCGGGTTGGAAGCAGTGGCAGCGGAACCGAGTCAGTGGCAGCGGGAGGGAGGCGACGACAGCGAGTAGAAGAGACGGTCTTAAACCAAAATAATTTAACCTAATTTGAATATAAATTACAAAACATAAAATTAATTAACCACAAAACTAATATAAATTAATTTAACCTAAAATAGAAAATTAACCTAAAAACTAATAGAATTTACATTAATTTAACAAAAAACAGAAAATTAATCTACTTTGAACAATGGTCGTTTTGATCGGGCGGAGGTGGAGGCGAAACGTTCTCGTTTGTAGTTGCATAGCCAAGCCTTGGAGAACCAGTTGGGGGAGGCTACCGGTGTGGTTCTACTGATGTTTCAGAAGTATCGCCGGTCTATCAGGTCAGTCATTTTGATGGAGTATATAATGGCGGATCTCTCCTTTCTTTATGTTGATCTGTTCCGATTTTGTGACCGGTGTCTCTCTGCCTTGGCTACATAGAAATCTGCATTCGAGGCGTTAGTGGGTGCTTCTCCTTCCCCCGAGGTTGTGCCTCCTATTTCATCCTCGGTTGTTAGTTTGTCTTCTCCTGTGCCTGCTTCTAATGCTCCTTCGTCAGCGGCGATCGAAGATTTGCCTACTTCCACTGGCGGTAATTGATTGGGTAGCCTTTTGTTTTTATTTTTGTAATTTTGGAGAGTGTGGCCTCTTATTGTGCCGCACATGTGTTTTAATAATACTTTTTTATTTTGATTGGCCGTTTCTCCGAGTTGTTTTCTTGTCTTGCCTTTTCTGTATGTATGTTGCTTGTAAGAATTTTGTTACCTTATTTGTTGGTTCCGTTCCGTCCTTGCTTTCTTGTTGCCTTAATGAATGTGCGATTCGCGTTGTTGTTGTTGTTTTTGGGAGATATTTTTCTCCGTTTTATTTGGCTGTTGCCTTAAGGAGATATGTATCTCTTTTTTTTGGTTGTTGCCTTAGGAGATATGTATCTGTTTTATTTTTGGCCGTTGCCTTAAGAGGTATGTTCTTCTTTTGTTTAGCCGTAGCCTTAGGAGATATGTATCTCTTTTGTCGCTTGTTTATGTGTATTTGTTTACATTTTCAGATTGTTGTTGTTGTTTTTAAATTTTCATTTTGCTACTTTGTCAAAAAGAGAACTTTGATTGTATTGAGATTAACATAGATATTTTAGTTATAACAAAAATCAAGGCTACTATCTTTGCCCCCTTGGCCTTCGGTCTTTGGCTTTCTTCTTGTGGCTACTCTATCCCTCTATTTCTTTCATGGCGATAATGTAGCATTTGGCTGCAACTTCTTGGTCTCCTTTGACATTGATTACTCCTCTTGCGGTTGGTATCTTCATTACCAGGTAGCGGAAGCTGGTAATCGCTCCGAAGTCATACAAGAATGACCTCCCCAGTATTCCATTATAGGGTAGCGGCATGTGAACGACCAAAAACAATGTTATACTTCCTTTGTCTCTTTTTATCCTCTTCTGGACTCTATCATCAGCTTTGCAAGCCCTCTAGGATGGATGGAAGTTCCTCCGAGTCCTATAATTGGCACCGGACAATATTTGAGCTTTCCGAGTTCTCCACCAATCCTTTTATACGTTTCCCACGTCATCAAATTTATTGCTCTTCCCTCATCTACTAGCAGCTTCGTGACCAAGAAGTTGTTGACGATTGCTTCCACCACTAACGCATCATTATGTGGCCCTTTTACGTGCATTATGTCGTCTGTAGAGAAGGTGATTACCTTTGCTATTCCCGCTCTTCTTCCGGCCTGCTCTGCCACTTGCATTACTTCGGCTCTTAATCTTCTTCTTCCTTCTCTTGTGCTTTTTCCTCCCACTATGATATTGATGACTCTCGCGATGTCTTTCTTCCTTCCCCTTTCTTCTTCCTTTTTCTCTTCTTTGTCTGCTCCTTCTTTCCGTTGCTCTTTTCCTGTCTGTTGTTTGTGAACTTCTTCAATGCTCCTCATTCGATTAACATCTCTATTTCCTTTTTCAAGTCGTACTGTATCGTGCCCGTAGTTCTAGTGAAACTTGCAATATCAGTTTTCGCCTCTCGTCCTGGTTCTGTGGATCATTTGTTTAGGCCATGTTACGTCGTCCGACTTTATTTGACCCACACCATGACGTTTATTCTTATGGTGCTTAGTGGCGTGAATACCTCTGCTCTGTCGATGTACCTTGATCGGTAATTATGGGTATACCTGATGTCGTTCCTCCAATGATTATTTTCTTCATAAGGGTTGTACTTGCCGACACTTCGGTGGCTCGTGCTGTAATCCTTTCATGAATGCAAAGATTGTCTCTGAGAGGCGCTCCCCTTCCTTTCTTCCTTTTTTTGGTGCATTGTTGGTCTTCTGCCTCCTTTTGTCATCTACGTTGATACATTCCTAGGCTATCACCATTACCTCCTAGTATGTCTTCAGTTTCTTTGAGCTTAGCTTGTCTCCCAGTACTCCCATTCTTGTTCCTTTCTTTAGAGCTTGTACCACCGTGTCGTTGTTTAGGTTCTCGATCTTCATAGCTTCATTGTTGAATCTTTCAATGTATGCTTTGAGTGTTTCCAATTTGCCATGTTTGCACTTGTAGAGTTCTTCCGAGCTTCTTTTGGGTGGCATATTTGTGAAAAATCTTATCACGAATTCTCTGTTCTGTTCCCTCTAGATGGCTATTGATGAGTCTATATTTTACGTTAATTTAAGATCATTTGTATTGCATATTTTAGTCTCTTATTGCGTAAAATAGAGAGCTTTATACTCACTTTTACCTTTTTGTAGTTTTTAATATATAATGTGAATACTTAGCATTTCTGGAGTATAATTGAATAAACAGAGCGAAAATAAAGTGAAAGTCAAGCCGGATTGATTCTATCAAGTCCAAGAAGAAGAAGAATGGAGAATCAAGTCTAAATGCAAGCAACATAGCCGCTGAATCAGTCGCTGAAAGTTTAGATTGAAAAGCTGAAAATTCGAACATATGTCCGTATTCGGTTCATATCTCAAGCTAATAATATCCAAATCATATGATTAAACATGTCATGGAAAGATAAGAGATAGATCTACAACTTTCATGAAGAAACCAAGCCCAAATTGGAACTCGAACCCGCTCGAAATCGGCCTCCAAGTTCTGTTTTGAACGGAGTAAAACCGAATTGAACCAGAAATTGAGCCACAAACAGCAGCTCAGCCGGCCTTCAGCCGGCCCACGACTTTGAGTCGGCCAAGGGCCGGCTGACTTTTGGTCTTGGAGACATTTTCTGATTTTGGGAGAATCGCTTGGGGATTCTTGGCAAAAACACTCATACACCTTCCATGAGCAACATATATTGGGTTCACAGTCAAAAAGATCTTCCTTGACTTGCACTCAAAAAAAGAGTGTTGACAAAATGATCATTAAGGAAGAAGAAATCATTATTGATTTAGATCAATCTTCTGTTGGAAACAAGATAAGTCAACTTTGATACACTTAAGCTTCTTTTGGAAACAAGATAAGTCAACCTTGATCCTCTCAAGCTCATTATGGAAGAACTTGATTATCACTCCAAGAATATATCAAGATGATATTGAATCAAGTTATCTTTGGAAATAAAATAAGTGAATCATGATTCACTCAAGATGGTTATGGAAGAACTTGCTCCCTACTCCACTCTATATGGAAAGAAGAGATACAAAGCTTGATTATCACTCAAATTCCATGAGGAGAAGAGAGATTCTTGACTTGGCTACCACTCCTTTTATGCCTATAAATAGGACACATTTGTGTAGAGAAAGGGCATTCACTTACACTTGCAATTGTGTAAACACTTAGTTCTTATCAATCATTATTTCTCTTTTCATTTCTCCTCTCATATGTTCTCAAGGTACAACTACTACATTGTTATTTTCAATATGATAATGGATTGCTAAATCTTTAAACTAGGATTAGGGATGTAACCTAGTTGAAGGGGAAGTCTTGATTATGTATTAGTGCATCTCATTAATGTTGTTAAACAAGAGTTTTCTTTAAATCTATCTCTTATAATGATCATGAATATTAAGATTAGCTACTTTAATGTTTTTATCCTAGAATGAATGTGAAGTACCTATCGGTGAAGCATGAATTTGGATCTAGAGATTTAAACACAATTTACTTAAGAATAGAGATATGTCTAAGGAATTATGATGACGTTAATTGTTTTGCTTAATGGGTTTAATTAATTAACATGGTAATTGAGAAATATCCAGAATTAATTAAACACAAGTTTATGTCTCGAGAGAGAATAAACATATCGTAGAAACAATTGTCATGAGAAAGCTTTTGAGATGTATTATTGTATATGATAGAATTTCCCCTCGACTACGGTGAAACCCGAAATCCTAGTTGTTTTAAATCTTGATAATTTATCCAAAATATTCTTTCATTTTATATTACTTAATTAATTGTTTTCAACATCAAATCAAATTAAGAGAACGGTTACTTTACAAAAGTTAAATTTAAACAATTTAAAGAGTTCGTCCTTTGTGGATTCGACCTCAGAATACTCCGAGTATTGCTTGCTAAAATTGATTCTGTACACTTGCAGAATTAAGCGATCAGCTTTCAACCCGGCTTTTAAACTGTTGTACCATCATTGTGATGTGTCGCTGAGGGTGGTTGTGAACGTCTTGCAAAGTATTACATCTGAGACGTCCAGTAGTACCATCTTGTTGTAGAACTTGGTTTTCCGTACAACTGGTACAGTCAAAGTTGTCAAAATTGGGTATCTTAAGTCTTTCTGCCCATTTCTCGGCCAATATGCTCGGTGATAGGGTTGACTTCCCGTCTGTCATGCTGCTGGTTTGGACGTGCTCTCTTGATTTTTTTTCGACTACTTTCAGCATTGCTTTTGAAATGAGCCTTTGAACTTCTTTCAAATCCATGATGTCTGTTCCTATCTCCAATCGACCGAGAACAGGCAAGTCCGCTTTTTCTTTCTCACTTTCTTCTACCGTGACTACTTCTGGATCCTTTCCCCCTGGGTCGTTGTCTGTGTTGGGTGTTTTCTCTAATCCGCTCGTTCATTTATTAGTCGCACTCCGATTCTTGCGGTTGGGTGTCTGTGACCTGATTGACTTGATCACTTCTTCGATCATAGTGGCCATTTCTTTTCTGAAATGCCTCACTGCCCCATCCATCGTTCGTCCCAGGGTTTCCTAGAAGTCCTGACAGCCCGTCTTCCGGAGTGGGTGTCGGACTTTCGAAGACCTGAAAGAAGATTCCTGATCTCCCGGTCTCCCCCGGATTCATGGGGGTTCGGGGACTGTCTTCGCTTAATACTCCAGATCCGCCGGGCAGGGTACTTTTCTCCTTGTCCGCTTGTCCCGTTGCATCCTTGCTTACATCCGCCTGCCAAATCCGATTAGTGAAATTTATTCTAGGAGTTCCCATAGACTGCGCCAAATGATGGATTCGGATGTCGGATGTAATCTTTGAGTAGGGATGTCGAGTATCAAGGTTAGGTGTTTGTTTTCTGATGGCAGTTTAGGCGTCTAGATCCCCCTGTGCTTGTAGGTGCGTGGCCCTTTTATAGTGTTTATGGCATGCCTTGTCTTCCTTACTTTTCTTGGTCGATGTGCGATTGTTGGTTCCCTCACTTTCGCTTTGTTTATTTGCTTGTTCCATCACTTCTCAAATTATAACTGTTGATTTGGTATGTTTAGGATGCATGTTTAGGTAGTTTTATCTATTTTTGTCATAAATTGCTAAAATTTCCATAAGCTTCCATAATTGTCAAAATTAGTATTCTTGCCATAATTCCATGCAAAATTGATTAGAAATATATATTTGGCTTATTTGAACATGTTTTACTCATCATCTCTAGATTTCATTCAATTGTGATGCTTAGAATGCATAGTAGGTTTGAATTACGATATTTTGTGTTCTTAGTTGTTTTATCATGATAGCCATGTTAGCATAGAAATTCATGTTTTAGGGTGTTTAGTAAAGTTTTAAACATCATATTTGTCATGCACCAATTTCATAGATCGTGAATGGCGCAAAGGTATGCGAGTGGTAGCTCGGAAACTCGTAGCTAGCCTCGTGGATAACATACAAAACACATAACCTACATAAAACAAACGCTCGGGAGCAACCAAGACTCCTACCTAATTCTAGCCGTTATATAAACAATATATAATAAATTCTCGGCACAACTCCGAGACTCTAACAACATGTCATAAAAATATATAATCATATTCCAAAGTAATAACATGCCAACATGAATAAGCAATAGTCGGACCAATCCGACAAACAGCAAGTCTAATATAATAAAGACATAATACTAGTACTACTCCGGACTTAGAGTTTTAAAATAATAAAGACCATCTTTATTTAATACCAAAAGCAGGCCTCCAATGAAAATAATGAAAGTTGTAGACAACGCACATGCTCAAAATCATAAACCTGGAAAATGGGGAAACAACAGGGGTTAGATATACTGAGATGAGTTCATACTACCATTTGCATATATTAAGTGAAAAACCTTAAAAATATTTATAAAGCATTTTATTATTATGGATAAGCATTGAAACCCTAAATCACAAATATCTAAATCCAGTTTTCATGCTGGTGAGACGTATGTCCATAACCAATCCCCGACTGTCACTTAAATAAATCACGTGAGTCTTGGGAGACGTATCTTCCACCGGCGCCCTCACTAAGGTTAGACAAATATCCAACCTACCTCAAATCGATAATGTCGAAAATAAATTTTAAAGCTGCGTATACAATATATATATACAAAATATACAATTTACTTAATAAAGCGGTAAATAGAAATATAAACTCACTGCTTGCTAATCCCCACAAAGATTGTTAAGCACTAAACCTGATTCGAATCTGACGCACGAACAGTCGACGTGTCTAAGAAAATATAAATCAGAATTAAAATATGTACTAACTCTAGAGAGTAGTAGACACAACATAGGACTAGAACAAACATAAACAAGCCAAGACATACAGAAAACACAGAGCAAACACACATACTTAATCCATAGCCAAAGTCAAATCGAGTTTCCACTTTGAAAACATAATCTTGAATACAATTTAAATAACTTAGTTATGAACAATAAACCAACTTAAAATCCAAATTGGTGAGTCGGCCGAGTTATCATAACTGTCAAGCTTCTTCTCACAAATTGGGCGACCCAAGTCTAACCCAAACTGTCACGACCTGAATTCTCAGGTCGACACCGGCGCTAGGGAATGGGAGTGGTCACTCTAAAACCCGTAGCAAGCTTAAAAACCTTTATAAATATTTTGCAAATCAAGACCATGTCTCATATATGATATGTTTTTAGAAAATATCTTTAAAATATTTTCTCGTTTAACGGAAACACATTTCTGAAAATGGATTCTTAAAACCCCAATTGAATTTCGAGAAACCAGAGCACAAACATGAATCTCAGTTGACGCCCCTACTCTGTTTCCAATACAATCCTAAAATGCTAAAAACATAAAACCAGTGTATCTCTCAAATAACTAGTCATAGCATTTTAGAAAGCATACAGCTTTTCAAACATATATTATATACAGTAGTGCAATAAGAGTTTATTAAAATAGGTTGAACTGTTGTGAACAGAAAGATAGACTTCCCAGTACCCAACCACGTACAGCTCTAGAGGTGTGGCTGACATTGACTTCCGAAATTATTGTGAAAGTCCTACCTCGTACTTGATAACCTGAAAGGTAATTATTGGGGTGTCAGAAATATAAATATTTCTGAGTGAGTCGACAATTTTATAATTGAATATTCAAATTGCATATACATAAAGCATTTGTATATATACAATATTACCAATTAATCAATCCAGATGAAACTATATAAGGCATACTATTACATGGGTCGCAACTTACACAACTTAGGCATTAGACCATGAATTGAATCACTGCCGTCTAATTCGGGTATCTGGACCGTAACCATTATTGTCGTCTAAGACTGTTATGTCAGAGTCACTAGCACTTCCAACGCCCAATGACTTAACTGACCTATAACCCATTTTTGGATCATTGAAAAATATACTTGGTTAAGAACGGCGATGATCTACGTTTCACACTCGTGAGAATCTGAGGCCTTGAGTTGATTTTGGCCTTATCGGACACAGACTCATTTTGAGAACACTACTGGTGATCACATAGTCCTATTGAAAACCAATAGGAAGTTTGTTCTAATGGATCTTTCATGGTATAATCATACTAGTGCGATTTGTTATTTAAAGAAATTAAATATAATTATTCAAAAGTAAAAACCACAAAGTAAACTCACAGAACTGATGTCCCCATTTTCTAGAACGTAAGCTCCAAGCTCGTCAGTCAAACACGTTGATGTTTGGCTCACTAGATCGACCGCTCGTCGGATCTAGTTACAATTTAAATGTCAAAAAAATATCAGACATTGAATTCCTAACTCTAGTCCTATCGTATAAACGATAGACTCAAACAACTACTGTTTATAGAGATGGCTCTATAAACAAACACATAATTACACTCTTTTGATTCATTTAAATCCGTCAATCTGTGTTACAAGTCCAATTAGGTTGTTTTAGGATTGCATAAACTTGTCAGATCAAGTCGGGTTTGAAAAATCCTAATTTTCTTCCCCCTGGGTCACAGGTTGTGCGGTGACACAACCTCCTGTGCGCCTGCACAGGTTGATGTGCGCCCGCACAACAAATTGCTGCTTTCACAGCTATGTTGTGCACCCGCACAGCACACTGGGCGTGTAGCAACCCCGGGAATCTCGATTACCGGGCCGTTCCGACCTACTCCAAACTTATAAAAACACTAATTTGATATCCTATTACACGCATACGTAATCCAAACACAATTCGGACGTATATTTCGATCGACCGGTTCAATAACCATTTAAAACTCAAATATAATCCAAATTATATTGTAAAAATTCAAATTAACGGTTATTACCTCGAATACTTGCGGATTATCGAAGAAAACGGAGCCTGAATACGTGCGGATTATCGAAGAAAATGTGAGAGCTAAGCAGCTCATTTCTTTCTCTGAGAATGAAAGAAATGAGTTTGTTGTTCATTTTCTTTGCATGGGAAATATATATATTGAAAATGGCTAAAGTACACTTTAGTACTAGCTCAATCATACACTTGAACTCTGATTTTAATTAGTTGTGTGTAGTCTAAATAGAGACTAATTCCAAATTTCGTGAAACTTTACTCTAAAATCCAATAAAATATAAAACGAATAAAAATATAATTTTTATTCACATCCGATTTATATTTTATTTTTAATAAATTCCAGAAGATTTATTAGGTACAAATCAGTCCCACTTTACTTAAATTACTATGTCCAAATTTTATGAAATTTTGACGGTAGCTTCGTCAAATTATTTTGCGAATATTAACATCTAAGTTATTTGCTCAAGACTTGAGAATTATAAAAATACGTCCTCGAATTTAAAATCTTAGCCACATAACTCACTAACCCTTAACCTCTTTCATACCTCAATCCTTATGCCTTATGTAGAGGTAGGTTCTAAGCTCTATCCGTATAGTATTCGTGTACGATACACAAAATACTTGTCACGACGCCAGCTCGTCGGTTTTCATGCAACTTCCTTATATGTCATGATTCATCATGACTTGGAGTTATAATTTCACATTTCGTTATAACCTAGGTTATACTCTACATCGTGTTCCTCTTTGGATTGGTGTCTTTAACTGAATGTTCTTTGTCTATCAACAAAGTGTAAGTCCTACCACTATTCAATCATATATATTTGCACAATTTCTATCTTTTATAGCCTCTCTTTCTTTCACTTCTCTTAACATAGAGGAGATTAATTGGTTTGATATCATAAATGCTTTTATTTTATAGTATTACTTTATAAGTTTTCTAACTCCACAGTCTTTTATACACTAGGGTTGTGTATACTCTTACTACTGGATTACCCCTTTAAGTTGTTTGTTACTTATGGGCAACAAACGATACTACTGTCTATTTATTGATCTAATACTTCTCAAAAGTTTTAGTCGTCCGCAGACTTCACCTTTATCGTTTAAACTGTCACCAACTTGCTGTTATTTGCAAAGTCTTGAGAGTATGGAACATATGATCTTTATTATATCGTTCATAATTACTTATGTTGAGTCAAAACTATACTAATACTTAGGTATCTTGACTACAATTCCCTTGACATCTCTTCTTATTTCCATTCTGGATCTGACATAGCTGCCAAAACTAGTACACTCACTGGCATTCCAGTTTGACTTACTGGTCCTTTGGACACTTAACTATTATCCTTTTCTTATCGTTCTATCGATAAACTTCTATGATGTCATAGAACCTCTTTATGGTACTAAAACAAAACACTTTATTTTGATACTCAGACTATACATGTCTCGTTCTCACAATCTATTGTCTTGATTCAGTATTTCATCAACAATACTGAATTCGCAAACTTTTCTTTACTGATCTACGTTTATTATATACTTCAATTGAATATTTCTAACTTATACTCTTTCTGAGTTAATCACTTCATATTGGTCTCATACTTGCTTGAGCCAATAGAATTCTAAGGTTTAAAACCTTATATCTAACACTAGATCATACTTTGAATGATCGTTAGCACAGTAGTGCAGTATGCTTATAGTTTCTACAAACCTGCACATTTTCACTGCTCTACTATAATTCACAATTCATTAACTTTCCTTCTTACAGCAAGATTATAGGATCCTTATATGATATTTTTCTTATATCATAAATCTAACTTTTATTGACTTTTGATCTATAGGCAACTTACTCCTTGTATAATACAAGTAGTGCCTCTTGACTTCTATTATAATATCTCTTATTCTCGTAAATAGTTCGCACTTCATATCACACTACTAGTGTCTTTCCACTTTTTATGCGACTAGGACTATTGTCAATTCCAAATCACGTATTTACAATTTACCTCGTGCTTTCTCAGTCATCGAGGAACATTTTCTATATCTCAATCATGTTATACCATAACACATCTCCACATTCTATCTTGCGTTGATTTTCCTAATCAACCTTCGCACTTTCTTAATTGAATTCCATTGCCGATCCAAAGAGTATTGAAAAATCTTGCAAGCAATGTTTGCAGTCCGCTACGAAACTCAAGAAATTACTAATTTCTTTAACTATATTGTTTACTTCCACTTATTAACCACTTGAGTTTTTGTTAGATTAACTAGATATCATCTAGGATTTCTAGTGTTTCCAAATTTTCAATTATATTTGGAAATCTTAACTTAATTCTGACATTCTCTCAGAATTTATAACACTGGTCGCACATTGCTCGTCTCCTTCTTCTATTAATCACACAGACCAATTGTCCATTAACACCATTTCAAGAAATAATCCGGAAATAGCTTGACTACTTGTTCTTATATATCTCATAAGAACAGATGAAGTGTTTGCTCACTCCATGTCCCCATCAGAACTAGTAGTACTCATACTACATTCCGCAAATCCATTTATCGGATGTGATTTATGCTATCCTCACGATAGGTTGTATCTTAACTTCTTTCTCGTCTACATTCTATAGACGTCTGAGACGTATTCCTATTATACTTCTCTATCCCCCTCCGTGCAATACTTGTTGGCACACTTATAGTTGTGTCTACTACTGATATCTTTACTGTCAATGTACCTAATCTCAATCTTAATTGAGCTTAAATTAGAGACTCTAATTATATCATAGCTAGGTAAAGTCAAGCTTACTGTTGCACGCATGTTACTCACAGTATTGATACATACCAATCGCAACTTATGTTTTCTCTTCTTATTCTACATTTATAGCTTATATAATTCTATAATATAAGCTCTTAGATATGTACTTCTTTTCTTTGTACATCCTCTTTCCGTTTAAGAAGAGATTTACCTTACACTCGTATGCTTATTCCATCGTAACTCGTTTTATACAATGTTACTTTCTATATCCCCTCTTTATCTTCTTACATACATTTACTATTTGATGTGTCCTTTCACGGGTCTACAGTCTCTTTCCTTTCATTATCGCCAAGCTCTTATCAGAATATATCTACTCTCATCATATTGTTTACCTCAAACTATGGCTTACTCAGAATCTTTCATTCATTCTGATGCATAAAATTTTCAGACCTTATATCTTTGATCTGATTACCATTATGTATCGCATCTTGACTATATATTTATAGCCTCTTTGCTCGTAGCTAAGAGTCATAATCAACTATCTATAGCCACTAGTACATTTAATTAACTGACTATCAATTTCTCGCTCCATTTTCAAAACATTTCATATTAAATTAAAACGTCTATTTCACCGAAACTCGTGTACATGACTTATAGATTACGTTTGATATCTAATAGGTATATTTAATTATATCTCATCTCAACATTCATGTAGTTCACAGTATGATTTGCTGGAAATTAAACACATATGAAAGCGGTAAAGGGACCAATCAAGACGTGCATATTACTCGATGTGGCATGTGAGGCATGTAGCAAATACTCCTAGTCATACACCTAGCCCTGGTCGTGTCTATCAAATAATAGATAATGGTTGGTCTGGAACGTTTTACATTCATAAAGCCTTAAACTGGATTTCTAGTTGTGATTGATTTTATTATTAATCATTTTAAATAACCTATACAACATCTATTTACATTTTCATCCCTAAGATTTTTAGGTGATTTGTTGAGCTTACTGGACTGGATTATTAAGTTAACGTGATTAGTCCTTTAGCCTGTCAATGATTGGATTTTGGACATGCTTTTAGAAAGCTATTAAACACTATTAGCATACACACTACATAGGGGATAAACATTCAAGGTAAAAAAACTTTTAAACCTTGTAGACCAGAGTGTATGACACTCGATACGGTTTGACCTTCGAGGTGTTAGGAATCCGAACTCGGTTAGAATACATAAGCTGTGTGCCTTATTGATACGGATCCACCGGTTTAAACCGGGGTTGATTCCGAGTTCTAACAAGCACGGAATAACTACTGGAAGTGGCTAGTTTTTTTCGGTTGTGGGCTTCGAGGCCCAGTTGGCTTGGCAGATTACAATTGTGGGCTTTAAGACCCGAAATAAATTAGGATAGGCCCATTACAAGTTACAAATAGTCGTACAACTAAATAAGTACACATGGGCTCAAACGGGACCCGGTTCCAAGTTCAAACAAATCCGGAAACAAGAAATTAGGGTCAAGCTGGAGTGCGGAGGATTTGGGAATCGATTATGGGTCATAAAAAAGAAAGAACACGGTGCCACTGGGAGTGGAGGTGGCGCCACTCCTTAATTGCAGCGGACAATGAACTGGCGGCGGCGGCAGTTCTAAGAGGGACGTCGGTTCATTGTTTTGCTCGGGATTTCATGTAAAACACCTCAAAAAACATGTCAAATGAACAAGGAAACACTTTGGAACGTACTGGAATTGAAATATTGTAATATCCCATGTTTTCAAACTTGATTTGTGGGTTTAGTTATCCGTTACAAATTGATTGTTTTATTTCATTTGTTGTTCTTTTGCGTATCGGCATGTCCTTGTTATGTTTCCGACTTGATTCTGGATTGTTATATATTGGAAGTAATGCTTGTGGTACCTTAGTAGTGTCTTTTTAAGTGTCTCAAATGTATCCCATGAGGTCTTATGTGTTCAAAATTGATTTGATTTATTTTTGGGTATTTATCGAAACAGTGTTCGAGTGTTTTCCAAACCTGTCATGCTTTAGTAATACGTCCATATCTCCTAATTGCATCGTCAGATCGGGACCTTCTTTGAATATGTTGTTCTTGAGAAAATTTACTAAAAACTAGTCGGTTGGATCAGTTTTCTTAGGTCACGGGCGCGACATATGTTGGTAGCGGGGGAGAGTCGCTGCTGACAGCTTTCCTTTTTCTCTATAAATAGACCCTTTACTTGAGCCACTTCTCCTCCTATCATACATATACCCTAATAACAATCTTATACACTAAAAATACTTTATTTCATAATTCTATCATGTTTATGTGCGATTTCAATCAATTAGAACGTGATTTTATATTCCTTTTACAATATCTAAGCGATTTGTATATGCGTGTTTTTCGTTGGTGGTTTTGTGAATCAATTGAATTTGGTCCAAATCTTCATACCTTGGTTCAATAACTCTATTAGCATCTCATTTTTCATATTTAGGTAATGATTTATCTTCTTTTGATTTATGATTTCTTTGTTGTGCGATTGTTGTGTAGAATTGCATGATTTAGGGTTTTCAATGATTGAAACCATATGAATGATGGATTGTGATGTATATTCTGATTAGTACGATTATAATGGTGTTAGGTATGTATATAATCTGATGTTATATGATTGATAACAGATTGTCATGATTAGCCGATGTGTAGCCGATTTTTAGCTTTTTGCGATATGGATTCAAAAAACAATTTGTATATGTTATTTAATGTTTTGGATTGATGCTAAGTGTTGGAATTGTTTTGATTTGTTAAACTATACAATTTTACGCAATATGGTGAATTCTTGATTTGTGAGCGTTGCAATCACACAAATGAATAGGAAGATGTACCTACTGATGTAATATGTTTAATATGATGTTTTCATTGTTTGTAATCAATTGTTACATGTTTGGAACCTTGGGTGTTTTATTTGACTTGTTTAGCATGTTTATGCATTTTTTAGCAAAATTGCGTTATCAATTGTTTTAGCAATTTTTGCATGAGTTTAGATATGAACTAAAATGATATTATTTTTTTCATTTGAGATATGATACTGATCTAAATGAGGTTGGATGCTCATGATGGTACATGTTAGTCTTAATTCCGAAATTAGCTAGTTTTACGCTAATATGCCACGATTTTGGACTAGATGTGTTATGATGATGTCACGACCCAATTTCAAGGACCGCGACCGGCGCTAGGGTATGGGTATGGTCGTACCAAAACCCATAGCAAGCCTCGCGGATAACATACAATCAGAATAAACCTGCAAAGAAACCACTGCTCGGGGGCAACCGAGACTCCAACCTAAGTCTAGCAGTTTATATAACAACATAATCAAAGCTTAATTATCCGAAATGCTCGACTAAAACCCGAGACTTAACAACATGCCTTATATAAATAAAATCCAATGTATACATGCCAACATCAATATAGAAATAGTCAGACCACTCTGATAAACCAATGTTTGAAATAAACATAGCGACTAACTAATTCTACTGCGGTCTAAGAGTAAAATACGTTGATTAGTTTTATTAAAATAAATGAACCACCGAGGGAAAGCAAGAAATCGGAGATCGACCAACACTCTCAAATCATAAGCGTGGAAAAATTGGAAAAACAACGGGGTCAGATATACTGAGATGAGTTCATAATGCTATTTACATTTATTAAGTTTAAAACCCTTAAAACAAATCCTTTATACTAATATAAATAAGATTATGGAAATAACAGTATTGAAATGATCACAGCGTAAGTATAACGTATCATACCGAACCTAGAGTGAACGGGAACAAATCCCTCATCAAATACCAGTGTAAGCAAGACATTAGTCTGCTGATCCAGAGTACTTACCAGTGCACACAGTTCGATACAAGCCTATCGAGTAGCTCGTTCCAATCCAAATCCATAATCGTTTAAAACAGTTCGCAAACAGTTTATATACTAAAATATTTGTGGTACTTAATAAAGCGGTAAATAACACTACAAATTCATTGTTTGCTTATCCACGTGAATCTTGACAAACAGCTAACCCTGCGTAGACTCCGAAGCACGAGCAGTCGATGGGTCTAAAACAATTGTATAAGTTAAAATTCGATCAACCCCTAACTCTAAGATTACTAGACACCACATAGGACTAGCATCTTGATAAACAACCCACGCATAACCAAAGTAATCCATTCAAACCAAATATCAAATTAGGCAAGTTAAGTTTAGGTGAGTTCTTATCTTTGAAAACAAAACCAAAGTTCTTACATACTTATATAGTTCTTTCAAATCAAAGAGTTTTCCCAAAGTGGTGTGTTAGCCTTAACTGCAGTATGGCTCAACACAACATGTCGGGTGACACAAGTCTAACCCGACCCGACTATAAACCAAAGTAAAACTAAAGTTTAAATCCATCCTTAAATAAAGCCAAAGTCATTTAGATAAGAACTCATACCTTAACTTAATAATGCCAAAATCATAAAAAGCAACAAAGCCAAATAAACTTTCCAACTCTTGGTAAGTAGCACTCAAGGTACACTTAAATATATTACCTTATATGGATTCCATAAGATTCAAACATCTTTCAAGTATCAACTTGAAACTAAAATAGTTTAGGCAAAGCATTACAATCAAAACAATATCTTATATAGCTTATATACTAAATATCCAAGTGGTTACCAAAGAACTTAAGGTAACTAACATCTTTTATACTCAAACAATTTCCAGCCACATGTAAGTATTCTTAAAACAACGATTTATTCCAATTAAAACCACCTTTAACATATAATCGAGCCTTAGCCAATTATCTTCAATAACCCAAAGTAGGAATTTCCCATTAACAATCTTTTAATCTTTAAACAACATTTTCAGCTTTTAGTTTATAATTCAAAACAAAATTTAATTCCACAACTTAACCCAAATGATACATTATTTCATTTAAACGATTCCTCCAAATCACCCAATGTATTGTTAAACATCTAACAACCTATGATTCATTTGCTTTAATATTTCCAGATTTTTAATAAAGGCTAAAAACAAAAATATAAGTCCAAAACTCCAATAAGTTGATTAACAAATCAAATGCATCAACTCAACTAAATCACCCAAGGTATAAACAACATACAAAAGCCAAATACGATATCAATTAACAATTTCCAGATTTTATATTGCAAACAAAATAGAAAGTAATACTCCAAACGCCCTAAGTAAGGATTTAGCACAACACTCAATCAATACAACAAAAAGATCCTATCATAAAACCAATGTAAAAGGAGTTACTAACCTTTTGAAAGATCAAAAGAAGAAAACCCAGAAATTTATTGATTAGAACAAGGCTACAATCAATCAAACACCATAGCTAATGAAACCAAAACGAAAAGACCAAGGAACCATGAATTAATTAATGAAAACTAGATTAGAAACAATTACCAAATGTTATGGACACCAATAATCAGAGGAAAATCGCCTAGGAATAGTTTAGAATGAGTTTAGAGTTTTAAAAATTGAATTGGGGCTGTTTAGGTCGAGTAAAAGTCTATTTAAAGCCTCTAAAACGAACCTGACCGGTTCTATGTCCGGTTCTGCCCAGTAGAACCGGCTACAAAACCGGTTTACTCACTGAAACCCAAAAAACGAAGTGGACCGGACCTACGGCTTGATCTACCTAGCAGGTCCGGTTCACGGGTTCGGTTGACCCGAAAACAAGTCGAACCAACGATCCGAACGGTCGAATGAAATATAATCCTCTTAGGTACAACATATCCAAAATGCAGCCCGATCCGACGGTTCAATAGGGAGATACGGATGTTTTACTACAGCATGACAGATTTGGAAAACATGTAAACATTGTTTCGATAACAACCCGGAAATAAATCAATTTAACATCAAATACATAGAGATTCAAGGGTTACACATAAGTCACTCAACACAACACAATCAAGGTACCACATATGCTAATCCCAACATATATCAATCCGGAAACAAGTCGGAAACACAACGAAACCATGACGGAAAAACACGGGATATTACAATCTCTCCAACTTATATAAAATTTGTCCTCGAATTTAACACAACACTACCCACGTAAAACATATCATAAAAGTATATTCCGTCCGAAAAAAACGCACATAGCCAACGTATGAACACATAAACTTGACACCAAAAGTAGTCAAAGAAAGAAATTTTTAAACAATTCTGCATAACAAACTTTGTCTCAAAAGAAACACTTCTCAATCAAGTAACTAAACAAAACTGAAATCATAGGAATATTTTTACTCATCAACCTACGCACTTGCGTAATCGTGAGTCTAACAGGATACTTCTTGAAAGATATCTCAAAAACACCACTCGCATAAAAAATAATCAAAATTGGTCACAAAACCAACAAATTAATCATAATTGAGTTCCTCTTTTGAAAAAAAATAATCTAGAAAGCTTATATAACTTGAAAATCCTAAAAAAAGTGAAAATTCCAGAGTTGTGAATTAGCATTCAAGCTTAATCTCACATGTCGGGCAATCAAAGTCTAACCTGGCCCAAACAGATATGCCAGAGTAAAACCAAAGTATAATCTGAAACCTTTAAATCAATACAACGTTCATTTCAAAACTATGGAACTCAACGTAGCTTAACAACCAAATAAACCATTTATACAACATACTTAAACATTTTGCCAACACTTGGCAAAACCATCCAGAGTAGACACACATGTGCCAAAACATAAAAATGATCCATAAAAGGTCTAAAATACACATATGAATCATCCAACTAAGATTCTAAAACAAGAATTTATCCTTAACGTAGACATGGTATGAAATTATCAAACTAACAAACAACCATCAAGAATTGATTTTCCAAATAAGCTTAAACAATATTGACATGCCAAAATTATACAACAACCCTAGCATAGTCTATGGGCAGCAGCTATAATCTTGTAGCACAACCAAAATAAAGCTATGCAAAACTAAGCATTTTAAGGCAACAATCCATCCTTAGATACACCAAGCATCCTTAGATACACCAAGCATGCCCAAACAATATACAATTGATCCAATCATAAAACATCAGCCTTAAACATGAACCTACAGCCAAAATAATTATGCTAGAACAACGAACAAAACAATATCCAAACTTTCAACAAGTCAATCTCAATCAACAGTATCGACCAACCAACTTTATTGTCGAAACTCACCAATCTCGATTCTCCAATACACGAATACGCAATCAAAGCCAAACATAAATCTCCAACTTATTCCATTATGAAACCATAACCTCGTATCCAACGAGAGACCTTTCAACTCAAAACCACAAATAGTCGGTCAAATGGTTATGCTCAAAACCAAGCTTATAGAAAAATAATTTCTGTTAAATCAAATATTATAGGGAAAAGGATCAAATAAACCCCTAACGTTTAACCTATGGATCAAGTAGGCCCTTAATTTTTGAAAAGGATCAAATAAGCCCCTAACGTTTTTAAATTGTATCATCTAAGCCCTTCTTAGGGGTCACCGATGACCCTAACGTTTGTTAAATTTTATCAATGAGGACCCTAAGTAGGGTTTAAATGATACAATTTAAAAATATTAGGGTCCTTGTTGCACCTTTTTAAACGTTGAGGGCTTACTTGACCCATAGGCTAAACGTTAGGGGGTTATTTGACCTTTTTCCCAATATTATATAATAATATTATCCACCTTTCTTTAAAGACGTAACATTATAACTCTATTTTTTATTTTCATACTCGAAATAACAAGCCGTGAAAAATCCATTGTACTGAAATACTCATCAATGTTCTAAAACATCCAAAATTTAAGTCGCTTTTTAATCTCATTTTTTTTATAAAAACCACGATTTGAAGAAATCGTTCAGCCCGAAAATTTACTATCTCCTTTGAATCAAATTTGATAAAATTTCTTTTTTTTTCAAAGAGGTAAAATTTAACAGTGCAAATCTCTTTATTTACAAAAATACTTTTATATAAATATACTATAAATTCTTGGATAAAATCGTATCTGAAAAGATAAAGTCTCTTTTTAAAAAAAATAGTGTATACACACGTGGAGCATAGCCGAATTCCTTAATGCACAATTCCTTAAATAAAAAATCGGAAGCTAACATGTAAGCCTTCCAGTCCGACCTCAAAATCATATCATACTTAATCCAACAGTAACTCGAGTGCAACCTTATATTCAATACTAATTCCTAAAAAAATATAGTTATTCAAATAACATAAAACTGATCATTGCAATGCAATTGTCCTTCATTCATCACTATCATCACAGAGTATTTGTCTAGTTACTTTTCAGAAAAATTTCAAAACCTTTTGAAATTCATCAACTTTATAAATACATTTATCCCAAGGTGACTCGCGAGTTCGTTTCAAAACATTTTCCTAAAAAAAACACTTTATTGATAAAATCTATTTTTAATAATTGTGCGCCAGGGTGATGACACCTCTCATCCCCAAAGAGTTGCATCCAACTCTAATCATTTCTATGCACGTGATGCATGTATTATTATGCATGTACCAATTACTTATTTTCTTTTTTATTTAGTGAACATACTCAGTGCTCAATGCAATTCCCTATTCGTGACATACAAAAATGCATGTTCATGATATGTCTGGGCACAATTACGTGATAAAAACATTTCAAATTTTTTTCACAATTTTCATTTGAAATCAATTTCTTAATAACACATTTACTAGACGTTACACTTTGTGAGATGTGCACTCGATAACCTCAAAAAGATTTCTCCAACTCCTTACTTGTAATCCACTAAATCATATGATACTAACATAACAATTTAAACCAATAACTACTATAAACTCTTATGCGACAATAAACTCCAACTAAGCTTAAACTCAACTCAAGGAAAACAATACATTACATACGTTTCTATGAAACAGACCACCAGTTCCCGCATCACATCATCCAATCTTGATGAAAAACACTAGTGTATTAATACACTGATCTATCTCTTCGAATAAGAATTTCCAACATTCTTGTCCAGTATAATTAAAAACCACCAAAGAGTAGTTTCTTCATCTTACTCATATCGAAATCCAAAAATCTTGACCCATAAAACAAAACAATAAAATAAAACACAAGGGCTAAACAAAGGTTTGACTTAAATATCAACACCAATTATCAAGGTTAAGCAAGAGCAACGCTTGCTAGCAATAACCTTATGTGCTATCCGCACAACGAGACAAACAAGAATAAACAACTAAATAGCAAAACTTAACCAATATACGAGGCATACTAACACGAACGACACCAACCAGTTATGATTCCCACCTAACCATAAACCAACCAAACATGCCTTAACCCACATTTAACCCAAACATCTTGCCATATAACAAATCATACACATTCTAGGCAACTAACATGCTATCAAAATAAACGAGCATGCAACATTCAATTTGATCGTTATATATCTACCGACATGGCATATAACCCATATAACCTAATGAGAACTCAAATCCTAAAATAAAACATGCCACGGCATACTCAGAATCATTAAAAAAAATCAACATGTAGTAAGTCATCGATCAAATATGCATTGCAACTTATTCTGAAATATAAGTCAATCATAAAAGTTTCCAAGTTCTAGTTGAACCTCACGGTTTTACAAAAATTCATTTTTCGAAAAACCTCATTTATAAATCAATTTCTTTAAAAGTTTCCAAAGTATGTCAATCCAAAATAACCATCGAGTTAGCCGATTCATTACAACTACCAAGCTCAACCCCCAAATTTGGGTGACCAAGTCAAACCCAAAACCATCATTTATAAAACATATTCAAAATATTTATAAATCCGGAAAAAATTCTTTTAATTAAAAATATCAATCCTTTCAAAATAAGAGTTCAACGCAACCCAAGTATTAAAAATCATTTCAATCACTCAATTGAGAAAAACGTAAATCACAACAACTATTATGTATACACCTAATCTAGCCAACCACAAAATACTAAACATATGATCAACGACGCTTCAAACGTCGACATACCACAACACAGTATAAAAAATAACAACAACAATGTGAAATTCTCAAAACGGTGAATCATCTCATAATTAATATTATTTTGAAAATACATCGTCAACCAAGTCAAACGTAAGATTCTGAAATACGAGAAATTCGTTTTACTTGCAAAGTAACCAAAAATCACATTTTTTAAGCACTATGAGTAGACCGCTCATCCGGCTCTGGTGTCAAAATACAAACCAAATCAAAAAAAAAATCTTAATAAAACTATAAAACCAATGTGCGATCAAACAACATAAAGCTACAAAACATGCTCAAAGATTTAACACAAAAAACCTTTAAAAAACCACACAAGGCCAACGCCTAACGTGTCATAGTATGTGCCAACCTATTTAGCACCAACAACATATCCAAAACCTAATTGTACTCACAAACAAGGTGAAAGCATCCAATTATAATCAAAATCATCCAAGGCGTAAAAGCCAACAACTAATCACCCAAGGTAAACATCATATGAGGCACAACAGCCAACTAAAACATCATCCGAAGTAAACACCATATAAGGTACAACAACCAAAAAAAACACCACCCAAAATAAATATCATATAAAGCACAACGGCCCATAAAATATCACCCAAAGTATATCTCACATATGGCACAACAGCCAACAAAACATCAGCCAAAGTATATCTCACATATGGAACAACAGCCAACAAATCACACAATGTATAAGAAATAAATATTCCAAGGTAAAGCATCAGTAACACATAAGACCGACACTCAACACTCTTATAGGTGAAGGTAGAAAGTTTTTAAAATAAAATATGACATTTCAAAAGACAAGACTTCAATCCTAATTCTGCAGTAGATCCTATAACAGAACAACATTTAACATCCTTAAAGAAGTAGACACAAACATGCAAAATGACCTTGGTTTGAACCGAAAGATCTGATACCAGCTTTGTCACGGCCCAATTTCAAGGATCGCGACCGGCGCTAGGTTATGGGTATGGTCGTACCAAAACACGTAGCAAACCTCGCGGATAACTTACAATCAGAATAAACCTGCAAAGAAACCACTGCTCGGGGGCAACCGAGACTCCAACCTAAGTCTAGCAGTTTATATAACAACATAATCACAGCTTAATTATCCGAAATGCTCGACTAAAACCCGAGACTTAACAACATGCCTTATATAAATCAAATCCAATGTATACATGCCAATATCAATATAGAAATATTTGGACCACTCCGATAAATCAATGTTTGAAATAAACTAATTCTACTGCGGTCTAAGAGTAAAATCAGTTGATTAGTTTTATTAAAATAAATGAACGTCCGAGGGAAAGCAAGAAATCAGAGATCGACCATGACTCTCAAATCATAAGCCTGGAAAATTTGGGAAAACAACGGGGTGAGATATACTGAGATGAGTTCATAATGCTATTTACATTTATTAAGTTTAAAACCCTTAAAACAAATACTTTTATACTAATATACATAAGATTATGGAAATAACAAAATTGAAATGATCCCAGCGTAAGTATGACGTATCATACCGAACCCAGAGTGAACGAGAACAAATCCTTCATCATATACCAGCGTAAGAAAGACATTAGTCTGCCGATCCCAAAGTACTTACCGGTGCACACAGTCTCGATATAAGCCTATCGAGTAGCTCGTTCCAATCCAGATCCTTAATCGTTTAAAACAGTTCAAAAACAGTTTATATACTAAAATATTTGCGGTACTTAATAAAACGGTAAATAACACTACAAATTCACTGCTTGCTTATCCACGTGAATCTTGGCAAACAGCTAACCCTGCATAGACTCCGAAGCACGAGCAGTCGACGGGTCTAAAACAATTGTATAAGTTAAAATCCGATCAACCCCTAACTCTAAGATTACTAGACACCACATAGGACTAGCATTTTAATAAACAACCCACGCATAACCAAAGTAATCCATTCAAACCAAATATCAAATTAGGCAAGTTAAGTTTAGGTGAGTTCTTATCTTTGAAAACAAAACCAAAGTTACATACTTATATAGTTCTTTCAAACCAAAGAGTTTTCCCAAAATGGTGTGTTAGCCTTAACTGCAGTATGGCTCAACACAACATGTCGGGTGACACAAGTCTAACCCGACCCGACTATAAACCAAAGTAAAACTAAAGCTTAAATCCATCCTTAAATAAAGCCAAAGTCATTTAGATAAGAACTCATACCTTAACTTAATAATGCCAAAATCATAGAAAGCAACAAAGCCAAATAAACTTTCCAACTCTTGGTAAGTAGCACCCAAGGTACACTTAAATAAATTACCTTATATGGAATCCATAAGATTCAAACATCTTTCAAGTATCGACTTGAAACTAAAATAGCTTAGGTAAAGCATTACAATCAAAACAATATCTTATATAGCTTATATACTGAATATCCAAGGGGTTACCAAAGAACTTAAGGTAACTAACATCTTTTATACTCAAACAATTTCCAGCCACATGTAAGTATTCTTAAAACAACGATTTATTCCAATTAAAATCACCTTTAACATATAATCGAGCCTTAGCCAATTATCTTCAATCACCCAAAGTAGAAATTTCCCATTAACAATCTTTTAATCTTTAAACAACATTTTCAGCTTTTAGTTTATAATTCAAAACAAAATTTAATTCCACAACTTAACCCAAATGATACATTATTTCATTTAAACGATTCCTCCAAATCACCCAATGTATTGTTAAACATCTAACAACCTATGATTCATTTGCTTTAATATTTCCAGATTTTTAATAAAGGCTAAAAACAAAAATATAAGTCCAAAACTCCAATAAGTTGATTAACAAATCAAATGCATCAACTCAACTAAATCACCCAAGGTATAAACAACATACAAAAGCCAAATACGATATCAATTAACAATTTCCAGATTTTATATTGCAAACAAAATAGAAAGTAATACTCCAAACGCCCTAAGTAAGGATTTAGCACAACACTCAATCAATACAACAAAAAGATCCTATCATAAAACCAATGTAAAAGGAGTTACTAACCTTTTGAAAGATCAAAAGAAGAAAACCCAGAAATTTATTGATTAGAACAAGGCTACAATCAATCAAACACCATAGCTAATGAAACCAAAACGAAAAGACCAAGGAACCATGAATTAATTAATGAAAACTAGATTAGAAACAATTACCAAATGTTATGGACACCAATAATCAGAGGAAAATCGCCTAGGAATAGTTTAGAATGAGTTTAGAGTTTTAAAAATTGAATTGGGGCTGTTTAGGTCGAGTAAAAGTCTATTTAAAGCCTCTAAAACGAACCTGACCGGTTCTATGTCCGGTTCTGCCCAGTAGAACCGGCTACAAAACCGGTTTACTCACTGAAACCCAAAAAACGAAGTGGACCGGACCTACGGCTTGATCTACCTAGCAGGTCCGGTTCACGGGTTCGGTTGACCCGAAAACGAGTCGAACCAACGATCCGAACGGTCGAACGAAAGATAATCCTATTAGGTACAACATATTAAAAATGCAGCCCGATCCGACGTTTCAATAGGGAGATACAGATGTGTTACTAGAGTATGGCAGATTTGGAAAACATGTAAACATTGTTTCGATAACAACCCGGAAATTAATCAATTTAACATCAAATACATAGAGATTCAAGTGGTACACATAAGTCACTCAACACAACACAACCAAGGTACCACATATGCTAATCCCTACATATATCAATCAGGAAACAAGTCGGAAACACAACGAAACCATGACGGAAAAACACGAGATATTACAGATGACTTACTATCTGAGTTGCTTTGGTATTATTGATAATGGCATGTATGTAATCTGATCTTAAGTGGTTTGGTTTGGCGGTTCATGTTTTGTCTCGTTTTGGGCTAAGCTGCATGAATGCTTAATTGGCTTTATTTATGGAAGGCATGCCTAGTTGATTTTATTTATTTAGCCATATCATGTGTTATACTATATGTGGTTTGTATGCATGCTAGGGATGATGTGGTTTTGTTTTTGGCCTATGTAAATATGTTTGTGTTTTGGGGAATTTTATCGAACACTTGGTGGATATTTTCACACACATGAGTTATTACATGTTTTCCTAGTTCCCTTACTTTTGAAAATGACTTTGGGTTATTCAAATGTTTTTCGGATTTAAAACTTTTTTTACTTTGTTTTGATGTTTGATTTGTGTAATACCCCGTATTTATAAAGTATTAAAGTTATGCCATATATTTTGATTTGCGATAATTAAAGTCAATGAGGCCAAATATAAGTTAAGATATGAAGGATATAGACCAGATTGGGTCTAATTTGCTTATCGAAAAATAATAATTTAATTTGAAAATTATTTTTTGTTACAGCGGGTATGAGCGGGACTATGGAAAACCTAAGTTATCAATATATCAATATGCATCTCTAAATGAAAAGCTAAAAGTTTCGGACAGAATCCCGAAAATTAGAACGTCGAAATACGGAATTTCGGATGTACAAATTGAAGGATATATAAGATAATGATTATGAACACGTGGCCTTACAAGAGTGGCGACACGTGATGATACATGAGTAGATACAAGTGTAAATGCAGGAGCAGAGACATGTGGCACGCACACATAGCAACACGAGGCGCGCATGTAAAGCGACACGTGGCGACACTTGGCATGCATGCATAGCGACACAAGGTACACATGGGATGCAACATGTAGTGACACGTGGCACGCATGCGCAACGACACATGACGATATATATGTCTATATAGAAACGTTTATAGAACAATTTTCTTCTATGATCGATATATTATCTTAAAAGCAGTTTTGATACGTCGAGCTTGTTTTGTCGATATCTCTCTACTCTGATATCAGAATTCATCGTTATTTATGTCAAATCAAAGTTATCGACGTGCTCTTTAACTCTACCATTTGTTTTTCAAAATTAGGCCCAAAAGTATATCAATTCCACGACTTAAGTTTCGGTCCTAAACGACATGTTTGATTCGTCGTGCTCCGACTAATTTTTTCGCTGTTCTCATTAAAATTCTTATCTTGGCAATCCTTTATTTATATTTCATAAATTTAGGGGATTGAAATCTAAGGATTCCACGTGTCATCTAGCTACCGAATCTAGAGCTTGACGATTTTGATATACGTAGTGAATTGGAAATACCGGTGTTTATGAGTTTGCTATTTTCTTTTGTGTATTATTACTATAATTTGTTGTTTTGTGTTATTATTATATTAAACGCATTTCATATTCTGTGATTCTGGGCTATGTTTGTTGTATAATAGTTTGTTTGTAAAGTGTGATTCTGATATGAGTTTAGGGTTAGGGTTTCGATACCGATATGAGTCGTAGTTGTCTATATCTTTGATTATGTTCTGATGTGAATTTGTTATGATTTTGGTTGTGAAATACGAAAGAGGATTATGTATGATGAAATACGAGGTTAACTCGGTGGAACTATCTCGGGACCTGTATCTAGTGAGTTAACTCGGTAGAATTATCTCGGGATTCACAACTTAGGATTAAGTGATAGTAGCGGTTAACTCGGTTGCATTATCTCGGGATGGTACCACATGGATTTATTTGATTTGATATGATACAAATAGGATATAATAGATTAGATATAATATATGTAGTTGTGATACAATGTAAGATTAAGGTTTCTATGTGTTTATCTTTTAGATATGTTGAGTTTGATAAGAAGGATTTTGTATGATATTTATGAGGTTAACTGGGTGGAATTATTTCAAAACCTCTATCTAGTGAGTTTTCTCGGTGGAATTATCTTGGGACTCACAACTTGTGATTAAGTGATGGTGGCAGTTAACTCGTGGAATTATCTCGGGACAGTACCACTTGGATTGATTCGATTTGATAAAGTATAAATATCTTTCATATGAAAAGTATACATCTGTTGGCTTCGCTTATCAATGTCAGACGTATAGGATACATCGGTTGAGTTTACTATCGATGTCATCGGTTGGCTTTGCTATCGATGTCAAGTGTTAAAGTTATATTGGTTGGCTTTGTTATCGATGTTATATAGATGAGGTTAAATGATATGAAATGGATATGCTATGAATATGATACGTATAGGAAATGCTATAAGTTTAAGATTAGGGTTTCGATCGGATAGTTAGTTTGTTTTGATGTTTATTTCGGACTAGATGATTGGTTTGTTTTATGTTTATTCAATTTGTATTTATAATACGTTTTGTAAATGTGAACTCACTCAGTATATCCAATATCCTGACTCCTCACAGTGTTTCTCTTTCAGGTTCACATTATTTGAAGTGGTCGATCTTCTATTGTTTATTCCGGAAGTCTCAATTTGAAGTATATGTGAAAAGCTTATGTCCATTGTTGGTGTTGCAGTAGTCCATAGATGTCAGACTCTATATGATATATGTTGGGTTTTCTAGGTTCATAACGCAGCGGAATTTCAAAAATTTATCTAAAAACCCAAACCAAGATCCATGTAATTCAAATTAACAGAATAATTACTTACTTGTATGTCGAATTCAACAGCAATGTAGGAAGGAAGGAGGTGGTTCACTTTGGTGATACCTGGACTCGGATCAGAAACGCCTCCAAAAGAACGCGTCCTCTACGAGTATCCACACGAACAGACCTTAGCCAAAACTAGTGCTTGTGTGCTAGCACTATTGCTTCACAAGCAATTTCGATTTTTAGTGATTTAGTGAATAATGAATTTCGTGATTCTCAAACCAATTGCTTAATGTGTATTTATAGTGACACAATAACACTAGGGTTTGAGACAAATTCGAATTTCAATCTCATTGCAATTCTTACAAGTTTATGTTTATCAAAAACTCCCTTTTGATAATCATCCATATATATTAATTATTTATTATCTTTAAAAATAATAGATTAAGGAAAACACTTATCCTTAATTTCGAATTAATATATATTTATTTATATATATATATATATATTACGAATTATATATATATAATAATTAATCACTTAATCACATTGGGCTTGTACAACCCATAACTGTTTTGGGCCTATTCTTAGTGTGCGACCCTGTAGGTTCATATAACGTTGGCAGTAGGCCCGAAATTCCTATTTCAGCCTACAAGTCATAAGTGGCCTCTAGCAACACATTATGACTACCCAAGTTAAATGAATATCGACAATCCGATTTAACCATTTACAATAATATTTTAATCCCTTTGTCTCTCGATATCCAGATTGAATATAAGGCATAGTCATGTCATCCTTATAATATTCAATCATTAGTTTCTTGACTCTAAGTAGACTGAAAATGATAACTCCTTATCAATTAGCATGGCCATGCATTTTCTTCAGTCTATCTTCTTCAAGGGGCCCATAGATATCTTACTCAAATAAATGAGGGACAAATTCCTTCTCAGCCACTCACATTTCTCACATAGTTACTTTCATATCCAATGACAATCTATTCCATTATCCTGTTAAAGATAATGTAAGACTGTATCAAAATATGAAATAGCTATGTAGAAATCCATGATGATTTCAAGGTCAAAGGATTATACTAATAGAACTGTAATGAGAATTACTTATGACAGTGATCTATGTAGTATTCTCACAGTGGGTCATCCAGTGCCTTATTTCTCAAATAGCACCTATGATTTGACTTAATATCTCATATACATGATTAGTAAAACATAATCATCAGTCAACATCATACTAGTCTCAATGTTCTATTAAGACTAGGGATAGATGGTATATAATTCTTTTATTAAACCTAAGGGTTCTACTATCAAGTCACATACTTGATGACCTTAGAAAGAATTAACCACTCAAGTATTTTAATCATTAATATAAAATGATAAAAACTGCCAATCAATAAATAATAAAATGATAAAGTCAAAACATGGTCAAACATGATTGACCTAGTGCATATCACTAACAATATGTTTATAGTAAACGGTTGTCCATGTTTTAAGATACTCTGATGTTATGTTACGTTCATGTTTACATATATAGTTTTGTTGTTTCCGCTTGTGATTGTTTACATGTTTGCCAGTTATTATATGTGATGATCTGACATGGGATATGTATGATATATTTGATGTTTGATATCATGAAAAGTTTAGCACGTCCAGCGTTCTGTGCGGGCGCACAACTGCTACTGTCCAGGTGCACAGCAGCAACCTGTACCGGCGCACAGGAGGCTGTGCAACCGCACATTCTGTGACTGAGGGGGAAGAAATTTAGGGTATTTTAAACCCGACTTGGTCTGACATGTTTATGTAATCCGAAAACAACCTAAATCAACTTGTAACACGGATTGACAGATTTTAAACGAATCAAAAGAGTTTAAAGTAAAAGATAGTTGGTTTATTAAAACAATGCTAGGTTTTAATAAAGCCCTACATTAATCAAAGTAACTAATGTTAAAAGAACTATAAGTCCATACCGTGAATAGTATTTTAAATTGAACGAAATTCAATGTTGAGAGTAATTATGTCTTTATTTATAGAGCCATTTATAAACATTAGTTGTTTGAGTCTATTGTTTATACGATAGGAGTAGAGTTAGGAATTCAGTGTCTCATATTGTTTCGACATTTGAATTCTAATTAGATCTGACGAGTGGTCGATCTAGCGAGCCAAACACCAACGTGTTTGACTGACGAGCTTGGAGCTTACGTTTTTGAAAATGGGGACATCGGTCTTGTGAGTTTACTTTATGGTTTTTACTTTTGAATATTTATAATTAATTTGTTTTTAAATAACAAATCGCACTAGTATGATTATACCATGAAAGATCTATTGGAACAAACTTCCTATTGGTTTTCAATAGGACTGTGTGATCACTAGTAGTGTTATCAAAATGAGTTTGTGTCTCACATAGAGGTCAGTTAAGTCATTGGGCGTTGGAAGTGCTAGCGACCCTGACTTAATAGTCTGAGACGACAATAACGGTAACGGTTCAGACACTCGGATTAGACGGCAATGATTCAGTTCACGGTCTTAGGCCCAAGTTGTGTAAGTTGAGACCCATGCAATAGTTTGCCTTATAAAGTTTCATCTGGATCAATTAATTGGTAATATTTTATATATACAAATGCTTTACGTATATGCGATTTCAATATTCAATTGTAAAATTGTAGACTCACTCGGAAATATTTATATTTTTGACCCCCCCCCCCCCAATATTCACCTTTCAGGTTATCAAGTATGAGGTCAGACTTCCACAATAATTCTGGAAGTCAATGTCAGCCATACCTCTAGAGCTTGGTTGGATGCTGGGAAGTCTGTCTTTCTATTTACAACAGTTCAACTTATTTTAATAACCTCTGACTGAACTACAATATATATATAATATATGTTTGAAAAGCTGCGTGTTTTCTAAAATGCTATGACCAGTTATTTGAGAGATACGCTGATTCTATGTTTTTAGCATTTTAGGATTGTATTGAGTAGGTGCGTGAACTGAGATTGATGTTTGTGCTCTTGTTTCTGGAAATACAATCAGGGTTTTAAGAACCGGTTTTCAAAAATGTGTTTTCGTTAAACGAGAAAAGGTTTTAAAGGTATTTTCCAGGAACAGATCATATGTGATATATGGTCTTGATTTGCGAAAAATTTATAAAGGTTTTTAGGTTTGCTACGGGTTTCGGAGCAACCACTCCCATTTCCTAACACCGGTCTTGGCTCGAGCTTCGGGTGGAAATTGGGTCGTGACAAAGTTGGTATCAGAGCAATGGTTCTTAGACTCGAGAATTTAAAAATATTGCTGATACATGAAATGAAGTATGGGGTAGGTGTCATAGGTACTTATAGGAACTACTGCAGCACATATGATTCGAGTCATGTCTCTTGCACATATTCTTATGTTTCATAGGTTCTCAGCCATCCCTTTTGGGATATAAGACTGTGATGTACGCGTGCGTGTGGTCTAGACAACTCGATATTGATGCTTGAATATCAAGCATGGAAATAACGTGAAGACACTGTCGAAGTAATTCGATAGTAGTACGGGGAATGATTGACAGATGAAGTAAAAATTCAGAGAAGTGGAGTATTTATGGAGGAAATCTTACTGGTTTTGGAGTTTAGGGTCCGGAGGGAACTTACAAAACTAAATGATATAACCTGTTATAGTTATCCATTTAAATGATTTTAAAAGCATGATTGTGCCTAGACATGAGATAAATATGTGTAACTATCACGAGATTGATAGAAATGCATCACTACATCCATAATTAACAGAAAGAATAATAAACAAATACATGCATCAGTAGAACATGCATCACTCTGTATGTTGTGGAAACTCTTTGCAAAATTTCCACGAACCTTGTCTTTTGGTCTGGCGTATGATAATCTCACCCATAAGCGAGTGAGGTTATACAGTCGGTAGAAAGGGCATTCCTAGCTGAGCCAGGTGGTGACTCCATATTTTGCACACCTTTTTGTTAAAGCATATTAGGAATGTGATATATTAGAATCAATTAGTCCATAAATTAGTAGTTGAATTATAGGCTAATTGATTATGATTGATTGTGTTTGATTATTTTTTTAGAGTAGGATTTCCTTTCTAGAATAGAGATTCTATATTTTTATAAATAGCCATGTAATTGTTAAACATAATATACAACAACTTATTCTCTATCACTGTTTATAACATGGTATCAAAACATTGCTTTAAAGAATATATTTTTTTCTGCCTAAAGAAGGAGTGTAGTAGTTTTTGCAGAAGTTTGTGTTACTGTCTAACGAAACAGTCAGTTGCAACTTTGTGGGTCATCAACTTTGGGTGCTACTTTGTTCTCACCGCACGCCGTCTCTAATTTCGTCGCCAGTCCCACTTGCCGTCTCTAATATAAGAATTTGTTGTGGAAACTATGACAGAAAATAAAATTGTGATTTGTCACTACTGTCATAGAGCGGGCCATATGAAGCGAGATTGCGAGAAGTTACAGGCTAAGATATTTCAGTTAATTCGTATTGCATATATGGTTAAAACCTCTAAAGAAACTGTTACTATTTCTGCATATGAGTATGCCAGGCTCATTCAATCTAGTTCAGTTAATGCTAAATCAGGTAAATCTAGTACATGTCTTATTTCCTCATCTTCAAAATGGGTCATTGATTCAGGTGCTACAGATGATATGCCAGGTTATCCTAATTTGTTCTCTAATTTTCAGTCAAATTAGTCTACCTCTTCTGTTACTTTAACCGATGGGTCGCAATCTTGTTTTGTTGGTTCTGGAACTATTAAACCCACGTCACATTACCTTTATCATCTGTTCTCAGTTTACCTCAATTGTCTTTCAATTTGATGTCTGTTAGTAAATTTACTCGTACTTTGAATTGTTCTGTCACTTTCTTTCCCGATTATTGTTTGTTTCAGGATCTTATGACGAAGAAGATTATTGGTAAGGGATATGAACCCGGAGGCCTCTACATCCTTGATCCAGAAATACCAAAATCTATTGCTTGCACTGGAATTGTAACAACTTTTGAAGCACATTTTCGGTTTGGTCACCCTTCTCTCGCTTTATTAAAGAAAATTTTCCTCAATTTTCTAGATTGTGAGTCTTGTCGGTTTACAAAACATCATCGTCTTACTTCTAGTCCAAGAATCAATAAACGAGCTAGTGCACCTTTTGAGTTAGTACACTCTCATGTTTGGGATCCTTGTCCAGTTACAGCTAAACCTGGATTAAGATACTTCACTACTTTTGTGGATGATTACTCTAGAACGACATGGTTATATTTGATGAAAAAACATTCAGAATTATTTCTCATTTTACTAATTTCTGTGCTAAAATCCGAACTCAATTTAGTAAGCATGTGCAAATTTTAAGAAGTGATAATGCAAAAGAGTACTTGTCATGGTGAATCATGGTATTCTTCACCAAACTTCTTGTGTGGACACACCATCCCAGAATCGTGTTGCTAGAAGAAAAAATAGACATCTTCTTAAAACTGCTAGAACATTGTTATTTCAAATGGAGGTTCGTAATATTTTTGGTCTAATGTTGTTTCTACTGCTTGTTTTCTAATCAATAGAATGCCTTCCACGGTATTATCTGGCAAGACTCCTTATCAAGTTTTCTTTCCTAATAAAACTTTGTTTCCTATTGAACCTAGAATACGTCACGACCCGATTCTTGGAGTCGAGACCGGCGCTAGGGAATGGGAGTAGTTGCTCTGAAACCCGTAGCAAGTCTTAAAAATACATTAAAAATCACTTTAAATTTTTCGCGGAATTCAAATCATTTTCGAACATTTTAAAATCTCCGTTTAAAACGTTCCGATAAAAATCATTATGAAACTTTACAATTAATTTTTTCTTTAATTAATGTATTCAAGTTTTATACCCACTTCATTGGGGTTTATAATGCATCTCATTATGCATACACCATCTCATTATGGTTCACACTGAATTTCACTATGCAGACAAATTTCATTATGGATTTAACTGCATTTTATAATGCAGATGCGTTCATCGCATTTTATTCTCGTGCAGTCGCTTGGACTTTCGCACAACATTCACACATTACATAATATCAGAGTTTAAGCGTTATAAAAAAATATAAAGCATAAATAAGTCCAACAACCACTATGGTATCACTGCTCATTATTCTAGCTACTGCAACTCTAGACACATAAAGGAAAGATCATTCTCACTTTATTCAAGCCAGGGATTTCCGGAACAAGAAATTGAAAATCCACACCTCAAACTACTCGCCTGTAAAAATTATAAATTCAACGGGGTCAGTTATAAAAACTGAGTGAGTGCGTATGACATGTACTGATAAACATTAATATGAAAGCAATGCATTTCAGATTACTGATTCATATGAAACCCTAAACCATGATTCATGTTCCTATATGCTTTCAAAATAGGAAACATAAATATTCCACATCATTTCATCACATTCGGGTTAACCTTTTATTTTTCTTGGTCGTATTTATTCATTTCTTTTTGTACTCTAGCCCGTCAAATCTGATAATTCATCTTTTATGTATGTGAAGGTCTTAGACTCTTCCACCATACAACAGATTTCGGCAGTACATATATACGGTCGCCATTTCACTTTTTTAATAAAAGGTTCAACCTCTCAGATCTCGGCAGTTTCTCTTTACTGCCTTTGGTCGTCTATAATCTGTTGCCTCTAAAGATCTGTTCACACAGAGTCTAGGCCGTCGCCTGACTTCCAGACCGTCGCCAGGATTCACACAGTACATTCACATGCAACCCATTCTAATATGCAATACCGGTGATCACATAGCATTATTGCCGCCCAATAGTAAGCATGTTTCAATGAATCTAAATCGGTTTCAAAACTATGTATAATAGTTCTTGCGATTTAAATTCAAAATAAAATAAAGCATTTGCAAATCATGTAAAGCAGTTCGCAATATTTTTAATACTAATATTTACCAGTATAAGTTGTAAACACACTCACAGTACTCGCTTATTCCAAATTTTAAAAATTTCACCCGTCGAAATTTCAAAACCTTCGCTCGCCGGTTTCCGCGACAAAATTCGCTGGATCTAATTTAGAGATTAAACATTAATAAATGTATAACTCTAAATTTTAGGATAAACTCTAGACCGACTCAACCAAATAAACCACATTATTAATCACATAACCAAAATTGATTCCGACTATCACTTTCCGCGTCATCGTATTTCTATACGATATACTCTATCCACAATAGTTTATTTAATTCAATAAATAAACATAAAATTATAACTCCATTATAATTCTAACACACATTCAATTCACACCATTTTCTAAAAATACACTTTTAGAAAATCTCAACAAATATACCACAATTTAAAAATATCCAAAAATATTTTTCCGTCAAATATTTTTGTACCCGGGGCTCCCCCCCCCCCCCCCCTATTTTCTACCACAATCATTTCGGCACTACTGCTGCCAACTGAGTTTAGGACTGAACCACCATGCTCTTTCCCCTTTGCTCATATTCCGGTCACCGTATTCCGGTGGTTTTGGCCGAAAAACTCAAAAATGCTAAAAACGCTTAAAAGTCCATTTTAAGCCATTTTAACACCGAAATTCACCAAAATCAATTTCAAATACATTTTTAATTTTTATCTTGTGAAAACAGCAGTCCATAATTTTAAAATAATTATTTTCTATCATTTTAACAATTAAAACCGAAATAACCATTAATAATCAAAACCGATTATTAATCCGTCAAAACACTTCAATTAAATCACTTTAATTCCACAAATGATCAACATATATATTTCATAAATTTTTCCATGAATAATTTCTTCCCGGAAATTAAAATGACAAAAATACCCTTTTTAAACAATTTTACCTGAACAAACAATTATCAAAAATTAAACCCGATTAACAAACTATTAAAATTCACCATTAAACATTTATTCACCATCAACCCAACATCTAACTCAAACATAAACCAATTTATTTTCAGAAATTTAAAATCTATTTATTTACCCTTTTTAAGCGATTTTTAAGTTTTAAAAACATTAAAAATCGAACTCCAAACTATTAAATTAATACCCTAAATGTTTAACATTTTTAATCCACAAAAATTAAACTCTAAAGCATATTTTAACCTCATCAAATAGATTAGCCCCGAAAATTAAAATAAATAATTTAATTTCAAGGAAAAATTATTTTAAAACTGAAACTCATCAAACTAGCAATTAAAACCAACTAATCAACCATCAAAAAACAATTTTTAACCATTCTAAGCATGTTTCTAATATTCATCAACATCAGCGAATAAAAGTAAGGATTTGAGCTTTGAAATTCACCTTGATCCAACATGCAAAGATAGATTAACAATCTACGGAAAATTTGCTACGTTTTTTATTAAGGAATTTTTGTGAGAAAATTAAAGAATAAAAAGTTATGCTTTGGTCTAGGGAGAATTCGGTACCCACACAAATGGAGAAGACAATATGTTTGCTTGGAGAAGAAGAAGAGTCATAGTAATATCTAGATATTTAGTCCATGATTGGTTTACTTACAAGTTTGCCATTATGGCATTCTTGTGATTAAATCGAACTCTAGGGGCAAAATAAATTCAAGTTTATCAAATATTCAAAAACATTAAAACATAACATATGGGCTGAATTAAAATATTTTTGGGCCTTTAAAAATATTTAAAATAATTATTTTGACGGTTTTTAGTGAAAAATCGCAAAATTCACTTTTAACACGTAAAATTTCCAAAAGTCAAACTTAACGCAAAACACACTCCAAAACCCATTTTCACCCTTATAAATTCATCTCGTGAATTTATCAACTATTTTCGAGATTCTAATAAATTAAAATTGGACACACGCGAAAATAAACACCAATAATTCTACGGGGTATTACAGGGTATTTGGTTGTACTTGTTTTGTTAGAGATGGTCGTCCTCAGATAACGAAACGTGATCCGAAATCTTTAAAGTGCATTTTCCTTGGATATTCTCGTATTAAAAAAAGGATATAGGTGTTATAGTCCTACTCTTAGTATGCACCTTGTATCCGATGATGTCTCCTTCTCGGGAAATGTTCCATTTTCTTTATCTTCAGGTCCTACTAGTCAGGGGGAGGAGGATGATTTGCTAATCTATACTATTACATCACGCTCTGCACCTCCTCCTCATGCTACGGTAAGCCTTCAATAATTCAAACATACTGAACCAGCATCTTCGTCATCGGATCCGCCTCCAAGCGATGATCTTCCCGTTGCTCTTCGTAAAGGTAAACGTACTTGTACTTATCTTGTGTCTTCTTTTGTTTCGTATGACCATTTTTCATCATCATCTTGTTCCTTTATTGCGTCTCTTAATTATGTTTCTATTCCGAAGTCTGTAAAAGAGGCTTTATCCCATGCTGGATGGCGTAAATCTATGATTGAGGAGATGAATACTTTGGATACTAATGGTACCTGGACATTAGTTGATTTACCTGCAAGAAAACAAACTATTGGATGTAAATGGGTGTTTGCTATTAAAGTTAATCCCGATGGCTCTGTCGGTAGGTTAAAAGCTCGCCTTGTTGCTAAAGATTATGCTCAGACATACGGAGTGGATTACTTTGAAACATTTTCTCCTGCTGCTAAGCTTACTTTTGTGAGACTATTTATTTCCATGGCGTCTACTCATCATTGGCCTTTACATCAATTAGATATCAAGAATGCATTTCTTCATGGAAATCTTCAAGAGGAAGTCTATATGGAGCAACCACCTAGTTTTGTTGCTTAGGGGGAGTATAGGAAAGTATGTCATCTTCGTAAATCCTTGTATGGCTTGAAACAGAGTTCTCGTGCTTGGTTTGGCAAGTTCAGTGACGCTATTGAGAAGTTTGGAATGAAGAAGAGTAAATTCGATCACTCTGTTTTCTATAAACAATATAATAGTGGCATATACTATTAGTTGTATGTGGATGATATTGTAATCACTGGAAACTACTCCATTGGAATTTCATCTCTCAAGGCTTTTCTGCATATACAATTTCATACTAAAGATTTGGGAGTGTTGAAATATTTCTTGGGAGTCGAAGTGATCAGAAGCAAAAAATGCATCTTATTATCTTAGATGAAGTATGTGCTCGACTTATTATCTGAAACAGGAAAATTGGGAGCTAAGCCATGTAGTGCTAAAATGATTACTGGTCTGCAACTTACGAAGGATGGTGAACTATTTGAAGATTCAGAGAGATATGGACGATGGGTAAATTATCTTACTGTGACTCGTCCAGACATTGCTTATTCAGTCAGTCAATATATGGCATCTCCTACTATTGATCATTGCAAGGCTGTAGAGCAGATTTTGTGCTATTTAAAAGGGGCACCTAAACGTGGAATCTTGTATGGTGATCACGGTCACAATAGGATTGAATGTTTTTCGGATGCTGATTGGACTGGATCGAAAGAAGATCGAACATCCACCACAAGATATTGTGTTTTTGTTGGAGGTAATTTGATTTCTTGGAAAAGCAAGAAACAAAATGTAGTTTCGCGATCAAGTGTAGAATCAGAGTATAGGGCTATGGCAAAGTCTACATGTGAGATAATGTGGATATACCAACTCCTTGATGATTTGGGTTTGCAAGCTTCTAAGCCAGCTAAGTTGTGGTTTGACAACCAAGATGCACTTCATATTGCATCCAATCCAGTGTTCCATGAGTGAACCAAGCATATTGAGATTGATTGTCACTTTATTCGTGAAAAAATTCAGCAAGGTTTAACTTCTACAGGTTATGTGAAGACTGGAGAACTATTGGGAGATATTTTCACAAAAGCCCTTTACGGAGTTCGGGTTGATTATCTTTCTAACAAGTTGGGCATGATTAACATCTATGCTCCAGCTTGAGGGAGAGTGCTAAATCATATTAGGAATGTGGATATATTAGAATCAATTAGTCTATTAATTAGTAGCTAAATTATAGGCTAATTAATTATGATTGATTGTGTTTGATTATTTCTTAGAGTAGGATTTCCTTTCTAGAATAGAGATTCTATACTTGTATAAATAGCCATGTACTTGTTGAACATAATACAGAACAACTTATTCTCTATCTCTGTATATAACACTTTTCAAAATAGAGGTCAGCCATAAGTCTGGGCGAGCGGCCCCCCGAACCCCGCTCCCTAACAATCCTTTCCTCATAAGGTAACAAACAAAATAAATGAGTTAAATTTCACATAAGGAAATGGCCAAAATAAATGTGATCCATTTCTCATAAGGGAACGAATAAATAAACGAGATTCATTTCTCTTAAGAACTAAGGCTAAAAAGACCCAGATAAAGCCCCCATGAAAGAATAGGCGAATAAGCTAAAAGGTCAAGGCTCACTCCAGGAAATAAACATGCGGTAAAAATATAAAAAAGGCAATGGCGTGACAAAAATTAACTAAAAGAAAGGGAAGCACATCAACATAAGGCAAAGACATAAACACCAAAGGCAAACAAGGAGAAAAAGGGGATATATACAACAAGATAAAGGAACATGGGAGAAAGGCCTCTAAATGACTTGATCATGGGAGTATAAGAAGCAGGGGGAGCTAGAAGAACAACAGGAGGAGGAGAGCTACAAACAAAAATCTTAGAAGCTAGAGAAGAAGACACCACCACACACCCCGCATGCCTTTTCTCATCCAAAGAAGTCGGACACTTGCCTCAGAATCGGTTCAAGTCGAAATACAAAAAAGACACATCCGACCCCAGATAAGCCTGGAGAATCGTCACACGAACATAGCGATGGTAGTGCTAGAAGATAAGAGGCATTACTTTGACAGATTCCTTGAGTTCCTGCTCAGCAACTTGGCAAGACAACTCCAAATGCTCCTTGGCAGCTATTGCCTCTCTCCTATGAAACACTGAATGATATAAAGATCTCTCTAGAACCGCTAGGCGGTTATCTCAAGCCTGAACCTACTTTTGGAGTTCATCAATATGTTTGTCACGAAGCTCAAGATGCTTTCCTAGAGTAGAGGATAAAACATTTTTCTTATGAAGATTGACTGTCAAAGAGTCATGGGAGGACCAGAGAGAAGAAATATCTTCCCCATGTTTACGGGACAACTCCTGGATCTTCTTAGCAATCCAGACATCTCCTCACGCCATAATTGATGTCACAATTCTCATTATTACTATCAGATAAGCGGCCTTCCTCATTCTCAAGCCACCGTACGCCATGCATTACCCGGAGGATATCGGTGTAAGGGACAGGAGTAATCTGGCGAGCAGCTAAGCCCTTAGAGGGTGAAATGGAACCCTGGCCGGCGAGAAACCAAGACAGGGATTGATGAATGTAAGAGGCATCCAATGGAGAACCCATAAGAAGGATGTGACAGTCCATGTCTACAGAACACCCCTGGCTAATAAATATAGACTTAGGAATGTCCCTTATAGGACGTTGTGGAGAAGCTGAAAAGGAACCCGAAAGAGAAGTGATGGGGCGCTTCTTTGAACACATCGCGTGACCAGTAACAATCATAGGAAGAAGAAGGGACACAGACAAAGAGGCTGGTGAACGATGTGAAGGAAAAGCTAAGGTGGTGAACACGCTCACTGAGTCAGTAGTCACGAAGGAAAACTTACCAACAAACAAGCCAACAAGCAATATGGCAGGACTAGAACTAAGGGAAGCAGAAGTAGTGGCAGAAAGAAACCTGTCAACAACAAAGGAGCTGGTACCCTCGCTACCAGAGGTAAAAACTAGAAAGGGGTCAAAGAACGTTCTAAAATGGGCAAAGTCATGAACAAAACATCTCCGTCACTAAGCAAATTGTCATCTATAGCGTCAAAAATACACTTAGTTATTTCAGTGAAAGAAAATCTAGGAAAATAAAAATTAGGATATAGAGGTAGATCTCGAAAGCGAAAGAAATAGAGCTAAAAGGGGAAAAAGAGAGAAATAAATAACACAAAGAAGAAGAGAGTCATTACAAGGAAAGAAAAAAGAGGAATAAGAAAAGTCGGGCAATACAAAACAAGATTTCAAAGAACTTTCAAATCCAAATAAAGAACTAATTGAAACACATTAAAAATGCCCTAGAAGATGAGACGACGTAGGCAATTATCTGTCAAAGTAATAAACCAGTAATAACAAGCGCACAAAGCCCGAGAAGCACTAAATAAATAAAAATAAAAAAGCTTAATAACTTAAAAAAACTCCACGTTGAACTTTTTCTTCGTTTATACCCCGATTTAGGAAAAATTTCAATTGTACCCTATTTTGAGTTTTTCGTTTTCACCTCCACCCTGAAGTACTAAATTGATTTTTTTCATCTGAAAAAAAAAAAATTAAAATAGTCCTTCATTTTTAACATAATATTCTATTAGATTTTAATGTTATTAATTACACAAAAACACCTTCTTCCTTAATAATACTTATTTAATTCATATTGATTATCAATAATTTTTTAAATCAAAAACCATAAAATAAATAAAATTTACGTAAAATAAAATATATTAATATTTTTTCGATTTTTTCACGGAATAGTACGGATTACTCCTTCTTCATAGAAGGAGGAGGAACAACAACAGCTCTTCCCTTATGGAAGGAAGGAGCAGCTCGTGCTATTTCCTTCCATAAGGAAGCAGAAGGAGCGTGAAGGAAGGAGCATCTCGTTCTCCTTCCTTCCTTATGGAAGAAGCAGCTCGTGTTCCTCCTTCCATGGAAGAAGGAGGAGCATGAGGACCGGAAAAAAAAATTATTTTAAAAAAATTATTAACGGGTTTGTAATCGGAGGAGTATGATGGTGTGTCGGAAATATTTTTTAAAATAATTTAATTTTTTAATAAAATTTGTAAAAACAATCAAGTAGGATTTATTTGAATATTTTTAAAGATAAAGGATTTTTTTGTATTGTTTCGAATAAGAAAAGATATGGTATAATCCTTTAATTTAGTTGTTATTAACATTTTTATCCTTAAAGTATTTAAATTATCATTTATTTTTTATTTTCAGATTTTTATATCTATTTTTTTATCCAAACTTTTACATCTTTTATCAATTACGATCAAACTTTTAATACAGTTTATGTCCAATTTGAATTTTTTTTTATCAATAATGCTTAAAATTTTGAAATTTTTTTAAGAATTTAAAACTTTGCATCTCTAATCAATTGCTTCCAAACTTTCATAATAACTCCTTTTACAAGTTCGACAGTAATTAAAACTGGCTTAACTATTTTTTAAATCCAAATTTTTGTGTTTATTATTACGATCAAACCTTTTAATTTTCACTAACTAATTATATCCAATTTAAATTTTATTTTTTGCAATTATAACAAAATTTTAAATTTTATTTTTTAAAATCCAAATTTTTGCATTTTCTATCAACTGCAACCAAACATTAATGTTAACTACTTCTAAGAGTTATACAACATTTTTGAAATTTGATCGTAATTGATAAAGGGCGTAAAATTTTGAATTTAAAAAATAAAATTTAAAATTCTGGTCACAATTGCAAAAAGAAATTTTTAAATTGGACATAATTATAAAAAAATTGTTCGATCGTAAATAATAAAAATTTGAATTTATTTAAAATTTAGCAGTAGTTGATAAAAAAAACGTAGATATTTGAATTTAATAAATAAAATTCAATTTTTAACACATTTACAATCAACCCTTTCAAATTAGATATAATTGTAAAAATTAAACATATTGGTCATAATTGATAGAGTCTGCCTTCTGATCCGGTATGTAACCTGTAAAATAGGAAAGGTATTCCACAAATCTGGTTATTGGCGAATCCCTAAGGCAATGCGCTTTATCCGGATCTTCAGGGATTCTGGCTCATATTTAGGATTCGGGAGATCCCTTCGGTTAAGGCGAATCTCATGGATTCGGTTGCCGATGTTATATGGTTCTTGCCCTTTGGGAGAGAACTCATGTTATCTAGGAGGGTGCATCTCGTGCGACTCGGCTAAACTATAGTTATGATAAGACCCCCCCCCCCCCCCCCCCCCCCCGCAACTGAGCTAAAGTCTTGATATTTATATCTTGGTAAAGTTTAGCTTTATTTGGGGAGAGTCTCTTTCGTGCCATCAGTTACATATATCGGTATTCTTCTTCACACCTTCTTACTTTTCATTTATTTTTGTTTCTTTCTCTGAGTGTTTTTCCAGCTTAGTTTTTTATTTTCGATCTTCGATTTCCAGGATATTGTGTTCAACTTGGATTTTGATTCTTTGTTCTGATTCCATTTTCTTCTGCGATCGTCTTATCTTCATCGTTATCTTGGTAGTTTTCTCCTTTTTCTGGGTTGCGTTCTTCGTGATCTTCGTGTTCATCATTTTCTGGGTAGTGTTCATATTTTTCCTTTGCTTTGATCTTTTGTCTTCTGATATTCCTTTAATATTTGTTTGTTCTTTTCCGCCTTTAAATGGCAGATAGAATGGCTAAAGTTGAGTATGCCTCTATTGCAATTATCGAATCATGTCTTAAACAAGATGACATTTTAGATATTTCTTACGAATATGGTTTTCCATCTAAGTATCGGGTTAGATTTCTCGATTACCGAATGCGGGCTTTGGGCATCCCGGATGCCTCGAGAGGCGGTTTTCGTGGAAGAGCAGTTCGCAGATGGTCTTCGGTTCCCTTTAAGCCCTTTTCTAGTTGAGTTGTGTAGCAATTTAGATATTATTGTTGGCGAGCTCCATCCTGAGACTATTCAAGTTATTGTCGCATTCGTAAAGGCCTGTAGGCTTTGGGGTAAACCCCCAACTCTTTATGTTTTTTACCACTTCGTTGAGTTAAAGAAGTGTACAGTGATTTCATTTTCGCTGTAGGTAGGAAAGGTCGCTCTTCTATTTATCTGCCTTGTTTAGATAGTGGCTGGAGAAAGCTGTTCTTCATAGTTATTCAAACTTTTGCTTTTTCTCAATTTCCGAAGGGTTTTTCAGTTTTCCGGGTTCATAAATTATCTGTTGCCTTTAAATGTGTCCGAGTCTTCTTGCTTTTGATTTGTCTTTTTATAGTATTTTTCAAAGTCCTTTATTGTTGGTTTTGGTGAATTTTCACGTTCGGTGTGGGTGGTTCCCTTTGGAGGATCCTTCAAGGGGTTTGGCGGATCTTACCAATGAATTTGTTGAAGGTATTTATTCCTAAATTTATTCTTTTTCTTTCTCTTTTATAGGATGTCGTCCTCTTATGATGATCTCCTTTTCGGTTTTAAAGTAGATATGAATGTGTTAGAGGAGCGAGGTTCGGGGGCCGCTCGCCCAAGGCTTATGGCTGACTTCTCGATTTGGAAATAGTTTGAAAAATGGAGTCGCCACCTAGTTCAACTAGGAAATTCCTTTTAACCGAATAGATAGCCTTACTCCCCTCCGGTAAGACAATCGTGCATCGGACCAAAGACTAGGGTTTGTGGACCTCCTCGAGACTCTTGTGCTTGGCTTATCGGTTACCGACTTTATTTATTAGACATATTTGTTTTATATCTCATCTCAACAGTATATACAGTTCTCATGATATGAAAGCTGTAAATAAACAAATATGAAAGACGTAAACATGTTTGACGCGCATATGACTCGATTCGGACTGGCATTTGAGGCAAGTAGCAGGTACTCTTAAGCATTCATCTAACCTTAGAAGTTCCTAGCAAGTAGCAAAAGTCTGGCTAATCTGGTTTGATTACATGCACAAAGCCTAAAACCGGATGTATAAATGTGAGTGATTGATTTTAGTAGGTGAGTCTTGAAATACCTATACAACTGTTACTACATTTTCGTATTGGTCCTACGATGTCTAAGTGATGGGCTGGAATTGCATTAATGGACCAATTTTAGGTGATCAGTCCTTTAACTGGTTATTATTTAATTTGGAATGCTTTTGGAAAGCAGTAAACATTACAGGCATGCTCAGGGGCTGTTGGATATATATACAAGGTTGGAGATACTTTTTAACCTCGTTGACTTTGAGTGCCTGACACTCGCGCGAGTTTTGACCATCGTTCCGGTTAGAATGGGCTCTCAGTCAGATCACAAGAGTTGTGCGTCTCGTTGATCTGGTTCTACTTGTTTGATCCGAAGTCAATTCCGAGTTTGGGTTATCCCTGAATCAGATCTGGAAGTTGGTGGTTCGCTGGGCCTCGGGCTCGTGGGCCCGATTTATATACTATGTTAAATATTTGGACTTATGAGTCCTTTTTACATTGGTTCTATCCCGATGCAATACAACATATGATTCTAAACTAAACTATCCACGTCTGGATTCAAACTGGGCCTGATTTAAAGTCCGGATGAGCCCGAAAACACGTTTTGAAGTTCGGATCAAGTTTGGAAGATCTGGGAGCGAATCTGGGGAGCTGACAAAGGAGAAGCACGGTGCCAGCTTAAGCTACCGGGCCCGGTCGGATGATGTGGCGGTGCCGCCAATTTATTCTGTCGGTACCGCCGGTTCTTGGGGCGGCGGCGGTTCGATTTGCAATAGTTTTTTGGGATTTTGTTTTTCTTCGTTCTCACTCATTGTAACTCCGTTTTTCATGAAAAAATAGTTAAAACAGCATAAAATCGAACAAGGAATCCGAAAAACACATTATCAATGTGTTTAGAACATATTTACACAAAAAGGTTATTTTGGGGCAGCAACTATTCTTAGGTCTTTTTCATGGCAAAAAGACTAAAAGTTCCTAGAAACATGCATTCTAAGAATTCTAAATCAATTAGTTTACTGGATTTGAGCTTAAACACAATTAATTATAGCTAATGATAACAACACAAATGAACAAACCCTAAACAGCACATGAACCGAGTAGAGCACACCAAGAAATCACCCCAACTAACCGACCAGAACACAAACAACACCATCTCATACCAAACAGATAAAACGGATCACATCATCTCGGAAAAAGCCAAACAGAACACACAACTAACAGCATACATAGAAGTAGTACCATCTCGGCCGCACCGAGCACCATATATACCGTCTCGGTCACACCGAATACCATACATAAAAATACCATCTCGGTCTGACCGCACACCATAAAATACCATCTCGGTCTGACCGCACACCATAAAATACCATCTCGGTTTCACCGCACACCATAAAATACCATCTCGGTCTGACCGCACCCATAAAATACCATCTCGGTCTGACCGCACCCATAAAATACCATCTCGGTTTCACCCGAGCTCACCTTCAACAAAACACAACGACAAACTTGTCAGGACGTACCCTGACATTCCAGACAACATCTGCACAGACAAAGAGAATGAAATCATGTCTGTCGGCCCAGACAAAGAGGAACAAAATAGATAGTATAAAAAGACTAAGAAAAGGAAGGTAAAAGGTTTAATTCTCTTTTTCTCTCAACTCTTAACTACTTTTCACTTCTTCTTCTTTCCCTCACTAAACAGTTACTGATTAGACTGTCGGAGTGGTTTGCCGGAATCCCTTTCCGGCATCCTTCTCATACGTAGAAGTAGTACCATCTCGCCGCTGTTTCACAAGTTATCAGCTAATTAACAGGTCTATCATCGAATTTCATGGAAATTTATGCAAAATATTGACTTTTAGCTAAGTATGGCAATCTTCATGGCAAGAATAATAATGAGCTAAAACATGCAATCTAAGAAATTTTATTCAACGGGCATGAATATAATATGACAAAAGTGATAAAAGTGGGTCCTCATAAGTACCGTTTTGAGTCATTGGCTCGTTTGCTGTCGATGTGGATGCGGAATCCAACTTCGAGTCTGTGTGGCTTGCGTTCTTGGAGAATCAAATCGATTTTAGTGTTTATGGACCGGAGATTTTTGTGTGTATGTGTGTGGTGGCCGAATTTTGTGTCTATATATTTTTCTAGGGTTTTTGTGCCCCCCTGGCTAGGCTAATTAGGTGTGTATTTATAATGGTCGGGGATGACCTATGGTTAACTAGAGGTTCAGTTAGTTTTAAATTACTATTTACCCAGTTAGAGTTTGATTAGGGGTTGAAGAAGTTATAAGTGATACGCTTCTGAGATTAGGATTAGGTTTTTAATTATTTAATTAGAATTTTATATGTTAAATTCGTATTTACACTTAGTGGCTAAGCAAAAGGGTGCTAAAAGTTAGTTTTGATGCCTAAAAATATCAAAAAAGACTACTAATGTCCTATGGGTTTGGTTATGGTTAATTCTAGTCCGTAAAACTTGTAAATTGGCCCATAAATTTCTAAAATATGGCAATTAGTCCAATTTCTAGACTTAGGTTACAATTTTTTTTGATTTTCATGGACTATTTACGCCTAATTACATTTTATTCCTCCAAGTTCACGATTGTGCACAGACTATGACTGCTTAGATTCCAACAAGAAAATTGAAAGCTTGTCACCTTGATGGATTTCTCTGGAAATCATCATTGGACGCTTCAGCTCCTTATCAACTTTTACCTGTCTAAAAAATAGGTGTCTATAGTTTACCCCCTCCTTAATGAGAATTGACGAAGTAGGTCAATTTTTATTAAAAAGGAGACTTGTTGTTAGATAAGCGACAAGGATACTGCCCACCATCGGAGGCGCTCGCTCGCGCGGTGGTATGGTAATGCCCTAGCATGAGTATTACCCGCCGTGGTGCATGACTCTGGCCTCATGCACCTCTGGTTCTGGTCTACTCCTCATTTAGCTGGTAAAAGTCTTCTCAGCTGCCGTTGAACCCGAGCTGCCTGAGTGCTTACCTCGTGGAATGAATCTATAAACTCTCGGCCGTCTCGAGAGTGGTCTAATGGCTCGAACCCTGATAATTGTTTTTTCCGAGACCTCTTTATAGAAAAGACAGGATCCCTTGGCCGTCCCAAAGGCCACCCTATTGAATAGGTGTCTGGATTCCGTTAATTATTCCACGCTTAACTGATGCTGGTGTCTTTCTACCAGGCTTCAGTGTTTTTCAACCGTATGTTGATGTTTTCTATCAGGCTTTGGCGTCTTTCTACCAGGCTTCGGTATCTTTCTACCGTATGCTGATGTTTTCTATCAGGCTTTGGCGTCTTTCTGCCACTTATCGTGTCTCTATACCACGTTTCATTATTTCTCTACCGTGTTTTGGCGTTTCCATTCCATTTGAGGAGTCTGGCTCTTTTAGATCCCGTCTTCTGGTCAACTCTCTGTTTTTTCGGGGTCTATTTTGAAGGCTCTAGGACTTGCTGGGTTTATTTTGAAGACTCTAGGACTTGTACGAAGGCTCTGGGGCGTGCTATGATTCTCTTGGTTTATTCTGAAGGCTCTAGGACTCATCTGAAGGCTCTATGACTCATATAAAGGCTCTAGGACTTGTCTTAAGGCTCTAGGACTTGTCTGAAGGCTTTGGGACTGTTTTGAAGGATGTTCTAGGACTTGTCTAAAGGCTCTGGGACTCTATCTGAAGGCACTGGGACTTTGTCTGAAGACTTTGGGACTTGTCTGAATTTTTGTCTATCTGTTTTCAAGATTGTCTGTATTCTTTGGTTGTTCATTTTATGGGGTGTCTTATCATTGTTTGTCATTTTTAGGATTGTTTGTACTTTTTGGATGTTCATCTTCCGCGATGTCTGTCATTCTGATTCCGTCTTCTCGCTTCACATCCTTGGAGGTATCTTTTCGGCATATCCTTAAAGGATGTAATTTTTCGTCTTTTAGTGGCTTGTGCCTTTTTAAAAGGGTCATCCACTCATTTCTCATTTGTATCTCTCTTTCTTCTTTTTCTTTTCTCTAAATATGAAAAATTTGAGTTATGGCACCACCCTGGGCTATTAAGGAGTCGTGCACTGATCCTGACCGGCAAGCTAAGCGGCAGGCTGCATTACTAGAGGCGGGTGAGGAGGTCCCGCTTTTGTTGCATCTGGAGGGGCATTTATGTGCCAAGACTCATTGAGAGGTGTTTTTTTATTGTTTTTAGGCTTGCAGATAGATTTTTATTTTATGTATGTTTGAAATACATCCGAAATATCGTCAAAACTCAGTCGAAAGTGGGCCAAGTCCCAAAAACATTTGTCACGGAGAGGGGAAAGAAGTGGCGTTGCCGCCACTATATTCTGGCGGTGCCGCCAGAATAAGCTGGCGGCGCTGCTAGTGATACTGTCGTCGTGATGATGGTGCCACTGTCTCTGTGGCACGCGACCTCCGGTGTGTTTTTTTGGCTATTCCAGCCTGATGTATGGTGACTTTGACCCCGTTGTTTGATCTCTTTGTTCTTTGAGGAGAGTGATGTGTTCCGTACGTCTGGGAACTTTATGGATGCACGTATTTGGTATGATGCTTTGCCTACTACTGTTTGTTCTCGGGTAGACGCTACAGGTTTTGTCCATCTTGCTAGCGGTCTGTTTACTACGACGAGGATCTGTGACTGTTTCTCTGCGTGCGCTAATGGAGCGTTGGATGGATACTACCCATACTTTTTATTTGCCGGTTAGAGAGCTGACAGTGACTCCTCTGGATTTCTCGCTGATTACGGGGATTTCTTTTGGAGGCTTAACTGTGCCTTTTGATGGAGATTTGGGATTTTATCCTTAGAGGGATATGTATATCTTTGAGATGACGAGTTTCGTGCCAGAGATGAATGGTCGCAGTCTTTGACATCCTGAGCTGTATGATCGTTACAACGAGAGCTTTCCCCGGACTAGCGACAAAGTTGATCTGATTGCCCGAGCTTTCATCTGTTGTCTTCTTGGGTCTACTCTGTTATGTAGATTAGGTGCGACTCTGTCACTTTGCGTGCTGCCGGCCTTAGAGGACTTGGACGCGGTCGGTTCGTATGTCTGGGGGTCTGCTGCTTTGGCCTATCTTTAGACCAACATGGATTGAGTAGTCCGTGGGGGATCCCGTCTTTCTAGGATGTGGCATGTTGTATACGTGAGCTGTTTTATTGCTTTTTAATGCATCTTGTTTTTGATTTTGTTATCTTAGCTTGTTTTTATTCTGTTTTCAGATATGGTCCATCCAGATGGGCCTTCTGACTGGCTTTTTGGTGTCCTTCCGAGGTTAGGATACCCTATGCTGAGGTTTTGGTACTTTTCCCGTACTCTGACGTAGAGTCAGGGAGCTGAGTGCAGAGGCCGGCTAAACGAGCTAGCATGGACAGATGTGAGTATTAAGCTCTGTTTTTGAACTAATCTGGGTATTATTTGCAGTGGTGACCACCATTCTATTGATTGCAGGAGGATACTTCTTAGAACACTTCGTCTGGCGTTCGTTTACTTCGTTGGGTACAAGGTGTCGTAGAGAGATGAGGCATGCGTTATTTGATGCATGGCCCGAGTTGTAGGTCCTAGTTTCTGGGAGAGCGTGTTCTCCATTGGTGGGCTGACCCACGTATCCGTGGTCCCGGCTGGACCTCCTCTATCGATGCTATGTGGCAGGGACGTGGTATCGCCTGCTCTTCGACTGGATTTGCGAGGTTACTGTGTCTGGTATCTGTCCCTAGCTGAGCTATCTAGGCGACTTCACGAGACATCGTCTTCTGGGGAGGCTTCCATTGGACGGAGTGCCCGTTGTTCAGGTTCAGCAGGCGGCTGCAGGGCCACAGGTATGTGTCACTGTTCTGGTTTTTTTCTCTTTCTAGGTTTCTTCATTTTCTTGAGTTCTTTTCTGATGTTTTCTTAGAGAGGTGCTAGACACGGATCTCGTTCTGTCCGTGCTAGGGTGGACGGTCCCGGGTCTCCTAGTCGAGTCACGTCTGGTAGGCGAGCTGGTGTTGGTGATATGGTCTCTGATTCTTTGAGTCGGATGCCGAAGAGATCTGCGCGTCACGGTAGCGTGCGTGGGCCTGTGCAGAACTCATTTTCCCTTATGCTACATGACACATTCTTTTACGCCTGCTGACTTTACTCACATGAGTGTTTCCCTTTTCTGTGCTTTTATTTTGAGGGCATGTTTGCCCTGTTAGACTGAGCGTCTTCCTCTGGTTTTCAGGTACCGGTGTCTGACGTGGATTAGTTGGCCGATGCCGCTTACTACTGGCGTGATCGCTTGTGCACTGTTTCTGCACAAATGAGGGTAAAAATAAATATACAATATTTTTATCATATATGTATGCATGTATGCAATCATATAGCTCTGACTGCTCTTTGGCTTCTTTTGCAGTTGCGCATTGACGATTTGGAGGAGCAGGTGCGTCTGACAGGGCTGGGTCCGGCTGACAGAGACATCCCTCCTGGTTTCCCTGGCGGTGGAGGTAGACTTCGTGCTGGTGATCATGGACGTGGAGCCCGTGGTAGTCGAGGATCTGACATCCGGGGAGGTCGTGGAGACTTCGCTTCGTCTTCTTGTGGTGCGCAGACTGGGCGCTATTTTGGTGACACACCCTCTGGGAGCCGTTACGGAGACTCAGAGACCCTAGAGTAGGTTTTGGACTCTAATAGTTAGGCTTGTACTGTATGTTTGTCGCGTTTTGAACGTTTGCTGTTATTGATGACTATGTATGCTGTCATGATATTTTTTACATTTGGTGTTCTGGATGCCTTATTTTCATGACTTTGTTTAGTTTGCTATGTTTGTTTTAACTCTTCTGGCCTCCCTCTTTCTGTTTTTCGGTTGGGTGTGGTATAATTGTAATCTTGTGTAGTGTATATTTCAAATAAATTTAAAAGCATGTAATTAATTATTTTCAAATGAGGCTACCAAATTAAATCATCAGGTTAACAAATATTACTAAAACTGAAGAAATGAAAGTATAATAGCAAAAGTGAGGATATTATGTGATGAAAGTTAAGAACATTGTGTTATAAAAAGATAAATAAAAAACCACAAATTCATAGAGTTTTAATAAAAACAATTCTTTATTATTAAATAGTATTTATTTTGCTTATTAAATACTATTTTATAACTTTATAATTTTAAATATAAACTATAGTCTAAGTAATATTAAATTGTTAGAATCATTAAATTTATATAGCTATTAGTTTCTCAAAGAAATGTACAATGTAAACTCTTTTAACAATTATTCGTAAGAACATGACATACTTTTTAAATTAATTTTATCTTTTCCATAATTTTTAATTTTATTTATTTTAACATTAGACCCAAAGATAAAGTAACAAAAATTAATGAATAATTTGAATAATTTTATCATTTTTGTTCAAGGATTGAGAGTTTTTAAAGCGGTCAAATTTAATATATAAAAAGTTATTGATATAGAAACAGATAGAAATAAGGATTACGATTTTTTTAAAGTGGTCAAATTCAATAAATCTAGTAATAAATATTTGTAACTCAAAAGAAAATTAGTTTTAATTAAACTAAAGTACACCAATAATTATAAAATAAATAATATAGATCGTAATCTTAACTCTCTCAAGTTTAAATGAGCTTTGGAAAATCCTAATCCTAAAAATAATAATTTCGTAATTATTATTTATTAGTATGAAGAAATTCAGTTTTTGCAATTAATTATTTTTATATTAGGTTAGTAAATAAATAAAGCTAGAAAACAAAAGAAAAATTACTGTCTGTGATAATTAATACTCCCTCCGTTCCAAAATTATAGTTCACTTTCTTCTTTTCACACAGTTTAAAAAATACAATTAATGCTCTATTTTTTTACAAATTTATCTTTATTTTTCCTATCATACCCTTATTAAATGTTATGACCATAGACTAATAGCAATAAATGATACATTTTAAATAAGGATAATATGAAAAATAAACACTATAAATTGTGATTTAAAAAGAATGGACTATTATTTTTGGACAAAAAAAAAATGGACTATTGTTTTGAGACGGAGGGAGTATAAGAATAACATGTGTTAATCAAAGGAAAAAATATTTTACTTTTTTATATATAAGAAATAATTAGATTTTAGTCATTTTTGGTTGAATCAGTAATCGAATAAATTTAATTTAGCTAATTTTAAAAAAGAGTAATTGATATAAAAACAAATACAAAAATAAAGATTCCTAAACAAATAATTATACTTCATTACCATTACAATAAGCAAATTTAATGTCAACAATTAATTATTTCATATTAAATTAGCAAATAAATAGAATTAGAAAAACAAAAGAAATATTGACATTTGTGATTAGAGTGACTATAAAGTCAATTAAATGGAAAATATTCCCTATTTATATATTTAAGACAAATTATGGCAAGTGATCAATGCTTATATCATAAATGCTTCAAATGGTAATTTATCATATTTTCATTTAGATTTTAAGGAATCAAACTAATTAAGGGATCATTATTTTATTTAATGAATATACGTTTGAAATTTTAAGTCTAATGTAAAATTTTATAACGGTTTTCTTGTTAGCTTTTGTTTTTTATTAATTCTATAAGAAATAATTAGTAAGTTCTTTGTTAATTCTGTAAAAATTAAAAATGAAAACTATAATTTATTTTAAATTGTAATTTTTTTTAGTTTTTATTTATTAATAACCTTTTCAGCTAAGTTGTACATTTGTTACTATAACTTTATACTGTTTAATAAAGAATTGAAATTAATGTCTGTATAAAAAATTTAATTATTAATAGAGAGTACCATTTATAAATATTGTTTTGGTGAAATAGCATTTATCAAATGATTCCAATTAATCTAATGTTTTATACATTCTATAAGACTACAACTATTCAGAGATTACATCAAATGAAAAAAAAAATTACCTTTTGTTATTCGTTGTCATATACAGTCTAATTTCTAGTATTTAATTTATATATTTATATCTCTTTTATGAACAAAATTAATCAATCGACATCGTTTTAATTTACATAAAATACATTTTATATTAAAAAAATGTATGAACTATAATTTAAATGATATAAGCGTTGTACAAGAATCTATTAGGTTGGGATCGATTCTTTCCACGAGCGCTCCTCCTTTTTTAATTATCAAAAATTAAAGATAGAAGTGTAAAAAAATGTACAAAATAAATAGTTACTAATAATATAAATATATTTAAAAAAAATATAAATATAAAATAATTAAAAATTAAGAAAAATAAAAGTTTATAATATTTTTGAGCGGATTTGATCATCAATATTACCATATTCCCAAGTCAATTAATGCACAAATTCACATTTAGGTTAATATAGAGAATATTAAAGTGTTCTACAAAAAAATGAGTTGAATAAATATTAGAATCATATTTTCGTTTATTATTTTATGGGTGAAAAGAAATAAAATAAATATATTCTAGTAAATAATTTCCTTGATTTGAATAATTTATTATGCCTAATATTTTTACATATAATAGGCTAGGTTTATACATATATTGAGCATTTCTGTAATTACAATTTGTTTTTTGAAGATTTCTGTAATTACAATATTGTTTTATTATACATATCGTAGAGGGAATTCATATTTGAATTAACTCATTACTACACAAAAAGACAATGTATGAATTGAGAAATTTGGAGAAACGAAATCCATTTAATTTGTACAAATATCCATGGATTTTATCAAAATTCATTATTTTGTACGAAAAAATGATATGAAAAATCATGAATTTTTAAATTTCCTTATACTCAAAAATTTCTCAATATATTCTCACCTAAAAGATGGAAAATTAAAATCCATCATTTTTATAAATGATGAATTGTAGTAACATTTAATTATTCCAAATATATTCCTATTAATTCATAGATTTTATACACATTTCAAAAGGTAAAATTTATAAATAATGGATGTAAAAATTAACATCTAAAAAGCACATGTTTAAGATATATTTTATTTTAGGTAATAATATTCAATTCAAAATCTTGTTTCTCTTTTAACAATTTTAATTTATTGTATTATTTGAAAGATTGTTTATGCAAGCATCAAGATTTTTATTTAAATGTTTGAGAAATAAACAACATATATTTTATGTACTCTTAATCTAATTTAGGGTTATATATAAAATCTCAAGAAATTAATCTCATTTTTTCTCTTTTAACAAATAAGAAAATTGCCATTAAATTCATTAATCAAAATTTGCAACTACCCAAAAAACGGCACAATTTTTATGGTATTATAATATTCTCATTTAAACCATATAATTGTTACTATAATTAAAATATTTGTTTTCTTTTAAAGAAATGAAATGGAGCCTATATAAGACTAACAATTACATAAACTTTTTCAATAATCTTTCTATCAAAAATTATTTTATACATATTTACATTTCTACAAAATATGGCTCATATGATAAGGAAAGAAGTTTTATGTGTTGTTATATTTACAGCAATGCTATTTGTAGAGATGAATATAGCAAATGGTGGCAGAGTTGATTTACTACCAAATGTCAAGCTTGATGTAAAATGTTGTTGGGATTGGCCCGGAGATTGCGTACCAGGAGTTGACGATAAAGGTCCAGATGGATGGTGTTTCAAGAAATGTGATGGATGCAATGCACATCCTGATCCAGGATTTTGCAAGTCAAATAACCAAAAGTATCATTGCCATTGTTATTGTTGATTTTTATTTTGAAGCATTCGGTAACAAACTATTATGATATTGAATAAAGAAAATAAAAATATTTTCTCCTTTTAATTTGAAAATGAGAGCGTATACCATCGTTTGAATCAATCATCCTAATCTTTGTACTTTATATATTCGAAAATTAAGGTAAAAGAAGTAGACTAATATAAAAAATGTTCTAAGTATCTTATCATTGTTACAATAATAGTTTAAAATGCTTTAAATAATCACTTAATTCTTGTATTTTTTATTTGAAATATAAAAAACTCTACTACCTAACAAAAAATTAAAAAATAATAATATTAAATTATGTAATGGATGTGTTGATAGAAAGACGAAAGAGAGATGAAATTTTAATGGGTGGGCACTACTTAGTAAAAATTTAAAAAATGAGTAATGCTATTTTATCCACCTATTTTAAACGATTGACGTGCGATAAAGACAGAATTAAAACATGTGTATTTTTGAATAGAAATTGAATAAATAAAAGCATACCACATAAGGCGGTACAACAAGTTGGGTTAAAATAGATGAAATAAATAGCAATTTTTTAAATGAATAGCACATATACAACAGTTTAAATACATTTAAATTAAAATTATTTTTCATTCAAACCGTCTATCATTTCCAACGATTGACAAGTATCGTAATGTATACATTTTGAATATTTTTTAGTTTTTTTTTTTATTAAAGATATTTCTATTAACTCATACATTTAAACCATTTTTTAATTAGATATTTTATGTATGTTGATAAGAAAAATGGCTAAGATGAGACCAAAATTGACGAGTGAGCAGGAGTACTCAGTAGCAGATAAATGAAATGCACATATACAATAATATGTATATTTAGAATTTATAAAATATTATTTACCCAATTCATAAAAAGTCTAAAGAGAAAAGTATACCATTTACCTCCTTTAAAAAATTATTTATAAAATTATTGAAAGATTTCAAACATTACAAATTCATACTTGACCATTTTTATTTTGTCTTTTTCAATTTTTATTTGCAAAAATACTGCATTAAAAAACAACGGAAACATCAAAAATATATTCTTCGAGTCCGGGGAAAAATCGACGGAATTGGCCGGAAATGTTTCCAACCGGCAGAAGTCAGTGGAGGTCAACTAACGGTCAATGTGCGGCCAATACGTGGTTAACACGCGGTATGCTCAAAATTGACTATAGATTGTTATGTATGTGTGTTTGTTAAGTGTTTTTTTTTTCGTTTTAAGGTTTTCTTGGTTTTTTTAGAGTATTTTTTCATCTTTTTATTGGTTTGTATGTGTATGTTTGTTAGATATATCTTTAAGTATTCTCTTGGTATTATTTGTTGTTTCTTTCGTGTGTTAGTGTTTTTCGGTGTATTTTTTGTTTTTTAGAGTTTTTTTTATATTTTAATCCTTTATTTTGTAATGTTTTTGGATTAATTGTAAATAAAATCATAAATTTTAGCATGATTGGCGAATAAAATATTAAAAAAATTTAAAAATTACACATCATACTTGACCATTTTTATTTTTATTTTACTTTTTTCAATTTTTATTTGCAAAAATACTGCATTAAAAAAACAACGGAAACTTCAGAAAAACATCAAAAATATATTGCCGGAATCCAACGAAAAATCAACAGAACTGGCCGGAAAAGTTTCAAACCGGCAGGAGTAAGCGGAGGTCAACTGATGGTCAATGTTTTGTCAATATGTGGTCAACACGTCGTATGCTCAAAAATTGACCATAGATTCTTATGTATGTGTGCTTTTAAGGTGTTTTTTTAGTCTTAAGGTTTTCTTGAGTTTTTTAGTGTATTTTTTCATTTTTTATTGGTTTGTATATGCATGTTTATTAGGTATATCTTTAAGTGTTCTCTTGATATCTACTGTTGTTTCTTCCGTGTGTTAGTGTTTTTCAGTATATTTTTTTAGTATTTTTTTGTGTGTTTTTAGTCTTTTATTTTGTAATTTGTTTGTATTATTTATAAATTAAATCATAAATTTTAGCATGATTGGCAATTAAAACATGAACTTAAAACTTGGCATATTCAGACATCAGCTTTCTTTTTTTTTTTTGGCAAATAGAACACCGTTTTATGTACAAAATTGCCTAATGTGAAAGTTTCAATTGCCACGTATGTTAACACGCTGGATTTAATTAATTTCCATGTAAGTCGATACATTGCAAATTAAATTGTGAATTTTAGCGTAATTTGCAATTACAACATTGAATTTTAAAATTTGGCAAAATCAGATACCAATGTTTATTTTTTTGATAAATCGAAATACCGTATATTTTTCAATCTAAATATCCAATTTATGTAATAAATTATATATTTTATAACAATATCTACTTACCTAATATAAACTTATAAAGTAAAATCACATTAATTATGGATATAGCTATGTGAAATGAACTTGCTAAAGAATAGCTTCATTATATATAAAACTAAAATTAGGTCACTTTGATTAGGCTTAAAGGTGCTCGTCCGATGCCCTTGGCTTTTAAGTTGCATCGAAACTGATGGTTCTAGAACAAAACTTCATTTTATTGGCTTAATGCTTTAAAAAAAAACTCCGATTTTTCAAAGGCGGATCTATATTTTAGATGGTGGAGTCCATGGACTCTACCTTTTTCCAGGAAACAAATATTATATGTACAGTAAAAATAGAATTTCATTTAAATTTTAATTAAGGGCCTTATTATTTAAAAAATCCCACTTTAAACTTTTTTATTTATTTATACCCCGATCTTATAAAAAAGTCATTCGTACCTAATTTTGGATTTTTAGGTTTCATCTCTACCCATTAAAAAATATAATTGACAATTTAATAAATTAAAGGATGAAAAAATTAAAAACAATTAAATAAAAGGTTATATCATACGTCTAATTAGTATATAAATATAAATTAAAGGATTATTTTAAACTTTTTTCAAGTGAAAAGAGGCAATTTTAGTATTTTTAGATAGAGATAAAACCTAAATACCAAAATTAGGTACAAATGATTTTTTTTACAGGATCATGGTATAAAAAAATGTTTAAGGTGGGAATTTTTTAAGTAACTAAGCCTTAATCAAATAACCGTTTTAAATTCAACACCTCACTATTCAATACCAAAACCACAACTTGGCCAATAAAATGCAATGGCCTTATACATAGTAGTATTGATGTGACCAATATTTTAAAATCCGGATCGGTGACAGAATCGGTGTAGTCATCGGTTTAAGGTTCGACTGGTTCAAGCGGTTCAACCACCGGTCCAACCTTTTAAATGAAAATTAGCGTGTGTTATTGTTTACACCGGCACAGAAATAATATGGGTCAGAGCATCAAATGGGTTTATCAAGGAAATCAGACCCTACAAAAAGCCTTTTTTAGATTAGCTTTGTTAAGAAGTTGTTATTCATTAGGAGTATTTCTCTTTAGGAATATTAGTTCTAGTTTAATTAGGAATCTTGATTTTGTAGAGGTATAAATAGCTCAGAGCTTCATTAGTTTTGATCATCAACAAATCAATAAATCAAAAACCAAGCCCAGTGCTTTTTATCCCGCAATCCCCGAATTGTTTTAACTTAGGAGTAGTTTTTTCGGTATTAATCTCGCCTGAGTTCATAACTCCCAGATTATTACTATTTAGATCATGTGGTTAAGTGTTTTAACCAAAGAAGCCCTGTGAATATCTACATAGGTTCGTTATAGTATCAAGCCTCAAACCGATCCCAATTACAAATTCAAAGATTCGAGTCCGGATTATTTCCAGGCGAACATATTTTGGCAACTCCACTGGGAATTAGTTTATGGTTAGCACAAAAACGATGATTCCAGGCACACTCGGTCTATACGCCGACAACAACTGAAGGGAGCTGACAAATCAGAAGTCATGGCCAAGGACAAACGATAGGTGAACCAATCGAACAAGGTGCCGAATACTTCGGGCACTGATGGGAACCTCCCGACGGACAAGAATGATGATGCAGGCGATGATGGAATGGATTACTTACGCCAACTTCCTCCATCTCGCCCATCTTTGTCACATGCCAATTTTTCGGCCATGAGGGGCGAGATTGCCCAAGAGAACAAGCAGATGTTCGACGGTGCTATGCACCAGATGTCTGAAGTGATGAGAAACATCATGGCCCATCAAGTATCGGTCCAACGGCAAATCCAAGGTAATTTAGATGGCCTCAGTAAGGCAATGGAAAACTTGGGACGACTCTTTTTAGGGCAGTCCACTGCCAACCAGGGTTATAAACGGGCCGAACAAAACCAGACACCGAATCGTTTCGGATATCCGGGTAGTTCGGCTGAAACATTGCAACAGCCCGACAAGTTGGGGTATACTTATGGATCGGTCAAGCTCTTGACAAGGCATGAGGCCGAATCTGCGGGAAGAGCCGATCACCCGGGGGCAAGTATTTCAGCTCCCCAAGGCGAGCCCAGACCACATGGAGCTGCAACTGGAGCCAACACCCAAGAACTAAATATGGGGGAACGTTCGGCTATGGAAGGGGGTGAGCCAAATATTTACAATCAGGGACAACTCATGGACATGCTGGAGAAACTTGGGGTCGATTTAAGACCAATGCCTCGCCCGTCATACATGAAGCCCTATCCAGATTGGATCGACAAGCTGTACCCTTTCCCAAGGGGATACAAGGTACCTGAGTTCAGCTTGTTCTCGGGCGAAGAACGGGGGCAATCGACGATCGAACATGTCGCCTGATTTTCAGCTCAATATGGCGAAGCTGCGGCGCACGATTTCTGGAAACTCCGGCTATTCGCCAGTTTTCTAACAAAGATGGCATTCACGTGGTACTCAAGGTTGTTACCAAACTCGGTGGACACCTGGAAAGATTTGGAAATCCTCTTCCACGAGGAATTTTACAGAGCACCACCTAACGTCACCCTCGCCGATTTGGCTCCCATTTCGCAATTGCCGAGGGAATCGGCGGAAAAATACATCGGCCGATTGAGAAACCTTAGAACAAGGTGTTCCACTAAGATGTCTGAGGCTGATTGTGTCCCAATGGTGGTAAGAGAAATGAGTTTCTCCATGAAGGTCACTGGTTCCGAGACCTATTCGAACTAACCAACAGGGTGATAAGTTATGAACGACTTCTCCAAGAGAAGGAGCAGAGGGGAGAGGCTTCCAAAGGTACCTACTATAAAAACCAACTAGACGTAGCCGTTGTCTCGGATAGTGAAGATAGCAGCTCAGAGGATGAAGTCAACATGGCCGAATTCTTGGGCACTAAGCCTCTGGAATGTTCGGCTTTAAGAAAGCCGGGTTTCGTCAAGAAGAACAAAACCACGGTGGTACAGAAGGAGTACTCCTTCAATCTAACCAAGGCCGACAAAATCTTCGATGCCTTATTTAAAGATGGACAGATCGCCTTCAGTGAGGGTCACGTAATCCCGCCACCAGAGGAACTGGTCGGAAAGGATTACTGCAAATATCATAATTCCTGGAGGCACAGCACGAACAACTGTGTGAACTTCAGGAATGTGATCCAGAAGGCGATCAACTAAGGGAAACTCTTATTCCCAACGAAAAAGGAGGCCGATGCAAAGTACATCTCCATTAATACTGTTCGGCCGCACTTCGATAGTTTTCTGGAGCAGGGACAGATCCGGAGTAAGTGGAATCCAAAAAAACCCAAGATTAAGGTGGAGACGAACGGTTCCAAATGGCGAGCAGAGAAGGAGCGATCCCAGCAGCAGAAGAGAAAGCGCCATAATTCGCCCACCGCGGGGATGACTTGCCCATCATGCAATACTTGTTTCGATGCCAAGAGAGCCGAAGAAGTAATGGAACATCCCAAAACGTTTAAACCCAGATCGCCCACAGAACAGTGGCAGAAGCATCAGCCACAGCGGGAGTCTAGGACAACCGTGTTCAAAAGAATTTTTCGGCCAACGGAGGAGACCCCTCGTATGACGAAAACTCAAAAGAGGCGAATGCAGAGGTTAACAAAGGAGTCAAGGGCCAACCACAACACAGCAAGGCCGCCCGCACAGCGCCGATTGACACCAGAGGCCGAGCGTAGGGGCAAACCCATAGTCGAGAGATTGGGCAATAGGGCATGGATTGAAACAACTACCGAGCCACATGAACGTAGAACCTCGAAAATGAGAAAAATATGGGTTCCAAAGAAAGTTGTTGGAAAAGAAGAGACGACTTGCGCGACGAGAGAGATAGAGGCCCATAAGAGCGACACGGATACTGGCGAGAAACGATCCTACAATGACATTCTTGTTTCTCACCAAGATGGTCAGCTAAAAGCAAAATTACCCAGGGATTGTGAGGTAATCGTCTCGCACAAAAAAAGGGTGTTGAAGGCATGGGTCCCGGTTATTAGGGAAGAATTCGGGGTAAAAGTGGTCACACTTCCTAATTCTTATAGAAGTAAGCCTGGGCAAAAGGCGACGTTGGAGGGTGATGTAATCGTCCAGAAGATGACAGTGCCGACAGCACGACAGTGGTATCACTTAGTAAACCCCCGACAAGGATGACTCGACATATTCGGCCACTGTATATCAAGACCGATTTAAACGGGGTAACGGTCAACATGGTTCTTATTGATAACGGAGTAGGGGTGAATATACTCCCAGCAAAGATGCTCAAGAAGCTCGGTATAAACCAAGATCAGTTGGACCCGACTGACGTTTACATGACCGACTTTGCTGGAGGCGAGACGCCGGCTGAGGGGTACATTACTCTCAGGATAAAAGTTGGGCGAGTAGAGACCGAAGAGGGTTTCTTCGTGGTCAACGCCCGAAGCAACTACAACATATTGCTTGGCCGTGATTGGATACATTCCAACATGTGCATACCATTCACCATGCATCAAATGCTATTTATATGGCGGGAGGATGGTGAGGCTGAAGTTGTACAGGGCGATCTCAACCCTTTCGGCGAGGACCATAACGTGCTAGAGGCACGATTGTATGACGAAGAGGTGCGGAACATAAAGTCCCTTAGTTCCAAAGGGGAGGCGAGCGTGCCCCGTTTATTGATCAATACAGATCAGCCAATGTCAATTAACCTTGGGGGCAACGGCCGATCCACAATCATCAACCCTTTAGAATGATAGTACGACATAAGGAACTGAGGGAAAAGATCAGACAGCTGGACTCTTTATACGACGTTGCATTGGCCGAATGCATTTATGAGGACCAGGATCAAGACCCGACGGGATCATTGAAAGTTGGGGACATACAGTTGGCAATAGGTAAACTGGAAGACTATCTCGCACAGGTACAAGACGACCTATTAGAAATAAACTTGGGCACAGACGAATCGCCCAGACCTATATATATATCAATGCGGGGTTGAGTGCAGAATTCCAGAGAAAGCTGATCGCTCTCCTCATCGAACACCGCGATTGTTTTGCCTGGTCGTACGATGAAATGTCGGGCCTCGATCCAAATATCGCTGAACACAAGCTCCCTCTGAAAAGCGGATTTCGGCCATTTCAACAACCTCCCAGGCGAATGTTAAGAGAGGTGGATACCCTCATCCAGGACGAAATCAAACGATTGGAAGACGCCAAGTTTATTCGAGAAGCTCAGTACACCGAATGGCTATCTAACATCGTTCCTGTCATGAAGAAAAACGGGAAATTGAGGGTATGTGTAGATTTTCAAAACCTCAACCTGGCCACACCTAAGAATGAATACCCAATGCCAGTGGCCGATATGTTGATAGATAGAGCAGCGGCGCACACGGTGCTTAGTTTCCTTGATGCACATTCCGGGTACAACCAAGTGTCGATCAGCAAGGAAGACGTGTCTAAGACAGCTTTTCGGTGCCCTGGGCCGATCGGAGCTTACAAATGGGTCGTTATGCATTTTGGTTTAAAGAATCCGGGTGCGACCTACCAAAGAGCGATGAATAAGATGTTCAGGGGCTTGGATTTCCTTGAAGTGTACATCGATGATGTGGTAGTGAAGTCGAATACTGAGGAGGTCCATTTGGCCTATCTGAGAAAAGGGTTCGACCGCATACGGTTCAATGGGTTAAAGATGAACTCTCTTAAATGCGCGTTCGGAGTATCGGCTGGAAACTTCTTAGATTTCTTGGTTCACCAGCGAGGAGTAGAGATAAATAAAAACAAAGCCAAGGCAATTATCAATGCTGAACCACCTAAAACCAATAAGCAGCTTCAAAGGCTCATCGGTCAAATAAATTTCTTGAGACGATTCATAGCAAACACAGCAGGCCGACTTCGCAGTTGGAGTGTGCTGCTACGAGAAAAAGAGACGGATCAGTGGGTATGGACGAACGAGCAACATAAAGTATTCGACGAATTAAAAGAGTACTTGGCCAAACCTCCAGTCATGACCCCTCCAAAGCCGAACAAGCCATTGTTGCTTTATCGGCTGCACATGAATCTCTGGGATGTATGCTCGCCCAAGAGGATGAAGGGGTCAAAAGAGCGGTTTACTACCTAAGCCGCGGGGTAACCGATACGGAGATTTGCTATACCGACATAGAAAAGATGTGCCTTTGCCTGTACTTCACATGTTGTAAGCTACGATATTATATGTTACCATTAGTAGTATATGTACTATCCCAGACCGATATCATTAAATACATTTTGTCGAAGTGGACGATCGCTATGTCTGAGTTTACATTGGTAGACGTTCCTCAAAGAGCAGTAAAAGGGCAAGTTCTGGCAGATTTCTTAGCCGGTCATCCTGGTATCTCCCTTAGGGAAAAGACAATTAGTTGCTTCGACATAGCCATATGGGAGATGTGGTTCGATGGGTCCAAGACTAGCAAGGGGGCAGGCGCCGGAGTGCACATCGTCTCGCCCTTGGGGGCATCTTAACAACTATCGTTCAAACTCCACTTTGAATGCACCAATAACCAAGCAGAATACGAGGCCCTGATATTCGGCCTTGAAATTTCGGCCGAACTGGGGGCAAAGGCGATCAACGTTAGAGGCGATTCCTTGTTGGTCATCAAGCAAGTGATTGGGGAATTCAAGTGTGAGTCCGAGCTTCTAGTAAGATATAGCAACAAGGCAAAGCACCTCATCGAAGTCTTTCAAGATACAAAGTTGGAATACACCGAAAGGGCTGATAATTGCATCGCCAACACGGCAGCGGGTACAAGATGAATCTCCAGTTTGACGCAGTCAAAAGAGAAACGCCGAATCTCCATACTGGGGGCATAACCCTCGATGAAAAGAATTTTTCAATCTACCAATTGGATGTCACCCAAGATTGGAGGGTAGAAATTTTGGAGTGGTTTAAAAAACCAGATCAGGCGAATAGGAGGCTAAGGACCTTGGCCCTAAACTACGTTGTCCTGGCAGGCGAATTGTACAAAAAGGGTTTTGAAGGTTTGCTCTTCAGGTGCATCGACCTAAAGGAGGCAATGTTAGCAATGGACGAAGTACATGAAGGAATAGCAGGCGCACCAGGCGGGCCCCAGAATGAGATGGTTGATCCACAAATATGGCTTTTACTGGCCGAAAATGGAACAAGACTGCATCAGGTATGTGGACCAATGCAGCACGTCCCCTCCGAGGAACTCCATTCCATCATCAAGCCATGGCCATTCCGAGGATGGGCAATCAACCTTATAGGGAAGATATATCCAGGCTCGTCAGATGGCCATACGTTCGTTATCACCGCCACTTGCTATTTCACTAAATGGGTCGAAGCAAAACCTCTTAAATCACCTACACAAGAAGCCGTTATCAAGTTTTTCAAGGAGTATATCGTTCATCGGCATGGTTTGCCTGAGTCCATTACCACTGATCAAGGGACGATGTTCACAGGAGGTGATATGTTGGAATGGGCTTCTCAGATGAAGATCAAGATGCTGCACTCAACCCCATACTATGCACAAGCCAACGAGCAGGCCGAGACGACTAACAAAGCTATCAAACTTATCGTCCAGAAAATGATCGAGGAAAACCCAAGACAATGGCACGTATTGCTGTCAGAAGCAGTTTGGGCGAATAGGACTAGCCAAAAATCGGCCACAGGAACTTCGCCGTTCAGGATGGTGTATGGGTATCATGCGATGTTGCCAATGGAGCTTACCATAATGTCTACTCGCCGTTTGCATCAGAACAAATTATCCAAGGATGATTACTTCGATAAAATGGTGATAGAATCCCTAGATCTTGACGAAGAAAGAATGGTAGCATTAGACCACCTCGAGGCGCAGAAGAGAAGGGTTGAACGAGCATACTACAAGCGGGTGAAACCAAAATCATTTGCTATAGGCGATCTGGTGTGGAAGGCAATCCTGCCTATTGGCCATAAAGATAGGCGATTTGGTAAATGGTCCGAACTGGGAAGGTCCTTTCGTCATAACTACCAAGTTGACAGGTGGCGCTTATGTCCTGGCGAATATTGACGGCGAAGAGCATGATAGGGCAATTAACGGTCAGTTTCTAAAGAAATACGTTCCTTGTTGTTGGGAGAACATCGACTGACAGCTATTTGGGGCCAGCGAGGAGTAACGCCCGCAAGAAACTGTTATCGGACATTTTAGACCGATAAGGAGCTTCACTAAGGCCGATATACGACACGTCGGACGATTAGTTGAAAGTTCGGCCATTTATTGTTACGATTGAGTTTTTTCAACGGGTCCTACGTTTTTCTCAAAGTTAATGTAATGATCCATAATAATAAAAGCTTAAATTTATAATATCAGACTGTTTGAGACCGATAAAAATGGTGGCAACATAAATAAGAACAAAAATTAATTATGAAGCAATATTCGGCCCCTTGGCCGAGTAAAAAGATTAAATCATGATAATGTTGGTAAAACATCAAAAGATACGGCCACCAGGCCGATCAAAGGGTATTAATATTCAGATATTAAACAACAAAAAGATAAATATTGTTCTAGACTTGGAATTATTACAGTAAATTCAAAAATGGCTGAAAATATCACCCATTTCGCTGCGAACAGTGTTGAACTGTTTGCGAGCCTCTTCTACTTTCGGCTTCATCTTCGCGATACTCTGCTTCAGGGCATTTCGATTCTTCTTGACAGCGATACCCTCGAGAAGATCCTTGTCCATAGAGACCTCTAGCTCGCCAATGTCTTCCTCCTCGACCTCCAGCCCCAACTTCATAACATCAATCTTATCTTGAAGCTCCTTGGCATGATCTCGGCGAGTCGTCAGGGTCGAAACGGCCGATTTCACATTCACTTTCAGCACTTCCAGTTTTTCTTTGGTTTCGGCCTCCTGGACGATTAATTTTTCATGCTCAGACTGGACCGAAGTAGATTCATCATGAATTTTCTAGAAGGCCGGGAGTGATGCCGATAGCTTCACCATGGCACTGCGGGCCTTCTCGCCGAGAACTTCCGAAGGAGCATCGGCCAATGCCAGGGCACATGTTTTCAATTTTTAACGTCCTGGGGCGATTTGAAAAGAGCGGTTCCTTGAGACTTCATCTCAGAAATGACGTCCAGGTGATCTCCCCAGTTCTCAGAAGGGCCGCTGCTTACCTCTGCGTTCAAATCGTTTTCTGCAAGAGCAGGCGAGTCCGCATCTTTGCTATCCGAATTCAGAAAAGCGGCCGCTTTCACCTCCACATCGTCCCAGTCCACGGGAGTGTCATCAGGAATCTGCCAAGTTTTGCCACGATAAAAAATCAGCTGCCATGCTACTATTAAGGCGATGCAAAACAAATGTAAGGTACCTTAGTTTTGACAGCAAGTCGTGTCGGTAGATTAACTAAGGATGAACTCAACGGCGATAGTAATGTGGGCAGCAGCGAGAAAGTGAGCATCTGCGATATGGTGGGAGTCACCTCAGAAGGATTCTTCTGGGAAGAAAATGATTGCTGGACTGAACGGCCTTCATCGCCCGTATGCTCATCAGCCATTTCAGTATCGCCCCTTGAGGATGAATGAGCGCTTGACGGCAGGGTGGACGGAACTTCGTTAGGAGTAGGGTCGAACATACGAGACCCTGAGGTTTCCTTCTTTGATTTTTTCGCCTTGGGTTCCCTCTTTGATGACTTTTTGCTCGCAGGACGCTTTGGCTTCGCCCTCTTAGACTCCGTGTTCTCTTCTCCATTTGTATCGAAGACATCGCCTTTGTTCCTTTTTGGGACGCCAACTGAGGAAGAAAAACAAAGTTAAAACAGCAAACTTAGCAAGATCTTTGAAACGAAAACATTCATTTACCTGGTATTCTATTATAGCCAATTTTGACCAGTTCGGCTATCACTTCGACATCAGAAGGGCATCTTATGCGGTATACGTTACGCCTTCACTTGTTATATCAGGTTTACGTTTTTTCGCTCTATTCTTAGGGAGTTTTATTGGGTCAACGGTGGACATGTTGACTTTGGGTACTGGTGGACTCTTGTACTTAAACTTAGGACGAATATGGGCAAGATAAAACTCATAGGAGTATTTGTTTTCATAGTGTTCCTTCCAGACTCTCTTCATCTTTTCGTCATATTTTAACCTAGCTATTCGCCTATGTCTTTGCATTTTAAGGTTCATACCAGGGCGATTTAGGGGATCATATTTAAACTTATAAAAACGCTCAAATTTAGCTATTTCGAAAAGATGAAAGAGATTACCTTCAAATTTGGAACGTTTTGGTGCTTGCAAACGAAACAGATCGGCATGAGTAGGGTTTCGTGATAAAGGAGGTAATGAAAAATTATGAAGACTGAGGATTTCTTTTCGCGAAAGGTCAAAGTAAGACTCTATGACTGAAGCCCACCAGCTTTCGTACTCAGGGGTATAGGTTAACAATGTAGAAGGACGAGATATTTCAGAAATAAGTGGGAGGTAAGCCCTGTTTAGGCGACAAATGAATTGGAAGTCAGGGTAGTTTTCTAATGAAGGCTTATAGGTCCCGCGATTATTAACGGAGATCAATAAAGGACAGGGAATTCCTAGATTATAGCCAAATTGACGAGCGACGTAATTAGGGCAGTATGCCTCCATGCTACTACTTTTATACTCCAATCTGACGATCAAATTACAGGACTTCAAAGCACCGCCCCAATATTGACCGCCAAGTTTTAACTGAGGATTGGCCTTTGCTTCTTCAGTATCGTCACTATCCCTGGCTAGAAATAGCCAAGTAGGAGGATACTTCAGGGAAAAAATTGGGCAGAACAACTCTGAGGATCTGACGGAGTTGGTGAAAACTTCTAACACGTCTAGCACATGAGGAAGGCGAGTTCCAGCGGCGATCAATTGGTAGCCACATAACTCAACCTTGATCTGAGGGCCGACTTCAAAGAGCTCTGGAAAATAAAGGGCGAGCCACAACTGCAATACCCATAGGGGGCCGCTTGGGCATTGGAAAACCCGGGTATCGCCATGAGGGGCGATTTCATTAAAACTTCTGTACATGTGATCAAGCATGAATTTCCCAAGGTTGCATTTTCGGCCTTCAGCAAGAGCAGCGGCGAGGGTGAAGAAGTCGGTGGTGACTCTGAAAGAAGATGTACAGAGGACAAATTTCGCCACAAAGAAAGCAAGGAATGCGATCGGGTTTGTAATGCTCTTCGCCCATAAAAAGCTTGACGAAGGGGCCGTAACTTCTTTGAGCCTTTGTCAGTTTGAAGGTTGGAACTTCGGCGTCCAGAATGGGCGAGATGCGTTCGTCAATGACTGGAATGTTGAGCATAGTCGCCATGTCAAGGAGGGTGACGGTCATCATACCAAACTTGAAACAAAAGCAGTGAACAGCGGTCGGCCAAAAGAGTAAGGCACCCATAATGTAATGCTTCGCTATAGGCCTGCTCTCCTTGCAAAGGCCGATCATGTTATATATGCCAACATCTTTCCATAGTAGGCCGAAGTGCAGTTTTAATATGTTCACCCAGTCTTGATACCCTTTGTGTCCGGTCGGCCAATTTCTAAACATGGTGTTAACCCAAATGGAAGACTGATGGGGGAGCGAAAAGCGTGGTGGGACTTTTTCATGAAACGGAGTAGCAATCTCGCACAGATGACTGGGCAAAACAAGGATCGGACCAACACACTCTTGATCGTCGTTGGTTTTGACTATTACCTGAAAATCTATAGTTGGAGCAGCAGCACGGATCTCGTTGATCTTGTCGGTGACTTGGGTGGCGATGGTATCGTTAGGAGCGGCCATGATAACTGTAAACAAGAGCACATCCCGTTTAGGCGATATCTGAAAGAGCGATTTGGAAATAAAAGAGGCGAGTGCGGAAGCTTACCAGTAGGATTGCAGAGAGCTTGAGATTGCTTAGAGGAGAGAGAAAGTCTTGAAATTTGCAGAGAGAGTAGGTAATGAAAAAGTGACTCGGTATTTTTCTTAAAAGTGCAAAATGAATGGAAGCCGAAGGGGTCATGTCATTACTACGTGTCATCGTGGGTAACAGCTGGAGGTGACGTGGGTTAAAGGGGGTACCGAACGGTTTATAGATGCGCACCCCTTTGTTAATTTTACAATAGCATTTGGGCTGAAAATGTGGATCAGGTAACACCATATATGGGCCTAAGAAGGAAACAAGCCCAAAACGAGAATTTCAGGCTTGTTTGGGGCATTGTTTACACCGGTCCAGAAATAATATGGGTCAGAGCATCAAATGGGTTTATCAAGGGAATCAGGCCCTACAAAAAGCCTTTTTTAGATTAGCTTTGTTAAGAAGTTGTTATACATTAGAAGTATTTCTCTTTAGGAGTACTAGTTCTGGTTTAATTAGGAATCTTAATTTGTAGAGCTATAAATAGCTCAGAATTTCATTAGTTTTGATCATCAACAAATCAATCAATCAAAAACTAAGTCCAGTGCTTTTTATCCCGCAATCCCCGAATTGTTTTAACTTATGAGTAGTTTTTTCGGTATTAATCTCGCCTGAGTTTATAACTCCCAGATTATTACTATTTAGATCGCGTGGTTAAGTGTTTTAACCAAAGAAGCCCTGTGAATATCTACATAGGTTCGTTAAAGTATCAAACTTCAAACCGATCCCAATTACAAATTCAAAGATTTGAGTCCGGATTATTTCCAAGCGAACAATTATAAGCTGTAAATATGATCATGTAGGGCGCGGTTGCCGAGACAGTGCAGAGGTCTAATATCTAGCCATTATTGCTTTGTATTGAATTCAAAGAAATGACTACTTATTAGTAATATAGTATGCCTTGAATATAATAAAATGGAAATAACTAAAAAAAGTAATGAGATCGAGAGAAAAACGGTAAATCAATCATCTTTTTTTTCCTTCTTTCATGTCCAGTGTGCCATGCTCTCTCTAATGACATCCACAGTCCCGAACATGGGTTTGTCAGTGCTATAGTCTTAGAAATTAAAATATCGTTTATTCATCTTATTTAGTGCTTTTACTAAGCATTTTAAGCAAGATGGGTTGTAAGTCATAAAAAAAGTTGTTTACTGGTGTTATTCTTGTCAATCTATGGCCGTTTGATGTTGATGCTGCCGAAACCAAAGCAAGTATATGGGATAGCTTCAGATCTGAATAGAAACCGGTTTTAAGGGTTTAACCGGTTTAGGCGGTTTCCCGGGTTTGGGTGGATTTTTTCGGTTCAAAACGTTTGAACCGAAAATCCGGGTTTCAGGGAAGAAAAGGACCGAACAGGTCTCCGGTTTTCGGTTGAATCGGTCCGGTCCGGGTTTGAAAACACTGGATGTGACAATATTTTTCAAATTTTAGACTTTAAATTTTTAAACTTGCATATCAAAATGCTAATCAATTAAATTAAAAAAATTATCAAAATTATCAAAATTCACATTTTTTATTTAATAACAATTATTAAATCTTAGAAGAGTTTCTTAATTTAATTACTTATTTAAATTTTAATTCAAATATTTAAACTATACATATTGTTTTTATAGAATTTTAATAGAGATGTTAAAAGATAATATTAGTTTTTATTTAATTTTATAGTTCATTAACTTCTCAATTATTTAACTTGACATATATCTAATAAAATAAACGGTTGGCGTTTGAATGATTATTAAATAGCATACATTAAATAATATTTTTTTTATTTATAAAAAAAATATCATTTTTGTAAAAATATGTATTTGTGTCAAAAGTAACTTTTATATATTTTTATAGCTTAATTTAATTATATATTGACCCCACCATTTAAAATTTCCGGATCCGCCACTACGACCTTTCATCCCCTTTTCAATTCTACCCTGACGTTGAAAATTATCAATTTTATCCTATTTTTTATTTTTTTTATTTCATTTGTACCCTGAAACATAAAATTGACCTTTATTTATTTGTTAAAAGTTCAAAACAAATTCTTCAAAAATGGTCAATTTAATATAAAAAGTTAATCTAATGCAAAAAGTATCAATTTAGAATTTTTTTTAAAATTTTTGTCAAATAAAAAAAGATCAATTTTATGCTTTATATTATTATTAAAATAAAAAAAAGCAAAATATGGTAAAATTGACTGATTTTCAACTTCAGGGTAGGATTGAAAAGAGGATAAAAAGTCGGAATTTTTTAAGGCATTAGTCCCATTTTATTACCCCCTTAATTTTACATCATTAACGACAAGGCTTAATTGTAATTGTACAGATCGTGATGTAACACCAATAACCTTTTTATAGCTTAAAGAACAAAAACAAATTACTAAAATAATATCATCTTTTAGCATGCTAAAACGTTACTATCCACGTACGTACTTTTTACAAACTAAGTATGCTCTGTTAATAATAGCTTATGTAATGTCTCAAATTTCCTAAATGTATACATTAATGAATAAAAAAATAAAAAAATGCAGAATTCCCTCACCTGTTTTAATTACTTTTCAATTATACCACATTTAATTTCCATTACCCATTTACCCCTAACTGCCCACTAATACACGCTTCATCTATTTACTTCTTTAGCTTCGCCACGTCAATCTTTCTTTCCCACTCTCTCATGTTTCAGCTGTGTCCATTTTTGAATTCAAAAAATATTTATTTGTTTATTTTTTTATTTTTTTAATAAAAGCTAATCTTCATTGATAGAATTGTCAGAATTACAGAAATATGTGACTCCTCAACAAGCTGAGTGAGCCAGTCTAAAAAAAATGATAATACTGCAAAAACAGTCATCCACAAGAGCTTATTTAACCACTAATGGATCACCCAATCATAGTAACAACGTATTAAGAAAAACTATCACCCAAATAAATCTATCATCATTAAGAGAAGAACTTCTAATGTCATAAAATGATGATAATCCGTGACTAACAGCTCCTCTATCAACGTCTGAAATCTCAATGCTTCGGCCACAATTAAAAAACCCAAACTCCTGCCAAAATAAAAATTTCTGCCAAGTTGTTGGGGTTTTCTAGGTTTATAACGCAGCGGAATTTCAAAAAATTTATCTAAAACCCAAACCAAGATCCATGTAATTCGAATAAATAGATTGACTACAGAATTAATACTTACTTGTATGTCGAATTCAATAGCAATGTAGGAAGGAAGGAGGTGGTTCACTTTGTTGATACCTGGCCTCGGATCAAAAACGCATCCAAAAGAATGCGTCCTCTATAAGTATCCACACGAACAGACCTTAGCCAAAACTAGTGCTTGTGTGCTAGCACTATTGCTTCACAAGCAATTTCGATTTTTTAGTGATTTAGTGAATAATAAATTTCGTTATCCTCAAACCAATTGCTTAATGTGTATTTATAGTGATATAACAACACTAGGGTTTGAGACAAATTTGAATTTCAATCTCATTGCAATTCTACAAGTTTATATTTATCAAAAACTCCTCTTTTGATAATCATTCATATATATTAATTACTATTTTTATTATCTTCCAAAAATAATAAATTAAGGAAAACACTTATCTTTAAATTTCTAATTAATATATATTTATTAATATATATATATATATATATATATATATATATATATATATATTACGAATCATATATATATATATATAATAATTAATCACTTAATCACATTGGCTTTTACAACCCATAACTGTTTTGGGCCTGTTCTTAGTGTGCGACCCTGTAGGTTCATATAACGTTGGCAGTAGGCCCGAAATCTCTATTTCAGCCCACAAGTCATAAGTGGCCTCTAGCAAGACATTATAACTACCCAAGTTATACGATTATCGACAATCCGATTTAACCATTTACAATAATATTTTAATCCCTTTGTCTCTCGATATCCAGATTGAATATAAGGTATAGTCCTGTCATCCTTATAATATGCAATCATTAGTTTCTTGACTCTAAGTAGACTGAAAATGATAACTCTTTATCAATTCATTTAGCATGGCCATGCATTTCCTTCAGTCTATCTTCTTCAATGAGCCCATAGATATCTTACTCAAATAAATGAGGGACAAATTCCTTCTCAGTCACTCACATTTCTCACATAGTTACTTTAATATCCAATGACAATCTATTCCATTATCCTGTTAAAGATAATATAAGACTGTATCAAAATATGAAATAACTATGTAGAAATCCATGATGATTTCAAAGTCAAAGGATTATACTAATAGAACTGTAATGAGAATTACTTATGGCAGTGATTTATGTAGTACTCTCATAGTGGGTCATCCAGTGCCTTATTTCTCAAATAGCACCTATGATTTGACTTAATATTTCATATACATGATTTTTAAAATATAATCATCAGTCAACATCATTCTAGTCTCAATGTTCTATTAAAACTAGGGATAGATGGTATATAATTCTTTTATAAAACCTAAGGATTCTACTATCAAGTCACATACTTGATGACCTTATAAAGAATTAACCATTCAAGTATTTTAATCATTAATATAAAATGATAAAAACTATCAATCAATAAATAACTAAATGATAAAGTCAAAACATGGTCAAACATGATTGACCTAGTGCATATTACTAACACAACTTGCCAATACATCTTCTATAGTTACTTTATTAATTTTAACAAATTACAGGTTACTTTAACCATTTTTCACTGTTAGATGAAATAATTTTCATCTAACAGTAAAATAGATAAAATAAACAAAAATAAAGTAACTATAGAAAAGCCATTATGTATATCAAATAAACGGTTGCCATAAGGTTTTTTATTTTATTCTAATACTTATTGATGATTTAATAAACTATCAAATAATTATATATAAGTAATATGTGTTTTTTTCTAAAATAACTATAAAATAGCCATAAAATATTAATTTATCGTCCTTTTAGTTCTAAATATTGAAATGATATAATTGTAAACTAATGCATTCCATATGATTGTAGAAAAAAATTATCGTTATTGTTAATGTTTCATGAGAAAAAATATAGAATATAATTGCTAAAAATGATAATTTCATTATGTGAAAGATTAGTGTCAAAATTACGATATAATATTACGCAAAATAATAATGAAAACTCACGCCAACATAGTAAAATTACACCAAAAAGGCTAAATATAGCAACCCTAAGGATAAAACACTCAAGAACACGAAGAACAAACAGAAAAAAGATGAAGAAAGGCAACAAACAAAGATCAAACAGAGAAAAAAAATGAACTTACTGATGAAATCTTCGAAAGTAGACTCCAACAAAGCGAAAGAAAGTGAAAGAAAGGAAAAAAATACAAAACGAGAGCGAAGAAAGAAAAACAAAAATCAACAAAAAGGATTTTATAGATACCGAAGCGGGGCAACTGAAACGCCGCCTCAATAAATGTGCTAGTGGATACCAGGTGTCAAAAGACAGCATTAAAGGAAAACCACGTGTCAAAAAGCGTGTTAGGTAAGCAAGCTAGCCAAACGGCACGCAAAGGATAAGGTAACAACCAACCAAAGCCAAAACCGAACATGCAAGAAAATACTCGGACATAAATATCCGAACAAGTTGAGGGGGGACTTGTGATAACAACACAAATGAACAAACCCTAAACAGCACATGAACCGAGTAGAGCACACCAAGAAATCACCCCAACTAACCGACCAGAACACAAACAACACCATCTCATACCAAACAGATAAAACGGATCACATCATCTCGGAAAAAGCCGAACAGAACACACAACTAACAGCATACGTAGAAGTAGTACCATCTTGGCCGCACCGAGCACCATATATACCGTCTCGGTCACACCGAATACCATACATAAAAATACCATCTCGGTCTGACCGCACACCATAAAATACCATCTCGGTCTGACCGCACACCATAAAATACCATCTCGGTCTGACCGCACACCATAAAATACCATCTCGGTCTGACCGCACACCATAAAATACCATCTCGGTCTGACCGCACCCATAAAATACCATCTCGGTCTGACCGCACCCATAAAATACCATCTCGGTTTCACCCGAGCTCACCTTCAACAAAACACAACGACAAACTTGTCAGGACGTACCCTGACATTCCAGACAACATCTGCACAGACAAAGAGAATGAAATCATGTCTGTCGGCCCAGACAAAGAGGAACAAAATAGATAGTATAAAAAGACTAAGAAAAGGAAGGTAAAAGGTTTAATTCTCTTTTTCTCTCAACTCTTAACTACTTTTCACTTCTTCTTCTTTCCCTCACTAAACAGTTACTGATTAGACTGTCGGAGTGGTTTGCCGGAATCCCTTTCCGGCATCCTTCTCATACGTAGAAGTAGTACCATCTCGCCGCTGTTTCACAAGTTATCAGCTAATTAACAGGTCTATCATCGAATTTCATGGAAATTTATGCAAAATATTGACTTTTAGCTAAGTATGGCAATCTTCATGGCAAGAATAATAATGAGCTAAAACATGCAATCTAAGAAATTTTATTCAACGGGCATGAATATAATATGACAAAAGTGATAAAAGTGGGTCCTCATAAGTACCGTTTTGAGTCATTGGCTCGTTTGCTGTCGATGTGGATGCGGAATCCAACTTCGAGTCTGTGTGGCTTGCGTTCTTGGAGAATCAAATCGATTTTAGTGTTTATGGACCAGAGATTTTTGTGTGTATGTGTGTGGTGGCCGAATTTTGTGTCTATATATTTTTCTAGGGTTTTTGTGCCCCCCTGGCTAGGCTAATTAGGGGTGTATTTATAATGGTCGGGGATGACCTATGGTTAACTAGAGGTTCAATTAGTTTTAAATTACTATTTACCTAGTTAGAGTTTGATTAGGGGTTGAAGAAGTTATAAGTGATACGCTTCTGAGATTAGGATTAGGTTTTTAATTATTTAATTAGAATTTTATATGTTAAATTCGTATTTACACTTAGTGGCTAAGCAAAAGGGTGCTAAAAGTTAGTTTTGATGCCTAAAAATATCAAAAAAGACTACTAATGTCCTATGGGTTTGGTTATGGTTAATTCTAGTCCGTAAAACTTGTAAATTGGCCCATAAATTTCTAAAATATGGCAATTAGTCCAATTTCTAGACTTAGGTTACAATTTTTTTTGATTTTCATGGACTATTTACGTCTAATTACATTTTATTCCTCCAAGTTCACGATTGTGCACAGACTATGACTGCTTAGATTCCAACAAGAAAACTGAAAGCTTGTCACCTTGATGGATTTCTCTGGAAATCATCATTGGACGCTTCAGTTTCTTATCAACTTTTACCTGTCTAAAAAATAGGTGTCTATAGTTTACCCCCTCCTTAATGAGAATTGACGAAGTAGGTCAATTTTTATTAAAAAGGAGACTTGTTGTTAGACAAGCGACAAGGATACTGCCCACCATCGGAGGCGCTCGCTCGCGCGGTGGTATGGTAATGCCCTAGCATGAGTATTACCCGCCGTGGTGCATGACTCTGGCCTCATGCACCTCTGGTTCTGGTCTACTCCTCATTTAGCTGGTAAAAGTCTTCTCAGCTGCCGTTGAACCCGAGCTGCCTGAGTGCTTACCTCGTGGAATGAATCTATAAACTCTCGGCCGTCCCGAGAGTGGTCTAATGGCTCGAACCCTGGTAATTGTTTTTTCCGAGACTTCTTTATAGAAAAGACAGGATCCCTTGGCCGTCCCAAAGGCCACCCTATTGAATAGGTGTCTGGATTCCGTTAATTATTCCACGCTTAACAGATGCTGGTGTCTTTCTACCAGGCTTCAGTGTTTTTCAACCGTATGTTGATGTTTTCTATCAGGCTTTGGCGTCTTTCTACCAGGCTTCGGTATCTTTCTACCATATGCTGATGTTTTCTATCAGGCTTTGGCGTCTTTCTGCCACTTATCGTGTCTCTATACCACGTTTCATTATTTCTCTACCGTGTTTTGGCATTTCCATTCCATTTGAGGAGTCTGGCTCTTTTAGATCCCGTCTTCTGGTCAACTCTCTGTTTTTTCGGGGTCTATTTTGAAGGCTCTAGGACTTGCTGGGTTTATTCTGAAGACTCTAGGACTTGTACGAAGGCTCTGGGGCGTGCTATGATTCTCTTGGTTTATTCTGAAGGCTCTAGGACTCATCTGAAGGCTCTATGACTCATATGAAGGCTCTAGGACTTGTCTTAAGGCTCTAGGACTTGTCTGAAGGCTTTGGGACTGTTTTGAAGGATGTTCTAGGACTTGTCTAAAGGCTCTGGGACTCTATCTGAAGGCACTGGGACTTTGTCTGAAGACTTTGGGACTTGTCTGAATTTTTGTCTATCTGTTTTCAAGATTGTCTGTATTCTTTGGTTGTTCATTTTATGGGGTGTCTTATCATTGTTTGTCATTTTTAGGATTGTTTGTACTTTTTGGATGTTCATCTTCCGCGATGTCTGTCATTCTGATTCCGTCTTCTCGCTTCACATCCTTGGAGGTATCTTTTCGGCATATCCTTAAAGGATGTAATTTTTCGTCTTTTAGTGGCTTGTGCCTTTTTAAAAGGGTCATCCACTCATTTCTCATTTGTATCTCTCTTTCTTCTTTTTCTTTTCTCTAAATATGAAAAATTTGAGTTATGGCACCACCCTGGGCTATTAAGGAGTCGTGCACTGATCCTGACCGGCAAGCTAAGCGGCAGGCTGCTTTACTAGAGGCGGGTGAGGAGGTCCCGCTTTTGTTGCATCTGGAGGGGCATTTATGTGCCAAGACTTATTGAGAGGTGTGTTTTTATTGTTTTTAGGCTTGCAGATAGATTTTTATTTTATGTATGTTTGAAATACATCCGAAATATCGTCAAAACTCAGTCGAAAGTGGGCCAAGTCCCAAAAACATTTGTCACGGAGAGGGGAAAGAAGTGGCGTTGCCGCCACTATATTCTGGCGGTGCCGCCAGAATAAGCTGGCGGCGCTGCTAGTGATACTGTCGTCGTGATGATGGTGCCACTGTCTCTGTGGCACGCGACCTCCGGTGTGTTTTTTGGCTATTCCGGCCTGATGTATGGTGACTTTGACCCCGTTGTTTGATCTCTTTGTTCTTTGAGGAGAGTGATGTGTTCCGTACGTCTGGGAACTTTATGGATGCACGTATTTGGTATGATGCTTTGCCTACTACTGTTTGTTCTCGGGTAGACACTACAGGTTTCGTCCATCTTGCTAGCGGTCTGTTTACTACGACGAGGATCTGTGACAGTGTTTCTCTGCGTGCGCTAATGGAGCGTTGGATGGATACTACCCATACTTTTTATTTGCCGGTTAGAGAGCTGGCAGTGACTCCTCTAGATTTCTCGCTGATTACGGGGATTTCTTTTGGAGGCTTAACTGTGCCTTTTGATGGAGATTTGGGATTTTATCCTCAGAGGGATACGTATATCTTTGAGATGACGAGTTTCGTGCCAGAGATGAAGGGTCGCAGTCTTTGACATCCTGAGCTGTATGATCGTTACAACGAGAGCTTTCCCCGGACTAGCGACGAAATTGATCTGATTGCCCGAGCTTTCATCTGTTGTCTTCTTGGGTCTACTCTGTTCTGTAGATTAGGTGCGACTCTGTCACTTTGCGTGCTGCCGGCCTTAGAGGACTTGGACGCGGTCGGTTCGTATGTCTGGGGTCTGCTGCTTTGGCCTATCTTTAGACCAACATGGATTGAGTAGTCCGTGGGGGATCCCGTCTTTCTAGGATGTGGCATGTTGTATACGTGAGTTGTTTTATTGCTTTTTAATGCATCTTGTTTTTGATTTTGTTATCTTAGCTTGTTTTTATTCTGTTTTCAGATATGGTCCATCCAGATGGGCCTTCTGACTGGCTTTTTGGTGTCCTTCCGAGGTTAGGATACCCTATGCTGAGGTTTTGGTACTTTTCCCGTACTCTGACGTAGAGTCAGGGAGCTGAGTGCAGAGGCCGGCTAAACGAGCTAGCATGGACAGATGTGAGTATTAAGCTCTGTTTTTGAACTAATCTGGGTATTATTTGCAGTGGTGACCACCATTCTATTGATTGCAGGTGGATACTTCTTAGAACACTTCGTCTGGCGTTCGTTTACTTCGTTGGGTACAAGGTGCCGTAGAGAGATGGGGCATGCGTTATTTGATGCATGGCCCGAGTTGTAGGTCCTAGTTTCTGGGAGAGCGTGTTCTCCATTGGTGGGCTGACCCACGTATCCGTGGTCCCGGCTGGACCTCCTCTATCGATGCTATGTGGCAGGGACGTGGTATCGCCTGTTCTTCGACTGGATTTGCGAGGTTACTGTGTCTGGTATCTGTCCCTAGCTGAGCTATCTAGGCGACTTCACGAGACATCGTCTTCTGGGGAGGCTTCCATTGGACGGAGTGCCCGTTGTTCAGGTTCAGCAGGCGGCTGCAGGGCCACAGGTATGTGTCACTGTTCTGGTTTTTTTCTCTTTCTAGGTTTCTTCATTTTCTTGAGTTCTTTTCTGATGTTTTCTTAGAGAGGTGCTAGACATGGATCTCGTTCTGTCCGTGCTAGGGTGGACGGTCCCGGGTCTCCTGGTCGAGTCACGTCTGGTAGGCGAGTTGGTGTTGGTGACATGGTCTCTGATTCTTTGAGTCGGATGCCGAAGAGATCTGCGCGTCACGGTAGCGTGCGTGGGCCTGTGCAGAACTCATTTTCCCTTATGCTACATGACACATTCTTTTACGCCTGCTGACTTTACTCACATGAGTGTTTCCCTTTTCTGTGCTTTTATTTTGAGGGCATGTTTGCCCTGTTAGACTGAGCGTCTTCCTCTGGTTTTCAGGTACCGGTGTCTGACGTGGATTAGTTGGCCGATGCCGCTTACTACTGGCGTGATCGCTTGTGCACTGTTTCTGCACAAATGAGGGTAAAAATAAATATACAATATTTTTATCATATATGTATGCATGTATGCAATCATATAGCTCTGACTGCTCTCTGGATTCTTTTGCAGTTGCGCATTGACGATTTGGAGGAGCAGGTGCGTCTGACAGGGCTGGGTCCGGCTGACAGAGACATCCCTCCTGGTTTCCCTGGCGGTGGAGGTAGACTTCGTGCTGGTGATCATGGACGTGGAGCCCGTGGTAGTCGAGGATCTGACATCCGGGGAGGTCGTGGAGACTTCGCTTCGTCTTCTTGTGGTGCGCAGACTGGGCGCTATTCTGGTGACACACCCTCTGGGAGCCGTTACGGAGACTCAGAGACCCTAGAGTAGGTTTTGGACTCTAATAGTTAGGCTTGTACTGTATGTTTGTCGCGTTTTGAACGTTTGCTGTTATTGATGACTATGTATGCTGTCATGATATTTTTTACATTTGGTGTTCTGGATGCCTTATTTTCATGACTTTGTTTAGTTTGCTATGTTTGTTTTAACTCTTCTGGCCTCCCTCTTTCTGTTTTTCGGTTGGGTGTGGTATAATTGTAATCTTGTGTAGTGTATATTTCAAATAAATTTAAAAGCATGTAATTAATTATTTTCAAATGAGGCTACCAAATTAAATCATCAGGTTAACAAATATTACTAAAACTGAAGAAATGAAAGTATTATAGCAAAAGTGAGGATATTATGTGATGAAAGTTAAGAACATTGTGTTATAAAAAGATAAATAAAAAACCACAAATTCATAGAGTTTTAATAAAAACAATTCTTTATTATTAAATAGTATTTATTTTGCTTATTAAATACTATTTTATAACTTTATAATTTTAAATATAAACTATAGTCTAAGTAATATTAAATTGTTAGAATCATTAAATTTATATAGCTATTAGTTACTCAAAGAAATGTACAATGTAAACTCTTTTAACAATTATTCGTAAGAACATGACATACTTTTTAAATTAATTTTATCTTTTCCATAATTTTTAATTTTATTTATTTTAACATTAGACCCAAAGATAAAGTAACAAAAATTAATGAATAATTTGAATAATTTTATCATTTTTGTTCAAGGATTGAGAGTTTTTAAAGCGGTCAAATTTAATATATAAAAAGTTATTGATATAGAAACAGATAGAAATAAGGATTACGATTTTTTTAAAGTGGTCAAATTCAATAAATCTAGTAATAAATATTTGTAACTCAAAAGAAAATTAGTTTTAATTAAACTAAAGTACACCAATAATTATAAAATAAATAATATAGATTGTAATCTTAACTCTCTCAAGTTTAAATGAGCTTTGGAAAATCCTAATCCTAAAAATAATAATTTCGTAATTATTATTCATTAGTATGAAGAAATTCAGTTTTTGCAATTAATTATTTTTATATTAGGTTAGTAAATAAATAAAGCTAGAAAACAAAAGAAAAATCACTGTCTGTGATAATAAATACTCCCTCCGTTCCAAAACTATAGTTCACTTTCTTCTTTTCACACAGTTTAAAAAATACAATTAATGCTCTACTTTTTTACAAATTTATCTTTATTTTTCCTATCATACGCTTATTAAATGTTATGACCATAGACTAATAGCAATAAATGATACATTTTAAATAAGGATAATATGAAAAATAAACACTATAAATTGTGATTTAAAAAGAAGGGACTATTATTTTGGGAAAAAAAAAATGGACTATTGTTTTGAGACGGAGGGAGTATAAGAATAACATGTGTTAATCAAAGGAAAAAATATTTTACTTTTTTATATATAAGAAATAATTAGATTTTAGTCATTTTTGGTTGAATCAGTAATCGAATAAATTTAATTTAGCTAATTTTAAAAAAGAGTAAATGATATAAAAACAAATACAAAAATAAAGATTCCTAAACAAATAATTATACTTCATTACCATTACAATAAGCAAATTTAATGTCAACAATTAATTATTTCATATTAAATGAGCAAATAAATAGAATTAGAAAAACAAAAGAAATATTAACATTTGTGATTAGAGTGACTATAAAGTCAATTAAATGGAAAATATTCCCTATTTATATATTTAAGACAAATTATGGCAAGTAATCAATGCTTATATCATAAATGCTTCAAATGGTAATTTGTCATATTTTCATTTAGATTTTAAGGAATCAAACTAATTAAGGGATCATTATTTTATTTAATGAATATACGTTTGAAATTTTAAGTCTAATGTAAAATTTTATAACGGTTTTCTTGTTAGCTTTTGTTTTTTATTAATTCTATAAGAAATAATTAGTAAGTTCTTTGTTAATTCTGTAAAAATTAAAAATGAAAACTGTAATTTATTTTAAATTGTAATTTTTTTTAGTTTTTATTTATTAATAACCTTTTCAGCTAAGTTGTACATTTGTTACTATAACTTTATACTGTTTAATAAGGAATTGAAATTAATGTCTGTATAAAAAATTTAATTATTAATAGAGAGTACCATTTATAAATATTGTTTTGGTGAAATAGCATTTATCAAATGATTCCAATTAATCTAATGTTTTATACATTCTATAAGACTACAACTATTCAGAGATTACATCAAATGAAAAAAAAATTACCTTTTGTTATTCGTTGTCATATACAGTCTAATTTCTAGTATTTAATTTATATATTTATATCTCTTTTATGAACAAAATTAATCAATCGACATCGTTTTAATTTACATAAAATACATTTTATATTAAAAAAATGTCTGAACTATAATTTAAATGATATAAGCGTTGTACAAGAATCTATTAGGTTGGGATCGATTCTTTCCACGAGCGCTCCTCCTTTTTTAATTATCAAAAATTAAAGATAGAAGTGTAAAAAAATGTACAAAATAAATAGTTACTAATAATATAAATATATTTTAAAAAAATATAAATATAAAATAATTAAAAATTAAGAAAAATAAAAGTTTATAATATTTTTGAGCGGATTTGATCATCAATATTACCATATTCCCAAGTCAATTAATGCACAAATTCACATTTAAGTTAATATAGAGAATATTAAAGTGTTCTAAAAAAAATGAGTTGAATAAATATTAGAATCATATTTTCATTTATTATTTTATGGGTGAAAAGAAATAAAATAAATATATTCTAGTAAATAATTTCCTTGATTTGAATAATTTATTATGCCTAATATTTTTACATATAATAGGCTAGGTTTATACATATATTGAGCATTTCTGTAATTACAATTTGTTTTTTGAAGATTTCTGTAATTACAATATTGTTTTATTATACATATCGTAGAGGGAATTCATATTTGAATTAACTCATTATTACACAAAAAGACAATGTATGAATTGAGAAATTTGGAGAAACGAAATCCATTTAATTTGTACAAATATCCATGGATTTTATCAAAATTCATTATTTTGTACGAAAAAATGATATGAAAAATCATGGATTTTTATATTTCCTTATACTCAAAAATTTCTCAATATATTCTCACCTAAAAGATGGAAAATTAAAATCCATCATTTTTATAAATGATGAATTGTAGTAACATTTAATTATTCCAAATATATTCCTATTAATTCATAGATTTTATACACATTTCAAAAGGTAAAATTTATAAATAATGGATGTAAAAATTAACATCTTTAAAGCACATGTTTAAGATATATTTTATTTTAGGTAATAATATTCAATTCAAAATCTTGTTTCTCTTTTAACAATTTTAATTTATTGTATTATTTGAAAGATTGTTTATGCAAGCATCAAGATTTTTATTTAAATGTTTGAGAAATAAACAACATATATTTTATGTACTGTTAATCTAATTTAGGGTTATATATAAAATCTCAAGAAATTAATCTCATTTTTTCTCTTTTAACAAATAAGAAAATTGCCATTAAATTCATTAATCAAAATTTGCAACTACCCAAAAAACGGCACAATTTTTATGGTATTATAATATTCTCATTTAAACCATATAATTGTTACTATAATTAAAATATTTGTTTTCTTTTAAAGAAATGAAATGGAGCCTATATAAGACTAACAATTACATAAACTTTTTCAATAATCTTTCTATCAAAAATTATTTTATACATATTTACATTTCTACAAAATATGGCTCATATGATAAGGAAAGAAGTTTTATGTGTTGTTATATTTACAGCAATGCTATTTGTAGAGATGAATATAGCAAATGGTGGCAGAGTTGATTTACTACCAAATGTCAAGCTTGATGTAAAATGTTGTTGGGATTGGCCCGGAGATTGCGTACCAGGAGTTGACGATAAAGGTCCAGATGGATGGTGTTTCAAGAAATGTGATGGATGCAATGCACATCCTGATCCAGGATTTTGCAAGTCAAATAACCAAAAGTATCATTGCCATTGTTATTGTTGATTTTTATTTTGAAGCATTCGGTAACAAACTATTGTGATATTGAATAAAGAAAATAAAAATATTTTCTCTTTTTAATTTGAAAATGAGAGCGTATACCATCGTTTGAATCAATCATCCTAATCTTTGTACTTTATATATTCGAAAATTAAGGTAAAAGAAGTAGACTAATATAAAAAATGTTCTAAGTATCTTATCATTGTTACAATAATAGTTTAAAATGCTTTAAATAATCACTTAATTCTTGTATTTTTTATTTGAAATATAAAAAACTCTACTACCTAACAAAAAATTAAAAAATAATAATATTAAATTATGTAATGGATGTGTTGATAGAAAGACGAAAGAGAGATGAAATTTTAATGGGTGGGCACTACTTAGTAAAAATTTAAAAAATGAGTAATGCTATTTTATCCACCTATTTTAAACGATTGACGTGCGATAAAGACAGAATTAAAACATGTGTATTTTTGAATAGAAATTGAATAAATAAAAGCATACCACATAAGGCGGTACAACAAGTTGGGTTAAAATAGATGAAATAAATAGCAATTTTTTAAATGAATAGCACATATACAACAGTTTAAATACATTTAAATTAAAATTATTTTTCATTCAAACCGTCTATCATTTCCAACGATTGACAAGTATCGTAATGTATACATTTTGAATATTTTTTAGTTTTTTTTTTTGATTAAAGATATTTCTATTAACTCATACATTTAAACCGTTTTTTAATTAGATATTTTATGTATGTTGATAAGAAAAATGGCTAAGATGAGACCAAAATTGACGAGTGAGCAGGAGTACTCAGTAGCAGATAAATGAAATGCACATATACAATAATATGTATATTTAGAATTTATAAAATATTATTTACCCAATTCATAAAAAGTCTAAAGAGAAAAGTATACCATTTACCTCCTTTAAAAAATTATTTATAAAATTATTGAAAGATTTCAAACATTACAAATTCATACTTGACCATTTTTATTTTGTCTTTTTCAATTTTTATTTGCAAAAATACTGCATTAAAAAACAACGGAAACATCAAAAATATATTCTTCGAGTCCGGGGAAAAATCGACGGAATTGGCCGGAAATGTTTCCAACCGGCAGGAGTCAGTGGAGGTCAACTAACGGTCAATGTGCGGCCAATACGTGGTTAACACGCGGTATGCTCAAAATTGACTATAGATTGTTATGTATGTGTGTTTGTTAAGTGTTTTTTTTTCGTTTTAAGGTTTTCTTGGTTTTTTTAGAGTATTTTTTCATCTTTTTATTGGTTTGTATGTGTATGTTTGTTAGATATATCTTTAAGTATTCTCTTGGTATTATTTGTTGTTTCTTTCGTGTGTTAGTGTTTTTCGGTGTATTTTTTGTTTTTTTAGAGTTTTTTTTATATTTTAATCCTTTATTTTGTAATGTTTTTGGATTAATTGTAAATAAAATCATAAATTTTAGCATGATTGGCGAATAAAATATTAAAAAAATTTAAAAATTACACATCATACTTGACCATTTTTATTTTTATTTTACTTTTTTCAATTTTTATTTGCAAAAATACTGCATTAAAAAAACAACGGAAACTTCAGAAAAACATCAAAAATATATTGCCGGAATCCAACGAAAAATCAACAGAACTGGCCGGAAAAGTTTCAAACCGGCAGGAGTAAGCGGAGGTCAACTGATGGTCAATGTTTTGTCAATATGTGGTCAACACGTCGTATGCTCAAAAATTGACCATAGATTCTTATGTATGTGTGCTTTTAAGGTGTTTTTTTAGTCTTAAGGTTTTCTTGAGTTTTTTAGTGTATTTTTCCATTTTTTATTGGTTTGTATATGCATGTTTGTTAGGTATATCTTTAAGTGTTCTCTTGATATCTACTGTTGTTTCTTCCGTGTGTTAGTGTTTTTCAGTATTTTTTTTAGTATTTTTTTTTGTGTTTTTAGTCTTTTATTTTGTAATTTGTTTGTATTATTTATAAATTAAATCATAAATTTTAGCATGATTGGCAATTAAAACATGAACTTAAAACTTGGCATATTCAGACACCAGCTTTCTTTTTTTTTTTTGGCAAATAGAACACCGTTTTATGTACAAAATTGCCAAATGTGAAAGTTGCAATTGCCACGTATGTTAACACGTTGGATTTAATTAATTTCCATGTAAGTCGATACATTGCAAATTAAATTGTGAATTTTAGCGTAATTTGCAATTACAACATTGAATTTTAAAATTTGGCAAAATCAGATACCAATGTTTATTTTTTTGATAAATCGAAATACCGTATATTTTTCAATCAAATATCCAATCTATGTATAAGGCCAATAAAATGCAATGGCCTTATACATAGTAGTATTGATGTGACCAATATTTTAAAATCCGGATCGGTGACAGAATCGGTGTAGTCATCGGTTTAAGGTTCGACTGGTTCAAGCGGTTCAACCACCGGTCCAACCTTTTAAATGAAAATTAGCGTGTGTTATTGTTTACACCGGCACAGAAATAATATGGGTCAGAGCATCAAATGGGTTTATCAAGGGAATCAGACCCTACAAAAAGCCTTTTTTAGATTAGTTTTGTTAAGAAGTTGTTATTCATTAGGAGTATTTCTCTTTAGGAATATTAGTTCTAGTTTAATTAGGAATCTTGATTTTGTAGAGGTATAAATAGCTCAGAACTTCATTAGTTTTGATCATCAACAAATCAATAAATCAAAAACCAAGCCCAGTGCTTTTTATCCCGCAATCCCCGAATTGTTTTAACTTAGGAGTAGTTTTTTCGGTATTAATCTCGCCTGAGTTCATAACTCCCAGATTATTACTATTTAGATCATGTGGTTAAGTGTTTTAACCAAAGAAGCCCTGTGAATATCTACATAGGTTCGTTATAGTATCAAGCCTCAAACCGATCCCAATTACAAATTCAAAGATTCGAGTCCGGATTATTTCCAGGCGAACATATTTTGGCAACTCCATTGGGAATTAGTTTATGGTTAGCACAAAAACGATGATTCCAGGCACACTCGGTCTATACGCCGACAACAACTGAAGGGAGCTGACAAATCAGAAGTCATGGCCAAGGACAAACAATAGGTGAACCAATCGAACAAGGTGCCGAATACTTCGGGCACTGATGGGAACCTCCCGACGGACAAGAATGATGATGCAGGCGATGATGGAATGGATTACTTACGCCAACTTCCTCCATCTCGCCCATCTTTGTCACAGGCCAATTTTTCGGCCATGAGGGGCGAGATTGCCCAAGAGAACAAGCAGATGTTCGACGGTGCTATGCACCAGATGTCTGAAGTGATGAGAAACATCATGGCCCATCAAGTATCGGTCCAACGGCAAATCCAAGGTAATTTAGATGGCCTCAGTAAGGCAATGGAAAACTTGGGACGACTCTTTTCAGGGCAGTCCACTGCCGACCAGGGTTATAAACGGGCCGAACAAAACCAGACATCGAATCGTTTCGGATATCCGGGTAGTTCGGCTGAAACATTGCAACAGCCCGACAAGTTGGGGTATACTTATGGATCGGTCAAGCTCTTGACAAGGCATGAGGCCGAATCTGCGGGAAGAGCCGATCACCCAGGGGCAAGTATTTCAGCTCCCCAAGGCGAGCCCAGACCACATGGAGCTGCAACTGGAGCCAACACCCAAGAACTAAATATGGGCGAACGTTCGGCTATGGAAGGGGGTGAGCCAAATATTTACAATCAGGGACAACTCATGGACATGCTGGAGAAACTTGGGGTCGATTTAAGACCAATGCCTCGCCCGTCATACATGAAGCCCTATCCAGATTGGATCGACAAGCTGTACCCTTTCCCAAGGGGATACAAGGTACCTGAGTTCAGCTTGTTCTCGGGCGAAGAACGGGGGCAATCGACGATCGAACATGTCGCCTGATTTTCAGCTCAATGTGGCGAAGCTGCGGCGCACGATTTCTGGAAACTCCGGCTATTCGCCAGTTTTCTAACAAAGATGGCATTCACGTGGTACTCAAGGTTGTTACCAAACTCGGTGGACACCTGGAAAGATTTGGAAATCCTCTTCCACGAGGAATTTTACAGAGCACCACCTAACGTCACCCTCGCCGATTTGGCTCCCATTTCGCAATTGCCGAGGGAATCGGCGGAAAAATACATCGGCCGATTGAGAAACCTTAGAACAAGGTGTTCCACTAAGATGTCTGAGGCTGATTGTGTCCCAATGGTGGTAAGAGAAATGAGTTTCGCCATGAAGGAGCACTTTGAAGGTCACTGGTTCCGAGACCTATTCGAACTAACCAACAGGGTGATAGGTTATGAACGACTTCTCCAAGAGAAGGAGCAGAGGGGAGAGGCTTCCAAAGGTACCTACTATAAAAACCAACTAGACGTAGCCGTTGTCTCGGATAGTGAAGATAGCAGCTCAGAGGATGAAGTCAACATGGCCGAATTCTTGGGCACTAAGCCTCTGGAATCTTCGGCTTTAAGAAAGCCGGGTTTCGTCAAGAAGAACAAAACCACGGTGGTACAGAAGGAGTACTCCTTCAATCTAACCAAGGCCGACGAAATCTTCGATGCCTTATTTAAAGATGGACAGATCGCCTTCAGTGAGGGTCACGTAATCCCGCCACCAGAGGAACTGGTCGGAAAGGATTACTGCAAATATCATAATTCCTGGAGGCACAGCACGAACAACTGTGTGAACTTCAGGAATGTGATCCAGAAGGCGATCAACGAAGGGAAACTCTTATTCCCAACGAAAAAGGAGGCCGATGCAAAGTACATCTCCATTAATACTGTTCGGCCGCACTTCGATAGTTTTCTGGAGCAGGGACAGATCCGGAGTAAGTGGAATCCGAAAAAACCCAAGATTAAGGTGGAGATGAACGGTTCCAAATGGCGAGTAGAGAAGGAGCGATCCCAGCAGCAGAAGAGAAAGCGCCATAATTCGCCCACCGCGGGGATGACTTGCCCATCATGCAATACTTGTTTCGATGCCAAGAGAGCCGAAGAAGTAATGGAACATCCCAAAATGTTTAAACCCAGATCGCCCACAGAACAGTGGCAGAAGCATCAGCCACAGCGGGAGTCTAGGACAACCGTGTTCAAAAGAATTTTTTGGCCAACGGAGGAGACCCCTCGTATGACGAAAACTCAAAAGAGGCGAATGCAGAGGTTAACAAAGGAGTCAAGGGCCAACCACAACACAGCAAGGACGCCCGCACAGCGCCGATTGACACCAGAGGCCGAGCGTAGGGGCAAACCCATAGTCGAGAGATTGGGCAATAGGGCATGGATTGAAACAACTACCGAGCCACATGAACGTAGAACCTCGAAAATGAGAAAAATATGGGTTCCAAAGAAAGTTGTTGGAAAAGAAGAGACGACTTGCGCGACGAGAGAGATAGAGGCCCATAAGAGCGACACGGATACTGGCGAGAAACGATCCTACAATGACATTCTTGTTTCTCACCAAGATGGTCAGCTAAAAGCAAAATTACCCAGGGATTGTGAGGTAATCGTCTCGCACAAAAAAAAGGTGTTGAAGGCATGGGTCCCGGTTATTAGGGAAGAATTCGGGGTAAAAGTGGTCACACTTCCTAATTCTTATAAAAGTAAGCCTGGGCAAAAGGCGACGTTGGAGGGTGATGTAATCGTCCAAAAGATGACAGTGCCGACAGCACGACAGTGGTATCACTTAGTAAACCCCCGACAAGGATGACTCGACATATTCGGCCACTGTATATCAAGACCGATTTAAACGGGGTAACGGTCAACATGGTTCTTATTGATAACGGAGCAGGGGTGAATATACTCCCAACAAAGATGCTCAAGAAGCTCGGTATAAACCAAGATCAGTTGGACCCGACTGACGTTTACATGACCGACTTTGCTGGAGGCGAGACGCCGGCTGAGGGGTACATTACTCTCAGGATAAAAGTTGGGCGAGTAGAGACCGAAGAGGGTTTCTTCGTTGTCAACGCCCGAAGCAACTACAACATATTGCTTGGCCGTGATTGGATACATTCCAACATGTGCATACCATCCACCATGCATCAAATGCTATTTATATGGCGGGAGGATGGTGAGGCTGAAGTTGTACAGGGCGATCTCAACCCTTTCGGCGAGGACCATAATGTGCTAGAGGCACGATTGTATGACGAAGAGGTGCGGAACATACAGTCCCTTAGTTCCAAAGGGGAGGCGAGCGTGCCCCGTTTATTGATCAATACAGATCAGCCAATGTCAATTAACCTTGGGGGCAACGGCCGATCCATAATCATCCACCCTTTAGAATGATAGTACGACATAAGGAACTGAGAGAAAAGATCAGACAGCTGGACTCTTTATACGACGTTGCATCGGCCGAATGCATTTATGAGGACCAGGATCAAGACCCGACGGGATCACTGAAAGTTGGGGACATACAGTTGGCAATAGGTAAACTGGAAGACTATCTCGCCCATGTACAAGACGACCTATTAGAAATAAACTTGGGCACAGACGAATCGCCCAGACCTATATATATATATCAATGCGGGGTTGAGTGCAGAATTCCAGAGAAAGCTGATCGCTCTCCTCATCGAACACCGCGATTGTTTTGCCTGGTCGTACGATGAAATGTCGGGCCTCGATCCAAATATCGCTGAACACAAGCTCCCTCTGAAAAGCGGATTTCGGCCATTTCGACAACCTCCCAGGCGAATGTTAAGAGAGGTGGATACCCTCATCCAGGACGAAATCAAACGATTGGAAGACGCCAAGTTTATTCGAGAAGCTCAGTACACCGAATGGCTATCTAACATCGTTCCTGTCATGAAGAAAAACGGGAAATTGAGGGTATGTGTAGATTTTCAAAACCTCAACCTGGCCACACCTAAGAATGAATACCCAATGCCAGTGGCCGATATGTTGATAGATAGAGCAGCGGCGCACACGGTGCTTAGTTTCCTTGATGCACATTCCGGGTACAACCAAGTGTCGATCAGCAAGGAAGACGTGTCTAAGACAGCTTTTCGGTGCCCTGGGCCGATCGGAGCTTACAAATGGGTCGTTATGCATTTTGGTTTAAAGAATCCGGGTGCGACCTACCAAAGAGCGATGAATAAGATGTTCAGGGGCTTGGATTGCCTTGAAGTGTACATCGATGATGTGGTAGTGAAGTCGAATACTGAGGAGGTCCATTTGGCCTATCTGAGAAAAGGGTTCGACCGCATACGGTTCAATGGGTTAAAGATGAACTCTCTTAAATGCGCGTTCGGAGTATCGGCTGGAAACTTCTTAGATTTCTTGGTTCACCAGCGAGGAGTAGAGATAAATAAAAACAAAGCCAAGGCAATTATCAATGCTGAACCACCTAAAACCAATAAGCAGCTTCAGAGGCTCATCGGTCAAATAAATTTCTTGAGACGATTCATAGCAAACACAGCAGGCCGACTTCGCAGTTGGAGTGTGCTGCTACGAGAAAAAGAGACGGATCAGTGGGTATGGACGAACGAGCAACATAAAGTATTCGACGAATTAAAAGAGTACTTGGCTAAACCTCCAGTCATGACCCCTCCAAAGCCGAACAAGCCATTGTTGCTTTATTTATCGGCTGCACATGAATCTCTGGGATGTATGCTCGCCCAAGAGGATGAAGGGGTCAAAAGAGCGGTTTACTACCTAAGCCGCGGGCTAACCGATACGGAGATTTGCTATACCGACATAGAAAAGATGTGCCTTTGCCTGTACTTCACATGTTGTAAGCTACGATATTATATGTTACCATTAGTAGTATATGTACTATCCCAGACCGATATCATTAAATACATTTTGTCGAAACTATACTTAAGAAATCGGATTGGGAAGTGGACGATCGCTATGTCTGAATTTACATTGGTAGACGTTCCTCAAAGAGCAGTAAAAGGGCAAGTTCTGGCAGATTTCTTAGCCGGTCATCCTGGTATCTCCCTTAGGGAAAAGACAATTAGTTGCTTCGACATAGTCATATGGGAGATGTAGTTCGATGGGTCCAAGACTAGCAAGGGGGCAGGCGCCGGAGTGCACGTCGTCTCGCCCTTGGGGGCATCTTAACAACTATCGTTCAAACTCCACTTTGAATGCACCAATAACCAAGCAGAATACGAGGCCCTGATATTCGGCCTTGAAATTTCGGCCGAACAGGGGGCAAAGGCGATCAACGTTAGAGGCGATTCCTTGTTGGTCATCAAGCAAGTGATTGGGGAATTCAAGTGTGAGTCCGAGCTTCTAGTAAGATATAGCAACAAGGCAAAGCACCTCATCGAAGTCTTTCAAGATACAAAGTTGGAATACACCGAAAGGGCTGATAATTGCATCGCCAACACGGCAGCGGGTACAAGATGAATCTCCAGTTTGACGCAGTCGAAAGAGAAACGCCGAATCTCCATACTGGGGGCATAACCCTCGATGAAAAGAATTTTTCAATCTACCAATTAGATGTCACCCAAGATTGGAGGGTAGAAATTTTGGAGTGGTTTAAAAAACCAGATCAGGCGAATAGGAGGCTAAGGACCTTGGCCCTAAACTACGTTGTCCTGGCAGGCGAATTGTACAAAAAGGGTTTTGAAGGTTTGCTCTTCAGGTGCATCGACCTAAAGGAGGCAATGTTAGCAATGGATGAAGTACATGAAGGAATAGCAGGCGCACCAGGCGGGCCCCAGAATGAGATGGTTGATCCACAAATATGGCTTTTACTGGCCGAAAATGGAACAAGACTGCATCAGGTATGCGAAGGGATGCGAAGCCTGTCAAAAATGTGGACCAATGCAGCACGTCCCCTCCGAGGAACTCCATTCCATCATCAAGCCATGGCCATTCCGAGGATGGGCAATCAACCTTATAAGGAAGATATATCCAGGCTCGTCAGATGGCCATACGTTCGTTATCACCGCCACTTGCTATTTCACTAAATGGGTCGAAGAAAAACCTCTTAAATCACCTACACAAGAAGCCGTTATCAAGTTTTTCAAGGAGTATATCGTTCATCGGCATGGTTTGCCTGAGTCCATTACCACTGATCAAGGGACGATGTTCACAGGAGGTGATATGTTGGAATGGGCTTCTCAGATGAAGATCAAGATGCTGCACTCAACCCCATACTATGCACAAGCCAACGAGCAGGCCGAGACGACTAACAAAGCTATCAAACTTATCGTCCAGAAAATGATCGAGGAAAACCCAAGACAATGGCACGTATTGCTGTCAGAAGCAGTTTGGGCGAATAGGACTTGCCAAAAATCGGCCACAGGAACTTCGCCGTTCAGGATGGTGTATGGGTATCATGCGATGTTGCCAATGGAGCTTACCATAATGTCTACTCGCCGTTTGCATCAGAACAAATTATCCAAGGATGATTACTTCGATAAAATGGTGATAGAATCCCTAGATCCTGACGAAGAAAGAATGATAGCATTAGACCACCTCGAGGTGCAGAAGAGAAGGGTTGAACGAGCATACAACAAGCGGGTGAAACCAAAATCATTTGCTATAGGCGATCTGGTGTGGAAGGCAATCCTGCCTATTGGCCATAAAGATAGGCGATTTGGTAAATGGTCCGAACTGGGAAGGTCCTTTCGTCATAACTACCAAGTTGACAGGTGGCGCTTATGTCCTGGCGAATATTGACGGCGAAGAGCATGATAGGGCAATTAACGGTCAGTTTCTAAAGAAATACGTTCCTTGTTGTTGGGAGAACATCGACTGATAGCTATTTGGGGCTAGCGAGGAGTAACGCCCGCAAGAAACTGTTATCGGACATTTTAGACTGATAAGGAGCTTCACTAAGGCCGATATACGACACGTCAGACGATTAGTTGAAAGTTCGGCCATTTATTGTTACGATTGAGTTTTTTCAACGGGTCCTACGTTTTTCTCAAAGTTAATGTAATGATCCATAATAATAAAAGCTTAAATTTATAATATCAGACTGTTTGAGACCGATAAAAACGGTGGCAACATAAATAAGAACAAAAATTAATTATGAAGCAATATTCGGCCCCTTGGCCGAGTAAAAAGATTAAATCATGATAATGTTGGTAAAACATCAAAAGATACGGCCACCAGGCCGATCAAAGGGTATTAATATTCAGATATTAAACAACAAAAAGATAAATATTGTTCTAGACTTGGAATTATTACAGTAAATTCAAAAATGGCTGAAAATATCACCCATTTCGCTGCGAACAGTGTTGAACTGTTTGCGAGCCTCTTCTACTTTCGGCTTCATCTTCGCGATACTCTGCTTCAGGGCATTTCGATTCTTCTTGACAGCGATACCCTCGAGAAGATCCTTGTCCATAGAGACCTCTAGCTCGCCAATGTCTTCCTCCTCGGCCTCCAGCCCCAACTTCATAACATCAATCTTATCTTGAAGCTCCTTGGCATGATCTCGGCGAGTCGTCAGGGTCGAAACGGCCGATTTCACATTCACTTTCAGCACTTCCAGCTTTTCTTTGGTTTCGGCCTCCTGGACGATTAATTTTTCATGCTCAGACTGGACCGAAGTAGATTCATCATGAATTTTCTGGAAGGCCGGGAGTGATGCCGATAGCTTCACCATGGCACTGCGGGCCTTCTCGCCGAGAACTTCCGAAGGAGCATCGGCCAATGCCAGGGCACACGTTTTCAATTTTTAACGTCCTGGGGCGATTTGAAAAGAGCGGTTCCTTGAGACTTCATCTCAGAAATGACGTCCAGGTGATCTCCCCAGTTCTCAGAAGGGCCGCTGCTTACCTCTGCGTTCAAATCGTTTTCTGCAAGAGCAGGCGAGTCCGCATCTTTGCTATCCGAATTCAGAAAAGCGGCCGCTTTCACCTCCACATCGTCCCAGTCCACGGGAGTGTCATCAGGAATCTGCCAAGTTTTGCCACGATAAAAAATCAGCTGCCATGCTACTATTAAGGCGATGCAAAACAAATGTAAGGTACCTTAGTTTTGACAGCAAGTCGTGTCGGTAGATTAACTAAGGATGAACTCAACGGCGATAGTAATGTGGGCAGCAGCGAGAAAGTGAGCATCTGCGATATGGTGGGAGTCACCTCAGAAGGATTCTTCTGGGAAGAAAATGATTGCTGGACTGAACGGCCTTCATCGCCCGTATGCTCATCAGCCATTTCAGTATCGCCCCTTGAGGATGAATGAGCGCTTGACGGCAGGGTGGACGGAACTTCGTTAGGAGTAGGGTCGAACATACGAGACCCTGAGGTTTCCTTCTTTGATTTTTTCGCCTTGGGTTCCCTCTTTGATGACTTTTTGCTCGCAGGACGCTTTGGCTTCGCCCTCTTAGACTCCGTGTTCTCTTCTCCATCTGTATCGAAGACATCGCCTTTGTTCCTTTTTGGGACGCCAACTGAGGAAGAAAAACAAAGTTAAAACAGCAAACTTAGCAAGATCTTTGAAACGAAAACATTCATTTACCTGGTATTCTATTATAGCCAATTTTGACCAGTTCGGCTATCACTTCGACATCAGAAGGGCATCTTATGCGGTATACGTTACGCCTTCACTTGTTATATCAGGTTTACGTTTTTTCGCTCTATTCTTAGGGAGTTTTATTGGGTCAACGGTGGACATGTTGACTTTGGGTACTGGTGGACTCTTGTACTTAAACTTAGGACGAATATGGGCAAGATAAAACTCATAGGAGTATTTGTTTTCATAGTGTTCCTTCCAGACTCTCTTCATCTTTTCGTCATATTTTAACCTAGCTATTCGCCTATGTCTTTGCATTTTAAGGTTCATACCAGGGCGATTTAGGGGATCATATTTAAACTTATAAAAACGCTCAAATTTAGCTATTTCGAAAAGATGAAAGAGATTACCTTCAAATTTGGAACGTTTTGGTGCTTGCAAACGAAACAGATCGGCATGAGTAGGGTTTCGTGATAAAGGAGGTAATGAAAAATTATGAAGACTGAGGATTTCTTTTCGCGAAAGGTCAAAGTAAGACTCTATGACTGAAGCCCACCAGCTTTCGTACTCAGGGGTATAGGTTAACAATGTAGAAGGACAAGATATTTCAGAAATAAGTGGGAGGTAAGCCCTGTTTAGGCGACAAATGAATTGGAAGTCAGGGTAGTTTTCTAATGAAGGCTTATAGGTCCCGCGATTATTAACGGAGATCAATAAAGGACAGGGAATTCCTTGATTATAGCCAAATTGACGGGCGACGTAATTAGGGCAGTATGCCTCCATGCTACTACTTTTATACTCCAATCTGACGATCAAATTACAGGACTTCAAAGCACCGCCCCAATATTGACCGCCAAGTTTTAACTGAGGATTGGCCTTTGCTTCTTCAGTATCGTCACTATCCCTGGCTAGAAATAGCCAAGTAGGAGGATACTTCAGGGAAAAAATTGGGCAGAACAACTCTGAGGATCTGACGGAGTTGGTGAAAACTTCTAACACGTCTAGCACATGAGGAAGGCGAGTTCCAGCGGCGATCAATTGGTAGCCACATAACTCAACCTTGATCTGAGGGCCGACCTCAAAGAGCTCTGGAAAATAAAGGGCGAGCCACAACTGCAATACCCATAGGGGGCCGCTTGGGCATTGGAAAACCCGGGTATCGCCATGAGGGGCGATTTCATTAAAACTTCTGTACATGTGATCAAGCATGAATTTCCCAAGGTTGCATTTTCGGCCTTCAGCAAGAGCAGCGGGGAGGGTGAAGCAGTCGGTGGTGACTCTGAAAGAAGATGTACAGAGGACAAATTTCGCCACAAAGAAAGCAAGGAATGCGATCGGGTTTGTAATGCTCTTCGCCCATAAAAAGCTTGACGAAGGGGCCGTAACTTCTTTGAGCCTTTGTCAGTTTGAAGGTTGGAACTTCGGCGTCCAGAATGGGCGAGATGCGTTCGTCAATGACTGGAATGTTGAGCATAGTCGCCATGTCAAGGAGGGTGACGGTCATCATACCAAACTTGAAACAAAAGCAGTGAACAGCGGTCGGCCAAAAGAGTGAGGCACCCATAATGTAATGCTTCGCTATAGGCCTGCTCTCCTTGCAAAGGCCGATCATGTTATATATGCCAACATCTTTCCATAGTAGGCCGAAGTGCAGTTTTAATATGTTCACCCAGTCTTGATACCCTTTGTGTCCGGTCGGCCAATTTCTAAACATGGTGTTAACCCAAATGGAAGACTGATGGGGGAGCGAAAAGCGTGGTGGGACTTTTTCATGAAACGGAGTAGCAATCTCGCACAGATGACTGGGCAAAACAAGGATCGGACCAACACACTCTTGATCGTCGTTGGTTTTGACTATTACCTGAAAATCTATAGTTGGAGCAGCAGCACGGATCTCGTTGATCTTGTCGGTGACTTGGGTGGCGATGGTATCGTTAGGAGCGGCCATGATAACTGTAAACAAGAGCACACCCCGTTTAGGCGATATCTGAAAGAGCGATTTGGAAATAAAAGAGGCGAGTGCGGAAGCTTACCAGTAGGATTGCAGAGAGCTTGAGATTGCTTAGAGGAGAGAGAAAGTCTTGAAATTTGCAGAGAGAGTAGGTAATGAAAAAGTGACTCGGTATTTTTCTTAAAAGTGCAAAATGAATGGAAGCCGAAGGGGTCATGTCATTACTACGTGTCATCGTGGGTAACAGCTGGAGGTGACGTGGGTTAAAAGGGGTACCGAACGGTTTATAGATGCGCACCCCTTTGTTAATTTTACAATAGCATCTGGCCTGAAAATGTGGATCATAACACCATATATGGGCCTAAGAAGGAAACAAGCCCAAAACGAGAATTTCAGGCTTGTTGGGGGCATTGTTTACACCGGTCCATAAATAATATGGGTCAGAGCATCAAATGGGTTTATCAAGGGAATCAGGCCCTACAAAAAGCCTTTTTTAGATTAGCTTTGTTAAGAAGTTGTTATACATTAGAAGTATTTCTCTTTAGGAGTACTAGTTCTAGTTTAATTAGGAATCTTAATTTGTAGAGCTATAAATAGCTCAGAATTTCATTAGTTTTGATCATCAACAAATCAATCAATCAAAAACTAAGTCCAGTGCTTTTTATCCCGCAATCCCCGGATTGTTTTAACTTATGAGTAGTTTTTTCGGTATTAATCTCGCCTGAGTTTATAACTCTCAGATTATTACTATTTAGATCGCGTGGTTAAGTGTTTTAACCAAAGAAGCCCTGTGAATATCTACATAGGTTCGTTAAAGTATCATACTTCAAACCGATCCCAATTACAAATTCAAAGATTTGAGTCCGGATTATTTCCAAGCGAACAATTATAAGCTGTAAATATGATCATGTAGGGCGCGGTTGCCGAGACAGTGCAGAGGTCTAATATCTAGCCATTATTGCTTTGTATTGAATTCAAAGAAGTGACTACTTATTAGTAATATAGTATGCCTTGAATATAATAAAATGGAAATAACTAAAAAAGGTAATGAGATCGAGAGAAAAACGGTAAATCAATCATCTTTTTTTTTTCCTTCTTTCATGTCCAGTGTGCCATGCTCTCTCTAATGGCATCCACAGTCCCGAACATGGGTTTGTCAGTGCTATAGTCTTAGAAATTAAAATATCGTTTATTCATCTGATTTAGTGCTTTTACTAAGCATTTTAAGCAAGATGGGTTGTAAGTCATAAAAAAAGTTGTTTACTGGTGTTATTCTTGTCAATCTATGGCCGTTTGATGTTGATGCTGCCGAAACCAAAGCAAGTATATGGGATAGCTTCAGATCTGAATAGAAACCGATTTCAAAGGTTTAACCGGTTTAGGCGGTTTCCCGGGTTTGGGTGGATTTTTTCGGTTCAAAATGTTTGAACCGAAAATCCGGGTTTCAGGGAAGAAAAGGACCGGACAGGTCTCCGGTTTTCGGTTGAATCGGTCGGTCCGGTCCGGGTTTGAAAACACTGGATGTGACAATATTTTTCAAATTTTAGACTTTAAATTTTTAAACTTGCATATCAAAATGCTAATCAATTAAATTAAAAAAATTATCAAAATTATCAAAATTCACATTTTTTTATTTAATAACAATTATTAAATCTTAGAAGAGTTTCTTAATTTAATTACTTATTTAAATTTTAATTCAAATATTTAAACTATACATATTGTTTTTATAGAATTTTAATAGAGATGTTAAAAGATAATATTAGCTTTTATTTAATTTTATAGTTCATTAATTTCTCAATTATTTAACTTGACATATATCTAATAAAATAAACGGTTGGCATTTGAATGATTATTAAATAGCATACATTAAATAATATTTTTTTTATTTATAAAAAAATATCATTTTTGTAAAAATATGTATTTGTGTCAAAAGTAACTTTATATATTTTTATAGCTTAATTTAATTATATATTGACCCCACCATTTAAAATTTCCGGATCCGCCACTACGACCTTTCATCCCCTTTTCAATTCTATCCTGACGTTGAAAATTATCAATTTTATCCTATTTTTTATTTTTTTTTATTTCATTTGTAACCTGAAACATAAAATTGACCTTTATTTATTTGATAAAAGTTCAAAATAAATTCTTCAAAAATGGTCAATTTAATATAAAAAGTTAATCTAATGCAAAAAGTATCAATTTAGAATTTTTTTTAAAATTTTTGTCAAATAAAAAAAGATCAATTTTATGCTTTATATTATTATTAAAATAAAAAAAAAGCAAAATATGGTAAAATTGACTGATTTTCAACTTCAGAGTAGGATTGAAAAGAGGATAAAAAGTCGGAATTTTTTAAGGCATTAGTCCCATTTTATTACCCCCTTAATTTTACATCATTAACGACAAGGCTTAATTGTAATTGTACAGATCGTGATGTAACACCAATAACCTTTTTATAGCTAAAAGAACAAAAACAAATTACTAAAATAATATCATCTTTTAGCATGCTAAAACGTTACTATCCACGTACGCACTTTTTACAAACTAAGTATGCTCTGTTAATAATAGCTTATGTAATGTCTCAAATTTCCTAAATGTATACATTAATGAATCAAAATATAAAAAAATGCAGAATTCCCTCACTTGTTTTAATTACTTTTCAATTATACCACATTTAATTTCCATTACCCTTTTACCCCTAACTGCCCACTAATACACGCTTCATCTATTTACTTCTTTAGCTTCGCCACGTCAATCTTTCTTTCCCACTCTCTCATGTTTCAGCTGTGTCCATTTTTGAATTCAAAAAATATTTATTTGTTTATTTTTTTTATTTTTTTAATAAAAGCTAATCTTCATTGATAGAATTGTCAGAATTACAGAAATATGTGACTCCTCAACAAGCTGAGTGAGCCAGTCTAAAAAAAATGGTAATACTGCAAAAACAGTCATCCACAAGAGCTTATTTAACCACTAATGGGTCACCCAATTATAGTAACAACGTATTAAGAAAAACTATCACCCAAATAAATATATCATCATTAAGAGAAGAACTTCTAATGTCATAAAATGATGATAGTCCGTGACTAACAGCTCCTCTATCAACGTCTGAAATCTCAATGCTTCGGCCACAATTAAAAAACCCAAACTCCTGCCAAAATAAAAATTTCTGCCAAGTTGTTGGGGTTTTCTAGGTTTATAACGCAGCGGAATTTCAAAAAATTTATCTAAAACCCAAACCAAGATCCATGTAATTCGAATAAATAGATTGACTACAGAATTAATACTTACTTGTATGTCGAATTCAATAGCAATGTAGGAAGGAAGGAGGTGGTTCACTTTGGTGATACCTGGCCTCGGATCAAAAACGCCTCCAAAAGAATGCGTCCTCTATGAGTATCCACACGAACAGACCTTAGCCAAAACTAGTGCTTGTGTGCTAGCACTATTGCTTCACAAGCAATTTCGATTTTTTAGTGATTTAGTGAATAATAAATTTCGTTATCCTCAAACCAATTGCTTAATGTGTATTTATAGTGATATAACAACACTAGGGTTTGAGACAAATTTGAATTTCAATCTCATTGCAATTCTACAAGTTTATATTTATCAAAAACTCCTCTTTTGATAATCATTCATATATATTAATTACTATTTTTATTATCTTCCAAAAATAATAAATTAAGGAAAACACTTATCTTTAAATTTCTAATTAATATATATTTATTAATATATATATATATATATATATATATATATATATATATATATATATATATATATATATATATATATATATATATATATATATATTACGAATCATATATATATATAATAATTAATCACTTAATCACATTGGCTTTTACAACCCATAACTGTTTTGGGCCTGTTCTTAGTGTGCGACCCTGTAGGTTCATATAACGTTGGCAGTAGGCCCGAAATCTCTATTTCAGCCCACAAGTCATAAGTGGCCTCTAGCAAGACATTATAACTACCCAAGTTATACGATTATCGACAATCTGATTTAACCATTTACAATAATATTTTAATCCCTTTGTCTCTCGATATCCAGATTGAATATAAGGTATAGTCCTGTCATCCTTATAATATGCAATCATTAGTTTCTTGACTCTAAGTAGACTGAAAATGATAACTCTTTATCAATTCATTTAGCATGGCCATGCATTTCCTTCAGTCTATCTTCTTCAATGAGCCCATAGATATCTTACTCAAATAAATGAGGGACAAATTCCTTCTCAGTCACTCACATTTCTCACATAGTTACTTTAATATCCAATGACAATCTATTCCATTATCCTGTTAAAGATAATATAAGACTGTATCAAAATATGAAATAACTATGTAGAAATCCATGATGATTTCAAAGTCAAAGGATTATACTAATAGAACTGTAATGAGAATTACTTATGGCAGTGATTTATGTAGTACTCTCATAGTGGGTCATCCAGTGCCTTATTTCTCAAATAGCACCTATGATTTGACTTAATATTTCATATACATGATTTTTAAAATATAATCATCAGTCAACATCATTCTAGTCTCAATGTTCTATTAAAACTAGGGATAGATGGTATATAATTCTTTTATAAAACCTAAGGGTTCTACTATCAAGTCACATACTTGATGACCTTATAAAGAATTAACCATTCAAGTATTTTAATCATTAATATAAAATGATAAAAACTATCAATCAATAAATAACAAAATGATAAAGTCAAAACATGGTCAAACATGATTGACCTAGTGCATATTACTAACACAACTTGCCAATACATCTTCTATAGTTACTTTATTAATTTTAACAAATTACAGGTTACTTTAACCATTTTTCACTGTTAGATGAAATAATTTTCATCTAACAGTAAAATAGATAAAATAAACAAAAATAAAGTAACTATAGAAAAGCCATTATGTATATCAAATAAACGGTTGCCATAAGGTTTTTTTTTTTTAATACTTATTGATGATTTAATAAACTATCAAATAATTATATATAAGTAATATGTGTTTTTTTCTAAAATAACTATAAAATAGCCATAAAATATTAATTTATCGTCCTTTTAATTCTAAATATTGAAATGATATAATTTTAAACTAATGCATTCCATATGATTGTAGAAAAAAATTATTGTTATTGTTAATATTTCATGAGAAAAAATATAGAATATAATTGCTAAAAATGATAATTTCATTATGTGAAAGATTAGTGTCAAAATTACGATATAATATTACGCAAAATAATAATGAAAACTCACGCCAACATAGTAAAATTACACCAAAAAGGCTAAATATAGCAACCCTAAGGATAAAACACTCAAGAACACGAAGAACAAACAGAAAAAAGATGAAGAAAGACAACAAACAAAGATCAAACAGAGGAAAAAGATGAACTTACTGATGAAATCTTCGAAAGTAGACTCCAACAAAGCGAAAGAAAGTGAAAGAAAGGAAAAAAATACAAAACGAGAGCGAAGAAAGAAAAACAAAAATCAACAAAAAGGATTTTATAGATACCGAAGCGGGGCAACTGAAACGCCGCCTCAATAAATGTGCTAGTGGATACCAGGTGTCAAAAGACAGCATTAAAGGAAAACCACGTGTCAAAAAGCGTGTTAGGTAAGCAAGCTAGCCAAACGGCACGCAAAGGATAAGGTAACAACCAACCAAAGCCAAAACCGAACATGCAAGAAAATACTCGGACATAAATATCCGAACAAGTTGAGGGGGGACTTGTGATAACAACACAAATGAACAAACCCTAAACAGCACATGAACCGATTAGAGCACACCAAGAAATCACCCCAACTAACCGACCAGAACACAAACAACACCATCTCATACCAAACAGATAAAACGGATCACATCATCTCGGAAAAAGCCGAACAGAACACACAACTAACAGCATACGTAGAAGTAGTACCATCTCGGCCGCACCGAGCACCATATATACCGTCTCGGTCACACCGAATACCATACATAAAAATACCATCTCGGTCTGACCGCACACCATAAAATACCATCTCGGTTTGACCGCACACCATAAAATACCATCTCGGTCTGACCGCACACCATAAAATACCATCTCGGTCTGACCGCACACCATAAAATACTATCTCGGTTTCACCCGAGCTCACCTTCAACAAAACACAACGACAAACTTGTCAGGACGTACCCTGACATTCCAGACAACATTTGCACATACAAAGAGAATGAAATCAGGTCTGTCGGCCCAGACAAAGAGGAACAAAATAGATAGTATAAAAAGACTAAGAAAAGGAAGGTAAAAGGTTTAATTCTCTTTTTCTCTCAACTCTCAACTACTTTTCACTTCTTATTCTTTCCCTCACTAAACAGTTACTGATTAGACCGTCGGAGTGGTTTGTCGGAATCCCTTTCCGGCATCCTTCTCATACGTAGAAGTAGTACCATCTCGCCGCTGTTTCACAAGTTATCAGCTAATTAACAGGTCTATCATCGAATTTCATGGCAATTTATGCAAAATATTGACTTTTAGCTAAGCATGGCAATCTTCATGGCAAGAATAATAATGAGCTAAAACATATAATCTAAGAAATTTTATTCAACGGGCATGAATATAATATGACAAAAGTGATAAAAGTGGGTCCTCATAAGTACCGTTTTGAGTACTTGGCTTGTTTGCTGTCGATGTGGATGCGGAATCCAACTTCGAGTCTGTGTGTCTTGCGTTCTTGGAGAATCAAATCGATTTTAGTGTTTATGGACCGGAGATTTTTGTGTGTATGTGTGTGGTGGCCGAATTTTGTGTCTATATATTTTTCTAGGGTTTTTGTGCCCCCCTGGCTAGGCTAATTAGGGGTGTATTTATAATGGTCGGGGATGACCTATGGTTAACTAGAGGTTCAGTTAGTTTTAAATTACTATTTACCTAGTTAGAGTTTGATTAGGGGTTGAAGAAGTTATAAGTGATACGCTTCTGAGATTAGGATTAGGTTTTTAATTATTTAATTAGAATTTTATATGTTAAATTCGTATTTACACTTAGTGGCTAAGCAAAAGGGTGCTAAAAGTTAGTTTTGATGCCTAAAAATATCAAAAAAGACTACTAATGTCCTATGGGTTTGGTTATGGTTAATTCTAGTCCGTAAAACTTGTAAATTGGCCCATAAATTTCTAAGATATGGCAATTAGTCTAATTTCTAGACTTAGGTTACAATTTTTTTTGATTTTCATGGACTATTTACGCCTAATTACAGTTTATTCCTCCAAGTTCACGATTGTGCACAGACTATGACTGCTTAGATTCCAACAAGAAAATTGAAAGCTTGTCACCTTGATGGATTTCTCTGGAAATCATCATTGGACGCTTCAGTTCCTTATCAACTTTTACCTGTCTAAAAAATAGGTGTCTATAGTTTACCCCCTCCTTAATGAGAATTGACGAAGTAGGTCAATTTTTATTAAAAAGGAGACTTGTTGTTAGACAAGCGACAAGGATACTGCCCACCATCGGAGGCGCTCGCTCACGCGGTGGTATGGTAATGCCCTAGCATGAGTATTACCCGCCGTGGTGCATGACTCTGGCCTCATGCACCTCTGGTTCTGGTCTACTCCTCATTTAGCTGGTAAAAGTCTTCTCAGCTGCCGTTGAACCCGAGCTGCCTGAGTGCTTACCTCGTGGAATGAATCTATAAACTCTCGGCCGTCCCGAGAGTGGTCTAATGGCTCGAACCCTGATAATTGTTTTTTCCGAGACTTCTTTATAGAAAAGACAGGATCCCTTGGCCGTCCCAAAGGCCACCCTATTGAATAGGTGTTTGTTTTTTTTTAATTATTCCACGCTTAACAGATGCTGGTGTCTTTCTACCAGGCTTCAGTGTTTTTCAACCGTATGTTGATGTTTTCTATCAGGCTTTGGCGTCTTTCTACCAGGCTTCGGTATCTTTCTACCGTATGCTGATGTTTTCTATCAGGCTTTGGCGTCTTTCTGCCACTTATCGTGTCTCTATACCACGTTTCATTATTTCTCTACCGTGTTTTGGCGTTTCCATTCCATTTAAGGAGTCTGGCTCTTTTAGATCCCGTCTTCTGGTCAATCTCTGTTTTTTCGGGGTCTATTTTGAAGGCTCTAGGACTTGCTGGGTTTATTCTGAAGACTCTAGGACTTGTACGAAGGCTCTGGGGCGTGCTATGATTCTCTTGGTTTATTCTGAAGGCTCTAGGACTCATCTGAAGGCTCTATGACTCATCTGAAGGCTCTAGGACTTGTCTTAAGGCTCCAGAACTTGTCTGAAGGCTTTGGGACTGTTTTGAAGGATGTTCTAGGACTTGTCTAAAGGCTCTGGGACTTTGTCTGAAGGCACTGGGACTTTGTCTGAAGACTTTGGGACTTGTCTGAATTTTTGTCTATCTGTTTTCAAGATTGTCTGTATTCTTTAGTTGTTCATTTTATGGGGTGTCTTATCATTGTTTGTCATTTTTAGGATTGTTTGTACTTTTTGGATGTTCATCTTCCGCGATGTCTGTCATTCTGATTCCGTCTTCTCGCTTCACATCCTTGGGGGTATCTTTTCGGCATATCCTTAAAGGATGTAATTTTTCGTATTTTAGTGGCTTGTGCCTTTTTAAAAGGGTCATCCACTCATTTCTCATTTGTATCTCTCTTTCTTCTTTTTCTTTTCTCTAAATCTGAAAAATTTGAGTTATGGCACCACCCTGGGCTATTAAGGAGTCGTGCACTGATCCTGACCGGTAAGCTAAGCGGCAGGCTGCTTTACTAGAGGCGGGTGAGGAGGTCCCGCTTTTGTTGCATCTGGAGGGGCATTTATGTGCCAAGACTCATTGAGAGGTGTGTTTTTATTGTTTTTAGGATTGCAGATAGATTTTTATTTTATGTATGTTTGAAATACATCCGAAATATCGTCAAAACTCAGTCGAAAGTGGGCCAAGTCCCAAAAACATTTGTCACGGAGAGGGGAAAGAAGTGGCGTTGCCGCCACTATATTCTGGCGGTGCCGCCAGAATAAGCTGGCGGCGCTGCTAGTGATACTGTCGTCGTGATGATGGTGCCACTGTCTCTGTGGCACGCGACCTCCGGTGTGTTTTTTGGCTATTCCGGCCTGATGTATGGTGACTTTGACCCCGTTGTTTGATCTCTTTGTTCTTTGAGGAGAGTGATGTATTCCGTACGTCTGGGAACTTTATGGATGCACGTATTTGGTATGATGCTTTGCATACTGCTGTTTGTTCTCGGGTAGACGCTACAGGTTTCGGCCATCTTGCTATCGGTTTGTTTACTGCGACGAGGATCTGTGACAGTGTTTCTCTGCGTGCGCTAATGGGGCGTTGGATGGATACTACCCATACTTTTTATTTGCCGGTTAGAGAGCTGACAGTGACTCCTCTGGATTTCTCGCTGATTACGGGGATTTCTTTTGGAGGCTTAACTGTGCCTTTTGATGGAGATTTGGGATTTTATCCTCAGAGGGATACGTATATCTTTGAGATGACGAGTTTCGTGCCAGAGATGAAGGGTCGCAGTGTTTGACATCCTGAGCTGTATGATCGTTACAACGAGAGCTTTCCCCGGACTAGCGACGAAGTTGATCTGATTGCCCGAGCTTTCATCTGTTGTCTTCTTGGGTCTACTCTGTTCTGTAGATTAGGTGCGACTCTGTCACTTTGCGTGCTGCCGGCCTTAGAGGACTTGGACGCGGTCGGTTCGTATGTTTGGGGGTCTGCTGCTTTGGCCTATCTTTAGACCAACATGGATTGAGTAGTCTGTGGGGGATCCCGTCTTTCTAGGATGTGGCATGTTGTATACGTGAGTTGTTTTATTGCTTTTAATGCATCTTGTTTTTGATTTTGTTATCTTAGCTTGTTTTTATTCTGTTTTCAGATATGGTCCATCCAGATGGGCCTTCTGACTGGCTTTTTGGTGTCCTTCCGAGGTTAGGATACCCTATGCTGAGGTTTTGGTACTTTTCCCGTACTCTGACGTAGAGTCAGGGAGCTGAGTGCAGAGGCCGGCTAAACGAGCTAGCATGGACGGATGTGAGTATTAAGCTCTGTTTTTGAACTAATCTGAGTATTATTTGCAGTGGTGACCACCATTCTATTGATTGCAAGTGGATACTTCTTAGAACACTTCGTCTGGCGTTCGATTACTTCGTTGGGTACAAGGTGTCGTAGAGAGATGGGGCATGCGTTATTTGATGCATGGCCCGAGTTGTAGGTCCTAGTTTCTAGGAGAGCGTGTTCTCCATTGGTGGGCTGACCCACGTATCCGTGGTCCCGGCTGGACCTCCTCTATCGATGCTATGTGGCAGGGACGTGGTATCCCCTGCTCTTTGACTGGATTTGCGAGGTTACTGTGTCTGGTATCTGTCCCTAGCTGAGCTATCTAGGCGACTTAACGAGAAATCATCTTCTGGGGAGGCTTCCATTGGACGGAGTGCCCGTTGTTCAGGTTCAGCAGGCGGCTGTAGGGCCACAGGTATGTGTCACTGTTCTGGTTTTTTTCTCTTTCTAGGTTTCTTCATTTTCTTGAGTTCTTTTCTGATGTTTTCTCAGAGAGGTGCTAGACATGGATCTCGTTCTGTCCGTGCTAGGGTGGACGGTCCCAGGTCTCCTAGTCGAGTCACGTCTGGTAGGCGAGCTGGTGTTGGTGACATGGTCTCTAATTCTTTGAGTCGGATGCCGAAGAGATCTGCGCGTCACGGTAGCGTGCGTGGGCCTGTGCAGAACTCATTTTCCCTTATGCTACATGACACATTCTTTTACGCCTGCTGACTTTACTCACATGAGTGTTTCCCTTTTCTGTGCTTTTATTTTGAGGGCATGTTTGCCCTGTTAGACTGAGCGTCTTCCTCTGGTTTTCAGGTACCGGTGTCTGACGTGGATTAGTTGGCCGATGTCGCTTACTACTGGCGTGATCGCTTGTGCACTGTTTCTGCACAAATGAGGGTAAAAATAAATATACAATATTTTTATCATATATGTATGCATGTATGCAATCATATAGCTCTGACTGCTCTCTGGCTTCTTTTGCAGTTGCGCATTGACGATTTGGAGGAGCAGGTGCGTCTGACAGGGCTGGGTCCGGCTGACAGAGACATCCCTCCTGGTTTCCCTGGCGGTGGAGGTAGACTTCGTGCTGGTGATCATGGACGTGGAGCCCGTGGTAGTCGAGGATCTGACATCCGGGGAGGTCGTGGAGACTTCGCTTCGTCTTCTTGTGGTGCGCAGACTGGGCGCTATTCTGGTGACACACCCTCTGGGAGCCGTTACGGAGACTCAGAGACCCTAGAGTAGGTTTTGGACTCTAATAGTTAGGCTTGTACTGTATGTTTGTCGCGTTTTGAACGTTTGCTGTTATTGATGACTATGTATGCTGTCATGATATTTTTTACATTTGGTGTTCTGGATGCCTTATTTTCATGACTTTGTTTAGTTTGCTATGTTTGTTTTAACTCTTCTGGCCTCCCTCTTTCTGTTTTTCGGTTGGGTGTGGTATAATTGTAATCTTGTGTAGTGTATATTTCAAATAAATTTAAAAGCATGTAATTAATTATTTTCAAATGAGGCTACCAAATTAAATCATCAGGTTAACAAATATTACTAAAACTGAAGAAATGAAAGTATTATAGCAAAAGTGAGGATATTATGTGATGAAAGTTAAAAACATTGTGTTATAAAAAGATAAATAAAAAACCACAAATTCATAGAGTTTTAATAAAAACAATTCTTTATTATTAAATAGTATTTATTTTGCTTATTAAATACTATTTTATAACTTTATAATTTTAAATATAAACTATAGTCTAAGTAATATTAAATTGTTAGAATCATTAAATTTATATAGCTATTAGTTACTCAAAGAAATGTACAATGTAAACTCTTTTAACAATTATTCGTAAGAACATGACATACTTTTTAAATTAATTTTATCTTTTCCATAATTTTTAATTTTATTTATTTTAACATTAGACCCAAAGATAAAGTAACAAAAATTAATGAATAATTTGAATAATTTTATCATTTTTGTTCAAGGATTGAGAGTTTTTAAAGCGGTCAAATTTAATATATAAAAAGTTATTGATATAGAAACAGATAGAAATAAGGATTATGATTTTTTTAAAGTGGTCAAATTCAATAAATCTAGTAATAAATATTTGTAACTCAAAAGAAAATTAGTTTTAATTAAACTAAAGTACACCAATAATTATAAAATAAATAATATAGATCGTAATCTTAACTCTCTCAAGTTTAAATAAGTTTTGGAAAATCCTAATCTTAAAAATAATAATTTCGTAATTATTATTCATTAGTATGAAGAAATTCAGTTTTTGCAATTAATTATTTTTATATTAGGTTAGTAAATAAATAAAGCTAGAAAACAAAAGAAAGATTATTGTCTGTGATAATAAATACTCCCTCCGTTCCAAAATTATAGTTCACTTTCTTCTTTTCACACAGTTTAAAAAATACAATTAATGCTCTACTTTTTTACAAATTTATCTTTATTTTTCCTATCATACCCTTATTAAATGTTATGACCGTAGACTAATAGCAATAAATGATACATTTTAAATAAGGATAGTATGAAAAATAAACACTATAAATTGTGATTTAAAAAGAAGGGACTATTATTTTGGGACAAAAATAATAAAAAAAATGGACTATTGTTTTGAGACGGAGGGAGTATAAGAATAACATGTGTTAATCAAAGGAAAAATATTTTACTTTTTTATATATAAGAAATAATTAGATTTTAGTCATTTTTGGTTGAATTAGTAATCGAATAAATTTAATTTAGCTAATTTTAAAAAAGAGTAATTGATATAAAAACAAATACAAAAAATAAAGATTTCTAAACAAATAATTACACTTCATTACCATTACAATAAGCAAATTTAATATCAACAATTAATTATTTCATATTAAATTAGCAAATAAATAGAATTAGAAAAACAAAAGAAATATTAACATTTGTGATTAGAGTGACTATAAAGTCAATTAAATGGAAAATATTCCCTATTTATATATTTAAGACAAATTATGGCAAGTAATCAATGCTTATATCATAAATGCTTCAAATGGTAATTTGTCATATTTTCATTTAGATTTTAAGGAATCAAACTAATTAAGGGATCATTATTTTATTTAATGAATATACGTTTGAAATTTAGTCTAATGTAAAATTTTATAACGGTTTTCTTGTTAGCTTTTGTTTTTTATTAATTCTATAAGAAATAATTTGTAAGTTCTTTGTTAATTTTGTAAAAATTAAAAATGAAAACTGTAATTTATTTATTTATTTTTTTGAGGAAAAGAAAACTGTAATTTATTTTAAATTGTAATTTTTTTTAGTTTTTATTTATTAATAACCTTTTCAGCTAAGTTGTACATTTGTTACTATAACTTTATACTGTTTAATAAGGAATTGAAATTAATGTCTGTATAAAAAATTTAATTATTAATAGAGAGTACCATTTATAAATATTGTTTTGGTGAAATAGCATTTATCAAATGATTCCAATTAATCTAATGTTTTATACATTCTATAAGACTACAACTATTCAGAGATTACATCAAATGAAAAACAAATTACCTTTTGTTATTCGTTGTCATATACAGTCTAATTTCTAGTATTTAATTTATATATTTATATCTCTTTTATGAACAAAATTAATCAATCGACATCGTTTTAATTTACATAAAATACATTTTATATTAAAAAAATGTTTGAACTATAATTTAAATGATATAAGCGTTGTACAAGAATCTATTAGGTTGGGATCGATTCTTTCCACGAGCGCTCCTCCTTTTTTAATTATCAAAAATTAAAAATAGAAGTGTAAAAAAAATGTACAAAATAAATAGTTACTAATAATATAAATATATTTTCAAAAAAAAATATAAATATAAAATAATTAAAAATTAAGAAAAATAAAAGTTTATAATATTTTTGAGCGGATTTGATCATCAATATTACCATATTCCCAAGTCAATTAATGCACAAATTCACATTTAAATTAATATAGAGAATATTAAATTGTTCTACAAAAAATGAGTTGAATAAATATTAAAATCATATTTTCGTTTATTATTTTATGGGTGAAAAGAAATAAAATAAATATATTCTAGTAAATAATTTCCTTGATTTAAATAATTTATTATGCCTAATATTTTTACATATAATAGGCTAGGTTTATACATATATTGAGCATTTCTGTAATTACAATTTGTTTTTTGAAGATTTCTGTAATTACAATATTGTTTAATTATACATATCGTAGAGGGAATTCATATTTGAATTAACTCATTATTACACAAAAAGACAATGTATGAATTGAGAAATTTGGAGAAACGAAATCCATTTAATTTGTACAAATATCCATGGATTTTATCAAAATTCATTATTTTGTACGAAAAAATGATATGAAAAATCATGGATTTTTAAATTTCCTTATACTCAAAAATTTCTCAATATATTCTCACCTAAAAGACGGAAAATTAAAACCCATCATTTTTATAAATGATGAATTGTAGTAACATTTAATTATTCCAAATATATTCCTATTAATTCATAGATTTTATACACATTTCAAAAGGTAAAATTTATAAATAATGGATGTAAAAATTAACATCTAAAAAGCACATGTTTAAGATATATTTTATTTTAGGTAATAATATTCAATTCAAAATCTTGTTTCTCTTTTAACAATTTTAATTTACTGTATTATTTGAAAGATTGTTTATGCAAGCATCAAGATTTTTATTTAAATGTTTGAGAAATAAACAACATATATTTTATGTACTCTTAATCTAATTTAGGGTTATATATAAAATCTCAAGAAATTAATCTCATTTTTTCTCTTTTAACAAATAAGGAAATTGCCATTAAATTCATTAATCACAATTTGCAACTACCCAAAAAACGGCACAATTTTTATGGTATTATAATATTCTCATTTAAACCATATAATTGTTACTATAATTAAAATATTTGTTTTCTTTTAAAGAAATGAAATGGAGCCTATATAAGACTAACAATTACATAAACTTTTTCAATAATCTTTCTATCAAAAATTATTTTATACATATTTACATTTCTACAAAATATGGCTCATATGATAAGGAAAGAAGTTTTATGTGTTGTTATATTTACAGCAATGCTATTTGTAGAGATGAATATAGCAAATGGTGGCAGAGTTGATTTACTACCAAATGTCAAGCTTGATGTAAAATGTTGTTGGGATTGGCCCGGAGATTGCGTACCAGGAGTGGACGATAAAGGTCCAGATGGATGGTGTTTCAAGAAATGTGATGGATGCAATGCACATCCTGATCCAGGATTTTGCAAGTCAAATAACCAAAAGTATCATTGCCATTGTTATTGTTGATTTTTATTTTGAAGCATTCGGTAACAAACTATTGTGATATTGAATAAAGAAAATAAAAATATTTTCTCTTTTTAATTTGAAAATGAGAGCGTATACCATCGTTTGAATCAATCATCCTAATCTTTGTACTTTATATATTCGAAAATTAAGGTAAAAGAAGTAGACTAATATAAAAAATGTTCTAAGTATCTTATCATTGTTACAATAATAGTTTAAAATGCTTTAAATAATCACTTAATTCTTGTATTTTTTATTTGAAATATAAAAAACTCTACTACCTAACAAAAAATTAAAAAATAATAATATTAAATTATGTAATGGATGTGTTGATAGAAAGACGAAAGAGAGATGAAATTTTAATGGGTGGGCACTACTTAGTAAAAATTTAAAAAATGAGTAATGCTATTTTATCCACCTATTTTAAACGATTGACGTGCGATAAAGACAGAATTAAAACATGTGTATTTTTGAATAGAAATTGAATAAATAAAAGCATACCACATAAGGCGGTACAACAAGTTGGGTTAAAATAGATGAAATAAATAGCAATTTTTTAAATGAATAGCACATATACAACAGTTTAAATACATTTAAATTAAAATTATTTTTCATTCAAACCGTCTATCATTTCCAACGATTGACAAGTATCGTAATGTATACATTTTGAATATTTTTTAGTTTTTTGATTAAAGATATTTCTATTAACTCATACATTTAAACCGTTTTTTAATTAGATATTTTATGTATGTTGATAAGAAAAATGGCTAAGATGAGACCAAAATTGACGAGTGAGCAGGAGTACTCAGTAGCAGATAAATGAAATGCACATATACAATAATATGTATATTTAGAATTTGTAAAATGTTATTTACCCAATTCATAAAAAGTCTAAAGAAAAAAGTATACCATTTACCTCCTTTAAAAAATTATTTATAAAATTATTGAAAGATTTCAAATATTACAAATTCATACTTGACCATTTTTATTTTGTCTTTTTCAATTTTTATTTGCAAAAATACTGCATTAAAAAACAACGAAAACATCAAAAATATATTCTTCGAGTCCGGGGAAAAATCGACGGAATTGGCCGGAAATGTTTCCAACCGGCAGGAGTCAGTGGAGGTCAACTAACGGTCAATGTGCGGCCAATACGTGGTTAACACGCGGTATGCTCAAAACTGACTTTAGATTGTTATTTATGTGTGTTTGTTAAGTGTTTTTTTTTGTTTTAAGGTTTTCTTGGTTTTTTTAGAGTATTTTTTCATCTTTTTATTGGTTTGTATGTGTATGTTTGTTAGATATATCTTTAAGTATTCTCTTGGTATTATTTGCTGTTTCTTTCGTGTGTTAGTGTTTTTCGGTGTATTTTTTGTTTTTTTAGAGTTTTTTTTATATTTTAATCCTTTATTTTGTAATGTTTTTGGATTAATTGTAAATAAAATCATAAATTTTAGCATGATTGGCGAATAAAATATTAAAAAAATTTAAAAATTACACATCATACTTGACCATTTTTATTTTTATTTTACTTTTTTCAATTTTTATTTGCAAAAATACTGCATTAAAAAAACAACGGAAACTTCAGAAAAACATCAAAAATATATTGCCGGAATCCAACGAAAAATCAACAGAACTGGCCGGAAAAGTTTCAAACCGGCAGGAGTAAGCGGAGGTCAACTGATGGTCAATGTTTTGTCAATATGTGGTCAACACATCGTATGCTCAAAAATTGACCATAGATTCTTATGTATGTGTGCTTTTAAGGTGTTTTTTTAGTCTTAAGGTTTTCTTGAGTTTTTTAGTGTATTTTTCCATTTTTTATTGGTTTGTATATACATGTTTGTTAGGTATATCTTTAAGTGTTCTCTTGATATCTACTGTTGTTTCTTCCGTGTGTTAGTGTTTTTCAGTATATTTTTTTTAGTATTTTTTTTGTGTTTTTAGTCTTTTATTTTGTAATTTGTTTGTATTAATTATAAATTAAATCATAAATTTTAGCATGATTGGCAATTAAAACATGAACTTAAAACTTGGCATATTCAGACATCAGCTTTCTTTTGTTTTTGGCAAATAGAACACCGTTTTTTGTACAAAATTGCCAAATGTGAAAGTTGCAATTGCCACGTATGTTAACACGCTGGATTTAATTAATTTCCATGTAAGTCGATACATTGCAAATTAAATTGTGAATTTTAACGTAATTTGCAATTACAACATTAAATTTTAAAATTTGGCAAAATCAGATACCAATGTTTATTTTTTTGATAAATCGAAATACCGTATATTTTTCAATCTAAATATCCAATTTATGTAATAAATTATATATTTTATAACAATATCTACTTACCTAATATAAACTTATAAAGTAAAATCACATTAATTATGGATATAGCTATGTGAAATGAACTTGCTAAAGAATAGTTTCATTATATATAAAACTAAAATTAGGTCACTTTGATTAGGCTTAAAGGTGCTCGTCTGATGCCCTTGGCTTTTAAGTTGCATCGAAACTGATGGTTCTAGAACAAAACTTCATTTTATTGGCTTAATGCTTTAAAAAAAACTCCGATTTTTCAAAGGCGGATCTATATTTTAGATGGTGGAGTCCATGGACTCCACCTTTTTCCAGGAAACAAATATTATATGTACATTAAAAATAGAATTTCATTTAAATTTTAATTAAGGGTCTTATTATTTAAAAAATCCCACTTTAAACTTTTTTAGTTATTTATACCCCGATCTTATAAAGAAGTCATTCGTACCTAATTTTGGACTTTTAGGTTTCATCTCTACCCATTAAAAAAATATAATTGACAATTTAATAAATTAAAGGATGAAAAAATTAAAAACAATTAAATAAAAGGTTATATCATACGTCTAATTAGTATATAAATATAAATTAAAGGATTATTTTAAACTTTTTTCAAGTGAAAAGAGGCAATTTTAGTATTTTTAGGTAGAGATAAAACCTAAATACCAAAATTAGGTACAAATGATTTTTTAACAGGATCATGGTATAAAAAAAAGTTTAAGGTGGGAATTTTTTAAGTAACTAAGCCTTAATCAAATAACCGTTTTAAATTCAACACCTCACTATTCAATACCAAAACCACAACTTGGACAATAAAATGCAATGGCCTTATACATAGTAGTATTGACGTGACCAATGTTTTAAAATCCGGATCGGTGACAGAATCGGTGTAGTCATCGGTTTAAGGTTCGACTGGTTCAAGCGGTTCAACCACCGGTCCAACCTTTTAAATGAAAATTAGCGTGTGTTATTGTTTACACCGGCACAGAAATAATATGGGTCAGAGCATCAAATGGGTTTATCAAGGGAATCAGACCCTACAAAAAGCCTTTTTTAGATTAGCTTTGTTAAGAAGTTGTTATTCATTAGGAGTATTTTTCTTTAGGAATATTAGTTCTAATTTAATCAGGAATCTTGATTTTGTAGAGGTATAACACTACTAGAAAACAGGCGAATAGCGACGGATGTTTGCGACGGATCACAAATCCGTCGCTATTTTATAACATTTGCGACGGAAATAGCGACGGAATTGAGTTCCGACGCTGAAATAACTTAACGACGGACATTCTGTCGCTATTCCGTCACCAAGTTGGCGGGAACATGGCGGGAAGACTTGGCGCTGGTTTTTGGTGCCAATTTTAGCGACGGATTCCATGTTCCGTCGCTAAATGTAGGGCGGGAAGAGTTGGCGCTGATTTTTGCCCCAAACGTTAGCGACGGAAATGGTAAATCTGTCGCTAAATCACTCGCAGATTAAAACGCTGCGTTTGAACCTAACATTTAGCGACGGATGTACCAGTCCGTCGCTAACTGCTGTAAATGAAACTCTGCGTTTCATTTAGGTTTAACGTTAGCGACGGATAATAAAATTTGTCGCTAAAATTAAACCTAAATTAAACAACAATCTTCTCTATTCAGTAGCAGCAACAGTTTATGAAAAAAAAAAAAGAAACCGGCGATTACCTTCCTCCAACCGGCAATTCATCAATTTTTGACCGGCAATCCTTCGTTTTGCCTTATTTCCGGCAACCCTTCTTCCTCACCGGCGGTTCCCATCTGTTTTGCCGTTTTTGGTAGGCTTCCTCCTCTCCTCTCTCTTCTGCTCAGCCACCACCGCTGTCGCTGCCTTGCCGCCGCCTCCGTCTGCTGTGCTCGCCGGTGTCGTTCCGTCTTTCAGTAAGGTAATGTGAGTTTTATTTGATTTCTTTTTTAATTTATTGTTTTATTTCTGTTTTTAATTTTTTTTCAAAATGGCAGTTTCTGCCACCACCGGACGTCTGCCGCCGTCGCCGGTCCACTACCTCCACCGCCCATTCTTCTTCCTCCGTATTTCCAGTTGCCCTTTTGGTTATTAGTTTAAATTGAAGTTAAATTAATAATAAATTAGGTTAAATTTGTTTAATTAGATTATCAAATTAATTAGGTAAAATTTCTGTTTATTTATTAAATTAAAATTGTTTTGGTTATTTAGTTAATTAATTAATTAGTTGTTTAATTTAATTGTTAGATTAGTTATTGTATATTAGTTGATTAGTTTAAATTAATTTTTTTAGTTAATTTGTTAAATTAGATTAATTTGTTTTATTTTATTGATTAGTTTAACTATTTCTTTAATGAAATTGTTAGACTAAATAATTTAATTTGATTGATTAATTTTGTTAAATTATAAAAATTTGGGTTAATGAATTAATTAGTATAATTAGTTGTTTAATGAAATTGTTAGATTAATTAATTGTTTAAATAGGGTTTGATTAATGAAATTGGTTTTTTAATTATTAGGTTAACTAATTTGTTAATTAGTTAAACTTAGGTTAATTGTTAGTTTAATTTTTAAAACTTTATATGAATGTATAATTTAATTTTTAGGTTTTTTAGTTTAATTTCATAATTTGATTACTTTAAAGTTGCATTATTTGTTTAAATTGTTATATTGATAATTAAGTAGTATGGTGGTTTCTGAATTTTAGTATATGGTGGTTTCTGAATTTTAGTATATATAGTGGTTTGTGAATTGTAATTTGCTTGCAGGACTTCCCTGAAAAATGGGTGATGCTCATTTTTCAGGGGAAGTACTGCCAATATTTTTTCATAAAATTAATATTTTTGAAACTAATTCCGTCACAGGTTTGATAGCCGTCAGTTGGTTGCAGCGGTCCGACATTCCTTATCTTTCCTTTTTATCTGTTGCGGTTCTGCTCTGCAACAAGTAAGTACTGTTATTATTATTTTTCATTTATAATCAGTTAATTTATAAGCTGTTACACCCCAAAATGACCTCGATTTTATTCCACCGAATAAAATCGTAAACCTAGCCGTAGATTTCCCGTCCCGTGTGTTCAAGCGATTGAACGACACGGGATTGTACAATTTGTACAGTTCGCAAAACTGGTCCTCCCGTAGCTCGGTCACGAAATTATATATGTCTAGTAGCGGTAGAAAAATATTCGGTTGTTTTCCAGCGTTTGTTCTCCGGGTGGATGCATAGTATATGTTCTGTAACGCTTATTCCTCGCGGAATATATAATTAGCGTTACACCACATATGCTAAATATCGCACTGAAGGAGAACGACGCCGGAAGGCTGCCGAATATTTTCTCCGTTGCTAGGCATATATCGTGGCCGAGTTAAGGGGCGCCAGTTTTGCGAATGGGATAGGTCCATACCTTTAAAGCAGTCAATTACATTGACTTTGCTATTTTCGAGCAAAAACCCCTCCTAATTATCCGTGTTACAGAAATGGAATTAGACCGAAGTTGGATGTATAAGCGGCTCCAGGGCGGGTTGCTATACCCAGGCTTTACCGAGCGCGTGCAAGAGTTTATTAATTTCGCTTTACGCGATCCCGCGTGTATGAGTGGGCCCCAGATTAAATGCCCTTGTTCTAAGACAAGATGTAAAAATACGAGTTATCGAGACGTCGAAACGGTGAAACTACACATTCTGCAGAAAGGGTTTGTGGCAGATTATCAAGTGTGGGTTTTTCATGGGGAGGGAAATGTTTTAAATCCCCGTCCCGTTGCACAGCTACCGGAGTATGACGTTGACATGGAAAATGAGGGGGGGGGACGACTTCAGCTCCGTTCAGAGAATGGTTATCGATGCTGCCGGTCCAGAAGTAGTGTTCACGGAGGAGGAACCGAATAACGAAGCTAAACATTTTTATGATATGATGCGTGCGGCCGAAGAACCTGTATTCCCCGGTAATAGCAAACACTCTCCGTTATCGGCGGCTGTTAAAATGTTGGACATCAAATGTCGTCACAGTGGCTCAGTAGCTTTAGTAGATGATGTGACCGAATTTATACAAGAGCTACTCCCAGAGGAGAACAAGATGCCAAGAACTTTGCCGAAATAAAGAAGATGGTTAGAGGTCTTGGGTTGCCGGTCGAAGTTATCGATTGCTGTTTGCGCAACTGCATGATTTACTGGGGGTCAGACGCGGATTTAACGCGATGTACAATTTGCGATCACGAACGGTGGAAACCGCCCCCTAAAGGAAATTCTGTGAAAAGACGAGTTAACGTCCCTTATAGGAAAATATTTTATTTTCTTATTACTCCGAGACTGCAGAGACTGTACGCTTCTAAAGCCACCGCCAAGCATATGACGTGGCACGCAGAACACGAAATGGTTGATGGAAAGATGTGTCACCCGTCAGACTCCCCAGCATGGAAACATTTTAGTGAATTGCATACAGAGTTTGCGGAAGAAGTTCGAAATATTAGACTAGGCCTGTGTACTGATGGGTTTCAACCATTTGGGGCCTTCGGGCAGAATTATTCATCATGGCCAGTAATTTTGACACCCTACAATCTCCCCCCAGGGATGTGTATGAAAGATGAGTTCATGTTTTTAACTGTTATTGTCCCTGGGCCTCGAAATCCTAAACATCAAATGGATATTTTCCTGCAGCCGTTGATAGCTGAGCTGAACCACTTGTGGGAATTTGGAGTCCAGACATTTGATGTGCACAGGCGACAAAATTTCCAATTGAAAGCGGCACTTATGTGGACGATTAATGATTTTCCCGCTTATTCTATGTTATCTGGCTGGAGCACATCTGGGAGACTAGCTTGCCCACACTGCATGGAAAATACAGATGCTTTCACGCTTAAAGGGAGTAGAAAACAGTCGTGGTTTGATTGCCACAGGAAGTTCTTGCCTCGTGGTCACATATACCGGCGTAATACCACTGATTTCTGAAAAGGAAAAACCGTAAATAAAGAATTCAGTCGGCCGAAAACCGGTGAAGAATTGTTGGCAGAGGTGGACCATTTGGGGTTTATGAAGGCATATGAAATTGGGGCTGGGACAAATAATGCGGCGAAGTCGACAGATTATGGTTGGAATAAGAAAAGCATCTTCTGGGATTTGCCGTATTGGAAAACGAATCTCATTCGTCACAATCTCGATGTCATGCACATTGAGAAAAATGTATTCGACAACATTTTCAATACTGTACTAAATGTTCCCGGGAAAACAAAAGACCATGCAAAATCTAGAGAAGAGTTGAATGACATATGTGATCGGCCTGAGTTAGCAAAAGACCCGATTACTGGGAGATTTCCTAAGGCGCTGTATGCTTTGGATAAGGACGGAGAAAAAGCTTTACTTGAGTGGATTAAGTTAATAAGGTTTCCAGATGGCTACGCGTCCAACTTGTCCAGATGTGTCGATACAGTTGGTCTGAAAATGCATGGAATGAAAAGTCACGACTGCCACATTTTTATGCAAAGACTTCTGCCAATCGCTCTCCGTGAGCTATTACCGAAGGAAGTGTGGGAGCCTTTAACAGAGTTGAGTATCTTCTTTCGTGAGTTAACTTCCACGTCTCTAACAGAGAAAGATCTAGATCGTATGAGGCTGGAAATCCCAAAGATATTATGCAAGCTGGAGCGTATTTTTCCGCCCAGCTTTTTTGACTCCATGGAACATCTACCTGTACATCTTCCGTACGAAGCTATGATTGCGGGTCCGGTTCAGTATCGCTGGATGTATCCATTTGAAAGGTAATGTCACTGAAGTTTCTCAATTCTGTGTATCAGTATATTACATGTAATATATACTAATTATGACTTGTGGAATCAGATATTTGAGAAAACTGAAAAAAAAAGTCGACAATAAAGGGAAGGTGGAAGGAAGCATCAGTAGCAGATACTTGATAGAAGAAACCGCAAAATTTGCAGCTTATTACTTTTCAGAAGGTGACCCAATGGTGCCTAAGCGGCTGCAAAGGAATGAAGTTTGTGACATTGAAGTCGACGACGATGTAGACAGACTATCTATTTTCAAGCCGCACGGACAATCAGTGGGTGCGTGTCGCAAGAGATATCTTGAAGAAGCTGAGATTGTTGTTGCCCGAACATATGTTCTGTTGAATTGTTCAGAAATTGAAAATTACAGAGAGTGAGCTTTAATACAGCTGTCAATGTAATAATAATAATTATTCAGGTTCTAATTATTGTTATCTTCTTCACTAAAGGGTTTTCGAGGGCGAGTTGCGTAGAGGAAACCCCGAAATCAGCACCTCGCAAATTGAAGCGAAGTTCGAGAGTGACTTTGCCTTCTGGTTCGAACAATATGTAAGTATTTTACAAAATATTTTTTGATTTTGTTCAATAAAAAGTTTCGATTTATAATACACTTTAACGCTACAGGTGCAAGATCCAACTGTCTGTACCAATCCATTCATTCTTAGTCTCGCTAAAGGACCTCTTAGATCAGTCAGAACATTTAAGGGGTATCGTGTAAACGGATACAAGTTTCAGACTCAAGCTTATGGGGAGGAACAACTTACGATGAATAGTGGAGTGTGCGTGAAGGGAACTCAATATGTTGATAGCGAAAATGACTTTTATGGAGTTCTGACCGACATAATTGAGTTAGAGTATCCGGCGCTTCCAATGAAGACGACTGTCTTATTTAAATGCGAGTGGTTCGACCAGCGCCAAATTCCGGCACAATTAATAACAAAAAGTATAACATGGTTGATATTAATAACAGAAAGAGATACAATAAGTATGAACCATTCATCTTAGCCGAACAGGCCGATCAAGTTAATTACCTGCCATATCCGAGTAAAAGAAGGGATAAATTACATTGGTGGGCAGTTTGTAGGATAAAGGCGCGATCGGAACTTTACATGCCCGATGGGATTATCTCGGCCTTTCAAGATGAGATAGAAGAAAATCCTCTCGTTGTTGCAATGGACGACAATCCGACATGTTTGGCTGATCAAAATGGAGTAGCTGAAGAAGATAAGTTGTTCGTGCCTCCTGAAGAAGAAAAGAATTAGATGAGTTCATCGCAACCTCATCAGACGAAGATGAAAGCGAAGAACTTTAGTTGTGTACAGTAGATTTTATGTATTAATTAGATTGTTTCTTAATTATACTTATGTTTCTGAATTATATTATTCAAGTGTACTTTTTGAATTTGAATTCACATTAATTATTTGTTATATGTTTCACGTATGAATGTATAATTGTTGATATAATATGTTGTCTAGTTGTGGAACAATTAAGCTTGACATGTTTACAGGTATGAGAGGAAGAGGCTCAGGCAGAGGTTCAGGCCGGGGATCAGGCCGAGGACGCGGACAGGGAGACCCTACCGAGCCTGATGTCGAGGAGCAGCAGCAGGGGCAGGCTGAAGGACCTGTTCAGCCTCTGCAGCAGCGTGAGCCTGGTGAGCCAGCAGCTATTCTAGACGACCAGGGTAGGGCGATGGTTCGCCCGGACCGTAGCAGGTTACAATATAATTTTTTAATTTTTGTATATTGTAATATGTAATTAAATGTGTATTGAAAGTAAATTATGCTTATTAAATCACAGGACATTGTTGCTAGACTCTGGGCCTGTTTCTAGGGCTATACGGGACATTTTCAGACAATGCTGGTTCGAGACTGGATTAGCATGACGCTTTCTGACAGCGGACCAGAGAGAGTTCTATTTCAAGAATTTTAGGTAATTAAATTTTCAGTTTCCTATATTTAAGTTGTGATTTTTGTGAATTTAATGCTAACTCGCAGCTCATGTTATTACTTTTGCAGAAAAAGTTTTGGTGGGATACGTCGGCCTACAGCGAGGGGCTAATCATACAGGTCTTTATGACCCACGCAACCACTCGGTACAAAGATAATATCCACAAAATGAAGAAGTTGAAAGCTAAGCACACATCTGTGAACCAGGAAATCTGGGACGCCTGGAATGCTTTTTGGGACACAGAGAAGGAGAAGAAAAAGTCAGAGACAGCCCGGGCAAACCGGATGAGCGAGCCGGCAGGTGCTGGTACTGGACCTGTCCGCCATACCGGGGGATCTCGCTCCGCAATCAAGCATATGGATGTGATGGTTTGTCTCTAAATTCAGTAATTAAAAACGTATTTGGTTTTAATTTAATACTAATGAAATTGTATTTTTCTGACAGGCTAAGGAGCTCGGCCGGGAGCCGACTGCGACGGAGCTGTACAGTCACCTTCACTCAACGAAGGCTGACAAGAAGCCGGTCGACAAGCGGGCTCAAGACATGACTGTAAGTCGCACATTGAAAGTTTATACGTATTAAATATATTAGATTTGAATGTTAAATTATATAAGTTGTTTGGACTTAACGTTTGTGTAATTAGATTAAAAGTATTTGTTGGCTGTGTTATATTGTAATTTATTTACAGGACTTCCCTGAAAAATGGGTGATGTTGATATTATAGCGGAAATGCTGCCGAAATTTCGTTAGAAATTAGGATTATCTAATTTAATATATTTTTTTATTTGTTATAAAGCTAAATTAATATGTTTGTTTATAACTGTTTTGTAGGATGCCATCGCTCAGAGGCTCGCTGCCGCGTCACAGTCGCAGACCGGAGAGGGTAGCTCTGCAAGTCCAGCGGAGGTGAACGAGACCCAGCTGTTTCTAGAAATTGAGGGCGTCAACAAGAAGCACCGGGTATACGGTCTGGGTTCGGCGAGCAGCAGATATACAGGCCCGAGCAGCAGGACGCAGCGAGGCAGCTCTTCCAGTACGTCGCAGCAGACAGAAGAGGAGATTGATCGCCGTGTTCAGGCCGGCATTCAAGAGGGTCTGCGGGAGGTTGAACAGAGGCTAGCAGAGAAGCAGAGACAAGAGTTGGCGGAGTAGCTGGCGGCTGCGCGGCGTGAGCAGCAGGAAAGCATGGCCCAGCTTATCCGTGACGAGGTCGCGAGACTGATGCCTACTCTTCCTGCAGAGTATCGATCACAGTTCCCCCCTCCTCCGCCAGACGGCGACGACAATACAGATTTGTAGTCTTGTTCTAGTTTACTTTTCGAACAAATTGTGGGTTTTTTCTTTCAGATGTTATATGTATACTTTAATATTACTTATATATATATATTCAGTGTTTGTTTCAATTTATTGTGATTTATAAACGTATTAATGTTACTGTATTTAGTAGGTGTAAAACGACAGGAATAAACGTAAAAATCGGCTGAAAACAGCAAATTTCTGCCAAAAAAGCAGTGCCATTGGCAACGGATTAAATAAAATAGCGACGAATATATCCGTCGCTAATGGTGCTATTTCTGAGACAGAAATGACACCATTAGCGACGGATTATAGTCCATCGCCAATTTAGATAAAATAGCGACGGATATATCCGTCGCTAAGTGTGCCATTTCTGAGACAGAAATGGCACCATTAGCGACGGATATATTCGTCGCTATTTTATCTAATCTGTCGCCAATTTGTCTCAGGATCAGTCTCATCCTGAGACAAATTGGCGACAGATCTGGCAAAATTAGTGACGGATATTCCGTCGCTAATTTTGCCACGGAATTGAAGAATGGTCGCAAATTCTTTTGCGACCATTCTTGTGGCGACGGACTGTGTCCGTCGCTAACCCACGTTAGCGACGGAAATAGGGCCTTTAGCGACGGATAATTCCGTCGCTAAGAGGATGTTTTCTAGTAGTGTAAATAGCTCAGAGCTTCATTAGTTTTGATCATCAACAAATCAATAAATCAAAAACTAAGCCCAGTGCTTTTTATCCCGCAATCCCCGAATCGTTTTAACTTAGGAGTAGTTTTTTCGGTATTAATCTCGCCTGAGTTCATAACTCCCAGATTATTACTATTTAGATCATGTGGTTAAGTGTTTTAACCAAAGAAGCCCTGTGAATATCTACATAGGTTCGTTATAGTATTAAGCCTCAAACTGATCCCAATTACAAATTCAAAGATTCGAGTCCGGATTATTTCCAGGCGAACATCTTTTGGCAACTCCACTGGGAATTAGTTTATGGTTAGCACAAAAACGATGATTCCAGGCACGCTCGGTCTATACGCCGACAACAACTGAAGGGAGCTGACAAATCAGAAGTCATGGCCAAGGACAAACAATAGGTGAACCAATCGAACAAGGTGCCGAATACTTCGGACACTGATGGGAACCTCCCGACGGACAAGAATGATGATGTAGGCGATGATGGAATGGATTACTCACGCCAACTTCCTCCATCTCGCCCATCTTTGTCACAGGCCGATTTTTCGGCCATGAGGGGCGAGATTGCCCAAGAGAACAAGCAGATGTTCGACGGTGCTATGCACCAGATGTCTGAAGTGATGAGAAACATCATGGCCCATCAAGCATCGGTCCAACGGCAAATCCAAGGTAATTTAGATGGCCTCAGTAAGGCAATGGAAAACTTGGGACGACTCTTTTCAGGGCAGTCCACTACCGACCAGGGTTATAAACGGGCCGAACAAAACCAGACACCGAATCGTTTCGGATATCCGGGTAGTTCGGCTAAAACATTGCAACAGCCCGACAAGTTGGGGTATACTTATGGATCGGTCAAGCTCTTGACAAGACATGAGGCCGAATCTGCGGGAAGAGCCGATCACCCGGGGGCAAGTATTTCAGCTCCCCAAGGCGAGCCGAGACCACATGGAGCTGCAACTGGAGCCAACACCCAAGAACTAAATATGGGCGAACGTTCGGCTATGGAAGGGGGTGAGCCAAATATTTACAATCAGGGACAACTCATGGACATGCTGGAGAAACTTGGGGTCGATTTAAGACCAATGCCTCACCCGTCATACATGAAGCCCTATCCAGATTGGATCGACAAGCTGTACCCTTTCCCAAGGGGATACAAGGTACCTGAGTTCAGCTTGTTCTCAGGCGAAGAACGGGGGCAATCGACGATCGAACATGTCGCCTGATTTTTAGCTCAATGTGGCGAAGCTGCGGCGCACGATTTCTGGAAACTCCGGCTATTCGCCAGTTTTCTAACAAAGATGGCATTCACGTGGTACTCAAGGTTGTTACCAAACTCGGTGGACACCTGGAAAGATTTGGAAATCCTCTTCCACGAGGAATTTTACAGAGCACCACCTAACGTCACCCTCGCCGATTTGGCTCCTATTTCGCAATTGCCGAGTGAATCGGCGGAAAAATACATCGGCCGATTGAGAAACCTTAGAACAAGGTGTTCCACTAAGATGTCTGAGGCTGATTGTGTCCCAATGGTGGTAAGAGAAATGAGTTTCTCCATGAAGGAGCACTTTGAAGGTCACTGGTTCCGAGTCCTATTCGAACTAACCAACAGGGTGATAAGTTATGAACGACTTCTCCAAGAGAAGGAGAAGAGGGGAGAGGCTTCCAAAGGTACCTACTATAAAAACCAACTAGACGTAGCCGTTGTCTCGGATAGTGAAGATAGCAGCTCAGAGGATGAAGTCAACATGGCCGAATTCTTGGGCACTAAGCCTCTGGAATGTTCGGCTTTAAGAAAGCCGGATTTTGTCAAGAAGAACAAAACCACGGTGGTACAGAAGGAGTACTCCTTCAATCTAACCAAGGCCGACGAAATCTTCGATGCCTTATTTAAAGATGGACAGATCGCCTTCAGTGAGGGTCACGTAATCCCGCCACCAGAGGAACTGGTCGGAAAGGATTACTGCAAATATCATAATTCCTGGAGGCACAGCACGAACAACTGTGTGAACTTCAGGAATGTGATCCAGAAGGTGATCAACGAAGGGAAACTCTTATTCCCAACGAAAAAGGAGGCCGATGCAAAGTACATCTCCATTAATACTGTTCGGCCGCACTTCGATAGTTTTCTGGAGCAGGGACAGATCCGGAGTAAGTGGAATCCGAAAAAACCCAAGATTAAGGTGGAGACGAACGGTTCCAAATGGCGAGCAGAGAAGGAGCGATCCCAGCAGCAGAAGAGAAAGCGCCATAATTCGCCCACCGCGGGGATGACTTGCCCATCATGCAATACTTGTTTCGATGCCAAGAGAGCCGAAGAAGTAATGGAACATCCCAAAACGTTTAAACCCAGATCGCCCACAGAACAGTGGCAGAAGCATCAGCCACAGCGGGAGTCTAGGACAACCGTGTTCAAAAGAATTTTTCGGCCAATGGAGGAGACCCCTCGTATGACGAAAACTCAAAAGAGGCGAATGCAGAGGTTAACAAAGGAGTCAAGGGCCAACCACAACACGGAAAGGCCGCCCGCACAGCGCCGATTGACACCAGAGGCCGAGCGTAGGGGCAAACCCATAGTCGAGAGATTGGGCAATAGGGCATGGATTGAAACAACTACCGAGCCACATGAACGTAGAACCTCGAAAATGAGAAAAATATGGGTTCCAAAGAAAGTTGTTGGAAAAGAAGAGACGACTTGCGCGACGAGAGAGATAGAGGCCCATAAGAGCGACACGGATACTGGCGAGAAACGATCCTACAATGACATTCTTGTTTCTCACCAAGATGGTCAGCTAAAAGCAAAATTACCCAGGGATTGTGAGGTAATCGTCTCGCACAAAAAAGGAGTGTTGAAGGCATGGGTCCCGGTTATTAGGGAAGAATTCGGGGTAAAAGTGGTCACACTTCCTAATTCTTATAGAAGTAAGCCTGGGCAAAAGGCGACGTTAGAGGGTGATGAAATCGTCCAGAAGATGACAGTGCCGACAGCACGACAGTGGTATCACTTAGTAAACCCCCGACAAGGATGACTCGACATATTCGGCCACTGTATATCAAGGCCGATTTAAACGGGGTAACGGTCAACATGGTTCTTATTGATAACGGAGCAGGGGTGAATATACTCCCAGCAAAGATGCTCAAGAAGCTCGGTATAAACCAAGATCAGTTGGACCCGACTGACATTTACATGACCGACTTTGCTGGAGGCGAGACGCCGGCTGAGGGGTACATTACTCTCAGGATAAAAGTTGGGCGAGTAGAGACCGAAGAGGGTTTCTTCGTGGTCAACGCCCGAAGCAACTACAACATATTGCTTGGCCGAGATTGGATACATTCCAACATGTGCATACCATCCACCATGCATCAAATGCTATTTATATGGCGGGAGGATGGTGAGGCTGAAGTTGTACAGGGCGATCTCAACCCCTTCGGCGAGGACCATAATGTGCTAGAGGCACGATTGTATGACGAAGAGGTGCGGAACATACAGTCCCTTAGTTCCAAAGGGGAGGCGAGCGTGCCCCGTTTATTGATCAATACAGATCAGCCAATGTCAATTAACCTTGGGGGCAACGGCCGATCCACAATCATCAACCCTTTAGAATGATAGTACGACATAAGGAACTGAGGGAAAAGATCAGACAGCTGGACTCTTTATACGACGTTGCATCGGTCGAATGCATTTATGAGGACCAGGATCAAGACCCGACGGGATCACTGAAAGTCGGGGGCATACAGTTTGGCAATAGGTAAACTGGAAGACTATCTCGCCCAGGTACAAGACGACCTATTAGAAATAAACTTGGGCGCAGACGAATCGCCCAGACCTATATATATATCAATGCGGGGTTGAGTGCAGAATTCCAGAGAAAGCTGATCGCTCTCCTCATCGAACACCGCGATTGTTTTGCCTGGTCGTACGATGAAATGTCGGTCCTGGATCCAAATATCGCTGAACACAAGCTCCCTCTGAAAAGCGGATTTCGGCCATTTCGACAACCTCCCAGGCGAATGTTAAGAGAGGTGGATACCCTCATCCAGGACGAAATCAAACGATTGGAAGACGCCAAGTTTATTCGAGAAGCTCAGTACACCGAATGGCTATCTAACATCGTTCCTGTCATGAAGAAAAACGGGAAATTGAGGGTATGTGTAGATTTTCAAAACCTCAACCTGGCCACACCTAAGGATGAATACCCAATGCCAGTGGCCGATATGTTGATAGATAGAGCAGCGGCGCACACAGTGCTTAGTTTCCTTGATGCACATTCCGGGTACAACCAAGTGTCGATCAGCAAGGAAGACGTGTCTAAGACAGCTTTTCGGTGCCCTGGGCCGATCGGAGCTTACGAATGGGTCGTTATGCATTTTGGTTTAAAGAATCCGGGTGCGACGTACCAAAGAGCGATGAATAAGATGTTCAGGGGCCTGGATTGCCTTGAAGTGTACATCGACGATGTGGTAGTGAAGTCGAATACTGAGGAGGTCCATTTGGCCTATCTGAGAAAAGGGTTCGACCGCATACGGTTCAATGGGTTAAAGATGAACTCTCTTAAATGCGCGTTCGGAGTATCGGCTGGAAACTTCTTGGATTTCTTGGTTCACCAGCGAGGAGTAGAGATAGATAAAAACAAAGCCAAGGCAATTATCAATGCTGAACCACCTAAAACCAATAAGCAGCTTCAGAGGCTCATCGGTCAAATAAATTTCTTGAGACGATTCATAGCAAACACAGCAGGCCGACTTCGCAGTTGGAGTGTGCTGCTACGAGAAAAAGAGACGGATCAGTGGGTATGGACGAACGAGCAACAGAAAGTATTCGACGACTTAAAAGAGTACTTGGCCAAACCTCCAGTCATGACCCCTCCAAAGCCGAACAAGCCATTGTTGCTTTATTTATCGGCTGCACATGAATCTCTGGGATGTATGCTCGCCCAAGAGGATGAAGGGGTCAAAAGAGCGGTTTACTACCTAAGCCACGGGCTAACCGATATGGAGATTCGCTATACCGACATAGAAAAGATGTGCCTTTGCTTGTACTTCACATGTTGTAAGCTATGATATTATATGTTACCATTAGTAGTATATGTACTATCCCAGACCGATATCATTAAATACATTTTATCGAAACTATACTTAAGAAATCGGATTGGGAAGTGGACGATCGCTATGTCTGAGTTTACATTGGTAGACGTTCCTCAAAGAGCAGTAAAAGGGCAAGTTCTGGCAGATTTCTTAGCCGATCATCCTGGTATCTCCCTTAGGGAAGAGACAATTAGTTGCTTCGGCATGGCCATATGGGAGATGTGGTTCGATGGGTCCAAGACTAGCCAGGGGGCAGGCGCCGGAGTGCACATCGTCTCGCCCTTGGGGGCATCTTAACAGCTATCGTTCAAACTCCACTTTGAATGCACCAATAACCAAGCAGAATACGAGGCCCTGATATTCGGCCTTGAAATTTCGGCCGAACTGGGGGCAAAGGCGATCAACGTTAGAGGCGATTCCTTGTTGGTCATCAAGCAAGTGATTGGGGAATTCAAGTGTGAGTCCGAGCTTCTAGTAAGATATAACAACAAGGCAAAGCACCTCATCGAAGGCTTTCAAGATACAAAGTTGGAATACACCAAAAGGGCTGATAATTGCATTGCCAACACGGCAGCGGGTACAAGATGAATCTCCAGTTCGACGCAGTCGAAAGAGAAACGCCGAATCTCCATACTGGGGGCATAACCCTCGATGAAAAGAATTTTTCAATCTACCAATTGGATGTCACCCAAGATTGGAGGGTAGAAATTTTGGAGTGGTTTAAAAAACCAGATCAGGCGAATAGGAGGCTAAGGACCTTGGCCCTAAACTACGTTGTCCTGGCAGGCGAATTGTACAAAAAGGGTTTTGAAGGTTTGCTCTTCAGGTGCATCGACCCAAAGGAGGCAATGTTAGCAATGGACCAAGTACATGAAGGAATAGAAGGCACACCAGGCGGGCCCCAGAATGAGATGGTTGATCCACAAATATGGCTTTTACTGGCCGAAAATGGAACAAGACTGCATCAGGTATGCGAAGGGATGCGAAGCCTGTCAAAAATGTGGACCAATGCAGCACGTCCCCTCCGAGGAACTCCATTCCATCATCAAGCCATGGCCATTCCGAGGATGGGCAATCAACCTTATAGGGAAGATATAACCAGGCTCGTCAGATGGCCATACGTTCGTTATCACCGCCACTTGCTATTTCACTAAATGGGTCGAAGCAAAACCTCTTAAATCACCTACACAAGAAGCCGTTATCAAGTTTTTCAAGGAGTATATCGTTCATCGGCATGGTTTGCCTGAGTCCATTACCACTTATCAAGGGACGATGTTCACAGGAGGTGATATGTTGGAATGGGCTTCTCAGATGAAGATCAAGATGCTGCACTCAACCCCATACTATGCACAAGCCAACGAGCAGGCCGAGGCAACTAACAAAGCTATCAAACTTATCGTCCAGAAAATGATCGAGGAAAACCCAAGACAATGGCACGTATTGCTGTCAGAAGCAGTTTGGGCGAATAGGACTAGCCAAAAATCGGCCACAGGAACTTCGCCGTTCAGGATGGTGTATGGGTATCATGCGATGTTGCCAATGGAGCTTACCATAATGTCTACTCGCCGTTTGCATCAGAACAAATTATCCAAGGATGATTACTTCGATAAAATGGTGATAGAATCCCTAGATCTCGACGAAGAAAGAATGATAGCATTAGACCACCTCGAGGCGCAGAAGAGAAGGGTTGAACGAGCATACAACAAGCGGGTGAAACCAAAATCATTTGCTATAGGCAATCTGGTGTGGAAGGCAATCCTGCCTATTGGCCATAAAGATAGGCGATTTGGTAAATGGTCCGAACTGGGAAGGTCCTTTCGTCATAACTACCAAGTTGACAGGTGGCGCTTATGTCCTGGCGAATATTGACGGCGAAGAGCATGATAGGGCAATTAACGGTCAGTTTCTAAAGAAATACGTTCCTTGTTGTTGGGAGAACATCGACTGACAACTATTTGGGGCCAGCGAGGAGTAACGCCCGCAAGAAACTGTTTTCGGACATTTTAGACCGATAAGGAGCTTCACTAAGGCCGATATACGACACGTCGGACGATAAGTTGAAAGTTCGGCCATTTATTGTTACGATTGAGTTTTTTCAACGGGTCCTACGTTTTTCTCAAAGTTAATGTAATGATCCATAATAATAAAAGCTTAAATTTATAATATCAGACTGTTTGAGACCGATAAAAACGGTGGCAACATAAATAAGAACAAAAATTAATTATGAAGCAATATTGTTGGCAAATAATCGCAAGTGTACGATATCGCTCAAGTAATATAACTTGGAAGACCAAGTATCGATCCCACAGAGACAATGGACTTAATCACTAATTTCAAATATTCTTTAATCGGCTAGCTAGAAAAATCAATAGGGTTTTGTAATTTAATTAAACTAATATAAACTGAAAACAAATAATAAAATAGGGTTTAAAACAATAAGATTAAAAAGTTCAAGGATTGATAATCCCAAATAAATAAGTAAAATTATGGAATAGGATTTCTTAGTGATTTTATCGCGAATCGAGCTATTCTAAAGCACCGAATCCCGCCCTCTCAAGCCTCAAAGATCCGAATAAAATTACAACCGAATTAACTAACCAATTATTAACTCGCTCTCACGATATTAAAACTGAATTAAATAATCAAATTATAATTATGAAGCAAACTCAACGACTACCTAAATTCCAACCCGCTCTCACGGCGTTTTCCTCTAAGTTCTTAATTATCCATGTCTATTTAATTAACAATCTCTCAATTAGTTAACTAAACACAAACTCATGAACTAAGTAGCTAATTTAATCCAAGCAATAAGATTAATAATTAAGACACGAATTAATACTAATCCATCCAATCCAAGTAATTACCAATTTATAAGTTCATATCAACCTTTGAACAAGGGTTTTAGTTACTCATATTAAAACTGAAACAAAACAAGAAGGATGATGAAGAAGAAAGCATAATTAAACAATAAATACCGGAGTTGTCAATTTCGGAAAGAATCGTCTTGATTAAACTTGAAATCTTCAACAATCGTCTTGCAGAAACTAATTATAAACTACTTATAAACTGCTGAGAAACAGAAAACTAAAACGCTAATCTAAGAGAAAATAATTAAAACTAATGTATTCTAAATTATTCTACGTATTAAATTGAGTCTAGTACAAGGTCTTTATATAGTAGGAGAAGTTCCGGAGTCTTCTAATTCGTATTACAAATCAATTTGTAATAGGAATTGTAATTGTAATTTGAGGAGGAATTTCAGTCCAATTCAAAGTCTGCTGCACGTGTAATTCTCTTCTTTCCCGTTCGGGAAGCCATAGTTCCGTTCGTGACATGCCCAATTTTCTTCTTTCCCGAACGGGAAACCATAGTTCCGTTCGAAAAAACTGCAGACCGAAAGCTTTGAGATTTGATTTCTTCTTGAGTCCCGAACGGAACAAGGCCTTCTCGTTCGGGACTCATGCTCATTCTGCATGGTTCCCGTTCGTGAAACCTTTGTTTCGAACGGGAACATCCCCTTTTTTCCTTAATCTCGTTCGTGAAGTTCAATTCCTTCGTCCGCAAGCTACGCTTTTTACTCGTACACGCAATCCACCATAAATTTGCCCCAAATAGTCGTTTTTCACCTAATTTCCACTGAAACACTAACAAACACTATTAAACGTAAAAACGCCAAATAATGTATAAAAACAATACTACACATGATGAAAACCGAGTAAAATCGACCCTAAATATAGGAGTAAAATACTCCTATCAAACCTCCTCACACTTAACCTTTGCTTGTCCTCAAGCAAGAAATAAATCTTACTCTACAAAATATGTTAGAAATCCTTAGCATATAACTTAACAATAAATCAATCAAAGAAATCCCCGACCCTATGAATAATATGAAAAACAACCTCTAAAACCGACAACTAAATAATGATGCAATCAAATAACAATAATAATTTTATGACATAATTCAATATAACAACGGTTACTAACTCATTAGTACAAGGTCAAATTGAATCACACTTCAAGCTTCACTATCACTTGCGGGACATGGAAAATAATCAATTTTTCACTTAGGCAAATCATAGCACAATTTAGTAAAAACTAAGCTAATGGCATCAATATTTCAACAAGTAGGGTATATAACAAAGAAAGCTCACAATTGAAAACATGAATACTCACCATAAGCTTGCTCATAGTCCCGGACTCCGCTACTTGATTCGGTAATCAACAAAAATCATATGGTCTTTTATTGGGTTGTAATGTGGCTAAGGTAAAGGGTAGGTAAAAAGGTTAAACAAAGGCTAATTATCAACTTCATACACTATTTATTACTACTATTAACTTCTAGGTTGATCTAACTCCGGTTTTGCGTTTATGTGAACTTATAACTTCAATTTATTTTTGAATTACGCTTTACTCATTGCTTTTTGCAATCTCAGAATTTTTTTTTCTTTTTGAAGCTTTTTGCTTGCAAATTTCTATCTCTTTCTTTTTTTTTTCTTTCAATCTTTTATAAGGCGTAACTTTAATCTTTTAAGCACAATGTAGTTCACTTTCTCTTTTTACTAATCTCAAGTTATTAATCACCTATATTCATCATAGTCATAACAAATAATATATAAAGTCGATAGGGTAAACAAAAGAGTAAAACATAGAACGGTAAAATGTGTAAAATATGGTAAAAACAATAAAAAGGTTTAAGGCTCAAATTGGTGTAATCTAAGGGATAAAGGGTAGTCTATTTAAGTGGTCTAAACGAAAAGTTATACCTAATTGCCATAATCATTTAATCGTTGAAAACTCAATCGTGTAACTTTAAACGGACACCGAGCAAGTTCTAGGAATAAAACATGAAATCAACACTCACAACAAGGAAATTAAGCTCAAAACTCTCAAAAGTGTGTAGTGTTATGCCATAAACTCAATTCTTACAAAAATTATGCTACTTATGCCAAAAGTTAAAAACGACTATAAAAATAAACAATCAACATGTCATGAATCCGCATCAAGTTATTCAATTATGTTTCAACGATTTGAACAAGTCTAAATTTTGAATTCACCCTTATTTCATCGGATTATGTCAACGAATTATTAAGTCATTACGCAAGCATCGCTTATCAATTGTCGAATTAAGAAATCGCGTTCATACATTCATCGATTCGGGGAAATCTAAGATTGACAAATTAATTAAGATACACACCAAATCAACTAACACTTTCATATTTAAAAGATAAATATTTAAAGCGATACAAGGCATTGAAAATAAACTACTAACACCCTAAAACACCCTAATACAATCTACTAAAACACAAAAACACAAGAAAAACAACAATAATAAAAAAAACACAAACTAAACCTAAGAAAACATAAATAAAGAAACAATAATAAAGAAATAAAAATCCTAACTAAACGATATGTTTTTCCCCCATCCTCACACTATTTCATGCAATGTCCTCAGTGTAATGAAATAATAATAAAAAAAATTGAAAAACATGAGTGTAAGATGAAAGGAAAATAATACCTCTTGGGATTGCCTCCCAAGTGCGCTTTAGTTAGAGTCTAAAGCTAGACTCTTCGCGTAAGGTTGCTAAAAATAAAACCTAACATGAGGAAGCCGTCTTGGTAGCATCTTCTTCCTCTTTTTCCTTGTTGGCTCCTTCAAATAAAACTCGGATGATATAGAGTATGCTTGTACTCTATAGTAGGGAACATGAGGAGTATGAAGCATATTCATATATTTAGTATTATTTCCATCATACTCGGAATCAAACCCTTCTAAGAATGGATCTTTAAAATCAAAGGTTTTATTAAATTCCTTGTAGAGTACCGTAATACCAAATTGCTCTCCACTTTCATTATTTAAGCTCATGGGTGTTGTAACTGGGTGAAAAATCGGAGTTTCAAGTTCGCCATCCTCACACTGTTCTTTTTCGACCTCTACAGGTACCTTTATTGGATGATGTCCAACTAAAGCATTGACATATGGAGTTTCAACCATCTCATCGTCACTATTGATCGGCACATCGTCAACTTGAACCACCTTCGTAACATATGGACTATCAAGTGATTTTCCGCTTCGAAGCTCAATTACTTTTACTTGCTCTTTTAGATTTGATTCTGTTGTAGATGGTAGACCATCTTGAGCTATATTTTGAATCAAAATAGCCAATTGAGAAATTTGCGTCTCAAGACGGTGGTTGACCGCGGCTTGATTTTGGAAAGCGGTTCTTATCTCCTCAATTAATTCGTCAATCTTGCTTTCTTCATCCACACTCCAATTTTGCTGAAAATCCGGTGATTGTTGTGGTTCATTATCAAAGTTGGAATTGAAATCCCATTCGTTTTGATGTGGGTGATAACTTGAATTAAAGTTCAAATTTTCATTGAAGTTCTCCCAAGTATCGTTCCAACCATAAGTTTCACTATCTTGCCATTGATCACCCATATAGTTGACATGTCCATTCCAATCTGGATAGAGTACATGACAGTCAGCTCGAGTATGACCAAAATCCCCACAAATTTCACAGTTATACTGAAAATTTTGGTACTGCATATAATTTTGATTCCATGCCATTACTCTTTCCAAAATAGGTACACCAAAAACAAATTGAGGAAACACCAACAAATATCAAATTTCCTGCACACCCAAAAACAAGAACACCCCACGTAAAATCCAATAAACACAAAAAAATAAAAATAAAAAACAGAAAATAAAAGCTAACACAATCAAGAATATAATACTCTTAATTTATTAAATACGCAATTGTCCCCGGCAACGGCGCCAAAAACTTGTTGGCAAATAATCGCAAGTGTACGATATCGCTCAAGTAATATAACTTGGAAGACCAAGTATCGATCCCACAGAGACAATGGACTTAATCACTAATTTCAAATATTCTTTAATCGGCTAGCTAGAAAAATCAATAGGGTTTTGTAATTTAATTAAACTAATATAAACTGAAAACAAATAATAAAATAGGGTTTAAAACAATAAGATTAAAAAGTTCAAGGATTGATAATCCCAAATAAATAAGTAAAATTATGGAATAGGATTTCTTAGTGATTTTATCGCGAATCGAGCTATTCTAAAGCACCGAATCCCGCCCTCTCAAGCCTCAAAGATCCGAATAAAATTACAACCGAATTAACTAACCAATTATTAACTCGCTCTCACGATATTAAAACTGAATTAAATAATCAAATTATAATTATGAAGCAAACTCAACGACTACCTAAATTCCAACCCGCTCTCACGGCGTTTTCCTCTAAGTTCTTAATTATCCATGTCTATTTAATTAACAATCTCTCAATTAGTTAACTAAACACAAACTCATGAACTAAGTAGCTAATTTAATCCAAGCAATAAGATTAATAATTAAGACACGAATTAATACTAATCCATCCAATCCAAGTAATTACCAATTTATAAGTTCATATCAACCTTTGAACAAGGGTTTTAGTTACTCATATTAAAACTGAAACAAAACAAGAAGGATGATGAAGAAGAAAGCATAATTAAACAATAAATACCGGAGTTGTCAATTTCGGAAAGAATCGTCTTGATTAAACTTGAAATCTTCAACAATCGTCTTGCAGAAACTAATTATAAACTACTTATAAACTGCTGAGAAACAGAAAACTAAAACGCTAATCTAAGAGAAAATAATTAAAACTAATGTATTCTAAATTATTCTACGTATTAAATTGAGTCTAGTACAAGGTCTTTATATAGTAGGAGAAGTTCCGGAGTCTTCTAATTCGTATTACAAATCAATTTGTAATAGGAATTGTAATTGTAATTTGAGGAGGAATTTCAGTCCAATTCAAAGTCTGCTGCACGTGTAATTCTCTTCTTTCCCGTTCGGGAAGCCATAGTTCCGTTCGTGACATGCCCAATTTTCTTCTTTCCCGAACGGGAAACCATAGTTCCGTTCGAAAAAACTGCAGACCGAAAGCTTTGAGATTTGATTTCTTCTTGAGTCCCGAACGGAACAAGGCCTTCTCGTTCGGGACTCATGCTCATTCTGCATGGTTCCCGTTCGTGAAACCTTTGTTTCGAACGGGAACATCCCCTTTTTTCCTTAATCTCGTTCGTGAAGTTCAATTCCTTCGTCCGCAAGCTACGCTTTTTACTCGTACACGCAATCCACCATAAATTTGCCCCAAATAGTCGTTTTTCACCTAATTTCCACTGAAACACTAACAAACACTATTAAACGTAAAAACGCCAAATAATGTATAAAAACAATACTACACATGATGAAAACCGAGTAAAATCGACCCTAAATATAGGAGTAAAATACTCCTATCAAATATTCGGCCCCTTGGCCGAGTAAAAAGATTAAATCATGATAATGTTGGTAAAACATCAAAAGATACGGCCACCAGGCCGATCAAAGAGTATTAATATTCAGATATTAAACAACAAAAAGATAAATATTGTTCTAGACTTGGAATTATTACAGTAAATTCAAAAATGGCTGAAAATATCACCCATTTTGCTGCGAACAGTGTTGAACTGTTTGCGAGCCTCTTCTACTTTCGGCTTCATCTTTGCGATACTCTGCTTCAGGGCATTTCGATTCTTCTTGACAGCGATACCCTCGAGAAGATCCTTGTCCATAAAGACCTCTAGCTCGCCAATGTCTTCCTCCTCGGCCTCCAGCCCCAACTTCATAACAGCAATCTTATCTTGAAGCTCCTTGGCATGATCTCGGCGAGTCATCAGGGTCGAAACGGCCGATTTCACATTCACTTTCAGCACTTCCAGCTTTTCTTTGGTTTCGGCCTCCTGGACGATTAAATTTTCATGCTCAGACTGGACCGAAGTAGATTCATCATGAATTTTCTGGAAGGCCGGGAGTGATGCCGATAGCTTCACCATGGCACTGCGGGCCTTCTCGCCGAGAACTTCCGAAGGAGCATCGGCCAATGCTAGGGCACACTTTTTCAATTTTTCAACGTCCTGGGGAGATTTGAAAAGAGCGGTTCCTTGAGACTTCATCTCAGAAATGACATCCAGGTGATCTCCCCAGTTCTCAGAAGGGCCGCTGCTTACCTCTGCGTTCAAATCGTTTTCTGCAAGAGCAGGCGAGTCCGCATCTTTGCTATCCGAATTCAGAAAAGCGGCCGCTTTCAACGCCACATCATCCCAGTCCACGGGAGTGTCATCAGGAATCTGCCAAGTTTTGCCACGATAAAAAATCAGCTGCCAGGCTACTATTAAGGCGATGCAAAACAAATGTAAGGTACCTTAGTTTTGACAGCAAGTCGTGTCGGTAGATTAACTAAGGATGAACTCAACGACGATAGTAATGTGGGCAGCAGCGAGAAAGTGAGCATCTGCGATATGGTGGGAGTCACCTCAGAAGGATTCTTCTGGGAAGAAAATGATTGCTGGACTGAACGGCCTTCATCGCCAGTATGCTCATCAGCCGTTTCAGTATCGCCCCTTGAGGATGAATGAGCGCTTGACGGCAGGGTGGACGGAACTTCGTTAGGAGTAGGGTCGAACATACGAGACCCTGAGGTTTCCTTCTTTGATTTTTTCGCCTTGGGTTCCCTCTTTGATGACTTTTTGCTCGCAGGACGCTTTGGCTTCGCCCTCTTAGACTCCGTGTTCTCTTCTCCATCTGTATCGAAGACATCGCCTTTGTTCCATTTTGGGACGCCAACTGAGGAAGAAAAACAAAGTTAAAACAGCAAACTTAGCAAGATCTTTGAAAAGAAAACATTCATTTACCTGGTATTCTATTATAGCCAATTTTGACCAGTTCGGCTATCGCTTCGACATCAGAAGGGCATTTGATGCGGTATACGTTACGCCTTCACTTGTTATATCAGGTTTACGTTTTTTCGCTCTTTTCTTAGGGAGTTTTATTGGGTCAACGGTGGACATATTGACTTTGGGTACTGGTGGACTCTTGTACTTAAACTTAGGACGAATATGGGCAAGATAAAACTCATAGGAGTATTTGTTTTCATAGTGTTCCTTCCAGACTCTCTTCATCTTTTCGTCATATTTTAACCTAGCTATTCGCCTATGTCTTTGCATTTTAAGGTTCATACCAGGGCGATTTAGGGGATCATATTTAAACTTATAAAAACGCTCAAATTTAGCTATTTTGAAAAGATGAAAGAGATTACCTTCAAATTTGGAACGTTTTGGTGCTTGCAAACGAAACAGATCGGCATGAGTAGGGTTTCGTGATAAAGGAGGTAATGAAAAATTATGAAGACTGAGGATTTCTTTTCGCGAAAGGTCAAAGTAAGACTCTATGACTGAAGCCCACCAGCTTTCGTACTGAGGGGTATAGGTTAACGATGTAGAAGGACGAGATATTTCAGAAATAGGTGGGAGGTAAGCCTTGTTTAGGCGACAAATGAATTGGAAGTCAGGGTAGTTTTCTAATGAAGGCTTATAGGTCCCGCGATTATTAACGGAGATCAATAAAGGACAGGGAATTCCTTGATTATAGCCAAATTTACGGGCGACGTAATTAGGGAAGTATGCCTCCATGCTACTACTTTTATACTCCAATCTGACGATCAAATTACAGGACTTCAAAGCACCGCCCCAATATTGACCGCCAAGTTTTAACTGAGGATTGGCCTTTGCTTCTTCAGTATCGTCCCTATCCCTGGCTAGAAATAGCCAAGTAGGAGGATACTTCAGGGAAAAAATTGGGCAGAACAACTCTGAGGATCTGACGGAGTTGGTGAAAACTTCTAACACGTCTAGCACATGAGGAAGGCGAGTTCCAGCGGCGATCAATTGGTAGCCACATAACTCAACCTTGATCTGAGGGCCGACTTCAAAGAGCTCTGGAAAATAAAGGGCGAGACACAACTGCAATACCCATAGGGGGCCGTTTGGGCATTGGAAAACCCGGGTTTCGCCATGAGGGGCGATTTCATTAAAACTTCTGTACATGTGATCAAGCATGAATTTCCCAAGGTTGCATTTTCGGCCTTCAGCAAGAGCAGCGGCGAGGGTGAAGCAGTCGGTGGTGACTATGAAAGAAGATGTACAGAGGACAAATTTCGCCACAAAGAAAGCAAGGAATGCGATATGCTCTCTGATATCGGGTTTGTAATGCTCTTCGCCCATAAAAAGCTTGACGAAGGGGCCATAACTTCTTTGAGCCTTTGTCAGTTTGAAGGTTGGAACTTCGGCGTCCAGAATGGGCGAGATGCGTTCGTCAATGACTGGAATGTTGAGCATAGTCGCCATGTCAAGGAGGGTGACGGTCATCATACTAAACTTGAAACAAAAGCAGTGAACAGCGGTCGACCAAAAGAGTGAGGCACCCATAATGTAATGCTTCGCTATAGGCCTGCTCGCCTTGCAAAGGCCGATCATGTTATATATACCAACATCTTTCCATAGTAGGCCGAAGTGCGGTTTTAATATGTTCACCCAGTCTTGATACCCTTTGTGTCCGGTCGGCCAATTTCTAAACATGGTGTTAACCCAAATGGAAGACTGATGGGGGAGCGAAAAGCGTGGTGGTACTTTTTCATGAAACGGAGTAGCAATCTCGCACAGATGACTGGGCGAAACAAGGATCGGACCAACACACTCTTGATCGTCGTTGGTTTTGACTATTACCTGAAAATCTGTAGTTGGAGCAGCAGCACGGATCTCGTTGATCTTGTCGGTGACTTGGGTGGCGATGGTATCGTTAGGAGCGGCCATGATAACTGTAAACAAGAGCACACCCCGTTTAGGCGATATCTGAAAGAGCGATTTGGAAATAAAAGAGGCGAGTGCGAAAGCTTACCAGTAGGATTGCAGAGAGCTTGAGATTGCTTAGAGGAGAGAGAAAGTCTTGAAATTTGCAGAGAGAGTAGGTAATGAAAAAGTGACTCGGTATTTTTCTTAAAAGTGCAAAATGAATGGAAGCCGAAGGGGTCATGTCATTACTACGTGTCATCGTGGATAACAGCTGGAGGTGACGTGGATTAAAGGGGGTACCAAACGGTTTATAGATGCGCACCCCTTTGTTAATTTTACAATAGCATCTGGGCTGAAAATGTGGATCAGGTAACACCATATATGGGCCTAAGAAGGAAACAAGCCCAAAACGAGAATTTCAGGCTTGTTGGGGGCATTGTTTACACCAGTCCAGAAATAATATGGGTCAGAGCATCAAATGGGTTTATCAAGGGAATCAGGCCCTACAAAAAGCCTTTTTTAGATTAGCTTTGTTAAGAAGTTGTTATACATTAGAAGTATTTCTCTTTAGGAGTACTAGTTCTAGTTTAATTAGGAATCTTAATTTGTAGAGCTATAAATAGCTCAGAATTTCATTAGTTTTGATCATCAACAAATCAATCAATTAAAAACTAAGTCCAGTGCTTTTTATCCCGCAATCCCCGGATTGTTTTAATTTAGGAGTAGTTTTTTCGGTATTAATCTCGCCTGAGTTTATAACTGGGTTTTTGATATTTGGGTGCCTCAAAGGCACCCAAAAATCCAGTCTAGTGCCTCTTCTGGAATTAATTCCAGAAGAGTGCCTGGGACCACCGGTTCCGCATTCTAGGAATGCGGAACAAGTGGTGTTCCGCATTCCTAGAATGCGGAACGCTTTAATCAGCTGATTAATTAATAATCAGCTGATTAAAGCGTGTTCCGCATTCTAGGAATGCAGAACACGCTTCCCCAATGATTGGGGAGACAGTTTTGTCTCCCCAATCATTGGGGCAGCAATGATTGGGCACTAAAATGCCCAATCATTGCTGATTATTAATTTTTTAAAAACCTTTTTATTTAAATAATTATAAATTAAAAATAATATAAAATAATTTTATTTTATTTAACTAATGATTTTAACAGACGATATTAACAGACGATATTAACTAATGATTTTAACAGACGATACTGAATTTAACAAACGCTTATAAATAAACGACAAAATTTAACAGACGATATAAATATTTATTTTATTTAACTAATGATTATAACAGACACTGATAAAAAAATAACAATTATAACACACGAATATAATATACATAATATAGTAAACATACAACATATACTAAAATACAAAAATCGATAAATAAAGAAAAATATGAAATCTAATCCTCATATCTACGAGTCCTCGGTCTCTGTATCCTCAAACCGTGAGTCTCTCGTTAGTGCCGCGAGCTGTCTGTGATCGAGTGAAACTGTATGGGTACCGGAGGGCTCTTGCCGCTGTCGGGGGCGTCCTCGTCCTGAGCTGAATGCTGAACGTCTGCTGCTGGTGGTGCAGTACCGGTCTCCTCCTGTGTGGGCGGTAGGAGTCTAAAAGATGGAGGTGTGAGATCCGGTCGTGATAAAAGCTCCTCGTACGCCTCTGAACCGATCTCCGGACCGAATAACCATGACTCTGACAGTGTAAAATGTAGCTGTGATGGATCCTGGGCCTGGTGAGAAGAAGATGGCCGCGAATGTGACGTCGACGGCTGATCATCCGAAGGCATCGTGGGACGGTAACACTGATCGAAAGACGTGAACGGTTGAGCATCTGTATATGGCGCTGGATGGTAATACTGATCTGATGCAGCAAACGGCGGTGGTGTGGTCTGCTGAAACGGAGACGCCGGTGGTGTGGCCTGCTGGAACTGAGAAGCCGGTGGTGTGCCCAGAGAAGTGGTATATGCTGTCTGTCCGTACGACGGCTCAAAAAACGGCATCGACGAAGGCGGGACCTGATACGATGATACCTGGGGTCCCTGAAATACAAAGTTAAAAACGCAACATTTAAAATATATATTTAACTACGAGTTAAAAAAGCAATAAATTAAATTATAAATGACATGAAACCTGTGGGAAATAGGTCTGATGCCACGGAGGCTGTGATGCTGAAGTGGAAGTGGAACCGTAGTACTGAGTCGGGCCATAGTACTCCCCCCGTCTCTCTGTGGTGGCTGTAGGATCGAAGTGGAAGTAGACCGGTGGGGGGATAGGGTCTGCCGGGCGCTCGCGAGGCGGGGCGGCTCTAGGCTGCCGTCTACGCGCTCCCCTGATGTGAGCCAGATCGATGGTCAGGGGAGGAAGAGGAGGTAGTACGTAAGCCGGAACTGCTGGCTCTGGTGGGGGCAGTGTGACGTCACGGCGCTCCTCTCTGTAAGCTAATTGAGAACTGCGTGCAGCAGTCCCAATCCTAGACGCACGCGCCTCTCTCTGAAGGGCGATCATCTCGAAAGTGTCGCGCTGTTTACATCAAAGAAACAAATTGTCAGTGTATACAATAATAAGAGAAATTTAATAATAAAATAAATACGTACACTCTGTCCGGCCGCTGCGCCCTCATGGGTAATCCAACGCCGGCTGCGGCTCCGAAACCACTCCATATACGCTGAATGGTAGTGAGGTGGACGCTGGAGCTGGTAACCCTGAACAACGTAAGCCGCTCTGTTGTTCCAAATTTGAATGTAATCTGAGAGCAGTTCATCAAAGTTGTAGTTCCCCTGATACTGGATGTTATGAAGGCGCCGATCTTGCAGAGCAGGCAGGGGAATGGGCTGCTGTAAGCCGAACTGCTGCAGAACCCTATCCGGCTGGTGCCACTCCACGATGTAAAGCAGCCCAAAGGTAACCTCGAACCGCCTGGTCAACCTGATCCTCTGTAGCACCCGCAGGCAATACCGTCCAACCACCAAACTGGGCTGACAACCAAGCACCACTGACCCACGAGGACCCCAGTTTACGGGGACGGCTGACCTCTAACTGCCTCCCTAAAAGAGGAACAGACACCGTGTTCCAATCCCGTATACGAGGTCCGGTAACTGGCGTCCCATCCACTGGGAGCCCTGTCAGGATGGCCACGTCCTGCAGCGTGATAGTACACTAGTGAATGATATTCGTAAGAATAATACATTAGTGAATGATATTCGTAAGAATTACTAAAAGGAAATTCATAAGAATAATACATTACTAAAGTAACATTCATTAAAACAATAACAATCATCACAAATACAATAACAGTCATCACAAATACAATAACAGTCATAACTACTTCCTGTCTATTACACGATAACAGTCATAATCTACTCATCTCGGATAGGATTGGTACAATCATTTGCATTGTGACCCCGGCGACAACATCTACTACACCAGTTAGGACTCGGATCTTCCCTGTATTCCTGATCCATCTCGTTCCTGAAGCGCTGGTTGACTGGACGCCCTCTTTTTCGACGCCATTCAGGGTTTGGAATGAAGTGGGGTTCGCCTACGCCGGACTTCTTCCAGTATGTGCCGGCACGTAACACTTTAAATGGAGTGTTCCAGCATTGAATTGCAAACTTGGTCTGGTAATGCCAATGCACAAACTCAAGAGGGTTCAGCTTCTCCTTCGCACAAACAGCCATAGCATGAGAGCAGGGCAACTTAAATTGCTGGAATTTACCGCACGTGCATTTCTTATGCTGAAGGTTTACCGTATGGGTATTTCCTCCTCTCCCATTTGAGTGGTTCTTCCTAGTTTCCACTTTGCATGTCATCGTAGAACGGTCGTACGTCTGCTTCAGTAGTTGGATGCATATTGGGGTGTAGTGAACGTTTGTAGCAATCAACTCCTCATACGTCTTCCAACGCGTGTCGAACATTTTAACCATCCGAGCAAAAATTGCCTCAAGCATTGATGTGATCGGAAGCCCCCTTATATTCTTCAGTGTCGCGTTGACAGACTCAGCATAGTTAGTTGTCATCACATTGTGCCGTTGCCCTTTTTTGTCATACACCCTTGTCCACTTTTCTTTAGGCCGCTTTTCTTGCTTAGTCAGCCATGCATACGCTTCTGGGCTTCTAATCTCGATCGCTGCCATGTAGCGTTTATACTTGTGCTTCTGATATGCTCGGCCTATGTGGCAAACCATAATATTAGCGCATAATAATAACCTATGTAGCGTTTATAATGACTCGTAAAAAATCATTACCTGCTTTATCCGCCAGCTTCTTCAAAACCTTGTTCCTAAACTTGGTCTGAAAATTACTACAGAAATGTCTGATGCAAAACTTGTGGGCGACACCGGCCCATTCAGGACGCTTCAGAACCGACAATATTCCAGCGTGCCGATCAGATATAATGGCCACCTTCCTTTCGCAAATCACGTGCTCACGCAAATGTTCAAAAAAGTACTCATAACTGGCAGTACTTTCAGATTCAACAAGTGCAAATGCCAGTGGCATGATGTGACTGTTCCCATCGATTGCCGACGCGATCAACAAGGTCATTTTGTATTTGCCATACAAATGAGTACCGTCGACGAACAAAACTGGCTTGCAAAAACGAAACCCTTCAATTGTCGGTTTGAAAGTCCAGAACATTCGGATGAACGTTACGACTTTCGGCTGAAGGATCCCGTCGGTGTACACCTCAGCGCCTACAAATCACAAGTTCAACAAAATTAGAATTATTACTTGAAGCAACTCGTTATATAACAAATTAGAGTTATTACGTATACCTTCTGCATCCCAGAAAGATCCAGGGTTGACATGCATCATCTCGTTCATGAACTTGTGAACCATACCAAATGATTCATACCAGCCACCGTAAACATCAGCTATTGCCTTTTCCTTTGCATTCCAGGTTCGTTTATACGGAGGCCTAACTCCAACCTGTTGCCAAATTCCAGCTCTGAGGGTATCGATCCGTATATCACGTTGCAGCTTTACTTGACCCTTGATATAGTCTGCGATTGCAACAGACCCAAAATTCCGATGGTTTGGATCAGGTAACAGCTGATTGCACGTGTGCGGGCCAATATATTTTGTCAACGTCCACGTCTGAGTTGCTTGTAGAAGTGTAGCGCGCAGCCACCATTTACATACAGGGTTCTGCCTGCAAGCCAACACTATTGTCGAGTTGGTAGTCCGGCGACCCTTGAACTCTCTTCCCACCCCGACCGAATAAGTAGTCGCACAAGCTCGGACGGCATCGCGATTTGGGAATACCATCCCTACTCGGAATTCCATCCCAGGATCCCACATAATCTTTTCATCATCCTCCGGGGCGACGTCAAAGTCGCAAAGATCCGCCGTTCTTACATGCTCAGGAAGTTGCGACTCATATTGTGAATCTGCTCCTAAGTCTTCCTCGACATCCTCTTCGTTGCTGTCGTAGAAATCCTCTTCTTCCTCTTCTTCCTCTTCACCACTACCCCTCTCAGACCCGCTTGAATCACCTAAGACCAACTGATCTAGTAAAGTCTTGTTGCGAACCACGGCCTCGTATTCCACGTACAATTCCAAAATCTCGAGTTGCGGATACCGCACGACCTCGTTCAGAATTCCAAACACATGCTCGTTATTCTCCACAGAAAACAACGAGTACGACCGTATCGCACCCTCAACTATTCTTGGAAGCCGGAAGTAGATTTTTGAAATTTCTACTTCCCCATCGGTAGAAACTGCTCTTCTACAAATATTTTGTAATTCCTCGAAACTCATTCTCTCGCTAAGCGCCATATTAACCGGACGACCCCCGTGGTATTCTATTCCACACGGAGAACTCACAATACGGCCATCACACCATATCAACAAAGATATATTTGGACTCGTCATTTCTAATTAATAAACAGCAAATTTTAACACCGTTATATTTAAAATGCTAATCTTAAATTTATAGCATTAACATATCAATCGTAATTACTATTACTTTATTTCTAATATTTTTTTCAAATAAAAATAAATTAAACATATCCTAATATAATTATATGAAATTTCTAATTATACACTTCCTTATTACATGAAATTTTTTATTATATTCTAATATAATTATATTAAACATATCCTAATTTTTTTATATTATACATGCATTTCTAAGTTACAATTAAAGTCTAATATTTTGCTATATTAAAATTAATTTTATAACAATTTTACATATTATCAAATTTCTAACATTTATAAACACTAAAATTATTTAATACAATAATTAAAAAAATTACACGTACTAACCTCTTGTAGTCCTTTAAATAAATAAGTATCGAATAAAAAATATAACACTTCACGAAGAGATCCGTTTAGCTCCGAAATATAACTTCTTCCCGAAATATTTTTCAAAATATAACCTCGAAACTAATTTTTTTTCTCCCCTATACTCTTATTTTTTTTTTCTTTCATTTAGTAATTTTTTTTCTTTCACTAAATGACCCTCCCCCATCCCTTTTATAGCCAACCGTTGGGAGCTGGTCTCCCAACGGTTTTAAATGCGTTCCGCATTCCATGAATGCAGAACGCATTTAATTTACCGTTGGGAGACCAGCTCCCAACGGTAATGTTGGCAGTGTTCCGCATTTCTAGAATGCGGAACACTGCTAATCAGATTATTAAATCTGATTAGTGTGTTCCGCATTCTAGGAATGCGGAACACCTCGTGGTCCGCATTCCTAAAATGCGGACCACGTGGGACCAGGCACTCTTTTGGAATTAAATCCGAAAGAGGTACTGATCTGTAATTTTGGGTGCCTCAAATATCAAAAACCCTTTATAACTCCCAGATTATTACTATTTAGATCGCGTGGTTAAGTGTTTTAACCAAAGAAGCCCTGTGAATATCTACATAGGTTCGTTAAAGTATCAAACCGCAAACCGATCCCAATTACAAATTCAAAGATTTGAGTCCGAATTATTTCCAAGCGAACAATTATAAGCTGTAAATATGATCATGTAGGGCGCGGTTGCCGAGACAGTGCAGAGGTCTAATATTTAGCCATTATTGCTTTGTATTGAATTCAAAGAAGTGACTACTTATTAGTAATATAGTATACCTTGAATATAATAAAATGGAAATAACTAAAAAAGGTAATGAGATCAAGAGAAAAACGGTAAATCAATCATCTTTTTTTTTCCTTCTTTCATGTCCAGTGTGTCATGCTCTCTCTAATGGCATCCACAGTCCCGAATATGGGTTTGTCAGTGCTATAGTCTTAGAAATTAAAATATCGTGTATTCATTTGATTTAGTGCTTTTACTAAGCATTTTAAGCAAGATGGGTTGTAAGTCAGAAAAAAAGTTGTTTACTGGTGTTATTCTTATCAATCTATGGCCGTTCGATGTTGATGCTGCCGAAACCAAAGCAAGTATATGGGATAGCTTCAGATCTGAATAGAAACCGGTTTCAAGGGTTTAACCGGTTTAGGCGGTTTCCCGGGTTTGGGCGGATTTTTTCGGTTCAAAACGTTTGAACCGAAAATCCGGGTTTCAGGGAAGAAAAGGACCGGACAGGTCTCTGGTTTTCGGTTGAATCGGTCGGTCTGGTCCGGGTTTGAAAACACTGGATGTGACAATATTTTTCAAATTTTAGACTTTAAATTTTTAAACTTGCATATCAAAATGCTAATCAATTAAATTAAAAAAATTATCAAAATTATCAAAATTCACATTTTTTATTTAATAACAATTATTAAATCTTAGAAGAGTTTCTTAATTTAATTACTTATTTAAATTTTAATTCAAATATTTAAACTATAGATATTGTTTTTATAGAATTTTAATAGAGATGTTAAAAGATAATATTAGTTTTTATTTAATTTTATAGTTCATTAATTTCTCAATTATTTAACTTGACATATATCTAATAAAATAAACGGTTGGCGTTTGAATGATTATTAAATAGCATACATTAAATAATATTTTTTTTATTTATAAAAAAAATATCATTTTTGTAAAAATATGTATTTGTGTCAAAGGTAACTTTTATATATTTTTATAGCTTAATTTAATTATATATTGACCCCACCATTTAAAATTTCCGGATCCGCCACTACGACCTTTCATCCCCTTTTCAATTCTACCCTGACGTTGAAAATTATCAATTTTATGCTATTTTTTATTTTTTTTTATTTCATTTGTACCCTGAAACATAAAAGTGACCTTTATTTATTTGATAAAAGTTCAAAACAAATTCTTCAAAAATAGTCAATTTAATATAAAAAGTTAATCTAATGCAAAAAGTATCAATTTAGAATTTTTTTTAAATTTTTGTCAAATAAAAAAAAATCAATTTTATGCTTTAAATTATTATTAAAATAAAAAAATGAAAAATATGGTAAAATTGACTGATTTTCAACTTCAGGGTAGGATTGAAAAGAGGATAAAAAGTCGGAATTTTTTAAGGCATTAGTCCCATTTTATTACCCCCTTAATTTTACATCATTAACGACAAGGCTTAATTGTAATTGTACAGATCGTGATGTAACACCAATAACCTTTCTATAGCTAAAAGAACAAAAACAAATTACTAAAATAATATCATCTTTTAGCATGCTAAAACGTTACTATCCACGTACGTACTTTTTACAAACTAAGTATGCTCTGTTAATAATAGCTTATGTAATGTCTCAAATTTCCTAAATGTATACATTAATGACTCAAAAAATAAAAAAATGCAGAAATTCCCTCACATGTTTTAATTACTTTTCAATACCTCATTTAATTTCCATTACCCTTTTACCCCTAACTGCCCACTAATACACGCTTCATCTATTTACTTCTTTAGCTTCGCCACGTCAATCTTTCTTTTTCACTCTCTCATGTTTCAACTGTGTCCATTTTTGAAATCAAAAAAAAAATTATTTGTTTATTTTTTTTATTTTTTTAACAAAAGCTAATCTTCATTGATAGAATTGTCAAAATTACAGAAATATGTGACTCCTCAACAAGATGAGTGAGCCAGTCTAAAAAAAATGATAATACTGCAAAAACAGTCATCCACACGAACTTATTTAACCACTAATGGGTCACCCAATCATAGTAACAACATATTAAGAAAAACTATCACCCAAATAAATCTATCATCATTAAGAGAAGAACTTCCAATGTCATAAAATGATGATAGTCCGTGACTAACAGCTCCTCTATCAACGTCTGAAATCTCAATGCTTCGGCCACAATTAAAAAACCCAAACTCCTGCCAAAATAAAAATTTCTGCCAAGCTGTTGGGGTTTTCTAGGTTTATAACGCAGTAGAATTTCAAAAAATTTATCTAAAACCCAAACCAAGATCCATGTAATTCAAATAAATAGATTGACTACAGAATTAATACTTACTTGTATGTCGAATTCAACAGCAATGTAGGAAGGAAGGAGGTGGTTCACTTTGGTGATACCTGGCCTCGGATCAAAAATGCCTCCAAAAGAATGCGTCCTCTATGAGTATCCACACGAACAGACCTTAGCCAAAACTAGTGCTTGTGTGCTAGCACTATTTCTTCACAAGCAATTTCGATTTTTTAGTGATTTAGTGAATAATAAATTTCGTTATCCTCAAACCAATTGCTTAATGTATATTTATAGTGATATAACAACACTAGGGTTTGAGACAAATTTGAATTTCAATCTCATTGCAATTCTACAAGTTTATATTTATCAAAAACTCCTCTTTTGATAATCATTCATATATATTAATTACTATATTTATTATCTTCCAAAAATAATAAATTAAGGAAAACACTTATCTTTAAATTTCGAATTAATATATATTTATTAATATATATATATTACGAATCATATATATATAATAATTAATCACTTAATCACATTGGCTTTTACAACCCATAACTGTTTTGGGCCTGTTCTTAGTGTGCGACCTTGTAGGTTCATATAACGTTGGCAGTAGGCCCGAAATCTCTATTTCAACCCACAAGTCATAAGTGGCCTCTAGCAAGACATTATAACTACCCAAGTTATACGATTATCGACAATCCGATTTAACCATTTACAATAATATTTTAATCCCTTTGTCTCTCGATATCCAGATTGAATATAAGGTAGATTGAATATAAGGTATAGTCCTGTCATCCTTATAATATGCAATCATTAGTTTCTTGACTCTAAGTAGACTGAAAATGATAACTCTTTATCAATTCATTTAGCATGGCCATGCATTTCCTTCAGTCTATCTTCTTCAATGAGCCCATAGATATCTTACTTAAATAAATGAGGGACAAATTCCTTCTCAGTCACTCACATTTCTCACATAGTTACTTTAATATCCAATGGCAATCTATTTCATTATCCTGTTAAAGATAATGTAAGACTGTATCAAAATATGAAATAACTATGTAGACATCCATGATGATTTCAAAGTCAAAGGATTATACTAATAGAACTGTAATGAGAATTACTTATGGCAGTGATTTATGTAGTACTCTCATAGTGGGTCATCCAGTGCCTTATTTCTCAAATAGCACCTATAATTGACTTAATATTTCATATACATGATTATTAAAACATAATCATCAGTCAACATCATTCTAGTCTCAATGTTCTATTAAAACTAGGGATAGATGGTATATAATTCTTTTATAAAACCTAAGGGTTCTACTATCAAGTCACATATTTGATGACCTTATAAAGAATTAACCATTCAAGTATTTTAATCATTAATATAAAATGATAAAAACTATCAATCAATAAATAACAAAATGATAAAGTCAAAACATGGTCAAACATGATTGACCTAGTGCATATTACTAACACAAGTTGCCAATACATCTTCTACAGTTACTTTATTAATTTTAACAAATTACAGGTTACTTTAACCATTTTTCACTGTTAGATGAAATAATTTTCATCTAACAGTAAAATAGATAAAATAAACAAAAATAAAGTAACTATAGAAAAGCCATTATGTATATCAAATAAACGGTTGCCATAAGGTTTTTTATTTTATTTTAATACTTATTGATGATTTAATAAACTATCAAATAATTATATATAAGTAATATGTGTTTTTTTTCTAAAATAACTATAAAATAGCCATAAAATATTAATTTATCGTCCTTTTAGTTCTAAATATTGAAATGATATAATTTTAAACTAATGCATTCCATATGATTGTAGAAAAAAATTATCGTTATTGTTAATGTTTCATGAGAAAAAATATAGAATATAATTGCTAAAAATGATAATTTCATTATGTGAAAAATTAGTGTCAAAATTACGATATAATATTACGCAAAATAATAATGAAAACTCACGCCAACTTAGTAAAATTACGCCAAAATAGTGATATAAAATCACGCCAAAAACTAGGTAGCACGGATACAGAAAAAACATAAAACGGGTATGGTTAAATGGCATTCAAAAATAAACACAAACAAAAAATATGAAACATGAAAAAAAATGTTAATAATAGAAATATAAGGAGTATTTATAAATATAAAAAGTTACAAATTTAAATATTTAGTAAATTTAATTTATATATTTACGAAAAATTATTGAAATACATCATTTAAATATATTCAAATTAATCAAATAAAAATCTTCAAATTTTAGAAATTTGAAGTTAATATTTTATAAATACTATAAAAATATTATGTAATTCTGCAACTTTTTAAAAAGAAATATCTTGTAGGTAATTTGAACAATACACTTTATGAGTAATGGATGAAATCTCGAATGAGTTAAAAAATATATAATTCTGTAAATATTTGAACATGAAATATATAGTAGGTAATTTAAATAATAAAATTTTATAATAATGGATTAGATTTCAAATGAGTTTTCAATAGTTTTCACTTTGCGAAACGGAAAATGCAAACATATTGACGTATTAGTGTTTTCTAGGCTAAAATGGTGATATAAAATCACGCCACAATAATAATAAACACAAAATATATATTTTTATGAGAATTTCAATTTTTCACAAAAAAGTATAAAGATAACTTATATCGTATCCTAACAATTTTCCTTTCATAGAAGCGATCCCCCTTGAGTAACTGTCATATCAAAGCGATCTCAATTTATTTTCAAACAATTTTCCGAGATGAGGAAGCAAGTGTAGTTTCGATAACCTGTAATAATAGTTAACTTTATCACGTAAGAATTTTGAGGAATAATAAGGAATCCCTCACCCAAACAAATTGAGTTTTGGGCCCCTTAAACAAATTGCAAATTGTAGCGCAGACCGTTTTTCATCATCCTGGGGAATTGAATTTTGAGGCACTGCCGTCAACCATGGCAAAGCAATTTCAATGGCGTTGGAGAGATAATTACAACTGACGCCTTTCTCCTTTGCGGTGCACATGTTTTTCATTCTTGTTTTCTTTATTCATTTATTTATTATTCTAATGCGTGGTAACATATTACTAAGAGATCATACCATTTGTGTGAGTTTTGATTAGTACAAAAATCTAGAATTTCATAGATATGGCTATGAAAATATTTAGTAACCGTTTTTTTTTTTGCTTTTTGCTAAAATAACTACTTTTCTTTCATTATTACTTTACTTTCCTTCAACTTTTTAATATTCTATTTGCTTTTCATACTTCAGAGTTTCAATTACAATTTTTATAAAATTAGCATTTTAATTGATTTATTTTCTTCTAAAAATAATAAATATCTAAAATTTAATTGTTTACTTCCCTTTCTTGTAATTCATTAATATTACATTATAATTTTTATTTCTACCATAGAGATTATAACATTGAATTTTGCAAAATTTTAAATATCGGATTTTTTGTCATGCATATAATAGTTTGCCATTCGTAAAGATGAAAATGATCACATTCTTGTCATTTTTAACCGTTTATAAAAAATAATAATTTCTATCACTATTATTATATTGGCGTGATTTCATATTATTTTGGCCTAAGAATCACGGATACTAAAAAACACAAATATTTCAATATTTTTAAATTTTTTATTTCGGAAACTGAAAACAATTGAAAACTCATTTGAAATCTAATCCATTATTATAAAATGTATTTTTTAAATTACTTATTAGATATTTCATGTTTAAATATTTGTATATATTTTTTAACTCATTCGAGATCTCATCTATTATACATAAAGTGTATCATTCAAATTACCTACAAGATATTTCATATTTAAATAGTTTTAGAATTACATATATTTTCGTAACATATATAAAATATTAATTTCAATTTTTTAATAAAATTTAACTTTTTATTCATTATGAACTTAAATTTTAGATATATTTTAATTCCATATTTCAGTAATTATCCTAAATATATAAACTAAATTTAGTATATATAAAATTTGTAATTTTTAATATTTATAAATATTCCTTATATTTCTATTATTAACACATTTTTTCCATATTTTGTGTCTTTTGATTTTTTTTTTTTAAATGTCATTTGACCATGCCCGTTTTATGTCTTTTGGTATCCGTGCTAACTAGTTTTTGGCGTGATTTTATATCACTATTTTGGCGTGATTTTTTATTATTATTTTAGCGTGATTTTATATTCATTATTTTGACACTATTTTTTACATGATGGAGTTACTATTTTTAACAATTATATTATATATTTTTCTTTTGAAACATTAACGACAACGATAATTTACAATCAAATGGAATGCATTGGTTTAAAATTATACTATCTCTATATATAGAACTAAAAGGACGACAAATCAATATTTTATGGCTATTATATAGTTATTTTTATGAAAAGTGGATAATGTAATTATTTTTTTTTTACTGAAACACATGTTACTTATATATAATTATTTAATAGTTTATTAAATTATCAATAAGTATTAAAATTAAATAAGTTTTTTTTGGCAACAGTGCAATTGTACATATTTATTGGCTTTTCTATAGTTACTTTATTTTTGTTTATTTTATCTATGCTGCCGTTAGATGAAATTAATTTTCATCTAACGGTAAAAAATGGATAAAGTAAATTTTAAATTTGTTAAAATTAATAAAGTAACTATAGAAGATGTATTGGCAAATTGGCAGAATTTTTTTATCTTGGCAGGAGTTTGGCTTTTTCAATTGTGGCCGAAGCATTGAGATTTCAAACGTTGATGGAGGAGTTATTATTCGTAGACTATCATCATTTCATGATATTAGAAGTTCTTCTTTTAATGATGATAGAATAATTTGGGTGATAGCTTTTCTTAATACGTTTGTTACTATAATTGGGTGGTCCATTCGGTGGCCAAAAAAACCCTTGTCGATGACTGCATTTGCAGCTCTCATCATTTGATTTTGGAATGGCTGACTCGATAGTGTCGAGGAGTTGTTTCATTGATGTATCTTTCCATATTTCATTTAATGAAATTTAATCTATGACAAAAAAAAAACTTATATCGTATCTTTGAACCAAAATGCAAATATATCATGATATCCAAACAATTGAATACTTTCTGTATCAAAAACTAATGACTAGTTATAAAAATTTGCAATTGGCATACTAATCAATCTTTTGCAGTTAATCTATTGAACAATAACAAAAATTCCAAAAACAATTCAGCAGAGAACTATCCACTGGTAAAATCTATAGAACTTGAAAAAATAGAAATTGCATGAACATTGAAATTAGTTTCATGACAGACTAATTAAAACCCTCATAAAAAGAGAGAAAGCAATTTTTCAATTTGGAAAATTCAAAAACGACTATCATAAACAACGCAAAAATTGTTTTTCTAGGAATATTTATGCATTAAATTCATTGTTTGTATCTTATTACGTGAATGGTAAGTTTATTTTTAAAAAATGGAAGGGATACAAATATAAAAGTATCACAGTTTAATTATAACCAATTTGATTTGTTTTTTTAAAATAAAATTAATTGAATGAAAAATCATGAATAGTAAACAAAAGAGTAATAAGAATTATAAAACAATAATATTTTTTAAATATAAAAAACTTACTTACTGGGTAGCAAAGTGATCGAGATGAAAACCATTTTAATGGCTTTAAGTTAACAAGCAATCCATTGGAATAGCAAACCGTTCATTATAGTTTTTTTGGGTGAATGTGTCAAATATGAGGATTACAAAAGAAATTAAGTGATTTGTGTTTGGCCACTGAATGCTAAGCGAATCACGAAATTAAAAGTCGGTGGTTTTAAATCTGATGAAATTAGAGGATTGTAGGAAAATATAGGAGAAATTCTTTATTGGGTATTAAAAAGGTAACTTTTAAAACGTTAGATATAAAAATATATGTTAAATTAAATTTCACGTAATTATGTGTAGTTTAATCTAATCACAATCACTCATATTCATAATCAACTTAGGACTCAAACTCAACCAAAACTTTAGCATTCACCAACTATATGTGTTACTCGAATTACTTACTTGGAGTCCATATAGGATCGTCGATTGAGAAAAAATGGCCGTTGATTTTGATCCTTTGATTTGGAAGAAGGATTGATTTCAAACTTAGTTGAATTCCGTTATAACACCTTCAAGACCAGGGAGAAAAATCCACATCGACGGTATTATCGTCTCCAAAGAAGTTATTAGAATTGGAAGATATGATCGAATTGCATGACAGTAACTACCGCAAGAGGCGGTTACACTGCCGGAGATGTTGAATAGTAGTTATTTGCATAATAAATTATTTATTGGAGTACTTTTTTTCCCATAAAAATGCAAGAGATTCGATGGTGAAGCTATTGGACAACCTTGATTAATTTGTTATTCCATAAATATTTATAACTGCTATTATTATTTATTTATATATCAGATTCTCTCTCTTTTTTTACCGTTCTTTTCTTCATTCGAGTTTTGATCTCTCCATTAATGGTCCAAACTCGAGCTTCTAAACTTGCTGCAAAACGTAAACCTCCTAAAATGAGGAAGAAAATGGTTTCTAGTCATGTCACTGCAAAAACCGCTTCTCCTAAATCTGAAATGAAAGAAAATGTGTCAACGAAAAAAAAATCAGTGGCTGGAACTTCGAGGAAACTGAAGACAGCTGAACCAGGCCATGATTCGAAGAGGAAAAAAAGAGATTCGGTTGTAGAACCGCATGAAAACGCAAAGGATTAGTGAGATTATCACTTTTTATATATTTTTTATTCTTTTGTTTGTATTGTTATAATTTATTTTTAGGTCTGCCATTTTATTACTTAATTAGGGTTTACTTTTGTTTGATTTTTATTAGACAAATTTATTAATTCTAACTTAAACTTCTCTCTGTTGAGTTTTATGTTTTTTGCTTGTAATGACTTTTTAACATTTAATTTGTTTATTAGGGTTTCTAGATATTACATTTTGCATTACTATGTTTGTTTTTTAAATTCATCTCTGTTATATAGCTTTTACATAAATTATCTTTTTGTTTGGTTTATGTTATGTTGAATTGTGGTTGACTCTGTTTTATAGATTTTTACAAAAAATTCATGTGTTTTGGTTTATGCTATGTTGATTTGTAGTTGATTTGCTCTTGTTTTTGTATTCTGAATAAATTCTATATTTTATTTTTTTTAGATGTGGCAGTTTAAAGTGAACTGTGCTGATCGTTATTTTTCGAAAGTGCATACATGCATGAAGTATGAAATACTGAAGGAATTTAAGGCAAACTGAAATGAACGTGAGTCAGAGTTATTTAGGGAATCCTGTTTTAGTTTTTTACTTGATCTTCCTGAATTTAAAGTTCAAAACCAGATTACACATTGTTTGTTATTAGGGAAATTGAGCAGTTGAAAAAAAGAGAATTGTGGTTTGAGGTTGGTGGTTATAGACTTAAGTTTGGTTCTCTTTAATCTCGGGTCTTAGATGCATTGGTGATAGTAATAAATTCTCATATAAAATGGAATCGAATCGTCTTTTAGAGAAGTACTTTAAGGGCTTAAATCAAGTAAGTAAACAAACTTTAAGTGACTGTTTTAAGAGTCGGAGATGGAATTTTGATGACGATGGTTTCAAGATTGCATTTCTTCATTTTTTGCATAATTTCCTCCTTGCTTCTCCTATGACTGTTCGTGTTCCTCTTCTTGATTTTGATATTGTTGAGTCTGAGAGACATGAATATCCTGTTGGGTTTTATTGGTTCATAACGCAGCGGAATTTCAAAAATTTATCTAAAAACCCAAACCAAGATCCATGTAATTCGAATTAAACAGAACAATTACTTACTTGTATGTCGAATTCAACAGCAATGTAGGAAGGAAGGAGGTGGTTCACTTTGGTGATACCTGGCCTCGGATCAGAAACGCCTCCAAAAGAACGCGTCCTCTACGAGTATCCACACGAACAGACCTTAGCCAAAACTAGTGCTTGTGTGCTAGCACTATTGCTTCACAAGCAATTTCGAATTTTAGTGATTTAGTGAATAATGAATTTCGTGATTCTCAAACCAACTGCTTAATGAGTATTTATAGTGATAAATAACACTAGGGTTTGAGACAAATTCGAATTTCAATCTCATTGCAATTCTACAAGTTTATGTTTATCAAAAACTCCTTTTTGATAATTATCCATATATATTAATTACTATATTTATTATCTTCCAAAAAATAATAAATTAAGGAAAACACTTATCCTTAAATTTCGAATTAATATATATATTTATTAATATATATATATATTACGAATTATATATATATATATAATTAATCACTTAATTACATTGGGTACAACCCATAACTGTTTTGGGCCTGTTCTTAGTGTGCGACCCTGTAGGTTCATATAACGTTGGCAGTAGGCTCGAAATCCCTATTTCAGCCCACAAGTCATAAGTGGCCTCTAGCAAGACATTATGACTACCCAAGTTATATGAATATCGATAATCCGATTTAACCATTTACAATAATATTTTAATCCCTTTATCTCTCGATATCCAGATTGAATATAAGGCATAGTTATGTCATCCTTATAACATTCAATCATTAGTTTCTTGACTCTAAGTAGACTGAAAATGATAACTTCTTATCAATTAGCATGGCCATGCATTTACTTCAGTCTATCTTCTTCAAGGGGCCCATAGATATCTTACTCAAATAAATGAGGGACAAATTCCTTCTCAGTCACTCACATTTCTCACATAGTTACTTTCATATCCAATGACAATCTATTCCATTATCCTGTTAAAGATAATGTAAGACTGTATCAAAATATGAAATAGCTATGTAGAAATCCATGATGATTTCAAGGTCAAAGGATTATACTAATAGAACTGTAATGAGAATTACTTATGACAGTGATCTATGTAGTATTCTCACAGTGGGTCATCCAGTGCCTTATTTCTCAAATAGCACCTATGATTTGACTTAATATCTCATATACATGATTAGTAAAACATAATCATCAGTCAACATCATACTAGTCTCAATGTTCTATTAAGACTAGGGATAGATGGTATATAATTCTTTTATTAAACCTAAGGGTTCTACTATCAAGTCACATACTCGATGACCTTAGAAAGAATTAACCATTCAAGTATTTTAATCATTAATATAAAATGATAAAAACTGCCAATCAATAAATAATAAAATGATAAAGTCAAAACATGGTCAAACATGATTGACCTAGTGCATATCACTAACATATCCATGTGCTCTAGATGTGTTTAATTGTACGTTTGTGTGTTTGAGTACGAAGGCAGTTAGGGAAGTTGATAGTCTTAGGGATGAAAAAAATAGTGATAAGTGCTACTATTATCGTCTTATTGGCTTTCCCTATGCGTTGTTATGCTGGTTTTACGAGTGATGCCCTTCTATCACTAGTAAGTACGTTAAGATGTCGATTCAACTGCAATCCCGCATATCTTAAAGTGGAAACCTTCTTTCAATCTGAAATTACGTTGATGTAGATAGAGATTTATTTGATGAGACTAAAACTGATGAGGTATTTTATATTTATTTATTAAATCTGAAAATTACATATATTTTTCTGCCCTAGTTTATCTGTGGTTGATTAATAGTTTACTTTTAATTATATTTCTGGTCATATTTCGTTCGGTCGTTCCTACTGCTGCGGAACACAGTGCCCTTGTTTTGGGTAATTTTTTCAAGCAAAACAAGGGTAAAGCTAAGCTGTCTGATGATAAGCAATCCAGTGATAATGAGGGGATTGGAGAAGGTTATTGCGCGGCGTATGATATTTCGAAACATACTGATTCCACACAAAGTGGGTTTATGGATGCGACTGCGAATAAAAAGTTTGAGGTCTTATTTGCTGGTCAACGGAAGTTGGAGGGTGATCTTGATGATATTAAGCGCTTAGTTACTTCTAACTTTTCAGAACTGTTTGCCGCTGTTAATTCTTTGAAGATAACCCCTCATGATCGTGGTACCGATAATCAGGTAATATTTGTTTTACTGTTTATTATTCCTTATTTTGTGTTTCAATTAAATTTGTTAATTTAACCATCAAAGTTTCATTTTATATGATGATAAGGTTGGAGGTACAAGTAAGGATAAACTTTTTGAAAGTTCGTCAAAACTCCAACATGAAAATGAAGATGACGCTGAATCTTTTGAGTCTGTTAAGGAAAGTGATGATAGTGGCGAAGACTCGAAAGTTGAAGATACTGAATCTGATGATATCCTTCTTGTAAAGGTATTGATTTGTGAACTACCTTTTTTAAAAAAAAATATGCACATCAACTTACAGTCAACTACTAATCAACTTTGTTTGCAATAGTTAAAAAAGAAGCTGAAAGAACCGTCTAAAATTTTGGAGACATCAAATGATGGCAAAGAGGAATCTATTGAAGATATATTAGTAGAGGACAGTGCCAATGTCAAAGATAAAGAATTTGATAATGTAGTCTTATCTGAAGTTGATAAAGTTTCAGTTGACAGTGAAACAACGGACAAGATTGAGAAAGTTTCAGTTGACGCTGAAACAAATGACAAGGTTGAGAAAGGTTCAGTCGACGCTGAAATTAATGAGAAGGTTGAAAAAGTTTCGGTTGACGTTAAAACGAGTGACAAGGTTGATTTAGCTGATGATATTATTGAATCTCAAGATAAAGACGAGGCTGCGAGCGAGGAAACTACTAATGTTGTTCAACCTGCTGAACATAAGGATAATTCTGAACTTAAGGATCAATCGACTATTGCTAACATTCAAGCTGCTCCTACGTCCGGATCTGCTCTTGAACATGATATAGTTGAGCAAAGTTTGAAAGATATTCCATCTCGTGAGGTATATTTTTTTGTTATTTTGTAGTTGTTTATGTTTGAAATGAACTTATTTGATTTTTAATCTATTAGGTTCAAAGTCAGAGTAAAGGATTCTTTGATTCTCCAACTTTTGATGTGACTGATGAGTTATTGGAAGAGATGGAGCAGAATGTTATTAGATGTTCTGCTGCTCTGAAGGCAAAAAATGTAATCCTCTTAGTTATTTGTAACTTTTTTTTTTCTGGCTTGAGTTTATTTAAGGTGGATTTTGGGTTGATTTTTAAATTTTGTTCTACTTTTTTGTAGGATGATTATGTTACTGATGCTTTTGGTATGGTTTCTCTAAATTCTAATATAGCTACACCTTGTATTCCTAAAAGGACTGTTAAGCCTAGTTTTGTCTACAAGTCCCCATTCTTAACCGAGTTAGGTTCTTCTGAAGGTGATGTTGCTGCGAATTTAATAACTATTGTTTGTCTTTGTCCGTCTGAAGCTGGCTCTACATTTACAGATATTAAAAAGCAAGAGCACTTCGTGCTTAGGCTTTTGAAAGGAATTGATAAAAGAAAAAAGTTAGTACTCTGAGTCACATTTTTAAATGATTATTTATTTGTTTATTATGTAACCTTATCTAATATGTTTTTTTAATTTTTATAGGAGTAAATTTTATAATGATAAGGAGGCATTGTTAAATCCTTCCTTCAGGTTTGGTTCTATTTCAATTGATGAAAAAGTTTGGCTTCATACCCTCTATACTCCTGGAAAGGCTCTATGTTCTACGGTTAGTATATTACATTTCTTTGATTTTATTATATCTAAACCATAAATCAACTGCAAGTAAACTATAAATCAAATGTCTATTTTTCTGTTTTGTTTGATTTTGCTGTGGCTTTTTTATTATTGTGATGTTATTTCAAATCAATTTTCATGATAATAAAACATGTGAAATTGTATCAGTTTTGATATTTTTGATATTGATTTATTTCTGTTATCAACTTAAAATAAACTGCATGTCAACTTTACTAATATATTATATGAAACACTTTATCAATTTAGTTTACAATTGTGAAATGATTTATATCCAGCATGTTGATGTTCTCTTCTATTACATGAGGAAGAAAGTTAAAATTGGTAAAGTCGTCCAGAAAAGTTGTACTTCAACCGTCAATTTTTTTGATCGAAGGATACAAGCTTTGTATAAGTTGTATGAACCAAAAAAAGATTGTTCTATTATCTCCAGCAAACATCCAGTTTACGATTATATTATTGGCGGTATTATGGACTGTAACATATGCAGGTATGATGCCGATGACGTCCTATTTCCTATAAATTTGTAGAATGAATGGCATTGGATTTTAGGACGCTGGAACTTCAAGGACATATGCATTTATGTGTACAATTCACAGAGATCAGCAAAATATGACAATGCCGCGCTTGAAGTTCTGAAGTGTTATAGTGAGTTGCTGCCACTATTTTTTGAAATGATTCATCTGTATGAGTTGCACAGGGACATCGATGTTACTACTGGTCCGTATAAGGAAAAGAAAGGAACTGGTCCATTTCATATGAAAATTGTTGAAAACCTGCCTACTCAAGTTGATAAGTAACTCTTTTCTTTTTAACTCTTTGTTCTTTTGATTTATTGCTATGCAGATTATTATGTGAGTCAATTGTAAATAAACTCCAAATCAACTCTATGTCAACCTGTCATTTTTTATTTGTTTTGATCAATTTTGTCTACTTTTATTTTTCTTTTGGTGACTGTGGAATCCATATGGTTTGTGCTGCTGAATTTTTCATTGATGGGAAAGAAATGGGTCCTAATTTTGTTGCTAAAGAACATCGTGCTCGCCATGCTTCTTCTTTGTATGGTAATTGGAAGGAACATTCTTACATTGTCAGTGAAAATGAATGTCCAATCAAGTACAAGAGGCACATCATAAAGTGACCTTTTTTATGTATTAGACTTTTAGTGTTGTGACTTTTTATTTTAGAAAAATACTTTTGATACTAATACTGTTTTTAATGTGTTTTTTAATTCAGTTTTTTTGTGAATGCTTTGTAAGAATGCTTGTTTTATGGTTAATTTATATTATTTAAAATAGTATTAAATTTACTTTTCTTACATATACGTTTTGATATGTGAAATTAATTTATTCTGATTTATTTACAGATTTGAAATCAACTATAAACCAACAGCAAGTAAACTGTGACAAAAAAAATATCAATCGAGGATTATTTTGTTTTATATTTTTTAAATTTTGTACACATATGAGTTATTATATTAACATTTCTGTATGTAATGGTTGTAAATTAAAAAAATAATTTAAATTTGTCTTTGTAAACTGTAATTGGATATTAAAGAAATTTCAGATACTAACATAAGATGTATTTTAATAACCTTTTGTTTTCATGTTTTTTTGTACATTTTTGATATACCATAAAAAATTAAAAATAATATTTAGTGTCTTTACAACCTGAAAAAAAAAATTGAAATAAAAAAGAAAGTAAACCCCAAGTAAACTTGAAATCAACTCATGTAAACTCTAATTTGTCTTTGGCATATTTCTGCACGTCTTTCTATTGTGACCATACAGTTGACATCTGCTGCATCTGCTATGATTTGAATTCTCAAATCTAGATTTAGACCTTCTCTTCTTAGGCCTTCCAGACTTTGTTCATCCAATTGGCGTTGCTACTATCATTTCTATCACTTCTTCTGGTATATTCCACATTTTCTGATCTTCTATTGGATATACTGTTGCCTCATAAGTCTTCAACAATGTTTCTTTCTTATAAATGTGGAACAAAACTTGTAAGGTTCTTGGTTCATTTCCTTAAGTATTGCCATTGCATGACGGCACGGTATTCCATACAACTGGAATCTTCTACGCGTGCACGTTTTGTGCCTAGCTTTGGGAAAAACTTTTTCAGTTGCTTTCACGATGCTTTCATGTCGATCTGACACTATACACATATCATTTCGCATCTAAAACGCGTCTCTAATCCTTTCCATAAACCACTCCCATGACTCATTATTTTCAGAATTAACTATGCAAAAAGCAAGATGAAATATTTTACCGTTACCGTCTTGTGTGCTTGCTGTCAATAACGTACCGCCATATGCCGATTTGAGGAAGGTACCATCCACTGTAATGACTGGAATGCAGAATTCCCAACCTTTAATTGAGGCATTCAATGCCATAAACACATAAAGGAAGGTGTTGTTCTCTTTTACTTCCATCTCAATTGCAAACCCTGAATTTGTAACTCTTATCATGTACAAATAGCTTGTTATGAGAGTGAATGAGTCTACTGGATTTCCACTTACTTTTTCGTCTGCAATTTCTTTTGATCTCCAAGCTTTTGTGTAGCCTATATTAATTCCATACAGTTCCTTCATATCTCTCCTAATGTCAGCTGGTTTGTAAACAGATTTGATGTCAACATACTTTGATTTAATGCAATCCGCAATTATATTTGTTGTCGCTTGCCTTTGATCTTGTGTTCTCTCATGTAATGAGCAAATGTGGTTGACATTCAGTTTTTGAATCATAAACAACTGATTTTTCCCTATTTTTGACGCATTAAGTTGCCATGTGCATTTCGAATCCAAACAATTTAATGTATACTGTCTATCACATGATCTTTTCACTTTGTATTGAAAAACAGTTTTCAATACCTCTTTGTCTTTATATAGCTGTCCTTATTTTATTTCTTTGTGTCTTGGATCTGTTATTATGATATCCTCTTTGAAGTTGCTTTCTGCTTCATCTTTAGTTTGTATTGTTTCCTTCGATATCATTTTTGCATAATGTATTAAATCCGGTATGTCATCCCCCTATCTCTCACTTGTTGATCCTATCTCAAATGTTGACTTTAAAGCTGATTCTGAATGTGGAATGTCGGCATTCGACAAGGTGAAAGTTGAATCTAAAAAACTCACTTCCTTTTGACATTGTTGTTGTCGAAATACACAACGGATGCATCATACAATCTGATTCATTTTTCTTGAGCTCTAAGTAGAATGATAAAGTTGCATTGTCTATTATTTTTAAAGGTGGATAGTTGCTTCTGACTTGATATTTAATTTCCAGGAGAGTTGACATATGGTTGATTTGGAGTTGCTTGTACAAAATCTCTTGAAAGTTGTTGTAGTCACATGCTGTCTTGACTACTATTCTAATTGGATTAAAGTTGATGTATTCCATATTTTGATTCCATCTTCCATTGTAATGAACAAAAACCAGAATATTGTCCATAACTACAATATAAAATCAAAACATTCAAAATCAGTATTTGAAAATTAACAAGGAATTTTCATATGACCAGAATCATAATATTATGTCAAGTAATTAAGAAATTTAATTTGTATTGCATAAATCAAAACGCAACTAGGTTATGTACTGTTTATATAATCAAAAAGTAATAAGAAATCTGCATATTCCAACAATTTCAATCAATAATTTAGCATATCAAATCTGTTTTCCATAAATTGACAAAAATTTAGGTAGCATTTATATGAACAATCAGACTAATTACCTAAATGTTAGTGCTGTTTATATATTTATATATGTTAATCTAAAATATTTGCGAGTTAATAAACATACATTTAAGACATTTGATGAACATCTGTATTATTTTAATTTTTCAATCTATAAACTGAATTTCTCGATTACCTTGCTGTTGTTGATGATTTGTTGTAGATCAAAGTGGAAATCAACAGTGGATCTGATATTAAGCAGAATCCATTGATTGTGGCAGAATTTTGGAGCTTGATTCCTTCTTTAATGGCCAGTTTCTTGAGCTTGAGGAAGAAGTTGTTTGTTATTTTGGAAAGGAACTATTTCCTCATTCATTATTGTCTCTATTTAAGGGAGGGTATTATTGTCTTATTTTAAGCTGAAACCTCCGTGTCTTATGATTTGAGGCATTTATGAAAATCATTTATTTTTTTTAGTGATTTCCGCATTTATTAATTAGGTGATTATATAAGCAAAGAATGGGGCTATTTGGGGTATTTATGTGCTTGACCCTTATGTAATTGTTTATCCATAAATTTTGGGCCTATAAAATAAATTGGGCTTGATATTATCAAATTTTCAAATTTATTTAATAATTTAAAATTAATTACTAAATAAAATCTAATTACAATACTCATTTTGGTAAGTTATAATTTATACTTGCCTAAAAAAAATTAAAGAATATATTATTTTCTTTTATTAGTTAAGTAAATATAATTACATGACTAATTAAAAGAAAATTAATTATTCTTTTCCACTTTAGAGATATGTCCATATATACATATTCTCTATCCTCCTATAAATAGGAGTGTCTTCACAACAAAAAGACACACATAACTCTCTAGTCGCCGGAATTCTGCAAACAAAGCAACACAGAATCTCTGCATAATTTCTTCAAGCGACTACACCAAATCAAGCCTCCATATTCGAATCTTCATACGTCGTGTTCATCACTCGCCGAGGATTCAACCAAGTGACTGCATATTAAATCAAGTCTTCATATTTGAATCTTCATACGGGGATGAATTGGTTAAGGTGAATGCGGGGATTCCCCCTTCCGCTGAAATGGCTCAGATCCGGCATCTTGAATTTTGCTGGTAGCTTTTCATCCTCTTCTAGGGAATACTCATCCAAATTGATGAGCTAGTTCCCATTGATGGTGTCCTAGAGTTGTTTGATTTTTTTTGCTAGATCCTAATAAGATTCAGATTGCACTGACTCCTGATTCTTAGGCTTCTCGTTCTCGGCTTCCACTTTCAGCTGTTCTTCATACATTGCATTAGTGAACCATTTCGGGTTGACTTTTCCCCTCTGATCCTATCATATTCTGCTCTGTGTTTCCTTCCAGACTCGTCGTTTCTTGTTGCTTCTGCTGCTTGTTCATCAATAGCGTTCTTCTCATTGTTTTGGCCACCCAATTGAGCCCTTATGATGTTCTCGAACCATTTCTTCAGGTCTTCATTATGTTGCTTGATAGAATTCATGACTTCCCCTTTCATCTGGTTGAGTTGGTCTTGAGTGACAGGAGCCCCTGTATTCATTTTAGAGATGTTGATTGAGCTGGCCGATCGAGAGAATATGCTAGAGGAACTCTTGGAACCGGAGTTGCTGAGTCAGTCGCAAACTAACTTGGCTTGCTGTGCTGGCGTGAGGGGCGTTGCTGGTGACTTGGGAGGGCTCTCGGGTCTAAAGAGTCTTCTTGATTTCCTTTGCCAGAAAGCTGCAGGGCAAGTAATTTTAGTGGCTGCATCCACAAGGGGTTAGTGCATGATACTAGATACGTGAGATGCATGATATGCAGATGCGTAAGATGCAGGGTCAGTTTTGAAAACATAGCACATAGCAAGTTTGGCACATAGAAAATTTTGATATCACAAAGACACGTTGTTCCTTCCAACCTTATTTCTCCCACACACGTGTTTCGGCCGATGTTTTTTCCTACGTGTTTTGATCTGGACCCTCGCATCGCAATGCAAGAGTCGGCGTTCCTGCAAAAAGCTCTTTTCTAGCAGTTCTAAAGCAGATAGACGGTACTTGTCGATGTAATGACTCTAAATCCCTTTCTGGAAGGAGTTGAAAGAATGTAGGGTGGACGTGGAAGTCCGTTTTTAAAATCTGGAATTTGATTTAGCCTTGTGGTTGTATCTAGTGAAAAGTGTTTCCACTAGACTGGTTATTAGAGGTGTGATCAAGCAAAGGAATTTCACTTGATCAGATTTGTAATTTTAGGTCTAGCCCAATAGGAAGTTTTGAAAATTTGGTTTTGAAACTAGAATGTGTGTTAAGACGGACCTAAGACTAAGATTGAAATAGTAGTTTTTGAAACATTTGGATTTAGAATCACTACATTGACAGCATGCTTCAAATACAAACATTATATTGGGTATTTTTCTAGAGGGTAGTGTCTAAGCTGGAATGCATGTGGGCTGCGTCATTGGGTTTTCGTAGTAACCGGTTTAAGGCTCCCAGAGAGAGATATACCTTTGATAGGTCTCCTCAATCATGAGTACAAGCGATCGAGGTACTAGGTTGTGAATGATATTGCTCCGCATAAGACGTTCTGGTCGCTGGAGTGCAACGCCACAGCGTGAGATCGGCCATGAGTATCAGGGCTGAATAGGGACTCTTAGAGCATAGGTGAGAAGATAAATTTCTAATGCAATGCAACAGGTGCGAATATGTTTGAAAAATAAAGCCGGTGATTGATAAGGCGCAATGGAGTCGTCATTGTGAGCGGAGCGGGGTTTGGGGACCACTGTGAGCGGAGCAGGGTTCGGGGGCCACTGTGAGCGGAGCGGGGTTCGGGGGCCACTGTGAGCGGAGCAGGGTTTAGGGACCGCTCGCCCAACGCTTATGGCTGACTTCTCAATATGGAAATGGTTTTAAAAATGGAGTCGCCACCTAGTTTGACTAGGAAATGCCTTTTAACTGACTAGATAGCCTTACTCACCTCCGGTAAGACTATTGTGCATCAGACCAAATATTAGGGTTCGTGGACCTCCCCGAGACTCTTGTGCTTGGCTTATCGGTTACCGGTTTTATTTACTGGACACATTTGTTTTATATCTCTTCTCAATAGTATATACTGTTCACAAGATATGAAAGTCGTAGACACGTTTGACGCGTATATGACTCGATCTGGACTCGCATTTGAGGCAAGGAGCAGGTACTCCTAAGCATTCATCTAACCTTAGAGGTTTCTAGCAAGTAGAAAAAGTATAGCTAGTCTAGATTGATTACATGAACAAAGCCTAAAATCGGATGTATAAATGTGATTGATTGATTTTATTAGGTGAGTCTTGAAAAACCTATACAGTCGTTACTACGTTTTTGTATTAGTCCTACGATGTCTAATTGATGGGCTAGAATTGCATTAATGGGCCAATTTAGGTGATTATTCCTTTAACTAGTTATTATTTGATTTGGAATGCTTTTGGAAAGAAGTAAACATTGCATGCATGCTCAGGGGCAGTTGGATATACATACAAGGTTAGAGATACTTTTTAACCTCGTTGACTTTGAGTGCTAGGCACTCGCGCGGGTTTTGACCATTGGTCTGCATAGAATGGGCTCTCGGTCAGATCACGGGAGTTGTGCGTCTCGTCGATCCAGTTCTACTGGGTTTATCCGGAGTTGATTCCAAGTCCGGGTTAGCCCGAAATCAGCTCTGGAAGTTGCTGGTTCGCTGGGCCTCGGGCCCGTGGGCCCAGTTTATACACTATGTTACATATTTGGACTTCTGAGTCCGTTATACATCAGTTCTAGCCTAATACTATGCCAAATATGAATCTTCACTAAACTATCTACATCTGGGTTCAAACTGGACCTGATTTGGAGTATAGATGAGCCTGGAAACACGTTTTGAAGTTCAGATCACGTCTAGAAGTTCTGGGAGCGAATCTGGGGAGCTGACAAAGGAAGAGCACGGCTCCGGCAGAATGATGTGGCGGCGCCGCCACATTATTCTGGCGGCGCCGCCGGTTCTTGGGGCGGTGGCGGTTTGATTTGCAGCAGTTTTTCGGATTTTATTTTGCTATGTTCTCACTCGTTTTAATTCCATTTTTCATGCAAAAATAGTCAAAACAACATAAAATTGAACAAGGAATTCAAAAAACACATTATCAAAGTGTTTAGAGCTGATTTACACAAAAAAGTATTCGGGGCAGCAACTATTCTTATGTCTTTTTCATGGCAAAAAGACTAAAAATCCCTAGAAACATACATTCTAAGGGTTAAATCAATTAGTTTACTGGATTTAAGCATAAACACAATTAATTACAGCTAATTAACAGGTCTGATGGAACAAGCACACAAGAGAAAGCGTAAGACACATATCAAACACATATCCCACATCCGCTAAAGAGAAATACAGAACATATGCCCACCTATAAATAGATTGGTCCCTCGTTCAAAAAGAGGACCAGATTCAGGCACATATCATAACCTTTTTTAGACTATACCCGATTGTAACGATAACCTGAGTTCATATAATCTCTAAATATTACCGCTTCAATCATTTGGCGCCGTCTGTGAGAACCGCTATTCTCAGAAAAATAATTCTAGTGATAAAAGTGGCAAGCAGCTAAAACCATACAAACCCACAACCATAGATTCAAGAAAACTAAGATAGACACACACGAAACAAGTATGACCAGCAAGAGAAAGAGAGAGGGGAACGACGACAACTCTCTGAGAAGGTGCAAGCGGAATAGGACTATGGCGCCGGAGATATAGTGCAATGAGAGTCCGGCTCCCGGACCTAGAGAGAAGGGAGCAGTAATAGTGGTTCAGGAAACGGTAGGAGGACGAGAGGTCCCGAGAGTGTCGGTGGACCCCGGATTGTACGTCAATATCATCACGGATAAGGTCTATTGGGCGACCGGGGGAAGTCGGATCCGCATAAGTACGAGCCCAAGCTGCGTAAGAGGAACATGAGGCAGCATGCTCCAAACAACGGGAGCAGCAGAGATTCGAATGAACTTTATCGACGAACAAGGCCGGGAAAAGACAGTCGCTTCCCTTTTCCATATTGTAAGCAAGAGCCTTCCATATGACCTCATATTGGGTCATCCGTTCCTCTAAGAGTCGGGGGCGGCCCTCGACGCGAGAAATGGAAGGATAATGATCCAGACCTCTTTGGGGACAATGACGGTCGAAGGAAGCCAAGAAGGTGGGGAAGCCAGCCACTTGGCGGACATGGGCGAGCTACTCCACATAGAGGAGATACTTGAGCGGCCATGTGAGGAATCAACAGTCGAACCGGTAGGAGAAACGAAGAGGAGATCCAATATGAAAGAAGCTACCAAAAAGGAGATCCAGAAAGTGCTCCAGGAGTTCGAGGGGACGTTCGCCACAAGGGTCACCAATATCAAAGGTGTATGGCCAGAGGTGGCGTGCCACGAGTTAAATGTTGACACGGCCATGAAACCAGTTTGACAAAAGAACTGACGAAACTCGGAAGAGCGACAAAGGATCATAGCAGAGGAAGTAGAAAAGTTGTTAGGAACAGGGTTCATCAGAGAAGTCAAATACCCAGATTGGCTGAGCAACGTGGTCCTAGTGAAAAAGACAAACGGGAAGAACCGAATGTGCGTCGAATTCACCGATCTGAACAAAGAATGTCCGAAGGACTGCTTTCCCTTACCCAATATCGATCAATTGGTCGTCTGCACCGCTGGATATGTAATGTACAGCTTGGCGGACATGGCGTAAGGATACAACCAAATTCTGATGAAGGAAGAGGATCAAACAAAAACAAGCTTCGTCATGAAGGAACTTACTACTACATGATGATGCCCTTCGGGCTAAAAAAATGCATGAGCAACATACCATCGGTTGATGAAACACATGTTCAGGGGCCAAATCGGCAAGACAATAGAAGTATACATCGACGATGTAATCGTGAAAAGGACAAGTGAAGAAGATCACCCAAAAGACTTATGGACATTGATGGAGATACTCGACAAATTTAACATGAAGATGAATCCAAAAAAATGCACGTTCAGAGTGGAAGGAGGAAAATTCTTGGGATACAAGGTGTCCCAAAGAGGAGTGGAAGCAAACCCATAGAAAATCAAGGCCATTCTAGAAATGAACACGCCAAAGAATCAAAGGGAAGTACAAATTTTAAACAGAAGAAACAGCCCTCGGGCGGTTCATCTCATCATTAGCAAAAAGATGCCTCCCGTTCTACAACACGCTGAAAACAAAAACATTCAAGTGGGGAGAAGAGTGCGGTCAACCTCTCGATGAGCTGAAGAAGTTCCTGACAAAGCCACCATTGCTAAGTCGACCAAAGAACGCTGAGGTTCTATATCTATACATTTCCATATGCAGGGACACTACCGCAACGGTCATAATAAGAAAAGAGGAAGGACGACCCTAAAAGATGCAGAACTCAGATATTCGGAAATCAAAAAGATGGCCTTAGCACTGACAACAACGGCGAAGAAATTGAAGCCATACTTTCAGGCGCATCTGATAGTCGTACGAACCGACCAACCCCTACGACAGGCTCTTCAGCGACCGGAAATGTCAGGAAGAATGGTCAAATGGGTGATACAGCTGGGGGAACATGACATCAGTTACGAACCTAGGCAGGCAATTAAAGCTCAAGTCCTGGCAGTCTTCGAAACGGAACTTTCTGGAGAACCCGCAACAGAACCAGAAGTAAAAGAAATATGGGAACTCTACATAAACGGAGCAAAAAAATGAAAAAGGGGCAGGAGCGAGAGTCATCCTGAAAGGTCCGCATAAAGTGAGGATCGAGTATGAGGTCCACCTGAATTTTGTGGCAACTAGCAATCTGGCAGCGTATGAAGCGTTGATAATAAGCGTTAGCAGTAGAAGTAAGAACGGAACACTTGAGGATCCATTGTGACTCACAACTAGTAGTAGGACAAAAAAATGGGACATTCGCCACCAAAGAGGAGAACCTGCTAAAATACAACAAGAAGGGAAACGAACTGCTACTAGAGATTGAGAAACGAGGCAGATAATGGCAAATAAAAAAGATCAGAAGAGAAGAAAATGTGGAGGTAGATGCCATAGCACAAGCGGCATCGGAAAGAAGCTATGGATTCCAAGCGATGGAATTCAAAGAAGAAATCACGTCAACAACGATTGACGTGCCGACAAGTTGCCCCATACAGGAGCTGGATGAATGGAAGGAGACCGTCTGAAGGTACTTGGAGGAAGGAAAGACACCGAAAGACCTAAACGAAGCCCAAAAAATAAGAACAATGGTCAGTCGATATGTGATTTATGAAGGAACGCTGTACAGGACAGCCGTAAGCCACCCGTGGTGCAGATGCGTATCTAGAAAATAGGGGCAATACGTCCTGAGCGAGTTACATGAAGGAATATGCAGCTCACACGAGGGACAAGTAACCCTAATAAGAAAAGCATCCCTACAAGGATACTATTGGCCAAGCATGGAAGAAGACTCCAAAGAACTAGTAAAGAAATGTGACAAATGTCAAAGACACGGGGACAGATCCCACATTCCAGCCCAGGAAACGAAATCTTCGCCAAGCCCATGGCCATTTGCAAAATGGGGAATAGACATCCTGGGACCATTCCCAACGGCGAAGAACCCAAAGAAATTTATTTTTATGGCAATCGATCACTCAACAAAATGGGTAGAAGTAGAAGCGGTCTCCATGATAATAGCAGCAAAAGTGGAGGAGTTCTTCTGGAGAGAAGTAGTATGCAGATTTGGTATACCCAGAATGATGGTAACGGACAATGGGAAGCAATTTGACAGCGCAACCTTCAGGGGGTTTGTGAAAACTTAGGCATAAACCTACAATTCACATCAGTGGCGCACCACCAAGCAAATGGGATGACAGAAGTAACCAACAAAACGATATGCAAAGGGTTGAAAAAGAGGCTGGACGAAGCAAAAGGCAATTGGGCGGAAGAACTAAACAATGTAGTCTGGGCATACAGAACAACTCCAAGAAAAGGGACGGCAGAAACGCCGTTTTGCTTAACATACGGAGTGGAGGCAGTCATCCCGATTGAAATCGGAATGCCATCAATAAGATCAAAGCATTACAATGAAGACACAAACGAAGAAGAACTAAGGCAAACCATGGACCAGTAAGAAGGGAAGAGACATGCGGCCAACGTCCGAGCCAAAGCTTACCGAAGCCAAACAACTAGATACCACAACAAAAAGGTGCAGCCAAGAAATTTCAAAACAGGAGACCTGGTCCTAAGAGACGCGGCTATTGGGAAAGGCAATGCTGGCGTAGGAAAATTGGAAAGCAACTGGGAAGGACCGTACCGGCTGACAAAGACTACCGCAAGAGGAACATACCATCTGGAAACGATAGAGGGTCAGGAAGTACCTAGGTTCTGGAATGTAGAACACTTGAAATTGTATCATGAATAGAATGAAAGAAAATGTTGCTGGAAAGCTAAAGTGCAAAAAATAGATAGAAGAAAAACAATGCGACAACAAAAAGGAAACAACTCCTAAAACGCAACGGCCAATACACTGAGAAGAATTCCTCAAGAAAAGTAATAATAAACAAACAACAAAATGAAAAATGGGAGACATCTCCTATAAATAACTTGAGGAACATTCCTCAGAGGGAAAATACAACAACAACAAAGTAAAATAGCAAGAGGAGCAACCATAGAAAAATCATTCAACATACACCAATTATAATTGATATAAAGAAATAAAACAAAACATTCCAATAAATCAAAAAGAAAAACAAGACGGTTGTTCAAAACAGGTGCATAACGCTAAGAAAATTACAAAATGCTACAAAGTAATCAACCACCATTGGGAGTATTCAAAAATCTGAAGCCTTCAGACAAAAAAGGCATAGTGGGATCCGGCCAGGCCCAAAGATTGTGAAGCAAAAGGAGAAGGAAAACCAAGTGACAAAGGAGGCAGACTCGGATGGGTAACTAGAACTGGAGCATTAGCAACAGATGAGGAGGTAGGAACGACGGCAGGAGGTGCGGCTTGAGCCAACTTATGCGCAGCCAACAAACATTGGGCCCCTTCCTTCAGAGAGGAGGCATCAATTGTAAGAAAGGAGGTATTTCCACCAGGGTGAGAAGACAAATAACTCTCCCGAATAGCGCCCCGGTGCAGATTCAATAAGCGAAAGATAATGAAGATGTAATCGTCCAAGCCCTCCTTTACTTCAGCATGATTAGACTTTAGACAAGCAAGCTCAGCCCGAAGGTCGAAATTCTCCCTTTGTAGAAGATCCCTCTCAATAAATGCCTCCTTAACTTGCAGCTCTGCAAAAGAACGATCTGATTGTTCCCCCACTAACTCATAATCGTTAGCATCATAATGTTGCTCAGCAATGCGAATGTCGTCAACGTCGGTCAAATGTGCCTGGCCAATAGAATCAAAGAGATCCTCACCTTCCAGACGTTGGTAGAAAGAAGGTGGCTCCATCATACCAATAAAGTCATGGACCTGGCAAAAGACACCCAAGTCATGGCGGTTGTAGCCGAATGGAAAAATCAAGTGAGAACCCCCATGAGGCTAAGGAGGAACAACTGTCTCCTCCCCCATCATCTTCACCTTCTAGAAAGGACGTAGACGCAGTCGAGGGATCCACGGGCAAAGCAATGGTACCAGTCGAGAGAAGGGGAACAGACACTGGAAAAGATACAACCGCCGCTGAAAAAGGAGAGGAAGAAAGGGGAACCATATGTTGACTACCGGTGGAAGAAGGACGAACAACTCCATCCAGCAACGAAGGAACGGCAGATGCAGTTGGGGAAGGAGGGCGAGTATCGGGCTTCTATCTGGGAGGAAGATCCGAACCCCCACTCTGCAGATGTTTCCGAGAAGCCAAAGCAGAAGCAGTCGGAACAGGGGAACTCGCTGGTAAACCTATCAACACAAACAATAAAAGATGACTACAGAACAACGCAAAAAGAAAGAAGGGAAAATAGGAACTTACCAGCACGCGGCAAGTAAAGAAGCAACAGTCACAGATAGACTCGACAAGGGAACGGGAGGATCGGCACGATTCCATAAATACTCACTGATGTAATCAGCATAGGTTCGGGATCCCTCACCATAGAAGGTTTGGATACGCTTCATAAGGGCACACTCATCCTTCGGCACCTCATAGGGATCATGCGACTCAATTTGAGACCCCCAGAGGGTGGGACCGAGAGACTGAGACGGATGACTGATAATGAAGAACTTACTCTTCCACTTCTTCTTGATCGAATCGGGAAGGTCATCAAACATTTTTAAACCAGAACAAAACCCTAAGGAAACGAACGGCACATCCTTCTTCTGATAAGGCAAATTCATCCAAAAATGAACGCGATTGAGAGTCAAACGCTCGTCGTTGAGGTTAAGCAGCGATTTCAGGCAGATGAAGTGACGAATGGCATTGGGATGTAACTGGGATAAAGCGATACCCCAGTACTCCAAGAACTGAAACAGCAATTTGTCCAAGGGGAGGCAAAGGCCAGCCTCCAATTGCTCCTCAAAAACAAAGGAAGACCAAGAAGGCAATCGAGAAAAAGCATATTGGCCCGCTGTTGGGACATTCATGTCGTACTCATCCGGAATTCCGTAAGTCTGTCGGAGCGCAACCAGAGACTAGGGGGTCAAAGAGCATGGCCACTTCTTCAAAGTAGCAACCGCCTTGGAATACCTGTCAGCCATGGTAAGAAGAGAAATAATCTGATATACAAGAAACAATGAAAAGAAATGAAAGTAGAAGACATAAGAGGAGCAAAGAGAATAAAAAAAAGTATAGACAAATTAAGAAAATTGTGAAAATAAAAGAGAACCAAAACGACGGCAGGACACCAAAAGGTGCAAGACGCATTAAATGTGACATAACAGGCTGACAGAATGGCGCAGAAAAAGAGAAGAGGAAAATCAAAAAGACGACCTGGCCCAAGAAAAACCCGCTTCACATTCCAGACATATATATGTATATAAAGACGGAACAGAGGGGGTGGGGGATTAATGATGGAACAAGCCCACAAGCGAAAGTCCAAGACACTTGTCAAACACATATCGTTTCCGGTGATAGTAGATGCTTTGGTCGTACTCGAGCCATGGTGTTCGATGATATTTATCACCTCAGACGTTTGTTGATGGTTCTTTGGGTGCATTGGTTTCTTGTTCTTTAGGTTTGATCTGTTAGAATTCATTCCTTTAATAGGATATTTGTTTTTAATTTCAGAAAAGCTTCATCTTGTTTGAAGTTTTAGACCTTTTTCGCATAAACGTCGCCAATTGATGGAGTCTGCCTTCTGATCTGGTATGTAACCTGCAAAACAGGTTAGAAGCTAACCGGATAGTGGTGGTCCGATTAACTCTCTGATGCTTAAGTCAGTTTAGGTTTGAGCAGCGTTTTGAGTATATGAATGTAATTGTGTTTTTAGGCATACCTCAAGCTCTTTATATAGTAGTTGAATGAATACCTAATAGATTCTAAATAGGAAAGTGATTACTATTTAGTAGGGTTTGATATTGAATAGTAAAGAGGTTCCCTATTCAAGTAGAAGTCTTATTCAAGAATATCTTCATGAATAGGTTTATCTTCCTAAATTGGAGTTTGTATCCAAATAGGAAAGATATTCCGCATATCTGGTTATTGGGAGAATCCCTCAGGCGACGCGCTTTAGCCGGGTCTTCAGGGATTCTTGCATATATTTAGGATTCAGGTGATCCCTTCGGTCAAGGTGAATCTCATGGATTCAGTTGCCGATGTTATTTAGTTCTTGCCCTTTGTACGAGAATTGATGTTATTTAGGAGGGTGCATCTCGTGCGACTCGGCTCCACTTTAGTTATGATAGGATTCGGTATCCATCATTAATTAAGAAAAAAATACAAAAATTTAAATTTATAGAGTAATTAGACCTTTTAGAAATAAACAATATAGATAGTTTATAGAGAAAATTACAGAAAAATTCACTTCACGCTGTTTTATTTCTTAATTAGCCATTTTTTATTACTCTTAGTGACTCACTATTTGTAATTTTTTTTTAACCAACCTTAACCGTCGTACACATGTACAACTTGTTTGATTTAAGAAGACTCTAAACGGTGATCTCCCCCATTACTTCTCCTTTCTGTTTTTAATGCCATATTTTTCCATTCAATTTCAAATTTCTTCTCTGTTACTCCCATTTTTTTCTCAAATCAGTCGCATTTAGAGTTTATAAATTAGCTTTTAGGATTTAGATTTTAGGATGTAGCTTTAGGCCGGTGGCCGGAGACGGTGGAGTAGCGGCGACGGCCAACGATAATACTAGAAATACTCTCACAATTAAATTCGTTGAAATGGGCAGTGGTCGCACATGTTTACTTTGAAGCCAAAAGAGGGTAAAAATGACAACAAGTTGACATGGTCCTAAGTGTTCATATTAGGTGCCTAGGAGAAAGAGTAGTTGGGTTGGGTTCACTTTATAAATAACAGAGATTTGTAATCTTAACATAGTATAGCACCGCCATGGATGACTCTATCAAAATTTACTTTATGTTTCTTTATAATTACACTTTTTTCATAACTCACCCAGGTATTCGCAATGATGCTTTAGGTCTGTTTCCTGAATTTTATTTGTTGGTGGATTGTGGACCTGCTTTATTTCTCATTAATATACATTAGCATTGTCATCAACTCCAGTGATATCTCTGGCTATTGAGCAAGGATGGCTCGAATCTTCTAGCTCTAATATAAAGGGTCCTCCAGCTCTGATATTTAATTTTGCTTAGCTGGACGAGAAGCTCAAGGCTAGATACAGAGCAACAACCGCTTGGAAATTCACCTTGTTCTTGATAATGAGGAAATTAATGAATTTTTTTACAGTGTCTGTGATTAAAATCTATCTTTTTAATATCTTGAATTCAAGATCCCATATAGTGCTCTGATTTTGAGTCTTTTGGAGCTTGGCTTAACTTCATCTAACTATACTTTTTATTGTGCATTTTGGTGAATTTTTTGTTTTGCCTATACGGAAATGTGGACGTATTTGTGTTGTTTTTAAGATGTATCTGAAATGTTTTTAAGATATATAATATAACTTGTTTCAGAAATGTATCTTGAATTACTTATGAGATTTAATTTCTTATATAAATTAGAAAATTGCAAATATTTATATTTTTAATATATACTCATTTGAATCTTCAATTGGTAATTATATAGTTATTAGTTCAGTTTACTATGTATATACATATTAGATTAATCAACGATACATCGTATATACACCATAGATAAATTGTAGATAAATATAAAATACATCATATATACACGACATATTTATCGTAGATACATAATCATTTCTTGTTTTGATTATTTTAATGAAATAAATCTCGTAGATACGCCATTGTCTCATTAATATTTTTTGCCAAAAGTTTAGACTATTTTCTTTATTTCAAAGAATGTAGATGATCTAATTCTGAGACGTATCTGTGTCGTTTTTGAGATAGAAATATTTTCAAAATGTACATGACTTGTTTCTGAGATGTATTTGAATTATTTCTGAGATTTAATTTTTTTATGTACATTAGAATAATGTAAATATTTATATTTTTGATATAAACTCATATGTGTAAGATTAACTTCAACTGATGATAAATTTAATGAAGCTATTATATAGTTATTTGTTTAGTTTATTATGTATATACATATTGGTTACATTAATGATACATCGTATATACACCATTGATACATTGTAAATAAATCGCCAATACATCATATATACACAACTAATATATCGTATATACATATTTTTATCTTTTTTTATTATTTTAACGAAATAAATTTTATAAATACATCATAGATTATAATTTTTAGGGTTAATGTCAAAACAAATCACGAACTTTACACGTTTTCTCATTTTAATCACGTAGTTTAAATTTTCTCATTTTCATGCACAAACTAACACTTTTTCTCAAATTAATGCACGGTGATGAGGTGGCACTCATTCATTGGTGTAAAATGACCTCCACCTCAGCGAATTACACCAATGGAACCGTGACACCTCAGCACCGTGCATGAATTTGAGAAAAAGTGGTAGTTCGTGCATGAAAATGAGAAAATTTAAACTACGTGATTAATGAGAAAACGTGTAAAGTTGGTGAATTTTTATGACATTAACCCTAAATTTTGAAATTATGTATTCTTATTAACATACTGCTTGATCTGTCTTAAAGTTTTAGCTATCTCTAACTAAAACTTAAGTTGATTCAGTTTTTATGCATATGTTTTTATGTATATATATTAGATACATCAATGATGCATTATATATACAACAATGATACATCGCTGATACCTCATAGATACACCATTTATTATAACTTCTAGAATCAGTCTCCAGCTCATAATATTTTCGATGCATAAATTTTAAGAGACTTATACATTATAGATACATCGCCGATACATTATTTTCAATGAACAAAAGTAATTCAAATATCCCTATTTAAATAACCTATTATAACAAAACCACATCCTCAACTATTCCATGTTTTTGGATTTTTGGAACCCTGAAACAGATTCATCTAATAATAAAGTCATTACAATTACCTAATTAGTGAAATTGGTTGATTAATTAACCAAATTAAATCATAAAAAATGAAATTGAATTGCAAATATATTTTGATACATTAATGATACATAAAAAAATACATAAATGATACATGTTTAAATAATCGTAACATGCTGACACGCTGACGCGTGACTGGCGCGCTTTTCTAACACATGTGTCAGACGCGTTACTGACGCGTTACTGACGCGTTTTTACAGCTGTGTAACACATTTTCTTGACCTTTTTTAAATTTAAATGTGCCATGTGTCTATTATTTACTATTTGGCTAGAAAATATAAATTTTCTCCTTATTTTATCATGAACGTAAATAATATGGGTTTTGGCTATTTGAATAATATTGAATTTATTTTAAAATATTTATGTTTTTTCTCTAATTTATAAAGATTAAAAAAATTATATAAATTAAAATAAGAAAATATATATTTGTCCCAAATTACCGTGGACAGAATTTGTCCAGAAGCCATTTTTGATTGCAAATAAGGGCCGAGACAGATTTTAGTTATATATATCTCTTTTCAACTTTTACATGAATGAGCTTCTATTTGTACTTAATATACACCTGTGTAGATGCATTTATGTATTACCAGTAGAGTAATAGGCACTCAATACGAAAAGAAGTATACACCGATAAGCAATTTAATTTAAGAAAAAAAATACTGCTTTTTACATGTCTAAATTATAAAGAGAATAAATTAATATTTTCTTATTAAAAATAAAATATTAATAAAAGTAAGGCTTAACCGTAAAAAAATATTTAAATTGTTTTTCTGTTTATGGCCATAATTTTTAGTTATCAATTTCAACTAATTTTTAACTTTTAAATTTTAATTATAGTCATTTGTTAAAATTTGAAAGCAAACAAATTCAAAATATGCTTCATATTGCTTCATATTTGAAATTTTTTATGGTAAAAAAATAAATTAAAATAGTATGAAATAATACAAAAAATATATTTAAATTATATTCCATTTTAATTTGAACATATGGCTATAATTGAAACTGAAAAATGACAAAATTGGCTAAAATTGAACATTTCAAAAGTTGTGGCCATAATAAAAAAAAATAAACAATTAAGGTATTATTAGATGATTAATCCTTACTCTTGTAAACCAAAACTATTAGGACGTGATATGAGCTGATATAGCCATAAACAATAACACGGTAACAACTATTGAAAAGGGGCTTAATACATAGTTTGACTCCTGAACTTGTACCCTTTTACCTATCTAACCTCTAAACTTAACGTCTCACCTATTGAACTTCTGAACTTATTAAATAATTCGATTTAACCCCTAAACTTGATAAATATGTAAATATTGAACCCCTCCGTGCCACCTGTCACTTGAAACATTCTAGAAGAAATTGTGTACGGAGGGGTTCAATGTTTACGTTTTTATTATGTTCAGGGGTCAAATCGGATTATTTGACAAGTTCAGAGGTTCGATAGGAGAGACGTTATGTTCAAGGGTTAGATGGGTAAAAGGGTACAAGTTCAGGGGTCAAACTATGTATTCAGCCATTGAAAAGGACATCAGAAAGACATAAACAGATCAAGGTATTTTGACATATTTGTAAACCAGGACTATCAGGACGCCATATGAGCTGATGACTCGAACCGATCACGATCCAAGATAATATTTATTCCTAACAATTTTTTAGGACCACAAACAATACCTAGTTCACATAAACTCTAAACCCCTAAACCAAACCCTAAATCTTATATCATAAACCTTAAATTCTAAACCCAACCCTAATCAAACCCTAAACCTAAATTAGTCGGCGGTGATTTATTAATTAGTATTTTATTTTTTATGAAAAAAAATTAATTTATTCTCTTTGTACTCCCTCCGTCCTAAAATGATAGGCACTATTTTAAGTTTTTTTTTTTTCCAATTTATAGACACTAGATATTTTCTTTACTAAGTAATTATCCCATATACCCTCATTGATTATAAAGAATATCTTGGAAAGACAATAAAATTCACAAAAAGACAAAAATTACCACTATATTAATAAAGCAAACATGGTATAATTTTTTCACGTATTAGCTCATTTTATCTTGAGAATTTAAATTTTTTAATATTCATATTTGTCCTAAACTATCTATCAATTTGAGATAAAGGGAGTAATTTACAAGTTAAAATATGAATTATATTTTATTCTCTTTATAACTTAAAGTTCATACTCTTTCCTACTTATAATTATTTGTGATTGACTTAAAAAAATCAAATCGAAATTAAGGATCAATTTAATAAATTTATGGGTTAACGAGCCTCTTACACACAAAATTATGTTTTTTTTTACTATTGGAACTTCGTTATCTCTTTATTTAAATATATATTGATTAAATTAAACATTATATAGAAAAAATCGGATATAATACTTTTAAATATCTTTTTATTGAACTTATACCTTATGAGTAGTTAGAATTAATTATGATCAATTAGAGTTTTGAATTAACTGATTTAACTTGTAATTTTTCTTATACTTTATATAATCTGAAAATTTGCTCTCACAACATTAAAACTAAATTAATTAATTAGATAACAATTATGAAACAAACTCAACGATTACCTAAAATCTAATTCGTCGTCACGACATTAAGTACAATAATCGAACGAAATACATAATTTTTTTAACTAAATCAAATAAAATAGTTTATTAAAAAATAACTTGATTATTTTATCAAAGAATTAAAAAAATATCAATCCATTCTTTTTATAATAGACATGTAAAGTACTTTTTCTTAAATTAAATTGCTTATTGGCGTATCTTCTTTCGTATTCAGAGCCTATTACTCTATTGGTATACATAAATGCATCAATATCTATACAGGTGTATATTTAGTAGAAATAGAATGTCATTCATATAAAAGAGCAAATATGACAAAACAAATTGAAAGGAGTTATCTATAAATAAAATCTGATTCGGCCCTTATTTATAATAAGAATTGCTTCTGGCCAAATTATGTCGACAGTAATTCGGGCCGAATAGCATTGCCTTTAAAATAATGAATCAGAGATTTAATATAAAAATCTTAATAAAATTTAATAAAAAAAATTGTATTTGTTGAGAATTTTGGAATGAAAATTTTATGTATATACACACTATATAGGTTAATCTTTTGGGAAAAAACCAGGTTTACCCATACGGTGGGTAAATAATACCAAATATGTCGTTTGACCATACCTCTATCGGTAGAGTCTTACCTACACCCGGTTCATGAAAAATTCATGAACCTATCCAATAAGGTGTTAGACAAATGAAAAGAAAGAGAAAATAATGAAAAGAGAGAGAAAATTGTGTTAGATTTTCTAATACCTCATTGGGTAGGTGTATGGAAAATTCATGGACCAGTCTAGGTAAGAATTTCCCAATGCAATACAGTTTGACTCTGAATTAGAAAAATTAAACTTCTAAATTTTACAAATACGGTCGTCTCTTTCAAATTCGAAAATTTAAAACAAAAATTTATTGATTTTCTTAGAAGCTCAGTCCATTAAGGTGGAGATCTTCGTCACCGGCTTCAACATCCAAAAGGAATCAATTCTTCCTCTGGTGCTCTGATTGAGGGGAGAGGCAAAAAAAGAGAAAGAAGGAAGACTTACGCCAACCTTAAGAAAATAAAGAACAAGTAAGGTGAAGCTTTCGGTTCTGCAATTTTACAAGGTGGATGGTGGCGATAGATTTTATGGAAATCTGTTGGTGGATGATAGCTGCCGATCTTGACATTTTTGTAGTTTGAACTCAATCTTCATATGTTTAATTTTATGATTCTTGGCTACAGGTCTGCATACCACGAAAAGCTTCCATTTTGGAGGCGACTCGTGACTTCTTCGGCAGTGTGGGCATAAAGGTGGAGGATTGGAACCCTAATCGGGTTTTGTTTGATTGAAATATTATTGGTTTACTAATTGTTTGATAATGGTTAACTGTGCCTGGCTGTAGAAATGATTTTTTATCTGTATAATTCTGATGTTATTTTCTATAACCAAAGTGTTTTCTTTGTACAATTTCATATGAATCTCTTGCAACCGAAGATTTTAGTTTCTAGCTCGCATCACTGCAAATAGGTGGGTGTGCATGATTTTCTACAAAATGTTCTACTTTCTAGATGGTAGACAGACCTAAGTTTTTATAACTTATGTTTAAAATCATAGTTTATTACAAATTGTTAATAATAATAGTAAGTTTTCACATGATTAATCATTTGATTTTTTTTATTATATGAGTTGATTCATTTGATTTGCCTTTACTTTCATGTAGAGTTGCTCTACCAACAGTTTATATATCTAAAGTGATTTGTATTGTTAATGTCTTATTTAACCATATTAAGTGTCATTCTTGTGCTTGGAATTACAAATTGATTCATCTTTTAGTGCAAATAATGAATTAGCTTTCTTTTTAAACTGATGACATTATTTGCCTTACTCTTTAGGGCTTCTTTGAAGATGTTGGACTCCTTTAAAGCATGTAGGCGGAATCTTAATAGCTGGAATATTTGTTTCAAGTAATTATTCATATATAAACATGCTGAGAAAAGCATCACCAAGTACAAAACTTAATTTGACGGATGAAAGGATTGAAGAAGCTTCGAGTTTTCTTAGTACTTTTGTCAGGTCAGAAATGTTGTTAAGAGATACATGTATGGAGATGAGCAGCATTTGGAAGAGGCACTGTAACGAATTTTTCAATATGGTCAGGTTTGAAACTTTCTTGAACGAAGGAGATCTCAAATTTGTATTTAAACTTTTATACTCATTGTCAGAACCTTGTAATTGCCTCTTGCAAATTGTCAAATTTACTATTAGTTTAATAAAAAAACAAATTTATTATTAGTTTAATAAAAAAATAAACAAGTTTACTATAGTTTATCATTGATTTACGTTCAGTTTATTAAAATATAAGTTTATTATTGGTTTACTATTGATTTACTGTCAGTTCACTTTTAATTAATTAAAAAATAAATTTACTATCAGTTAACTATCAGTTTACTATCAGTTTTGTTAGTATATTAAAAATTTAAATAGTTTCAAATAGTTTTATTTCACTAAACAAACTCATATTAATATTATTAAAATAAAAGAAATTGACTATTAATCAAAAACTAAAGCAATAAAACGAATTTTAATGAAGAACATCTACAAATGAATTCTTTTTTAGCGAAATGATAGTCAACTAATTATAAACTTATTTTAAGTATACCGGTAATAAACCAGTAGTGAATCGATAGTAAACTAATAATAAAATTTTTTCAAATTTACTGATAGTGAACAAATAGTAAACCAGTGAATCGATAGTAAATTAATAATAAATTTATTTTAAGTATATTAATAGTGAACCGATAGTAAATCATTGGTGAACCGATAATAAATCGATAACCGATAATATTATTAAGTATAACGATAATAAACCGTTAGTAAAAATGTTTTTTAAGTATATCGATTTATTATTGGTCTAGAAAAATTAACAGTCACAAAAAAAATAAGAACATAAATCTAAAAGTTGCATAAAACCATTAATTTCTCATAAAAATTGCTATTACAAAACACAAAAGTACTAATATCCGTTATTTTACAATTTTTGCAATGTAATCATAAGGGAATTGGATATAGGCTGAGGAAACCCTTAAAAAACTAGTGCAACTTTTCTAATTATCTCCCTAATGCTCTTGTAACTGCCAATTGAAATGCCGAAACACTTGAAAGTGTGATTCCTTAAAAAAAAGTGAATTCCGGATTAAGCAGAATTATCTTAATAATTTCAACAAGCTTGTCCACTCCACTCTCACTGGCAAATAGAGGCTAAAAAAATGACACATTCAATAAGCTCCTGCGAAAATTAGATAGAGAAAATTAAGATAAATACTCTATTTTTAAAAATAATTTGATTTCCTACCTCAACAAATAAAAGATAAAGAAAATACCTCATCTTTTTATTGTTTTTATTTTTTTACTCTTACACATGTTATATTATAATTATGCCTAACTTTTATTATTATTTTATTCTAACCATTTTTTTTACTCTAAGTGACAACTGTCACTTTTTTTCTCTCTTTTTCTTTCTTTCTTCTTCTTCTCCTTCTTCTCTGCTTGTGTTTTTCCGCCATTTTTTTTCTTCTTCTTTTCTTTTCCATTTGTATTCTCTTCTTCTTCGCCGCTCCGCCATCAGTCCGCCGCCGCTCCGCCATCATTCTACTGTCGTTCTCCGTTCGTTTCATATTTGATTTTAAAATATTTTTTTCTTAATTCGTGGTGATTTATACGATTTATGTTAACTTTCAGATCTAAATAAATTACTCTTTGATTTTTTTTCAATTTTAGATCTAAAAATCTGCATGAAAAACGATTTTCTGATGAAAAAAAACAATTTTCTGCACGAAAAACGATTTTCTGCAAACAAAACAGCATCTGATTATCATATGAGTATCACTGCATTATCATCACATTATCATAGCACTGCAGTAATTTTTATATAGAAAAACATCCTCTATTATCATATGAGTATCACTATATTATCATGTAATTATCATAACATTGCAGGAATTTTTTTTTTGCAGAAAATAATGTTTGATTATCATAATATTATCATATATCGTTATCATAACATTATCATATGATACTTACATGAAAAAACAAAATTACAAAAAGAGCGTCATATGATAATGTTTTATCATATGATAATGAGATGATAATATTTATGGTACATATATGATAACATCTATAATAATGTATGATAAAATAGTGTTTGGTTATCATGTCGTTATCATAACACTGGAGTATGATAATTAGATGATAATGAATTATGATAAGGTTATTATAACTAGATGATAACGTACGTGAAAATAGAATAACAAAAAGATTCATCACTGATACGCATATTTTATATAGGATTTTTCCAAGTATTTGATATAGTATTATTGCATATTTTTTTAGGATATTATGCTTGGAAAGGTGTTTATTTTGTAGATTTATGCGTATGGAGTGAAGCGTAGCAATTTGGAGCAAATTGGAAAAAAGCTGGAAAAAGTGCCTACTTCCTCAAAAGTGTCTAGTTCCTAGGAACCATGCACTATTGAGGAACTGGCCCGGATTACTTTCTCCGAATCCTTTGTGGCCAATTCCTCAAAAGTGCCGAGTTCCTAGGAACCAGGCACTATTGAGGAACTGGCCCGGATTACCTACGAACCTAAAAACGTGAAAATCCTTTTTCAACGCGGATTTGGATCCGATTTCAACTACAACTCTTGCAACACATCAAGGACTCTTCCACTATATAAAGACATTTCAAGATCATGTATTCTATCTAGTTTTTTCATTATTTTCTATTCTACAAACAATTTGTCTTAGGTTAATTTTCTTTTAGTCATTAGTTTATATTCAAGACTTAATTCTTCGAAGCTTTGATTCGAAGACTTGTGTTCCGAATAATTCCAGGTTTTTAATTCAAGTATTTTCTTTCATATTATTTAATTATGTCTATCACTTTTGAGTTATTGATTTCTTCAATTATGTTTAGCTAAATTTATTAAATCTAGGATATTGTGAGTAGTATGGGTTTAATTCAAATCTGAAATTTAATATTTTATCTTTCTTTATTCTTGCAATTCTTATTATTGGGATTAATGCTTGTAATTACTTGATCACCAATTACATGATTGAAAATCGATTTGTGAGTAAACGTCATTAAAGCAAGTTGGTTGGAAAAGATAATAAGAACGTAGTTATAAAACATGAGTCTGTCCACTATGTTTGCGTTGCGTGACATGTGTGGATAACTTTTCTTAATGCTTTGTTTATGATTGTCGGGTTATTTTCTATTGTCCTCTAAGCCGTGACAGTAAGGACGATTCAGGGTAATCGAGTTATAAACGATAGGTTAACATCGTCTACAAAATAGGGGGTTAATGAGGTTAGATCTATCTGCCATTGCAAAGAATAATTAAAATTAGGATTGATAGAGATTAGATAAAGATTTGAAGGATTGCCCATATGAAAACAATATTCTAGGTTTGCTTTTTATCATCGTATTTCCTTATTTTATTTTCAATTTTAGTTTATTTAATTAAAAATCAAATCAATCAAATTCGTTAGTTCAAATAATAATTAGTTAACTATTTTGGTACTAGATTCAATTCCTCGTGGGTTCGACTTTTACTTATCATTATATTACTTGATTTATCGATATCGTACACTTGCGATTTTGTGTATCAATGACACCGGTATGATAACCAGATGATAATAAAATAATAAAGTTATGATAATAGTATAATAATATGATACCTATATGTAAAAAAATACAGAAAAATTATGATATGAGATGATAATATAAAGATAATAGTATGATAATATGATACCTGTATGAAAAAAATTACAAAATATTATGATAACGAGATGATAATGTGAAGATAATAGTATGATAATATGACCTTATGATACTTCATTATCATATTATTTTCTTCACATTATCATCTCGTTATCATAATTTTTATGTAATTTGTTTCATATAGGTATCATATTATCATACTGTTATCATAATTTTATTATTATGTTGTTGTCATAACATTATCATTTAGGTACAATAATACATTGTCATCTTGGTATCATATGATTATATTATGATAACGAGATGATAATACAGTGATAACAACATGATAATCAATTTTTTTTGTAGAAAATCATTCTTAATGCAGTGTTATGATAACAACATGATAATACAGTGATACTCATATGATAATCAGAGATTTTTTTTTATAATTTTTTTTTCTGCAGTGTTATGATAATCATATGATAATCAGATGCTGTTTTTTTGCAGAAAATTGTTTTTTGTGCAGAAAATTGTTTTTTCATCATAATATCATTCTTTCAATTAGATTTTTAGATCTAAAATTGAAAAAAATTCAACAGTAATTTATTTATATTTGAATGTTAAAAAATCGCAATAATCACCATGAATTAAAGAAAAAATAAAATATGAATAAATAATGTAGCGACAGTGAAACAATGAAAAAACGGCGGCGAAACGATGAAGGAACGGCGAAAAAAGAAAAATGGAGAAGAAAAAAAGAAATAAAGAAGAAAAAGAAGAAATTTGACGAAGAAAAAAAACACAGGAGAAGAAGAAGAAGAACAAAAAGAAGAGGAGAGAGGAGAGAGGAGAAAAAGAAAAAGAGAGGGAAATGTAAAAATATGACAGTTGTTACATGAGTTATTTAGAGTAAAAAATTAATAGAAAGTAGATATAATTATAATATAAACATGCTTTAGAGTAAAAAAATAAAAGCATTAGATTTATGAGGTATTTTCTCTATCTTTTCTTTATTGAGGTATGAAATCAAATTATTTTAGAAAATAGAGTATTATCCTAATATTCCCAATTAGATATGAACCTTGCATAAAGCCTCTATACCCATCGAATTAGCAGTAACTCAACAACACAACCAAAATAACCAGCTTTAATCATCAAAGAAAGTAATAATCCACAAATAATGAACAACACTTAGGTCATGTTTGGTTCATGGAATAAGTGCGGAATGGAATAACTATTCCGTATAGAATGACAATTCTTTATTTTGGTTCATGGAATAGGTATTCTAAAAAATTGTTATTCTATGATTTTATGGAATAAGTACTCCTATCAAAAACTAAGGTCATACTATTCGATTTCCATTTAAATCAGAATCATTTAACATAATCTTTTCAAATAAAAATTCATAATCTCAATCGCTTAGCACTGTCTCTCTCCATTGTCAATCATTTTGCTAGATTTTCCCTTGTCGAAGTGCCCAAAACCATCTTTCACATAAAACAACAAAAATAGAATAACTTTGAATAGCCATCAAGTCAAAATCTAGCAAAATTTTCAAATTACTCTTCTTATCATTCACAACACTACAAAGCTTGAAATTGTTAATAACATAACCTTAAACACATGAACTAGTTTTCTCCAGCTTGCAATTCCTAGTTAATAAATTAAGCCAATGTAGTCAAATAAAAATTAAATACACAATCTGCAATTAAATGGCGACAAATATGTAAACAACATATAATTAATATAAATTGGGAGTAAATAAAAAATATATAAAATCTCTACTTTCATCATTACCACTATTCCCACTACCACTTCTGCGGCTCAGTAGCGGAGATTGCAGCGGCGGCGGCAAAAGATGATGCACTAACAGCAACAACAGCAAAATTGAATTACTAAAACTTAAACACATCATTTGTGTGATTTACAATGAAATTAGAAAGAAAAAGGAGGGATTAGGTTTGTAGCAGAGATAGATCCTAATAAAAGAGGAAATGGCCAAGATGATGAAAAGGAAAATAGAAGAGTAGATTTAATCTGTACTTTTGCAATCAACAAAATATGTCTGCATATTTAAAAAATATTTGTCAATACGGACTAAACAAACAGTATAAATGAGAATATTTTGCTGTTTTGTAGTGTACAGTCTAATTATTATTTTTTATATAAGATATATAGGTTAATTATATAAATAAAACAAAAAAAAAAATCAATTCCTAAATTATTGCTTTCCACAAAAGAAAACAACAAAAAAGGGAGCCGAGTAAATTTCACTCAACGGACAGAAAGCAAATCAAAAATTAAGGAGCGTATTACATACCAAAACTTAAGCCCCAGTAATGGATTTGTTTATAATCAAAATATGTAGGCTTATAAATCATACTTCCCTCTAATTTTTCCTTGTTAATTCTTCTTCTTAAAGCATTTACTCTCTCTACCTAAATAGCACGAATACTTCAACGGGTACTGTTTCAAAAACATTTTAAAACATTTAGCGTTTCGAACACAAATTTCATTTTTTACATAGAAAATTTTAAAATAACACCGTTTCACCGTGTTCAAATATCCCGCTCTCCGTGTCCGTGTCCTTGCTACTTAGCTCTCTACCAAACCCACTTTTGATTCTGTTATATCACACTTTTCACACATTCTTTTATTTGTTAAACTCTCTTTATCAAATTCTGTTAAAAACATGGTTTCTTGCACTACACTCTTCTTCATTTCTTCAACTCCTTTCACTAGCTTCTCTTTTTCTTATTAAATCATATCATAAATGGGAAACAATTGTTTCAACTCCTCCAACAAATCAACGGCAGAGATTGCTCCTTACAGCTTCATCAAATCTGCCACCGCCTCCGCCGCAACTTCCACCGTTACCGTCAAGTTATACGGCTCCCCTACCTCAACTGTGACCTCCTATATCCGGTTTGCTCTCCTCTACAAAACTGTCTCTCTGCAGTTCATCCCCACTACCGATACGCAACCGGTTCTCCAAATCGGTTCCGACACGGTTTCGGGTCCGCCGGAGATGATTCTCCGGTTAATAGAAGCGAAATTTCCGCAGCCGAGTTTGGTGGTGAAGGAAAGGGGGAGGGGCAGTGATGGGTTGGGTGAAACGACGCCGTTGATAGTGAAAGCGATTGTGTTGCAACATAGAAGTATGACTTGGCATTTGAATAGGATAGTGAGGTGGGGGGAGGATCTTGCGACACGTGGAGGAAAGAAGACTGTTGATCCGACAATGGGGAGTCCGAGGATGGAGATGAAGAAGTTTGGTAAGAGTTATTCGATGTTGCTTGAGGTTATGCTTGAGCACGCGCAGATGGAAGAGCGCGTGGTTTTTCCTGTTCTTGAAATGGCTGATCGAGGTAATGTACTATTTTTTTAAGTTTAATCTAATTTAGGAGATCTTAATTGAGTTTACTATAAGAAGTCTTAATTTGAATTTTATAGGAAACAATTAGTCTCATGAAATTAGTCTCTCCGTATAATGCCTAGTTAAGAATTATTATTTTTAAGTCCCATTTTAATTGATAATTTTATCTCAACTTTTCTTTTCTACCTCTTTAAATTGATTTTTTTTATTAAAAGTACTTACAGAAATATAATTCATTAAATGTTATTTGAAGATATAAAAGTAAATGTAAATTGTGCATTTAAATTTTGTTTCAATTAGATTGGAACGGAGAAACTATACTGAAACCCATTATTTTATTCTATAAAAAGATTAATAATCACTTAGCTATTAGTTTTCTAAATGGTTAAGTTGAACGATTGTCACGATTTATATATTGAATCCGGGCATACTATCAGAAATCTCATCTACGCACAGTAAAGTCATGGAAAAATCTATTATTTTGAGATACATGTACTTTAACATTTTTGTTCAAGAAATTCCTGCTTTAAAAATTTTATTTTCTCGGTTTCTTAACTTGTCATTTTCGCGATTTTTATGTTCTTTTATGTGAGTAGAAGAAAAAAGTTATAAGTAAAGGGACTGGAAAATACAGAAAAATGTATCAAAATATTCAAAAAAACAAGTAGGGACCGGGAAGATATATAAGTTTTTCAAAATATGATTTTTTAGAATAAAAATGTTTAAACAAATGGGTCTTGCACGAAATTATTCGGCCGAACAAATAATTTATAGTTCAAATGGTATGAGCACTTGACAACATTTTACTTTGGTCGTAATTAATTTCTCGTAGATGCTTAAAACATATTCCCTACCGATAATGAAAAATCTTTCGAGCCGTCTAATGAAACATATCTT